>NC_051192.1:87416511-88672761 GCF_015220075.1 Falco rusticolus | reverse complement strand
TCTCCCTGCTGAAACAAATATTTATTTTCTCTTACAGCAAATGAAAATGCTGTGTTCATGTTACTATTCCAAACCCTAGCAATGCTGCCTCTCCTAACCTGTTGTCAAAGAACCCTAGAGTGGTTATGGTCTCAAGCTAATGTTAAATATACTAGGTGTATAGGAATACACGCTAGCAAGGGAGATTTAAAGCTTTCCACTGTGGGTGTGCACGGAACTGAAATACACTTAGAAAACGAATGGAGCTGGGATAAAGCTGAAGCTGATGATAAAGTTTTCTGACTTTGGTGAACAGCAGGGAAAGAAATGAAAATAGGATGCCTTATGATCAATGGATCTACTCCTGAGAAGGCATCACAGATTTCTATGTATACCATTAGATCAAGCTCAACAGCAAAAGATACAAGACTTCGCATCTCTGAAAGATTAGACAGTTGGTTGGGTTTGCTGTGGCATGGGGCTGTTATTTCAATGTAAAATAAACATTACTGAGCCAAGTACAACATCTATCCTGATTGTAAAGGATAAGAATACTCTATTCCCCAAAATTTCTGACATTGGACCGTATATGGTCAAAAATACAGGCCAACAATGAATGTTATTTAACCCATCATCTATTCACCATTCTTCAAGTATGTCGTATGCAGGATGGTTAGTGTGGTTACATGGATGAACCCTCACCTCTCCAAGTCAAACAAGGAGAGATGTGGCCAGTGTAATAGCGGCAGGATTGGGAGTCTTGAATAGGATGCTGATGTACTCATAAATAGACTAAACATAACAACAAGCAATTTAAACAAATCAGAACACCCACTGTGGTCTTCCTTTTTAGCACTGGGAACTAACCAATGGCTCTTATATGATATAATGCCTCATTGGGAAAGAATTAATCAAAGGGACCACCAATTGATTGTGGATGCACTTGGTATAGCCCAAAATAATCTTTCTCTAGCTCTTAGTTGTATTAAAGCTCAACTATGGTAACAGCAATTATAAGAGAAGGTGAAGAGGGCAACTTACCCACTGAAATTCGAAATGTAATTTGAAAATGCATTTGATAATGCAACTAAATTTGAAAAAGATTTTCAATCTTGGTGGTGTCTGGTCAATTTTACTTATGACATCAACAACAAAGCCACAGCTTTTGTCTTAACAACATGCAGTGCTTCGGTATACACCATATACCAAATCATTGCACTAGGATTAAATCACAATGGAACTATATTAGAACATAGAGTATGGACCCAATGAAATGGAAAAAAATGGCAAACTGTTGATGCATTTTATGGGAACAACAAGGATTTATTAGTGAAAGTAACATTATGAAAACCCAAGACATTTGTCTTGACACTGAACAAAATATCTGTCATTCTGAAATACATCCTGATGGAACCCCTGAAACTGTACTCATATATATTGGAAAAGAATGCGTTTGTATGAGAACTTTTTGTGATTTTATATTTGTAGATAATGTAACCAAAATCCAGGGATAAAACTCATTAACATCCATGTAGCATTAAATACAGACATTATTTATAGCAGTGCCGGATGTATGGGGAACCATTCCACCTACTGTGCATGCTGAACTATTCTGTGGGTCCCATTTTATGTTACACATAAAATGCATCCAGGTGGTGGTCCTGACCATCTGTTATCTCCTCTTCACTCCTCTTCATCCCATTGTGTGCCCCGTGACTCCATCTAAGCTCTTGCACATCCCCCTTAGCTAGCACTCCTTCCCAAACTCCAGACCAGCTCCACCTGCTTTTTCCACTGCAGAACCCCTCTTATCATTACCCGTTCTTTTTTCCACGAGATTGACTCCATTGATCAGAAGTCCTTCCAATCATCAGTTTTGACAAATTGAGATGCTGGGTACTTGAGCATTAATGACTTGAGAGGGTGGGTCAGCTTAACCTAAACTTTGTGCACATTCTTGTTTAACTAAATCAGAATTTGGTAACTGGGGAGTTTAGGAAACAATAAATTACTGAAGATAGAAGTAAGCACTCAAATATTTGTGGTTTTAGTTTTACTAAAATTAGGGGAATGGAAATTTAATTATTCAGCCTCTGTTACATCTTATCAATTATGACAATCTAATTACACACAAACTCAAATTTATTGCCTACCCCCATCATAATGAATCTTACATTGATGAAGAAACTACTGTAACATGATGATCTATGTCAGCTGCTAGAACACGTCTGAAACAATGGAAACAAACCTCTGATCGCCATTCATCATGATACAGAAGAGATACATTGTGTCTTGGAAAGAGTGAAGAATGATGAAAAACACCATGGATTGGAAACTCTTGGAAGCTCACCAACTGCAACAGGACTTTTCAATTTAATGTTTCACCCAGTCGTGATTTTACTAACTCTATCTTTAATATGTCTATTACTTACATTGTATATAAAGATTTGGTACATCATAAAACAAATAACCCAACTTCAACCACCAAAATATACAAATTAGCACATAACAAATAGCAGTGCTTGACTGTCTACTTACTGTGGATCTGTAATTGTATAAACTATCAATAGACTTTTTATGGCACAGAGGCAAGAGGTTGACGTACGGAATTAGACTCTATAACTCGAAAGTTATAAAGTAGGTATGTTTATTGCGCGCAGATGCACGGGGATCGCTCCTCCACAAGCGTGCATGCCCGAAGTGACGAACCATCTCACATTTATACAATAAAATAAATGAATATTCAATTAACGCCTATACATATTCGTTACCTAAACCCGCTTACTCTCGCCTCATATGTTAATTAGCTTATCAGTCCTTTGCCTGGAATGTGGTGGTCTTGCAGGTTTGTAGGTGATTCATGTCCTTGTGACCATCTGATCTTCTCCAGCAAGAAGCCTTAGCACTCCCTCCCTCTAGGTAACATTGGGATGTCTCTCATCCTTTTCTCATCCTTTTTATAAATAGCCCCTTTGTCTGAGGAAGAAGGGTAGGTGTCTCCTCAAAGCTGTGTGGCTATGTGACCAGACACCGCACCCATGGCCAGCCACCATACCCACATTCCTTGAGCAGACATATACAATCACGATCGATGTCCATTGTCCCCATTTCACACTATTTCTCAATATCAACATGAGGGTTTTCTATAATAGAGAAAAAGTGCTCACTGGTGTTTTTAAGAAACTAATACTTTGACATTTGGAAAAACTGCTGCATAGTCTGAAATTAAATAAATGTGCTGTCTGCCCAACTGCATTTTTGGGTAGGGTATTTTGGCTATTAGAGCAGATAAGAGAAATATGATACAAATATGATTGAAACATGAAGGAAGGGAAAAGGACAGTAGTGCTTAAGGTCAGTAAAAGTAAAACTAAAACTACTTTGCATTCTGATGACAAGTTCTTTGACAAGATAATCTTGTTGCTGACAACAATGCCTACAGCAAACTGGAAAACCCAAGTTTCTCAGAAGATTGGCTATTAACTGGTTTAATAAGAGAGGAAATTAACTATTACATCTAAAACGTGAATTTCTGATACATTTCTCAACGAATAATTTATGAGTCCTATTACTATGGATATGAGACCTAGACAACTGCTAGGAATGACAAAAGATAACTCAAAACCTTCAGGTAAAATATTGAACTGAAATTCAGAATAGGTTTTGAGGTTATATGATGCATGGAAGAAAAAGTCTTTTTAGGATCAATAGGAGGCTTGTCAAGGACCATCTTCCCTGACCATGGGAAAACTCTAGCAAAGTCAGTGCATGCAGAACAAGTGAAGATATTGACAGACCTTAGTCTCTGTCCCCAGAATTCCCTGGGTCCTCCTCACTACCTGCCTATGGTCCTGGAGCCCCATTTCAGCTTAGCAGAGGGATGTCAGTCCCTGCCCCAGAAATGCAAGAGTGCTGGTCTCCAGCCACATCTCCTGGAAGGCCCTCAGTCCTATGTTACAGATAGTCCTGTCCTCTGCAATCCTGATATGTTGGCAGGATGTCCTGGCTGGACCAGGGACCCCACTCGTTATCTCACTTTCTCTGATGATCACCTGCAGATGACTGCCAGAGCCTGTCACAGTCACCACCCTGGCCCCACTGGGGCACAGGCTGTCTCTGGCCAGGTGGTGCACCTACTGGTCATGCTGACTCCTGGCTCATCTGCCCTCCAGGAACAGCTGACGGTGACTCTGCCACAAAGTTTTGTCTTTTGTAAAGTTATGCCTGTTTTGATTTTGATTTCAATAGCAGGCAGAAGAAAAAGTAAAGGTATATTCCTTATAAGATCATAAAAGCTGACCTTAATTTTTTTAACAAGAGTTATAAAACCCCGCATAATAATTGTCATTAGCAAGCAGTGGTAATAGTGAGAAATTATGAGAATGATCAGAATGACATGGTCTATAAAGCCCTAAAGAATAGTAGGGAGAAAGTATGCAAAACAGCCAGTAACAATGATTTTTAATACTTTATTTTTAAAGGAGACATATACGTAATATGGCTATACAAATTAAATTAAATCTAAAAGTTCAGCTAATTAATAACAACACTTTTTTTTTGCTTTGAAGTAGCAGACTAGTTTTCAGTAAGACCTTTTTTTTTCTCTAAGAATTGCCATGTGAAATCATAATTGTTGGAAGATTGCTGACAAATTTTTGATAACAGCAACTCCCACTGACTTCACTTAAGGGAAATTTCTCTCTGAAACCTTTTTTCCTGGCACAGAATGATTAATAGCTTTCTTAAAAAATGATGTCAAACCTATTTAACTGAAATACAATTTCATGAAGTTACAATAGCCAACACAGTGTGATCTCATCCCACTTTATCTGTTTCACGCATCATGCTGCAAATCAGAGAGAAGATAAGAGAAAATTATCCATATCTTTAATGGGGCACATGGGTATGCCAACAAATGGGAGGATATTGATCAGGAAATAAGATCTATTTAAAATGACTTAAAAACCCACAAAGCAGTGTTTTGAGCACTTCAAGATTTAATTCATGTTGGGAAGAGTTTGCAAGCAGTTTGAAAGCATATATCATGTAACAATAGAAGTTGTGCTGATCCCTTTCTCTTGGGACCATACTTGATGATTCCCAGGCCTTGCTGCCTGGGCTAAAAGGATATGCTATAATTAAAAACTCAGGATTCAGGTTGCTCGCATTTCAGCTCCCCACCCATGCTTTTCACTCATCTTAATCTAATTCAATTGAACTAACAAATGTGGCACCACCACCACCACCACCCCACCCCCACACACACACACACTTTTAGCACATACCCTTAGGGTCTTACAACATTCTTTCACTTTTGGAGAAAATGAGGGCACTGATATGTATTTTAAGTACAAAGCAGAAGTGTTAAAAGCTTAATGATCCTTTCACTATTGTGTGAATGTAGGTATATGTTTATATATTTATATATATATATAAAACATAAACAATTTCACACAGGATTCTATGTCAGTCGGTGCAGTGACTAACAAAAAACTGGTATGCTGGTTATGTTTTGACTGCTATGCGTAATATTTAAACAATAAACTATTAAATGTCTCTTACAGTTATACATTCACTTCATCTTTACATTTGATAAAAACGTGTCATGTTTCAGCTTCTCTAGATGGATTTAATATTATCTCTTTTTTAGATGACAAAAGTAACAGAACTGGAACAGAACAGAACAGAGTGAAAAGCCTGGAAGTGTAAACACTTTGCAACGCAGTATTTTCTGTGCTCCTTGCTGTTCTGGGATCTCTGATATGAAAGAAACTAACTTGCAAACTTTGGAAATTCATTAATTTCAACCAAATTGTCCTTGTCACAAGAATGTGCTCTGGTTCAAGACTGAGATCAGTGCCACACTTCTCTGGAACTGCCTTTAAGAATGAACTTCTCCTATGTCAAATGCCTCATATTCAGTCTTCTTGATGCTCTATGAAAGTTTCTTAGGGGACTTCATTTTAATTGGGTCTTTTTCTTGTGGAACCTTGAATTTGAGAATTCCTATGTAAATAAAAGAGGACAAGATTTTTTTTTTTATTATTACCAATCTCTAGATGTGGTTGGACTTGATGATCTTTAAGGTTTTTTCAAACTTAAGTGACTAGGATTCTATGAATCTATGTTTTAGCACAGATAAGTTTGTAAGAAATTTGTTTTTTATCCTAAGAATTCATTTTCCCAAGATTTGCTTCTTGAACACCACAGTTCTTGAATACAAGGTTTGGGTAAAAGGTTTGGATAAAAGGAATGCAAATAAATTAAGCACTCCACTGAAAAACTGAAAATCAGCAAGAGTATTCAATACGTAGATTATGTGTATTTTTCTCAGTGATTCTGTCATAACATTTTTTTTACTGCTGTTACATTGAGGAGACTACAAAGAGGTGGTGAAATACAGAGAAAGCTAATCTGTGAGATTCTGGAATTGTTTTAGTTGTAATGGGTTACTAAAGCTGTTTTGATAAATAAAAGTTTATAGAGTGTACACCTTGGTTTTCTAGTGAAAGAAATCGAGGAAAAATAATCTTTCCCTGCTGGGCAAGCAATTTATAGGCTGCCTTCCACTCCCCCCACCGCCCCCACCACCCCCACCACCAGTTGTCAGATGTCTCAAAAAACTGTTCTAGTAGACTGTATTGCAAAGCTAATATACTAATGTTAAAAATAATGTAAAAGTATGTATTTTAAGGGATAACCCATCCACTTCTGCTTTAGGAGAGCAGAGCAACTCCTATTGAACAGGCCAATTCAGGTCATTAAACACTGCTGTCTGTGAGTCCCTGAGATGCAATGACTTTGCTGGCTGAATTTGGGGTCACATTTTCCTGTTATACATGGTCTGTAGGGCAAAAAGCAGAAATGAACTGTGAAAATGTAATACCTGTTTTTGGACCCAAAAATCTAAAACCATAATGTACTTAATCTCTATAAAACTCTGTAATAGATCATGTTTGTCTATTAACATGGAACCGATTGCTTCATTTGTCCAAATTGCTTTATACAATTCATTATTATATGCAGAACTGGTAGCTAGTAGCTATAATTTTTGTAGATATTCAGTAATCGTATTTGTCACTCACCTTCAAAGTGATCATCTACCTTTAGCCTCTTAACTTACCTCCAATGTTTTTTTTCTCTTTTCCATACACAGTTCCCATGCTTTCAATATGCAGCTATAGGTCATCATGAGCATAAATAAATATACAAATATGAAAAGTGTTCTGCTGAGTGTTTCCTCATCCAGGTAACCATGGAATGTCCTTGGATTTCAAAACTTTAACCAGTTTCAGATAAATTTCTAAAAATGGTGGGTGTCAGTGATCCCACGACACATGGCACTTTTGAGAAAAGAAAGGGAAACATGTTAAGTACACTGGCATCTCACATATAAAAAATTAAAAATGTTTGGGGATTCTTTGTGTATAGAGTACTGTTCAACAGAATGTGTCTGTTATATGTAGAGTGATTAAGCTTCAAGAACTTGATTAAGGAGCAAAAACAAAATTCCTCAAAATTAATGGAAATCTTAGTGTTGACTTGGCTTTTGATTTGAGTAGAAATCCTTATTTATTTAACTAGATCCTTAATAAAAATCATAAGCAAGTTGTGATTATGATAATAAGTATGAATATCTCCTCTACCAACATCAGCAAATTTTGGTGGTTGAAAAAGATACATAACCTCTGAGTCTTCACTGGAGTGCTCACTGCATCCCTAAAGTAGCCATAATGTGATTACACCGTGGGCTTTAGTATCTTAAACTGTCACGATGCAAACAAGTGTATGTACTGGGCATTGTCGTGCTGGATTCCACCAGAATACTCAACTGTAACACACTACAGTGCATTTTTTGCATAAAACTGTGGAGCCATGGAAAATTCCATACTTCTGGACTCTTCATGTGCACACAGTCGCATATATATTTTCATGTGTGAGTAGAAGGGTGTATCATGTGACTGATGACTGACATTGTTAAAGGAGAGCATGTATTAGGAAATGATATGTGCTGTGTGTACAGAAAGTGAATGAAACTACAGAGTGTGCATTTGGTCAGAGCAATTAGTAGTGCAGCCCTCAGTGGAACATTTAAAGGGGCTTCTCCACAATGAAAACTTGTCAAATTTCAACATTCCTTCCATTCTGTATTGATTCCAAATTATCACTAGGGAAAACTAGAAAGATTATTTCCCTTGTCCATGTAATCAAAAGTTAAATATGTTCCCTTTTATCTGAATTTCTCAAAATGGAAACAACTATTTCCCCTGTCCTTTTCAGTTACATTTACATTGTGGCAGTATTATTTATCATGAATCAGGAAAATAAGAATTGGTCCCTTTTATAAAAAAAAAATGGATAGGGAGTGTAGGACATCATCAACAATATCCCAACTAACACAAATTTTCTGAAAACTGATGGGAGCATTGTGATTGGCTTGGATATGTTCTGAATAGTGATATTTTTTCCCCTGCAGTACTATCACATTCTATTTATTGTTTCTGATAATTTCATTAACATTTTATTTCCCATTCCAAGGTTTTTATAACCACCAGTAAAGTTTACCTGTGTCATGATTCTTGACACATGTTCTTTCAGAAGAACTGGTATTTTATGACACATACTAGTATTTATTTCTGTTGTCTTCCTTGTGTCTCTACGTGCCAAGTGAGCAGCTCCCTTAAATGTTGGACATGATTTGTTTCTGGTCATATACCTTTAGCAGGATATCTTCCAATAATGTATGCATTTAACACAGGGTATCTGGTCAAATGAAAGGGTACTTAATGTTCTTTGGCAACATGGCTTATATATCTCCCTACATTTTTTGGCCTTTACTCTTCTATATTAGTTTATCTAGAGGACTCAATTGAAAGACCATGTATAGAAGTATCAAGTAAAATACATCAAATAAAATGACTCACGGAGAGCCTAGTGACCTGAAAAAATGTTACTTGAAAAACTAATGACCTAAGTATGCCTCTAAATCTAAGATTATCCAGCACAGAATTCAGAATTCCTCAAAGCAGATGTGTAACTAGTGATCCAAATAGAAAATTAAATCTAGCAATGATATCTTTATAAATTTATATATAAAAAAATTCTCTGAAGTCATCTCTTTTGCTTCACACCTTCTCTTCTGTACTGCACCTAAATGTGTCGTTGATATAATTTCCTGGGAACGTTTTCTATATTATGTCTTTTTTTTTAATTTTTTTTTTTTTTAAACTTTCCTTGTATTAAAAGAACCAGAATAAAATGTAATAGCAATTCAGGTATTGATGAATGGATGTAAAATGCTATACTAACAGAGGAGCTATTATTTTAATCTATTATAAAGGTATACTACATAAGCTGATTTACAGATGTTTAATGCTGAGTTGTTCTCTATTGCCATTTAGAAACCATTAATCTGTAAATTAATTCAATCAAAAATTATCTTTCATAATCATAAACTTCTCAAGCCCAGAATAACTGGAAACAGCTTTATTACAGGCTCAGAATTTCATAGCAAAATGCCAATGAATATGAAGATAAATTCAATTTTCACAAGCTCTATGGAGAATACAAATGATTGACTCTCTACTCTTCAGTCAATAATTATTGACAGTTCTAGATCCAAATGACAAAACAAAGAGCAGAAATCAATGGCAGTAGAGCAAAGATCAGATCAATAGCTGAATTTCTCATTAACAGAACGAATGGCAGTTTTACTTCACTTTGACAGAAAAAGACAGCAGCCTCATGCTCTTTCTGATTGAGAATGGAAGGGCAGAGGTCAAATATGCATAATGAATGTGAATCTGCCATTTCCTTAGACCCAAACACACTTGCATCTATGAAATTCATTTTTAGACAAATATGTGATCCCTAGAGTAAATTCCAATGACAAGATTAGAAATTATGGTTAAGCACTTGCAGTGCTGTTAGGGGCTATAAACCTGCTTTCACACACAGTGCTGCTGTGTAGTTATAAGCTCCAGAGCAGAAGAATGTTCATAAATTCACCATTTCTGCGAGCGAAATAATTGTGTGGGTGGTGGTGGGAGCTTTACTTGATTTGTCACATAGGTAAAAAAAGGAACACAATCTTCAAAATTCCTTTTGTGTTTTCAAAAAAGCATATTGATAAGAACAACATTTATGACACATTTATTTTCTGATCTTCAGATAAAATAAGAAATGGGGGAAGTTCCTAATAATTATTGGTAATTGTATAGGTGAATAAAAGAAATAAATTAATAATGACAAGTATCTAATGAGCCAATTCAGTCTAATTGTATAGAATAGTGATTGTACTAATTTCCAGTGTCCCATTCTGCTTCATGGATTACTTGTGACTTCCATATCATCTTTTAATTGTTTTTAATAATAGCCTATTGTATTGAAGAAAACTCAATTCAATAGCAGTACATTGGTAAAGTTTTGTGTAATACATAGGTTGCACCACTGCTTCTCAGGTAGCTATTCCTATACAAAGAAATAGCTTTTCCTTCATCAAAAGAATTTTCTGAGAGAAGGATAAAGTAGAAAGCAAGGGGCAGAAACCCCCAAAGCTGTTCAAGCTCATAAATTGGGGCTTACAATAAAACAGTGACAGTAGTCATTAATTAAACCCAGCCATTTATGAGAACTGCTTTTAAATACTCATTTTAATCATGTTTTATTTTAAAATATGTTTTATTTATGGTCATATATAAAGGATAATAAAACATTAAATATGACTTGTTGAGTTGTCAGCCAGTTACTGTAAATTGCTATAGAGTTCAACGGATCAATAGGTTAACTTCTACTTATATGCTTATAATTATCTGTAATACATGGTACTTAAGCCTAACATGCTTATGATATTTATTAACCTTTTATAATCTATTTACACATACAACGCTTTCTCAGGAATGATAATGTATCTGCAGCATGAAGATTGATCTATATCAGAGCAGAATCTGAAGAATCTAATATTTCTTGTCCTCAAATCAACCCCCCATAACACCTCAGAAAAAAAGCTCATGGGTTTCTTTTGTAAAATAAAAAAATATAAAAATATGAAACTGTATAAGTAACACTTTCAGAAGTCCTACTCATCTCTATATATTGTATTGATTTTCTTCATATTGTTCAGTAATAAATAGCAGTAATCAGCTGATTGTGATATAAATTTGCAAAGCATGTATATATTAAATAATGTCAGGTAATTCCTAGTTCACATATACATATATAAGACGAAACTGCTGTAAAATTAACAGCTTAATTCAGGTTAAGCTCTGATTATTCTTCATTGGCTTATAATATTTTAAGACTTCACAAAAGCTGAATGGAAGTTTCTTATGAAGTTAGAACAACTTTGGAAATTCAGATCCTAAATCATACAAATTATGTCAGCTACTTTATAAATAGTGTCCTACTTTCCCAGACTTTTGTATGCCAATTTCTTCTTGTTTCCCTAAGTACATTGCCTTTAGATGAATTCACAAGTTCATTAAAATGCTAAGCAATACTAATCAACCAGCCAGCCATTAATTGGGAGCAGAGAAGAGATGTGGTCATAATCACGTTAGGCAAGTGCAAGATAGGAGGAAAATGGAACTATGGGTGATGAGGGAAGAGATGTTTCCAAACATTCGCTCCCATGCCTCCAGAACAATGGAACAGGACTGGCTTTACCTAGAAAGACTTGTTCATCTGATTAAGTAAGAGTATTATGGACTGTTCCTCTGGTCTTATTGCTGACAGTTTTTCATCAAGGCATATAATGGTTGGAAAAGAGCAAATGTTAACAAAAAGAAAACAACTTGAACTTTATGAAACTTCCTGGATGCTCAAATTCTGTTGGGACGCAGAAGACCAGCTACCAATGAACAACCCCCATAAACCTCACTAAGTTTTAAAACAATGATCAAGTTCCATCCTGTACAAGCAGGAAGGAGAACAGAAGGAAGAAATATGAATGTGGGATTTAAATAATAGCTACGTCTTCCATCCAAAAGTATTCTTCATTAGTTATATCTACTTGTTAAAATAAGACAATTCCCCACATCTTATGGTATATTGATCAGTTTGGACTGAACTGAGAAACACCAAGACCTATAAGGAACCCTGAACCTCCAGTGCCAGCTGAATCCAGCCTCCTTGGTTTGACGTTCAGCCTGTGGCTCAGCTGCTGTATTTGTACTTAGAGCCTTTTAGTGGCTGTGGTTTCAGGCCTTCTTATTCATTATGCTAGTTTTTACAAATACTTTTGCTAAGTGGATTGGCTTGGCACATTACGTAGAGAAGTATGGATAACTTAGTCTCCTGGACACTTAAAAGTTCGGCATTGCAGTGCTCCTTGTGAACTTAATCCCTAATGTTTTACCATATCCTTATCAATATGTGTGAAAAACACAACATGACCTCATTGCCAGCTTCTCAAACATGAGTGCAGGGAATAATATATCGTATCTTTAGTTTAAGTCTGCTCATACTGCTATATGTTATCAAAGAACAAGTTCCTTTTCAGCTTTAGTTTACCAAGGAATGGGCACTGTGAAATAGCAGTTCCTTTGAATTTATCTATACCTGTGTTCCCAGAGCTTTCAAAATGAGTAAACACTGGGCACTGATATCTATAATCTAGAGGATTTGCAAAGGTAGTCACAGACTGTGATTTCACCTGCCTCACTGAGGAGAATCAGGCAAAGGGCCTCTAAATCCTTAATTACCGATGTACCAGATAGACAAAGCACAGAAAGAATTTTCATAGCAATAAGATAAGGACCGTTTTAATTTATTCACAGGCCTAAAGAAACCTGGTTCCTTCTGAAATCCATTAGTAAGGCAAATAATTATCTTGTCATATGTTAGTTTTCAAAATTAGGATTAATTTTAATGCATTTCTTTTGAAAACTTGTTCTGAATTTTTTCAAAATAAAGCAGGAAATGACTGCATTTTAGTCTGAAGTGAAGATTCTACATAAGTAACATGATGCTGGTAATGTGCTTAAAAACACAGAGTCTGATCACTTTAACTTATATTTTTATATACCAGTAAATCTGTTCCACAGCGACCTGTTAATAAATGAATTCTGTTGAAGCACTCGCAGATGTTGAGACAGCCTATTGTATTCTGGTGGATTCTAGAAGTTATGTAAAATTTAAAAAATAGGTACCAGTCTCATTCATGGACCTTAGTAAACTATTTAGTGTCTGCCTGTTGATTGGAATGCTCTGAGCCCTGATTCAGTGAAATACATATATGAAGCCTTGTTGACCAGAACAAAGCATAACTGAAATAATTCCTTCTAAACATTAAAGTTAAAAAGAAACCTGCTGTTCCTTAGTAACCCCAAAATTAGGGCTTGAGATAATGGGAGGAAAAGGCCATAGCTTTCGCAGGATTTGTCAAGGAGTTTGACAAGCACTTAAGTCACAGATTTTGTTTTGTCGTTATTATTTTTTCTGGGGCAGGTGAGACATGTTGCTTGCTTTTATAGAATTGTTAAATGGTATGCTAGTTGTCTGTTTAACTGTTGTTTATCGAACATCCTGAAAGCTTATGTGTATCTTTCTATTGATTTCCTTGGCCTTTCAACCAGCCTGTTGGTTTTAAGCAAAAGTCAGTGATGTGGGCTTTTTAAAATTGTGATCTGCAAATCTAAAGATGAATGCATTTTTTACAGTGATTTGAAAATATTGAAAGATTTTAGAAATGCATTATTTTTCTATTTTTAATTGTCTTCAGCCTTTTGGATACTATAGTATAGATACATCTATATGGCTTTTATAATTTGGACATTTAATCCATATTCTGTTTCTTACTTGGAATTCAGCAGAGCTTTCATTTAAACTCCAGGAAAACAGTGTCAGATCATATCTGATGAAGTGTTAAACTTTATTAGTTCTCAGTTACTTCCTTGGGGTTTGAAACATTCACTGCTGCCTGAATATCATCTAGTTCTGATCTTTACAATTACTCAAGCCAGTCAGGCACTATTGCTGGTAGTGCTACATAGTTTCCATGTGTGCTACTTGGTGTCCATCTCTCAGGTTTCTGTATGCAAGACTGTCACTGCCATGCTACCCCCACATAGTAATAGAACATACCACGCTGTATGGACAATTACCTAATTCTGTGTTCTGTAGACTTTTAAAGCCTGCTACACATTTTATAAGAACATACACTTGATATACAGAGATGGCCAAAGATTCACAGCATTAGCTCACACATTGCACGGAGGTGGTTTGACCACTTCTATTTTGGGCTAAAAGAAATCTCAGCAATAACAGCATGCATACTCATTGTGCTGTTTCAAAGGTTTGCACAAAATTAGTTTAAAAAATAGTATTTACCATAGCAGGCTTCAGTCAAAGACTGGGAACAGTATTACACTTCATATTTCCTCAGACACTAACATTATCTCCAGAATTATTTTTGATTTTTTAGAGTAAAGAGATTCTTCTTTACCTCCTTCTTAAACTAAGTCTTTGGCTAGAAGAATTAGCAACCATTTAAATAACCTTGGTGTTATGAGTTGTCCTGCTGTAACATAGAACTAGTCAAATGGTATTTTTTAAATGGGTGAGGTACATGAAGAGAAAGCTGAAAAAGGTACATACGCAATAAAAGATACATACACATTGTTGAAAAAGATACCTTATTACAGATCTTTAGTAATCATGAGAAAAACACCTAAAATAAATTTAAAAAAAAGAAAAAGACTTAGAATGTCTCCAAAGATTTCAGATGAACTGCTGATTTGAAAGTCAATCTTTTCACATTTTAGATTCAGTTCACAAGAAAAAAAAAAAGAAAAAAGATTGATACTGAATTTTGAAACAGGATTAATAGAGGACAAGTAGTCACCAAAGTTTTTATTACCTAAGATTTTCTACTTGCAGGATCTGAATACTGCAAACAATCATTGATTATCTCCATTTCTCACTGGCTAGGGCAGGTAATATTACATTCTGTAATCTTTTGGGAACTATTTCTGCTTTCATGCATAGACCTTGGGTCAGTTGTACCAGTGTCAGGCTCCCTACTTATGACTGAAACTGCCAATAAAATTTGGAAAAAAACTCAAACCAACAAATAAAATAGCTTGAAATAATTTTCTAGAATTCTTTAAATATATTTTCCATCATATTTTCTACCACCTGTAGTCACAGTAGGATTGCTGTACCTGTGAGAAGGTGAGGTGAATTATACTGAAGCATCGGGGGTTTTACACAATTCTGCAAAGAAAATTACCAAGGTTTTTAATAGCTGTATAAGATCTGGTCTTTATATAGACTCAATTATATTGAGTCTAGAAATTTATGAAAAGGAAGAAAACTCACTATGTAAACTCACTTTTTTTACACTTGAGGACTCTTAACAAGTTCTATAGCAGAATACCTTCATGCAAATTTATAAGGCAGATTCCAGTTTTCTGATGAAAATTACTAAGGCTTGTTATTATGCTAGTTTTCAGATAAAACACCTTTTGTAGTCTCTGCAACAATGAAAGTGAGTAAAATTCCTGGCCGGAAGAGTTTATCATCCAAAGCCTGAATCCAGAAAAAATAAATTACTTTTTTCAGGAACTGTGGTTAGTCTAGGTAAAAGTCTGTAGGGTTTACTGGAGAAGACAGTGACTAAGATGACAAGTCATATAGAGATGTAATTCTCCACAGTATATTTTGGTATTCTCTTTTCTATTTTTGAGTAGATAAGACAGATGGAAGTGATATGCTTCTAGATAGTACGGGAAATATGAGACTTTAGAAGGAATTTGAGTTACAAGAGAATGGACACAGCTGGGACCATTAGTTTTAGACTGGCATTGAAACAGAGGATGTGTACAAATGCACAGTAGTGTAGAGAGACAGATGCAGTGATGCACAGACAATTAATTAAAGGTAGCAGAGAGAAACATTTCAATACTTTTTTGATGTATTCAGTTCTTTTGAGCAGTATTCAAACAGTTAATATTTTCTCATTTTTCTGATACCTTGAAGAAGTCATTAGTATTTGGAACAGACCCATTCAAGCTTCACCAGGATTAGAAAACACAGATGTTTTCTACAATTATAACTTCCAGTGAAAAATTAGCTGTCCTTAATAATAATCTAAAATATTTGGCACATAAAATTAACCTGGTAAAAGCATGTCTACTCGGGGGACTGCGAGCAGGAAAGAATTGCTCCAGTGACCATGGTAGCTTTTTTCAGTAGCTAAAATTATTCCAGAGGAATATTTTTGTGCCTCTAAAAGAGAAATAATTTCAGAGAACCCAGTTCTCTGAAGACAATTTTGGATGTTGAATAAAGACATACTGGTGTACTGTAGAAGGATCTGCAGTACTTTATAATACTTTTCCAGTAGTGCATAGTTTTATACGAATCAAAGTTGGGGAATTGTATTAGGAAAGAAATAGGTGGAAAGTTGTGAAGAAAAGCAAAAACTTAAACAGAATTTATAATGAGTGAGAAGATGGTTACTCTTTTAATCTTGTCAGTAGATTGTCATTAAGTGTTACTGGTTTTAGTTCTAACATGGAAAATGGCTGAACCATGTGCAACAGGGAAATTCTCTAAATTGCTTTACCTCAAACAGCTATGGAATCACATAGTAGCTGAAAGGAGGAAAGGAACTTGTGGAGATTGTCTAGTCCAATCCCTCACTCAAAGCAGGGTCAGGTAGAACAGGTTGCCTGGGGCCATGTCCAGTTGGATTTTGACTACCGAAAAAGTCAAAACCTTTTGACTACCAAAATATTAAAACTCCATAACCTTTCTGGGAAACCTGTTCCTATGTTCAGTCACCTTCACAGAAAAATGTACAGCAAAATCAGTAATTTATTTATGTAATTAATTAGGGCATGAAATAAATAAGTGGATGGAAAGCCTTGCAGAATGAAAGACAAGTAAACAGAGGCCAGTTCTCTATTCTTTGTCCGTAACTTGCCCAAGGTGATATAAGTCATCCTTGAACTTTCAGGCTTTTATCTAAGATGCAAAAGGCCTAAAGACACTGTTCTGAAGACACTCACTCACTGAAGTGGTGTTTATACTGGACAGCATGTCTGTTGAGTTGCAGACATATGCAGGCTTCTATACATTCACAGTGAGGAACACAACTATAAAGAAAAGACCCCTCTACACTTCATGTCATGTTTCTGCTGGTATTTCTATACTAAAATGGGGAGAGAGGTTGATATATCAAGCCTTATCAGTGTCACTGTTCCTGAAGGAAAGTATTATCATCTATACAAGGCTCAGACTAACACCCATCAGTTCAGTTTTATGTAAATGATACTGATACTAAGAATTTGCTTTCTGAATATTTTATTTTATTCTAGTTGCTCCCTTAAATTACAACTTATTTGTTGGGACTTCCTTTTTGCTGTTGGTAAATTTTTGCAGACAGTGGATATTGATTGCCATGGTGCCCCTCTTAATTCTCAGAGAGGAAGAAAATTCTACAACGCGACTGACTGTGCTTAAGCCTAATGGACTTATGCACGCTCAGAAATGGTCTATTCTGTGTAATTACAGGTGTAAGGATGGACAGATATTTGTCAGATGTACTCAATCTTTTCCCTAATTTAAGTTCTTCAGAATAGCTGAAGGTAGTGTAATCAGATGGCAGGAGCTCTGCAACTCTCCCAAGTAATCAAGCATAGAATAGTCAGTCTTACACAATTGCTCCATGCCACAGTTGTACACATCTTGCATCAGGTGTCTCAAAGTGCATCAACACTTACAGGGATTTTCTTGTACGATACTGGAAAACATCCATCAAGGATAAAGTTGAAGAGTATCAGACCAGACAAGTTCTGTATAGAGTAGGTTATTCCAGAAGTGCTTCTTGGTCTGGCAAAATTTCTAAGCAGTATAGCTACACCAGGAAAACCTTTAAATGCAGCCCAGACTTAATTTCCTTTTCTGGCTGATTGCCCTTCAGATTACTGAGGTTTTCTTTTCTTTGATATCTTTGATATCTTTGGCCTGTGTCATGTCAACAGCATTAATCCTGCCTTTAACTAAGGGATCCCAGACGCGATTTCTTCCTCTCACCTACTTTGCCGTCAGTTAATGCAGTTACATTTAGAGAGAGTAGCAATAAAAAAAACACAAAACACTGATGTGGGAAATATGGCTTGGAAAGTTAAGCTTCCATATGTATATAGAAAAGGTTAAGGAAAGGGCATCTTTAAAGTAACTAAACATGCTAATAAATATTTCTAATTAAATGAGTATGACTGTTGAGCCTCAGTAAGTACTTTTGGATAAATCTTGTCCAAGAGTCATGATACATAGTACAAGACCCAGATTGGTAAGGGTTTAAGTCTTAGATCAATCATTAATGTAGACTGTGAATAAGCAAGAAAAAACATGCTTTCTTGATATGCTGAATGGCAGTGACAGAAATCTTCTCCCTTCGTTGAGTGGTGTTTCAAGGTTTGGGCGAATATTCTGGTCCATTATCATCTACAGAATCTATTTTTTTAGATAAGTCTTAAATCTTGAACCTCAGAATGGAGTGCATTTCACTTAACTTTATAACAGGCTTTCAAATACTTAGAAATCTTTATGCAGCAGGAGTGGCAAGAATAAAAAGCTTGTATTCTGCAATTAGAAGTTC
This sequence comes from Falco rusticolus, assembly GCF_015220075.1. NCBI lineage: Eukaryota > Metazoa > Chordata > Aves > Falconiformes > Falconidae > Falco > Falco rusticolus. The sequence goes on along the minus strand of NC_051192.1, from coordinate 88,654,175 downwards.
TTCATTAATCACTTTTATGAGATATAACAAAGTAACGTGAATGTCAAACAAAAACATGATCACAAGTAATAAAAAGGCATAACTGTGACCTTAAGTTGAATTAATTGACCATCAACTAACAGCATAAAAATTCAAAATAACCAAGGAGTTCATCTTTAGGGCAGTATGCATGTAAATACTTCATACAAAACAAGAAATGAGGGTGGGATTAGAAGTAAAACAATACAACATCCACAGTATTTGTAAGTCTACTTGTAGGTCTACTAAGCATTCTTTCTAAATAATAAAGCAAATGTTCACAGTGGTAGCATAATATAAAGGTAAGTAATGAAGCAATGCAGTCCTCTTTAGCTGTCCTTGATCGGTTAGACAGGACATGGCCATGTTAATTAAAAGCTAGAGGTGATACCAATACTATTTGGTTGCAGATGGCGGTATGCCTGGTAAGGAATATCAAATGCCTATCTTAGGTCCTCCAAGATGTCAAGTATGTCTGGCCCAAGTAGGCCAAAAGAGTAAGAAAGGACTACAACCCCAGAACTGAAGCGATTTATTGTTTTTTCCTCTCCCACTACATCGCAGGCTTTAAACAGGGGTTTTCACACACTTACCTTCCAAGCAACATACCCTTTCTGCATGTTGTCGGGTCTCTGTTTTATAATGCTTATCTAGCAGAGCAGAGGCATGAGGAAACAGGTGGTAGAACCTCCGTTTTCTGAATGCTGAATGGACTTGAACAGATGACAGTCTCTGAAGTCATCCTGCTTAGTCCATGTTATTCCTATGTAGATGTTAGAAAACTAACCACCTTAGATTATCTCTTTGTGTATGTGTTTGGAGATACGTGGATACTTCTAAACAAAGTTTCTGCCTCATTAAGGTACTTTGCTTCACTAAGAACAGATGAAGCCCTAGCTCCTGACTTAATTACTGCAAGCAAGTGCCTGGGGTTAGGTCATAAATTTGAGCCCAAACCTCCAGAATTAGCTGGCTATACGTAAGAGGGTTTTTTGGATTAGAGTGTTTCACTTTGGTATGTGTATGACCTACTTTATGAATCTTTTGGTGTGCATATAACAAAATATTACAAAAGCATTCAAGCAATAGGAAGCAGTGTTAAAGAATTGCACCAATGGCCACAGGGTTGTCTGGGCCAGACTATGAATATGTAAAGACAAACAAGCAGCTTTTAATTTGATTGAATGCTGGTGCTTTTTTTTTTTTTTTTTTTTTCTTGGTATCCTAACAGTAATAAGTTAGAACAAATGGGAGCTATGGTTGTGTAACACATCTTACTTATCTTTGATCCTGTATGTGTGCACCCGTTATACAGTTCTTCGGGACCTGATCTTACTTTATTATTTTCTTTTTTTCTGCAGGATGCTGCTTATTCAACCATTCTGTTGAAAATAGAATGTGCTTCTGTATTGAATTTGGCTGCAAACTTTAGGTCTTTCACCTCAACTCTATGCAGAAGTTGGCAACTATATAGAGTTTAGGCAGGAATTTGGAGGATGGTCATGTAATTTAGGTTGCTGAATGTTATCCTGGGGAGTTGGATTCTGTGCTGTTCATGCTGTGTAAAACCTTGCTTAATTCACATAGTGTTTTTGCAATTTATTTGAATTATTGTAACTTTGCTAAACCATAACATAATAGAAAATAACCGGTATATAATAAAAAGTAATAAACCACAGTAATGATACATGTGGTTTTGTTGTCTCTTTTGTGAGCAATCTATGTACAACACTGACATGTACACTAACACGAAGTGATTAACCCTTCAGTCTATACATTAGCAACCTGAGGGTTTTTTTTCAAATCCCATATTTTTTAATATTAAGCCATTCCTGGCCATAATGAAGTTTCTGTTCCTGTACATATCTGCTCATAGTTAAATTGGTTTCGTAAAATTAAATTATATGAAGCCCAGCATTATGAATCAGCAATTTTTAATTAAAAACATCAAGGGATTTTACCAATTATTTGTAGATAGTGAATACATTCAGAGAGATCATTCACTGAAATCTAGTTCGTTTTTTTTCCAGTATTCACTTTGTTTTGATGAGAAAGTTAAGGAAAAAACCTAGGCTCAAGAGTTCCAAAGAAAAGCATAAAGTATACCATCTAATATGATTTAGATATCATATAAAACATTCAAATATTTATGAAATTTATCATTAAACTTGTATGTACAGGAAATATCAAAACAATAGAGCCTCATTGAAAGAATTAACCACATTTGGACTAACATCCTTAAAATTATACTTGTGTTAATGCGGTTTTCTGACTTGGGCACTTGATTGCTTGATGTGAGTATTTCTTGAGAAGAAATATTCTGACCACAGAAAAATGTAAATGACCTCTAAGAGTAAAGAAGGTACATACTGAAGTAATGCATTGGTCTATTTTGAAGTCTATTTTTTTTAAGAATTAAATTCATGTTGAAATATTTGAATCCATTATTTTTATTCATTAAAAATAGTCTGAGAAAACAGTTGGAAATTGTCAGAAATGTCAGTTAAGTCTTAGATATATTTTCTAACTTCTATAAAATGGATTATAGGAAAACAGAAAGTGTAATTAGTACAAGACTCCACAGATATTTTGAATTCATTTGTTTCAAATGAACTGCTATGCAAAGTTGGCATACAGCGTGCCCCTTTCTATTATTTTTAGTAAAATGGATTTCTTGCTGTGATAAGTGATTCAATTGCAAATTTCAACTGAAAAGTGATTCTGATAAAACAGTGGGTAACATTTTTATTTAAGTACAATGATGCTCTTCAACAGCTACTATTAAGTGGTCTGAAATATGACGCCATAGTCAAAAACAACTGTGGAAAGTCATTGTTACCTTTTAGCATTTGGAATTTTTGTCCTTGGGAAGAAGTCCTGGGACCTGTCTGGAAGAAATTTAATATGAACAAAATAAGACTATCAATGAAATAACACTTCAGTGTAATGAAAGACGTCAGGCTTTTTCAAAGTATTGTTAAGTTTGATACAATTTTTCAAATGACCTAAAATTAAGGGAATATTACAGGCTACGTCTCTTAATTCATTAGATACACCTGGCTACAGCAAATGAAGAGAGCTCGTAGTGAAATCACTATTGTCCCATTCAAATTTTGGCCCTTATCAAGTCTGTCCAATGGGTACAGGACAAATAACAGAGATGTCTAGCCTGAGAAGACAAACAAATGCTCTCAAGTGAATTATCTATAACATTTCTTTGACCAGTTAAAAATGGAAGGGTGAAGCAGTTCACTTAATTAGCGACCAACTTTGATGACTTTATGTCAACAAACATCCAGTTTCTGTCATAGTTTTAATACTCTGTCCCTGACTTGCGCCATTAGAAAGTGGGGTAAGTAACTTCTTTTCATAAAAGACAAGTTACTCACTATGTGTAAAAACCAGACTGGGGACTCATGATCCTGGCTGGAATAGAGCCGATATGCTGAATCACCTTACTCTGTGAAGTAGAGTGATTACCTTATTTTCCCCTGAAAACATACAAGGAGGGAATGGAGAACAAAAGATTAAAATAATCAGGAATTACAGTTGTGCTACATATGTTACTGAGTTATCCGCTGTTATGTTTTCCCCCTTTTCTATTGCTTCTTCATATAGCTTTAACCTACATGAGGCTGAGTTCTTGTTTTTCCTGTAAATCCTTAGCGTGGACATTTCAGAGGAGATGCCCCAGAAGACTGGCATGGGAGAACGGGAGCCACATGATACAGAGGACAGGTAACCCTAGTGATGAAGGGGCATTACTAACAACCTCAAACCCTCTTACACAACTGGAGTTAACAGCCAAACTTTTAGATACATGATTCCTTCCCTTCTATTCACAGAAGCAATGAAGACTTGGCAGTCCTGAGTTAATGGTTGGACTTGATGATCTCAAAGGTCTTTTCCAACCTAAATGATTCTATGATTCTATGACTGTTTAAGGAACAATTTTCAGCTGTGGATGACTTCACGCCGCATTGTCTGGCTTCTTCCCTATGGATACCAAGACATGAAGGAAGTAGTTGTGGTTGAATGTCTTACAGCCTAGCTGGAGTTTACATCTTTAATAGTGCGACAGGACTGATGTAGCCAAGAGATGTTAAGGGAACTGCAACAGCACATGCAGATCAGGCTACTGCGACAGTCTTCATGTTTGCTGTGCAGTAAAGTCAAGGCTGAGAAACACGAACTGTGTAAGCTGATACCATTAGGAAAGGCTCTCTAGTCTCATTGTGAGTTTGAAGAGTAAATGAGGCAGATAACCTGGGCTGCTCAGCTAAAGGCTCCACACCTGTTTGCTTTCAGCAATCTATGGCTGAGCAAATTCCTGACAACCAGGCCTTCCCAGGCAAGTGGGGTCCCCAGCGTCAGCACAAACCTTCTTTAACCGAGTGTAATTTTTAAAGTATTGTTATATTTAGCTACTGTTTCCAGGAGGTTCTGCAGGCTACATCTTTTCAGGTGTTCCTGAAGAACCCTGGAGTATCTTGAGATATGCTAGTTGATAGGGTTATCTCATTCCGTGAAGTGATCTGACTTGATTTGAGTTTCTGGCTTTCCAGGTTTGAAGTTCTATTCCTTTAGGATACCTAAAACTTCCTGGTAGCGTTTGATGTACCAATACTGGAAAAGTCTGCTTCAGACTTTGATTTTATATGAACTTTATTTATTTCATAGAATCATAGAATGGTTGGAATTGGAAGAACGTTAAAGATCATCTAGTTCCAACCCCCCTGCTACTGTCAGCCTTCCACTAGACCAAGGTGCTCAAAGCCCCATCCAGCCTGGCCTTGCACACTTGCAGGGATGGGGCATCCACAGCTTCTCTGGGCAATCGTTTTCAGCGCCTCACCAACCTCACAGTAAATTTGTCTAATACCAACCTAGAGATGAAAAAACCTGAAAGAGTTCAAATTTTGAGCTTTATATGTGATAATTCAAGGTTTCTAAAATATCAGAGTTCATTGTGTTTTCTTTGTAAAATTAGATTATGAGAACTGTGGAAAATTATGAGATTGCAATAACGTTATATAGCATTGAGGAAAACTGTAAAGTTTCTCTGAATAAGGAGGAAAGTATTGTAGGCAAAAAAACCTGTTCTGCTTTTAGCTGGTTAAATTTAATTTCCTTCATAGTACATTGCATGGTGTTATGTCTTGGAGTTGTGACCAAAACAGCGTTAATAACACCACCATGTTTTAGCTATTGCTGACCAGTGCTTATACAAGCATCAAGGTCTTTTCTGCTTCTCACACTGCTGCACCAGCAGGTAGGCTGGAGGTAGGCAAGAATCTGGGAGTGGGTACAGCAGGGACAGCTAACCCCAGCTGACCAAAGTTATCCCTTACCATATGATGTCAAGCTCAGCAAATAAAGGTGGAAAGGAAAATTTGCTAGGGGTGCTATTTCTTGAGGACTGGTTGGGCATCAGGTTTTTTCTTGATTTTCATTGTGGTGGTGTGGTTTTTTGGTTGGTTGGTTTTGGGGTTTTTTTTTTGGTTGGTTGGTTTGTTTGTTGGTTGGGTTGTTTTTTGGTTTTTTTCCTTCTCTTAAAAGTTTTTGTCTCAACCCATGAGTTTTCTAGCTTTTTTCCTTCTAGTTCTCTTCCCCATTATGCTGAGGGGGGTATTGAGCAAGTGGCTATGTGGTGCTAAGCTGCTCACCAGGATTAAACCACAACAACCCATTATTTGGAAAAGAGAAAAAAAAAAAAAAAAAGGGTAATAAAAATAGCCAGTGACTGAAATTACCACAGAATTAAACAGTTGTATATTACTGTGAAGTAGAATTATTTACAGAGCTATTCTTAGTAATAAATATTTTTTAGTTTATAATATTGAAATATTCTAAAATAAAAATATCTTGCTTTTCTTGTTGTAACTCTTCATAGGAAGAAGAAAAAAGAAAATGAGCCAAAGCCTATAGTCTATTCTCCCAACCAAAACAATTTCCATATCTTTCTATCCCAAAATAACTCTACTAATATACAGGTGAAAAAGCAGATCATACATTTGTCTTCGTTCTTTTAATAATAAAGTACACACCATCTAATTTGGCCGGTCACAGTTCTTAACATGAGTGATAGCCAGATGATTGCTCTGTCATAGGCAACTATCCTACAGAACTATTTGCATTAAGGTATAAAAATGCCAGATCCAGGCCAGTGTAAGACAGTATAAATACAGAATACTGACACTAAATATTAACTGTCTGATCCTGGTAGAAGTGCAATTGTTAACAATCAAAAAATATACAAATAAAACAAAACCAAAAAGGACAATAATAAGAAACTATTAATTAAAACATTTCAGTTTTAATATTTGAAATGGATAAATATAGTGTATGGGATATATAACTTTGTCAATTATTATTTGCTAGATTGCATGTTCTGGGCTTGTAGTATTTCTTTGTTAGTCAGTTTAAATGGATTTATTGTTGATACAGAGAGAGGCCATGATTAGAAAGTTACGGTTTTGGAGCTGCAAATAAATCTCATGTTGAAGATTTTACATAATTCCATGAATCTATACTGGAAAAGTCCTTGTAGAAAAATTCACTATTTCTTTTACAGTGGGAAAATGCAGATAGCCAGCATACACGCTGTATCATTCAGATTAATTAGGTGAAAAAAATTCTGTAAGTATATCCAGCTGCCTACTAAGCAGGTACACGCTGCTACATTAGCTGAATAGAAACCTCTTGGATTAGCATGATGTGCAATATTCTTTTGTCATACTTGGTTGACAGCAAAGGAAATGGAAATAATAAAATGGAAAACAAAAATCTACTCAAACAAATCCTTAACTGGCAGTATTGAAACAGAGCTCTGTAATGCTTCATTTTCTTTACTATAAACCATTTAACTCAAAGAAAGTAAAAATAAATGGGAATTAATTTAACTGCTTCTAAGGCACCTTCATGTGTTCAAGCAGTAAGGAACTGAAATTTAAAATAATCAAAATGTAAGTAAAATGCTTATTTTTAAATGATCATAATTATCAATGGGGTAACTTAGCAAGGGATGTTATAGATGGATTGTCTGAAATGCTTGTGTCAAAACTAGGTGTTGTAAAAGTATGTTAGACAAATGGCAGGAATATGAATCATGGGATGAAACCTTTGACCTATTTCACAATAGAGGTCAATAAACATAATGTGAAATTTTGCTTTCACGATCAAAAATCAGATGAATTGCTTATGGGCTTTTGATACCATACTGATATGAAAATATTGTTGACTCAAAAACACATGTGGTAGTGAATCAATAAATGTAGAATAATATCATTTTCTTTACAACACAATTCAATTAAAGACTGTAATGATAGTTTCAATAAGATTATAAGATATTATTAAAAACCACAATGAGAATCTCTAGTTAAACAGTTATGGTACATTTAAAAACAAGCTACATTATGCTAAATATATAAATATAAAATTTATTTATTATATATATAAAATATAAAAACTCTGTGATAAACATAAAGTAAAAATACACTTGAAAGAATAATATAAAAATGTTAATTGTCTCTCCTCAGATATGCAACAGTGATATGGTGAGTCAGAAATAAAGGTGGGTTATTTATCATGAAAATGGGAATGATTGGATGGTTGGACACTTAATCACATATACTGATGAATCCTAATGAAAACTAATCTTATTGGAAACAAATTTAGGAAATTTCAGTATCTCACAATAAATATATCTAAGGAAGACCTGAAGAAAATATCTTCCAATGACAGTAGAAGGTAACTATACATAGTGAGAGAAAAAAAAAAGTAAACTTAAGAAATCACATAAGTGGCAAGCTGTCAAATGCTTCTATGTCTGACATAAACATATAATTCACCAGTTCTAAATAAAGTATATGTAACAAAAAAAGATGGGAAAGCAAGCTATTAATATCTCAGTTAAATTAAATTGATACTTCCAATTACAAGATCCTGTTCACAGGTGTGTAATTGCATTACCTCTTAAAATAACTAAGCCTAAGCAAGTTAGATGTGAGAAAAACCTCAGTTCAGACATGCTAAATAAAGTAGTGTTAACATTCACTCAGTAGCTAAAAGCCCCAAAGACTACTTCTTTGCAATTACTTTTTCTTATACTACCACAGTACACAGCACAAGAAAGAACAGAAAGCTAGCCACCTTTCATATGTATTTGTTGATTCTTTCCTAGTCCTCAAAGAAAAGCAAGAACTGCCCATCTCAGTAACAGATGGAATTGGGAATGGGACTGAAGAGAAATGACTGGGTTATGGAAGCCTAAAGAAGAAAACCTTATCTTGAGGCTGGAAATTTGGTATTAAATGCTGGAACTGCCTATGATCTGAAATCTGCCAAAAAAAAAAGTGAAAACTGGAATGTGGTGAATGGCATGAAATGTGAAATGGTATGTAGTGTGGGTAAATCAAGCCAGGATTATTGTAAGAAATGATTGAAATAAGGTATCATATCCTAGCTTTAGGAGGTCTCAATTAGCGTTCTCAATAAAGTTATCCAAAGATCGTGTCTTAAATATAAAAAATATAATCTAGGTAAGGAAGAACCTTAGGCTAAGGAAGAGTGGTGGAAAAATCTAGGGCCTATTCTATTTGTCTTTAATCTGCATAGTTCTATAGAGTTTTTTTTTATATCTGTATTTCTGTTGATCTGTATCTATCGACATATACATATTTAATAGTGGAAGCTGTTACTTATAATGTGATGTTATAATATGATGTTATAAAGTAAGTTGTTACTTAATAAATGTGATAAAAACTGATGAGAGGATTTTCTTTGCTAACATTGGTAAATTATGAAATACATTGCATCCTGTTTCTCCTATCTGCTCCAGAACCCTGAAGAAGAACATGGCTGATTCTCTGGAACTATTCTTCCCAGGACTTCTCCTAACAGATACTTTCTGTGACTTTTTTTGGTTGTCTCCAAAAGATATTTATATAAGCATGATCCCCTTCAAACAGATTTTCTTTCACACAGTTTACTGAGTCTCCTTTCTCACTTCCATTGAATTAATGTATTATGCTAACATCAGTTGTCACTCTTGTACATATTTGACTTCTTTGAACTACAGCTGCTGTCTCCCCTAGTTGCTGCTTCAGTAAGCTTTTAAATATAGAGATCTGACTATGATAAAAGAAAGGTTTTCAGGAACATACTGCAAGACAAATGTCATTCAGTGGCATTTTTTCATGTCATAGAAAAAGCCATTTTAGGTGGCCAGGCTTCTATTTACCTCCTTGAATGATTCATCATAAATCATTCACTTTTGCCCACTGATTATTTTATATATTTATGTATTTATGTATTTATTTTCTATAGGTCACTGAAATCCTACCAGTTTGTCAGTATCTTTATAGGAATTTGATGCCCACAGCTGAATGCACTGCTATAGGTGAAATCACCCAGCACCTTAGAAAGAGATGTTCTATTAGATTTCTGCTTTGCAAGCTAATGCATATACAGTCCAAAATTTGTATTAGCTTTTTTATTTTACTGCAACAGTATTTCACACTGGAAACTGTTATCTAATTTGCTGTCCAGTATTCCCAGACTTCATGCTTTCCAGATTCTGTGTTGCCTCCATTGCAATCTTTGTAGAGTTTGGTTTATCTCTTCACAGATTCTTGAGTTTGTATTTTTTCAAGCTGTATCTCTTATTTTTCTGCCCATGTTGCTAATTTCTGAGTCTTCAGAGGTTCTTGCAACTCTTCTAAATCTATCTTTCGCAAACTTCCTTAAAAATTTCCTTGTTTGCTATTTCCAGTTAAATACTTATACAAATTATATATCTGATTTCTGGGTCTTCAGTTTCTCTAGTTTATATGTGGAAATTTGCAAATAATATTTCAAATGTATTCTTCAGTCGGGCTTGAATGTGCTATTTCTCCAAAGTAATTTTAAATGCAAAAATTTATGAAAGATAGAAAATATAGAAATTTCATTATTCAGTTGCTTGAGTTGAAAGCCATGTTAAAAATTCCACTGACTTCAACAGCAGAAATAATATTGCTACACACTGTACCACTGAGTAAGGAGAACAACTTGCAAGAGTTTGTTTTTTGTTTGGGTTTTTTTTCCTTTCTGATGTACATTTTAAGAACGTGATAATTCATTTTATTTTATTGAAAAAAGAATAGTGAACTGATTTTTCTTTTACATAAATATGCACACACACACCCCACCCCCCACGCCCCCCACATGGGCAGAATATATTACTTTATTGTTTTGCTGAGGTAGCTTTCTGTGGATTGCCCTACTTGGTTAGATGTTCTTGATAACAGATAACTTCAGACTCAAAGGTTGTTAGTGTCACCTTTAATGAACAAAATAGATCTGTTCCTTAGCAAACAAAAAATGGTTTTACTGAAATTAAGAGACTCATGACTATTTATACAAGTTGAAGCCTACTCACATTTCTATGTGATAAAATTCTGGAGATGCTGCTCTCTACAGTATTAAATTCAGCATACTGTCATACTACTTTGAAATGAATGTCATATGTTAAGAATAAAGCGTTCTTCTCCACTGGGAAGTGGTATCCAAAATTATTATTATATATAAGGCACTGCAAAAATATGTCTAAATCTCTGAATATCGGAATTATTCAAAACTGTTACATTGGGAATACAGGAATTGCAGTCCTATCTTGCTCTTGATATATAGACATACTAGCATGTGTGTACGCGTGTGTGATTTATTATTATTGCATTAATAAATCTCATCTTTTATTGTATGAATAATGCATGAACCTTATTTTCTTTGTGCTTTGTCATTCAGAAAACAATCACAAAATCACACCTCCAGATCCATTCTCATTTGGACTGAACACATTAAATATTATTAGCTTGGAAATATGACAGCTATGAAAACATGAGCAACCCATGGATTCCAGCTGAAAGTGTAAGAGAGCTTTTGAACAACATTATTAAATAAGTGTGTTCACTAGGCTTCATATTTTTTTCTAGGAGTTAGGAAAATACAAAATTATAACATCTAAGCAGATTTATTTTTAACAAAACTTTCCATTTAAAAAAATGTGAATGGACTATATAGTGATTTTCTTTCTTCTTGATTTAGAAAAAATCCTTTACTGGAATGTAGTGATCTCAACAATATTCGTGTGAGATTAGGGAGACTCTAACACTGTCAGGAAAGTAAAAAAAGTTTGAGATTTAGATATTTAATAGTAGAATTCTGAAAATCTTTAAATGGAAAATATATTGCTAAAGTGAATAATTTATCATTTTCTGAACCCATCTTGCAGGATGTATTTTCTGTATAAGAGTGTTCGGTTCCCAATGAGAGCAGGAGCATTTGTATCTGTTCTGTGTCATATAACCTAGTAGTGTCTAAAGGTTAAAACTACCTTGCAGGATGTAGAAGTTCATAGGAAATCTGAACACATCACCCATATTAGTGGATTAACAGTACAAGGAGTGTATGAAGAACCTAGGTATTTGTTTCAGCATGAAATAGCTCAAATCAAACTAGTAGGAACATTTGTGTCTCTAAATATTATGGTATGTTGAAGTTCTGCCCTGAGTATCCATGATGTGGGTCAGCGACCTGGGCTCTTGGCCCCCAGATGACCTACAAGCAGCTCAAATTTGGTTACTGTGCCAAAGTTAGACCAGAGCTCCTGCAGGGATGATCTGTTAGGGCTGGAAAATACTTGCAGAGATGCATTCTTTGGGGAGGCAGTGAACAACAAAAAAACCTGTCAAGGACACTATACCCAGTGTCACAGTCCATACCTGACATGAACATGGCACAGCTGACCATCTCCTACCTTCTAGCCTCCCTTGGAGGTCCTGGTCCTCAGGATATGTTTCTTGTGGTTTGTAGATACAACTCTAGGACCTGGAAGGTCTTCTTCCTTGTTTGGCCTTCCCTTTGAAACTAAATACATTGAAATGCATTATCATAAGCGTATTATACTCCCATAAACAAATTTTTGATTTTGTTTAGGTAGAAGCTGGTAAAATTATTTCAGTTACAAGTAATTGTTTTTAGGCTGCTTATGTCTTTTATATTTATTATTATTATGGCTGAATGGCAGAGCTCAGAGGGTTGTGATCAATTGCGCAGTGTGGCTGGAGGCCCTGGGCCAGCGGTGTGCCCCAGGGTCCGTGCTGGGTCCAGTCCTGTTCAACTTGCTGCTCAGTGACCTGGATGGAGGGACAGAGTGTGCCCTCAGCACGTCTGCTGGTGATACAGAGCTGGGAGGAGTGGCTGACACACCAGGAGGCTGCTCTGCCGTTCAGTGACACCTGGCCAGGCTGGAGAGCTGTGCAGGGAGGAACCTGATGAAGTTCAACCAAGGCAAGTGCAAGGTCCTGCACCTGGGGAGGAACAGCCCCATACACCAGTACAGGCTGGGAGCTGACCTGCTGCAAGGCAGCTCTGAGGAGAAGCACCTGGGAGTTCTGGGGGACAGCAAGCTGCCCACGAGCCAGCAGTGTGTCCTGGTGGCCAAGAAGGCAAATGGGATCATCCTGGGGTGCATTAGGAGGAGTGTGGCCAGCAGGTCGAGGGAGGTGATCCTCGCCCTCTGCTCTGCCCTGGTGAGGCCACATCTGGAGAGCTGTGTCCAGCCCTGGGCTCCAGAAACTGGGGAACTACTGGAGAAGGGCCAGCGGAGGGCTACAAGGATGACCAGGGGACTGGAGCATCTCCCTTGTGAGGGAAGTCTGAGAGAGCTGGGGCTGTTGAGCCTGGAGAAGGGAAGCCTGAGAGGGATCTTATTAACATCTACAAATATCTTGAGGGCGAGTGTCAAGAGGACGGGGCCAGGCTCTTTTCAGTGGTGCCCAGTGATAAGACAAGGGGCAACAGTCACAAACAGCAGCACAGAAATTTCCACCTGAATGTGAGGAAAAACTTCTTTACCTTGTTGGTGGCAGAGCCCTGGAACAGGCTGCCCAGAGAGGCTGGGGAGTCTCCTTCCCTGGAGACGTTCAAAACCCACCTGGATGTGACTCTGTGCCACCTGCTCTGGGTGAAGCTGCTTTAGCAGGGGGTTGGACTAGATGATCTCCAGAGGTCCCTTCCAACCCTGACCACTCTGTGATTCTGGGATTTGTTTGTGAACTTGTGTTTTGCAAGTAATTTCAGAAACTGAAATTCAGTCTTTAGCAGCTAATGGGTTTTGAAGCGGCTGAGTGTAAACCACCTTCTCATAAGCAAGAACCTTATGGAATTAAGCACTTAGAACAGATTAAATAGAACTTTCTAATTTTGCAGTGCATAATAATCAGAAATATTGCTTTATGCAGAAAGACCCCAGTATAGAAATTACCAAAATACCTTCTCAGTGAGTTGAGTCACCAAATTAAGACAAGATTGTCTAGAAACAGAAAAGAATAGATAACTATTCCACATGGTTCTATGTTCTGAGGTATTTACTAGAAGACAAAAGCAATGTGTTTTGGGATGGCAAGCTGAAATTGCTAAGGCAAGTAATAGAGAAGTTAATAACGTGGGCAGAAAGATGGCCGAAGGTCAGATGCAAAAAATGAGTTGTGAAGTACTTACTGAGGCAAAAAGAATCAACGGAGAGCCCTTGGGAGTTCTTCTAGTAGTTAGAGTGTCTGCTCTGCACAGCTGGAGGACAGTCAAAAATGTCCACTGTATCTTTTTGTTTTTCTTTTTCTTTCTTTTTCTTTTTCTTTTTCTTTTTCTTTTTCTTTTTCTTTTTCTTTTTCTTTTTCTTTTTCTTTTTCTTTTTCTTTTTCTTTTTCTTTTTCTTTTTCTTTTTCTTTTTCTTTTTCTTTTTCTTTTTCTTTTTATTTTTCTTTTTCTTTTTTTTCTCTTTTTCTTTTTCTTTTTTCTCTTTCTCTTTCTCTTTCTCTCTTTCCTTCTCTCTTCCTTTGAACAGCATAAAAACCTTACCTAGAAGGCAGTCTGAAATACCGTTTTCTGTTTCCTATCAAAATCGGAGACCGATCCAGTGATTATCTGCCATCTGTTGATTTCACTGTTTCAATTATTTTGGAATCCTCTTGAAAACAACTTTCTCGACAGAGGGTTGAATGTACATTCAAAGGTAGCTTCAGCTGAGCAAGTGCCCAGCTAATCCCCTTAGCATACAGGGACAAGGCTGCCACCAGCTCTAATTGATTCTGAAATGAATGTGTATAGAAAATTAGAAGGTTTGGGTTCCCATGTGAGATTCAATAAAAAGCCAGGATGTAAGCCTGACAGCTGAATGGATTCAGAAATGAAAATCTGATAAGCAGCTTAAAAGTGTACTTAAGTCCAGAGATGATTTGAATGCTCTTGTTAATGGCACATTGTATATTGTCACCTAGTTAATTATCTCTGAAGATGAGTTCTTGCAGAGAAGATACACCAGTCTTTCACAGACTTTTCTCATCACATATTTATTAAATTCCACCCTCCTCGCCAATAGCTGGAAGGCAGAAAGAAAGGATTAGGAGACTGCAGTTCCTCTGTGGCTGTCAGTTCACTGTGCCAAACTTCAAATATGAACTGTTGCATGTACTGTCACAGACATTTCCTTTACATCTTCATTTGCAAATGAGGAGCTGACATTTGTTATGCCTTGTATTTGCACACATGAAAAGCAAATACTGTCACTGCTGGCTATTTTGTTTATCCCTTTGGAGATAGTGTATGGCCTATTTATAAATTCTCTTCAGAATTTTTTTTTTTATCAGCTGAGATAGTCATGGAGCTACATGTCCTCATATTTTATTCAGGAGGCCTATTTGCAGTTTATGAAGTGTGCCCTGCATGCAACAGCTATTTAAAACACTATCTTTAAATCTATTTTCACTTTGCTGTTTTGAAATTTTTAGATAGCTGTTCCTATTTTGTATATGTTTAATATATGTAGACTTCCAAGTTTTTGTGTCACACAGGTACCCCCTCCTTTTTTGTGTTTATCTGCCTATCTGCGTTCATATTAACAGTGAAGTAGAAAGATTGTGCTGGAGGCAAAGACTGTTCTGTCCATCACATTATTATAATTTACAATCAAATATAACCTGGAAGAAGAAGAAATGAAATGTAATGTTTGTTAGAGGAAGGCATCACTGAGCAAAATAAATGATCAGAGACAACACTACAGATATGCAGAATTATCATCTTTAATACCCAAGAAGGTATCATTGAGGAGTAAAACCTGTAAGATTTCCACTTTTGTTACTAATTACAAACTTCTATATATTTATCTGAAAAATTAGCCTTATCTTTCTGCACTGAGTTCGAGACCTTCCTAAACCAGCAGTCTTTGCTGACTGTCCTCAGCATTGATAACTTCTTGAGGCGTCATCGAGTCCTTTCTTTTTCTACTTCTGCCTCATACTTTGGGCATGAATTTTTTTTTAATTTGACTGAATAGTTAGTACAGCAAGGTGTAGAGCTAGGGTACTTAAGTTAAATTTGTTGTGAAAACACACACTTTTTATGCGACCTCAGACAAGATGTTTTTTTTTTTTCCGGTACTCAAATGTACATAAGAGTTGCCACTAAAATGGTATTTTTTTTTGTTGCATGATAAATGCAGATACCTAGAAAAGAAAGCAGAACATCCAGAAGAGGATGGCTGTCTTCTTGTGTCATGTTAATATAAATCTATGTTGATACATATATTTAGACATTTAAATCAACCTCAGAGTCCCTACAGTTTTTTTCATGGGTTTTCCTGGAATCATATGTCCATTGATTATACATCTGAGTACTGTTACAGTAAATGCTACTTCTTTGCTGTTTCCAGACATTTCAGTGCAAACTGCACAGCTGAGTAGGTTTTGAAATTCCTGGACAGAAAACAAAACCGACAGGGATCATTCTGACCACTGCTTTACAGTCAGTGCAGGAACACTGCCATACGCCGGAGATTTCAGCTCTCTTACAAGGCTGTTCCCCCCCTCCCTTCCTTCTTCGTAATTTTCAGCAAGGGCTCAGTTAGAAAATTAGGAGCTAGAGCAACGGCAGCAGCTGCCAACCACAGCAGGCACTGTATCTTCTTCACTTGGAGGGTAAAAGTAGGCCACTGTTGGTGTCTGCTGAGTTCCTGGCTGGCAAATTAAGAAGTGACAGACACAGTAATATACCAGACTGGGTCAATATAAAAAAAGAGCTGAAATGTTCATTTAGAATTAAACACTATTCATGGAGCTTGAGTCAAAGCCCAAGAAAGTCAATGGGAACGTTATTACTTACTCTAATGAGCTTTGGATTTGAACCTAAGCAAAACAGTTGTGTACAAAAATATTTCTCATTTAAATAGAATCTACTTCAGCTTGTAAAATGCCTGGGCATCTTTGGAACATCAGGAAGAACTCTTATGAGAATTCTTATCGAACTGTCACCAGGGGTAACTGTTAGTGTGTACTAATGGCTTTTCTTTTGTCTTAATATTGCACCTGCATAACCTAAAATAATCCTTTCAACACCCTGTGAGATATGGCAGCACTATTCTACATCTGTATTTCATTGTTATAAAACTTGCCAAGAAAGTCTTAAAAGGCACAAAAAAAGTGTCTAAAATATGTCAGAGGCAATAAAAGACATGGAGGCGAACAAAATCTCTGTGCTGCTTAAATGTCCATACACACATCTATTTAATTCTTTAAATGAATATCAGTATACTCCTGCGGAGGATAAATGATTTTGTATATTAATTTTAAAGTAGGCATGTTTCATATTAAATCATATCTATTGATTTATAAACCAGTTCTGTAAAAAACTGCTGACTTTATATGTACTTTATATATGACACACAACATCTAAACAGACAAGGTTCAAAACAAGTGTTCTGTTTGTGGAAGGCCGTGTCATTCAACAAGCTGAGGCACTGAAATTTAATTTTGGGTTAAAATTCCAGTCCTCTGAGGAGCCTGTGTCACTACCTTTGGTCTGTAGGAATACCTGTCTATTAAGTGGCATAGCCTGGAACTATCCTGGGGTGGAGCACTAGTCACTTTTATTCCTTTATAAAAAACTGGAAAAGCAAACAACAATATCCTGTTCTATACATAAGTTGACTAAAATTGTTTCCAAAAATTTAAAACTGGAAACTGACACCCTCCATAACTCAATGTCTATGTGGTTCCAACACAAGCCTCCCTTCTCTTAAGGAAGCTGCCTGACCCATTGCCAAAAGCAAATAAATAAATCAGCAAGAAATGCAGACTCCTTGATCTGGGGTTGGGGTGAGGGGCTAAGGATCTGGATAGAAAAGTAAATGGGTCTGTATTATTTTTTATGTTGTTAGAATTAGATTCTGGACAAAATTCAAATTTCAATGGACACTGAATTTGAAATAGGTTTTTCGTTTGGGTGGCTAGAAAGCATTATTCCATAGCTTGCACAGGATGAAGGACCTGCTTTTTGAACCCTGCCCCAAAGACAGCCTGTGTATTTTATAAAGACAAGAGCATGGATTCAGGAGGGGGAAACCTGTTTACATATTTAACCAATGATTGCTTCATTTGGAATTATTTAACTAACTTTTATTTAGGGATCAGTACACAGATGTCCTTTCAGAAGGTTTCACTAACTAGCATGAAATAATTTTGGTGTCTGCTTCAAGTAGTGTGGCGAAAGTAGGCTGCTTTTCTTCCATCTTTATCTATCTGTTATCTTTCTATTGATCTACCGTCTAGATGTATCTATTAAAATTTTCCTTCAGGGTTGAAAATAACAATATCTAAGCTAGGATGCAAGTGCAGAGATAGTTTGTGCTGTCAAGATGGTAGCAGTTCTAGATATGCCCAAAAGCAGAAGGTTAGGCAGCTACAGACCTATACCATTGGGGAATGAAGCATGTACAGACAAGATAGTAGGAGGCAAGCAGGGACTGCAGTCATGGAATTCAGTACATTAATTCTATTTTAAGTATAAAAGTCTTGTTATTGCTGATTCTTCAAATAATTTTTTTTTGAGGTACGTGCCTTGATGGGGATACAGGAATTCTTTCTTCACCGACTCCTTTGTGGGACTGTAAGTCTCCATATAAGTACTTCAGGATGTAACTCTTATTTTAACTATTACAAAGGAAGAACCTGTCACAGAAAGATATTAAAAAACATTTAGAAAGAATTTTTGACTGCCTCTCTTTTTTTCCTTATTGTTGCACCTCTTTTTGTACATCTAAATGGGGAAAAAAGAACCACCACCACTACCAAAAAAACCCCAACACAACCAAAAAAAAACAAGAAAAAAATTTTTAGTTGAGGACTTAAGCAATTATTTTTAAATCCTTAACACTAGGCAGAGCCTTAACCCAGCTTCTTTTAGCATAACTGCTGATCCCATCTGCTTGGCAAAAATCTTTCATTTTTTTTTTCTATCTCCCTCTGTTTCCACAGATAGCTTCCAGGTTTTATGTCAAGCAAGAGCTTCTGACAATCTTTCAAAAGGCTATTTGTATCAAACACAGTGCTTGCAAAAGCTAAGGAGGAAGTTTTGGGGTTTTTAGATAGTGTCAAAACCATGTCCAAATGGATGCTACAGAAAGTGCTTGCATGCTGCATTCACTCTGTTCATTATGTCTTCTACTCATCTTTACAGTGAAATGTACAAACTAGCATATGGTCTCATATACAAAATGCTTCAAGGTATCAGTGGTGACAGGTTCCCTTCATGTCCTCCTGAGCCTGACTACTCTTTCTAAACCCCACTATTTAATGGAATGTAGGATAGTATAATGTGATGTGATATATACATATATATATAACAAGTCAATAGTAAATTTATAGGTAACTAAACTTGATGTTTT
Source organism: Falco rusticolus (assembly GCF_015220075.1). NCBI lineage: Eukaryota > Metazoa > Chordata > Aves > Falconiformes > Falconidae > Falco > Falco rusticolus. The sequence goes on along the minus strand of NC_051192.1, from coordinate 88,635,400 downwards.
GATTTACTTAGGAGTTTTCAGCTTCAATTGCTAAAGGAAGTGTTAGTAGGCAAGTAGTAGGCAAGGGAGTTGGCAAGAAAAAGGAAATAGCTCTGCTTGTATTTTGTTATTGTTGTGGTTCTTTTAACCACTATATTCTTTGTATTTGTCTTGTCTCACTATGTGAAGAAAGTGTTTAGATCAAAGGCTGCTATAAGGAGCTTCAATGAGTTTATAATAATAAGAATAACCATGTGTTGATGAAAAAAGGAAGCCAAAAAATAAGTTGCTTAAGTATCATCACTGGTAAAAGTGTAAAGAGGGAGTTTACCAACATCTTGTCGGGGTGGTGAAGAGTTTATCTAATCTTACAAGTATCACACAGGTAAAATTGGCCATATTTCTACCTACCTTTATAAACCTAGGATCGACAGTGCAAGCAGAGTTTTCTTAACATTGAAACAGAAATTGAAAGCAGCAAAAAGGGCAAAAATTGTTGAGGGATTCTATGATACAAAGCAGGAATTACCAAAAAGAAAGACATTTTGTGTTTTCTATCAGAGGGAATGTAGATTTTAATTTCATATTTCAATTTTGAAATTAATTTACCTATATTGGTTTTTTTTAGCAATCATTATTTATGTTGTATAGTCTTATTTGCCTCTCAGTTTTCAATAGCAAGATTCTACAGCGCTAGCAAAAAGTTATAATTTGCTTTTGGAGTATGTCAGTTATTTTACAGAGAAAACTTGCTGGAAGGTACAGGATCCCAATCTGTCCCCTAAGAGCTACAGGCTTTAATAAGGCTAAATGTTGGTAATGTGATTAAAGGTTGCTGAAATTTGGGGGGTTTTTAGAAGTATATAAACTGAAAATTTTTGTAAATATCAAGGATAGTTCTAATTAAATAAATTCTTACAGTTTGAGAGCATGGGTAACTTTAAAAACACTTTTAGTCAAAAGGACCAGCTGACACAAATAAGACTTCTGTTTGATCTATCTGGCTGGTCATTTCCTTCCTCTTAGAAACATCTTTCTCTTTTAAAACTTCTTTCGCATCTTTGAAAAATGTTTAGTATGAAAGAAGAACTCAAAATTAGCTTTATATGAGAAACAGTTAACTGTATTGAATCATTTCCAGATGCAAGTAAAAGTGTTTGCAATAGGATATTTAATGGTCAGTTACATCTCTTTTATGGCCCACCCCTCCTCACCCACCCCACCCACCCCACCCCTTCTGCTTTCTGTATAGAGAGGAAAAAGCTTGAAGTGTTAGATTTGGTTTTATAAGAAAGTTAGATTTCTTCTAAGTAGGTGTAGGGAAAGTGCTTTGGGAGTTTGTTTTATCACTGCCGTTTGCGGTTTTCAATTGAGTACGCCAGAAGTACTACCAAGAAATGCAAAAGAAAAGAAAAAAAGTTAAACTAGGGTAAACACACTTCAATTTGTAAAGAAAATATGGAAACAGCATCATTCAGATAAAGAGAATAAAGACCCACATGAATCATCAGGGAATGGAGAAAAGTAAGAAATACAGTCAGAAAGATAATCTCGAGTAAGGGTACAGATGGAAAGTAACAGAAGAAAATAGTCATATGAAGGAGGAACTGCTGAGATGGTGGGAGCTGAAAAAACAATGCAGAGACAGAGAATGTGGGAAATAGTTAACAAATTAAATAAAATAAAATAATAATATATAGAGAGAGATACAAATTAATAAAAAAAGAACATGGAAGACTTATATTACTGCCTTAAAAGTAGTACACTGAAATCAGATATTCAGCTCTATTTCCATCTCCTTTTTACTTTCTCAGCAATACAAGGGAATAATAAACTTGCCACAAGTTACCAAGTACGAATCCATCCTATGACAATTTTCCACTGCCATCTATTTCATATGTAAGAGGGAGAAGTTTCCACAATGTAGTGCTATGAATTGGGATCCAGGCAGCTGCAGAGCTGAGAATTCAACGTTGTCTCTGATATTACCCATATCTTCTCCTGAATAAAACATGTAGTCTGACACAGGGGAAGACCTGAATGATCTTACATATATTTCATTGTAATTTTCCATTTGGGAGAATGTTTAATTAAATCTAGATTTTTGGCAGTAATGGAAAAACTGAAGAGAAAAAAAAGGAAAGGAATACAATAAACATGGAAAAGCAGCTCAAAAGCTTTGGAGAGCTGGGCTTGCTCCCAGAAGAGGACTAGGAATGAAGACCATGTCTTCAGGAGACATTTCCACCCCAGCAGGAGCTACTGCTCGAACACCCTTCTCCATTTGAGGCTGACAACAGCCTGACTAACTTTCCAAGTCTCTGGCACAAGCAAAGCGGGCAGCACACACAGGGCATGTTTGCTGCTCCAGGAACTCTGGTGTTTCAGCATCCATCCAGGTGGAGCGAGAGCTTATGCTATGGGAAGCCCTCTCACCACAAGAGAAGAGCGACAACTGGCAGTATTCACCTTATCTAACTGGGGATGACTAAATATAAATAATTTTAGTTTGAACATTACATTTTATTCTGCTCTGCTGGGACCTTCAATTCCCCTCATTGTCAACAGAGAAATACAGGCAGTTCTAAGGGGAAAATTCATGTCACTTATCCTAGATATCTATCTTACAATGAGATGAGTTACTCTCTGGAGATGCTTGGGTTTTCTTCCTGATTTTAAAGGAAGCTTTGGATGACTAACTCACTAAGAAATGCTTTATTTTTTTGACCCTTAAGTAAGGTGAAAGCACTCTTAGAGAAATACTACATATTTCCAAAGTACATTGAAACTTCATGAAAAGCACTGTATCTCTTCACTAACATGAAGATAGTTTTTTATTGCAGCACATTTTGCAGCTGGGTTATGTCCAATGCTAACTCTGCATGAAGCCTCAAAATTCATGAAACAATCAAAAATCTTATTCTGTTTTCTATGGTATCAAAGGGATTGACTTAAAACAATGAACAAAATTTGAAGTCCTTCATGCTTGTAAACAAACTTAAATGGATCCATCCTTTGGCAGTAAGTAAACCTGGAGGAAGAAGCAAGCAATATCAAGGCAACCAGCAATTTTGTGGTGCCATATTCTCAAAATATTTTAGTCAGGTCAGGAATTTTTCTTTTACATTGAAAATTACCTTTGCATGACTTGCTGGGAATCACGTGGGAAGTAGTGGAAGAATCTGCTGAATAAACTGTTTGTCTTGCCTTACATTCCTCACCTCAGTCACAAGAAAATCCTTTATATATCTTTGCAACAGATAGGGATATTGTCCCACACATTCTGTGTAGGTTTATTTAAGCTCAGTACACTGTTAATTGTAAGCTATCATTGACTGGGGAAGAGGGGTAAGACATTTTGTGAAGCAAAGATGAATCAGATATATCATAAATCTTTTTTAAGTATTGAAGACTGGGTGTTCACCCCTTACCTTTTGTATGGTTATATAAAAAATTCAATACTATTATCTTGGCAAAGAACAAAATGTATCATAGTATATTTTATATTCAATAAATATCTAAAAAACCTGATTTCTTTTACAGTAATTACTTTTAAACTTCCTTACCTGTGCATCAAAAGGATGTCGATAGCTTGACTACAATCTCTCCACCTTCTCGCTTAGCATTTTTGCACAATATAATCTTTTGAAAGATGAAATGTTTGACATCTCTCACAGGAAATACTGCACTTATTTTGACAGTGCTATATCTAGCATGTCTTCTTTTCTAGGCAAACTGTCTGGAAAGGAAAATAGAAATAACAACACATTAGCTTTTGTGTTTGTTGCTATGGCTAAACTGCATAGCAACAAGTCTTAGGACACTTACCTATATTCAGGAAAAAAAGTGCAAATTTAGCCTTCCGCATCAAGTGTGTAACACATGCACACAGAGCAAAACCTCATAGCCAAATAATGACCTCACATCTTATTCATACTTTTCAACAAGCAAGATAGATGGACTTTAACTTTTCAGAATGTTATTTTAAAGAAAGGTAAATTAAGTATGAATTGTTACTGGGATATTCTTCTTTATATGAATTAAGCAACTATTTTTATACATATAAAGAAAGAAAGAAAGAAAGAAAGAAAGAAAGAAAGAAAGAAAGAAAGAAAGAAAGAAAGAAAGAAAGAAAGAAAGAAAGAAAGAGAAAGAAAGAAAGAAAGAAAGAAAGAAAGAAAGAAAGAAAGAAAGAAAGAAAGAAAGAAAGAAAGAAAGAAAGAAAGAAAGAAAGAAAGAAAGAAAAAGAAAGAAAGAAAGAAAGAAAGAAAGAAAGAAAGAAAGAAAGAAAAAGAAAGAAAGAAAGAAAGAAAGAAAAAGAAAGAAAGAGAGAAGGAAGGAAGGAAAAGAAAGAAAGAAAGAAAGAAAGAAAGAAAGAAAGAAAGAAAGAAAGAAAGAAAAAGAAAGAAAGAAAGAAAGAAAGAAAAAGTAAGAAAGAAAGGAAAGAAAGAAAAAGATAGAAAGAAGAAAGAAAAGGAAAAAGAAAGAAAGGAAGGAAGGAAGGAAGAAAGAAAGAAAAAGAAAGAAAGAGAAGGAAGGAAGGAAGGAAGGAAAATAAATAAATAAAGAAAGAAAGAAAGAAAGAAAGAAGAAGAGACTGATGGTGTGATACAGAAAAAGAAGAAATAAAGCAAGGACAAACCTCTACTGAAAGCCCAAATTTCTAGCTGTTTTTTATGCATCTTACAAGTGATGAGCCTTTCCAAAGAGTTTCACAGAGCATAGGAATGATCAGGATATATGTCCCTGTTCAGTTTGGTTCTCTATTCCATATTATTACTTCCTATGGTTTACTTCTAATTGTTTTGGGGATCGTGGCAGGGGGGATGGGCTGAGGGGAAAAGTTGTTTTTGTGGGTCTTTTTTTCCTCCAAACCTTTATGTGAGGGCTTTTCCAAAATCTACATTCTGAAGAAAAATCTTAACTTGGCTTCTATAACATGTTTAATCAGAACAGCTATAAAGCCAACATTTGGAAGCAAGGCAATAAAGACCCAAGTGATTTTCAATTCTTTTCCATTACTGCTTTGAAAAAAATGCAGAGCAGAGTCAGTTCAGAAAAAAATAAGAACCAACCTAAACTGTCATTTATATCCCTAATTTAAAATGTTGGTATCTCAAGTTTCCACATGACAACTTCACTGCTGCAGATTAAACCAATCACAGGATATCTGGATTGCAGACTACAATTAAACATCACTTTAGCATTTTGCTACTATATTTGAATTATTCCATGACATCTTGCTTCACCTCTCTGGCATATTTTCACTCTAAAATGTCTCAATCATTCTCAGTCATTGTAACAAAAGTGAGAGTTTAACTTCCAAAGTTGATTTTGTCCTTTTAAGAATATCTCCGCCTCCTCCTTGATTATACACTTAGCTACTTTTGCTTGACTAAAACTGTTATATAGAATATATTCTATTGTACTTATGTGGACAGATGTAAATGGCAACAAGGAGGAAAAAATAAATAACCCATGCTGAGGGACATGTACGTTTCCAAAAGACTGAGCAGGAGGTATGTAGACAAATCCTATTATTGGATAATGAGATTTGTGTGCGTACCCGGACACTATTATGAAAATGTAGCTCTTTTTCAAAACAAATTGAAAGAAGGGGGCAACCTTTTCAGCTGAGGTCAAACTCTGCTTCCAGTAAGGATGTAGTAAGTTCCATTAAAATCAACCTTATTAGTGTCCAAAAGTAGCTGAAAGAAAGAAGTAGCCTTTATATTCACAGAAATTTCAGATTACTTCGGGCCTGATCATGCTCTCATTGAAATTAACAGGAATTTTGCCATTCAGATGTAGCATCAAGCTTATCAATTAGTAATCTGCTAAAGCTTTCTCAGTGTCAAGAAATATGCATTCCTTACAATAATCTTCTCCTATGAAGTGAAAGAGTTAATATAAAATCAGGAATGTTACGAATGAAAGATTCAACCATTACAGCATTGATGGACTTAGAAGAAAATTCTGCCAGTACCATGCATTTCAAAATAATTAATCATGATCTTGACAGTCACTTAAAATCATAATTTTTAATAGAAAGTAAATGTTGTATACCTACTCCATGTCTTCTGCTACTGGGGAACATAGAGTTATGTTCCCAAAATATTTTTTTTATAATCACAATGACTAAGAATATACTTTTACATAAAGAAAAACTGGGGCTTTTCAGTAATAAAAAGATTCTGCCAGCAAAGTGATTTAAGGAAAACATAAAACATGTTAAAATGCAGAAACCTGAGAACATTGAGTCACTGTACATTTGGAAGCAACTATGTTTAAAAGGTAAAGATTTGAAGGCAGCTTTAAACGGTGCTGGTAGCCTTTGTGCTTTACCAGCTTTTATGCTGAAAAAATACTTTATAAATGAAATGTCTTTGTTTTGTTTAAACTTCCCAGCAACCTAGAACTATTTAGTAGTAGGAAGATAGGCAGCTTATGAAAGGTAAGTAATCATCTGCTATTTCTAATGTTACAAATTTGGCAGATGTTTCGTACATGAGAGAATAAGGTCTCCATACTTCTTAACTTCCTTTTCACAATGCAGAGTTCCTTTTTCCCAGGGAAATTCCTAGGGGAGAGCACACTCCTTTTGCAGCTTGATGAGCTCTGTCTTCAGAAGCTGCAGTGACTGTAATGCCTACCAGTGGGGGCAGTTTTCACTATCATGTCCAAAGTTGAGTCATTCAGCAGAAAGTCTTCGTGATCTGAGATCACAATATTATTTGTAAGCACGGTGTGGTGTATCTGTTATATGCTGTATCTAAGACATATGTCAAAAAGGTAATTTTTCAAATCATTGGACAGCCAGTTTTAAGGAATATTTCTAATCCAGGTAATGGTTCTATTTATAGATCCTTTCTGCTGAATATATTGTTGGGTAGTTGTTAAAAATTGGGTGGGTGGTAGAAAATATTTGGTGATACAAATGGAACAGAGAAGTGAATTAATGAATTTCATCACTATTTATGTGAACTGCGTATTACATTTGGAATACAATTTGTCCGGGTACTCACACAAATCTCATTATCCAATAACAGAAGCTAATACCTCCAGTCTTTAAACTGAACATGAATTCATGCTCAGACCAGATGCCACTTACTTTTCCAGCAAACATGTGACAGATTTGAGAGGGCACTCATAGAACAGAATGGCAGAGGAATAACCTGGTTGTTTAATATAGTGTCTCTCCCTCTCTCACCAACTGGATTTTCAAGCAAATTGTTCAATAAAGGGCTCAGATATGAAAAAGTGACAAAACCTCCTCTCAATGACTAGGGTTTCCTCTCACCAGCTCGGGAGGAGGGCCACCTTGCCATGAAAGGCTTGGCTCTATCCATATTTTGCTGGTGTGGGATATAGAATGTCTACTGCTTTCCTTTTTCCCTTTCCAATAAAACTGCCGTTCAGGTGACGTGATCTCCCAGTTTTTCCCAATGTGTTATTTATGGGCTGCATGCATATATTACAAAGGAGTATGATTCTGTACATGAAGGAAAACATCTGGAAGAGCTGTGAAATCAATTTTGAGTGATGAGAACTCTGTCATGATGTCAGTTACAGCATGACCTTATTTCTGATTTGTTTTTCATTGCTGTGAGTCAGGCTGAACTTTCCTATCTAAGGATGACACCCATGTAAAACTACTGGAGGAAAGATCAGAATAAGGCTTCATGTCTCTAGGGGAAATAGGGATAGCACAAAATAATGATTTAAAATGAAGGCATGGGTGAAACTGCTTCCACACAGACAGGGCTGATATACTAAGAATGTGTGACAGGAGCAGAGTCCCCTGTTGTCATGGAGACTGAAAAAAATTGTTAACTCCTAAAACCAGAAATAAAAGTGTTTGAATCTCTCCCATCATCCTCCTTCCAAGTACTAATATACAAATCTCTTGTGCTTGTTTTAGAACCTGATGTAATACATAACAAGAAATAGCATTTTTGGTGTCTAAATGTAGCCTTTTGTTTTATCAAAACCAATTTTAACTATAAATAATTGAAAAAAAAATAATCCTGTGTATGTTTGTAAGTGCACGCACAGACAGCAGGCGGGAAGCTAGCATCACAAAATCATGCAGAAATTGCAGAGCTCCACAGCTACCTTACACAGGGGAATCCACAAGCAGGAATCTGGCCCAATGCTCCTTACACAGAGCTTGAGGGGCTTTGAAGGACTTGGAAAGAAATTTGCAGCAGACAATGTGCTGCGTGACAATGATGCCCAGACTACACAGTAGAAATAGCTAAAGGAAGGGATGCATTTTCATAATTCTTCCCTCCAATTCATCTTGAAAATGCCAGGTTCTCAGCTTCAGCAATTTTGAGTCGTAGCATGGAGCTGTCACCTGCCATGCGAGGTCTGTGACATGCTTCAGCAGAGGTCACTCTTCTCTTTCAAGTCACAGCTAGAGAAGACAGTTTTTATTCCCCTTTCCCTCATATGTAAAGAGATTAGTGAGTATTCACCTAGGAAAAAGATGCTCAACTCATTTAATAAAATATGCAAATGATATCAAGGTCAACTAGAAGAAGAATGTGGGTTTGCAAGTTAAAGGTGAACATGGAGTGATGCGGGAGGCTAGGATTTGCTCCTTCTACCAAGATGTGGTAACCAATAACTCCTCAGTGTAAAATGGATAAAACTGGGCCCAAACCTAGACTCTACCCCTTTTTAAGGAAAACTTTCAGTTATTCTGTGAGTGTTACATGTTGCTGTATTTTTTACTGAGCTATGCTGTCACCCTGTCACAGAGCTGAGGTAAAATTAATTTTCATAAATCTCCTAACTTCTTCTTGCCCACCTGATATTTATCCTGAAACAAATATGTATTTCTCTACTTCTCCAACAGGATTCCCTAGCAATATTTAGGAGCCTTATGAATAGCAAGTCATCACCTACTGTGGAAAGGGATATTCACAGAACCAATGTGAACTCAGGAGAAAATTCCCTTCATAAACTGTTTAGGAATAAATGCAGGTGTGTTAGTGATTAAAGATCATTTTGGTGAGCTGGCATTCATGCAGAATAGGACTGTAGCTTTCCTATAACAGTGTTTTATTGTCAGGACTGAAGTTTCTGAAGGTAACTATATAGCCTTTGGGGTTTTACATTTTGTTTATTGACAATAAACTAAAACACACTATTAACTTCATTTGTACTCTAGAGGAAGCCTTAAATGAAAGAAAGGAAAACATGTTAAATAGAGTGTAATGATTGAAACCAAACCAAAGCCAAGATTTCGGTTGTACTGGCTGCTTGTGATTACTCAAAATTTAGCAGAAGAAGAAAACAAGTTCAAAATTGCTGATTTAGTCTTTTTAATATATCATCTGGTATATTACTGTTAATTACTGGATTAAACTAAACTTAATTGTTATTTATCATATTTCATGGCTGAGACTTTGACTTCCTTTAGGCAAAGCATTTTTTTTAAGCTTACAGGCATCGTTATCACAGCAGAAGGTCACTTGAAACCTGTTCTTTGGTCTAAACGATGCTTTAAATCCATAGTAGTTCCACCCTTCTTGACTCAGTGGACAAACTGAGGCCTTGTCCAAAACAACATAGAATTTTCTGGCTCAAAGTCACCTTTCAAAAAGAAGGTGATATAAAAATTTATTTCTGTTGATTTAATTTTTGGAATAGTGTTGTGATTTATTTATATTAACTTAAAAATTGCTGCTGGAAGGATGCCCCAGGACAAGAGAATATGTTCTTACTGTTCAAAACTATCCCTTTAAAAGGAAGGCTAACATTTAGTTCCACACAGGTATATGCTGTTATGCAAATATCTCGGTGCAGTGAATCATTAAGTAAAGAGACAAAGTCACAGCTAGTGTAAGAGGGCAGTACTTGTGAAAGGAATGAAGGCAAGCTTGCATTTTTCAGCAAAATATTTTGCCTGAGGCTCTTTAGCATCCAAAGTGTAAAAAGGCAGCATGCTACCATTCTGCCTGAGCTGTACAGTTTTACTATGGAACAACAGATCTTTTTCATTAGCAAAAAGCCCATTGAAAAGAGAAGCAATGGATTTTTTTAGCTATTAATTGAAAAAACATTAGCATAACATTAAGTACACAACTGGGGAAATCCCTAAATTAAAATTCCTTGTTTGGTGTGGGTTCAGCCATACTTTGTATAATTTACATCGTAATCTAGAGCATGGGGATCTGATTTTCCCAAATTCATAGGTATACAAAATTAAGTGATTCATTTCAACCCAATGCGCATGTATAATTTCAGTAATTGTACACACAAATCACACATTTGCCTGTAAATGGCCACCTATTCCTTTACAGATGGTGAAAAAATAGCTTAATTAGAATTGAAATATTGCATTTAGGACGCATTTAACCTGTCAGTAGACCCAAATACAGCAGCTTCATGATGACGCAGGAAAACTGTGTCCAGTCTTATAAGAAGATGTTTAAATATGTTCTTGAATTCTACTGGGTCAAATGATTGCTTAAATTTCCTTTGGAGAAGGGATATTAATCTGAATTTGAACTTATATGCATAACTTCAGACTTATTTCATGTGCCAATTATTTTGTTATTTAGAACCCACAGTGTAGTAGCAGGGGACTTACAATTTAGAGAAAGGAGATTACTTAATGTGAACCATTCCATGTTTGTAAGTGTAGTCCTGCTGATCTAATTGAAATGGATAAGATTTACAGGGCTGGCACCCTAAAGCACAAGGTCTTCTGATTTAGCAAAAAAAATACATAGGGAAAATTCTCTGTTGGTCAGTTTATCTTTGCACAAGACTCCATTACAGTTCATAGACCACTGGTAGAAAAAGGAGTTCTTCACAGAGTTCTATGGAAGCTGGATCAGGTCCAGAAAAAAACATCTTTTGACAGATTTTGAGGAAAGCTAAGAGAACAGAAGATGAGAGCAGTTAAACAGATTTCAGATCAGTTTCTGCTCTCTAACACTGTTAACAGATTTTTAGAAGTCAAAGGCAAAATCTCCTGCCAGTTACATCTGTGTAACATTGACTTCAATGGCATGTCACAGTTAACAGAACACAGAATTAGATCCAACATGTCGCTTCTCACTAAACACATCGGAATGCCTTTGTCTTTCAAGGCTTAAACATCCTGTTTGCTAAAAAAAAAAAAGGTGAGATAGAGCCATAAGATTTTTCTATTACCTTTTGCAATGGCATAAAGGAGTCAAGCTACGCAGACGGATAAAATCATTTAGCAGCAGCAGGAGTGTTTGTTACCAATAAAAGCTATAATTCATAAGGATGCTATAATCTTGAGTCTCCCCTGGGAAAAAACACATCCTCTCCCTTACCTATCATGTTTACCCCTTCTCTTTTTTTTATTATTTAAGTGTATAATTATCTTTCATATCTCTGTGAGAAGGTTTAGGGATCAGTTTGTTTGAAAAATGTTATGTACAACACATTTGCGTTGTATTGTGCTATCTATACATATGAATCTATTTTCTGTAACTATGAAAGCTGGTAAACCCAGCTGTAATAAAAGCTATAATAGATAAAAGCTGTCAGACACAGAACCTGTCTTGACTGCTGGTTTATTCCATTTTCTTCAGTGGTATGTGAAATTGGTCTCTTTTGCCTTCCAGAATAGGCAAAAGTTTTTCATGTCTTTTCCTGACTCCTCTCGACTTACTCCAGCAATTCAGTCAAATTTTCTCTGTTTCTCAACAAAGTCAAAAGATTTTGTATAGGTTTAAGAGGAGTAGAATTTGCTTCATTTGTTCCAAACATGCTGTGAAATTACTAATGTGTTTACATAAAAGCACAAGTCTGAAAACACAGTAAATCAACCCCATGCTGTTTCAGTGTCAAAAGCAAGAATTACTGAAAATGTTATTAAATTATTGTAAAAAATGGTAAATTAAATCTAAACTATAAGAGATAAACAGATTAGAAGTGCTTTGAGTACAGTTGGCAAGGTTTGTTTTAGAACTCTGTGAATGTCAAAATATAGAAGTAATCATGAAAGTGTAAACTAGATTCAGATTTGGCTTTTTTTGCAAGTAATTTTTAAATATTTTTTTCTTTTCTCTCGAGATATAATCTGTCAATGTTTCTTTCTTAGCAAGATGTTCAGACTGTGTCATTAACCTTTTGATAGTTCTAACATGTTAGGTTTTGAGGATGATAGGAGAGTCAAAGTGGAGAAAGTAATATTTTTAATGTTACACCTCTAATGAAGAAAAGATCTTTTCTGCAAAGCCATTAGTCTATTGCCTTTAGCACTAAATAGCACACTGATGCAGACTGGTACATTCTACCTGGAGAAAATAAATAAATAAATAAAGAGCATATTCTTGTCGCTGTATGACAGGAAGATTACTAAATTACTAAATTCTTTTTAAATTTGCACATTGCATAGAGATTTATTGACTGCAATAAGCAAATTGCTCATCTGACTTTTTCAAAAGCAAATCCAAAAGACTAACTGGCTGATTGTAAACTTTGCAGGAATAGGTTTCATTTTCCTGAAAAGAAATATGAGGATGAAATATTATGAAAAGCTTTTAAAATTCCTCCAAAGATGTGACCTTTCATATATTATGCCACAATTCATACACAAATGTTAATGATACTGAAGATATACACAACTGTTTTTTAAAGATTCATGTAGATGCTCATTACTTTACAGGAGTAATATCTTTTTTTTTAATTTAATTGTGCTTTCAATTACATTTTGTGGTGTAGGATGAATAGAAAAACACAAGATACAACAGAGAATTTTAATGCTAAATTCCTAAAGGAAATATATATTGCCATAATTCAGGCTGCGAACTTGAGGAACCTGAGGTAGCTGGTATGTCAAGAAGACTCTGAATTCCTACCTTGTGATGAGTCGGTCCTCAAAGTCCAGGCTAGAATGAAGGTTATAAGCATGAAATTCACAAAACTTGATCTTATTTCAGAAGAGGACACCTAACAGGACAGTCCATCCCTGAAAATAAAGTGAAGAATCAGTACTGGGTTTATATCTGATATCCCATTCACCTACAGAACGCTCTGGTTTATATTCCCTTTTCATTCTCCTTATTTTAGAAGAGGCATTTACACCTACCAACAACAAGCACATCATGACTATTGCACTGTAGAGTATTTTGGAGGAGGCTATCCTTCCTCCTTTCTGCTCAGTTTTTTAAACATTTTCTTTTTTGTAATAAGAAAGAGGAAATTCCTACAGTCTGATGATCTGTACAATCCTCAGAGAGACCTAGGCAGACTGAGACTGATCCAGATCCCGAATTATATGGTATGCTTTAATAACACACATAATATAGATATCTATCTATCTATATATATATATACGCACACACACACGCATACATACATATATAAATAGTAAAACATATAGGTACAGTGTATGAGGTGATACAACTTCACTAGAAACTTTTATATCCCTTTTCTCCTACATGGATTTTTGTGAACAGAATTGATAGGTAGTTATGTAAGTCCACCTTTGGCAGATGCTTGATCCAATTATATTAAAACAAGTATCCATATACTTACCCCGTCCATTTCCGTAGAATTTCTGTGTCGTTCTGTTATTACTTTAAATATCTAGCAGAAAAGATAAATGTTGATCTAACTTCCTCCTCGATATCAGGAAAGGGATGAATTATAAACAAAATACGAATACCCTGAGTGAAATCAATAGCCTGATGAGGGGATGCGATCCATACCGTTCTTGCCATGTTATACATATTACCTTTCACACAGAACGGTGGAAAGAATGGCAGGTAATACAGGAGTATCTGTACTTACTCAGACCCAAACTGCACATAGCCCAGTATTTATTTTACTTATTCTAAGTAGGTGAAAATGAAGAATATATGAGCAAGGGGAAGTACAATACCACCTCTTCATGTTCTCAAATTATGTTCAGCTTGGGAACTACTACTACAAACCACATGTGACTTCTGTGTATTTGATAATCTGTGGATTTCTCTTCCCTAAGTTTATCACCTGAAACTATGGGAACTCCTACTCTTAAGAATACTATCAAGTGTTAGTTTTAAATATGGGGTTTTTTTGCAGTATACTCTTGGTTGTGCTAAAATTTTCCAGGTGTCTGAAAAATTGAATGAGCAAAAATCTAAGTAACTTACTCTGTGTCTAACTAGTAAGTTAGGTAGTGACAATAAATGTTCCCAGGTACTAGAAATTTAATATGTGTGTCACTAAAGTGATAAAATGGTCACTAGAATGGTTTTGGCCTAAGCTATCACTTTCTCAAGCATTGCCTGGTCTAGATAAAAGAGTTTGGTGGTTGCAGAAACCCTTGCAAATTGAGAAGCAGATTTTAATATTGTGGATGTGGATCATGCCATGTCAATTAGATACTTTCTCAGAGAACAAACCTAAGCACATTCAATTCACTCAATTCACTGGGATAAATGTAGTCACAGAGTATCAGTAGGGACTGTCAGCATCTCTAGCAGAAATGCCTGGAGTAGTGAATTCACAGATGCTTCATAGAAAACAATGAGGGACTTTTCAGTGAATGGAAATTATTTAATTCATTCTCAGCATCTTATGAAGATGCAATGGAAATATTGATAATGTGGATAATGTAGAATAAAAAAGAATTACAGGAATGTTCACATGACAAGGTCAAAACAAAAAAAAAAAGCAGATGAGGGGAAGATATTTTCTGGAGAGAGGATGTCATTGTTTCTACATTCAATTAACAGCTTGTGACAGTGAATTGTCATCTCACTTGGGTGCCTAATGTACAGCTCAGTTTAGAATGCTCTGACTTTGGACACATTTTTAAAGAGTTTTCTCAGCTGGAGTGTGTCTGTGCTATTGATCCTCTGTCTACAAAAATTCAAGAAGGGAGCAACAGAAACCAGGTTTATATTCGTACTAACATTGAAGAAACTCAAACTTTCATTTCTAGACTGCAGAGAAGCAAGTATTTCTACCGAATAGGTATAGTTTATACAGACAATTTTGAAATCCCTGTGATAAGGCCAGAAAGTGTTTAGACCCTGCAGCATCCTGTGGAGAAATACTAAGTGCTGTTAGCTGTGGCAAAATGACCTGTGTGTAAGTGCTGACTTCATATAAACAAGAAATGGCCTAAGAACCACTTGACAAAAGGAGATGGTGTGGCAGTGACTTTCCCACTACAGCTCAGTAAGGTGTAAAATGAGACATAGGAGCACTTCCACTGTGCACAGCAAGATTTAAAAGAAGAGGACAAAGAAGAGAAAAGAATCTCACTCTAACAAACACCGAAGGAGAAATGTGTATAAGGTGGAGGGTAATCACCTGAGCTGAGACCTGGAGCTGTCTGTTCCCTCAATGTAAAAAGTGATACAAGGTTTCAAATGCCAACAAATAAATGATTGATAAATAAACGTATTACCTTGCTATGGCTACCCTTCACTAAGATCTCTCTGAATAGTCTAGTAAAAAGACACAAATATCACATACAGGACCAGCCTTGCCCCGGTCTCCCAAGGAAAAAAACCAAAACACCATTAACTCTGGTCTTTTTCAGCTATAATTATAGGGTGATCTGAAGGGTACATGGAGGTATATACATGAATAACGATTTTTCTTTAATGAGACAGTACTTTTTTCTGTGCTTAGTTTCATTCATAATTTGTTTTAAGATAACTAACGTTTACTGAGTCCTCTTTGCTGATGAAACAAAAGTAACCTCCAAGGAAATCAACAGTAATCAAGCTGACATTACAAAGAGAGAAAAGAGTGTTTGAAATTGTTGTCCGACAAAATAGTAGGCCTAGGTCCTTAGACTGCTTTGTGAATACTTCTTAAAAGAAGTAACTCATAATCCAGTGATTACTTTTCCATGTGCTATTAGCAAATTCATTATTTTATTGAAGACCAAATTCAGCATTGCATGTGCCCAATTTTGAATACTAAGCATCGTAGTTTCAGTCAGTCCTAGGAAAGGAGACCAAATGAAAGCCTGGAGTGTCCTAACTGCATGCCCGAGGAATTACAGCTAAGCATTTTACAAACAAACATACAAACAAAAAAGCCCATGGAAATGAGTCAGTGTAAAGGTTTAATTTTTCACATAAAAGATACTGCATGGATGTGAAATTAAACAATATTTGAAAACACTAACCATCAGTCATGTGTAAACTTCCATGGACATAGGAACAGCTTCAGTCAGAATAATATCCAGGTGATCAACTTTTGTTTTCTTTCCTCACCTAAACCTGGAATTATCCTTGCAGCTAATCAGGATGGGGCCTGATCCCACTTTCAGTGAAACTGATGACAAGATTCCCATTAACTTGAATGGTATTGAGGTCATATGTACAGAGACTTAGGACATATTCTTCTTTCTGTGTAGGACTCAAGAATCTATTAAAGCATATATACATGAGGCTTCAGTTAATATCTCCTCTTCTTTACTTACTTAGATGTGGGTCTTGACATACATATTTCCTCAGTCACTAATAATGCTATAAATCTACTCAGAAGCAGTAGAAATCCACCTCTTTCCCCTCTGAGCTCTTGAAGTGTGATAGCAGTACCAAAGGTCTACTTGAACAAGTCTGCACGGACTGCAGAATCAATATAAAATGGCAGTTAACTGAAAAAAGGCTGTGCAAGATAGAGTGCATATCTATATATATAAGACCGGTAGCTTGAGACCAAAACATATTCTGAAGGGCAAATGGAAATAAGCCAAGCTTTATTTACTTCCTAAGACATTCATCACTGTAGTCACCTTGGAAGTATTGACATATCTGTCTAAAAGCCCTTCAACTTAGAATATGTATCCCATGTGCAGACACTGTGGTCCGGATTCATCTAGTCCAACTTTAGATGTCTAGTTCAGTTGCCAAATTTGGATAACTAACCTCAAGGCTTCTTCTGTAGTTAATGGGGAGAGAGAGAAAGAGAGAGAGAGTCTTCCAAAATGTGATTCAGCGAACCTGAGGTTTGAATTATGAGAATGAAATTCCTATTTCACTCTCTCACCTCTAGAGGGTTATCTTCCATATTGGTGGAACCTACAGCATCTAACATAGATATCTTGAATGCCTCGAGTAAAGTGAGGTGAATCTATATCCTAAAATATTTGATTGTGCTGAGTAATTCTAACAGATAAAAATGAAACACTTGAAGATTGTGTGACTCATTTGAGTTCACATGCAGAATGTGTATGTGACAGAAAATTGAGAATAAGATGCAATTGTCTACCTTGCCTAGTATTCGTATTTCTATATATTCTCTCTGGGGTGACATTCATAGCTGATAAACTGTCCATTTGGGTTGCAGAGGGTAGGTAGAGAGCATGTACCACACTTAAAAGTCTCAACAAATGTATATGTAGGATTTAAGTGATAAGCCCCTTCAGATGCTGGTGAAAACAGCAGCAACAGTTTGAAATGTTCTGGAGCTGCTTTGCTTGTTTCTATCACGCTACAGCCAGGCTCCCTTCCTTGCTGTGCTCAATCATTAAGGGCTGAGCCAGAGGTCGGCAATGGGCTGCCCATACAGTCTTCCAGCTGTTCCTTTGCATGGCTCTAACAGTGTAAGAAAGACTGCAGTGGCAGCCAGGCTCTGTCTTAGTTTTTCCTGTTCAGCTTGGACCTTAGAACAAAATCAGTTTGACTTGGTTGATTTCGGAAAATGGTTAGTTGTGAGCATTTAAATGCCTTGTCAAAACTTGTATTCCTTGTTTTAAACTATCTTTACATGCTGTAGAGGGTAAATGATTTTTACAGTGTCCTGGCTTGTCTGGTACTTGATTTTGTCATGTTGACAGTGTGGCGCTCTTTCTGAAGCAAACACACAATGAGCTGTGTCTTGTTATATATGTGTGATGTTAAAAAGCAAAGTCCGACAAAGTATATAGCTTTGAATGGGCATCAACTGCTGAGCCATTAGTGAGCACTGACAAGTCTGCCTCGTCTGAAAATTTTGCAGGACAATATGTATCAATGAGGGAGGAGGATATAAACATCTACAACTTTGCTATCAGGAGAGGTTCACAAGACATACAAATCAGCATAAATTTACTTGGACACTAGTATCTTCCAATTACAATATGACATTGAAAAAACATCACTGGAAATGCAATGTTTAAAAATATACCTGCACCTATGTTTAATACCAAAGAGATGTCTTGACAGTTCAAAAGTAAAATCATACCTTTTATATGTCTTTAATCTGAGACATTTAGGGGAAAATTTTTTACAGCATAAAGATTGGTAATCTTGTCTTCTGTTTTTGTCCTACAGCTCCTAGGAGCATAGAATATGATAATCACACAGCCTATATGAGATGTCATCCCTGTACAATGGTTCAATTGTTATTTAAATTATCTTTTGAGAGTTACTAACCTGCTTCTGCCTATCAAAGGAAACTGTGGGGAAGAAAGCTTTCTACCATAACTGTTAATTTTGCCCACATATAGGAGTTTGATTATAAAAAAACTAAATCTGGATGGGTTATTGTGCAAGACTATTTTTAATTTAGGGGCGGAAGTAATATTCATTCAAAAAAAAAAAAAAAAAGACAAAAAAAATCAAAGATAAGACTTGAGTATTCCAAACTGATAATGTTTTGTTCCACAAGCCTCCTTGGCTCACCTTTTAGATTGACATTAGAAAAACTGTTTATTAGCCTTAATTTTTATTATGTTTGATCACAAGTGTGGTAATTCTTGCATTTTCTCCTTTCTGAAGCATTATCAGAGCCCTTGGGAGTTCAAAACTTTTTGCTTATCTCTGACAGCAATTCATCTACCAAATAAGCTTCAAAACAAATTTACTCCCCTTTGAAGTACAAAACTGCAATGTTGAGGTCATTTGCATTTACCCATTAAAGTATAGTGTTTCTTCTTTTTTTTTTTTTTTAATCAAAATGACAACCATTAATGACAAAAACTCTATTGAGTCTTTCTTTCTCTTTCTGACTAGCGTGAAACTTATAGAATGATAATAAGGAATCACCCCAGACAAGCACAGATGAAAATGAGTTCTGCCCACTACTGTATCTGAGCAGCTAAACATTTCCAAACTGCTTTGATGGCTCTTACTTTTTAAAAAGCTCTATCTGGGCTTCCATATTCTCAGCCACATTGAACTGTGTGTTATTAAAAAGTAGTTAAAGTTCTCTTTTCTAAAGTGATTAATCTCACCCCAGCTAATCTCCTCGTCCACATTCTGCTTCTTAAGCATAACAGAAGCTATTTTTCATTGGATTTCAGTTGATTAGATAGTCTGATTTAAGGCTAGTTAAGCTGTGTTTCAATTGTGGTGGGGAGATTCCCTCTGAGTGCTAAAATCCCATTGTATCTTCTGGGGGTGTGGGGCCATGGGGTTGTTTTCCTTTTTTTTTTTTTTTTTTATCCATTGAGCTAAAGAGGAGACCAGTCCCAGCTGGATGTAAGAGCACATCCTTAGAAATCCTTTCCCTCAGGCTAATGCATTTACTTACTTGCTTTCTTTTCTCCTTCTAGCTTCCCATGACATTCACAAATAAAGCTGTTCCACTATTTGGGGAAAAGTTCCCTCCCCTCTCCTCCCCCCTACTTTTTGCTTTGATTATAAGTTCAGAGCTAAAAATATCAGGAACAGAAAACCCACACAAATAATTAACATTTGTCAACAAGAACCATTATGCTGCCGGGTGCAAAGCAAAATTCTATTTGCTACTGAAGGAATCAAGTATGTCCTGAGGAGGGGTGAAATTAATGATGTTTCAAAAGTGACTGAAATACTAAATCCTTTTTTAGGGAAAAAATGGATAATACTAGTAAGATAACTTTATAAATAGGTGATATGAATATTATGTTAAAAAAAATCCTATTCTAATGAGGAGCAGGTTAAGGAATAATGGGGGAAATACGGAAGTATATAGTTTAGAAAATCTGAATATTTTGCATTCTACTGTGGTAACAGGTTACCTCAAAAATGTATTTTAGCACTGCTTCAGATATCAGAAAAAAATGAAGGGGGCTTTGAAAGTTTAGTGTGAAAGTATTTTAAATACAAAAAGAAATATGAGACGAATAGCACACGATCCTTTTACATATTCAACACAGCAGCCTTGAGCTAGTACAGACTACTTTCAAGTATGCAAGTATTCTGTTGACTCCAGTGAGATTATGTCTGCATTTAAAGATGGCCATGTGTTTCATTGCTTTGCTGGATTGGGGTTATCCTGCTCACTGTCTTGCTTTGCTTTGTCCTTGTTCTCCCTCAAATGGTAAAGCTCATAGCAAGAGAGAAGACCATGTATATAGGTTAATGCACCTAGCAACAAGAGGCAGAATAAATGCAGAAAGAACAAAGGGGCAGAAGAGAAATCTGATATATTTTTTCACTAGAACTACAAATAAAAATGGGGACATGAAAAACAATAGCTGCAATATATTTGGTTTGCAATACATGTTAAAATCTTTGTCAACATTAATTAAAATTGGCTTTGATAGAAACACTGTCTCATTGAAAGATTGAACGAGGATGAAAGAGCATAAACAAAGGATAATGTCAGCAATATATCCAGATGGGAAGAGGTGTGTAACACAGTGCTGCAGGGATCTGTATTAAGTCAGGGATTAATATCTTCGCTAACCCAGGAGAGAAGTAAATAGCGTTAATTACATTCACAGATAATACTAAAGAGGTGCTTGGAGGACAGGGAAGTAATACAAGGAGACTTAATTATCTTAGAACCAGCATCAGAAAATACCCGTGTGCTCACACAATGCCTGACACAGCAGGTCACTGATCTTGACTGAGCAGGTCACTGATCTTGACTGAAGCCCCTCAGAAGTAGCATATAAAAAAAAAAAGTTAGTTGTTATAAAAATGAACAAAAGTAAAGCATACATTAAAAAAAAAAAAAAAAAGGATGTAAGGATAGACAGCAACAGTGAAAAGTTCCTGCCCAGCACAGCAGGTTTGTCTCCTCTCTCACTACCCCTCCTTCCCAGGTGCCTGGGTATCATGGGTCTGAGGATCGGCAAGTGGAACCGAACAATGATGAGGACGATGTTTCATCCAGCTTGGAGGTGTCACTGAGGTTAAGTCGGCCTGTACCATACATCAAAACTGCTTCCATAAAGAAAAAAAAAAAATAATCACTCTTAATAAGAGACTCATTTCTGAAGGGAACAATATGCAAACCAGACCCACTTCTTAGGGAAGTCTGCTGCCTCCCTGGGGCCTGGGAAAAAGATGTGAAGAGAAACCTTCCTACCCTGGAACAGCCCTTCAGATTATTATCCATTATTGATTTTTCAGGTAGGTAGCAATGAAGTTGCAACAAGAATTCCATGAGCAATCAAGAGAGACTTCAGGGCCTTGGGATGACTGGTTAAGGGATCAGGAGGACAAGTAGTGTTCTCTATCATCTCAGTTGCAGGGAATGATGAGGGAAGAAACTGGAAGAGCCACCAGCTCCATACATGGCTCTGAGCCTGGTGTCACCGGCAGAATTTTGCATTTTTTGATCATGGGTCAGTTTACACCCCACCAGGCCTGCTGGCAATGGAGGGGGTACAGCTCTCTCAAAGCAGGAAAGGATCTTTGCGCAGGAGTTAGCAGGGCTCATTGATAGAACTTTAAACTAGATCTGAAGGGAGAAAGGGATAAAACCCGGCTCACTAGAGACAAACCTGGGGGCAGCACACCAATGTTTGAGGAACGCTGTGATGTCAAGGTCCTTTGATCTGCCATCTCAGTGGAGGTAGGGGATGGAGATCCATGTTGCAGCAAAGACACAAGGGTGATTGATGTTTTACAAACCACAGGAGCACCTAAGAATGGTCAGGAATTAGGGCTTCTTCCCCCAAAAGGTGGTAGGATCAATAGCCTATCTACACCAATGCACGCAGCATGGGCAACAAACAGGAGGAGCTGGAAGCCATTGTGCAGCAGGAAAACTATGACAGTTGCCATCATGGAAATATGGTGAGATGACTTGCAAAACTGGAGTGCTGCAATGGATGGCTGTAAACTCTTCACAAGGGATAGGCAGGGAAGGAGAGGCAGTGACAATAGAGATCAGTATTTATTATGGCTGAGAATCAGAGGGAAGGCCAATAAGCCATATGTCTTGGTGGGAGTCTGTCATACACCACACAGCCAGTATGAAGAGTCAGACGAAATATTATATAATGCCAGAAGTCTCACAATCACTAGCTATTACTCTCTTGGGGGACTTCAATTCACCATATGTCTGCTGGAAATACAATACAGCGAAGAGGAAACAGCCTAGGATGTTCCTGGAGCATGTTAACTTTCTCACACAGCTGGTGAGGAGCCAACTAGGGAAGGTGCCTGGCTGGGCCTGTTGTTTGCTGACAGAGAAGTACTTGTGAGTGATGTGATGGTTGTAGGCTGTCTTGGGCATAGTGATCATGAAATGACAGTGTTTTCAATTCTTGGAGAAGTAAGGAGCGGTGTCAGCGGAACTGCTACCTTGGACTTCCAGAGGGCAGACTTTGGCCTGTTTAGGAGCCTGGCTGATAGACACCCTTGGGAGGTGGCTCTGAAGGTCAAAGGAGTCCAGGAAGGCTGGACACTCTTCAAGAAGGAATTATTAAGGGCACAGGAGCAGGCGGTCCCCATGTGCCGGAAGACAAGTTGGCAGGGAAGACCAGTCTCGCTGAACAGAGCATGTCTAAAGAAGGGTATTGAAGGTTAAGAAGGATCTAGAGCACAAGTCTTGTGAGGAGCAGCTGAGGGAACTGGGGTTGTTTAGACTAGAGAAAAGGAGGCTCAGGGGAGACCTTACTGCTCTCTACAACTGCCTGAAGAAAGGTTGTAGCAAGATGGTTGTCAGTCTCTTCTCCCAAGTAACAAGTGATAGGATAAGAGGAAATGTCCTCAAGTCGTGCCAGGGGAAATTTAGATTGGATGTTAGGAAAAATTTGTTCCCAAAAGGGGTTGTCAGGCAGTGGAACAGGTTCTTCAGGGAGGTGGTGGAGTCACCATACCTGGAGGTATTTCAGAGGCATGTAGATGTGTCACTTAGGGACATGGTTTAGTGGTGGACTTGACAGTGCTAGGTTAACAGTTAGACTTGATGATCTTAAAAGTATTTTCTATGATTCTGTGATTCTAGAAGAAAATTATCACAGGCATTCCACAGAAACAGCAAACTGGACAGCAGTAACTCTAAAAATTACTTTTTCCATACCTGTGCAGTATGAAGAAATCAACTCATTATTGAGGCATGCATGCAAAAAAGCATCAGGTCTTGAGGCAGGAAAATAAAAGCACTTTGGTGTGTGATCTAAATGTGACTATTTTTAGAAAATTGCATATGATTCTGTGCAAAGCATTACAAAGAAGATATTAACAGGCATACAGGAGAGTGCTCAAAGAAAAGATGCAAATATTTTTAAGTGAGTGAAGTTGTAATTATGCCTGTATGGTAATTTTTATTGAACTATAGAATTTATTCTGGTTTTACACATTTATATGGTCATTTATGTTAGAGGATACAATAAATATATGAAAACATAGACATATAAAGATCTAGACTATTTAAGATAAAGAACAAATAAGTAAAAGTACAACAAAAAGCACATTTTAGATGACATTATTTTAATTTAAAGTTATTATATCCAGACAGGAAATCTATAAAAATGTGGTTAAAGCCCTCTTTCTGTCCTACAGTTTCCTTTGACTATTTGCAGAGTATTAATAAAATATATATATAAAAAATGATGTTACACATGCAATTAATTTTATATACAATTATATTTTTCATGTTATAAATTGCCAGAGAGGCATGTTTTACTTTATATCAGATTTATTATGCATTTCTTGTGATGTTTGAAAAATGACTTAAATTTATTACAGCTTCCTTCTAAGTATTTAAAAATATTTAGGAAGATCAATTTGGATTGCTTCATCATGTAGATTTATAAGGACAGAATAAAAAAAATTATAAAAGCCAAGCTAGGTTAAACATCTGAAAGAAAAAACTACCAAAACATCCTAGCATTTCAATAAGTGACTCTCTTACATGGGATTTATTTGAACGTTTCCATCTTTTGAAACACATAAATCAAAAATGAATAGCATGTTATGAATATCCCAATGTGATAAGTCATAAATTGCCAGGGAGATAGACGGCATTATTCAATAGTTTTTTTTCCTGTATCTAATTTGTAAAATTGATGTTATTATCAATATAGTCTGAGCAAGTGGGGTTAGGGGATGTTAGAACCATATGTGATCTATCACCGCCACTCCCCTGCAGCCTGGTGAAGTGCTTTGCTGAAACAGGTCTTAATGCTTGCAGCCTTGTTAACCTGCAGGGTAAGAGCCCTGAGAGGATCAAGATCATTTCTGAACTCAGCCAACAGCTGAATTTTTAAAAAGTGACTGCCAGACAGAGAGATTTGAAATTGTGGATTTGTTTCAATAATATTTTAACTGACAATCATTTTTCCTAAGCTACGATTCTATACTCTTAATTTCTCTGAATAGACTACTTTTAGTAGCTCTGTCAGTATGACACTCCTTTTTTATATACGAAAGCAAAACACAGTGAAGGAAGACCAAGTGCTGTCTGAAGTTAAGTTTTTCATAGCCATGTGAAAATGCAGATTTGTCTTCATTAAATACTATAATTCAGAGGTTTTTATTATAATAAGTTTATGATTTTTTTAAATGATAAATGGTTTCTTTATTTTTCTTTTCCTTAGAAGAACTCCTGGAATAAAAAGTGTTATGATTGATGGACAGACTGAAACTTGCTATTTTAAATCTATAGCCAAGAAACAGGTCAAAATAAAAATACAAGTACACTGGCAGCCTGGCTTCACAACAGACATTACTGATGGCACCTCTCTGACTCATATAACATTTATGATCATAGTTTATGGGAGGTTAGCCATTTGTGGGAACTCAATGATAATAAAATTATTTAGCAGTTTTATAGCTCACTGTTTTCAGAGCAGTGTGGTGATGTTAAATAAAGATGCCCAAAAATTCTTTTTGCAGTAGATGATTAGACTGTATTATTTCCATTGTATAGACACAAAGATCAGATGAGGTGCCCAAGACAGAAATAATGGTAGAGACAGAGGCAGGATTAGGAGACAAGACTAAAAGTGTGGATTTACTTAGCCATGAAGTTTCTCATTTCATAATGTTTGCTTATGAGACCTTTACCATTGTTCCTAAACCCAGATGAGTATTTTAAGAACAAAACTGAAGTAAAAGTTATTCATATGTGTTCTGCTTAATATAGGGAGAGACTTCAAAGCCTTAATAATCGCATCTTTCTACATCTAATTTCAATAGTGATTCAACAGAATCACTTTAAGTGGTCTTCAGAGTGGCTGACAGCTTCAGCCCCTGTATGGAGCATTTCCAATCAAATGCAGCATTAGTTCATTAAAATTTGCTGTCATTTATGTTGTGCAAAACACAGAAGCAGCTTGTCTTTGTAGAAGTGTAATTGTGATATGCATTAGAAACACGACAACAAATCTATTTCTTTGAAATTAAATATCTATGAAAGATATAAGCCACAGAAGGTGATTTTTAATTCAAGTCATTAATATACCATCAGTTATTAAGGAGGAAAGGAGGTTTACTCTGTGTTTTAAATCACCTCAGAGTTTGGGGGTATGCATTATTCTTATATTGTTTTAAGAACTGGAACTTGCTGCTTTTGTCCACAGGTCACACACTGTTATTTCCAAGCTGATACCAAGTAAGACGTAGAAAGAGATGGCAACACACTGCACAGTTTGCAGCTGAATTACCTTGTCGTCATATAAGCTTTGCTTTAACACTAAGGAAACAATTTAGGGAGAGTGAAACAGAGCTTCAAAGAGTTCTTAGAAACCCCAGCAAAGCTATTTGTACCGAGTTCTCCAACAACCGCGCTTTGCAAGTTCTTCTGTAGATGGTTGGCCTGTTTCCTCATCACTGATACAGATCAAGCCTTTTCCTGTCTCTGTAGATTGTTTGTTCTCAGATGTCTTCTTTCAATAGCACTAAAATAAATTGCATGTATGACATTTATATCTCTCCTACTGATTTAATCTCCCTGTTACTCTCTTTGAATAGAACCGAGAAGGGGAAAGGTGCCCTCAAATTAATGTGTTTTCCAGTGCTCCTTTTTATAATGTTTATTTGGCCATAAACTTTGTATTATGAATGATTTTTTTTTTTTTTTTAATTTGACGATGATGACAATGTATTTTTTACTTTTTGGCCTAATTTTTGCAGTGAATTTACTGCTCATTAAAATTGCTGAGTTAGTCACTTAGAGACTGAATTACACTAATTCACTCACAGGCTCCAGCAAGCTGTAGTGTAGAACAAAATATTCAAGTCATTAATAATCCCCCATCCCCTTCTCCATCCTCTTTGATTAAGCGATTCCTCTCGGAAGATAATACAGACTGAGGTTATCCAGTGTTTCTGCAGGTGTCATGACTGTGGAAACCGTCCATAGTGGGAGCTGCCTGAAAGGGAAACTCCACCGGCATGAGGCTGAGCAGGAAGACAGGGAAGAGGGGGATACATGGTACGGTCCTGTCACCAAAAAGTACTTTACACATGGCCCTGGACTGTTCTGTATCTCCTAGTGTCTATCAACTTACTCCATGGAAATGAGGGGATAGGAGAAAGAGAAGGAAGGGCAAGAGACAGGTAAACGAACTGACTGAGCCTAGGATGCCTAGGAAGGCTTTAGATGTACAGCTGAGTTAGCATTAAGGTATACTGTGATATAGTAAATGTGTCTCCCACAGGCTTTCCTCTCAGCAGTGCTGTATCTGTGCATGGCGGCTGATGATTTAAAACAGATGGTCCCCTCTGCCTGGGGAGATTGTCCTTGTCTGGTGCTGCACCAACCCCTGAAGATGCAGCAAGACTGTCAGCAGGAGGAGTGACTGGGAAGGCACATGGGTGGCTATGAGCCATGCCCCAGTGGACGTGCTATACCCCAGACAGTTTGTACTTCTGTGGTCACCGCCAAAGGCATATCCTTTGAGCTGGTTCTTTGCAGTTATACAATTTTATTAGCCTTTCCTTTCTATAAGGGAGATGGAAGGATGTAGAAGAAATTCAAATATAATCTGCTTCAGTGTTTGCACATACTGTAGCTGGCTGAAGAAACAAAAGGAAAAAAAGAATTAAAATATATTACCTGATAATAGAAAGTGTCTTGTGGTAATCAAACACTTTATTCACAGTAGTATATTAAGATTACAGGGTGAATCCTCTTTGTCAGATGTAGAAAAACACTGAGGAGTTCCCTCTTTTAACTGCAAAAATTGTTCAGTTGTTAACAGAGAACTGTTAATGAATAATAAATCAAGGTCCATGCTTACTTATATATCCAAAGTATGCTTCTGTTTAAGAGAATATCTTTCATCAAAACTGTTTTTTAATGAGAAAAGTCCCTCAAAGGTTTAATGTAGAATACTACATTAAAATGTACTTGCACACAGCAAAGTATTAATAATGCATAAACTGTATTTTACAGTTTCATGATAATTATTATAGGTGCATGTTTTTAACTTAGATTTCAGTTTTTCATATACTTAGCCCCATTTTAAATATAGATGTCAAAATATGATTAAGAGAGGCATTTTTTCCCCAAACATTTTCATGCTGAGCACAGCAGTTAAAGTAATTGCTTCTCTCTCCGAGAAGAAACATGTGGGTTCTTAAATTCTAAAGTAATAGACACCTTCTCTGGACTGAAATAATATGGCTTTCCCTAGGAGGGAAAATTGCTGTGCCATGGAGAAGGTTAATCTCCTCTGAAAGCTGTTCCAGTTTGGAATTCCAATGATTTTCATGGACAAAATTATCCTTGAGAAGCAATATAGCATGGGGAAGAGAGGACAGTATGCAGAATGATGCCCTTCACCTTTTAGCAATCGCCCTATCAGTAATTCTGCTGTAGTTTGCAGCTTCCCTGTTCAGGTATTATTGAGTATGGAAAGATTTATATAGATGTTGATGGTGGAAGTTTTGGATGCATGTAAGGGTCTGAGTACACATCCCAGATAAGGTTTTGGCTTGCTAAGTTACCTCTGTGCCAACACGATATCACAAATAGCTCGTGAGCTGTGTGGGGTTTCAGTGTCAGCATTGGAACAACTGTATTACGGTCAAGTCTGCGGACAGGTAGTTTGGCAAGATTCAGAGATAACCGCACAGGGTAGGCATGCTGCTAAACATGTGCGCAGTTCTCCAGAGCTAATAAAAAGTATAACATAGGGTTAACCTAAATTAGTCCACATCCCGGGTGTCTTAAATGAGGATGTAGGCAGAAACATGATCCCATTTGGAACCCTCAACTCCAACCGTTCAGGAGGAGATACATGTCTATGTATTTATTTTTTTTATTCAGCAACCGAACAGCGAACACTTTTTTATTTGGAAATGTTACTGAAAAAAATAAAAATTAAGTGACAGCCCCAGTTTACTTGGTGATTAGAAAAGTTGCTCAGCAAAATATGCAGGTGAAACTTGCTCCTTTGCCTGAGACTGTGCTAAACTACATCTGCTTTAAGGAGGAGCATACCCATGAGAGTCTACGATACCCAGGGTATTTTCAGCCTCCTTTTTTGTTAAAGATGTGCCACTGCATAAGATGAAATTGTACATCTGCTGGATGAAAACAGGAGCAACATTAGGACAGGACAGAGCCATTTGGCCTTACAGTCATAATACTTGCTGTAAGATTCTTTGTCTTGATCTTTTTTACTAGGTCTGTATCAGTACATTATTCAAACCAGAGGAAGAAGTGAATACCATTATTACTGGATAAAAGAGGGAACCTAGGGGGCCTGAGAGCTAGAGGCTACTCCATTTCCTTGCTCTGAGTAACCAACAGAGTGTTGGGTAGTCCCCTTTTGGGAGTTGCAAGAGGGCTTATAGTGCCTCAGACAGAATGACACTCTTCTGCACTAACTCGATGGCTTCTGGACTAGAACACAGAAGTCATACATCAGCATCTCTTAAATATGTTGGGGGAATGCAGACTTCTCTGAACAAAACCCACAAGAACTTACAGTAGAACTTTAGCAATTGGAATGAATGACAAAGAAGTAGTATATACTGGAGAATGTAAATGGAAAACAAAATGGATACCACATTCAGTGTAAGCTATATGACAGCTATATTTATCTAAAAGCCTTCTTTTAGAAAGCCTAACAAAATAAATGAAACTGTCTGGACTGCACCTGCAAAAATAGTACCTGCAGGACAGTAAAGGAGTGAGAAGACAAAAAATTTAAAAGCCCAGTATTGCAGTGTAATTATTTACTTATTTGTGGTTTGGGGAATCTCGTTTATGCTCGATTACCTGTTTGCATCATTATGCAGACACTGTTTTGTTGCCTGTTTTGACACATTTTGGTTGTAACATTTTTAGTTACTTTAGAGGAGTTCAGTAAATTAAGTGCTCTTTAATATGGGAGTGTAGCTCATATATTTATTGTGTTTTAAAAAACAGAGCAATTTGTGGCATATGTTTGTATCACTATAAAAGAATTGAGCAAAGCAAGATTAATGCAAATGAGGCATTATTGTGCTCAGAGGCATCTACTACTAACAATGTTCTGTGTAATGAAGAATGAATGTTGTGCATGATTAAACTAGTCATATACAAACAATAGCTCAAAGGAACAAATGAACAAATTTTAGAATGTGATTTTCTTCTACCACACTCTCCCATTCCCCCCAGTAAAGACAGAAAGAACACGAGGAAATGAAGAGAAGAGCAGGTCCAAACAGAACCAAGACTATGCACTTCACTGCTAAAAGCAGACCTGTTCAAGGTGAAAATGTCCCCAGAACCGGGCTTCTATGAAGTTTAGGGATGACTTGGAGCTGGTGTACCAATTCAGCCTAATAACCATTAAGCAAACAGAGACCTGCCACCAAAATCTGAAGTATTCTTCCCAGTTTTCGTGTTTCACATTTTGTTGTGTAAACCAAAGCTGGTTTCTATATGCTCCCCTTATAATAAATAGAGAAAAAAGCACTTCCAGAAGGCAGATCGCCTCAATGATCTTAGATGCTCTATGGAAGTGCCTCTTTATCTCTGCAAACTGTAGGAGAATTTGACAATTGCCTTAGACTGGAATGACTAGCCTTTTGCTATTTGAATGAGGTGAGATTAATCCCTTGGGTTTTGATACCAAGTGAAATCTGCTATATAAATGACTGAACAGATAATGTCTGGTCTTGTAATGACCTCAGTATGTACTGGTTCTTCTGTGAATAAGGATTGGATTAAATTGGACATGTAAGGAGTAAGGCCAAGACAGCATCTCGGTGTTGGTCTCAAATTTCTGGATTATTCAGTTCTAGGAATTTAAATGCCAGAGCTTCCAACTGTTGGTTTATATCCCAGATAGTGAGTGTTAAAGCAATTTTCCCCATTCTGACAGCCTTGTAAAATTATATCTAAATGCTAAAACTGTATATAAATTCCAGTGGCGTCAGTACCATTTAAATATTGCACTTCAATGGTCTTGTGAACAAAAATATTTACCAAATTAAGATTTATTTGGATTAGGGTTTAAAAATTCTATTTTAATTTTGTGAGTTGAAAGATTAAGGATTTCATGATTCTTCTTCTGTATTTTAAGTATTGCTCATTTTCACTTCATTTGTTCCCAGAAGTAGAATCAATTGTTCAATTACATTTAGGAAATTTTACTTAGAGCAACACTAATGTTAATGATTTGTTTCTTCTACATGTATGGAAAAAAAATATTCTTCTGACTTTCTGCAGCAACCTGGACTCTGGCTATTCAATAAGCTTTTCCCTTATTCACTGGATATAAAAAGCTGTGATGCTTTCTTTTGCTCAAAGTCTGTGAGTGGGAACCCTGCCCTAAAGTCCTTCTCTGATTTTACCAAAGAGATTCAAGGCGGACAGACACTTCTGGACATCTTAAAGATAAAATGAACCAAGTTTGAGCTCCGACACTATTCTGTTTATAGAGGAGCTGCCCTCTATTTATTGCATGGGTTGTTTATATTAATGCCTTAGTTTGATTTAGGAGTTCATCTGAGAAACAAATCTCTCAGTTGTTCCAATTTTTCTGTACTTTTGCTGTCATTGTAGAGAGGTACTGGAGTGCATGAGCTGGATGCCTTTCTGATGAAACTAAATCTAAAGACACATGCCAGGAGCACATGCAGAATCCCACAGCCTTTAATGGGCATTCAGACTGCAGCTAATCCTAAGTACCCTCCTCTCCCCCCTGCCCCAAAACACGTCCAGAATGCACATTGACTCCTCAGCACTGTTTCTCTACAGGGTTTCACTAGAGGTCTTCTCTATGCACTGCACAGCCTGCTTCAGCAGACATAGCTTCAGTCATTTCATGTTTCTTCCCTTGCTTACCTTTTAATGGTACTAATGAATTTTGAAAGACTCATGTTTCTTAGTCAAAAATATTTAGCTTTGTTTTGTTAATGTTACAGACTGATTTTTATGTTCCCTCCTCTCCACACCTTATTTCTTAATTCTCTTATCACTTAGCCATCATTAAATTCAAAGAAAAGAACATAATTCTCTATGATTATAATCCAAACATGCATTGGCAATTCTTTCAGTAAAAATATTCTGTATCTTCTCTTCCATTTGATATGACATGGATAGTGTTAAAAAACATCCCACTTTGCACTGCCTTTAGATAGTTACATATGAATAAATTATGTTCAAAACACTCTGATAACAGGACTTGATCTAATCAAAGCCCAGAGCAGTTAAAAAATCTCCATCTGTACTCCATATTATTTTCCATATGTATTGCAGCATATAGACTACTATTAGTGTATATAAGGACATATATTATTATTGTTGTTCTAATTCTGAAGGTTAAACCTAAAATATTATGGGAAACTGGATTTTTTTATGATGTTATCTTTGACACAAAATTCTTTCTGCTTCATACGTACTTATTATTTACCTCATCATTACTGTACAAAATTACACAAATATTTATTCTGGTTTAGTTTTTCTATACCCACACACAACTCTGGTATTTGATTTCCATCAGTGTTCAAGGAAATAAATGCTTTTTCACTTATAGGAAAGCTTATTTAAAATTCAGACACTAGATACACTGTTCTAAGAAGCCAATGAAGTTTTTCATGCACTCGATATGTAATGAAATAATGACCTAAACAATGCGTTGACTACATCCTTTTCTTTTCAGATGTGTGCAGACAGGAATCTTAATTTTCAGTCAATAAAACATAATGGTCTGATGCTGATTCCAGCTCTAAAGGAGCTTTGTTGTTCCAAAAATGTCCTTATCCAACTGGCTGGCTGCTTCTCCATGAGAAATGCAGAGATCCAATTGTATTTCAAGGACTGCCCATACTATCTTTCACTCAGGTTTAGCTCAAGGGGAAAAATCTGGGAACTGTTTGAAGACTGGCTCTGAATGGTAAGAAGGCACGTTATGTGGGAAGGTCTGTATTATAAGGAAGTGGATAGAGATATAAAGAATGGCATATACATTAAATTTTAAAGTATGAGTGGTAAACGGAACAGCAAGGTTGTAGTCTAGCACTTTTGACGCATAGGTGGAGGAAATGTTTTTGTGTTTAAGTCATTTTGGAAACCAGGTTGTGTCACCTGAATATTAACAAACTGTGCACTCTGGGGCTGGCAGATATAGCCCAGGTTCTCCACTGAGTGTTTTAAGCAGAGTGCTTTAGTCTAGTCAAAACATATATTTGTATTCATTAACTCCACAGAGGATTAAAGATTAATCATATCAGCATTAGAAACTGTGGAGATAGTTGATAATGGTGTTTTAGTTATTTCTTTTAAAAACATTTTGTTTACAGTTGAACATGAGCCCATGTTCATATCTAAACAACCTCTGTAATTGAAATATTCCTAGAATTAATATGGAAATTTAATGGTCTTAACAGTGCTAGCAGGAAAGAGAACTCTATTAATTTGGCTTTAATTAAAGATTACAAATAGTTCTCTGTGTTCAACATGATGACTTCTCTTCAGAGGATATGACATTCTGAAGATAAAATAAACTAACAGACCTCTTACAGCACTTTCAGCAAGACAACAGAATGAAAATTTTCAGCATCAGAATCCATACACGCAAATCCTAAGGGTAGAATGCACTGGCAGTTATTGACCTTTGAAAAATCTGATACAGCAAATGTTTTCCATGCAATAGTGCACCCAGGAGACACAGAGTGAACGTGTTGAAACATGAACTATGATTTCAAATTTACTACTACAAAAGAAAGGAAAATCTTTAGGCCAGATCCTTCCTTGATGGAAGAAGTTTCAGTTGTATTCATTCGGTTTGACTGAATTCAGTTATGCTGATTTCTAGCAGTCTTTGTCCATACGCATTGGAATTCCAGCCATATGACTGTCTCTATTAGATGTCATTGTGGACTGTTTTATTACCAGCATTTTGTTGAAGGCAAGCAGAAGACCAGGAAAATGCCCATGTCTTCCTTTCAGATACTACCAGATGATTTCCCTATATCATTATTTCTCTGCTAGTAAACCTGTTGTTTGGAGTTAGAGGTAGCACCATCATTGTCATCTCTCCTAATGTCTAGCCAATGTTAGCTGAAGCTCAGTCAGGTGATGCTGGCAGAAGTGAAGACATGTTTTTGAGAACTTCCTTCCTTCATTTACTATTTATGATTCCCACTTTCAAGCTGATTGAAGTTTTGAAATCTGTATGAAGACCCTGAGCTTATTTGCATGCTTAGTTAGCCATTGCAGACAGAAAATCAACAAAAAATATTTTCTTTTTGTCACTAGTCAGAAGTAGCAATAGAGATTAGTGTACTAATACACTCTGTGCACAATAACATGTTCTTTCTCTTGAACTGATCAGTCTGCTGTTTTCTGTGCTGTCAGAATTAGAAAGAGCGTTCAGCTTTACCTCTTACTGCAACAATGTCCTACCCAAGCCTGACAAGGAATTTGCTGCATCAGATTATTTACTGTAAGATAAAGATAGCATATCATAATAGATTTGTCTTACATGCAAAGTTATTCAGAGTGAAGGAAATCCTCATTTTTAGGGAAAGACAAAACAAAACCAAACCCACTTTCTGCTTAGTTTTTCTTTAGATCAAATGAATCCTAATTTTAGTAGAATTACTGGGCATTAATTACAT
This sequence comes from Falco rusticolus, assembly GCF_015220075.1. NCBI lineage: Eukaryota > Metazoa > Chordata > Aves > Falconiformes > Falconidae > Falco > Falco rusticolus. Next base: position 88,601,264 of record NC_051192.1, on the reverse strand, counting down.
GCCATCTACTGCCTCTGATTTATGGTTTCCCCCCCCCCCCCCCCTCTTTTTTATGTTTTATATTGTCTGTCTGTCTTGAAAAGTAAAGAGCAAAGCAGTATAAAAAACTGTGGCTTCATTTTGTTCTGTGTGATACAAGATTTTTTAATATATTTTTTTTTTGTGGAGTGTGCGTCCTTGATTTGTACTTTTGAATGCTAGGATCTACTACAGCCCCAGGTTTTTCAAGAAGCACAGAATCTCACAGACTTTGACCTGAAGGAAAGGAATGGGTTTGTCTGTATCAGGAAGTTGTTGTGCTTTAAAGAAGCATTAGTGAGAGGGAGGAATTATATGAGCATACATTATCTTAATATTAATAGAGTAGCTTCTACACTAGAACCTTTACTGTCATGAAGTCTTACCCTAAATGGAATAATTGCACCAATTCTGTATTTAACTGCAAACTGGACACTCCGCAAAGCCTCCTTCTACAAAACCACTTCTCTTTTAATGAAGAAAATTTAAACGCTTGACATACTTGAAGCACAATTAGCTTCCCTGAAGTTATTAAACCTGATAATTGGATTAAATCACTTTATCAAATCAAGTAGTAGATTGTTTCGACACTAACAGTGCTTTCCGGGCCAGTGTAGGAGCAGTAAAATGGCACAGCATCCCTTATAAGCATGGAGATTAACAACAAAGTATCCAAAGTAAAAGCATAAAAACTCTACACATGAAAGAAAGAGCCAAAATTTTGCTTGTAGAGCTAAAACCAGACTGAGAGGGAAGAGAGAGAATAATACCAAAAACATATGAAGTTAGGCTCACTGTTCTTCAGATCTTCTGGGTTGTAGAAGTCATTCAAAATTTGTAACTGAAATCTAGCACAAACCCCTGCTTTAATAAGCAGATATTAATGAAAGTAAAAACATATAAAGTTTTGTTTATTTGCTTGTTCTAAGCTTGATTAGACTTACTTTCTTCCATGGTGTGTAGCATTTTCTTAATTTTAGTGTTAGAATTAGCCTTATAAAAAAAAAAAAAAAAAAAAAAAAAAAAAAACCAAAAAACCCCTACCAAAACCACCAAGGCACTGGATTTCTTTTGCTAAAACCGCTGTACACTGATGTAGCTAGGTTTAGAGTGTTGTTTTAACCCTTCTCTGATCATCTAAAGACAAAGAAACTAATTTCTCACCTTGTTTTCTCTTCTACAGGGATATAAATTAAAATATGTAATATAAAAGAAAATATTCATTTATGCTGCAGCAGGCGCTCTGCTTTTCTACTATGGAAGGAAACATTCCTACATATGGAGCTCAACAGTTTGTGCTGTGATGTGGTCATGCGTATGTGCCTGTACGCATACACAGAGACACAGAACTAAAAAAAAAATACAATTAAATAATAAAGATACAGAAAAGAAATAAGATAAAAAATCTTATGGATACTATCATGTGTGAGAAGATATTGAACAAACTGGGACTTTCCAGCTTTGAAAATAAATTACTTAAAGGGTAACACAAGAGGGATCTATAACACAATGGATTCAGTGGAGCGGGTTGTAATGAGTTTGGATGGTGGGTTTTGGTAGTGGGGACTGCAGGAGTGGTTTCTGTGAGAAGCTGCCAGAAGCGTCCCCTGTGTCCAATGGAGCCAATGCCAGCCAGCTCCAAGACAGACCCACCAGTGGCCAAGGCTGTGGTATCAGTGATAGTGGTAATGCCTCTGTGATAAAATATTTAAGAAGGGGGTAAAAAAATGCTGCAGAACAGCAGCTGGAAGAGAGTGGGAATATGTGAGAGCAACAACTCTGCAGATGCCAAGGTCAGTGACAAAGGAGGAGGAGGAGGTGCTTCAGGCACCAGAGGAGACATTTCCCTGCAGTCCATGGTGAAGACCGTGGTGAGGCAGGCTGTCCTCCTGCAGCCCGTGGAGGTTAATGGTGGAGCAGATATCCACCTGCAGCCTGTGGAGGACCCCATGCTGGTGCATGTGGATGCGCCTAAAGGAGGCTGTGACCCCGTAGGGGACCCACACTGGAGCAGTCTTCCTGAAGGACTGCACCCTGTGGGAAAGACACATGGAAAGGACCCACGCTGGAGCAGTTTGTGAAGAACTGTAGCCTATGGGAAGGACCCACACTAGAGAAGTTCATAGAGGACTGTCTCCCACGGGAGGAACCCCCTCTGAAGCAGGGGAAGAGTGTGAGGAGCCTCCGTCTGAGGCGGAAGGGGTGGCAGAGACAGCTGACCAAACCCCCATTCCCCGACCCCCTGTGCTGCTGTGGGGGAGGAGGCAGAGAAAAATGGGGGTGAAGTTGAGCTTGAGAAGAAGGGAGAAGTGGGGAAAAGATGTTTTAACTCTTGGGTTTATTTCTCATTATCTTACTCCAATTTTATTAGTAATACATTAAATTAGTTTTTCCCCGAGTTGAACCTGTTTTCCCCTGCTGGTAACTGGTGAATGATCCCTCTCTGTCCCTACCTCAACAGATGAGCCTTTCATCATATTTTTCTCCCTCTGTCCAGCTGAGGAGAGTGATAGAGTGGCTTTGGTGGTCACCTAGTGTCCAGCAAAGGTCAGCCCACCACACAGGTGAATAGGGATGGAACAATCAATGTTTGTCATAAGAGGCAAAGAAGAACACAATGAAATTGTAAGGTACCACTCTAGAACAAATTAGGCATACAGTGCATATACATTGCAGAATGCGCTGCCACAGGATGCTGCAGAATGTGTTCAGGAAGGAACTGCACAGCTTCATGAAAGACAAGTTGGATGCAGCCTCTTGCTTCAGAAGTCAGATTTCAGATTTCAGAAAGCTGAGAACATATATCCAGTAAATAACTTCTTGTGCTCTCTCCTTAAACATTGACTATCACCACTGTCAGAAATAACCCATTGGCACACGTGGAGGACCTTTGTTAAAATAAATAAATAAATAAATAAATAAATAAATAAATAAACCAAAAAACCAAAAAAAAAAAAAAAACAAACCCCAAAAAACACCAAAACCAAAAAACAACCAGAAAAGAAAATGTATGAAAGATTTAGGGAACACACACACTATACCTAATCTAACAAATAAAATAGTGCCTGGGACTATTTTCCAATGTTTTGTGCCAACCAGCACAAAGCAGCATAGGTCTGTTGTATTAAACTCTCAGCATAAAAAGACAGTGGCCAAATCCAAACTGTTTATTCAGAAATGTTCCTGGTTGGTGTTAAATCCCAAACAATGTCCAGGAATTGTGTTGCACAGTACCACTTGGCTGAGGCCAGAAGCATGCCACGTACTGTTCAAACAATTTAATGGCGGGTATAATTGTATGCTATTATCTAAGAATTGTTTAATATCCTGCTATAGACATAACCTTCTTGTACTCTACATACGCCACTAAAAAGACAGCAGAGATATATATAGCAGGAAGGTGAATTCCATTCTTCATTAATGTACAACAGTTCATTTATATTTTTAGTATAATCCTAGTACAAAGAAGAGAACTGTTGATAGAACTGAAAATAATTGCTGAAGATTTTATATCTTTTCTAAACATTCCTTTCCCATGCTTTCTCACATTTAGCACTAAGCTCTGTTACGAACAGTAAAGCAACAGAAAGCAGAGCAAGATCTTTAACAGTGTTGGTTTAAATCCAATTAATATTTTCACAGAGTGGTCAGGGTTGGAAGGGACCTCTGGAGATCATCTCGGCCAACCCCCTGCTAAAGCAGCTTCACCCAGAGCAGGTGGCACAGAGTCACATCCAGGTGGGTTTTGAACGTCTCCAGGGAAGGAGACTCCCCAGCCTCTCTGGGCAGCCTGTTCCAGGGCTCTGTCACCATCAAGGTAAAGAAGTTTTTCCTCACATTCAGGTGGAAATTTCTGTGCTGCAGTTGGTGCCTGTTGCCCCTAGTCCTGTTGCTGGGCACTGCTGAAAAAAGCCTGGCCCCGTCCTCTTGACACTTGCCCTTAAGATTTTCATAGACACTAACAAGACCCCCTCCCAGTCTTCTCTCCTCCAGGCTCAACAGCCCCAGCTCTCTCAGACTTCCCTCATAAATTAGCAATGACAATAACTTCCTCCTGAAGTCAGCAATGACAGTGCACAAACTTGTGTTGCACAAAAGCATAAGTGCTAAAATTATATAGATAAAGCACAACATATTTAATTCCATGGTTACCAAGATTTTTGGGCTTTTCCAAACAATGTGCTCCAAAACTAAATCTTGGGACAGTAATGTTACCCCAGATAAACCCTGGACAAGGCAAATCATAGCATGAGAATCACCCTCAGGGCACCACATATTTATCATACCCACTGAAACATGGAATAACAAAATAAAACCTAACCCAATTACATGAAAATGAAATAAAGTTTCAGTTTTAAAAATTTGCTTTGGCCTTCTCTTTGTATCCTTATCAATCCGCTAATCTAAAAGTGGCTGGTTCTACACAGACCAAATTACTCTAATTGCACAATTACAGCATTAAGACTATTCCATTTACCCAGCAAATTGATTGGTTAAACATACCTAAGTACTTTATTATAATATAGAATTTCATAAGGAAATAAAACCAATGTTGATGTTCAGGCCTGTTGAGAAGAAAATGCAGGGCCAGGGTTTTAGCTAATGCAGATTGGTAAGGATCCTCTGATTTAAACGGGCTTCATCGATACACACTGGCTGAAGCATACAGCCATACTTAGCAGTATATTTTGCCTGATACTTCTTCTTCAGTATAAGCACACTTCATCTACTCATGACTTTTGTGTTACTGTGTCTAAAATGGACTAATTTCTAAATGCATACTGCTTACAGGAAAGGTTTTATACGTATGGCTGTCAATTTGCACAACCCTATTGAAATTACAACTAAATCATTCCAGTAAGCAAACTATTAAAGATTTAGTTGCTTTGTCATGAAGTTAACAAGAATAGATTAAAATGTAAACCTCAAACTTGCAAAACATTTAAACAATCATATTGACATTAGTGCAGGATAAAGTTAATCTTGGCAGTAGATGAATGATGCTTTAATAGTATGTGTCTTTCCAGATTCAGTAAATGTTGCAGAACGATACCAAGCAATGTGTTTTGCAGTCAGATCATTAATATATTTGCTCTGTATTTTTGAGAGGAGGAGGAGGGCCATATTAGCTCATGTTTCTTCTGTGTCTTGGACTGCAAATTAATCCTCTGATTTTAGGGTTGCTGTTTCTTTACTACTAAAACTCTGTATAAAGAATAATGTTGCTTAAGTAGGGAAAATAGAATTAATTTTGTTCTTTGTAGTGTAGTGAACCAAAATTCAGGAAGACTCTAATGTGAGATCTCTCTTGTGACATTATTGCAATATTGGTTGATATTGTGGTGGTTATTATTCCATGACATTGATAGTCTTCATAATTAATCCTATAATGGGAATTAAATTACCTTAAAACAGTTGGGTAGTTTTAGATGTCTTAGGGTACTGTGGCTCTTGAAAGGCATCTATCTTATGCAGGTTCCATGTCATATTTGCAGGCCCTATACAGAAGTACAGATATAAAAATATCTGAAATAGTACTAGATGACCATGTTGACATGGTTGACTATCATCTATAATGTAAATTATAACCCAATATAAATGTTGTGAGGACTTAAAAAGATTAGAATTCCATACTTGGCCATCTAAAGTGGCAAGTGTTTGAGGAATTTTATTTGCCTTCAAAGAAAGTAACAATGTCATTATGTAAACCTAGCTTTAGGACCTCGATATAAAGGCATCCTATGGTTTTGTTTTGTTTTGAAATAACAGATGTTATATACAAAGTTCAGGAAATAGGTAAAGCATAAATAATTTTCAAAATGAAAATTCATCTATTTCTCAAAATGGAAGTAGCATTACTATAAAATATGTTTATAAAGACTATGAGATTTCCAGGCCAGCGCTGGGAAATTAAACACTGCCAAAAAAACCCCAAGTCAGCCTGGACCCAAAGTTACCACAGAGTGTCGTGCAGTACTGTAACATTATCTTTTGCTTTCATTAAAAACCTATTTTGATACATCAAAGACATTTCTATAGCAAGAAAGACAAAGAATTCTGAGGATTAGTCATTATGCGTGGAATTCAGTTAAACCCCAAGACTCCAAATCTTCAGGTGTTGTGAGGGAGACGGGTGTCAAAGCTTCCCCTACAGCCTGTGGAAACCTAATCAAAACAGTCAGTGAAACCTGGAGTGGGTTCACGGATGGCACACAAGAAATTTTATTCAATTGCCCACAACCAAGAGGTGGATTATGTACCCAGGAGCATCTGTAATCGTGGCAACTGAGTTCTATCCTTCTTGTGCTACATTCCGTTACAATTTATGGAGACCTTGTCAGTGGAGCCTGAGAAGGGATTTATCTCCTGCTATTGTAAACATCCAAGACTGGGCTCAGTTACCTACACAAAAAGATCTTGTGCTATTTGAGAAATAGCTTATGCAGCCATCCAAGATGTCCATACAAAACTGACTCATAGGAAATTAGTGCCTTTCTGGTGCAACAATTAGAGGCCTTTTTTGGACCCTTTCTGTTCATCTCAAAGACGGTGAAGGTTTATGGTTAAGTAACTGAATTACATCTTACATGTTGAAATTCAGGTGAGATGAATTACTCTGCTGATGCTTTCAGCTCTTTCTCCTTCAAGTATAGAGAAGTAAGATGGGGTTCAATTGCTAAAACATATGCATCTAGCACCATTTTAATGATCTTGTGCATCATCACATATTTACTGAGCACCCACATAGGGCTGGCTGTTATAGCACAATAACTGCAGGAGATCCATATCCTCTGGAACAAGAATAAAAATTCAAGTCAGTTACACTAGGATATTTCAAACACTATTATATGCCCCTGTTTAAGCAACTGAATCCTATCTGCATGTCTGTAGACATCCAAGCCTAGGTGTCAAATTCTCAGACTGAATTCCATCCTGTCCTGTGTACTGTTCTTCACAACAAAAGTGCAACAGCATCAAAAAGTGAGTAAAGTTGTTTATGGCTGATAAAGTAACAGTTACAACTACTTGTGCACTTGTTAATGGTCTTTGATATAAGCGCAGGAGAACAACTTCCAAAAACTATGAAATCCTTGACCAAACCCTGAAACCTATGACACTAAGAACTCATCTCAACAAAGATTAAGCAAAATGTCATAACTGTGCCAAGACTTTATTTTTCTAATTTCTGCTTTCACAGAATCACAGAGTGGTCAGGGTTGGAAGGGACCTCTGGAGATCATCTAGTCCAACCCCCTGCTAAAGCAGCTTCACCCAGAGCAGGTGGCACAGAGTCACATCCAGGTGGGTTTTGAACGTCTCCAGGGAAGGAGACTCCCCAGCCTCTCTGGGCAGCCTGTTCCAGGGCTCTGCCACCAACAAGGTAAAGAAGTTTTTCCTCACATTCAGGTGGAAATTTCTGTGCTGCTGTTTGTGACTGTTGCCCCTTGTCTTATCACTGGGCACCACTGAAAAGAGCCTGGCCCCGTCCTCTTGACACTCGCCCTTAAGGTATTTGTAGAAATTGATCAGATCCCCTCCCAGTCTTCTCCAGCCTCAACAACTCCAGCTCTCTCAGACTTCCCTCACAAGGGAGATGCTCCAGTCCGCTGGTCATCCTTGTAGCCCTCTGCTGAACCCTCTCCAGTAGTTCCCCAGTTTCTGGAGCCCAGGGCTGGACACAGCTCTCCAGATGTGGCCTCACCAGGGCAGAGCAGAGGGCGAGGATCACCTCCCTCGACCTGCTGGCCACGCTCCTCCTAATGCACCCCAGGATGATCCCATTTGCCTTCTTGGCCACCAGGACACACTGCTGGCTCGTGGGCAGCTTGCTGTCCCCCAGAACTCCCAGGTGCTTCTCCTCAGAGCTGCCTTGCAGCAGGTCAGCTCCCAGCCTGTACTGGTGTATGGGGCTGTTCCTCCCCAGATGCAGGACCCTACGCTTCCTTTTATTGGTCTTCATTAGGTTCCTTTCCATGCTTAAACCATGAACTGTGATAGGTTGTTGAGTTTACACAGTGATTGTATAGGACTATTCTGAAAGATATTATTTGAAAAAATATTTACCTACTCAGCACCACAGTTTCAATATTTATATAAGATTAACTGTACCAAATGTTTAATATACACCTAATGTATAATAACAGCTTTATCCTACTTGTCTAAACTTCTCTAAGTGTTTAAGGTAGATCTTGTTTTAGGCACCTGGAGAGTGATCAAGCTTACCTTAATGCAAACATTCTAGGCAGGATTCAGTTACTTACAAGGAACACACATATTTAATATATAAAATGCATACTATCAATAAAAATTTCAGGAGTAGTCTTTGATAAAAGATTGCAGTCAAGATTTTAGGAAGAAGATCATGACTTTGAGGAAGTAGGGCAGCAAATTTCACAAATTCCTTGAGCTGTCTTTTGATATGTATCCTTCTTCCTGCCTTATCACACATACGTAGAGAAGCATTGTCTACTGGCCTGTGCCGGTTTATATCATAATATCCCAGGTCTCTTGACGTCTGGGACATGAAGCTGCAAAGAGGTTACATTTTCTTTATTCCTTTTTCTCATCTACTCTGGAAATGGATATTTTCTCTGTATGTACATGTCTGTAGTGGGTTACTTTGGCTGGATGCCAGGTACTCACCAAACCACTCTATCACTCCCCTCCTCAGAAGATCAGGGAGGGAGAAAATCAGGTGGGAAAAAAACCTTGTGGGTCAACATAAAGGCAGTTTAATGAATCAATAGCAAAAGTCACTTGATGTGGAAGGGCAGGAAAACAAAAGATGTTATTCTGTATTTCCCATCAGCAGGCGATGCCTGGCCACTTCCTGGGTAGTGGGGCTACAGTACGTGTAGCAGTCGCTCCAGGAGACAAATGTCATAAATAAAAAATGCCCCCCTTCCTCCTTTCTCTTAGCGTTATATCTGAGCAGATGTCATATGGTATGGAATATCCCTTTGGCCACTTTGGGTCAGCTGTCCTGGCTATGTCCCCTCCCAAGGTCTTGCCCACCCCAGCCTGCTGGTGAGGGGGCAATGCTGGAGACACAGCCCTGACGCCGCGCCAGCGCCGCTCAGCAGCAGCCAAAGCACCGGCGTGTTCTCACCGCCTTTCCAGCTACCAGTACAAGCGCAGCACTGTGGGGGCTGCTATGGGGCTCAGCCAGGCCCAATACAACATCATAAGCCACCATCTATATATGCACATGGCGGTAGACAACGTCCAGTCCAAGTCCCATCTAGCTTTTAGTAAGAGATTAAAGAAGAGGTTCAGCTGCACACCGACAGCAGTGGAGCACTCAGGGGTTGGATTCTGACTCTGCACTTTATCAACACTAAACTTTTTAACAGCCTCATTAGCTTCATGGAGAGTAATGCGCTCACAGGGTTTGCAGGACAAGGCTGATGACTAGCAAACATGTTCAATGAATAATTAGAGACAGGAATAAACTTTAACAATCAAACTTGCATTTCTGCTTTTTAACACACAATGATTGAAAGAATTAGAATTTAAAGAGTTAATATGACCTATCACAGAGATAGATACAACTGCTGATTTGGGATTCTGATATGATTAATTACAGTGTAATTTTAAAAAATAGTATATATATATAAAAGATATCGTTTAATATATCATTCTATATACAATAATACACTCAGTATATTATAAATTCACTTGTGTGTTGTTTAAAACAATAAAATCAGGATTACTTATGGTTGCTTGGAAAGCATATCCAGGTAAATATATTTTATTGAAAGAAAACCTCGACTTGTGAAGGAAAATTATTAAGCATCAATTTATCTTCTCTGGTTAATTATTTTTCCTGACCTATTTTATATTTTTAATCAATTATTCTATTTAATTCATAAGCTTCAATACATTCAAGTTTATTAAAAATTTTCCTTAACTCAATGTTTACATTAATTTTACTTACTTTAAATCAAGTAGAGGTGAGAAGTGCTACTTCCTGGATATGAATTAGATTAATTTCTAGGTCCTTGATAGAGAAATCTAAAGTTTAGGCTTGTTTCCTATCCTACTTTCCCCATAGGTCTTACAGGAAGAAAGTATGCATCAGACTTAAATCACAGATTTTTAATCAAAATGAGAAGTTTGGGATTCTCCAGGTTTCTTTTCAGAACTTACCCTTATAGTCTCATATCAGACAAAACTCAGTGAACCTTCTAGCCTCACAGACATCAAAGCTGAACCTCTCGTTTAGTCCTATATTGGACAAGATTTCATCCAAAGGCTGAGAGATTGGAAACATATGGATAGGAATATTTATTTCTGAATTTTTAACTAATTAGTATGGATTTGTCCCAAGGCTTGACATGAGTTAAATTTAGCATAAGTATGAGAAAAAAACTTATGGCAGTATAGAATATATGCAACACAAAGAGAGATACTAACATCACACAGGGAAAGAAAAAATGACTATTTAGTGTGCTAAACTAAAAATGGTGGGAGAGAAAGGAATTACTTGATTTTTATCACTTGGAAGAGCTTTCTAAGAGATTTCTTTCTCATTCCCCCCACCCCGCCACCGAAGTCTCTTGTGCCTGTTTTCCATTTTTTTCTCTCCTGATAATGTACAGATACGTACTGTAGGAGCGTATAGATCTGAAGTGAGTAATTTGAAGTGCTTTTTAAAAAGAATGAAAAAAAAAAAAAAAGATAAAATGAATAGTTCTATTCCCCCTCCTGCATTTTACTTCCTAAAGAATTTTCCTGCAGATTAAACAATGTATGGACTGCTGAGCAGGCAGTATAACAACTGTGTTTTAGTGAATAACAGCAGGAAAAATTCTGAAAAAATGTGTTTGCACTCAAACAGCAGTTTTCTTCAATAGAATGAGAAACCTTTTTGACGTCTGACTCTAACAATCTCTGATGCTTCTGTTTGATGAATTAAGTTATCCATGCTTTTGTCACCTGAAAGTTAGATGATTGTTTTTTCTTACTTAGGGAAACAATTAAACAATGCAGAATACAATTGTTTCAAATTCTATGGAATAAAAAGAGCTGTATCCAATGGCAATTTATCTTATTCTAAAATAAATTCGTAGTTTGCTAAAGATGAATCCTCCTCTGGAGGTGACTTGCTGCCTCTCTGTTGACTACAAAATATATATAGTAAAGAAACTTGATAGATGCTTGAGGTTATAAATGAACCCCATCATCACATATTACAATTTTTAGTTCAATGCCTTCTGTTTCTTTCTATATAAATACGATGAGATTAGACTTAGAAGTTTATCCCTAAATATCTAAAATCAAGGAAGATTAGTTCTTTCTAAATATAGACATTTTTAGCAATATGGTTTTATCTGTGAAGTTTCAAATGACGTAGGACATCCTTCCTCTCAGCATTGCCTGATTACATTATTTAAATAACTGAGGTTAAAATTGCAGTCAAAATGCAAAAGGATTGGACTATCTAAAGTACTTTCAAAGTGAGTCCCTCAGCTTTGAAAATGGGTAGCCTATTTTAAACAGCATAGGTCTGCTGAAATTCAAGATATACTGCAAATTCAGTCTGTTGGTTATTGCACTTAGTAAGGACATGACTGTTTAGCGACGCTTACTTTTACAAGTCTATTGTACAGCAGTTGTACTATCTTGTTTGATGTTTGTTACCCCTTCTTTGACTTCCATTGCAGTATCTCTCGGAGTGCCCAGGGCTACTGATGTGTGCCTTTATATGTGTGCTAATTTAATGAAAAGAAACAAAATTAAAAAAAAAAAAATCAAAATGTTAATTTTCAGCTTCAGTGCTCTGATTTTCATCAAAGCCAAATTTCATCTGAAAATGAATAAGTACATAATTGGACTGTGAGGTGCAGTTGGTTAGGGAAGTTTGTCAGTTTAGTTCCTCCTCATTACTTTCTGCAACAGGGATCCAGAATGCAGTGTTGGAAAAGTTTCATTTAATATATTGTTCAACAGATAATGCTGAGAAAGCTCTTTTAATCTTTGTTATGCATTTTATAAGGATTTCCTTACTTAGTCCAGGTGAGCACATAGGCACAAATTTAACTATAGACATAAAGGTCCTTTTAAATCCATTGAAAGCACAGTTATTTTTTGCCACACATAGTTTCAAACTATCTTCATATTTACATCTGTGTCTCACAGGGGTTATAAAAAGAAAATTTCTGGACAAGGAGAGATGAGTAAATATTTTTGCTCTGACAAAACCATCAAATTCTCTTTGCTACTTCCCCTTCTAGAAATAAATTCTGGCAGACTACTAGCTATTTACTTCCAAATTAATTCATGGAACTATATAAAGGTATTTCCTCATTTCTTTTTTAGGTGGTCTTCTCCTTTCTACTAATTGGCCATTTGGTCTAAACTCTAGAAATTTAGATTTATTATTTATATTATTCTGTTTTTATAATGGATGACATTTCTGTGCAGTTTCTACTCGATAAGTTTACTATAAAATACAATTTATATAATTGTGGTTTTTTCTTATTTTATATTATTTATCCACGACTAGGAAGAAAATATTGTATAGCTAAATAAATATCTTCTAAGAAAAATAGCATTCCTGGATTGTCCTTTGTTTGAATTTCACATTTCTATCTTGCCAATTTAGCAACATTGCATTTCTAGTCCCCTCGCACAAATTTCAGGACATCACAAAGATCACATTGTCTGTCTGGGACCTGAAATTCCTTCTTCTTCTATGTCTAAGCAGAACAGAATGGAGAAGAAGAAGTACCATGAAGTGAAGAAAATCACACTGGAGAAGTTTAAAAAATTTGCTGTATCACCAAACAAATTCAGAAAGGATGCGGTTCCCTACAGTGCGTCAGGAACTTGTAGATCTGATTTAAATTCTTTGAAAGATTTTTGCTGAGAATTTCAGGTAAAATCTACATGAACTCATTGCAACTTCCTGAAACAGAAATCTGTAGAACAAACCTGCAGAATAACTTTGTTCATTCTTTTACTGATGTTATGTTAAAAATACTATGGTCAATTTATTTATCTTGGGTTTAATATTCCAAACGCCAGGACTATTATGAATGGAGCACATCTAGGTTACAGTTTACTTCCTTTTGATGCAGACTTCTACAACTAGAGGAGATTATTCTTATGATTAAAGTTTTGAAAAACAAAAACAAAGCAAAAAAGTCTAAATTGTGCACCTCAGCACATCAGCAAAAGAGAAGCATACTGTAGGAACTAGACGAGAGGCAATTCAGAAACATCAGCCTGAGAAAAATTAGTTTCAGGAAAGCATGAAGGAAGTTAAAAGCCAAATCCCTGTGAAAAATCTGTCATTCACAAGCTGAAAAATAGTACCTTCTTCTCTCTTTTTTTTTTTTTTTTTTTTTAAAAAAAAAAAGGCCTTAGAATAACAGACTTGTAACCTCAACAAAAGGAGAGGCAAAAGGAATTTGACTTATCAAGCTAACGGGTGGACTGTGGACCAAGACGGATTACTGAAGCTGTAATCAGCACAGTTTACCCCCAGTTTAGCCTCAGGAGCTGCTGAGAAGAAAGAAAAAGATATAAAAAATGATATGAACTCATCAGAAGTTACGTAGATTTAGCTCAAGTCTTCAAGTTCTTATCAGAAGGGAGACATGTCTGAAAGTTACCTGCAAGTTTTAAGGGCATCGCAGAAGACACCTCAGAACTTCATAATCACTTTATTAAACTTGATTTGAGACAGATGTTATCATTTATTTTGTAAGAAGCTGGATGTGGGTTTAGGACTCCAGGCATGAACAAAAAACTTGGTCCTCCATTTTGATTAGAACAGTTTGCATAACAGCATTATTGGACAGTGATGGAATTTTATTTCAAAGTCAATTTGTAGCGAAGACATAATAGCTGCATATTGCTGTGAAGGGAAACAGAATTAGTAGTACAAAAATATAAAATAACTGTTCTTTGAGATCCATTTACTTAAGGAAAACAACATTTTTAGCACAATCAAACACTGTGACAGCTTACCTCAAGAAGTTGTGGAGTGTCTGTTCTTGGAGATAGGCAAAATCCAACTGCACAAGATCTTGGGCAACCTGCACAATTTTGGTTGAGCAGGGGATGTTGGGACTAGATTATCTCCAAAGGCCCTTTCCCACTTCAAACGTTCTTCTAAATCTTATCTTCTAAAGTCTCTTAAGTACTTTTCTCCTTTGGGATTACAACTAAAATGAGTAGGTTAATGATAGGGTTTATTTTTCCCCTTGCTTTAGATATGCAGATTATAGTCCCTGAAACACATGGAAGAGCTTCAGTGGGAAGAATAAATTTAAAAAAATAATACTGGAAGATCCATTCCGGAGTATGCTGTAGCCAGAGCATTAATATATACTACAGAAGGATCAGAACTGGCTCATGCAAGTCCAGAACTCCAGGTAAGTCAGATGTGGGTACTTGCACACAGGTCTCCCACATTCCATTTAGATATAGGGGATTGGAAATATTGTCTCCTGGTGTGTAATACGGAATCATAGAATCACAGAACAGTTAAAACAGGAAGGGATCTCTTGAAATTATGCAGCCCAACTACGCTGCTCAACCAAAAACCTAGGACCATGTCCCACTGGATTTTGAAAGTCTCCAGGGATGGGGACTCCACAGCGTCTCTGGGAAAACTGTGCTGGTGTTTGACCACCCTCACAGTAAAAAGTGGTTTCTTGTGTTTGGAATTTCCTGAGTTTTATTTTTTGCCCATTTCATCCTGTCCTGTCAATAGGCACTGCTGAGAAGAGTATGGATATCTTCTTCATTTCTTCCTTTCAGCTACTAATACACGCTAAGATCTCCTTGATCCTTCTCCAGAATGAGCAGTTCCAGCATTGTCAGCCTCTCCCATTCAGAAAGGTTCTCCAGTTGGAAGATGCAGGTCATAAAGTGACTGCTGAAAATCCTTTCTGAATCTAGACCAGGTTGGGTGGAATAAGTATTTTAAAAATCCATTTGGATTTAGGCATCAAACTGTCTCAGAACTTGGTGGGCATGTAGTGGAACAAGATAACTTCGGAATTCCTCAGCAGCCACTGGACAAAAATCTTAGTGCCTTAAATTTTGGATTTAACCACCTTAAGAAAGCCATCCTTTATGTCTTTTTGTAATCATAGCCCAGAAGTAACCGCTGTTGTTTGAAAATTGTATTCAGAATCTTTAATCTCTCTATTAAATATACACAGATCTTCAGTATCATACTGCATTACTAATCCCTCTAAAATAATTATGTATCATTTACCACATTATTTCACACCTCTAAATATGATTACTTTTTTTATGTCATCAGCCATTATTTTACAAAGAGAAAAAAATTACCTTAAAGAAAATGGTATCAGTAGATATAAGACAATAAATACAAATGCCAGTCCATTTCTGATCAGCATGAAACCCTGATAACAGCATGCAAACTCTAGTATTGATTTCACAAACGTGGATAATGAAGATGGGACTGGCAGAGCATGTGTCAAAAGTATGTAAATGAATTGATGTTTAATCTACCTATGCCTAAGAAAAACAATCATCTCCTACAGAAGGATTGCTTTTATGTAAGTATTGTTAGCTGATGAAATCCCAGCACTCTAACAAGGATTTATAATTTGATAAAAATTGCTGGTGACTGGATCTGCATTTTCTTCAAACTGCTGCCCTGCTTCTTGCTAAGTGCACTGCTGACATGTTTGATATTGGACTTGAACTTGAAAATTACTATCCCAGTAGATGTTTATTAGATTTAGCTGGCTGAAGTAAACCTAGACACAGTGCCTGCAGTACAATGTAAAAACAGATCTTATTTATGTGTGCCGGGAAATGTTGCACATTTCTTCCTGGAAAAAAGGGAAAATCAGAAATAACAAGAACAAAAACACCCACAGAGCAAGGTATTATCCATGCTATTAGAGGACCGGAAAAAATTGACCTATGTTAGACTAATGTAATGTCATCTCTGAAAACATTACAATACTGTGTAATGCAATTTATTTTTATATAATCAGTTTAATACACATTATTGGGAAAAAGCTTGACAGAAAGCAGCATTTATAAATTCAATACATGCCATGAGCTGTAGCAGAAGAATCTCAGTATGGAGGTCTAATTTTTCATGTGAAAATATTGCATACATTTTAGTAGGAACTCAATGCATATGGTTCATTTGAAATTATTTTAAAGAAAACCTTTGAAGTTAATGGAAGTAGTAATTTTTCATGGAAGAGACTCCCAGAAATATTTAAAATCTGATAATATATGCTCATACCTAGAGAATCAATACTTCTATAATATAAAATATAATACTCTGAAAAATACTGCAAATTTTTTTTTTCTTTTTTTTTTTTCTCTACAGATGACTGGAATGCTATAATCTTAGCAAGCATGCAACTATTTTTTTGTTTGCTAAGACTTCTGTTCTGTTAGACATGTAATGATGTGCCTATACCTACTAAAGTCAATTGGGAAATACATGTGGTAGTGACCTGCGCTTACTGGCACTGAATGTCTCATTTGACTCACTGAGTGTCTGTAGGAATCTTTCTGCTGAGGTTCTGCATGATTTCTGTCATCCTACCATCTGCTTTTGTTCTGCGGTTCTTTGCTGTCTCTGTTCGGTAACATTGAGCTAGTAGAAGTAGAGCACATCTCAGAAGTATTCAATGTTGAATTCCAAGTGATGTTTGACAGCGTTATATATCATTTAGTGTCAACTGTTGTACAAATATCACAGGATTTGTCTGGATGAAGAAGAAGGCATGATAAATACAAAAAAGGAAAAAGAGGCAAAGAAGCATGAAAAGGCAACAAAAACAGTAAGGAAAAGAAGAATGTGTATCTAAAGTGAACAGAGGCGGTCCTAAATGAATTGTCATGCATATGAAGAAAAGGAGGAGAATGCAGAGCATGGCACAGCAAGCACAAGACTCATACCCAAAAGAAAACAACCCAGGGAAAATAGTTATGTGAAAACAGTTAATGTGTTTCTGGCAGGTAAATGAAAAGAAACTGAACACAATGCTGAACCATACTAACCCTCTAAGCTCACTGTCGTACAAAGACAGCTTTCTGCTTTGTTACTGTCTTCTCTGCCTCCTTTTCTCTTCCTTCCCCTCAAACATGGCTGTAGAAAAAATACTGCTACATGAATGTCAGTGGTTTGCCTTTCAAATGTTTTAATGAGATGACATATGGGAATTCTAAAACCAGTGATACTGGCGATTATCAGCTCACTAATATGGCTGACTGGGTTGGACTATGGGCAAAATTGTCCAAAAAGGAGAAATTCTCCCAAAAGAATTCACATCTCTAAAGTATTTCACTATATTTAATGATTATCCTGAAAACATAGGCTCAGCTTCTCCTTAATTAACAAGAAATCATGACTTTATTGGTATCCCAGTTTCAGTATGAAAACTGCCTGGACACTAGGGACTTTCTCTGTATGCTCAGAAACATTTTAGTGCAGATAATATTGACAATTTGGACCCCACTTTACGCCCAACCTTGACTGAGACCTAGGAAGTACACAATCCCTGTGTAAGTTTCCCATCATGGAACCTGTTCCAGTAATTATTGTCAAAATACAGCTCTTAGAGCAGAACGTATTCAAAAAGCAGGGACAGCAGGCTTTCAACTTCCTGATGCAATATTCCCACACTTGGAAGACTCGTGGAGGAGGATGTTTATCTTCAGATTTCTCCTTTCACTTAGTATTGAAAACCTACCTTTCATAACCTAACAAAAGGTTAAACACCACACTTGGAGGAAGGACTCAGAGTTTTTAATATGAGGTGGAGTTGGAATAAAATTAATTATAAGGGTGTTCAGCAAGCACTGCAGAGAAAAGTGTTTCAAGAAACACCTGTCTGTAGCATTTCAAACAGGTTTTCACACGTGTCCTAGTCTGCTTAAGCTATACCTTACTCAGCTTGCTGACTTCTAGGGTTTCTTTTCTGATATACTTGATTTTGTCCCAGCACCACTGTGGAAGCTTAACACAGGATGCTGCTTCTTGTGTCAGACACCATCCCAGTTATACACTCATTATTAATTTTTAAAGGGATTAAGTTCCTTTCTAATTTATATCTGAATTCCAAACAGAAAAGTAATTTAGATGAAATTTTTGTTCTTTTATGTACTGAAACTCTAAATTTCTGCTGATTGCAAATCTTCAAAACAGAAATCCTTAATAGTATCATTATTGGTCAGTATTGGAAATGTTGACTTTCATGCTTTTAAACAATATTACTTGCATTTTTCACTGTTTTTAATGGAAGAAATATAATTCTACACTTTCGGAAAATAACTTATGTTGTCCTCATTATCCACTTCATTACATTATCTGATGTCCTCTAGGAGGATTTCTTGGTATTTCCTAACCAACCACTAAGGTCTCAAGTGCATGTGAGTCTTTATTTGGCAGAGGTTTCATGCTCTTTCTGAGGCTGAGTTTTTTTGTTGAGTTGTTGTTTTTCTTTTCCTTTATGTGTTTTTAATTTAACTTAGTTATAAAATTTTTATTATGATTGTTCATGACAGAGGAATGAGCACATTTCAGTTTCTTTTTACTCCTTATTGCTTACTCCTATTTTTTTCATATAAAAAACATATAACCCACTATCTGTAGTTTTCGGTAAGCTGCCTTAATTAGATTTAAAACATGTATTTCAATATGTTATTGACAACAAAGCTTCTACTCCATCACTGTCAATGAGACCAAAAGAATTCAAGAGTAAATCAACAATATGGTAATTCTGCAAAGCTCTGAATATTTTAGCTTGTTGGGAACTTCCCAAGAAAGATAGGAGCACTTTGTATTTCATGCTAAAAATCAGGGCCCTGCAGTTCTGGGATTTTTTCACAGATTTTAGAGAGATCTGACTAGGCCGCAGGCAATCACTATTTACTGTGACTACTTCTAGTTAGTAAGGAAAAAAGTTATAGGGAAAGTGGTTTAGAGCCTTGTTACTATGTATATGACACTGGCTGGAAAAAAAAAAAAGTGTTGCTCGTTTATCCAAGGGTTTTCTGTTTAAAAAAAAAAAAAAGTGATCAAATAATTTCATAATCGAGATGAAAGCCTGAAAAAATATGGTTAAAAGAGAATCAGGGAAACTAAAAACAGCAATAAGTGTCTAACTTCTGGCTACAGAAGACCTACATTTTTTGTTTACATATTTTAGGTAAATATTTCACTGAGCCTTAGATATCCTGAAGATATCCCTCTCCTAATAGGTTTAAGAATTCTTGTGCATTTAAAATAAATGCATTTATGTTTTTTAAGAAAGGTAAACCTTTCCAATATATCTTATCATAGTTGTTTTTTTTTTTCTTATCACCCACTGTAACTGAACTTTAATCAGCACAGTACCCATGGTAATTAAAACACTAGATTCAGTTTTACATACATTGGTTGATACTACATGTGCCAAATTTTACAAGAAATGTGTTGGGGCAGAGTGATGTCTGAATGGTATCTCCAAGAAAATGCAAGTTTTCTGCTGATGTGTGTTTTTTTCCATCTTACTCAGTTGACAGTCCTGGAAAGACACTAAGAATTAGAGTATTTTGAAACATCAGTTTCATTTTAATTTGAAATAGCTATTCTAATAAATTTTCTCTCAATAATCAAAGTTTCTGATCTGGTGAGTGAAGAGGACAACCAGTTTTTTTTTAAAAAAATAATTGGTTTGTTTTCTTTTTAGCACAAAAAAATTTAGGCAGTTTCATAAATCTTCACACTCTCCTGAGTTCACCTGGACTTGCTGGATATGTCTGGTGAATTCCTGTGAGCCACGGTTTTATCCAGACATTCTGGCAGGTATCTGAAACCTTCCTTTCTTGTGGGATGGCTAGGCAGAGAAATCACTATACTCTGTGATTGCTAAACCAGTAGATGTTTGGCTTTGGTTTTGCAGCTCAGAGCAAAATTCGGTTCTGCATTAACCACAGGTTTACTGTCTGGGGAGAACAGTGAATTGGAAAGGCCCAATGAGAGCCACACTCAGCCTCACCTCAGAAACAGTAACAAAAAGCTGTCACCCATTCAGAGGGCTAGAGTTAATTTTCCATGCAAATCCATGCAGAACTGAAATCCTACGCTGCAAAGTCACCACAATGCAATTCCCTTATTCACTGCAATTTACATGTGCTTTATATTTGGCTGAGTGCTCACCAGTACAGTGTGTTCTGTTTGCTTGCATGGGAACAGGGGAAAGAGTAACGGCTACTGGGTGAGGACGGAGCTACACCCCAGCCACGGCCTCCTGTCAGCCTTGGCCCTCTGTTTTAACGGAGACACTCTGCTGCTCTTCTCACCTGGTCCTTACACAGACAGCAGCTGTATCTGACCCTACAGTTGATGTCAACTTTCCTTATTCTACTGTAAAGTATCTTGAAATAAAGGAAAGTGGTTTTTGCCTAGTTGATCCACACGCATAGAAATAATTATATCGGAAAATCTCTTAAAAATACAGTTTTACAGAAGGTGCTTGAGTTCATTCTGAATGAAATGATTCAGCATGTCTTTCCAGCTGTTCATCCTGTGAAAACATGGATAAATCTTATTCCATAAAATATGGCCTTTTTTCTTCATTTTCTCTCCTGTTTACAAAAATTTCAAGTGAGCATGCAACACTTAGATAACAAACAAGGAATACTCCTCTGTATTATAACATATCTTGAAGTATCCTAAACTCACAATCAAACGAGTATTTATTTTTGTGAAAAAGTACCCTTTCTATCACATTTCTAAAACCAACAGTGAACGAGGGTCAGAAGGATAATAATAGCAATAATAATAACATTGTATATGCTGTTAAAATTCACATTTTCACAGGACAAATCTGCTATCATAAGCACAGCCTCATAAGATCTAGAAAGGGCATAAGGTTTAAAAGATTTTTATTTGGACCCAAAGGCTCAAAAGTGAGTTACATCATGAATTTGTGCCTGCCCTTCTCAGTGCACGTGGCTGAATCGGGAGTCCAGGGCGGCTGTGAACGGGCTAAATCACCCCGTTTTCTGCCGTTGGTCTCAGAAGCAGAACATCTGTTACGCTGCCTCACAGGATGGTCACAGTGCTCCGATCTGGCCAGCAGGGTGTTTCTGCTGCAGGTTTGCACTGTGTCTGGCAATCTGTGACTTGTGCTTAATGCAGGCTTTAATATAAACACTGAGTCTTTAACAAGACTATAAACTTCTCAAATAACAACCAAAAAACCCCACCACAACCTTTTATAGTTTGCTAAAATTGCATATTTTGAAGGAAAGCATAGGTATAGATTTATGTCTCCCTGACTTCTGTTTTTTAGAATATGGTATCTCAGAATATTTTATACATGGATTGAAGTACCATGAACAAAAAAAAAATTAAATAAAATGCACTAAAATAAAATCCTTACAAAAACAAACAAAACAAAAAAAGCCAAAACACACCCCCCTCCAAAAAAAAAAAAAAAAAAAACCAAAAAAACCCCAACCCAACACCAAAAAAACCCCACTTTAGGAGCTATAAGAAACAAAATTCTTTTCATGTAAGATGCTCATATGTTTTACTGCAAAGTTTGGTGATCCACAAATGACAGGCAAATGGCTTAGTGCCATATAGAAATTATTCTACTGTACCTTCAAGGAAGAAAATAAAACCTTTTGTTTGCTACTAATAATGAGAAATAAAAAATATGTAGAAATAAGAGAATTTGTCTATAACCTTTCATATAGTTTAATTTATGACAAAAGAATCAAATGCTTTTATTTTCCAAGATTAATCTGCACAGTGAATCTTAATAAAGCAAAAACTTCATGTATTGAAAACAATATATAAATTTTTTCTAGTTTGAAAATAAACCAGTTAATTCTTTGCTGTAAACAATATATTTTCCCTGAATATAGCAGAATTACAAAAAATTTGTGATCATTGTTCTGCGATGCACACTTGTAAGGAGAATAATCCACTGTTGGCCTGATTATCTTCAGGGCATCAATGAAACTGAAATAGGACTATCTGAAGAAAGAAAAATTACACTACAATCAAATGGTTTGAACTTTGACAATGTATCATCATTTGCAACCAGTACCCCTAAGATTAATTTTGGAGGACATCCCTCTGACTACCGAGTTAATAGGAAACTAAAATGAATATTTGCTTGAAGTTAATTGCTTGCCTCGTGTATTGCATAATGCAGTAAAGTGCACTACAGGCGCGTTCGTATTTGGCCTTAAAACTGTGTAACAAAAGTTTTCAATTATTTTATCCTCATCCACAAAAGCAATTTCAGAACTATGAGAAATATTTCATTTTATCAGTGTTGAAATGCTGAGGCATATCTCCAAAGGGGTTATCATCCCACACATTGAAATTATTCTGTTTTCTATATAAAGTTAGTTTTGTACACTAGGAAATTGTCATTTTGAAAGTCTTTAAGTATGGTGAAAGTCTCTCCACTGCCAAGTTCACCAGATTTAAAAAATAATAATCCTTTGAATAATCAAATTTTGACATATTATAGATGTATTCTTATTAATGGATCAGTTCAGAGTAAGTTGCAAATTAATGTCATATGTACATGAACTGATTTTTTAAAAATATTGGAATACAGGAAAACTGAAAAATACCTTTTAAAACAATAAATGGAAGTATATGATAATGTAATGATACGTGCAAGGAGAACAATAATAATAAAGTGAGCAAAAAATATACAATATGCTAACATACTTTTTTCTCAAGACAGAAAGCAAAGCCATTTTCCCTGTGTTTTGTACAACATGCAATGAAAGGTGATAAAGCCTAGACCTATTTATTTCAGAGAGGCTTTGCAGCTTTCTGAGCTTTCAGTTTCACATATACAATACTTTCTAAATACTATTCTTCTGCAACTTATTAATTTTTAAGATTAAATTTAAAAATTAAACTTAAAGGAGAATATTGAAAGAAATCGGTGTTAGCAAGGAAATTTGTAATTTAGCTTAAATTAAAATTTGTGTGGATCAAAATAAATTTTACTTCATCATGAAACAAGAATAAAAAATGATCAACTAATTGCTTTAGAAACCTTAATAGAAAACAAGTAATGTCATTGTAAAGCACAAAGATAAGGCATGACATGAGCTTCAGTAAGCAGGACTATTTTATCAGGTATCAAAAATAAACACAAAGACCCCTCTTATAGTTTCAATGATAGCTTAACAAATATCATCAGAACTTTGCACTTAAAATTCACAGTGAATTTCCAGGGAAAAGTGCCATAATTCCAGTCACTATAGACAGATACTGCTGGCTCTGAAAAAAAATAAATATATATATATATATTTGTTTCATTTTTCAGGAAATCATTTGACTCTTGAATGCTTTTTCCTACACACAAATTCATTCTAAGCTTTAGACAACCTCAAGTAAAATGTTAAAATTAATGACAACCACAACAACTGTGATAAATTGGAGATTTACTAGGGAGATTAAAAGGGCTTTTTACCATCCTTTTAACAATATCCAACGCAGCAGGCACTCCCAAAGGAGGTAATATATCCAGGGTCACACAATTTCCTTCCACCTCTCCGTTTATTCTGGGCTTAGTTCTGTATTGGGTATGGTCCTAAACCCACATAAAAGTTGACCTGTATCGAGTAATTTTAGACAGAATCTTATGTAGGGAAAGCTTAACCACCTTCTTTACCAAACAATTGTGTGGGGAGCAGGGGAAGGGGGGATTTCTCTAACATTAAATGTTAGATGAAAAATGCATTAAATGTGTGTGTGTGTGCGTGCGTGTGTGTGTGTGCACGTGTGTTATTAATAAAGTATTTGGTGAGGTTCAGAAATCATTAAAATGATTCTGTGTGGGACACATATGGAAAATGCTGCAGCAGAGTAGGTATTTCATGAGTTCCAGCTGACCTCCATGTTAGGCAAAGACCAACACTTCTAGTATCGGAGATGTTGAAAGAGAAACACCTCCACTGCATAAAGGATCTCACATAAGGTTGAGAAGAAGGCGATTTGATTAAAAATACCAAAAAGCAGATAGTTCAATACAAAGACTGACCAGTACTACGCATATGCCACAGTGAGAGTGGAATAAATGTGAAACGATGGACTGCTTGCAATACCTTAAACGGTGCTAACCATGGGCAAGGTCTCCATTGAGAACTTTGTGCTCTCGTTGAGCTCAGGAGCAAAACGTTTTTCCAATGGTGCTTTTAATCATGACAGTAAATTAGCTTCTTTTCTTGAGTGAATTTGATGACTTACAGGTAATGACGAAGCCCTATACCGTATCCATAAGATACTTTGAACTTCAAACCCTTAGACATCTTCCGGACACACAAGAAAGATGCATACAACTATGAAGGAACAATGAGAGCATAAATATGACAATCACACATTTTTTCATATATATGTAATGTGCATATTTGTGAGTATATAATATATATATGTCTGTAAACACATATCTTGTGTGTGTGTGTATATATATATATATACACACACATTCTTTTTCAAGCACACATACAAAACCTTTCGTACTCTTTCTCACCTTCCCTTCCTTTAGCTTTGCTTAGATGGTTAAGTATTTTTATTGCATATTACTTTATATTTTCAATTTACTACTTCTCCATATATTCCCATCCTTCATTTTCAAATGTAAATTCAGTGACTTTTTAAAAAAGTGCACTATGTCTTGTAATTGCCTGCGATTCTTAAACTGCTTGGTTAACTGAGAACCATCTTTCCTTTTCTATTATCATAATGGCTTCTGAAGGTTTATTAGAACTTTAAGAACTTGTGTTATCTATTTTCCATATTATCAAAGTAAAAACATTAGTTTTTCTTTCTTTGGAGAAAGCAACACAATGAGAAAGTGACAATGAGATTCTCTGATAAAACCCCACTGAATGTACGAGGCATCCTGTGTATATGTTGTGTATCAGGGATATGATGAGGTAAAATCTTCTTAGACTATTTACAAATGTAATTGGATTGTTAAAGAAAAACGGAGCTAAGCTCTAATAAAAAAAAAAAAAAAAAGTGTGCAAAGCTTCTCTTTCACAACGTGTTTTTAACTATATTTTAGTATCATCTACAGGTTTAATATGTTTTTTAACATATTCAGAAACTAGACTTAATCTTATAATCCATTTATTTTTCAGGTGGTACAAGTGGTATTAATCAGAATAGAGGATCACCTCTGACTGGTTAATCCTAATTAAAGCTGAGCAAGAGATTTCTTTGTGAAGTTTTCTGATGAATTCAGTACTAGGCTGAACTTTCCTGATGTGTGTTATTCCCACTGCATGGACAAAGATGGTTACAGTGTCACCGAGGTTTTGGACCAGTTTGAATGGCACTTATGCAATGGACTGAGCTAAACTGGGAACAGCACAGCAGGACAATGTAGAGTTTCCAGGGGAATATAGTTAGCAGAAAACATTATCATTAGCCTCTACTTGACAGGGTAAACTAAAATTCCTGTCCTACCCCCTGCCTTTCACTACTTATATGGACATGTTAAACAACTGAGATGTTTTAATCTTCTTGCATGACAAAGAAAAATCCAAAACCCTCAGAAGTAGAAAAAAGCTAGGCTGAATTTGCAATTCTGGCTGGTATTACTCCTGAGATGGACAGAAGCCCAAAGGGTGGTTTAAATGTAAACTAGTTTATGGCTTCTTTACTGACCTAGAGCAGGACAGAGAAGCTGAAAGGAATGGCACAACTCAACCAATGACAGTGACATGCCTAGTGCATTTATCTTTGTCCTGTCCATGGTAGAGGGTAGGCTCCACCATAGGAGGTGGAGACACATCATGGTAGATTTATCTGCCATGTTGCTGCTTCCTGCTAACTGTTGTCCAGATACCACCAACCTACAGTGATAAATTCCTACCTCATTGCGTTGCTCGGGTGGGGCTCACAGACCACCACTGCAATATTCGAGGAAATCAGAGCTGAAAGCGCTCTCAGCCCAGTCTCAGTAATCTACTAGCAAGACTACTCTGTAATCAACCAGCAAAACAAGCAAATGAACAAAATCCCCAATAAATAAACAAACCAAAAATCGAAGAATGGGTATCTGAACTTTAGGGTTTTTTAAAAGGGAAGTTTCTGCAGGGTTTAAAACTGTAAATTACGGGTGATCCTTTAGATTTATGTTCACAGCCCAGTAAAATGAGACGTTTAAATATTTTCCTCTACTGGCCAATAAATGTTAGGAATAAAATGTGAATTCTGTTCAGCACTAGTTACCTTTTTTCTGAGAAATGGTTCATTATCCTCACTAGGAATATTGTGCAATTATCCAAATATCATAAAAATTTAATCTGATAGTCATAAATGTCTTAGCTCAAAAAAGAGGGCTGATCTGAAAAATACTGCTCCTTTTGCATTGGAAAAAAACAGGTAGTTATAACTCGACAAGATAGAGTTGTGTCTCAAAACAGGTTTTTAGAGCATTCTTTTCAGTAAAACATGTCTGTTTCTGTTGAAACCTCAAAATGTCAAGTGTCACTTGTTTTTAAGCATTTTTAAAATAAAACAATAAATAATTAGTGCTGAAAATGAAAATAGAATTGTTTCTTTAATTTAGCTTTGTTGTGTACAGGTTTCCAAAATAAGTTTTCCACTTGGTGAAATTCTTAACTGCTTTTACAGGAGAAAGTCTTTTCCCTTTAAGTAGGTGGCAAAGGCTGCAGGAAACCTAGCTTCTTATTGAGTCTAGCTCCTCACCGAGCACAAATGAACTTAGACCATTTGATATGAGAATAAAGGTAATGGAGACTTCCAAATTTGGAAGATCTATTTAGATATTTATGGCTGGCTGAAATTCATAGGAATTAGACGAATACGTATCCTTCAGCACTTGATACATTAGTCAGTAAGTTAGAGCATGCTGTGGCCGTTACAGTGATCTGGTCAACAACTCAGGTGTTCATAGGGTAGGGCTGCAAGTGGCCATTGAATGAGAAGCTGCTATTTCCAACTACTTTATCTGATTTTCATGTAGTCCCTTTTCCCAGTTTCAGCTAAATCTGTAACAGCTACAGCAATAATTACTTATACACAGCTTTACCAGTGGAGTGGGAGGAAGAGGACTGAGTCCTTTGTGATGGATTGGAGAGCACTAAGCAGTCTCTTCTCCATAAGCATAATGACTAGTTAGGGTCTTTTGAGCTGAACTGAAATCACTAATTTATATGCTTGCTTTCGGTGTCTTTATCCTTCTGTGGTGGGTTGACCCTGGCTGGATGCCACATGCCCACCATGGCTGCTCTATCACTCCCTGCCCTCAGCTGGACAGGGGAGAGGAAATACAACAAAAGGTTCATGGGTCAAGATAAGGACAGGGAGATCACTCACCAGTTACCATCATGGGCAAAGCAGACTTGACTTGGGGAAATCAGTTTGATTTATTGCTAATCAAATCAGAATAGGAGAATGAGAAATAAAACCAAATTCTGAAGACACCTTTGCCCTACCCCTCTCTTTTTCCCCAGCTCAACTTCAATCCCAAATTCTCTACCTCCTCCTCCTCTCCAGCAGTGCAGGGGAATGGGGAATGAGAGTTTTGATCAGTTTATTACATGTTGTTTCTGCTGGCCGTTCCTCCTCAGGGGGAGGGCTCCTTACACTCTTCCTCTGCTGCAGTGCGGGTCCCTCCTACAGGACACAATCCTCCATGAGCTTCTCCAATGTGAGTCCCTCCCACGGGCTACAGCTCTTCAGGAACTGCTCCAGTGTGGGTCCCTTCCACGGGGTGCAGTCCTTCAGGAGCAGACTGCTCCAACGTGGGTCCCCACAGGGCCACAAGCCCTGCCAGCAAACCCGCTCCAGCATGGGGTCCTCCCTTCATGGGGCCACAGGTCCTGCCAGGAGCTGCACCAGTGTGGGCTTCCCACTGAGTCACAGCCTCCTTCGGGCATCCACTGCTCTCCTGTAGGTTTCTCCATTGGCTGCAGGTGAAGATCTGCTCCACTATTAAGCTTCTCGCAGAAGCCACTCCTGTGGCCTCCCCCCCCTCCCCCCCCACCCCCACCCCCACCCAAAACCTTGCCACACAAATCCAATACACCTTCTAACTTTAAAGAAAAAGATTAATATATTTGTTCAATGGCAGAGTATTAGGTCCAAACCTTTTGCAACACATACTTATGCTAAATGTCAAGACTTATTTTTAGTTCAGCTTTGTAAGC
This sequence comes from Falco rusticolus, assembly GCF_015220075.1. Classification (NCBI taxonomy): domain Eukaryota; kingdom Metazoa; phylum Chordata; class Aves; order Falconiformes; family Falconidae; genus Falco; species Falco rusticolus. The sequence continues at coordinate 88,573,079 of NC_051192.1, read as the reverse complement.
ATTAAAAGAAAACAACTGCAGCAGGTGCCAGTTAAGAAGTAGAATCTGAATCAAATAAAAATAAATTATTTAAAACTCTTGATACATTCCTTCATCCAGGAAATATATATCCAAACAAATTATATGGCTATTTCAATCAGAAATAAATACAGGGGTGGGTGTGTGGGTGTGTGTGAGAAAAGAGACAGTTCTGCAGTATTTATTTTCTTTTGTAAGTGTTTGACTTGTAACAAATAGGGGGTAAATCCCCTAACCTGAACTTTTCTGTGAATAACTTCTATTTACATTTCTGTTAATTCCCTTCTTCATTCAACCAGAAAAGAATAACATAATCTCCTGCTAAGTTTATTGTGGAAAATCACATAGCATCAAAAAAACAATAATAATTTAAGTCAAAGATTTTTTGAAGGTGGGATTGGACCCCTGTGTTTCCCTTAGCTAAACATCTGAGAATGAAAAAGACAACTGTCAAGATGTCTCCTGGCTTGTGTTACAAGAAACTAAATCCATTTACTCACTAGTGTGATGTCCTGCTAGCAGGAAGCAAGCATGCACTAATTAAATGCTTCAATTCTTTATTTAAATGCTTACACTGCATCTCCAAAGAGAACAGTGTCCAGTGCAAATTGTTCTTGAGGAAATTACTTGGATTTTTAAGCTTTGGTTGTAACAGAAGTGTATGGGTTGTTAGCAAATTAGTAGTTATGGTTACAGTAAGTGGAAAACAGAAGCAATTATGGCTACAAATTACTTCAAAAGTATGAAAAACAAGATGAGCTACTATGTTACTAATAGCAACTGGACTAAACTAAAGCTGTCAACAACAAAACCAAGACTAACAAGCAAATGATTTAGTACCAAAGGAGGAAGTTTTACAGGAAGATGTAATATTTCCGGGTGCCAGTTGAAGCTCATATTCTGTGAACACCAGCTGGGTTTGTACTCCATGAGAATTGCTTGCCATGATTTGTGGTTTACTATTTCTAATCCTTAAGTTTTAATTGCATTAATAATTGTGACATGGAAGATTACTTCTGTTTCACACCAGCATGCCTAAGTGAGGTCAGTAAGCTTTAAGAACATTGTAAATGAAGAAAAAGCATGGCACTTTTTTTTTGAGGAAAAAGCTTCTTTCTTTTTTTTTTTTTTCTTCTCCCCCTCCCCATGAATGTATTGAGTTTTAAAAATAATGTATTTGCAGAATTTACTTTGATCACATGTTAACTTGTTATGCTTACATTTTCTAAATAGCTATTTGGTTTACTTTACTTTTTTTCTCTGGTACCAAGAGATTCATAAAGCTTGAGATAGGTTCCTTCAGTCAGAGAAAATGATAGACTTCTCTAATGAGGGGTGTCTGACGCTGGGGATAAAGAAGAGAAGAATGTACCAATCATGCAGCAGAAAGCGTATCAACTGAAAATATTTACTGTTCCTATTAAAAATGAATTAACAAAAACAGGTGGTCTTTTAATTGAAGCCTTTATCACTCTTTGCTCAATTTCATTTAAATGCAAATTTTAAATCCTTTCTCTAAGCCAGTAGAAAGTTGAAACTGAACATGAACACTGGTTTACTAATGATGCAATTATGTGGCAAACCGTGAGGCTTAATATGAGATACAACATATACTGGAAATATTAAGACAGCCAGTGAGGGTCCTCTTCTTTGAGTATATACATTTGTAAGTTGTCATATTCATCCTTAATACAGTACACTTTACTTGGTTTTGGTAAGATAGTTATTTCAATTTAACCCTAAGTATAGTGCCTTGTATTTATTTTGGGCTGTATATCTTCCTTGTCCCATGGTGGGGTGGTGGTGGTGGTACTTTATACCCAGAAGATCCAAATCTTGTCATAACTGTAAAAATGAAGCTCATCTATACACAGGTCTGACATTCCAGACTCTGCTGAATTTCTAGGTAGGACACAGTAAGTCAAGGGCCTAGACTGGAAAACTGAAATCTTCAGCTGTTTGCTAAGTGATGGAGATTTATATGCAGGGTACCTCTTCTGAGTCATCTGATGGAAGTAATTTGTGCGTCATTCTGGAAGCTTCCAGCTTTCAGTTCTCCTCTCCCTCTCCCTCTCCCTCTCCTCTTCTTTCTCTTTCTCTCAAAGACCACTTGGTAGTTGGTATTTTTTATCTGCTTGCCAAAAACATTTTGTTGCCACATCCTAGCACATGTTTACCTTAAGCTGCTTTGACCTATGGAATGGATTTCATAACTGGTTTAGATTTTTTCTTTAAAATATTTTTAGTCTATACCAGGGTGAAATACATATTGCCAAAAAGGCTGCCACAAAGCAGCTGAGAGGATGGTGGCCTTATCCTGGCTGCTCCACATGGGTCAGGTGAAACATCTGGGATAAAGAGTGGACCTGCTCTTCCACCGAATATAATTTGAATAGATTATTTAGAATTTAAATAATAAAAAACAAACCAACCCCACACCAAAACCTAAATGACAACAAAAACCCAAAAGCACTCTCTGATGTCATGGAGATGTCTAAAAATATTGACTGGCTTCTTGGAGCTCATAGCACTACACAGAGGCTGCATGATGTGCTCAGTGCTTATTTGTGCCCCTTCCCTTTTTTTTTTTTTTTTTTTTTTTGTGTCATGTTAATTATATTAAATATATATAAATAAAAAAACACCAACAAAAGCAAAACAAAACAAAACCAAAAAAAACCCCAGCAAACAAACCAAAAATGCCACATTTAAATGGAGATACCAATACAAAAGAGACAAAACAAAAGTCACAGCTAGAGAAATAAAAGGATTTGTAACTTAGAGAAAAAGAAACAGTAAGAGATATATTTTTTTTTCTCTCTCTCTGTAAGATTTATCCCTCCTAGGATATTAGAGAATATTTCTTCTGAGTTTGCCACTTCTGTACTGCACTTTCATAGTAAAAGAAATAAGAACAAACATTTTAGGAAGGGGTCATATAGACCTTCAGTGATTCAGTTATCATGGCTTTAGTGTGGCTGTTTCAGACTACGAACAGGGATATTTTTCATTTGTCAGGAAAAGAACCAGTAGCAGGCCCTATGAAAACTCTCAGAACTGTATAAAAAGCAAATTTTACAGCTTCCAGGTTCAAAAGTTCAGGCCAGAGGTGTGGTTGCATGCAATTTATTTTGCATATGAAAGAAATAGTCTTGTGACTTTCCATATTAATGGTCCTCTTTCATTATAATATTAAATACACTGGGAAGGTTGATACGTCGCACAGGATAATGTAAGTTGACATATACAAAGGAAACATAAGAAAGCTTAGCTCCTGATACTGCTATTTTGCTTCTGGGTATCTCTGAAATGCTGAATATATTTTTCATTTCATCTTAGCTTAATGCAGGCATCAGCTGTTTGCAGAGGGAAAAGCAGACTTAAAAAATATCCAGGCATCATTCAGCCAAACATTTGACTCCAAGAGTTTTCCAGTAATTGGTAAACTATTGAGATTCCTCTGACACCTGCACAAACTATTGCTTGATGCATACTGCTAACGGCTGTCTCCATAGAAGCCCCTTTAATTTATTACTAACCTGTTTTTTCCTTAACAAAGTCAAGGGCATGGTATTTGGGTTTTCACTCCCTGCTTTCCCTGGTAGCAGGAGGGGTCCTTTCCAGGCTGGAGGGACGGACTGGGCAACGGGGAATCTGCAACAGCTGATTCAGCTGCTTCTTCCTGAATAAGAAGCTAATCCAATTGACACACAGTAAAGTAAACACATAGTGACATATTTGTAGACAAACTGTCATGCCTTTGATTATCCCCCCCCAAAAAAATAAATTCTGAATTGCAAGCATGGAATTTGAAAAGTCTGCCTGCTTTTCAAACCTCAGAAGCTGGTCCATTACTGCGAGACCCCACCATTAGGGGGGAAAGTTAATTTCAGTGTCATGCAGTACATTTCCTTGCATCTCCTGGTAAGTCTCTCTTGCACACTACACTGAAGAAATATGCAAATGTTCTTTTCACACTATAGATGTTTAGCATGGCCTGTGTTTTATAAATTGTAAATGTCTGTTTTCTTTTCGTTTTCTGTTACATACTTGAATGATGCTTTGCAAAGCAAGTTGACTTTGCCCTGTCTTACAATGGCTTTTTTTGATGCAAATAGAACATATTTGAAAATATTTATTTTAGTTTGGCATGTACAAAATAGTTTGGATTTTGAAAAGCAGAATTGGTTTAATATTGTTCTCAGTGACCACTGAACTCATGCAGTGCAATGAAATCAGGACTGCGCCTGCCTTGCAAGGAGCCTCACAACTGCAGTGTCACTATTGCAGGGGCTGGGTATCCACCCCTTTGAACCTTTTACAGCAAAGGAAAAATAGACTGTTTAAACAGAGTGATGTACTTATCTGTCAAACTGTATCACATATCCTTCTAGGGTGAACTCTTTCTTTCTGAACAGAAGCAAAGAAGCGTGTTATCCTGCCCTGCCATTACATACTTGTAAAGGACAAAGAACGAGGTCTCCTTTAAGTGCATTTACTAAAGATTCCTCTAGGCTGAAAATCCTTTTAACTACTGTGCTGTTAAGAATAGGGCCAAGCAAACACTTGATGCCTTCAAGTTCATTAGCCCAGCTACAGGATTTGGTGCGAGGATGAATTTCCCTCAGCACTGCATAAATAAAATTTCCAGAGCTGTTCACATTGCATGTGAATCCTCCTTAGGTGAGTTCCTTTTCCCCTGTTTTCTTGGGTTTAGGTGAGAGTCTTTGTGGAGGGTTTTGGGGTTTTTGAGCTCATGATTTTAGAGTCAGATCATTAAACATATTTAGTGACCGCAATAATTCCTGCTTAATCTTCAGCTACCTCTAAAGTACTTGATAGTATTTAGAGGAAGGAATTTTTAGATAGTAGCTAAGCAAGGCCCTGTTTGAGCTAATTATGATTGATGAGCAGAGGATGGCCTGGGAGTTACCTGTTAAAAGTGGCCAGAGATGAGTAAGCATCTCTGAAATTATACATGATCTCCTTCTCCTAGGTTCTTGAACTATGGAACGTTAAACTGAAGTTAAGCTTCTATTCAAAGTTCCATGTCAAGGCAAGGCATGCCTTTTACTCCTTTTTCTTCTAGAAAAGACAAAAGCACAAAATCAACAAAAATCTGAAGAGAAAGGGAATAGTTAGCAGCTTGGTAAGTTACTTACCAGTGCTGTAAGAAACATAAATCACCTATGTGGTGTTGAATGCAGAGAAACGATGTAAGTTAATTTTCCATATCCTTCAAGAACATCCCTATTATCAGACTGCCTTGAGTAAGCTAAAGGAGGAATTTTTTGATCCTGAGTATTTTATATTTGACTGTTCTCACCGTGGTCTGTTGGCTTACTTTGGTACAAATCTGCCTCTAAATCTTTTGGAGCTACTCATCATACATAAGTAAGTTTTACTTACTGGAGGAGAGAGAAATATGCTGCATTTCCTGGTAACCACTCAGAAAATATACACATCCAAGTCTGTCCTGCTATGTAATCTGTCAGGGTTTGGTGCTTTTTTGTTTGTGTGGTTTTTTCTTTATTCTGGGCATGCTCTGAAGATAAAGGATCACACTTTTTTGATAAGAAAGCTTTTTTTTCTGGCAGAGTTTGAAACTGTCAGGAATCGTAACTTGAACAAGAGCTTAAAGAAACTAATTAACTCCTGACAGGATCCAGCTTCAGCACCTTGTGTGTGCAGGGACTTACAGAGTTAAGCAGCAAAGAATGGGTTTTGAGGATGGCACTTGTGGCTAAATGGGAACTGAAAACGAGGATAAAGATAGAGGCTTTTCCAGAATGTTTTAAGAAGCAGAGTGAAAAGTTTGAAGTACTTTTGGGAAAAAAAAAAAAACTGCACAGAATTTAAGTTAAATATGAATATATCTACTTTTGAACTTGTAAGCATTCCCTGCTAGATGTTACCAGTTCAAGTTCCGTTCAATGAAGCCGTTGTACAGCAGCAGCAGAACCTGTGTGGCAACTCCATGTTACAGCACTCCTCATTTATTTATTTATTTTTCTTACAAATTAACATGCTCTTGTACCGTATCAGAGTACTTAATGAGTTCAGTTGCCTGGAAAACTTACCTTTGAAAAGAGTATTGAAGACTGAAGCAAACTGTATCTATGATATTAGTTACTAAGAACATTCTTGTGCTTCAGAATTCTTTTTTTTTAAGCATGCTAATGTTTACTGTTCCTTTGAAAAGGAGTTTTGCTTAGCTAAGCAATGTACTGTGACACTAAGTCTCTAACATAGCTTTCCATCTTGTCATCTTTCATTTCATCCCTTGTTAATTAGCTCAGTCATCAAGAATGCTAACATTTTCTTCATGATTAATTTTGAAAACTATATAGCATCTCATTTGTTTTACTCTTTCCTTGATTCTTTGCAGCATTTATAGGAGACAGTACTTCAAAGTGCAATGTAAAAGATCTTGGAGCAGCAGCTAGTAAATTAAACATTTAAAAAGCTATCATTGTTGTACCTTTATAAAGTTTTTAGTTTCTTTAGAGCATTTTTACATTTTATTAAATGGGGTAGTATAACACGCCTCTTTAATTTTTTGCTTTAGATTAGCTTTAATAAAAGCTACAAAGAGAAACAGCAATGAAGTTTCTTGCAGATAGCCTGGAATAAGTTGTCTTTCTGGTTCCAGCCAGAACACAAAATGGCAGGAGTGTTTTGCAGTCAGCAGGCTTGTAGCAATGCAAAAGCTCAAAAAAAAGAGTACACTGAAAGCAAAACCACATTTACATAAAGTCTGCTATTCATACAGCTACCTTAGACAGTGGCTGGCTCCATGAAATACTTCCTAGTATCCAGTCTGACTTCACCTTTGCCTTGCCTTACATAGGCTTGTTTCCACCTGCAGAAAGAATATCGCTACAGCAGTTTTTCCCCACTCTGCTTTCACTTTACACAAAAGGAGGTGACTGTAAAAAAAAAAAAAAAAAAAAGGAAGTGGCTGTAAAGGAGCAAGTAATCAACTTGCATACACACACGTGTGTGCGCTTGCGCACACGCACATACGCAGAAAAACTGCCAAGACCCCGTCCGGATGCCACAGTCCCGCAAAAGGAACATGATGACAGCTCAGTACCAGGCTGCCCCCACGCAGGGGTCTCAGACAGGACATACAGTCTACATCCAGTTACAAGTGAATTTTGGAGAGCAATAAACAGAGACAGAGCATAGCTAGGACTCTGCTGTTAACACCTCTTGCAAAAGTGGGGCTGCACAGGAACATTAAAGGCAGGAGATGACCTTCATTTTTCACCATAGCGGTGTCATTACCAGAAATGTGTTCCCACAGACATAATCACTAGCAGCCTGGGAATCCTTCTTAGGGTGAGATCGGCAGCTGAAATGCTGTAGCTGCAGATTTTTTTCTCTAAATATCATTGTTTCTGTCTTGCTGATAGGGAACATGAAGGTCTTGCTGAAGGTCATGGAGAGTCTGGGACAGAGGAAGAACAGCAAGTACTACCGAGTCTCTTCAGCCTAGTCCCAGATACTTACACTTATCAGACGTATGTACATTGTGAAGCATAACATGCTAATATCTATAATTATATAAAAAAATCCTATTTCATTTGACCTTATTTTTAATTAATTTTTATTTATATTTTTTATTAATAATAATTATTTTCTTCTGGTGGTATTTGAATGCCAGTATTTATGTTATTTCAGTTTTTCTTTACATATTTAACACTAGTAGAAAATAATTTTTATGGCTCTGATTTTGTCACCTTTAGAATGTCTTTCCATTGTAACACAATAAAGAAATACTATGTTTGACCATACAGATTACTTACAAAATTTTCAACTAAATATTTCATTCAGATTTTATTCTGTCTGTCTTTATTTCTTACTGTTTGGGGTAATGCATGAAACAGAGGGGATGTACAGAAGTGGTAGTTAGAATTGTCTTGGTTTCTCCTGAAAAAAAAAACCACACCAAAACCAAACCAAAAAAAAACCCAAACCAACACAGCTTAAATTACTGAAATTCTGAGAAGGGCAAAAGGAAGTGTAAATGACAGTTGTCTTCAACCCTCCCTACCCCCCCTCCCCTGCCCCCCCCCGCCCCCAAAATCCCTGCTGTTATTTTTCTATTTTGTTTTAAAAGCAACAATTAACACTTATTTGTGCTTTGCTTTATTTCTGGTTTTGTATTTTATAAATAAAATAATTTATAAAATTCTTATTTTAATTTGGTTTATTATTATTTCTATAATACATTTACTCTTTGTGAAATTTATTGCCTTGGAAACACTGGAGGCAAGAAAGAACACTTCCAAAACTGCCAAAGAATCCTCAGAGCACAGCTAAAAGTTAGTGGATCTTTTTTTACTTAGGAAACTTTGATCATTAGAAAATAAAATAAGTAAATAAACAAATAGCACCCTCACAGCCTTCTGAGAATGGTGTTTTCAAGTATTAACTCACCAAGTACTTAATTTTCTGAAGTTCTGGGAGATCATTTATGAAAGATTGTATTAGCTGACAAATAATTTACAAGTGGTCTTTTATAGCTATGCCCAAGCACCAAATCTACCCACAGATAAAATGTAAAACTTAGGCTTGGAATGTAAGAAAAATGGAAAAATAAAAATAAAATCTGATAGCAAATATGGGAGAGAAAGGAAAAGAGAGAGAGGGGACAAAAAAGAGAGAAAGGAGGTGGGAGGAGAACACTGTATAAGAAAATAGATGATCAAATTTCCAGAAGATACTTTACAAAAGTAAAGCTGAAGGGAAGAAATTATTATACTACACAAAGGTTCTAGTGATTTAAATTGTGAACTTTCTAAAAGTTTAGTGAAAAAGACCTTTTGAGAGTCTCTCATCTATTACAACATCGTTTTGCAAAGCATTTCTTGCTGACTACAAAATGAAAGAATGTGAAGGTCTGATATTTAATAGCCTGGAGCAGCTACAATCCACAGAGCCACAAAGGTATAAGGCTGACACTGTACAGAAACGTGTTTCTAATGAACATTCTTGATATGTTCCAGGAAAACAACTGAATATTTATCCAGACCATCAGTTATTTTTATGTCAGACAACAAGAGCCTAACGCTACAGTCCTTGATCAAGAATGGAATAAAATGACTAAATTTCAAAGTCAAGATTATCTTTCATTATCCATCACACACTATATGACTAACATACCATTCCAGTAAGAAGTGTCTTAGGATTTTTGCTTAATATAACCTTGTTTTCCTTGCTCGTGACAGCCAGCAAACAGGGCAGAACACACAAGTTCCATACTAGCCTGGCCCATCCCCTGTGTGAGAGCATAACTGACACCTAAGAGAAACCTAAGAATTGTGTCTATTTGAACTTCAAGGAAGTTTATAGCCAAAATCACTGGAAATTTTTTTGCAGTGTAATTATTTCTTCCTTCCTCCTCATTTTTTCCTGAAAGATTATTTTCTAAACAGGTTTTACATCTGCTGTCTTCAGTGTTTTTATTCTTTCAGTGCTCTCTTTTCCATAGTTAGGAAATTATCCTAAAAGGATAAGATCCAAATGATGTGAAGTCAGACTAACAGAAGGCACTAGCAGTTTCCACAAATATCTGGAAAGTAAACTCTGTCAGCATATATCAGGTTGTAAATTTACACACATACACATACTCAAACACCATTCTCATGTACATAACATTAAATAAACATTGGTGGAAGATGGCAGAAAGGAAAACAGTACTAGAAAAATTAACTGTAGAGTCACTCCTGCTAACTAGCTATAGCTTTGTAAATTTGTGGAATGCAGAAAAAAAAAAAAATCAGTCAAGATGTAGCTCCAGAAACTGCAAATAATTTCCAAAGCAAATAATATGTACAATAGTACCATGCAGTAAATTGGGAGCAGCTGCTGATACTGACATTACAGATGGTAACAAAGTGTATAATTTATGTTTTCTGTAACAGTAAGTGGCAAGGCCATTTAGACACAGTTTCATAATTTTTTATTTCCTACCCCCCGACCCATCCCCTCCGATCTCATTATTGTGGACGTATTCAAAGACTGTTTTAACATTGATCCGTTTTTATTATGAATTTGTTAGCATAGTATCTGCCTCTTGGATTTTTTTATGGTTTCTCTAGGAAGGCGATTGTCTCAGTAGATCATCTACTTTTTGACTTTATAGAAATGTGGAAGCAGTCAAGCACTCTGTAGTCTAGATAAAGCCTCCTTGAAGAAGAGGAAATACATGGTGAAAGACGAGGAGGTTACCTTCTCTAATATTAGAAGATACAGTTGAGCATTTATCTACAGCCAATAAATCAAGGTTACTCTTGTGCATAAAACGTATCGAATGGAGACACAAAAAGTTATAAAAAACCCAGTTATTTACTTACATTTTCTAGAAAAAAAACCCCAAACAACAGCTACTGTAATCCCATTCCCCATCTTCCTCCCAACAACAAATAAAACTTCCTCCCCCCTAAAAAATCAACAAAAAAATGAGTTAATGTGAAGACCTGTCTTTGCAGAGAGATTTTACGGGTACTGGACACACTGAGTGGGTTTTATCTCATCTGCCTTTAAGCCACTGGAAGGCTCAGCCACGTAAGCTCAACTCATCATCTAAACTGTCTCTGTAATTTATAGAATCATTTCAGCTGGAAAAGACCTTTAAGATCATCAAGTCCAACTGTTAACTCCAGACTACCAAGTCTACCACTAAACCATGTCTCTGAGCACCACATCTAAACATTTTCTGAACACTTCCAGGGATGGTGATTTTACCATTTCCCTGGGCAGCCTGGCCCAATGCCTGATAACCCTTTTGGGGAAGAAATATTTTCTAACATCCAATCTAAACCTCCCCTGGCACAACTTGAGGTCATTACCTCTAGTTCTATCATTTGTACTTGGGAAAAGAGACTGAGACCCACCTTGCCACAACCTCCTTTCAGGTAGTTGTAGAGAGCAAAAATTCTGTGGGAAGAGATAAGCCTTTCCAAAGGGGGATCGATCCAACTCACTTGTACACCTATCTGGAGATGAAGTAGTTTGCTAGCTAGATGAATAACTCTCTGCAGGATTCCCTCTTTCCATTGACTACAGAGCAAGTCTGTTTGAAAAGCTGTGGCTAGGCCCTTGATGCTTGGGAACCACAGTTAGGCAACATTGATCCTTAGACCTCACAGACCTGACTGCAGTGTAGAAGATGGAGAACAAAATGTTTGCTCAGTGACTGTAAGAAATAACTCTTTAGGTTTGTGCTAAGAACTGACACAAATTTTCACCCTTTGAAAGAGTTCTGCATAGCAAACACTAAAGACTAAAGAAAAAAAATAATATTCATGTCTTTCTCTTTAGGCTAAACCTGTGGCTGCAGTTCCAATCTTCTACTGAAATGCCATAAGTCAAGGTGGTCCTTGGAGCTCCTGGTGGCCATCTGTTTTATCACATACTCCTCTTTCAATGCCAGATTTTCAAAAGAACCACATAATCTCTGTGGCTTCTAAATCTCCTAGCAGTGTAAACCTCTCAAGGATAAGCACTTTAATTTGTGCCCTGAACACTGGCAGAAGATTTAAATGCTTGACAGTGCAGTGGCAGCTGATGACCGACTCAGATCTTAACATCTGCAAATATTAACAAAATTAAGGATTTTTTACCACTCGTACCTCTAGGACCTAGTCTACCTATGCATAATGAGGAGGAAAAGTACCTTTTATGACTAAGTTTTGTGGTTAGAACATCACCCTTCCTTTACTGGATTTGATCTGTGGGCACCCACAGCCTTAAGCATGCTGGGCTCCTGTACTCCGAAGTGAGCCTTTGTCACTGTCTCCTGCTTGTGTTATTCTTCTCGATATGCATATTCATTAGAACATGTAGTGGGCTGACAATCCAGCAGCTTTCTATGACTTAATCAGCTGGTAAGGAAATCTTTCCTCTGCCTTCTCCCTGCCCGCCCCTCCCCCCCCCCCCCCCCCAAGTGAATATTGCTGTTTCTTTTATTCAAATTGAAACAGGTTTAACCAAGACTCACTCTATTAGGGTACTTTATCATTAAGGTTAGAGACTTGGAGAGGGATTCATCTATCCTAACTCAGCCAACTAAAAGCTTCATTTCTAAGACTGAAGTACTCACCCTAGGCTGACTTTATAATCCATAAAGAAATAGACACATCCAGAGATATCTCTTAGAATAGCTGTCTGGGATAATCAGCAGAAGCTCCTATCCTCTTACTAGTAACTACAAAGGAAAGCTAGATAGATTAGTTTAGATTTGAATGTTTCACTTTCAAATATCTAATTAGGCAAGATGGAATTCACACTGGGACTGAACCCTAGCCTGTCAGCAGAGGGATTTGGACCTCAGTCCTTTGCAGAATAAAAGGAACTTTTTTGAACCAGAAAGCTTTGCTTGAGAAGAGCCCCTTTTCTCCGTCAGTTTGAACTTCTTGTAGAGCCTAATTCCAGAAGAGGGCTCGGGGCTGTTTACTCCAGATGGAGAGAGGTGTCTCCCATTATCTTGGAGGCAAACTTTTAGTCCTCGTTGAACTCTAGCCACACCACACTTTTAAAAATATTTGACAGTTAAAATAAAGCAATACCTTATCAGTTAGGTGGGCAATGTGAAGGACACCTCCAGGAATCTAATACTTGTCAGTGTCTAAGTTACAATTGAAAAAACCTTCTTGCTTCAGTGGTGGTTAGTCTTAAATTTCTGTACTGGGGGAAAAAAGTGGGGTCTAATTCAGCTTATATTAAACCAAGCACCTGGCAGCCAAGTACAGTGTTAACTGTGACCTTTATGATACAAGCTCATGTTTTACATTGATTCGGTGAACCCAAGATGTCATTTGAAGGGAAACCTTTTATATGGAGTTCATTGCTAAGCATTAATCTTTTTAAAAACACACTAAGAATATATCGGCACTGCTCTATATTACAACGGAGTAAGAGTGCTGATGGCTGAAGGGAATATTACAATAGATTTGCTTCAGACTCAGAATAAACAATGTAGGAATGTCTCAGTTGCACTCAGTTTCATCACTGCTGGCTTATATTGCTGCCTGGTATATGTATATTTGAATGCATTTATTCACAGAAACGTATGTACATGTGCACATACACAGAGAGTGAGGGTTTAGATTGCCATAGTGTTATTTCCACAAAAAACAGAGGCAAATAAATAACTTCTTAGGTGAACGGAAGTCTTGGCAATGTAATTTTTTTCATTCCAATGAATGGAAAGGTGTTTATAAGCCTTTACCAATGAAGGTGACAGATATCTTCAAATTTTCCTACTGACTGTAATGGGAACAGATGCAGAAGCAAAGTTCTTGCTGTAGGTGAATTCCTTTCCATATGCAAGGCCTTGTATTGCCATTCACCTCACTTCATTGCTATATCTCACTCAGACTACTGCCACCCTCTATTTTCTCTAAGACCTTGCTACAAACTCATTTATAAATGTCCTTATTACTCTTTTACTACTCTTTTCCCTACTAATGACATCATAAATCCCTACAAACTCTCATGATTACTCTAACTTTTCTCACATTTCACACAGAAAACAGGGGTATTGCCTACATACAAATTTTTATTTAACAAAAAATTATCACAGATATGTTGCCTTAAGTTAGGGCATCAGGAGATGTTACTGTGAATGAAGAACAGTTTGATTTCTGCAGAAACTCTATTATAAGCTCAATTTAATTATGAAAGGGGGAACAAAGTATTTACTTTGCTCATTTTAAGAGTGAATGAGTAAGAGTGTATGTATGTGTGAATGTTGAGGAGTGCAAACCAAACAAAACAGGAAAAACAGACAACATTTCAATAAGGAAATTTTATAAAATATCTTCTTAAATACTGACAAGTATCTCACAAATTGAAAATAATCTGAAAATTCCTATTTTCTATTAATCTTAAAAATTAAACTGTGGAATAGATTTAACCTTGCCTCAAGTATCCCTCTCACTGTATCCATAACAAGATACAATATTCTGGTTCTTCCTCAAAGAAATCCACTACACATAGGCAAACTCAAATCTACTGTCATTTTTCAGTTTTAAATTAATATTCGCTGATTAGGTTTTAGGGAGTAGCTCACAAAAAGACTCTCAGAAAGTCAGGTTCACATCAAACAGAAATGTTCCTATTGCCAAACTGTTGATATTTTCATTTATTTCCTGACATTTAAAATCCCATCATCCAAGTGCTGAGCGTATGGTAATACTCATTGCATACATCACACAACAGAAAAAACATGTCTGTTGCCACAGCTGAGAAGACTGATTTTTAGAAAATTGAGCCAGTGGTGTATTATCGTTTCAAACAAGGACAAGTTGTCGAGCTTTCTTTGCCTGAGAGGCAGGCATACATTAACTCAAGGCTGCTAACAGAATAGTGACAAAAGAGGCACAATGCTCTTTCTGATTCCCTGCTTCCTCCTCCTGAGACTCAGGCTCATTTGGAGCACTGATGCTTACCAGATTCTACAAAAAACACAGCAGCTGTTGTCAAGAGAGAAATCACCATTTGCAACAAAAACAAAAAAATCAATTAAACAAGCACTTTAAAAGAGAACTGAAAAGTGCTCCACACTTTGTAGTCTATGATATATATTTTTTTCTAGTTATAAACATACTTAAAAAAGCCCCCAATACCAAAACCAACAAACCTTTCTAGAGCTACAGCATCTCAGGGGGATTTAGGTCGAAACTTGAAAGCAGATTAGCTACTTTTTGTTGGCTTTGATAGAAATCTTTTGTCTGTCTGCACAGCCATGGCTTTTACTAATAATACAGGGATGGGAGTAATTTCTAGCATGCTTGGCTCTTGGGTCCCAAACAGAACGGAATTTTTCCCTTGGTTTGTATCTCTGGGAAGGTAAAGGTTAGTGCTTGATGTCTGATTTACTTTCAGCTATTTCAAAGCCTATGAAAAGTATTAAGAGGCAAGAGATTCAATCTATCTAGCTGGAAGTTTAAAAGGGAGAAACTGTGGGGCTTATTCTCCATTTTGTTTCTATTGTTGTGTTACCATTAAAAAAAAAAAAAAAAGAATCAGGCCCCAATATCATAAAAGTCATTTGGAGGAGTTTTTGTGTTTACTTTTTTTTTTTTGAGTGTTTACTTTGGTTTTGAGAATCATGCTTTTACAGAGATTACATGACTTCCTTCTGACATAGTGCCTTAACTAGTGACCAAGTAAATATTCAGCATTTGCACGGTAATTTTCATTCCAAAGAATTCTAGACTATAGGCTGCTGAAACAAAGTATAACCTCCTCAGACAAGATAAAGAGGCTTTATTTATAGATACATATACTGTACATTTGCTTAGTCTCTTTCAAAAAATGCCTAAAGTTCTTTTCCCAGGCAAATCATTGAGTTTTATTCATATTGCTGCAACATCTAGAAAGCAGGGCATCGTCCTGCTATGAACATAAAAAAAGATTTCCTATGCCCCAAATAATAATCTTAGAAGACTAAATTGTGGCGCTGTTTTTTGTTTGAGTGTGGATTTGTTTTACTTTTTTTTTTTTTTTTTTTTTTTTGTAAAATGCAAAATTATGACCCCAGAAAGCCTAAATATTTCAAGCTATAAAGCTAGAAAATTGAAATCATACCCTCTACACAATTAGAATGGAAGGAACAAAAATGCTATGGTATAAGCAGAAGCTGAAATAAAATATGGAAAAAAATAGTCTGACCTAGGAATCTATAAAATAAACAAAGGAAATCTTAAGAAATAACTTCTCCTTAGATATTGGCGTTCTTAGCAAACTTCCCTTGCATTTGGCAGTGTATATATATATATATGTATATATACATGCACATGCATATGTAGATGTTCAGAATTTAGCATGTACAATAAACTTTAGTAAAGATTTCAGAAGTTCCATATTTCAATGAAAAATGCATGTGTTCTGATGGAAAAAACTACCTTGTCAAGTCAAGAAAATGTGAGGTGAAATAGAGCATTTATCTTTGTTTGCACTTAATGAAAAAGTTATTTCTCCACCTATTTCATGTTGGTAAATCCCCAACCAGAGGAAAAAGGGCAAGCTCTATAGAGTCAATTCACACAAGCAGAGGTACTGGATGCAGATTTCTTATCTACGGCAACTTCTGATTTGACAGTCCTTTTGTTTAGGTTGTATGTAGGAAGATAACATGCATTTATGATATTCTCATGAAGAAAGCAGCTGGTTGCATTCTCAATGCACTTGTTCCACTCTGAAGGCCAATTTCTGAAACACAGTATGCCAGCCTTTCTGAACAGTAGCGCGCAAAGCAGCTGACATTTGGCATTTCCATGTAAGACTCAGAAGAATGAACAGTTCTGTTTGCAGGCCTGTGAGAAGCTGTTCAGTTTTGGTTTGTCAAATTTAAGACAATATCTTGAAGCCTGAGTTTTATCTCATACTGATATAAATCAGTGGCAATGTCTTGATAACGGTGAGGTCAGTGACAGTTATGACATCAGCAGAGCCAGGATTTTTATCCCACAAGTGATAGTTTTGAGACTAATGGTGTTACACTTCCACAGAATTAGCAATAAAAGACAGAAGATCCTCTTTATCTTTAAATGTTATATTAAGAAATATCTGTGAGAATTATTTTCTTTAAACAATATGTTTTTTCTAAAGTTAAAACCTACCTCTGTAACACAATCTAATAGTTTAAAGAAAAACTACAGCTGAATGAGAGTGAAGAGGGAAACTTCATTTGCTTAAAAAGTGGCTACTTACATACAATACAAGATGTTCTAGAATTATGTTTACTTCCCATGACTCCATCAGTGACATATAAATTCAAAACATATTTTTGACACATAGCTTAAAAGACAGTTCTCTTCCTTCATAATTAGTCCTGCCTGTATCCTTTGAGCATCGTGGTAGCCGCAACAATACTATGACTTCAATTAATCAAAGTCTTGATTGAAAAATATTAATTTATTAACACAAATAAAAAAGCATGTAAAGCAAGAAAAATTAAAGCAAAATCATCCTTAGAATGTCTGCTACAATATAAACATGAAAGGTAAGTTCTATAAATGTAAGGGCGGGGCTGGGGTGGGTGGGAAATCTTTTAGTAAATATAATTCTACTTCCTTCCTTAAGTGAACTTCTGAAAAGAAAATAATTCTTAATTAAGAACTTGAAAGTTTTGCTGCAACGCACCATGAACAGTATGAAATGAACTAAACCCACAACAAATGGCATAGCTGACTGTATATTAACTTAAACCCTTAGGTATTGGCATATTTTACAAACAGACAATATATATACATTTCACAACCATTATATTTCTGTTTGCTATGTTCTTTTCAGGAAATTATTGAAAGCATCTTTTGTTTACAGACTGTAGAATATTTTATATTTGGAGAAATATACTCACAAAAATGCTGAAGTAACCCATGACACAAATGGAATTGCTTTAGCAAAATGGAGGATAGATTTGAGATGTTGAGTATTGCACGTAAAAATATTTAGTTTCCAACATTTTTGGGTTTGTTTGGTTTTGTTTTTCTGAGCTAGAGATAAAATACCTAGTGTATGTATATCTTCCACCATAATCAGTCCATGAAAGTGTGAGTGATAAAAATTTAAAAGTTTTAAGTAAATCGTGTAACATCTTCTAACAGCAAATTTTAGACCATTAAAACAAAATAAAGTATTTTAGAGGTGACAGCTATTAAAAAAATATCATTTCTACAAACATTCAATACATGATAAAAGA
Source organism: Falco rusticolus (assembly GCF_015220075.1). Taxonomy (NCBI): domain Eukaryota; kingdom Metazoa; phylum Chordata; class Aves; order Falconiformes; family Falconidae; genus Falco; species Falco rusticolus. The sequence continues at coordinate 88,555,342 of NC_051192.1, read as the reverse complement.
ATCTTAAAAATTCTCTACATATTTTTCACACATCAAATATTCCAAGATGTAGTAACACAGCACCTCAGAGTTTATTTCAGAATATCATAATTAAATTTAGCCAGTGGTTGTTATGTTTAAGTAAAAGGAATGAAATTTAACCCAGCTTCTGAGCATCAAGTAATTTCTTAGTTATATATGTTTTGCTTTCTCATCTTAAATTCAAATTTATATTTTGTGTTGCTATTGTTGGTAAGGCTTTTTGTGGTTAAAATATAGATTTCTAGATAACTACTGTTGGGTTTTTTACAAAATTAATATATTTTATATGCCATATTTTTCATTCTTTGTTAAAGCAGTAGTAATTTCACAAGCTATAAAGCAGTGGAAAATAAAGTTCAAACACAATTTTTGTAGCAATACATTAACTTAGAAAATTGTAATTGCCAAAGGTCTGTGAAACATGAATTTTGCTGACAGGTATCATGTTTACATTGTGGAGTTTTCACTCTCTATTTTTTTCTAAATATAGGACTGGAATATCATTTGAGATGCAGGAAAATTCATAAATAGGGTTCAGAAAGCATAGAATAAACAAACCATGTTTTGATATTTGCCACGTTTGTGTAATCTACTCCTATGCTGAAGACAGAATGGGCTGTAAAACCATTGCCAACATCCGAATCTGCAAGGCAACTCTTATTTGAAATGCCTGATATGTTCAGTTACGTTGTGCTGCATCACGATAGGATGACTAATCGTGTCATAAAAGTTAAATGAAATCATCTAGCCAGGAAGAAGAATGCATTTTAAGAGTCCAATATTTCAAATGAATTATCTGTTCTTTCATAGTGACTAATGTTTGAGTGAAAGACATATTTATTTTCTGGGAACCTAGAGCTTGATTCTGCTCCACTAAATTAAATGAAAATGCTGTTGGTTACCTTTCTGAGCACAGGATAGGAGTTGGGGTTTTTGGTTTTTTTTTTTTTGTTAGGAAGACACTGATGTATGTGAATGTGTTTTAGAAAAAACTCGGTCTACTTGTGTATGATTTTCTTTTTACCTCTGACATACTGTACTACTTCAAAAGCCTTCAGGAACAGAAGCATATACTCTTCACTGCAGCACAGAGAACAAAAAAAGTATGACAGGGAGGGTGTGTGCTGTTACACAGATGAAGTAGCATGCTAGTTTACTTCTTTTACACAGTGATGATATTTGTATTGATAAAAATATTAAGCTTTTGTGTAAACAAAACACTGATGCTGTAACAAGTCTGGAAATTTAAGTAACTTGAGAATACAATTAATTCTGGTTATAGCCTATATGTGAGGCATTTTAACTTTTAATGTTTTTCTTAAGTTCCTGCTATAACAGTTCACCAGGAGCTAACTAAAGGAGCGTTCAAGTGATCTTTCTGTCCTGGAGAAAAACACCATGTGTCATTAAGCAAGCTGGATTTGCAGAATGGACAGCGTCCAAAACACCAGTCTGTAAAAACGAAAAAAAAGCCAGGATGCTCCACATCTTATCTTGGGAGAATTATTGACTCAGAGGCACCATGTGTGATGGCTGTCTACAGTAAGCGTGGTCAAGATTATCATTAGGCATGCCACACACCCAACACTAATTCCAGTGTCAGGAATTCAGCTCTAAAGCAGCTCTGCTGCAGCCAGTTTTTGGCATGACTTCAAAGCTAATATTCAAAGTCAGAAAGCTTAAAACCGTGCAAGCTTATTTAGATTCTTTAAATGGCCTGGCTTAGTAGATTTGTGGGCATTTGAAGCTTTGTAAATCACTGCAGACTGAAAAAATAAAAAATAAAAGTTATCTTTCCAGTTAGAGTTTTCAATGACGTGACATTGGATCCATTTCAAAGCTGTTTCTTCCTACTTATCATGCACTGTTCCTAAATCTCAAGAGTACTGGAGTTATGTGTATTTTAACTTTTTTGGCTTGTAGAATTGTTTTCTTGGTTTGGTGCTTTATGAAATCACAGGAGAGCTTTGGAAAACAAAAAGGAAACAAAAACCCTAACCTCCTCTTGGAATCCCACCTACATTAAGAAGTGACCGTTTTCTTATCTGCAATTCTTGTATATGAGTCACCAGTTTTTAAAGACACTATCTTGTGACTTGAGGGCTCTCATGAAAGAATGGGTCTTGTGTTACTTAAACAGATTTTACAATGAGAACAGCTGAAGACTCTACTTACATGAATACCAATCCTACCACTATTACATGCATCCCTTCATGTACTTACGTGTAATAGCCAAAATAAAATAGCAGCATACAGAACAACGCAAATAGAATATAATCTGTCATCACGTCTTGATGTAACATTATAACTTCCTCAGTACTTTAAAAATAGCTTGGAAATACTCTACTACAGGAAACTTTTCCCCCTCACAACAGACTAATTTTCCTTCAAAATTACCTTATTCCAAGAATGTAAGGGTATGATTTGGTCTGTGGGTTTTCAGAGATTTTCTGTACTGAAACAGGTGTTGGCTTGAAAATCAGTTATCATACATTGTTGTGGGTCAGCTGTAAGACCTATATATTACCCTTTCAGAAATGAAAATTTTGGTTTTGGACACCTACTATGATCTCAAAAAACCATTTTGATATTAAATTTTAAATTAATGAAGTTATTTATAAAAGTATTGTTCTTACCTATGTTTTATATTTACTAATTTCAAGTATTTTCTTCTGGGCTCTAATATCATTTTAGTCTTAGGGTTTATGGTGAATCTGAGTTGGCTGAACTCTTAAATTGGAACTACTCATCTTTTCTTTAAAACAAGTTAACCAAAGTACACTGAAACTCTCCATTCTCAAAAAGCCAGCTATTTCCACAATTTAAACAGGGAAAGTGCAGATTCCCTGTATGAGATTGCTTACAAAATAAAACAACTCACAGCAAATTTATATCACGGCCACTGCATGTTTCCAGGAGCTAATGGGAGACCTTTCCTCCTGTTCTTGGCAGTCCAGCAACATAAAAGAACCGTGATTTGAACAAAATCTGGGACTGTCTTCCATCTCTGAAATCTTACTTCAGTAGGGCTGCAATAGGTCCCTGTTCCTTCAATATTAGACTCCTAGGACATGCTTAGGCTTCATCTTCCTTATTTGTTACCCTATCCTATACTCAGTTGCTCTCAGAGAAGGAGCATTCTCTCCCTCACTTGCAATCAGCCCCTTACTCCAACAATATGATAACATACTCACAACCTGCTTTCCACCCTTTTTGCCTTTCAGAAATAACAAAAACTAGTCTGTAATATATTTTAGAAATATATTCTTACTGTAGAATATATATTGCTTACTGTAACGTGTATACCTATTCCAGTCTCCTTGTAGTGTAAGTTATGAATGAACAAACCAAACAAGTTCTACCACCTCTGAATCAAAAGCAATGCTACCAATTCCCTCAATGAATTCTAATTACTTAATCTACATTCTGTGCACTGTCCGAAACTGAAGAAATAGGCTCAGTCATCTTCTGAAAGTTTACCAATCTCGGTAGGCCATGTATAAAATACACAAGTGTGGTAAACAACATCAGATCTCACTCGAATTGATCATAGAATCATAGAATCATTTAGGTTGGAAAAGACACTTTATACCGGGGGTCCTCAAACTTTTTAACCAAGGGGCCAGCGAGCGGATGAAATGGCAGGAGGTCATCTGCGGCTGCTTGGTTTCCCCCCCCAACCCCCGGTGGGGGGGGGGGGGGGGGTCCTGTAAATACCGGGGGCCGGATTGAGGACCCTGAGGGAGCGTATCCGGCCCACGGGCCGTAGTTTAAGACTATCACATCCAACCAAACCTAACACTGCCAAGTCTATCACTAAACCATGTTCCTAAGCACCACATCTACATGTCTGTTAAATACCTCCAGGGATGGTGACTCCACCACCTCCCTGGGCAGCCTGTTCCAATGCTTGACCACCCTTTTGGGGAAGAAATTTTCCCTATCATCCACTCTAAACCTCCCCTGGTGCAACTTAAGGCCATTTCCTCTCATCCTATCACTTGTTATCTGGAGAAGAGACTGGCACCCATCTTGCTATAACGTCCTTTCAGGTAATTGTAGAGAATGATAAATTCTCCCCTCAACCTCCTTTTCTCCAGACCAAATAATCTCAGTGCCCTCAGCTGCTCTTCAAAGGACTTATGCTCCAGACCCTCCACCAGCTTCGCTGCCGTTCCCTGGACACGCTCCAGCACCTCAATGTCTGTCTTGTGGTGAGGGGCCCAAACCTGCACCCAGGGTTCGAGGGGCGGCCTCACCAGTGCCCAGTACAGGGGGACAGTCACTGCCCTGGTCCTGCTGGCCACACTGTGTCTGACACAAGCCAGGATGCTGTCGGCCCCCTCGGCCACCCGGGCACACTGCTGGCTCATGTTCAGCCGGCTGTTGACCAGCACCCCCAGGTCCTTTCCCCCAGGCAGTTCCCAGCCACCCTTCCCCAGGCCTGTGGCGCTGTGCGGGGCTGGTGTGACCCAAGGGCAGGATCTGGCACTGAGCCCGGCTGGACCTCATACAGTTGGTCTTGGCCATCGATCCAGCCTGTCCAGACCCCCCTGCAGAGCCTTCCTGCCCTCCAGCAGATCAGCTTTCCCCCCCAGCTTGGTGTTATCTGCAAACTTACTAAGGGTGCACTTGATCCCCTCATCCAGATAGATCATGGATAAAGATATTAAAAAAATAACACTAGTGCCAATGCTGAGCCCTAGGGAACATCATCTGTGACTGGCTGTCAGATGGAATTAACTCCATTCCACCACCACTCTTTGGGCTCAGCCATCCAGCGAGTTTTTTACCCAGCAAAAAAATCTGTCTCCATCATTCAGAGGGACAGAGAAAGAACACAGTACTCTCCAGATTTGCTACTTCTCTATCTGCCTGTTGAAGAAGAGAGTTCAGTGCTCCTCTGCTGCAGGCTGAAAAAGGTAAGCAGGATTGAGTTTCTGATTTCCAATACGAATGACAAGGACTCCTCAAGGCAGTATGTCTGCATTTACTATCCTAAGGATTCAGCTGTTGATTAATATTTCAAATCAGTTCTTTGGGTTTCAGGGCACACGGAATATGCCTTCACAGCTGTCTGACAATAGGAATTAGAGAAGTTAAAATTATGACAGAATACTGATATCAGATAGTGTAAATGAGGGGAAATGAGGGAATGACATATCTTCCTAGATCTAAAAAGAAGGAATGAAGAAGGGCAGATCTGTTCTCAGGATACTTCCAGACTCTTTGAGGCTGACTACAGCGCCTTCATGATTGAACTGAGTTTTGGATCAAAGCCTCTAAAAGTCTTTAAGATTTCTCTCTTTTACCTAGCCATTTACAAAGGGGATTTCCTACCTAAACAGACTTCATCAAAGCCTTTCTTACCATTCCCATGCAGAAAACCTACAGGGAATTCCTAAAGTTTTCCTTCAAATGAGGGCTTTATTTGTGAGGCACTGCTGCGCTTGCTTTCTGAATTGCTCCCAGGGGTCTAACTACAGTTATGTGACTAGTTGTTCATCTCCTAACATTCCTGGGAGGGAAACACTTATTTACCTGGATTATATTTCAGTTATAATAGGAATGCTCACAAAATGCCATACCTTCATAATGTTCCAGCTATACTTCTGGTCTCCAAAGAAATATATAAGAATATTTATACTAACCTTTTCTTTCTCACTCTTTCCTTAACATCTTGGATTAATGTTACAATGTGCTTCAAGCAACCTTCATTGGTCCAAAACTGGATCCAGAAAAAATATGTTAAAAAAAATATATATATTCTTTTATCTTGTAGAATTGCTTAGCAAAAGTATTCTTTTCTCCAGTAGTTTAGTTTTAATGACTGCTTTATCTATTACAAAGATAACCAAAGCTGATTTATGCATAAAACATAATCTGAATTTGAATCTTGAAATTCATAATCTTCATTGAAAATGACATTAAAAGCTCATCAGTGCTTTACTTCTGCTCTCTGCATCAGTTTCTGGTTATAATTGATAAAGACAAGACATCTTGCAATGTTTTATTACAAAAGCCTTGCTTTCATGTCTTCCTATCAAGCTGACACAAACAGAAATAGAATACCACTAGTTTATCTGTATCATTTGACCAGAATCACCAAAATAGATGCATCATTTGAGTAAACTATATCCTATCATTGCAATGAGCAATTGTATGCTTTTTTAATTTAAAATTGTAACTTTCAAAAGCTTACCCGTGAATCCCAAAATTGGTACTATCATCATTGTTGGATTTGAAGTTGAAACTATCAAAAATTAAGAAACAGAATTTATAAACTGTTCCCTGTAAAGGTTGGTTACTCAACACTTACAAGAAGAGACGTTATTTTTTCTTCAAATATTTTATCCATTCAGCAACTGACATTTGTTAGCTTTATACTTGTACTTCTACAAGAACAAGGAATTTTTCTGGTGCAAGAAAGAGAAAGGAGGGAATTTGACAGGAGAATCAAATTAATTCTTTAAAATACATGCAGTAAGAGTAAGAAGTTCAATTCCTTTCCTTCGTAGTCACTTTTCATCATTTTTTCTTCATGAAGAATTTTTAACGCAGTCATAAGGCAGAAAAAAAAGGGATATTTTTTAACAACCAAAATGAAAATATTCTTTTAGAAACTAAACCAAATGAAAAGTCACTATTTTGTTTTATTTTCCCAGAAAAATCAATGACAGAATAAAAACGTACATTAACTTTTAAAAAGCAAATTAAGAACTTTCTTTGCTACACAAAATAAACAGAAACAATTGATAACAACAGTTGTCTTTAATAGATCTGCAGAGAAAGGAAGTGGGGAGAAGAGATTGAATCTTTCCGCTAGGAATGGGGGAATGCTACTTAACCACCCTGATCTAGAGATGAAGGAAAGGGGAGGGAGGAACCAGCAGTCTCAGAGGTAGCCATGGGTCTGTCAGCAGCAGCCTCTCAACGCTCATCTCTCCTGGCCTGTCTATCATGACTTTCCTCACAGCTGCTGACTGAAGGCTCAGCTGGAGATGAAGGATGTGCAAGACTGATTCTGCCTCTCCAAAAGCTTCCAGTCCTTTGGAGGGAGTGAAAAAAAGTGGCAGAGACACAGGAACCACCAGCTCACATTGAATTCCTGAGTGCGTACAGAGCAATGTGCGGACCCAGTGTATCTGCTGAGAGCAGTAAGTATTGGGATGAGGTAGATGCCATGGTGGTGGTGGTGGTGAAATTTTAACATGAACTTTGCTGACACCTCTAAGCAAAGAAGGGAATCTAGAGGAGCCATAAACAGCTTGTTTCTCTTCCACCTCAACTTTGGTTAAAGCCCAGCTGTGGACTGGAGCCTGGATTAATTTCAAATTGTGATGACAATTTGGTTGCACATACACGTTTTGATGGGCTGTGGTCAAACTTTTCAAATGCTGGTGGAATTCATCTCAGGATAATCTGTATATCTAAAATTAATCATTTGACTCTAAACCGGTCAATTTGGGTTCTCTTTCTAATCAACAACAGTGACATATCCAGGAGGCAACTATACGTATCCTAAAATAGCTGTCTGCAATAAGCAAGATGCATTTTTCTATAAGTCTGTTTTACTCCACTGCTTGTAAGGGTGGTCGAGCATGACTGGCCCAGGCTTAAATAGACCTTTAGATGTCTAAAGGTAGGTCAAATGAATCCTATACCAAATTTACACTCATATAATCACCCGACTATTTTTATGCCACAAAAATTAATTCAATAAATATAAAACTTTATTCATGTATAGCCAACGTTTTGGGGAATTATGGCTGCTCTGTGGTATTTCATCATATTATTTCTCTTTTATAACATAGAAAAGGCTGAGATTTCATTCTGCTTCCTGATAAATAAAACAGACGGTATCCCACATCTGAATGGAGAAAATCTTGGAAATCTCATTGATAGATGAAAATATCAGAAAAGTTATTTTCAAAGGTTGCCTTTATTATATTAGCGTGACACCTTTTGAAGTCAAGATCCTGCCTTTGAGAAGGACCTAGTTTCTATTGTTTGCTTCATTTTACTTGCTTGCATTCTTTATTCCCATTATAGAAGTCACACCGTGTACATTCAAAGAACGTAAACCCACTGCTACCTTCAGTCACGATAAAATCAAGCAGCTTCCTCAACAAGCCATCTAATAATAATGAAATACCATTCAGAATTTTATTATAAAGGAAAGAAAAATTATATCAAATGTTTCCTTTAAAATTGAAGACATGCCTAGGGAAAGCTTTCATCTTTGTGAAACCAGCCACTAACTTCTGCACTTGTAGAAGTCTCCCAGAACTGTCACAGGACAGAACTGGAAAAACATACACATCCAATATGGGCTGAGGGAGAGGCAAGATGAATGGGATGCTTGGTCTACATTTTTGTCCTCTCTGCAAACATAGATTACACTGGAAGGACTTGTGGACAGTCTGTTGTTTTTCATCAAACTTGAAGCCCTGATATGTGGAAAGCCAGACCACTGGGAATTTCCTTTTCAGGGAAGGAAGTCAAGGCTTTTCCCGGGAACGGTAGCATCATATGACTTCTGGTAAAAGTCTGAGCTTTTCTGCATCTTTTTCCTACAGACAGGTGTGGATCTTTTTCATGAAGATGATCTATATTTAAGACTTCCGTTTAATTTTTTTTAAAAACATAGATCAGTTAACATGTAGTCTTGATTTGATCACCAAGTAAAAATAAACCAAACTATATTTATATCTATGTGTGTGTGTGTATCTGCACGAGAACACAGTTGTCTTATAACAACTGTATCAGAAGCACTTTAGTCTTGATTTTCACATCGTCATGGACAAATCACAACAGAACATTGTGTGTTTGTGTATGTGTGAATGCTCAAATGCACAAATTGATTCTAATATTTGTCCTGAGGCAACCTCTCATTATAAGTACACAATAAAAAAGAAAACCAGCAGCACAAAATATTTGAATGGTTAGGCCTTTTAAAAAGTTTGAGATATAAGGCTATGAAAGCAAATCAACCGACAATTTTTCTTTCAGCATAATTTGTTAACTTGATCCACAGACGAGAGCTGACAGTGAATTTCTAACCAGTCTGATGGATACTAAGCAAAAGCTTAATGAATCCTTTCATACTCAAGTGCTAGAGTAGTGTGGATTTAAAATAAGATACAAGAAATTTTGTAACTCTGAAAAAAATTTAATTTCCTCTAAGAAAAATAGAACAATAAAAATACCCAATAGTACTATTTTAACTTCTTTTAACAACTAGATACATAGGTTTATATTATTAATGCATTTTAATGGACCTTTAGATCACATCTAATATTTTTGATAAAACATACTGAGTCCATGCTGCAGCATATTAAAATGAGTGACTACAGTAACCTATCTGCAGTAGTATTTGATAGGTAGAAAGGAGCTGTAAACTGGATAAATAAGTCTTGTTTCCAAGACCAAAAGGACACAAGCAGTAAAGATGTTTGTCATGTCATAAGGAGAATAAAAAAATATAATTTTATATTTATTTATTTATTTAGTATCAGCAGTGGGAACGGTGAGGAGCTGAAAATCAAACAGGAAGTGTCAGTTGTGGGGTGGACTGAAGAAGTCAGGGCACCTCTTTGTTCAGAGAAACCAGGAGGTGAATGGGAAAAAGTGAGCTGTTTATTACAGTGATGAGTTCTAAGGAGCTAAGAATTTTGCCTTATTATAATTAATATTTCTTGGGTTTATAACAAAGGCAATTAAAACTGTGCACAACAGACTAAAGAAATAGAATTCTACATATAAGACTAAATATGTCAACTGATTAAATACCTTTTAGATAAACAAAATTAAAGCTAATGTAGATAATTTCTTGTCTAAGGAAAAGAGACAACTATGCAAAGACTTTTTAAATCCTTTTGTTCTGCCATTTCATGCTGAATACCCAGTTTCTCACTCCTTTGTCAAAAAAAAAAAAAAAAAGGTGAAAAAGAAAAAAAACAGTGCAAGTGTTTGCTAGAGACAACAGGGAAAAGTATCTTCTACAGATAGGTGAGAAAAATGTTTGAATAATTAAATAAAAGTTTTGATCAGTGATTATGAAATATAGATGAGAAAATAATATTCTACCAGTTCATGCAAATTTACATTACACACAGAGGTAAAAGAGCTAAATGAATTTGTGTGGAGTATGTGTTTCTCTGTGCTTTTGATATACCTCAGGAAAGTTTATAGCATTCTTTTAAAACAGTATAGTGCAGAAGAACTTCTTCTGTGAAAGGCTCCAGAAAGCATTTCTAGCATGCATTGTATGATAGTAGTATTTTTTATTCTCTTTTATTTATGTGCATCTGGGTATATACAGTCAAACTGGTGATATAGTGCTTACCAGACTTCATTCACACTTATCCTAAACATGAATAACCTAAGTTCAAGTAATGAAAACTAAACACTGCAAAAAAGACACGCACAGCTCCTGAAGAGTTGCATAAGTTGCTAACTAAAACCCTCTATTTTGTTAGTGCCAGTATCTTCGTGTTTCTACTGTTTGACACAATGATGGATTATTTATTTACTGAACAGCACTGGTGGCCAGAAAATCTGATTTTCATGCATGAAATCCATGAAACCTCAGCCACTGAACAGCTTCTTTCACACGTGGCAAAGGTCACCTATCAAGGGATTTTCTCACGTTTTGTGTGATTGGTCATGCCTCATTTCCTTCAAGAAAATATGATTTCCCCAAAGTGCGTGCGTTTTAAGAGACTCTCAAAGACTGAGAAAGTTATTTCCTCTTTGTTTGTGATAAGCACAAAATATAGAGACTAACCTACAGGGAATGACAAACAACTGTTTGTAGCTGGAAACCAAATTTAATCCTATCATTAAGGAAAACCTCAGAACACACTAGGAACAAAAAGAGTGCAAAAATAGACACTTAACCTTGTCACTTAACCTTTCAGACCTGCAAGTATTTAATGGAAATATTCAGTATATTTTGTTAGAGATTTCCCTGTACTGGGAAAGTATTACCTGTTCATACCAAGAACTTCTATTAAGCAATGGGAAGTCAAACCAAATGCAATGATATTGGATCTTTATGGAGGTTTCACTGCTCTTTAAAACTAAACAATTCTATTTCCATGTTCTTATCTGTTGGAAGAACCGAAAGAAAATTACAGCTCATGTTACCCCCTGTTGGTGCAGTACTTTTAGAAGGTGGCATTGCAACACATCTTTGTGCATTTTCTTCAGAACTATGACTGCCTCTTACTGTTGCATGCATGTGTAGTGTTTATCACAACGGAGCTCTGCTAAGAGTTAGGGTCCTAGGATATCACATTAAGAGATACCTATATGAAAACAGAAATGTAGACAAATGCCTTGAAGTGTGATTTTGGTTTGTTTTGGTTTTGTTTTTTACTCATGTGGGCCATAGGCCTGTCTTTTGAGAGGCTGAGCTTTAGGATGCTTATGGATGTTGATTGAAAAATGGAGAAGCTTCTGCAAGATCTTTCAGATTTTCTGCAGTTTCTGACAAAAGTCTACACATTTGTAAGTGACAATCCATGCCTTTCATCTAAGGACTTTCCCCATTTTGTGACTTTTTTCTTAATTTTTATTTGAAAACCTTTGAAATTAATAACCTCCTGCACTGCCAGTACATTTCATTATATCATAGTAAGTCATCATAAAAAAAAATAAAAATCTTACTACTCTGTCTACAAGGCAGATATCTAACTATACTGCAAGAATGGCAACAATGTCTAACATGAAGAATATACAGAAACAGGACATAATGTCAAAATGAAAACATCCTCAACTGAAAAAATGTAATCTGCTCAAAGAAAAATCCTGTGGCTTTGAACTTATGCTATCAAAACACAATTGTCTCCACATCAGAAAGAGGCAAAAAGAAAAAGAAAAAAAAAAAAAAGGAAAGAAAAAGTTTATGATTAATGAAGGTTTCAGGTTCTTTTAATAATGTAGGAATGTTTAAATACTGGCATAGTGTTATCTTTTTATGTATTAATGGTAATATGTATTGCTCATTTGGTTGCATCATTTACAAAGATTTATAATCTTCCCCATATCTTTGGCTTGCAGTGTTGATTGAGTCATTTGGCATCTTTTTGCCAGGAGGGCAGTGAGGAATTGTAACAGTTCAGGGGAAAAAAAAAAAAAAAAGGTCAGAAATTATCAGTGAATAGAAAAGATTAAAATGCAGTGCTAGGAAAAGAAATGCTGTACATCAGCAACAACGAGAAGGCGATAGTTTAAGAATGTTTAAAGTAGATGTGATCAAAAATTTATAACAAAATACAAACTGACACACATTTATATGAGAGAGATCATTGTAGAAATTCTGTGCTAGCTAAAAAAGGGAAAAAAAGCTGCTATTAGCATAAGTCTGTAATCAGTACAGAAGGGAAAGGATAAATAATTACTATTGGAATTTAAAAAAAGGAAAGATTTAAGCTCCATGTCTGAAGAGAAAGGAATGAAGGAAATCTTATTAACATTTGGTATTGGAATATGGAATATTTTTGCGTGGTAGGTCTTGAAAATTACAAAGCTTGAGATATTTAAAACAAATCTAGAAAATAAATGATTTAAACATACTGAAGAGCACTTCACAGTCAGGTAGAGAGATGGAGCTGAAAACCTCATACCTGTTTTCTGCATCTAACTGCTATGCCTCTCCAATAATACAAAATAGTCTGTGGCGCTTCATTCCACAGATCATAACAATCAAAATACAATGCTTACCAAGGAATTTTGTGTCTGCCCCTTTTTTTTCTGGGGCAGAACCCATATCAATATTAATGACATATCATCTTCTAGGTTGTCTACAGCCATGCCACTCTCATGATAAATGTGATCTGGTACTGTGTGCAGTGTTGCCAATACTGATGCTGTTGAAGGGGTGTGTGCCTCTCTGTCATGTTAATTTTGCCAGCTCGAACTTGGCTGCTGCTCCAGCTGCCACCGCTATTTATGGAAAGCAAGTTTGTGTTAATAAACCTCTCGCGTAGTTACAAATTGCCTGGAATAAGTAGGACTGTTACTGCTCTGATTTGTCTTGGGGAACTGGAAGGAATTTTACATGTAGATTGTCAGTGTAAAGACTGTTTTCTTTGTTCATTACTTCATTACTCTCCAGATAATATTACTCCTCTAAGCACAGGGTGTAATGGGATAAGGTTTGTATAAAATAACCAGGAATATCTAGCAAGGAGTCTTAGATTTTGTACAGAAATCCTTCCTCCCCCCCCCCAACACACACTTTAATTGATCTACTGAAAACTAAAGTTAATCCCTGAAACAGGATGGTATGTCTTCATTTTGCAATAACCTTCTGTTAATTTGCATCCTATTTTATATTTAACTTCTCTTTCTAGATTGCAGACGATTAAGTTATTTGCAGATTTGTCCTGCCTTCCTTCTTTCATCCTTAAATATATTAAATATGGGGGGGGAAATACCTGAATTCTTACTTCACTTTATATTAAGGACACCGAGCATTTCAGAATTCCCATAGAAAACTTCAATAAAAATACTTTTCTTTTTTTCTTCTTCCATATTGTACTACAGTACATATAGCAGATATGCTGTTTTCCTGTAAGATAAAAAACTTTTTGTAAAAATAGTTGAAGAATATATAACCTGCTTTTAGTTTTATTTTTTAGGAATAAGTCCTTTTCCGTTTCATGACAACATAATATTTAATATTTAATGCAACATTTAGTTCAGACATAGATAACAGTTGCAACACTGTTTACCAATCAAAATAATGAAGATATGATTGCTTTAGTTTCACTGCAGTTGTAAAGCAGTTTCATTTAAGGCCTAGTGAATATTTATTTTTCAATTTTGTCATCAATTTTGTCACTACAAGAAAGATTAGCGATTGTTTCAGTGACAAAACTAATTCAGTGCCAGAGAAAGACAGGGGGAGAAAAAACACAATCCCCACAGAATCAATTCTTTTATGAATTTAGAAAATAACAAGTAATCATTGCTTGTTATAGTTTTTGACAGCTTAAGCATAAAAAAAAATCAATTACCATGAAACTACTATCCAGATTAATACTGAAAATAAACCTGCTTCTTAGGTACCTGATAACATAGCATTGATTTTTATTGTTTGAAGGAGGCTAGCTATATTTAATTTCTTTTATTGATTTTTTTTTCCTTAAGTCCTATATTCAATGCATGTGAGATACAATGCAATTTCTTATAGCAAAGTGATGCCAGGCACCAAGCTTGTGAATTAATTTTACATGAGTGAAAGCAGTGCTTAGTAATTTGCTGAGTATTTGAGAGCAAAACTAGTAATTTTCCTCTTTATTATTTTTAAATATCAAGAGGTCCAAAAGTGGGCATGGTAGTATGTGCTCAAATGAGAAGACCTTGCAGTAATCTCTAATATCTTAACACTGCAGCACCTCATGACCTGTGCCTCATGTACTTTTTGAATGCCAGCAGTGATTGAAGGTTTTTGGAAACTGGGGGAAGAAAATGTAACCAGCAAGATTTCCAATTGGCTTTTGAGTCTGTGAGTTTCAAATCAGAATGCAATTTTAAACAGAAGTGAATGCATGATTTAAGACCACACACAAACGTGGCAATTAAAAAAAATATATATGTTGTTTCAAGCTTAAAGTGGTTCTACTCTTTTTTCCAGCTAATGAATAACTAAAAACAAATAACATCCATGAGCCTGTATGAGTAGAATTTTAATGATTCCTGCATCAGCAAAGTGAAAGCAATGTCATTTTGATAAGGGAAATGCAAAAGTTTCCTTCAAATAAATGTAAAATATGCAAATGCAGTGATTCAGAAAGGTAGAATGAAAAGTTTGGAGCAGTATTTCAGTTTTGCTGAAATGTTGCTCATTGTGTCATGCGCTATAACTTTATAGCGGCAGCTTTCCCTGTCTAAATATGCTAGATAAGGTGGGTGCGCATCGCAGAGATTGCCTGTTACTTGGAGATAGCTCAGAGGATGAGTTTCTCTGCAGCAAAGCACTACTCTATTCAGCTGTAGAGGAAGATGGTAACATCTGAAAGTGGGCAAGCAAGACCTGACACTCGAAGGTACTGTAATGCTTAGTGCCAAATTACTGCAGCAGGTAAAGATCTTACTCCACCTGATTCAAAACAAAGTAAGTAAAGCCTGCCCAACTTACCCTGAGAAGCTTTCAAAACTTAATAAAGATGTCACAACTACTCCTGAACGTTTGTCTACCCTCATGACTTTACCTGTGTGAAGTGGGGCAGTGGGTGGCAGTGTTACGCTGCTGCTTCCTGAGCAGAGAAGCTATTCTAGCCAGGGGGAGAAGGGATGTATCTAAGTTAAGTCTGAGAAGCCCCTTCTTTGCTGATCATTTGATCAGAGGTACTATAATAAAGCCGTTCATCTGATTTCTCCTGGACTCTCTGCTTTCCTCAATATAATTTGAGTTGCATGACGTGGTCAGCTCCAAGAATTTTATGGAAAAAAATATTGAAAATATTGATTTGAAAGGGGGTGGGGGCAGGGGGTGTTGATATTTATTTGGTGCACATATGTAATAGTCATACATAATTATCATCACTTTCTGTGGTGATAATACCTACCAAGTTTCCACCAGGGAGTAAGAATGGTTAATGCTAGCTAGGTCCTATTCAATTGTAACTACTGACCGTCTTTATACAGTGTCTTGATATTTCTGTTGAACGATTGTTCTAGAACAGATTTCTGATAGATTGGTCAAAATCAGCCTCATTAGAAAATAACATGTTGAGAAGAAATTATCCCTCTATGGGAAAAAGGTTGAGATGGTATCTGGGATGTTTAAGCATCTGGGTGGCTAAGTTATGAGGCTGAATTCCTTTTATTTCTCTAAAAACGAATTAATTCCTGTGGAAGACAGTTAAAGATGGAGCTTGTTTCTTTTACTTGATCTCACAAGATGTGTAGGGAGATTGGCTTCCCAACATCAGCACCAAAAGTTGAAGGGCTAAAAAGGAAGGTGTAAATACTATTTAACAGTGCTATTACCCAATATTTTGTGCAGAAAACCTATAAAGGAAATTATATTTTCGAGGTGTTGATAAAGCTGCTGCAGATATGTGGCTGAGTGCATTAAGTCTGAGCTGCAGAGCCAGGTATTGCTAGAGATCATAAACCAGTCTGGCATCCACAGAAAGCCGGCGAGTCTGACAGTTTAACTTTGTACTTTGGAAAGTTGATCTGGATATCACAAAATCACAACAAATCTGCTCCAAAAATGCATCACTTGACTGTCTTTTTTTTCACATTCCGTTCTGTTCTGGAGCCTAACATAATCTGCTTTCTACTGTAGATAGGTGGGAGTGTGTAAAACTTAGCAAACTTACATGTACTCTGAGCAAAAACCCACTCCACCTTCATTTATTCAACACCTCTCAAGATTTTGAAAAGGTGAAATATTTTTGACTTTAACCTATAATATTGTTACTGTTATGGTGTTTCAACAAAGACTGGATGAGTCCATCAAAACGATATGCTTGCAAAGTCTCCTTAAGGAGCATTAGTAGGTTTTTTAGTCCTTTGTGTGGTGTCCAAGTGCTAATCTACTTTCTATGAAAGATTAGTTCTAGAGGAGCTGAACTGAGTCTTACACACACACACACACACATCTAAATAGCTGTTTGTCAAGAGAAAATGTGAAACAAACTGGCGAGTTCAGACAAAGCGTCATTGTACAGGTGTCTCCCAATAAATATTTGTTCATGGTAAAGATATTTTATTTCCTTCCAATACAATGCCTGTACTACATCAAAACTGCAAAGCATGGGTGCGCTTCTGCTGTCTGGCATCAAGGTAGAATCCCATGCTCCGCAGGAACAGACATAAGCATATCTTTTACTCCATCTTCTGGTCTTTATGCAGGGAAAACGTGTGCATGTACAGATAGGCTATAAAGGCAATCACAGCACCAGATCTGGACACCTCAGTATTCAGGACCTGCAGCACACATTAGCATATCTCTGCTGCACAATCTACTTAATGCTCATGAGAATAAATGTTAGGTGCATTGCTGTGAGCAACTGCAAGATGATTTCACAGCAGATGTTGCTGTTTTGTGGATATCTAGGGAGTTTCATAACCGGTAAAATTACTGAACTATAAGAATACACAGAAAATGGGATCTGAAAGTCTTTGTTAATGTAGGCCAAGCGTGGCTGAAGCCAGATTTGATGGGCCTGAAGAGTTTGAGGCAACCCATAGGTGTTCTCAATTAATTTCTGGGCAAAATTACAAGGGAGCCATGTCTGAGGCTTAAAAAATACTTAGAGAACTGCTTCTGAAAGAGCATCTCACTCAAATTATGGGAGTCTGGGTTGGAACTCTTTTGTTTACTGAATGACTGCTCTTCTCAGCACTTCATGAATGACAAGAGCAGACCTTATAGAGAACCCCCAGAAATTAGTTCAAAGCATGCAACCCCTTAACATGGTCATTAGTACCTGAAGCTGAAGTGCATTCTGATATGCTTATCCCAGATCCTGGTATTTCTATTTCTACTTAAACCTAGTGAAAGAGTAAGAATTCACTTAGTCTTTCTCTGCCATTCTAGAAGTACAATACATGCTTGTAGTGTTCTTACATTCTTTTTCACATGCCCGGTTTGAGCCATGGTTGGAGGTATGTTCGGTCTAGATAAGTAGAGATGTTCATAAACTCTTAAATTATAATCTAAATAATGGATTTTGTCATTTTTTTAATGCAACATTCTGACAAGATATAGGACTTCTTGTTTACTGGTTGTCTTTTCTGTGATACAATTTTGTGCATCAGTTTATTATTATTATTATTATTATTTAGGTAGTCTTCAAAAGACCCTAATCAAAATCTGGAGCTCCATTATTTTATACAGTCTTTACCCATGCAATGAAAAAACCAACTTCCATGCTAAAGCACTGACTAGCCCTGTCCACAATAAGACAGAAACATTAGTACTACCAACAAAGAAAGAAAAATGAAAACAAAGAGCTATATATGTGATAAATATGGATCAAACAAATACTATTGCTAAAATAAACTTTAAAAATCATATTCTAGATAAAAGAAAATGGGCAATAATATGATAAATTTCTTTAAATCTGCCCTTGTTACAAATAACTTGCTTACAGATTGCTTTAGGAGAAACCAGCCTTTCGGTCATTTTCGTATGGTCTTAGCAATAAAAGAAGTGATCTACCTAGGGAAATGTTCACTGAAAATCCTCAAAAGACTTTTCAGGGAAATGACCTACTTTAAACTGAAGTCTGTGATTTCTGTGTGTGCAGAACTGCTTCTGGTACTGGCAGCAGATAGTAGTAAAGGATTTGCAAGATCTGACATTGGTGGATCTTGTGTTTCTGACAAATTATTGAAATTGTTAATCAGAATTATTATATATTAAGACTTCCTGCTTTTGTCCAAGGGAAATGCAGATTGGCAGGTATGATGTGGAAAGTTCTCTAGCTTAGTTAGAACTTAACACAGAAATATGGGGAGAATTCCAGCCCCACAGTAGTTATCTGCTAAACACTCATTGCAGTTAAATCACTGCTTCACTTATAATGATAAAAATAATATAAAAATAAATGTTACCCACCGAGGTGTAAGAAAGGCTTTCTCAGTAGGGCACTTCACAAGAAAACATGCTAGGTTACATAGAGGCAAGCGTATTCTTCTTCACGCTAAACAGGCAAAATTGACCTCAGTTAGATTTGACATGGTTATAAAATAGAGCTTATTTACCCAGTTACTTACCTGCTAGAATTCCCATGCTTCCTGAAGATCCATCCCGTTTTTCACATCTTTCTCTTAAAGCCTCATCATCCATACCCTTTCCTACACCAGCTGTCCCCTACAGGCATGAAGCAGGAGCAGCCAGGGTCACAAGCAAAACAAATGTCGGACCCTAAATTCATCCAGGGAAAGCTTCACCATGCTGATGATGATCTGGGCTACACACCTGAGGAGCACTCCTGGAGAACTAGCAACACAGAGGTGCCCGGTGCTCACAGAGTGAACCAGCAGCCCTTAGTCACCCTCACTAGCTTCACCTGGGGCTGCTACTCATGAACCCTCTGCTTCTGGTTCATTTTCCTTTGTGGAGTAGCCCAGGCCTTTTCCCTGTGTCTTGACAGTGTTTTTTTTCAATAATTTTGAGCCAAATTCTTAGAACTACTTGCCAAGTATTTTGGAGAAAATACTTAGAGGATAAAAACTCTAATATTGCTTCTTGAGGACAGCAAACAGTTATTATTTTGGTTTTCCAGTATTGCTTATATATATATATTAAAATAAAAATGCATACAAAACATAACTCTTCAGATTATGTATCAGGAATTAGATGCAAATGTTCCAGCACATAGCATAGAAAATGTAGTTGTCACTTACAAGACTCAGTTCTTCCACAGGTTTATTAAGGAACAAAGAAATCTTTCACACACCTTTATGACTTAGATATTTTTGGCCAAGAAAGTGAGTTGATTGGGATTCTCCACACATTCTGAATATATTGACATAATTTCTCAGTAAAACATTCCTTCAGACTTTTACTTACATAGATCTAGTGTATGTTTGTGGGTGGTTTGTGTATTTTTTTTTAATAATTAATTAAAAATAGATTTTCTGGAAAATGCTAGCTCTTAGTTCTTTCTTGAATGACCTGTCCTCCCAAATTTCTAGTTCTATTTCCACTTCAGCTAGCAGCCTGGGCTTTTTAGCCTTTAAAACTGAGCTGGCAAGCCCAACTGGCATACATAGCTCTGGAGACAAGTGACCGAGACCTGATATCCTGTCACGAGAAGCATTAGAACACATTCTAACCTGAAATAAATTAGCATAGTTGTATAGAATTGAAGGAATAGATCCATAATAATGTTTTCAATCAAAAATATCATTAAAACACAGAGCTGAAGGATTCATTGCTAACAGGGCTGATACTTGAATGAGGGGAAAGAGATGAGGTCCTTACCTAGGAACATTAACTCAGAATTGCTTTATTCAGTTCTGTAAAGCAATGCTGATTTTAAACAGCTGAAGTTCTCACCCAAAGAGTTATCCCAAATGCACTAAGTACAAAGTGTTTACACAATCAATATGTTTTTTTATGTATTGATTATTTTGCTGGCTTATTTATTTATTTGCTTAACTGTTCAAAAATATTTGGCCAGCATCTTCTCTGGAAAAAGTTGGGATAATACAGTGGTTACTGCTTAAATCAGAATGGAAAGTCATCTAATTTCTCTGCTACAGGTTTTCTGTGTGATCTCAGGTAAATCACTCCATTTATGTCACAGTGCAGGCAAAGGTAATTTCATATCACAGAAAAAGGTGACTTTTTATAGAATGAGGGGAAGGAAAGTTCATCAATATCAGAATAGAAAGATGAGTTTCTCTGTGAAAGGGAATGGAGCCCAGTCTGTAGGAAAATTTGCAGTGTATTTTAAGAAATATTGGCCAGGATTTTGTAGAGCTAATACAATTTTCACCCCTATTCACCCCCCCACCCCCAGCCTCACACCAGCTCATGTTATTACTCTAGGACTTAATTTCAGTTTTGTACTTTGCGCAGCTCAAAGGCTTATAAAAAATAAAGTGGACTATAAATCACCAGTTCTGCACTGATTATTGAGGGGGCAGGGAAGAAGGTGGGCATACAGAGTGGAATAGAATGGAATGGGAAATGAAAAGGTTAAATGGAAATACTTGCACTTCCTTCATCCTAATAGTAATGAATACCTTTCACACACAGTAGAAATCTTGTGTGATTGTTTCCAAACCTCTACAATGCAAAAGAAAAAAATCCCCCCTGCAATGTATTTTGGCATAGTTTCAGATAATTTTTACTTGACTTAAAGTTTCCATTTTCTTAGGTTTCATAGGAAAAAAAAAACCCACAAAAACAAAAAAACAAACAAAGAGCTGCTTCCCCAAATCCCTCACACCTTTACAAGGTGTACCATTTATTTTTCTGATACAGAGAAACAAGTTCTTGCTAAATTCTCAGGAAAAACTCTTGGGTTTTTTTTCTGCTCTGGAGAATGATTGAGTAAAATGATTTTTGTTTTCCAATCAGGAACTACCAGTAAATTCTGTCAGGCATAAACATATTAAAACAGCCTGATAAAAACATTGTCTTTTCAGAGTGTTACAATTCCTAGTTGTAAAATACATATGTCTTCTTTAATTACAGTCTAGTGTGATATGTTAACTATATTAAACACACACACACACACACACACACACACAAACAACAGAAAAAAAACCTCCAACCCAACCTTATTCTCTCCTGCCTTCTGGGTTTATAGTTTAATTCAACATTGCAGTTATTGATAAAGTTGTGTCTCTACTGTTTTTTATTTGTTTATTTTAATTTAACGTCATTAGGAACACCTGTTTCCTGGCACGCTGTTTATATCAGTTGCTTTTGGCAGTTAAGTATATTCTGGGAGGATGGATAATGAATCTAACTTCTTTTAGGCTCAATGGATTCTTTTTTCTAGACATTGCAGCTGTTGCATTTTCTTGGTAGTCCTGGTGAAAATAGACCCATGACTCTAATTGCTTTGGTCAAGCATTTCATGGAAGAGAGATGGGCAGTAGGTTTCAGTTGTTTATATAATTATTAACTTTAGGTGCCCCTTTTTGAGCCAACAATTTATCTGAAAGAATTTGCAGTTGATTTCCATCACACCAGTAAAGGTAAGAAACAGAATTTACTAATTCTGTCCTTGGATATGCAATTGTAATGTCTGTGGAATTCTGTAGGCTGTGAACCTCTGTAAATTGAATGGATGCCATTGAACAAGAGTGTCAGTGATTATTAAGACAGATATGGAAGACTGTTGCCTTTAAAACTTTTTTTTTCTCCCACTTTTTTTGTCCCCAAGACTGTGGAGGCAAAAAGCACTCACAGGAGGCACAGAGCATACACTAGGGTCTCCTATCTTTTCTTCTGAAGGCTTTGATCAGCATAGAAATAGTTCTTGAAACTAAAAATTAGACTGCATTAGTATTAATATTCAACAGTGTGATAAATGAAAAACATTTGCATTCATTTTATGCTTCAGACCAAATAAGACATTGCTGATAAAAATAAATACATTCACTTCACGGTTTGAAGGTTATCTTTGCAACTAGAAAGGTTAGAGGTTGCGTTTGTTT
This sequence comes from Falco rusticolus, assembly GCF_015220075.1. Taxonomy (NCBI): domain Eukaryota; kingdom Metazoa; phylum Chordata; class Aves; order Falconiformes; family Falconidae; genus Falco; species Falco rusticolus. The sequence goes on along the minus strand of NC_051192.1, from coordinate 88,533,169 downwards.
AATGGAAGATCAGGTACTGCTGCATGAGATGACAGACATACTAGGGAAAGCCTGTGACTCAAAATACAGGCAAAACCCAATAAACATAGCCAGGGGGGTGGGAGGGGTGGGAGGAAAAGGGGAAAAAAAAAAAAAAGGGAAAAAAAGCAAGAAAGCATATATTTTCCTCATTTCTTGGAAAATGTTTATAATTTGACGATACTTGCTAAGTGGGACTATAATGAGACCTTTCAAAATGGAATTAATTGACAGAAAAACTAATAGTAAAGGAACTGCATTCCAGTTTTAGACTATCAGATTTACAGCTTTGCATCTTATGGGCCATTATAGACACAAATTCAGGTCTTTTACCTCAAGTGAGTTCCCTAACTATGAGACAACTCATTATTGGAGGATTCCTTTCTCTCTTTCCCATTTTTGACCAAAAACTTCAATGAAATCATAAGAAAATTTTCCAAGGAAAAATAATCTCTGAAATCTATGTATTTCTAGGAAAGGTTTATTCTTAACAAATCATCATTTTTCATTGATCTCTCTTTTGTCTGAATGGTCCTGAATAGCATTAAGTCTGACATTCCTTGCCCCTAGTCACACAGAGGGATGAAGGATGCTGTTCAGCCATCTGTGCTATCCTTTTTCACCTGAAACACAATGTTTCTGCTGCATGTTGTGCCTTGCATTTGATGGGGAGAGGGATTTGCCCCTTTTGAACTCCAACAGGCAAAAACTGTCGCAATTCAAGAAATTATGTTCTCTCTTAATGACAAAATTATTAAAAAAGAAAAACAGAAAAATGAGAGCTTCTGGCTGTGTGAATAAGAAGAAGGCCATGTCTGTTACGGGGGGAAAAAAAAAAAAAAAAAGGTCTCATTTTAACTATGACTACTGAAAGCTTTATACTGTATTATCAACAGCTGACATCAGTGCAGAACTGTCCTGTATGACACTGGTGTTCCACATCTCACATGCGAGTAGCTTTTAAGCAGGGATGAAATGGGATCTGGGTCAGAAATCCCCTAGGGACAGTTGATAGGAAGAAAAATCTCTGTGGCCAGGTTTCCAAATCATTGCCTGTAGGCAAGCCAATTCCAAACAGAAAGATAAGAACCAAAACACAGCAGCAGAAACAAAAGGTATATAGTTTTCTGACTTCAGAAGTATTTCCGGCTTGATCTCCCTTCACTTGTGTACATCAGCAGCTGGAAATCCATAGCTGCCAGATAAGCTTTCAAAATAATTATAAATGTAGAAACGTGTCACGTTGGGACAATTATACATATTGCATCATGATGATTAAATGCATATAAACTACCTCCATAAGATTTGCTGTTTTCTTTCTGAGCAAATACCCACAGGTAAAATAGAGAAAGGGAATTAAGAGACAATAATGTTGATGGAGAATTAGGCCATCATTCACAGGACATAATTCTTGATGTCAGTGACCTGAAATGCTCCATGACTTTAGGGAACAGAAGAACCACTTCCACCCAGCACGGTTTATTCAGGGTTTCCTTTTTTTTTTTTTTTTTGGCCTCACATGCTTTGCCAAAGATTGCACATGGAACTCAGCCACAGAAAATGTCACTTTGTTTTCCTACATACTGGGGTCATTTTGTGATTGATTGACATTTCCGAGCCCCAAAGTTAGCTTATGAGAGCCTTAGCAGAAGTGGGAATAGAGTAGAAGGGCAGAAAGGGGTATAACGATTGTTCTGTGGGCCACTGGAGGAAGATTGACTTGGCAGAGAGTACATGGTCTGGTTCACTGGACTGAGTGTTAACCGAGACATACTGGGGCAACTGGGGTCCCAGGGAAAGTAACCTCTAAGTCTGGTACTGGGACCTTAGCACTACATTTTATGTGAAAGACAAAGAGAGAAATACCTATATTTAAGAAAATGCAGGAAAGCAGCTGTGGTTTTAAAACTGTACATTTCTCTTTATTAAGACATCACATTTTCAATCCCCTAATCAACACATTGTAAAGAGGCTTGAAATCATTTTATCCTACTAAGCCTAGCCCTCTGCTCAATTATCATCATAAAAAGGAATGGCTTTTGTTCTGCAGTTCACTGCAATTGGTTTCCAATAATTACCTTTATGTCTTTTTAGCTACCTAGTTTACAGAAAAGATCATAGTGTATGTAAAGTTTACATTAAAAAAAGTTCAATAACTTGTTATCTGAAGATAACAATTTAGCCTTATGTTCACTGCATATATTATGGCTTTTGTGGCTTCTTTTCCCTTTGAATGACACGGTCAATGGTTCATCACATTTGCACCTCAGAGGCAATTGTTACCCACTCATGTGTGAAAATAGCAGGGTCTATTTAGATGAAATTGCTCAAGATCATCACGGATTGGTAAGGGACAAATCACAACATTTTGCTTGAAAGATTGTTTTTGCCTTCCACCTCACACATTCTGGGCAAAATTTTAAGTACTATAAAAATGTAGTCTTAAGAACACAGAAAGAATTTTAAATTCATTCTGTTCCTTCTGCTCAAGGATGATAAGTGTACTTCAGAAAAAAGGAGAAAAATGACAACAAAATATGTTAAATAGTTGCTTGTGTCATCATTTAAGACATCCTACAAGATAGGAAAAGTACAAGAATATAGGAAAGTCTCAGGGAAAGATACATACCACAATAAAATGTGCAACTTTCTTTATAGATAGAATATGTACAATAAACATAAAAAAATACAATAAATATTTTAAAATCACCACATCACTTGAAACTACATTTAGCAAGCATAATGTTATATATAAAAATATATTTTGTTTAAGTTATTGAATAAATAAAGGAATTAAGTTGAACAGTTTAGGCCATTTTCTATACAATTTAATTCTTATTTCCAAATTGGAGTACAGAATATCTCTGTTTACGTTGATTTATTGCTTTAATAAGTTTGCAATTAACTGAGATGATAGTGAAAAGTGAAAGTGGTCTGTACTAAATATAAATATAGGTATAAATGTAAATAGTAGAAACATAAAGCATATAAATAGTACATATATAAACACATATCCAAAATGACATTTTAAATGTAATCCCATCTTGGACATAGAAAACATATTTCTTCAGGCAACTCTGTCTTTGCAGACAGTCTTTTTTTCATTATCTTTGCTGCCTGGAATTACACTACATATTAACATATTAAAGTAGGATTAAAAATAAGGTTCTACTACAAATATTGCATGACAAATTTTGTATTAACAGTATTTTCCCCTGCAGTAGAATTATAGATCTAGGGCAACATAAATGAGGAGAGAGATAAGCAAATCCTGTGAACTAACATGAAGACAAGAAGCTCTCAATTCCAAGATTATTGAGGCATACATGAAAGGTGCATCATGAATATGTGAGGCAATCAGTAAAAGTACTTTCACATAAACTAGTGTTAACATTTATGTTCAACAGTGAAAGAATCGTCAGTAAATGGATCATAACAAAAGAATAAAAAGTGTTCAGTTGAATGTGTGTTTCAAAACTAGAGGCAAAACCCTGAAACAGTGAAATCAGGACTTTTTCTCCCTCTTTTTAACCACGCTAGTTGGAGTACCACCGGTACTGTCAGCTCTCCTTGATCACAAGTTTTGCTTGGGTAATTGTTTCAAAAGACAAGTAAAATACCATGCTTAGTAAATACCATGCTTAGTTCATTATTATCTCCCATCATAAGAATGTTGGATAGGAAAATGTTTGCTTTAATGGCAATTCACTCTTTCGACATGAGCAGTCCTGTGTATGTGGGTATACACAGGCACACAGCTGACAAGCGTTGAAGGCAGGTACAGGTCTGCATGTGCACACGTGCAAAAAGCAAAGATGCAGTTTATGTCATTTTAGGACAGACGCTTTAGCAGAGCTAGAGGAGGCCTGGAAGTGCTGTGTTCGAGGTTGCACCAGCTCAGTGGCAAGCTGGACCTAACTTTTCTACAGGATTTCTGGGGCACACCAGCTCAGCACACTTAATAAAGCTTCAAAGGGTACTGCACGCTGTATGCTGGGTAATGTTGATGACTTTGTACAATACACACAGACAAGCTTTCTCAGTTACAACTCCACAATTGTGAGCTGGTTCCTGGGGATGCTGCACCCCGCTTAGGGGCATGCCCTTTTCCACGCCTGCCCCACTGCCAGCAGCATCCCTCGTCCTCTGCCTTTGACCTCTGGGAGCACAGCAATCCAGTCCTATTTTCTGCAGGGAGGAACTTCAGGGCAGAAGAGGATTCCCTGCAGTTCTGCATCTCTAAAGTATTCCCACAGAAAGCAGACACAATTTGGCTATTCGTTTCCATGACATAAAAAAAAGAAAAATACTGTATAAATATGTAGAGGTTTCTTTATCTCGTGGAGTGTAACTTTATCCCATATGAGGAACAGAGAAAGCTTTCAGAAGAAAGGATGAAATGAGGAAAATTACTAAGCAGTCTGTGGACAGCCCGACATTTTTTGGTGTTCAGAATATTTTTTTTGAATAACTCATTTATTATTTTTGGGGTGTATTCCAAGGTAATCTCTACTTGGCTATGTACAGAAATTTTCTTCACTTAAAGATCACAACTAGAGTTCCTTTTAACAACAGAGTTAATTTTGTCTTTCATGTATAGCTAGAAAAGAAAAAAAATTAATTTACACAAATAAATATTACCTAAATATTTGTGTAACTGTGGCAAATAAATTATTGTTTAAAAATGTGTTGCTGATCAAGATATGTTTGTCTTAAGAACCTTGACGAACAAACATACAAAAGAGCATCTTCACCTATTTCATGTTAGAATTTCACTTTTATAACTTAACAATACTAAAAAACAAACAGACGAATAAAAGCAACAAACAAATCCTTCTCTCTCACGCAAATGCTTACAGGAACATGGTAGTGATGCATTTCAGACACCTTATTCCAGATATGCCAGTGTGCTTTTGAGTCTCTGGTCTAATTTGTGCTAAAGCCCACCTCGTTAGACGACCTAGCTGTAGACAGTAGTTGCTTTTCCAGCTTGAAATGTCAAAAGTGTTTGAATATGATGCTATTTTCTTATCACTTACTGATTGCAGAAATGGCAAGTCTTTAAGTCTAGTAGCCCAGTGGACCACCTAGCCTACAGACTGGCCTTTGATTCCTGTCAACACTAACAGCTGTGACTACACGAGGATATGTTCCCGCAGTTGGAATCAAAGCTAAACCCAGCTAAGTGGTGAAGTTTCAAATAACCAAAATTTTATGTTCTCAACAGATTAGAGATTTTCAAATTATATTTGGCTGTGTTTTACTCAGTATGATGCCCAGTTTCTAATGATATTGAAAATCATAATCTTAATTTATTCCCCAGTAGGATTTTTTAATATACAGTTAGTGTTCAGAAAAAAAGGAAGGAAAGAGATAAGAAAAATAAAAATCCAAATCCACAAACAGTGAGATTCTATTTACTTTCTACAGTTTGCAATTAGAACAATCAATGCATATAGACAAAAAGAAAGATGTTCACATCATTAGCATTCCTTGATAAGTCTTTGTGGTTAAATTGGTGTTTATATATATAATCAGTGTTGGTTTTGAGACTTATGGGAATTTATAATTAAGTTTTCAAATGAAAATTGATCAAGGTTGAAAAGCAAAGGAAATATGGAAAAATACTTTTAAAATATCTCATGAAAATATGTGTATATTATTAATTGGTTAGAATCAAGCATTTCCTCTATTAGTGAGAGAATACAAGATTTTTAAAACAGCTGAATAAGTATTACTACTAAGTTCACACAAACATTACATTTTTAATTTAAACAATAACTTTTTTTTAAAATATTATCCAAAGGAAAAAAATATGAGCTGTATTTGATTATATTGTGTGCTGTGGAGTAATTACACATATTTTATATAAAAAAAAATGAAGAAAAATGTAAAAATAAGTAACAGTACTCTAAAGTCTAGTTCTCTTTCAAAACTTATTTATTGTTGTTTTATTGATTGCTTACATAATGCATGCTCAGTGTTTTTATTTTAATGTCAGTCTGAGAGGCTGCAAGGCTGGAGTCTGCTGATGGAGCTAAGCAGGCAATGTTAAGTTACATAGACAAATTTGCTGTACTGGGCTCAGTTTTGTAAAACCATACCACAGTTATGGTTTTAAAATTTGCACACTTTTAAATAAAAAATAATGATAATCAGTGAATAACCTCAAAAAAACCCAACCCAGATAAAAAAAAATAATTACATTATTTGACTTGAGCTGTTAGCAAAATACAACTTCCTCCTGTCAATATGGATATATCGGCCAGTACAAAGCCATATAGGACAATTTTCTGCCTTTTCAGTTTCCCTCTTCTACTGAAAACTCTCGCTGACTTTTGGTGCACGTGTATGTGTCATTGGTGTATTCTTTACCTTTCTCTATGATATGCATATAGAAAAGTCAGATTCTTGCTTATCCGTAATGGTTTGGGTTTCTTTATCTTCTTATGTAGAAGAAGGGAAGCATTTGCTGTATATACACTCAAAAGTTGAAATTTTGAACTAAATACTGCTCAATATTTTTTATTATTTACACATATATGATGATTAGTGAATAGCCATAGAGCCAAAAGAGCATACATTCCTACTCCAGTGCTGAGACTAAATCTAGAAAAGACTCTTGAGTAGCATATTCCATTGTAGGCAAGCCCATGGGATCACTGGCATAACTGTAGGCTTCAGGTCAATGTCCTGTAATTTTGTCTAGTATATTTATAGTATATAAATATACTATATTTATAGTATATAAATAGTATTTACTATATAATATATGCAGGTATATTTTTAACATATTCTGCTAACTGATGCTGGGTGTATAATTTTAGAGCTGAGATTTGGTATTTTATTTACAAAGTGTACTACTACAAGCACAGGACCTACAAAAATGTCAAGTGAATAATGTCTATTATCTGGACATTACAAAGTAATCTGTGACCTTTCCTTACTGCTAAATCAAATAACTTCGTCTGCTTTAGAGTTTTCCAAAAATTCTATTATTCTCCTTTGAAACTGTTCATCTCGATACCTTTGGTCATGTCTTCCCCTGGACAGAAAATTCTGTCTGTCTAAGAGCAAAAATGCAGACAAGTTGATGTTACTTGTGCACAGCAGAATATCAGCAAACTGTTCTAGTTTGCATCTTCAGCCATAAGGCTGACATTTAGGCCTGTGCTGTTGTGAACATTAGTATTTGGCACTAACCATTTGAAAAGGAAAAAGTGGTCCCTGTACCTTCCAGAAGATGCTCAGCACTAGTTTTAAACAGAGATCGGAGAAGAATTTTTTTGCATTTGCAAGTACTGTCACAGATTAGCCTGATACAGCTGAAATAAAGACATTATTTTACTTGTCTGTTCAGTTGTACACCGGCTGTCAGCTCCTTTCTGCCTCTGTGCTACAAAGGCACAGTGGAGAACATTAGCTACAGAATCTTGGGCTAAACTAAATCAATCTTAATGTTGTCTGACACAGTGTTTAAGTGAGTTTGAATGTACCTTTTCCTGTTTCTGCTCAGGAGCTATGGAAATGACTGTAAAGCAAGGAGCTGCAACAATCAGCACACTACTGCCAAAGATATATTTGTAATTCAGCTTTGTTTATATGATATTGTCTTATGCTGTCTTTGAGATATAGACTTGGAAGAAAGCCAAGTCCTGATATTATGCGTGGGCATCATTGTCACAGTTGGTGACACTTCTGTCAAGATGACAGAACTTTTCCTGGAAGCCCAATGAACATAAGATTGTATCAGCTTTTGACCGAGCTCTTCTCTTCTTTGACCAAAGACGGATGAGCAAAAAACAAACCCTCCAGCCATGTTTGTACATACCAACTATAAGGCAATTAGCAATCTATTTATTTAACTCTTCGGACACACTGAATAACCTCTTCCTTAGGGCTTTACTCATGTTGCTAGAAGCACAGATAAGGAAAGCCACAGTCTTGAATCTGTCTCAGGGTTCAGAAAGAGACTTTCCAGGAGAAGCACAATGGATAAATTTTGTATGAAAGCTCTGGTTTTTTTAAGTCTACCCTAAAATGATATTTGATATCAGTGGAACAGACGATGTGCTGAGTTGCAAACAGGGAATTGTGAAGTCAGTAACTTAATGGTATCTGTTAATTTGCCGCACCGAGGTGACTCTTTTACATGAGGTATAGTACTTCAAGAAAGTATTGCTGGAAAAGTGCAAATGACATGGATGTCTCTCATGAGTCAGGTAAGAAAGATTGTTTCCTGAGGGAGTTCCAGGACAGATGGCATTTGCAAATGAAATGGCAGTGATGACAGAATTTGCCCAAGCAGATGTAAGCTGCTTCCAGGGAAACAAGAAGTTGTTGAATGAAGCAGGATCAACATCAACACCTATTAGAATGGCCCATCTGAAGAGATGCTCAGATAATCATTATGTTACATACTGACAGCTAGGAGACCACAGTGTTGTTAGTTTCTGGGTTGGAAATCAGTTTTTTGCACGGAGAGTGGTCATTGAAGAGGGAATGGAAGCAACGTATGCAGCACGAAGTGAACTGGTAGATGCAAAGCATCAGCTTCTGCATGCACTAGGGGGGATACAGCTCCTACGAACTTCAAGGTTTTCATTACTTCTACTTTGCTATAATAATTAATATCTGTAGAATGGCTCTGTCAAGGATCAATTCCTTTAAAGTATGAGAGTAATAGATTTGCTTCTGAGAGTCTAGGCACTTTGCTTTGGGTGCATAGGAGGAACTGTGGCGCCTGACGGTGTATTTAGACACAGTGACGCACCTCTGCTATGTCTATGAATGACAGGAATGAACCACTCCAGATTGTGCTTTGGACTAAAAACTGCTCTAAATCCATATTACATGACTAACAACGTTACCATTAAATTATTTCTATAAGGATAAAATATTGTAATGGATATTTTAATTGAAGTAGCATCTTACACTGCAGCTAAAGAGGTCTAAGTGGAATGAAGCAGTTCCTCAGTTTTTAAGCTAGTTTTGTGTTGTAGGGACTAATTTTATCTCCCAAAGAAAGATAGAAGAGAAACAAGAGATATAAATCATGAATTTTGTCTGTTTGCTTACTTCCAGACATCAGGGTGAGACAGGAGTCCAGAAATATGCAGAAGTAGAGTATGATAGTGACTGGGCATACTTAGTAACAGCTTCAAAAATGAAGTTGAAAGTTTTCATGATAAAGAAATGGATGACATTTATTCACCTTTTGCTCAACACTGAGTAAACCTTATGGAAAGATGGTAAAGCTTTTAGTTGTAAAAGTTAAAAAAAATGTTACAGGATAATTTGTGTATCAAATTCACTTATGATAGAGATATTACAAAGGAATAAAAATTTTACCCTGTTCTGCGATGTGTTATTCATTATGGTAGTTTGCTCCACTCTGATATGTTCATGGCGTAAGACAAAGGATCAGGGCATAAGCAGTTGTCATTTCTAGATGCAATGTTGTCAGTAAAGCCTTCAGGCACCTACTGGCTTCACACTGGGATTCTGTTTTTGTTTAAGATGAAATAGCAATGGAGGCAAAGGTGTAGATTGTCTCACCTTGGTTGGGCTAAGACCAAAACTCATGTTGTTCTGTAAAATAAATCATTGCAGAAACAGTAAGAATGGATGTGTTAATAGCCTGTACCATTCTGAGAACAAGCTACGGATATCCTGTATATCAACATCTGAAGACATCCAGTCAACTGTTAATCTACAGGCTGAAATGTTATTAGTTATCAAGGCTCAGGTTATTTTGCAGAGAAAATGGGAATATTTGTAAAGGATCTCTGTGTCTTGAGGAATCTATCACACACTATGCTCTTATTACCAAGACTGAAACAGAAACTGTGAATTGGTTGAGCTTGTATTAAAATGTGCAAGAGCAGACATACGCAAGTAGCATGTAACAGTTTACATGTAACAGAAAGAGCTTGGCTGAGTCTGAATGGAGAACATCAGCAGATTTATGGTACAATACATTTCAACATATATTATTTACAGTGGGTTATATTTTTTCTCTATTTGTTATATTAAAAACACCTCAACCAACCAACCAAAAAGAGGTATGCTTACAGACTTGAACTGGGAATTAGTAATATTCTTACTAGAGTTTTACTTGAAAGAATCTTGCAGATTTCCTTTGTTTAAGTTGTTGAACATTTCTGAAAAGGCTTTACTCTCATCTTTACAGCGGTAAAGAGTTAAACAAAATTAAAGGAAGAAGTGTGTGGTAGTTCTATACAGTATTGACTTATATTTATTTTTGGCATTTAACGTTATTTGTATCAACATCCATAAGACTGGAGTTCTGTGTGTATGTTTTGTACAATTATGCATTGTCTCTGAATATTAAATATTTCAGTTTCTGGGCCTGTTTTCTTTTCCCTAATGAGTGATATATATATATATATATATATATATATATATATATATATAAAAATGTAGTGAATCTTAGCATGTAAATAATTTTCTCAACATACCTAAAACAAAAGCAACAAAAGATTGATTGAATAATGAGCATATCTGTATTTTTACATATATTTCCTTGTGACAATTGTATCAAATAAGGTTTTGTTCCTGTTTAAATATGCTCTCTGATCAGCGTATGTGCATGTCTACATGAGTCATACACAATAGAGTGAGAATATTTTTCTGTTCTGCAGAAGGTCTGGAGCACTTATATTGCATGTCACAATTAGGTTTGGCTGTCAACTGTGTGCTAATAACCTGAAAGTGCCATTCATTGTGTAACATTGCATATAATGCTCAATGACCTTAGTGCTTGTTGGAAGCTGATTGTATTGAAGTGTCTTCAGAAAGAATCATATTTCATATATACCTGTTTTGTGTACTTCTCCCCCCCCCCCCCCGCCCCCGCCAACAGCAGAGCAAACACATAATAAGTTACTTCAATGTACCAAAACATTTTTTGTATTTATCCACATACAGGATAAATATAATGTCAGACTGCTGAGGTTAAAAGATGTGGTGCTAGACAGCACTGAATAGCAAACTTATTAAAAGTAATTTCACTTACATGAGAAGGATCTTCCAGTTATTTGACTTGAAGGTTAATGAAGAAGAAAATTCACCCTCCACTAGTGTTACAAGTTTTGCTATAAGCCAATTCCATTCACTTCTTCCTGATATCAGTACCATCATCACTGCTGTTCCATTATTCTTGACACAAACACGTATAATGCCACTGGCAGATACTAAAAAACCATGGAATACATATGTTCTGGCAAACTAAACAGGACCAATGCACAGACTGACACACTGATATGTGGTCATTCATACTTTTAAATTCTTAGCGTTGCCCCTGAATTAATTTTGGACTCATCAGCCAGCGCTCTCGGAGACTATGCCCAGACACAGTTTGCTGCTTAACACGGGCCAGAGGCTCCTCCTCACAAGCAATCTGGATGCAGTTACTATGGTTTGCGACAAAAGAGAATTTATCCGTACAGAAATAAGCTGTGCCAAGGCAGCTGGAAACAGGACCAAAGAATAGTTCATGTTGTATTTTCTTTATTAGCACAGGCATAGCCACCGATTCTAGACAATGAATAACATGCTGTCTCCATGTAACTACATCTATTTGCATTCTGCATCCTTGCTTTTAGCTTTGGAGTGTGGCAAGCGATGCTCAACAATTCAGAAGCCAGCATGATTTACACACTACTACAGAAGACTTCATATATTTATTTTTAAGGAAACTGGATGATTAAAATCAACCTGATTCTTTATTAAGGCAATGCTTTGCAATAACATTTCTTTCATAGAAGTGTTCTGTGGGAGCCATAAAAGATTCTGTACAAATTATGTCAAACCCTGCCTAATTCCCAGAAGCATTTTAAGGTGAATTGATGCAGGAGGCATGCTCCAGCCTGAGTGTTGCATGTCGTTTGTTTTGTGACATTCAAGGCTGAAGCTAAATCCCTGAATGTCAGAGAGACATTCAGGATTCTGTGCAGTACTGTCTGCAGAGAGTGTTTGACCTTCACTATGGTACTTGCTGGGGGCATTCTAGTCTCCTGAATGCTCATAGGGGGACACAGATACATGTGGCCTGTTTTGGCAGAACATAAAACCTAGTGCTGAGCAGTTTTCAGTACAGACAGAGCTTGCAACGCAGTTGAGCTATGCTTATTCAGCAAAAAATGCCAGGCGGCATTTAGGCTTCCAGATCTACTTCCAGTTTTCACAGCGTTAAAAGCTGCAGATCTCCCTTGGCTGAATTACTGGATTTTGGATTAAGTTCTGTATAAGAAATCTGAAGATGGTGCAAACTTCCTGAAAACTCCATTCCTCATCTACTAAACTTGTAATTATGTCCTTCTAAGAAACCTGTGCTCATTACATCTGTAAAGTAGTACCTTAGCTAGAACTGCCCAGACAGAAAAAAATTCCTCGTGCTCTACAGCTACAGACTGTTTATTTGATGGAACTAATCATATGTCCTTCTCTGCTTAGTTTCTTATTTTATTTTCTGTATTGTTAATGTTTTCTGGGACAGTATAAACTTTAAAGTTAAAGACTTTCTTGTAAGAACAGTGATATCATCTCAAGGTTTGATGGTTCACAAAGCTACAGATAAGTTGTACTGGCTCAAATACTTAGTCATCTCTGAAGTTAGAAGAGTTCATAGGATCTTTTGTATACCACAATCCAGAGGTACCAACTAGACCTCTTTTTTTTTTTTTTTTAACCTATATGCTATTGATATTTTCAAGCAGGACAACTAATGTTTAATGTCTTTTGGATATATGTATATATTCAATTATGGCAGAGTTTCATCCAAAAATATTTTCCATTTTCTTTCTTAAAAAGGGAAAAAGCAATTCAGTTTTTCAAATGAAGTATATAAATAATTATTCTAGCAAAAAAAGAGGAAAAATGCAATGATGAAATACTTGGCCTAGTCCTCTGACTGAAATGTAAACAGATTTGAGCAATCTGTTTTCAATTCATCTTAACTTTTTGTATCACTCTCCTGAAGAATCAATATTTATTGTTCAACGCAAATGGGAACAAAACTCAAAGTGATGTTGTTTATGAATCTGCATCATGTTCTAAAAGACCATACTGCCTTAGAAAATCATCACTTTTCTCTATCTGGCCACTCCAGGAATAGAATAATGAAAGGAATGAGCCTATCCCTGCTCTTAATATATTTTAAGCTGATTTCCAACTTGGAATGTACTCCTATATGAAAAACAAAACCAAATCCCTTTTGAGTTCCTTTCGTTAAGTGCTCCCCTTTATCCTGACCAGTAAAGGTGATTTAGAAAATTCATTGGTCTCCAATTCACCTTTTTCATAAAATGGGAATCTAATGTATAATTTGGGCTGATGCAGTAGCTCAGGGAAAAATGTCTCAATGATCTTCTACAGCATACAGGACTTGCTTGAATTCCACTTCACATTGTCTGCCTCCATTTTCTCCAGGGAAAAGGATTAAACACTATGGTGTTACTAACCTCTAAACACAGCTTTGTCCTTGGAACAATTACAGAGCACTGTGGTTAAACAGCACCCTTACTTCACTGACTTTGCTACAGCATGGGACTTTGAACTCTTTTCTGCAAACCTGTTCTGAGATAACTTGATGCCTGTTTTTCGTGGTGATGGCACACTGCTCTTCTTGAGTGACCAAACCTGTGTAACCCCTCAAGGACTTTCAAGTTAGACATGGATGGAATTGGGATTAGTAGCACTTGTCAGAATATGCCTGAATGCCTTGCTTAAAAATGAAGCTTTTCCATAACAACATAAAGAAATAGAGATGTTGCTTTCCTACATGCTGCTGTAATATTTTTACAGGAGTCAGAGAAGCACTAAATGAAATTTTGTGTGCTACCTTCCTTGGAAAAGTGGAGTTTGCCTTTGAAGTGACCTGTTTGGATAAAAAGATGCAAGGAGGAGAAATGCAGACTTTGAAGAGGGCCATGCAAGCCATTTCTATGGCTTGATACTTTATTAAATATGTAAGCCGAAACCTTGCCATCTTAACAAAGACATATCTGCTAGCAACTTCTCCCCAAGGAACATCCCCCACCATACTACTTCCTATTTTCAAAAGGAGTCTGGTTTCCACCTATAAATTTTATTATTAATGTTTCATTTTAAAGCTGTCTGAACCAATTAGTACCCATAGTATGTTTCTACAGTGGGAGAATCATCAGAAAATGTCAGATTAACCTTTTGTGGTTTTCTATAGCAGCGCATTCAAATGTCCTATTAATAGGAAGCAAAATGTTTGTTTAATTGTTTGTTTTCCTTCTCCACTGTATAAAGGAGGCACTTTTTGGCTAAAGAATGTGAATATATAACTCTCAAATGCATCATGAGCTGCTGGCAGGAAATTTATAACTCATGCTTCCTTATCTGCAAATAACATGCTCCCATTATGGAATAGGTCAAGCATTCTTTTTGCCTAAACCACATTAGACTGCTTTTGAGGGCTGTCCTGAGGCTTAAGAAGCTCTTGCTGAAGGACTAATATAAGATAGTGGAAAGTTCAAAATATTAAAAAATGCAATGGAGGAAGAGACTTATGGACAAAATCTTCCTCCAGTTTAATCATCAATATACATCTGGAGAAATTCCACTGAAGCAAGAAAATTACTCTGGGATTATACCAGAAGAACCGTAAACAAAATAAAACAAATATGTTGGGAAAAAAGGACCAGAGAGAAAATAAAATACACTTAAGCATAATTGAAAGGAAAAACTTCACAAGATAAAATGTTACAAAAGGAAAACGGAACAATCAGGCCACAGTTTAGATAACATAGCAATCAGCCAATAATAAACCTGTCTACCTAAAATTCACAAAAAGATCTGTCATTAGTATACAGCTCATATCTTAGTAGTTATAGCAGTCTTCAAAAGTTGAGACACGAATTAAAATCTGCTGTAGTTATCTGCTCAACAAACATGCTGATTTCGTACCAACCCACTACATGCTGTGGAAGTTTGTATTCAGAGTAACTTGACTCAGAGCACGGTATGGGAAGATTTTGCACCTCTATATACATACCTCCCTTCTCATGGCATACACGTAGAAAATCTGTGCTATAAAGCATTTAATGTAATCATTAAGGGCATAGACTCATCGTCAGAGGTGTTTGGCTGCCTAACTCTTCCAAAAATGAAGTTAAGACACTAAAACATATGAGAAGTTTAAGTCCAAGTCCCTGAATCAGCATTGTGGTTACAGAGCTGCCTGAGCATTGTTTGATTTATTTTTTCTGAAGCTCTGATAACAAAATCAACATCTCTAGTTTATGTCCCAAAATGCTGATTTAGCTTATTAATCAGTAACTTAGAGAATGAATAAATAGTCAGGACAGTACAAAATATAATTCTTCTCCATGGGGACATCAGAAGGTGTCTGTCACCTATGCTAGGTATCAGAAGTTACAATAGTCAATGGAGAATTAAGCCATAAAACTAATAAAGCCTGGGGAGTTATTCAGTTAAATACAAGAATTATTTCAGATAATCTGAGGTATCTTGTCCTGCAGCTGCATCCAGCCCTGTCTCCACCTGCTTCTCCAGAAAGGTACAGATCACTTTAGCACTGTGACTTATCAGTCAGCCTTATGCACATATCCTACATGCTCTCTGGCATTTGAAATGGCACAAAACAATGATACTTAAGAAAAAAAAAATCCCACCTTTGTTGTTTATACTCAGTTTAGATTAATTGTTCTCTAATCTCCACTAATTGCTTTGGCTAAATTTCCACTGAATATAATGAAAGACCAGATAATTTGCATGCTTGTGGATGTCTACATCCAGACATTCAGGCCCAGTGTCTTAATCTCATGATAACTTCTATTCTAGCTGACCATAGTGATATCTAGTTGAAAATATCATAACTTTGCTTCAGCGACCTCTTCCATCTGATGAATATTTATTAATATTTGAGGAGCTTTGGTTATTTTCAGGTGGAAAGAATCTATACCTGTGAAATCTATTTATTATCATAATTACTATCTGATTAAAAGTTTAGGGTCATAAAACCTGAAATTTTTAAGTTTTACTAACCCAGACAGTAGGAAAGGAGAATTCTGTCATAACAGAATTATAATAATGGCAAAAATATATGGAGCAACAGAAAAGAAATAGGATAAAAAAAGGTGAACGAAAAGAAAAAATGACGGCTGAGCAAAAACAAGATAAAAAGACCAATAAGCTTTTTGTAGGACTGTGGACAAAGTTCAGTTGCATCAATTCTTCATATACTTTCTCACTTATTTCCACTTTTTCCTCGTGAAGGACTAACTTCCTGAAGACAATAAGCTAGACCTCATCATGTTCCCATTAAAGTGAGTAGTCAATCTCCCATTTATTTTAGTAGGTCAAGGGACAACATCAAGTTTGTGCTATTGAGCAGATTGGTTTGTGGATATATTGCAAAAAAATGAGAAGTTTCATGAAATCATACTAAACTAGTTTCTGCTACACTTATACTTTTTTTTTCTTAGAAATTCAGTTGTTCCAAATCATGTTTTGGTTTGGTTTGCTTCCTGCAGAAATAATCAATTTATTAAATTGTTTATTTCTAAGTAGAGCATGCAAATATTGAAGGGAAGTACTCCAAGATCTCGGTTAGTAATACAATCAGCCTTTTATGTATTTTCTTTATTACAAATGGTCAGCCAATAGTCAAAGGTGCAGCTTGAACAGATACTTGACAGGCAACCCACAAAATGGGAGAACTTATTAAACTATCTGTTTGGGGTTTTTTTGTGGTTTGTGGGTTTGTTTTTTTTTAAGTATAAATATGATGGATTTTTATGGGCTTTCTATTATGAAAGGGTAAAAAAAAAAGAGGATAAGGGGTATATTGGGTACTTTCTGTCATAAACAGTTTGCTAGTTCCTTTATTGGAATGCAATCCTCTCTTGGGTTTGCATAGTGATTTTTTTGACTGTCTGCTAATAAATGACTCAAAGTATAGAAATGCCATGAACTTGAGGTATGTTGATACAGAGTTCCTTGAAATTAGAGTCCTGTGTATCTAGTATTGTCATGGCAGTTTGAAAAGACTACACTGCAATGTTTTCATTATATTTATGCTGCATTCTTGTATTCTGTAAAAATTAATTAGTTTAAAGGTTGTACTGGGCACCTCCCAGAGCCAGGATGGGTGTATTTCTCTCCTCTGTCTTCTGGAAAACTTGGAGAGGGACCTAGAGGAGTGAGGATCTTCCTAAGAGTGACGGGAGACTGCCAAAGCTAGAAAAGGGATACAATACAATTTGAGGTGGTCTTTTTTGTTTGCATCATCAGACTGTTAGGTCATCAGATCTGGAGTAAGAAGTTACCTTTTGCCAGTTTGCAAAAAGGAAGAATAGATTTGAGATGGGGGAATTAGTCACCTGCTTCATAAAAAGGAGTATGTGAAATGGTTATTTCCTCAAAGATTAATTTAACTAATCCCTTTCCATCATAGAAAGATACTTATCTTCCTCCTGGGAAGTTCATGCTGTTCTATTGCAAGAGTTAAACTTACTAAACATCTTGTGGATTTTTTGTCTGGGGATGTAAGCATGTGACATCAGAATTCACACCGTAATTTTTGTTTATTTTGTCACACAGCCTGCAAGTCTTTTCTTGAAGTACGCATAGCAGAACTGTGGTTTGAACTCTGTTTATCCTTTATGTAGCTGAGCAATGGGAAAAGGCATGATACGCTTACAAAACAGAAGTGAGTGGGCAGGGACCTCAACAACTCAAAACTACACTGTATTATATAAGCTTGGTATTTAACTTTTTTAAAAAAACTCTAAAACTATATTGCAGTGATTGGAATACCTACTACAATATCCTCTCTTCCTGAATTTCCTCAGGCATATAACTGCAATCACTCTATATCCTTTATATTCAGTCAAACATTACTCTCCCTGGAGATTCCTGTGGGAAATATTCTTTTCTTTTTTTACTTCAATCAAAATCATCAGCCATGGCACATCGATTACAGACATAAAAAAAAAAAAAAATAACACTCCACAAACCTAACTAAGCAGCAAAAAAGGTGAGAACCATAGGAATGTTGTTCAGTATTTACTGCTTCATAGGAAGTTCTCAGGAGAAGCAGACTAAAACCTTATGAGGAAAGTCCTAGAATTTACTTTAGATTGTTCAGCAAGAAAGATTCCCTGCAGAAAAGTAAGGAAATGTATAAGGTAAATTAAATATTAAAACATTAGCAAAGAATTATCAAAGCACTGTAAATAAACAATTTCAAACTGAAAACAATTTTTAAAATGTGTGATTTACATGTTGACTTATCAGTGCATTTAAATATGTGACTCTGATTTTATACACAACACTTAACAGGAGTGAATTTATTAACTTTGTCTTCATGACTAGCCTGGGAAATAATGTGATTGACACAGAAACACTGTTCATCAAATGCTGTAGGACATCCCTAGCTAATGTCTAATCATCTCCGCTGGTCAAAAACATGCTGTCACAGCATCATCTAGCTAATGATTAGAAAGGTATGAAACGAAGAAATTCCAGTTCCTCAGAGCAGGATTTAATTGGTTTTAAATATTCATATGTGAATACGGCTTTCTTCACCTTTATTCCTTGGACTTAACAGTTAAACGATACCCAATCCAGTCTAAAACTTCAAAGCCAATATTTCCACAACCATTCATTAACTTCTTCATGAACTTTATGACCAATGCTTGATTTTTACGTGGCTAACTTTTAACAGCATCTGTCTGCTTTGGGTTTTTTTGGTTTTGTTTGTTTGTTTGTTTGTTTTTAATTTTTCATTTTTTATGACTGGAGAATCTATTATGGACGGACGTGGTGGGAATTACCATGGCAGTAGGAATGGCAAGAGACAACTCAGCAAAGGGACAGATGCATCTCCCTGCAGGAAAAAACTTCTGATCTTTGGCTAAGGTACCTGGATTTGGGGTCCTTGCCTTGTTCTGTTTGAGCTTTGCTAGCAGTGAGTTCAAAAAGATGAAAATCCACTGAGGATGCATAGTTGATTTCCACAGGATTTAAGGATCTTCTTTATGTAACACTCCTGTGGGAAAAAATTTAAAAAACAACAGAAGACTTGGAGCATGGTAGCAAAAATAGCATTCTTTATTGAAGTCTGGTTGTTTTGAATTATTTCTGTAAGTCTTCTGGTGTTAGAAAATATATATATATATATGAACTTTCTATTAGAGGTTTTTTGACAGTGAAACATATTCCCTGTTTTTGGTTTGGACTGTTGCTAAGACTTTCCCTAACTGAGCTCTTCACCTGGCATTACTGCTCATTCTGCGGGGTGTGTGACATGTTTTCTCAGCAAGTTCTTGTGTACCCCAAACCCCAGCAACAGGAAGCAATGAGTTGTTACAATCCACAACACTTTCCAGTGTCTGTCTCTACCTCTGTGTGTAGATACTCCAGTCGGGTTCAAGCAAAACTGAGCCAAAAATGTGTTCTGAGATTAATTTCTGCTATTTAAACATGAATACATATCAATTAGGGGCACTGCACAAGGAAAACACTAAGCAACAGGGTAACAGCCTATGCTCCCAATGCACGCGTTTTTACTCAGTAGAGTGCAAGTTTTTACACTATTATGAATTCTCAGCTATACAAAATCTAAGTCTTAGACAAAACCATTGTACTTATACCAACACAGAAAAGAAAAATTAATAAACTGCACCTCTAGCAGCCCATTAAAACCTACCTTGCTTACTAAAGTGATTTACCCTTTCTGTGAGAAAAAGGTACACCTACACCATGGGAGAGACAGAGAAAATGAATCATGTGACCATCCACTTGCATGGGTTACTGATGTGATAGAATACCTGCAAGGATACGATACCACAAGATAGGAAGGAGTGATTTTTTTAACACTGAAAAATGTGACTGCTTTACTTTCTCCAATGAATATATATAAGCACTGAGAAGTTTTGTTATTTGAACTCTCTACATTCCTTGAGAATTTTATTCTAACCTGGAAATCGCCAATGAAAGCATTTTTTTCTGTTTGAACTTCTCACATAAACCCAAAGCATCATGAAGTCTTTTGGTTTTGGGTTTTATTTTTTTAAGCACCCTCCATTTCAGACATGAAGCAGGACAGGTTTTGGACAATGGCAAAAGTTGGCATAAAAATTTATTATTTTACACTACAAACTTTAAAAAAGTAAAAAATGTTGTTCATTCATAAGGAAATAAACTTTTATATGAAGATGTGTTTTCTACTTGTAATTATTGTATCAAGGTTATAAAGTTAGTTTGTTTTGCAGCATTTGTGCAATATCAAGTTAGCAAAATTTTAAAATACCACAAACAAGACTTGGGGAAAACAAAATGAAGCAGTTATGTAAGAAACTGAATGTTCGGATTAAAGAACTTTTGCTGACCATTCTGCATAGCTATCTTCTGCTCTGCAGGATTGACACAAAGCCATCTTAGTAGGAAGCAGGAAGACCTTAAAATAACAAGATCTACATTGCTGTGAATGTGGAACGGCTAAAATTCAAAGCAAATAAAAAAAGCACGGTACTAAGTCTTGTAACTAATTGTAACTAAGTCTTGTAACTGGTTTATAAGGTTATGTTTTATACATGCCATTTAGATTTTGGCCCAAAGAAACAAAATTGACTAAGAGGAACAGTTTAGGAATATTTTGTTGAATAACATGTTTGGATTTTTTTTTTAAGTTATACGTTGACTTCGCATTTTCTTTCCCCACCCCTTCAGTTGGCAAGTGTCTTTATGAGTTATAACCTTTCCACTTCTAGCCGTGCAAATTATTTTACATGATTGATTGGTGTAATTAGACTGTCTAGTGGAGCGGTGGCAGTTCCTTGTGCTGCCAAGTAGGAAGGACCTCAGCACTGAACTCTCACAGCCTGGGATGGACAACAACGGACCTGCCATGGAGAAGCTGGGCCTGACCTCTGCGGAAGGTGGTGGACATGTCACTCAAAGAGCAGACCTGCTGACTGTGAGCAGAAAGCAGCTGTTCATGTGCCTCTAATAGCTGGATGCAAATTGGTAGTTGCATAAGTCTGTATGTTAAGGAAACAGGTGAGATGTTTTGTGAATAGGGAGATAGGCTATTTGGAGCAGACTGGAGGGGAAGATAAGTCTGTATTCAGTTAAAAACTCATGGCTTCCGTGTTAATCATTCCATAGAATATCTGTAGATATGAAAACATATTTTAAAATAATCTTGCTTTGAGTTGTTATCTTCTAGCCCAATAACGTTACCTTCTCTCATACCCCAACACTTCAAACAGATCCTTAACATGAAGATCTGTTCTGGCTAGGACCTCTCATGAGATGGTTGGATAGCAAAAGAGTTGTCTTTAAAAGAGGTTCAAAAATTCTAGCTAAAATTATAATTAAGCCCCCTGAATAAAATATTTCACTGTGTGTGTCTATACATTTTATATACCTGAACATAGATACATAAAAGACAGCTACATTAACAAATCTAGATTGGAAACTAAACTTCCGTATTGGTAACTCTTCTCTTCTTGCAATGTCTGCGTCATTATACATGTTTAGTACCAGTCTTGACCCTGTTATATAGGGTTTTTCTCTCTTCTTTGCTATGCATTACATTATTAATGCATATAAAATGATGGCATACATTCTTATATGGCCTGAGAAACTAAAATAATTCTAAATCTATGTATAAGAGCAATACTAATAGCATTACCTTGAAAAAAAAACCAAAACAAAAACAACCATAAACTGTCAATTTGGTTTTGTATGTCATTTAGATGCATTGCTTCTGTGGTTCTTAATTTCACTGGTCTTAACTGTTGTGATTAAAAGCCATTGCACAAGCAAATCAGAAGAGGCTTGGTAGTTTTAAACAGCAGGCAGATACTAGCTGCAGTCCTTGATGCATCAACTCAATTAAAAATGCAATCAAGTTGGAGAACTGGAGTTAAAACAGAAGTAGGATGAGTGGACATGAGGCTCGGAAACTGAGCTGTCTGTCTGGAAAGGACACTGGAAATATCTGGAGAATCCATGTAATCTTGATGAAATTCCTTTTAAAATTGCACATACTGAAAACAGATTAGGATTATCAAGGAACCAGATATTAAATATTTTTGGCTGATAAAATCTCTGAGAAAAAAAAAAATATTCCTTTTTTGAGCAGATAACAGTAAACTCCCCACTAAAAACCGTGCTAAAAATTTCCATATCACAGCTGCCCAGAGTGCATAACAAGGAGAATATTAGTAATGTCCAGATGCACATAAATCTACAGGGATGCCTCTTGCCAACAGCAAAATGAAAGGGATGACAGTGTCAATCACATCCAATAGACTATGTTAATGCTTTTCAAACAGTTCTTTCACACTCAAAAATAGCGCTCATTAATAATGTATGGTCCGGTATGAAGGAGAAGGAATGTTGCCTCCAAAACTGATAGAATTCATTGTTCGTCTCTATACTCCTCTAAACAATAAAGCCCCATTTCTGAAGGACAATTTTTCTTTTGTCTTTAGGACTGTGCTGAAATGATTTCAAACCTATTATACTAATTGGGCCCTTTAGTTTTCAAGCATGTGCTGCAAATGTTGCACTTTAAGAGCCTTCTCTCCTCCACTGCCTCCATCCCCCCTCCCACCCTGACTGGCATTTCTGGATTGCATGAGTAACTTACCAAGCTTTTCAGAATTGCTGGGTGGGTGATGGTGCAGAGTTTTTTCTCTGCTCCTCCACTCTGTTGTTCGAGCAGCTGTCAGGAAGGTGGGCCTGTGGGTTTGCAGATATATTTTGAGACTAACAGATTGTAAACTCACACATGAGAACAGAAGAAATACTGAGAATCTGAAAAGGTTATCCACCCCTTGGAGACTAATCTCCTAATATACTATTTTTGTCAAAAAGCACCTCAATTGCTTCTCAAACAAGGCCATTATTTTTGCCTCACAAACCATTCAGAGTGATGTTTATAACTGCCTGCTTATAGCAAAAGGTTCTTTTATACCTGTGTGAATTCAAGTTTTATTTACTTTCAGTCACTTCCCTTTGTTCTATCATCTAAAGTGACAGCCTGTATTTGAAACAGTGACTTGTAATGTTCCTGCCCCAGAGGACAACCAGACCAGCAAGAGATAAATCAGTGCATTTTCCTCCCTTGCCCTGACAGAAGAAACAGCCATAATAGGGCAGATTATCAAAACACTTAGCTTTTTGGGCTGCTAACCACAGTCCCCTCAGTTTTGCACCAACTGTAAAATCTTCTTTTCTCACTTCTTAGACTTACTTTTTTTCTTCCTTTCTTTTCCACCACTGATATACACAAATGTATATGACACCAAGGGTATCAAAAAACCTAGTGGTCCCAGCAACTTCTTCCTACACACTGACAATGACAGCAGGAGTTCAGGTTTTACAGTCCCTTGATCTTTCCAGTCAGTGTAAAGTTTGGACTTTGAATTTCTTTTTAGATCCATTTTCAGCACTGCCATAGGTAGAATGGAGAAGAAATGGTAAATATTGCAGTCTGGTAGACCCCCAACCTCAGTTTTCATTTTATAAAGCCCAGAACTTAAGATCTGATCCCCTTCTGACATCCCTCATGTCTCATCCTAATCCATGAGAAGTCACAGATCCCGCTCTCCCTTCGGCACAGTTAAAATCAATGGCTATTGCTGTCAGGTACTGCTCGTTCTGACCCATGCTATACCACCCTGCCTATTTGTTTGTTTGCCACATGCTTCTCCCCGCCCCCAAGGACAAATGGCTTTTTAAAATTTGAAACTCCTTCAACCAGACTTTATGTTTTTATGAGGTCCAATGCATGAAGTCTGAGGTCAGGGGTGGCTTCAATGTTTGTAGTAAGATATTGTCAGTCATACATGTTCTTTTCTATTTTTTTATCCTTGCTTATTTGTGATATTTTTTGTTACAAATACCTCAAGCAATACATTAGAACCTTTTGGGATTATAAACCTAGAAAAAGGATTAGTTAAATTTAAATGAAAATTAATTTAGAAGATTACAGATAGAAAGTAAATATAGAGCTCTCCAGAAAGCAATTACTGAAAAGAGACTTTCAAACATAAGAAAATCACACAACATGTGATGGTCTCATGGTCTCGCAGCTTCAGAGATTCACCCTCAGTGCAAGTTCAAAAGATACAAAATACTAGACAATCTTATACATCAGTTCCATTTTTGAATGTTTCAGAATATTTGAATTAAAATTCACAATAATACAAAATTTTCATTTCAAACATCACTGAAGACAGGGCAGTCAGAAGTATTGATATATTGCTTTTGAAGATGAATATCATCAACAAAATGGGGGCTAGATCCAATAAGGGATTTCTACACCACCTAATTCTAGGTGTGCGGTCATGCAGGGGGAAATAAAAACATTTGGTCCCTCATAGCTATACTGGGCTGAATAAAGCTTTTCAACAGTTAAAAGAGGTAACACAGAGCAAGAAGATGCTTGAGACCAACCCAGGGCTACCTGTTAAGGAATGACAAGCATCAGCATAGGCCTGAAATTCCTCTTCATCCTGCATCCCAGAAGCTTCACTTCAATGCCCTGTTTCAAGATAGATGCCTCTATCATGTCTTCTCCATGTGGCTGGCAGGATGGGGAACAATGCAAAGGCAAACTAATGTGGGTGGTCAGCAGGTGAGAGCAGCCAACAGACACAAGCCAAGGAAATAGATCGTATCATCTTGAGACAGGCCTGGCTACTAAGACTGAAACGTCCCAAACAGCAGTGTGTTAGGCAGAAAACAACCATAGTGCCCAGTAGTTACCTCTCCAAAGGAAAAAGAATGCAATTTTTTATTGAGAGTTAGTTTTTCTTACCCTATCTTGTCACAGTTTTCTTCTTCTTCTATTAATAAAAATGCAGTTTGTTAGCTATGTGATTTATATATGCAGCTGAAGAGAGTTATCTCACTGATCTTCGTAACATTCAGTAAAATGTCTGTGGTTTTCTGTGTTTTCTTGCAGTGATTTCCTTTAAACTTGAACCCAGTCTTGCTACTGACAATAAAGTATGGCAGAAGGACTATGCAGGCATTGTTCTTTGCTAATATTGCTATATAATAGCCCTACAGAAGTTTTTGCATAAATAGGATCAAAATTCAGCATCTTCATTAGCCTGAGAAGATTTAAACATCAGAACCTTTTTCCAACCTCCCAGAACTGTCCTGACCAGCTGCTTATAGGTTGCTGTTCATGAAGATACACTTTCTCTTTCCCACTACGCTACAGAAAAATAGCAAGTCTCCTTGGGTAGTTTCCAATGGAAAAATAGCAAGATACAATATTGTATAACCACTAACTGGGCCTTTACTAGGGCAATCAGTGTCTTCTGTTTTCAAGACAAGAAAGAAGTCTACAGTGGTTGAGATAGGTGAGAAGGGGATGACTTCCCTCCTTTCCAAGAAAATTTTAGCTCTCAGGGCATTTCATAGAAAAAACATCCTGATGTAGGTATTGGCTCTGACGATACTAAGGAAGTCAAAGAGAATGCCAAGGCAAATTTAGACAGAGAAAAGTTCTTACCTGCATCTTGGAGGAACTTTACACTGGTCAAGCCTCAATCACAGTTTGTACTGGCACAAGTTTTGGGATCCCCAGGATTTAAAATCATGTGAGATGTTTCAATATCCCATTTTACATAAAGTTCTTTCAGATTCCGTCCAAATTCTCCAGCTTCAGTTAGTCAACACCTGAAATCCAATTATGCAGCCCCAGTCTCATTAGCAGGATCTCTGTCATTAAAAACAATCAAACAAACAAACGAACAAAACCACAAAACCCCCACAACACTCATCTTACAATAATAGTATTTTCGAGGGTTTATTATTAACTTTTTGCCATTGATTAGAATGCAAAATATTTACCAACTTCCGGTTAGCACATCCAGCAACATATTTAAGGATTTAAAGACTGGATTCTGGTATGCCTTTGGTGAAACTTTTGCTCAGGTGACATGACCTCAGTTACACTTTTCTTCTTATTTTTCTCCTGAGTATTTACAGTATACTGGATTCACAAGGCATGAATTAAAAAATCAGAGTTCTTAATCAGTTTATTGAAGTTGTTTGAGACAAGTGCATCAGTTCAAGGATTGACATAATAAGATACTATTGGGAGGGGAAATCACAACACAATCTTGCACATTTAGATCATCTCCCTCAGTCCTTGTTTGTACTGAGGTAGGACTTCATGGCCCATTTATCTTCTATCTATCTATCTCATTCATACCAAATATTGTAGGATAATACCACTTATTGTCTTCCCTCCCTAGGCAAATGCCTCACAGGTTATATTAGACCCATCTGGCTGCAGTGATCTCAGGGATGCAAAGCTCCAAAATGTGGTGAGTTTTGTAGGAACTTGCCAATAACAGGAAATATCTAGTTTTATAGTTCATTCTGGAAAGGTCATCTGATGGCCTCTCCATATTTTCTAGGAATTTGGGAATAAAATGGTCCATTTGCCAGGTACATGTTCAGTCCTGGGAATCAAGGACATCTGGTCACTACAACACTACCCCAGAAGATGGATGTCCAGCCTTCTCTGAAAATTTTTGGAGGAGGTAGAAAAGCTACACATCCAGAACACACTGACAGTAGGTAAAAAGGCATATAATGGTGAAAAAGGAATGTAATGGTAAAAACTTCAAGGCTGGTAAATTTCATCAGAATTTTCCTGTATGTTTTAATGTTCTGATTGATTTTTCGCTCTGGAATAGATTTGATCCTTAAGCATCATTGCCTTTGTATGTATTTCAAGAGTTACTCTGAATGATTGCTGAGAAACACCTTCATGAACAATTAATTTTATCAAACCTAATGATATTTAGTTATGACAAACTTAGAAACCTTTCTCAGTAGAATCAATTTAAACAGGAATAACCAGTACTCTAAGAACATAGTCATCTCTGACTACGGTGAAAGCATCACTTCAGGTTGCTGGAAATTTCATTACAAAAGGTCATAATAAGAGTTCATTGTTATAGAAATATTGTATAATTTCCATCAGATATCTGCTTGACATAGGATATTGCAATAGTCATGTCCAGTTTTCCTTAAATCTTAATAAGAAAATAATTCAGCTTTATAGGGAAATCAAAAACCATGGACCTATATTACAAAATAATATAGAACACACTGCATTAAGAAATCTATGTATACACCAGTTGACAGCATTTTAAAATAATCGAAAAATATTCTTGCTCCCCAAAAGACTCTATGTACTTAATTTAAAATGAATGGAAATGATGCTTTAACTTTTAAATCTATTTACTGACTATTTACTGAATCACCAGTTTCATGGAAGCAAAATGAGAAAGTACAAAAACATGTAACAGACGGAGAGCAAATCTAATCCAAATGGCATCATATAAGAAAAACATAGAGAGTTTGCAGGACAAAAGTAATTTACTAGATAACATCTGGTGCCAGTTATGAACTGTCTTCCTGAGAATGCTGATGCAGAGAAGTGAGAAGTAATGGAAGCCAATAACAGTGCAGAACATCATCTCATTTATGGCTGATACATGGTCAGGACTTCACTAGCAATTTGAGCTGAACAGGATCGTTTTCAACTTATGCTCTTACAGTTTTTGCCATTTTTCTTATGTCTACATTTTATCTAACAGAGAAGGAGGAAGATTCGCTGGTTTGGAAGTCTGCTGGTCAAGAGAGAGACTTTAAAAAGCATAATAAATGTGTATTGCATACCAATATTGTTAAAGGCCATGCAAAACCATACCAAGTATTCTGATTCCTGAGGCATGTGTACCTGACCTACATCCCTCACCATCACTGCCACCTGCTAATTCTTCCCATTTCCCTTACCAGTGTCTCTCTAGGCAACATCTAGCTGTGGCAGACTTCCACCCCTCGTTCTTGTGAAACAGCAGCGCATCCCGGGTCATATTTACCTGCATCACTTACCCCACTTGCTACAGCTGCAAAATCAGAGTAGTTCAACTTCAGTGAAAGGCATTAAAAGAGAGATGGAGACTGCAACACTTTTTTTTCTTCTTGTTTGGAGCATGTTGTGGATTTTGTTGAAGTCAAAGCATTTCAGAGTTGAGTTGCAGCTGTGATGTGTCAACAAGATCTGTCTTCTCATACATTCTACAGCCAAACAGTAGGTGTATGACAAACTTTGTGGTTCAAAAACATGCATGCCACATGCCATAAATTAACTTAGCCATCCCTGAAAGTTTGCATAAACATTTTCCATCTTCCCAATCAATGTGGCATTCATAATCTGTTAGAAGACAAACTGTGCCCGTTTTTGTCACCCTCTGAATCTGAAAACTTCCAAGAAGAAACAAATGCAGGGTTTGTTTGTTTGTCTGTTTGTTGGGGAGGAAGATTGCTGGAATTTTTCCTGGTTTGTTTATTTTGCATAGAACTATTTAGCTTTGGTAACACTATCCAAGAGCTAGTCTGAGCTCAGCATGACACAAGTGGAAGAAATGGCCAGATTCTGTATGGATGACTCAGAGCATAACATAACCTGCTTGCTTTCTTTGTCGCTGTGTGTAGGGGTGGGGATGGAAGGGAAAAGGCAGAAGGAAGTGAATTACTGCAGTCCTTGAAGTCTATTGTTCTATTATTCATCAGAGAATAAATGTAGGACTGGTACAAAAGCTCTGCTGACTGCCCTTTCGTGTTTGCCTTCTCTCTATCCAGTTATCAGAGTGGAGTCATCCAGAGAGCAGTGCCTGTGCCCTGTAACAGACCTGATCCAGGTCCCAGGGGCATCTTCATGCACCAGTCAGATGGAAAGGGTTTGAGGGAAGGGTTTCGGTCATACCACAAGATCAGTGTTAACACAATGATACAGCAGGGAAAAGTACCCTTTGTAGAAGACAATGCAATGTATAATGTTCCTGAGATACAAGACATCAAAAGGGATAAAACATCAAAAGTTATCACTTGAAGCATTTTCTATAGCAAGAGTTCAAATTTATCTTAAAAGAAAAGAAATTAGTGCAAAGATTTCAGGATGTGAAAAGGTGTTTTTATGTTACTTTAAACTTTGTAAATGATCCTACAAATTAAATTCCTGCTAGACCAAGATAGTAGGAAAAAAAACCCCACAACCAGAAATATTTGCTGATATTCCTGCTAATGGTTTTTTATGGAGTCTTCTACATTATATATTTTATATTCTCTTTCAAAATACTTCCCAACATTTTTATATGTTTTATTACTGAAGGAAGTTACACGAAAATGAAAAAAGAATCACAAAATGGCATTAACTACCATTTGAATTGCCAATAGTGTGTCACTTGGAAAAAAAGAAAAACTAAATCAATTTTAGCAGCATTTCTATTAGAATTAAGCAGAAAGGTACTGGAATAGGGAAATACATTGCATATCATCTAGACAGTAGAGCAGAATCGAACACTGGTAAATAGGTAATGGTAAAAAATAGACTACAGAGTAGACATGTTTAGAATATATATACCATATATCACAGTAAAGTTTCAGTCTTCATCATCATATTTTATCTGAAGCCTATGAGATAACAACTGCATTGCAATATTTAGTTTTTGAAATTTATTTACCGTCTCAGGGTCCAGTATTAGTAGCGTAATTTTGATCTGGGATCATCTGTATGTCCTTTAGTGCCTCCACAGCTACTTGTGTAAGGAAGGAATAGATCCTAGGGTAGTAAATCTTTCTTCTAAAGAAGCAGTTCTATAGTCTGTCTACCTGCTCCTCAAGCAGTTGATTAATATGTAATATTTCTATATCTGAACAAATTTCAATTGATATTTTTAGTTTACACCTTGTCTACAGAGGGAAATATTTTCTATACAACTTTGAGTGTCAACTGAAATCAACATTTTTGTAGTAATGTTAGCTCTCCGTGCAGGTGTTTTTACCTTGTATAAAGAAAGTATTTCTTATTTCATCTTATATGAGTCAGGATGAGTTTTAGGTTAAAAAGGCAATTTTATTTTCTAAATGAGTATGTTGTCATGGTGGTTGCATTTCTAAAAAACTCAGAACAATGTTAGTATAAGGAATAAAACTCTTCTGTCAACAAAGCCTCCAGCAATATAACCTGGGCTCCCATATTAGAGGTAAGGACTCAGAACAAAGCACTTCAGTGTAGAGGGCATTTGAACTAAAAGTCTTTGAGCTCGTAATGACAAGTCATGAGCCATGACTTTGTTTGTGTCAAGATTCTTCTTGGCAATAATTAATAGAAATAAAAAAAGAATTGCAAGAACAGTTGTAGAAAGAAAACGTGTCTTGCATATAATCACCTGCTTATTTGAGGTCATTTTGTGAAGTCCTTATGAGTGGGAAACAGAAGGGAATGAGCAAAAGCAGCAAGCAGTGGGCAGCTTGAAAGTATTGTCAAAAACACCACCTACAGTATGGCAAAACTTCAATCTAGGCATGCATATTTGGGCAATAATATTACATGCTGATGATAGGAAGAATAACATCACATACTGATGATAGGAAAAAAAAAAACAATAAGAAAAGGTATACCCTCAGTCACTTACTAGTATAGAAAATACTATTATAAAAGATTTAAGGATGCCACAGTTTCAAACAGAAACAAAACAGGAAAAAGCATCACAAAAAATATTATTGAATCAATTAATTACAGGAGAAATACAGAAAAAAGAGTATACTCTTTGTGAGTAGGATTATGTACATCAATGCAAATGTTTGCAATATGACAATCAGTTTGAAACTCAAGTCAGCAAAACTGTTAAAAAGTTCTGAGTAAAAATTTCAAAATGTTTCTTAAGAATTCAAAACAATGTTTTACACATGACTTATGAGGTTTGGAATTGTCATGACTTCTTTTGCAGGAAACTGAAAAAAAGTTATTGTGTAAACCATGTTATTTTAAGTGTCAAAATGACATATCGAATTGCAATAAAGATGGAACAAACCAGTAAACACAATACTTTCTTTGCAGATGGTTCACAAATATGCCAAGGGCTGAAATTCACCAAATAAGTATTTTCTTAATGCAGTTTATTAATGCATTTTATTAATGTAGTTCTTAAATTTCTTTAATGTGTTTCACTCTCAGAAAGTCACTCTCTCATACATGTACACAGCTGAAAATGCGCAAGCACACGTGTAAAGAGTCTCCACATACTTGAGCAGCTGTAACATTTTCTGTTTGAAAGAGCAAGCAGTATTTGCTTACACTAGCCAGTACACTTTACACTGAAGAGCAATAAGACACATTGTTCTGTTTGAATACACATGTAAAAGTTATGGCCAAGTCAATGAAATTTTTTATCTGTGAAAATTACAAAATGAATACATAATAGAAAACCCGTTAAGTAAAGAAAACAGTAGCCAAAACTGGGTACTAGTCCAAACTTCATCTTTATTTACTCAATATATTTAATGTTTAGGCAGTTTTCTAAATTTACAAGTGTTTGCATAAACGGTCTTTTTCAATTACTGACCTGTAATTTACTACAGTTATTTGACTTTGTGCCGCCAACATTAGATATTCCTCTTAACAGATTGGTTTATGTTCACATATAATATAGACATTTCAGCTTGAATAAATCCCAGAGGCCTTACCCTGGATATAGCCAATAAACAAGGTCTCAAAATCTGTTTTAATGCAATAAGTATGGATTTTTGTGTGCTAAACAATCTTAGAACCTAATCCCTTCAGTGTCTGATTAATCAATAATATAAACATTAACTGCTACCTCTTGTCTCACAGCATTAGAGCAAAACCAGCCTTTCAGTTTAAGAATCAGGGCCTAGCTCTCTGAAAATAATTAATGTAAGCTCACAGACAAGAAATTACAAATAGTATTAAATATATATTTATATATATATATATGTTTAATCAGTAAGATGCAAAGAGGCAATGATTAGCATGGAAACTGCAAAATATATTATTAGGATACAGTGATGAGATTATAAATTTGAGTGTGTATAGCATGTAGATGAAGGGGAAACTAATTCAAAAGAAGAAACTCTACCAAAAATTATGCATGTTGAATGTAGAAGGATGTTTTAAAATTACCCATATTCTGCCTCCCTATGAAAAATTGAAGACAGAATGTGGCCCTGCATTATTTACATTGTTCAGTTTACCTTTCTAGTGGTTAAGTAGTATGGTTGTATCTTAGTAGTGGCATACCAGAATAATATCTGATTTCATTAACAAACAATGCCTTAGAACTTAGGACAGTTCCTGTCGATGTGTCTATTGTTCCAGTGTTTGTGAGATAACGTCGTACTCTTCCTGCTTAAAGGGAAGACCTTGTTTCCACTCTGAACACAACATACCAGTGCCCATTCACTCACTATGAAGATAAATGACAGAGCTTAGCTCACATGTGTTTGAAGAAATTCCTTTCCAGTCTTAAGACAGCATGGAGTTATTCATGCAGACTGTTGGGAACTGTCTTGGTAATGTATTATCTTCAGATCATGTCTGTGTATTGTGTGGTGAGAGTGAGCTAGCTGATGTCAAACCCATGTCACCAATCTTATTAAGAAACCCTGAGGATATCAGCCAGTGCTTGAGCAAATGCCTACATCCTATTTTGCTTAGCATTACTGGTAAGCAAGTAATCAGTAGGGAGACCAGACTATAGCTCATCTCAGTGGAGAGTTCTTTAACCAAACACACATGAGATTTGGACACCCACTGTGGGTTATCCAAAATTCTTTTCTGTGGGTCAGGAATCCCTTCTGGCACATGGTTGGGTCACCCTGTGCTGATCAAAGACCACAGACTTCTTTTCTCAGTTTCTTTCCTTTAGTAAATATCTGTCAAAGAAATATTAAGACCACCACTTGAACATTTTTATATCCCCTGGTGGGTGCACGTGTGGGTGTCCTGTAGCAGTCTGCCTGATAATTTATTGAACATGGTTGAAATTTGCTATAGGTATATGACTAGCAACAGCAATCTAATCATGATGCCCCAGTAATACAAATAGAAATTCAATCCTTTGCTTCAGATGTTAACACACCAAAGTGAAACCTACACCTTTTCACCATTCTGTTTACTTTTTGGTTGGCTTTGGTTTGTTTCATTTGGGTTTTCCTACAAAAAGACATCAGAATCTATATTTATGCCAGTTTAAGCCTGGAGGATATTTTTAAATATATACAGAATTCTACTTTAAGATGCTTTACGCTGCCTTTGTGCTCTTGGCGATGTGAATCATTTTGCACTGACCAATGTGATCCATAACAATAGAACTGATTCTGAGATCAAATAGTCAACCAAAATTATCAGTTAAATTAGAAGAATTTGATTGTTTACAGATAGTGGCCAGATGAGGGATAATATTTCTTTTACACTGGTGTACAGAGACTGAGACCCAAATTTTGGCTAGCTCACAGAGGATGAGAGGTGTGTATGCATTGAGAGAGTGGCTTCACTGTTGGAAATAATTGTCTTATTTCTACCAAAAGCAGCTGGGCATTTTAATGGACTTGACTGAAGCAAGGAAAACTTTAACTGTCCAGTTCGAGTTAGGACTTAGCCAATGGCAGGTAAAACAGATTCAGTCTGTGTCTATGTGAGCCATATTGGGTCCTAGAGGAGCACAGTTTCACCATGCAGCAGTCAAGCCAGACTATGGACCAAGCTATCACAGGAAGATGATGGCATTGCATTACACCTTGGTGAATGCAATACTCCCAGAACAGTGCTAGTCATCATCTTTGTTCAGTTCTGAACCACACGGACATTCCTCCCCAAATGTCTCTGTACTTTAGTCTTCTGTAAAACACGGCCATCTCTTTGAACTTACAAGAAGGCCACTGTAAAACACAGCTATATCTCTGAATTTACGACAAGGCCACTGCTTAAGTCTGTCAAATAGGCCAAGATATAATTCTCCTTCCATCAAGACAGCTGAGCTACACAAGCTTCTCTCAAGTGAAAATCACAAAATAATTATCTACCCCTGATAAGACAAAGCAGTGTGATCATAATGGTGTGGTATTTACTGTCACTCAAGTACTGAATGACACGAAGCATGATGAGCTAGAGCCATATTTCTGTCTCCAAATATATACCATGAACACAATGATGAAAACAATGGAAATACATATTTTCTACTAGAACATGAAGATAAAACTTACCATGTGCCATGACCAACGTTTTGACTGAAGTTAGCAAGCTATTTCAAGACAATAAAACTGCTGCACTCTGTAGGTACATTGTACTGTTTTTCTAATTTTTTCTTCACTTTGATGTAGATATAAAATGATATAATATTTTTCCCAGGTGGAGGTTTGGATTTTTGTTTTTCATTTACATGTCTTCATGAAACAACAGTACTTTGGTATGAAGGCAATCAGATCTGAGAGTTGCCACTACTCACAGTGGTGTTCAGCAATAACCAGAGTGTAAAATTGTGTTGAATATCTCTTGTTTCTACACAGGAGCTTTAGCTTTGCTGCTGCTGTGTGGATGGTTCTTGTTAGAAGGCAAAATAAATTCAGCAGTTCGACTTCTTTTGAGGAAATATATTTTGACAAATATCTGGAAGCATTCTAGGGAGAGAATATCTCATGTCAAACACGTTGATCAGTTGCATTGACACACACAATACTGTCAAAATTCAAGACAGTATTCCTCCTTACCAAATTACCCAAACCTTCAATGTATTGATGTCAAAATATTTTGCAATGAAAGTCTGAAATTTGAACTCCAATACAATTATTTCTGGCTGTCCAGAGGAACAGAATGAGGAAACACTTCCCTGTTATTTCCATGAACTTTTCTAGCTTGTCTTATGTATCAGTTTACTGGATATGCATTACAAAGGCATGTTGAGTTTGGTAGAAGATCCAATGCAACAATAAATATGTACATGTAATTGGTCAGAGCAGGCATGCGTGACACCATGCCACTAACAAGTGAATATGTGAAATGTATTTTAGGTTCAAATGCACATAGCATGTTTTACGGAAGACAGAACAACAAGAATAATTATAACAATAATGGGAATGACAACATGTCCATTCAACTAAATTCTGGAGTGGGAACAGAAAATGTAAAGAAAATTAAAGTTCCGATCACAATATAGCTTTAAGTGATACCAAAAATCTTTTCTAGGAGAAAAAAATATCAAAAAGATAAGAATACAGAAACACAGTTGGTATAAATTACAAGTTTACTGCCTTCAGTGATTTCTGCCAGCTGGGAATTACTTTTAAGGTCATTAGGTGTACTCTGGTAAATCTTGAAAAAAAACTTCCCAAAGTCTTGAAAGTCAGAAGGTTCTCTTCCTATGAATGATTAACAATTTCAAACTACAGTTTGAACTGTCACAACTGTAGCCATGCTACCTTAGTTGCCTATAGACAACAGAAAGCGGTCATATTCCCATTGCAGTGCTATCTTCTGATTAGCTTAGTCACAGGATGAAGTGAAGGCTGTTAAAACTTCCAATGCTGTCAGGTGGGAATAAATTTTCATCTGGGTTAATATAATATTTCTTGAAATCAAGTGCCTTTTTTTTCATACCAGTCACCTATAACTATGGAAAATACCACCGTGGTGGTATTTTCCTGGTCACCTGTATTCTGCATCTCAGTGTCTCATGCTGACATTAACCTCCGTAAGACTCCAAGCCTTAGTTAAACCTATAGCACTTTTACAGAGTTTAAAGAGCTCTGTGGGACTACATTTTCTGAAGCATCAATATAGTTTGAAAAGTATACATATTTAAGATTACCAAGTTAGCTCATACAAAAATAAAGTGATAAACTCATAAAAAATAAAATTATAATAATTTTAAATAGAAGTTCCTTTGTGCAGTTACTCTAAGAATCTTATGATTTTAACAGGACAAATATTGTCTTTGGGTATCTCTTCTTTATTATATAAGTTTAGTCGCAACACAAAATACGTAACAGTTTTACTTGAGTCAAATCTGTTCTATGACAGGAGATATTTAAAAAATAATTATTGTACCTAGCGCCTCAGTTGACTAATGTGGTATGGAAAAAAAATAGAGTTTATAGCTATTTATAATAGGCTATAGTTAGTATAAACCTATTCCTGTAATATTAAAATTAAAACTAAAAGTTCATTACAAAATATAATTAATAATGGTTACACTGGAAGTGTTTGGGAGAAGGAGAGGAGAACAGTACCTAAAGGAACTGTAAGGAGAGATTCTATTGTTCTATTCTGTATCAGAACTTCAAGTCCATGAAAAAGACCAAGCCTTAAAAAAAAATTTATTCCAATTTGGCAACGTGGTAAGTTGCCTGGAAACTGGGCTAAAGGAAATATTTTAAAATAGAAAATGAACATGTCTTTCATTAGAAACTAGAATTAAGGTTAAATGAAGGTATCATAGTAAATGGGACAATGACAAGGCTCCATGGATTTCCTTCTAATGAGGCACTGGCTGAGGGTCTGTTCACCTGAATGAGGACAGAGCACCAAAAACCCTCTTAGGTTCTACCAAAAGCAGCTCACTCTGGTTTTCAACAGCAGGTGAAATGACCCAGCTGTGTGAGGAATCTCCCTGCCCACCCCAATGATTTCCCAGGGCTCAGCTGCCATTCATAAGGTCCCTGCTTTCAGGAATGCAAGTATATTTAATATCATATGAAAGAAAACAGAATCCCAGGAGGGGAGACCTGTATCCTTCCGGACTGTAAATGAGTGTCCTAAACTCTGATCCAGGACCAGACTCTTTCACCTGGCCCTATGCTGTGCTGTTAAGGGCACGGCTGTTCAGACCACTGGTGGCATTGCAGATCTCTAAGGTAGGGCAGAGCCTGGAGCTCAGAACCATTTACTTCCTACATCTAGGTGTTCTAACCACTGACACATGACCTCTTCTCTGTGTTATCACAGACAAGGAACTAGGTAATAGCTGAAGAGACACATGTAATATCTCAAGTTAATTTCCTTCTCTGGAAAAGAGAGATAGGTCCTTCTCTGAGAAGAATGTGGGAGTTCTGGCAGACAGCAAGATGCCCACAAGCCAGCAGTGCGCCCTTGTGGCCAAGAAGGTCAATGGGATCATCCTGGGGTGCATTAGGAAGAACATCTCCTCCTCTGCCCTGGTGAGGTTGTATTTGAAGTCCTGTGTCCAGTTCTGGGCGCCCCAGTTCAAAGGAGACAAGGAACTACTGGAAAGGGCCAAGCGGAGGGCTGCAAAGATGACCAGGGGACTGGAACATCTCCCTTGTGAAGAAAAGCTGAGAGAGCTGGGGTTGTTGAGGCTGGAGAAGACTGGGAGGGGATCTGATCAATTTCTACAAATACCTTAAGGGTGAGTGTCAGAAGAAGGGGCCAGGCTCTTTTCAGTGGTGCCCAGTGACAGAACAAGGGGCAATGGGCACAGACTGCAATGCAGGAATTTCCACCTGAATGTGAGGAAAAACTTCTTTACCTTGGTGGTGACAGAGCCCTGGAACAGGCTGCCCAGACAGGCTGGGGAGTCTCCTTCCCTGGAGACGTTCAAAACCCACCTGGATGTGACTCTGTGCCACCTGCTCTGGGTGAAGCTGCTTTAGCAGGGGGTTGGCCGAGATGATCTCCAGAGGTCCCTTCCAACCCTGACCATTCTGTGGTTCTGTGTATCTACTTTTAACAAGCTAGAACATCCTCTGAGGGTCTCTGCATTTGCCAGGCAGAGAAAAAGAAAACAATACCTAGCCTGTAGGGGATGGATCCTCCTCCATGGCTCTTCTGAGATGACAGCCTCTCTTTTTGGAACATTTTGATGAACTGGATGCTGTACCACTGCATTCCAGGGGCCCAGATATCAAACTTTGAGGTTAAAGATAGCTATTTAGGTCAGACGTAGTCAAATTAAGGTTCTGCAAATGTAATCCAGTTTTTCAAAAATAAGTACAGTAAATATTTTCTTGTAAAATTATACTTATTTTGTTTTCTCTCATTTTCCTCCTAGTACAGTCTTTGGCACAGCAATATTTTACAAGTTGTTTGTTGTTTTGTTTTGTTTGTTGTTTCTTTTTGAGCCAGCACATTATTGACTGAATCTCTAAAATCACTTGTCACTTTTAAATAGTAGAATTAGTATCCTGGGTTTCTTCTTTCTTCCCATTAGGACCTACATTTTTTAAATGAAAACTAGATTATCTGGAAACAAGCTTCCATTTTATATTTATTTTCATTGCTTATAAAATAGTTCTTTACTCCTGAACACTAAAGGAACTAATTGTAATGGGAGATTAAACCGAGTAAAACTTTATGCAGTACAATAGCTCTCTGTTACTTTCAGCATAATTGTTTCCTCTGCCAGTACCTAAAGCAAACATTTCCTGACCCATTTTGGGCTCCTTTTCAGTATTGTGTTATATTTAAGGTAATGCTCACAGGCCAAGTCAATTTGGCAAAGATGGATTTCTTCTAAACATGTTGGTGGTCAGTGAGCTACTTTTCAGGTCAGTAGCTTTGTAAATACAGCTCTGAAAGGCTAGATATGGCCAGGTTTGGAGGTACTCATTCCTAAAACTGCTTCTTGTGCAAACTATACATGTCCAATAGCATAGCAACAGTAATGTACAACAGGAGCATCGTGGTGGATTCCAGAAAAAAAACTTGTTCTGCTCCTGCTAAAACATCCATACACACCAGGAAGACTCATTTTTCTACGCCTTAACCTCAGGCCAGGGATTAGCCAATGGTCTAGTCACAAACCTGCAGCCCCAAAACACTACTCAATGTTGTTAAGAATAATTCCTCTGTCTTTGATGTGCTGTACTCTGCCTCTGTGTACGTCTGCCTTCCTCGTCCTAGATCTCCTTTTCCTCCATTCTCCTTCCTCTACCCGCTGCTTTCCCGAGTCTGTGGTCACTGCTTGTTCATGCTGAAGACTTATTCATTGTGGCTTTGAGTCATCTGAAGGTCTAATAGACTCTCAAAACTGATAGCTCCCACTCCTATCCCTCATCTTTTTCCAAACTTCAGTGGTGTGGCTCAGTGCGCAAAGAGGTTTTCCACTTCTTGCTACTTCAGGATTTCCGAAGGACTCAGGTTATCTCTTTCTTTTCATGTCTCAGGCTTTTCCTTTACACTGAACACCTGATATGAAAAAAATCAGTCTATATAGTCTACATATGGGTTGCATTCCAGTGAAACTTTCAGGTTGCTTACTTCATTTTGCCTTCAGTCTCTCATCAAGCTTCAATTTGTATGATCTCATACACGTTGGGTCATAGGTTACCCAGCTTAAAGTGTTAATTCTACTTACAGTAGAAGAAAAAATGTCAACTGAGGATATATTTTCAATTTATCAACACAAATAAAATGTGAAATATATAATGAACCCTGGTTGTTGGGTTATTTTTCAAAATGTTTTTAAAATCCTTAATGCAAATCAAGTACACTTTAGCTCTGTGGAAAATCAAAACTCATTAAACTCGCTCAAACAGATAATAAAACCATTCACATATCTAAAAGTTAATACACTGCGAAGTAGAAGTAGATTGAAAAGCACAATATAGGGAGTTAACTTTTTTCCCAGCATTCTAGATTCAGATAGATGTGAATTTTTAAGTTGCATTTCAGTTTTCATGTAATTGAGAAACAGTGGATCTTTTTGGAGGGAACAAAGGAGACACACAGGGAAAAAGATGTTTGTGTCCTGCTGGAGGACTTTACAGAGAAAAATATACATTCTAAATGAACTACATGTAAGTATTATCTGGTGCCAAAGTTATTTATAGTGCATCTTTCACAACAATTCTTTCATGTCAGTGCTAGAAGCATAATTTACACCGTAACAAATGCATGAATCTCCCTTTGAACATGAAGAAAGGTGTCCCTATGGGTATGATATATTCCTGCATATGGAGCAGTTTATCCTTTTGCAATTGCCATGTTAATTTTGAAAAATAAAAAATAGTACTTAATTTAAATTTCTCCATCCATAAGCAAAAAAATAGATAATATAAAATTAAGTATGTTCTAGCAAGCAAGTAAATTGTATTGATGGAAGACTCCAGAAACTGTTTTAAGTATTTTAGTAAGTTGGGTTTTTTAAAAATTCAGAAATGATGTGAATTGCATTCATTATAATAAAAGGAAAATAAAATATTTAAATGAACCGTTACAAAACTTACATACATTTGCATTTTATTCTCATTATCATAAACATATTGGCTGTAGTAGATCTAGTGTAGATCTTTTGGCATTGCATCAAGCTCTAGACCTGCAAATCTGGATTTCATTTGAAATCAAACCTCAGTCAGCTTTTCCTAAAATCTTATGGAAACAAAATTTCTGTTGAAGACATCCTTTTTTTTTAAATCCTATTCTTATGATATTTGAGAATGTTTCAGAGCTTCAAGTAATTCAGATAAATTTAGATATGAAATTGAATCATGAATTAAAAGCCTGTGAGCCTTGGAATATTTATGTTAAACAAAATGAAGCTCCAGCCATCCCTGGAGTTTAATACACAGAGTGGTTTTTTCTCCTTTATTTATTAATTTTGCCTCTAGACAAAGTCTCTTCATCTAATTATTTTTTTAAATATCTTGAGATCAGGTATGCAACTTTCATTGGACATATTCAAAAGGTACTTTCTATAGTTTATGCCATAAAAAACAGAGAGTGAAATTCAGAGAAATGACCCTCATTCATCCAGAGAAATTACAAATTCAGAAATGTACACATTAGTGAGGAATACACAGAAGCAAATTACAGGACACTTGTAATCTCCCATCTACCGGTGCCTCACTGCACATATATAATAGCTGATTCTACAGGAGATGTGGAGGGACATATGTATGAAGCCAGAATTGAGTCATCAGGCAGGAAACAGTAATACAAATGCACATATTTATTTTTTTTTTATAATCGCTTTATAAAACTATCATCAATTCTTTGAAATTTTTTGCAAAACACACCTATTTCTTGGCATGTTGGAGAACACAGATATAGTTGTCTGAGCTGACAAAGTACAGAGGGACAGATAATTACAAGGTTAATATTGAAAAACGTGTAGCACTAGATGGAATAATGACAAAAAAATCATTCATAAAAGTTACAGGGTATAGAGTGGATACAGGCCTGGGGTGCTGCCTAAAGGTGCTGCCATGATACACTCTTTTTTCAGTGTATCAGCTCAGGCGACTTCAGCTTCTCAGTTTATAAAAAAAAAATTCTGCTGAATTTTAATTTCACACCACGGGCCTGTATTACTTCTACATCTACCTGTGGGACATCATTTAAGACTGTGTCTTTCCACAGGGAGTTTTAGTATTTGCTGTCACTCACAGTGATGCTGTCATTCCCACTTCAAGCATGTGAGGCATAATTAGCAGTGCTTAGTAATCTGTATCCTCTGGACTGGCACCATTCTGCTTTATAGCACACTGATTTCCTTTTACAGTTGACTGCAAAAGTGAAGAAGAATTATTTTTGTGCTTTGTGCGTAGGCTTTCCTACCAGTGTGACACTCGGGTGATGACCATATGTACTGCATCTCCTTCTTCTGTCAAGAATCTACAATGTCAGTTTGTGAGATCACTGAAAATAATCATAATTAATTTATTGTTGACTGACAAGCTAATTCCTTCTCAGAATAATATGCAAAGGCAATTATCAGTCAGTGCTAGCCACGTACCTACATAAACAGAGATGTTCAAGGCAGAGATTAAGTTTGTGTGATTTTAAAAGCTTGTGCCACACTTCATTCAGTTAAATCAAATCACGACCATTTAGACAGTCTAATCAAAGTTGTTTTGTATTTAATAAAGCCTTTTTTGAAATATGCTTCTTATAACCATGTTGGTTTTGTGAGGATTTTTTTAGAAGAATGAAACAAACCCTCAGTTGTCAAACTGGAAGAAATATCTTTTCATGACACTAAAAAAAAATCAGAATTTATTAACAGTGTTCAACTATTCTGTTTCTGCATTTTGTATTGACTACTTCAAGTTTTCATTTAGAGCTGATTCTTTGAAAAGAGATCATATTTCAATATGTAGCTCAGAAAATACAATATGCCCAAATCACATTCATGTTATTTCTACACTAGCAACACTTTTTGATCAAATCAAAATCGATTGTTTTATAATCAAAACTGTTAACCTTTTCAATCTTTTTCCTAGTCTGGAATTAAAAAAAGAAAGGTATTAGGGAAATTGCAATACTCGGAAAGATTTACTGTTTCTATTCATATGTAAAATTAATGTCTTACTAGAGGCAAATGAATTGATTTTATGAGTTATTTTCATCATTTACTGATACAAAGTTTCAGCTGCATATCCAGAAGGATTTCAGTATACACTGATGAGGAAATACAGAATACCTTGTAGAAAAATATAGAAAATATGGAAGTAGCAGAGTTCAATTTGAAAGTAGTCAGCTCCTGTTGATGGTGACTCCCAGGTAGATTTATACACAGGAGATCAGAAAGAAACCCTGTCTGCCGCATTTTCCAGCTAGATGTCCCTAAGTGCCTGATTGCCTCAGAGATGTCAGACGGGTACTGCTTCTGTTAGGGGAGTCACTCCTTGGCCTGTTTCTGTTGGGAAATGAGCACCTCTATGGGCATGACCACATGTGAAAGTTGAAGGTGAGAACCCGAATGTTGTAATGAACCTTGTCTGGTAGAAAACATCTTAGCATCACTGAAGACAACAAAGCTACATCAACTGATACGAGAACAGAATCTTCCCATAAGGCTTTATTTACAAGCATAAATGGTGGTGATATTTTTGAAAAGCATTTCTCAAGCTTTACAGACTTGTGATTTGTTCTACACTTTCAGTGACATCTTCTATTCATTTACTGAAAATGAAGTGTAATGCAATTATCATAAGTCTCAGTATTGTGATGAGGTACTGCAAAGAAATGAAGTAAAAAGTAATATATATATATATGTACACATGCATGTACACATATATGCACTTATGTACATTTTTTTACATATAAATATGTATATATTATTCCTTAGGCAAAATAAGAAGTTCTTACCTTGTTTAAGAGGATGATTTTTGGCTCTGTGGTTGTCAGGGAAAAATACTTCATTTTCACTCATTTCAAATGTATCTGTAATACTATGCAGAATGTCCTCCATTTGATTTAGATGAGAGAGCTTTTTAAAGCACATTTAATAATGAAACTTTTTTTGGGGAAAAAAAAAAAAGTAAGAAAGACTGAGTACTTGCCTACTTCGTAAACAGGTCACGTTTCTGACAGAAAATAAAATTCAGCCAACATTTCCTGATTTGCTTGTTCTCCTCAGAGTTTTACTCTGCTTCTTTATTAGATATGACCAAATAAGCCATTTTTCTTTAACAGTTCAGGCATTTGACACTCCTGAAGCTAATCAGAGACTGTGTCCCCCAAGATACACAACGAATTCTCTGAGGAGCTCAGAAAGCATATTCTACTTTTTTAATGTGGCTTTTTTAGACTGCTTCCTGGAGAAAATCCTTAGTTCAATAAATTTCTTAATCACTTTGAAAAACATGTTTCATTTTGTTTTCTTTGGGATGTGTGGGTTTGTTTTGTTTTGGGGTTCTTTTCCCCTTGAAAAGGTGTTTGAAGTCCTTGAATTTATCACTGGGCCCAATAACCATCTTTAATTCTTATTTCTAATCCCTGAACACTCTTAATCAAGTCTTCAGTAGTTTTAATTATTATTCAACATCTTATTTAGGATTAAACTTTTTCTATGATTGTACAATGAATACAGATCATGAAATACATATTGTATAATGGCAATTAAAAGAATAATCCCTCCAACAAAGTTTAAAACAATTGAAACTCCTCAGGATTTAAGAGACCTAAGTGATTGGAAAATAGATTTATGACTTGGCCAAATGTCCTGAAAGTTAAAAAAGATTTGTAAGTATTTTTAGGAAAAAGGGAATTGCTATGATGCACCAAGCATGACATCTGTCAGGTCTGATAGACTGTCTCATATTGTGGCCAGTTCAAAGAGTTTCAGAAAATATTCTAGGACAGAGAATTGCTCTTCTCTTGCTCTTCTCACAGCAAGAGAATGTAGAAAAATCTGAATTTATAGTTAGGTCTCTTCCTGATCTTTGATACCAGAGCAAGTTTAAACCCTGTGGGCTGAAGGTAAAAATCTCTGCAATAAAACTGTAATTAACTATAAACCCCCCATGTACTCTGGGTATCAATCTGTAAGTTTAGCATTTTTGGTTAAGAATATGGCTTCAGAAATTACAGTTTCCAGAGGACTAAAAGTTTTCCAGGAAGAGAAGGATAACTGGGCACAAATT
The DNA here is from genome assembly GCF_015220075.1 of Falco rusticolus. Classification (NCBI taxonomy): domain Eukaryota; kingdom Metazoa; phylum Chordata; class Aves; order Falconiformes; family Falconidae; genus Falco; species Falco rusticolus. The sequence continues at coordinate 88,488,901 of NC_051192.1, read as the reverse complement.
AAAAATGTAAAAAATGCATGATAAAATCAGAAGTGATGAAAAATGTGCACAAAAATGCAGTGTCCCCAAATCTTATTTTCTGTTATAACCAGAATGTCAATTTATGAAACTCATTAGGTAAATTATCATTAGGCTTACAAACACCAAGCATCTCACCCATCCACTAAAATGTTTACACGTATTTTAACCCTATAATAAGTTCCTTATGCTGTGAGTTACTCTAAACATGCTTACAAACAAGCAGCTGAGGAAGGAAAAAAAGATTAATTCAAAAGCAGCACATGTTGAGCTCCTGTTCCTCTCAGGAAGAAAATATTCGTTATTTCTTATTAACAAGGTTTAAGAGACACAGATAACCCTGTACAAAAGGAGCTTTTGGTGAGCTTTGATATAAAAATTCCCGCTGCAGACTGCTTGGTAGGATTAATGGTGGTCAAGACCATACAGAAGGACAAGATGGTTCAACATAGCACTGGTCCATTGGTGCTCTCCAGCTACCTCTTTCCCAGTCTGGGCAGCTTGCATTCACCCTCCTGTCAGTACAGGCTCCCAAGACCCTAACGCAGCACGCATTGCCTTTGCACAGGCTTAGTGCTTTTCCCTGTGTTGCAGGAATATAGATGGTTTTGGCAGAGACGTAATGCTTCAGACTACAATAATTTGGCTGCTTTCAACTGCAGCATACTTTTCACATCTCAGTACTTTTCCTAGCCCTTCTTTTTCTACTCTTGAGGAGTAGCGTGTGTTTGAATTTTCTGCATTATCCTACCATTTCTTGATTGTTCCACAGCCCTCTGAATAGCAAGTACTATGTGGCTTCCCATTCAAAACTGCTTTTTGGTGTTTTCCTCACCTTGAATTCATTGAGCATATTAAACTGCATTGGTGCAAGCCCATGACAAAATAACTTGAGAGGTAAGTATTCCTGTTTTGTAAAAGAAAATCCTCCAGTGTAAATGGCTGAGTGTCTTAGCACAGTTGATTAGGAAAACATGCTCAGAAAGTCTCAGAACACACTTGAAGAAAGTCTTATCTGTCAAGGGAGGAGTAGGACAAGAGGCAAAAGACAGGAATTAAGCCATTCAGAAGAGAGTTTCCTGGCAGGTGGCTTGATTTTGCCACTTCAGCAAATGGAGAAGAACAAAAAAACCAAGCAAAAATTACAATAGCACTCAAGGTGATTCATTAAGTTGAGTTTTTATTAATGTTTGAGGTTGTCATTAAAACACTAAAATATTTAGAAGTTTTCCATGTATTAGACATTAGTCACTGCATCACACTGGGATATAGCCTAGCATTGCCCTATATCATACTGGGAGACTGCTCAAAACTGTCCTGTGTTGTCTGTCATCAGTGTTCAGTGTGGAACTTCCTGCAAGTTTTCAAAGACAATCGTGAAACCTGGGGATTGTATCCCTTTGAGCAAGCGAGTCACCAAAACATCACAGATGTTCATTACCATATGAATTTAGCACAATTTCAAAATCCCCAGATCACTGTTATCTCTATATTTACCCTTTGTAGTGAATGGAGAAAAAATGTTATTTTATTTATCTGAAGACTGCATTGTGGTAAGCAAAGTGCTAGAAATAATAATATGAAATTCACTGTAGCATAAACTTTTTTTCTTCAGAGGGAGAGGGAAGGGTATAATATTTTTTAGTAGAATAAAGAATTGTGATTGCTATTTCTGATACAATACATTTTTTTTTCCCTCTCAAGAAAAAAAATATCAAATTTCATAGGGGGGAATAGAGACTATAAGAAGTATCCCATGAGCCTAGCTTTACACCATGTTTATGTTCCATGTAATGGTGAAGAAAGCAAGGATGACGTCTACACAGTCTTTTGAAAGGCACATTTGAGCTTAACCAGAGAGCACCTGAGGTGACCTAACTCCAACCTCAGAACTGTGCGGGTGAGAGGAGCGCTTGTTCTAGAGGGTGCAGACCTGTACAGGTGAAACACAAGCTTGAAGATCAGACAAAAAAATACAGATCCACAGAAGAAACTCTGTTTGTAAATACCATAGAATTATGCTTTCAGAAACATTCATTCACCTATGGCCTTATGTTATTAACACCAGCTCTTGAGCAGTTTTGGCTGAAGCCAACCAGTGCTCTCCCATAGACTTCCTGGAGATGCACGAGCCACAGCAGTTCTCATTAATTAGGTAGAGATTCTGGTAGCATGACCACAAGCTGTCCTGTGTCAGCTAGCATAGCTGATGGCTGTGTTTAAATTAAAGCCTTGATGCTTCCAAATAACCTCAAAAATGTCTTTTCCACTTCCTTTGTCGGCTCCTCTTCCTGCATCAGTTTTCCTTTTCCAGCTAAATATTTCCCTTTTAACAAGTTCTGTTTCTCTGTACTGAATTTCTTCAGCATGTCTTGCATTTGTTTATGCCACTATAATTTGTTTACAACTGTATTTCAGAAATATATTTCAGGCAAAACAAACAAACAGAAAAGAAGCATAGAATGTGGTGAGGACTTTAAACAATGATTTAATATTTTAAGGAATTCAGATTCAGTGAAGAAAAAAGCCTGAATATAAGGCAAGAGACATAAAAATACAGAATAAAAATGCAAATGTTCCGTTCTGGGACCATGGCTGTACATAGCTGTGTGTATAGGTAGGTAGGATGTGGGAAGCGTTCAGGTAGCTGGAAACCTGCTCAGAGTGCAGAGGAGGTCTTTCCACAAGTGCCAGCCACAGCTGAAACACCGCACTGTGATTTCGAGGAGCAGGTACACTTCTTGTGGTTACTAAATGGAGTTTGATACTTCTCCAAGACTTGGTGTAATAAGAAAAGAAATGGGAAAGAGTATGGAGCTGATGAACACAACAGTGTAAAAAGGAAATCAAAGATGTTTATCTGTAGTGTGGCGGTACCCCTCTGCATATAGTTACATGATTTTGTAATTAGAGGCCATTTTATTTTAGTTCTAATATTTACCAGCTTTTCATTTACAAGACAGCCATATTTGCTATCCTGTCACTCTGCAAGACAACCAAGCAATAGAGTTTGCTCTATTCATACTCAAAATAGAATTTGAGGTTTCTTCCTGGTTTAAGCCAGGTGAGATGAAACAAAATGCCAATAATATGTAATCTCAAAGATCTGGCATGAGCTGAGGAACCTGTAGCCACCAGTGTTAATCACTAAATTAAAAAAAAAATTATAATTCAGACAACTTTTTTCAATCACAGTCTGGCATGATGAAATTGAACAGAAGTATGAAAACTGCACAACTACCTTGTACAAATATTGGGGGGTGTGGGGGTGTGTGTGGGGGGTGGGTGCATATGTGTGCATCTATTTATAATTACAGTTTCCAGTTTCTATCTGTAGAGGATTGGAAGGCTTTTAGTGCTATAGGGACCGATAGCATCCACACAAGTGTGTGGTCAGCAGTCACATGGGATAATTTGACCTTCCCAATTAACCTTGCCCAGGAACTAAATTAAATGGTTGGCACTGAGTCAGATAACTTGGAGGCTGATACCTGAAAAGGACATGAGCCTTCTCAATTATTTCATAAGGAGGCATTGGTTCATATGGCACAAAGCAATCAACCTGATAACTAGACTGACAGAATGATTTGATATTAGCTGAGTAAATATGAACATATTTACTTCACATTTCTGCATAATGAACTAGTTCAGTTGGAACTGAAAGTTCCAGTGGCTGAGCTATTTATTTCACCTAGCCCTCCGTAAGACCTGGTAGAATGATAACCTTTATAAGTCCCCTGCTGCCAACATGTAAGTACAAACACTGGTTGCTTTGTTCTTTATTTATGTTTGAAATACTTGTTCTGACAATTAACATGATCACTGATCCTTCAGTACTTGGTATAATCAGTAGGAGCAGGTCGGTTAAATGCTTCATCCCGGCTTCTCTATATTCCTATTGAAACTCCAGCATTATCATGTCTTTTCCATCCCCTCAGAATACAACTGACCAGTACCCTAGCATGTTCCAACCCTACCTTTTCCCCACCTGCTGAAAGACACTTGTGTAACCTATTTCCATATGAAAGTGTAGTTTCTTTTGTACTCCAGAAAGTACAAAGTTAAATCCTAACCAGCTGAGGATCTGTCCCAGTTGCTTGTTCTGTGTTAACTACTGCCTAGCATTCCTGCTGAGGCAAAATGCCTCACCAGTACCTCCTGCAGTGGGCTATGGCTTAAAGGCACACATTAATTGTTAATTAAGAGATTATAATTTTAAAATCAAACTCCAAACAGCTCATTATGGTGACATTTAAATAACTCCATTCAGTTAAATGGGATGACAGTTTATTTAATAATGATCACAATGTTCCTTTTTTCTGTTGATTTTTTCCCTCTTTAGCAGCATTCTCATACAAAACAGATACTGACAACAAATGCAATTCAAATGGTCTCTTTATGAATCAAAATTTGTACGAGTTGATTTGACTCAGGCTGGTATTGTTTCTTGGAGGTTGGGAGGGGTGGCTGCAAGAACAACCTGTTTCCTTTAGGAGTCAACACTGCATGCCTTATTGTGTAAAATAGTAATTTATTTTTTTTAAAAAAAAATACCAGTTTGGCTGAATGAGGATTGTAGGATTCAGCTGACTTCACAGTTTTAAGGGTAGTTTTTCTTTTTAAGCGTGATTGGCCCTTGTGAAATGTGAGGAGCAAACAACATTGCAGGATCTATTTTTATGGAAGGAAACATCTTTCTGTATGATCCCCAGATGAAAAGCTGTCATCTGTCTTCTGAATAAGTTTTATCCTCCTCCCCTTCAATGGCTAGTTTTTTGAAACTGCTGAAGACTCCAAGTGATTCTTTATAATTCCCTAAATAAAGACATCAGAGTATTGGCAGAAACAGTACATGAACAGGAACGGGCAGCTGCCTCTGAGAGGGGAAAGAGAAAAAAAAAAATAAAAGCATGCTTACCAGCTTTGTTAAAAGCTGTGAAATGTTATTATTGAGTGTATGTCAACGTGATGTGTCCTTCCAGTTTAAAATGGTGCTTCAAGCAGAAGATTTCTCATTTATGATATATTAGCCTGAGTCTATGAACTGTTCTGTGGAAAGTCTTACCAGTCCATCAAAGGTAATTAAAGGCAAAGAGTAAACTTCAAAGACAAAGTGCAAATTGAATTGGAGAAAGAAAAAGAAGAACAACAAAAAAGGAAGAAGATAGAAAGGAAGGTAAAAAAAAATATTTTCATTTGGGAATATTTAAAAAGGCTTCTATAGATATCAAGCTACAGAGAAGTCTTTAAGGTGACCAGAAATATTTTATATTTCCTGAATTTTTATTACATTTTATAGAACAGCTGTAAAAAGATGGGTAAGGTCACAAAGCTAAGTGTTACATAGCACATTATTATGGTATTTTATTATTAGGTGGATAATGCATTCTGCTAATACCTTGGACATTTATTGCTAAAATTGTCAAACACAGTCCTTATTTTTTTCCTTGGATCAGTTCTATTGCTGATCAAATAATTCATTCTTTTTGTATGTGCTGCTTCCTAAATAGCTGTGCCAAGTGTTCAGTCTGTTCTGTGGAACAAGAACTTTAACTTTGTCTCTGCATGTGTTCATTATAGCAGTCTTTAACTACAGGATCAGATAATATTTCTTAAACAGCACAGTCTAATATTATATGATTTGTTCTTCGATTTTCACCCCATGTTTTTCTGGGAGCGTTTAAAGAAACTTGTAAGAAATACATTGCAGTGGAAAATTAAAATTTTATTGTCATAATTTAAAGCATTAAAGCTGTTGAAAAAATCTTTAAAAATAGGAATTTTCATAATAAGTAAAGCATATTCTTCCTCTGCAGTCTTGATTATCTTTCAAAACCAGGCAAACGTCTTACATGAACCATCTTCACACAGAAAACAATCACCAGTAATAAGGATAATGTCAGTACCAATAAATATCATGTTCAGAGAGAACAAACCTGCAAAATTTCAATCTGAAAGCTGAAAGTTTCTGAAAACTATGAGAGACTATAATGGACTATAATTGAAAACATGATTCATTTAACTATAGAGGTTGGTAACGCTCCCACTATAACAAGCCGAAATCAGCCTTGCTGTCTTTAGTCAACCCTAGAGCAAAGGGAAATTGTTTAAATAGACTGTGGGATAAATGAATTTACCTAGTGAGTAATTCTTCACAGTTTTCATATTTTCAAAATCATAATGCATGGAACTTTTTTTTTTTTTTTTACTCTTGGGATTTTTTATGTATTATGCTCCAAAGCCTACTTCCAACAAAATCTCTGATCTTTTCAGATCAGAATAGTTTTAAAACACTAATCCATGATATTACTCTTTATTTATGATTTAGCAGTGGGTGAAATCTTATTTTCCTCCCCATGGGAAATGACCTATTAAAAGTTCCAGTTTCTTTTGATCTTAATCCAAATCTCATCAAAATCAATAGTTGTGTTTCCATTGACCTCTTGTATGATTAATACTAGCTATTTTGGAGGATAAATGGAGTGGATATATGTGTGACATGAATCCGGCTTTACAGCGAACCATAGGTATTGCTGTTTCCTAACTGCTGGCTCATAGTTCACAGCTATTTACATAGGGCAAGAAAAGTACTTGAACTATAGGAAAGGAATGAAGGGAAGAAAATGGGTAAAAGTAAACCACAGAGTGGTTTTAGTTTAAGTTTCTATTCTGTTTTGGTCTAATTCAAAATTAAAAGGCAATGTGTAGAATGTGACTTATTTCAAATGAAACAGATGTCTTGCAGGAAAAAAACAAACAAAACCAAAAAAAAAGCACAACACCCTAAGAACAATATTAGAAGTAGCCAAAATTTAAAACACTCAATTATTTAATAAAATTTGAAATAGATAGAGGTTTAATATAGAAGTAAAACCAGCAGAGAAAGAGGAAAAGAGTGTATATAAACTGATTTTTTTTTTAATTTATTTTCCTTCTCTCCATTTTGTTTGTTACACTTCCTTGCTCTGTTTTAGCTTAAAATTAGATGTGAACTCTAGTCTTTCTTAGTGTTTACTTTTTACACAGAACTTTGCTGAAACTAGTATTCATGAAGTTAAGCACATTTTTGAAAAGGCTCGTAATTTATTTGTAAATATTTACTTCTTTATTCTTTCTTCTGAAAATTCCAGACCAAAAATATTCTTTTAATGTAGTAAGCAATTTTTGTGTTGAAAAAAGGGAAGAAAATATTCTGAGTCAAGGTCTTGATGCATTGCAATAGATTTGTGATCCCGTACCAAACTTTTGCTTTTCATTTTAACCAATGGTTATAAACGGCAAGAACTATTTTCTCTTTCTGAGTATTATTTCTAAAGATATTTAGTAACTTTCTGTGTCTTGAACTCAGCACTGAAATTTAATTCTTAAAGATGAAATGAGAACTGGCTGCATGAACAGTTTTTTCTCAGGCCTTTATCGTCAAAGGAGTGAAATGCATGAAGCAGGACAGGTCCACACGAAAAGGCACAAATGATTGTTACTTGGCTTGATAGTTCATAATTAACAGTTGCTTCTGGTAAATGTCTGTTGCTGCACTTACCATCTGGACAGAGTGCAGATGTTTAGTTTCTGCAGTCCGACCTGATCCATGGAATGCACAATTTTTTTTCATATTTATTTGTCATTATCTGGTACAAACAGGACAAGGAATTTTCTGCGGGACAGAAATAAATGATAAAGTCTAATCCTGAATATAGACTTCCGAAAATTATCATCTCTTTAACATTGCTTTGTGAAGGAATAGGTTGCAGGCCAGAACTTAATACTGTGCGCTTATCCTCTGAGAATCCTACTTGCAATTGCAAAGTAATAAGTAGGATATCTGAACTACTGTAAATAAAATTCATTCCTCATTTTTACCTATTACCTTTCTAAATGAATGCCAATGGCAGCAGCATATTTCTCAGTGTCTGAACATTCACCTCCAAGCCCCAAATCAAACAAAAAAATCTTTAAATCTCCTTCAAGAATAAATAATATATTTATTTAACTGTCAATCCATGTTTAATGATTATGAGGGCAACCAATTAATTAAAATGAACTACATGAAAATGAGTGCGATTAAAATGAAATGAGAGATGGGATTACAGCCTCTGTACTTTATCCTGGTCTACCTGGTAACTTTTATGTCCTTAGTGATCAGTGTCAGTGAGGTCTGAGAAGAAGGAGAGGTAGCTCAAAGATGTGTGCCTTCTAAAAGTTTTGCCAATTCTGGAGACAAAGAGCAGAAATTATTGTTCCCTCAGAGGAAAGGACAATTATAACTCAGCCAATTTGTAGAGGATAGGATGATGCTGGGGAGACTGGGAGCTCAGAGCTGTGAGTTCTGTGCATTTGGGAGGGGGCATGGAATTGATTAGGAATACAAGATACAGTCACATAGGAAAACCAACTTCGTTAATGCTGCTCATTTAACGTAGTTTTAACTTTAACTCCTAAGGACAGTGACAACGTTGTAAGAGCTCTTCTCTTAATTGGGTGAATGCACATTGTAAATTGGTTATTACAAACCTGACTTCTAGATACATTTCTATCTATAGGTGCATATACAGATATTTATATATCTACATGTGCATATATGTATGTGTGTATGTATATGTACATGTATAAATATGCATACATACATGCAAATGTATATATGTGCTTGTAATAGAGAAGGTACCAGTAGGTGGCACTCAAGAATGTGTAACTGATGGGTTTGTTGGGTGCCTTTTCATGAACAAATCAGTAAGAAATCTAATCAGTTCTTGAAACAACAGTGTCGTCCACCGAAGACAAAAGCATGACAAAGTCCTTACTTGAAACTAATTCAATGGTTCTCTAACCTCCAAAAGTATTTCTCTGCCTTGTCTAGGGAGGGTTTGCAGATACTAGGTGGGACAGTTGCTCAAGTGGGACAATGGTTAACACTATGGCTGCCTCCAGAGTAGTGAGTAATAAGATTCATATGTTATTTGTTTTTCTCTGACAGCACCTGTCCTGGTATGAAGTTTCACTATCAAGCTGAGCTTTTTTATAATCTGAATTAAGGCAGCTACATCCAAACTGCCTGATGGGAGTTGACACAGCCGTGCTTACCGTTGTGTATTCTGGACAGGGTCTGGAGAACAGCCCACCCAAAATAAAACCACGAAGAGTTTTCTAATAATTTGCACGGACAATCCAGTCCTTGGGCCTGTTTATTTTCTGGATATAGATTTCTTATTTAGCTTTTGTAACTGGCATTGTGTCTGCAACAGAAATAGTGAAAAAACTGTGTATGAATGGACTGAAATCAGGAAGAACTAAGTGGAACTTCTTCCTGGTAAAAAGGGGTTTGCAAAAAAATTGTAACATCAGCAGATGATTTTTTCTTCTTTATTAGTCCAGAACTCTGCTAGTCTAGAAAATACAGCTGTGCCTACAGGCAGCACAGGCATACTCCACTGCACCTAGACTTCAGCCTTGCCACCCCTACCAGCATGTCTACATGTCAAAAGAAGACCCAGGTCTACACCACCCTCCCATATCTCCAGATACTTCTTAGAAGGAGATCTGAGTAGAAAGATATTAATTGAACCACACATTTAGAAGGAAAAAAGGAGAGGCGGGGAGAAAGGAGAGGGAGAGGAGCATCTGTCTTTTCCATTGAAAGCAACACTCTTGAAAAATCAATAATGAAAAATGACAAGCAGACTAGAAAAGCACTGGGACCATGGTCTTGTAAAGATCCCATTTTAAACCACATGCTGGATAAAAGCGGTTCAAAGCCACAAGTAAAGAAACACTCTTCAGGGTGGTGTGGGTTTTTTTGTTGGTTTTGTTTTTGGTTTTGGTTTTTTTTATTTCTCCTGTGTTCAGGAAAACAGGCTCATGTTCTTTACAAACAAATGGCATTTATGATACCTTATTTCATTACGAAAATTACCTTCCTATGAGATATCCCTGTCAGGTCTACAAACCTAATCTGATAGTGAGACAGAGCAGTAGTCTACAGCCTGGGTTTGGAAGACCAAGGAATGAGGGTTATGAGTTTCTTCCTTTCTGCAGCTTTACGCCTTCTTCATTCAATCTTAAAAAAATTAAACCTTGAATGGAACTTGATTTGGGAGCACAGGCTTTCAAAATGCTCGCAGAAGAGCAAATTTATTTCTCCATATCAGTCTAGCTTGAACTTGCTCCTTGTCAAGTTTGTGTACACTGTACTGTCCATCCTATATCTTCATTTTCCTTAAAAAGGCCTTGTTTAGCAATCTAAATCTTGTGTGGCAGCAATGAAATCAGTTGTACTGTTTTAATGAATAATCTCATTCACAAACACACCATGAACACATAACACACCTGCAGAGAGAGGAATCTGGGTAGTTATTTCACAACAAAATGTTTGGCTCAGCCACGGTCATTTCCCATAAGGAAAGTTTTTACTTGTCAACCATTTTAAATAGGCAGAAAGAGAGGAAGCCTGGATAAAACTTTTTCCGAAAGGCTACAGGGAAGTCAGAAAATGAGTGATGCTGACTTCTTGTCAATGTAGTTTCCTTTTTTTAACAAATTAAATAAATTGAGAGATATGCTACACTCAAAGGCAACTGACATTCCTGATCTAGTTTTCACACATTATTTTTCCCACTTTTTCTCAACTATAATAAAAAGACTAGCAGAATAAACCGATAGAAAAGGAGAGGTGAATCTGTTGAAAGGCTCTCTAATGACCACCTGCTGCAGCATTCTTCCATGATGGCTTAATTAACTAGTTATGGTATATATCTGCTATTCTTTGTGAGTTATTATTAAAACTTTTATGTCTACTCACACATGTAACTTTGAACACAGCTTTTAAAATACAAGGGCCTTTTTTTATTTTTTTTTTCAGATGCTTTTCCTCTAATTCTCTTAGCAATCAGCTAACCCTAATTATATTTAGTCTACAAAAGTCTGCTGTATGCTGTTGTAATATGCCACCTGAGAGATACCTCCTTGAAGTTTGGTAGAGTTTAATAAAAAACTAGTTAGTGAAGGCTGAATCCCAGAAAGAACTAATGCCACAAAGTCACTTTGGTTACATGGGAATTGTCCCTTTGTGGTACAGACACGTGTAACTCCTAAAAGCTCTAACTGGTTCAATAGATTCCTACTTCTTGCTACATTTCCTGTTCAGCCACAGTTACTTAAGAAATGCTATTTTAGATTTGTAGGAGTTTTACAAGTGTTACATAAATTGCTTAGACACCTTTATGTAAAACAGAAGGGTTTATTTTCCTTCTCTCAAAATATCAAAAATAATTTCAGTCTTTTCTCACATCACAGATGCAAATCACTTAAATTCTTTAAGAAAAGAACATATTCTTACAATATTCTGTAAAGTGTAACATGTTATAAAGCATAATATGATTTATTGGATAAGGATTGAATAATGTATATAATGACAATTAGTCATATGTTTTGTGTTGAGTCACCTATCATAGGAATGACTAAACAAGCCTACGCAAATATAAATGGCAATATTCTTATGACATAAAACTCTAAAATAAGATCAAGTCCAGAGGGGAGATACAAAGACGATCAGAGGGCTGGAGCACCTCTCCTATGAAGACAGGCCGAGGGCTGGGTTGCTCAGCCTGGAGAAGAGAAGGCTCTGGGGAGACCTATTGGCAGCCTCTTAGTACTTAAAGAGGGCCCACAAGAAAGCTGGAGAGAGACTTTTTACAAGGGCATGTAGTGATAGTACAAGGGGTAATGGCTTTAAACTGAAAAAGGAGAGATTTAAGGAGAAATTTAGATTAGATGTAAGGAAGATATTTTTCACTGTGAGGGTGGTGAGACACTGGGACAGGTTGCCCAGAGAAGCTGTGGATGCTCCATCCCTGGAATGTTCAAGGCCAGGCTGGATGGGGCTTTGAGCAACCTGGTCTAGTGGAAGGTGTCCCTGCACAGAATAGGGTGTTTGGAACTAGTTGGTCTTTGAGGTCCCTTCCAATGCAAACCGTTCTAACCATTCTACGATTATCACAGAATTTGGTATTCAAAGCAACATGGCAAACATCTCACCTTCCTTCCAGAATTTTCCTATTCCATATCCCATTCCATTGGACTAGCTTTTTCTGCATATGACAGCTTCATGAATAGGCTGCATAACAGAAGTCACACACGCAACTATCAGTAAAAGTCCTCTTTTTCCTTAAGACATGAGGTCATTGTGGTGCAACATTATTATCTGACTATACTTTGGAAGGCAAATAACTGTCAGCTGAGCAGTCACAAGGCAACAATCATTGCCATGAAACACATTATCTTTATTACTTTTTAAACAGAATACATTTATTAGCAAATGATTCTGAGACACTTTTCAAAGACTGAATAATGACCCTGAGGTCCAGCTGATGTAAGCACCTGCAATTCTTTTAGAGACTCAACCAATGTCATTTTGTACACTGTGAGGACTGAGAGAAGTGACTGATAAAGACTTTTTTTATTTTATTGAGTCTTTGGAAATAACTTATTTTTTATTAAATACTCTGCGGACTAGTACTAATGCTCATAAAAAAGAAATAGAGCAAATTAGCCTCTGCAAAATTCAGATGTATCACTTCTAATACCCGAGATATTTTATCTATACACCTGAAAAAATATTTCTGCTCTGCCTTGTTTCAGGTTAGAGGTAGGAACCTAAAGACTACTTTCTCGCTCTCTACCTTTTTTTCTCCTGGGCAGTATCTGCATTAGTGACTATCAACTTCTGAAAAGAGCACTGTGTTCTTATTAAAGGCAAAGCTGCAATCCAAAGTAGGTCAAAAGAAAGGAGCACCTGACACAGAACACAGCTTTCAGAGATCATAGCTAAAAAAGAAAAACACCCTTCTGTCGTGCCATTGCTAATGACGAGCTGAACCTAGGTGAAAAGGTTCCTTTCAGGAAAGAACCAGGAGGAGGGGCAGTGCAATAAATACAGTGGCACATGCCTGCTTGCCTGAAGAGTTTCCTCTCAGTCAGCGCTGATACCCCCCATCAATCACGGCTGATGCCTGCATTACATTCTAATTCCTAACACACATCTTCTGTCATCTGGAAAGATCAAAGGGGAGGCTTGCTCAGGGACAAGGGAACACGTTAATTGCAGTCCCACCCCTTTGTTTGTAAATCCTTCACAAGATTCCAGTTGCAGTGAATTAATTACTCACACAATGACACTGATTCTATTTGTTTCTTTCCCTTTTTTTTTTTTTTTTTTAAATCTCTTAAAAGAAATATACATTGTTATATCTCAGGCAGCCAGCATTTCAAGGATATGAATATGATCTCGAAGCGTTATGATTACAGAGCACTGGGAATCTACATGTATTTTCTCTCATATGAGAACTGCATTAACATTTCACTTACTTAACCTCCCAGTAGAATTGTGAAGGTACCATTTATAAGAATTGTATAGGTAGTATAGGAAGAAGAGAGGATTGATTGATTCAGGAGGGAAAATCATATTTCTTTCAGGCATATTCCTAAATTGCTTGACACACATTTGCTTATATGTGAAGGCTATACTTGAAGGAAAGCTGATGTCTGAGCTTGAATAAAATACATTTCAAAGTAGAAGTGGAAGAATTAGCAAGGAGGCAGTTGAGATTCAGACTGCACAAAGGTTGTATGTACAAACAAGAAATTTACACCAAATTTACACCGAATTTAAACCACTTTTTAATCCAATACATTTTCATTAAACATTTATTTCAATTTCACACTGGTTTATTGAAATTTAATTTAAGCCATTTCCTCCAAGCTTGTTCCCAATTCACTTAGACTGTGTCTGCTTAAAGACTTTGTTACAGTTCAAATAGCCAAGGCATGGAAAGCAAACTTAAGCCCACTTATATGAGCTGGCATAAATCCCTACTACAGAATCTCTTCTACCAGCAAAAATGTCCTTTAGCTTGATTTGCTTCAAGACAGTGAATTTATTACATTGATACAAAGGTTCAGTATGATAACAGCTCCAGTAGGAGCACTTTGTTGGTTTACTGTATTGGTATTTCTATAATGGTAAAGTGTTTCTAGTATAGATGTTTCTGGATATTAAATTGAACCAAACCTGATTTAAACCCAAAAGGGCATCATCCCAGCTTTCCACATATAAACAATCCCTGTGCAATAGTGAATTCAAAGGAGGTTGTTAATCCCAATATACACTATTTTCCCAAGGCAAACATTTCCTGATGGCAAAAGAAAAAAATATTAAACCTCACTTTGGAGTTAAATAACAGTGAAGGCCATATTCAAGGCTGTTGAAAATGCCAGAGTGTCCCTGAAGTTAACACAGCTGAACTCCTCCAGAGTATATATGCATAACTATCAGCTTCTTTCTTTTTTTACGGGTATGATATATTTACATTAAGCTTTGAATCTCTATGAAGAAATGGATTTTAGAAAGGGCTCACAGAATTATTTAACCAGGCAACAAAATGGAACATGTAAAAGTTCATGTTTATGTTCCTTTCTCCTTTCCAAGTAAAGATGTGGAAGAAGGAGACAAAAAAAGTCTGTGAGGGGTACATAGATTATTTGGGAGTTTAAAACTCTATAAAAAGAAAAAGGGGGAAAAAAAAAAAAGCTTAAATAAAACATCTCTGGTTACTGTGTTGTTGGTAGTGCTATTGCAAGAACCCATCCAACATCTCTAAGTCAAAGGAAAACTAGCATTGCCTTCAAACTTAGATTCTCATATGAAAGCAATGTTTCTTTCTACACTGTTGGGGGTTTTTTTGTTTGTTTTTTTTTTTTTTTTTTTTTTTTTGATTTATAGTCAGTGCTAGAGCCCTTTAAAGTTCCTTTGTGAATTTTCCATGGTGAATTTTCCTGGTAGTTCCGTTTTGAATATCATATTGATTTTTTATAGGTTATATACAGAAATAGTCAAACAATTTTAGCTTTTTTAAAATGAAATATGTCCATTCTTGCCTTCCAGAATTCTAAAATAAAAATATCACTTTTACCTTTTTCTTTTTTTGCTTTTTGGAATTAAATTATTGTAGTTTATCAATAAACGTTCACCTGTTTGATATGGATGCAAAAATCATGCCAGGTGGAAATGGCTCACGTCCACACAAATGTGGAGAATAAAAACAAGTCAGGAGGGAAATACAGTACACTGAATATGTTTCTTCAACTTATTTTCTTCATGTCACAGTAGCAAAAGTATGTAGAACTTGATTTAGGTTCTTTAAAATTTTTGCCATCTTGGTAATATGTGATGATCTTTCATGTAGCCCTGAAAAAAAAGAAACTAGTGTGTTCCTTGAGTATTTAATTAAATCCTATGGATATCTGAAGGTTATCTTGTTCTGTACTAAAAAGCAGAGGTGCATATTGTCTCAGAGCTTGTATCAACACGAATGTTTAGTGACTGGATAGGCATCTGTGTCAAAGTCTGCTCTGTGTTTTAAGATGATAAAGTTTGTGGCCTCTATGGGTTCCTGAGATGTTGAATTCAGTAGTTCTTCAAACATGTGACAAGACAAAACCGATTTCTTTAATTATGTCTTAATTCTCCTTTTTCTTGAAGGAGAACCTGTGTACCCTCTTTGCAAATTCCATCTCCTAAATGTAACTGTCCAAAACAATTTCATAATAACTGCCAACCCCTGTCTTGTCACTTCATGGGGGTAATGACATACTACACAGTTTTAAAAGTGTTTGGTGAATGACTAAATTAATTGTACTGGCTGAGTCACTTTTTTTCTATAAATTTGTTGAGAAAGTAGGAGAAGTACTCCAGTAACTCACCTTCACAAAAGCCAGGCTTATGTTCTGGCTTGCCAATTTTGTCTGTCCATGTTAACTTTGCTCTTTATTACCACATTTTGGTACAGAGCAGAAGCTGTTGATTTGCATGCTGAGTGAAACTATTTTGGGAGACTTTCTATCTTCAGCTTTTTAAATTATTATTATTTGTATTTTTACGAAGTGAAACCAAAGTCAGTTTATCGTAATAGTTTAGGTCAGCCGCCCCACTGCAGAAACAATAACCATTATGAGAGGGGTAAGACAAACCCTGGGAAGTGACTTCTTTAGCAATCACATTCCAGTTTTCCATTATACTTGAGTCAACAACCTAAACGTTTAGGCTGCCAGTTCCCAAGACATTCTTGGAGGTCTTTTTAAAGACTGTGTGAGGTTTGCCATTTATATTTTTCTGGTATTGAGGTAAATGTTAACAATGAGCTTAGTAGTTGACAAGTTTCACAGATGAGCTTCTTTAGAATGGTTATGAATATAACTTTTATTTGTATTTATTTGTTTAATGAAACAATTCAAAAGGAGTTTTCTAGCTCATGCCCCCTTTAAAAAAATAAAAATATCCTTGTGGGTGATTCTCTGACTCACTTTGTAGTGCAAATAAATACAATAATCAAATTAGTCTGACTATAATGGTCTCCTTTCATTCAGGTCTCCTCTTTTATCCTCGATCATTATTAGCTCTCAGGAGCTTCTTGCTTCTGAAGTTTTTTGGAAATATTGTATT
Source organism: Falco rusticolus (assembly GCF_015220075.1). NCBI lineage: Eukaryota > Metazoa > Chordata > Aves > Falconiformes > Falconidae > Falco > Falco rusticolus. The sequence continues at coordinate 88,472,394 of NC_051192.1, read as the reverse complement.
ATTAGCTTTTCTACTCTTCGTAAGTCATTTTTTCATACTTCTGTGGCCTGCCTTATTGTTAATTTTATATGTAACTTTCCAGAGGTGATGTTTCCAGAGCTTTCTATTCTTCTTAAATATAAGCTACTTTCTCTTTCTGGAGGAGGTCTTTCTAGTTGAATGTTTCACTTCAGGAGAGATGCTGACCATGGAAAGGGAGTCTAAAACTAAATAGAAAGACTTAACAGCAGCTTAGAAAGAATGATTGTAAGACTGAGGAGACTGAAGCAGCCAAGGGGCAAGGGACAGGGTCGGAGGGGAGTAGGGAATACTGCATAGGAGCATTAAAACCAGTTATCAAGTACACGAGGCTACTGCAAGAAGGAAAGTACTTTGTACTCTGTATGTATGGTGGTTAGGAGAAGTAGCAACTGAATTCAAGACCAGCAAGAAAATTTCAGGCTGGATTAAATAATGAAGCTCTGAACTAGGTTAGATGGTAGAGGCTCTTTCCAACAGTTGAGGCCTTTCAGAACAACATAGGAATATACACACTGAACATCAGATAAGCATAGCTGATCCTGACTTGGCCAGGGAATGTGTTAAAAGACAACCTAAGGCCTCTTTGATACTTACTTTTCTCTGATTGTATTAGTCAAATAACTTTCTCTGTTCTGAGTTTTTAGCAGGCTGGCTTATGGCATCTGCCTTTAGAGTCTATTTCTTTTATTTGTGCCATACAGAGAGCCTCAATTGTGGCTAATTTAATCTCTATGGCACCTGTTTAGCTTGCTTAAGTGCCTTTTAATTAAATTACATATGTTTATGTAATTATTTAAAAAAAAATAATAATGCTACTTCTGCCCTTTTTCCTCCATGAGACCGACTACATTTGCCTAATTTTAGATACTATTAAAGAGCAGATTTTCTAAGTTAATTCCATTTTAAAATGTTTTGTTTCTTATTAAATCTTTGTATGAGAAAGCCTTATTTTGGATGAGTTAACATGTTAAGCATCTATATCACAGCAGTTAGAGGGGGTAATGACACTTAGATGTTGCCAATGATGTAATCAGTCCTTGTGTCAATATTATTACCACTGTTTTTAGTAAATCTGAAAAGGTTGATAAGTGTATCTGATTCCTTGGAAAAGGTGGCATGTGTTCTTTCATAATGAAAAAGATACCGTTGAGATCCTTACAGCAAGCAGAATTGATCAGCCACTGTAAGTATAATTTTTAAAAAATTTAGTTTTATTTTGTATAATGGAACTTCCTTTTATTTGGTATAGTGTATAACTTCTCCTAACCATTTCCTGATAAAGATTTTCATTTTTGTTATCTTAATATAAAATGGATTCTTCATTTGTTTTTTCTGCTTTGGCATGATCTTTTATAACACTACTGTATTGCAGGATCCGGTTTATTTCCTTTTTCTTTACAAAGGGATGAAAACAGTAGACACTTTTGTAAGTGAAACATATAGATTCTTGACATATCAGTTTTCTCTCCCATAAAGTGACTTTGGAATTGATGAAAGTAAATTTTTAAATTAACAGGAGTAGCAAGCAATGAAGTTTATTTCTAACTGATCCAAAGAGTGTTGCCATCTAGTTTTGAAATTGTGCAGATGAAGTATCCCAGAAATTCTTCTAAAAACCAGACATATTCAATAGGTAGTTCCTTGTTTGTGTTTCAACACTAGGTTTTTAAGGATCTTTTGAAGGGATTCATCTTAACTTACTCTTGACACCAGCAGTATAGAGATATACTCCAAGCTGTGTACTTCGGTCTCCCTTTCTTCCAGATACAGTTTTTTTAGGAAGTAATTTGTCTATATTAGCTGACGGTTTCAGGATGAGATGCACTACTGTCAGTGAAAGCCTGCTTGTTTCTGATGACAAAAAAAAAAGCTCAAAGACAGGTATGCCTTAATAATTATCTCAAAGATGGATATATCAACATTTCTGATGTTTGCGTGTGTTTACTTAAATGAATCCCACTCTTTATGTTGTATTGTACTGTGGTTTTAATATGGCTTTGTAGGGGGCCTAAATAATCCATCCAGCAGATAATTTTTAAGGTACTAGGTGTCTAGGTTTGTGCTTTACTAAAAAAACCCCATAAAATAGAGCCAGGCATGACTATGCATGGTTATAATTTGTGTCTTTATTAATTATAACCAGCCCAGGTGAATAAATGTGCATTGTCAGTAAACCACAAGATCTGCGCAGCTGTATTTGAAATGTGCATTTGAAATTTATCTGTGAAGCATTGGTAAGAGGTTGAATGTTCAATGTTCTACCAAGTGGCTTTACACAGATCTTTAAACTACATATTTAATACAGAAATTGAAGTCCACAAACCATTTAGGGATACCATTTCCTCTGAGCTATCCTACTGTAGAAGTCAAGCCACATCTCTAACTAACAGTGTTAATCCCAACAGTGGTATGTGAAACAGGATTAAATGATGGAGAATCTGCTTGATCTCTAAAGATCTTATAATCTGTATCATTCTCAAATCTTTAGGTGACTGGATGAATTATAACCCTAAACCTGAAGGCAGAGATCAGATGTGAAAAACATTACCTATATCAGTTCTTGCCCTTCACAGTCACTAAAATCTCACCTATTTTATACACTAATTTTAGAAGAGGTGAACTTGAAGTTCTGATATCCCTGTTTGCAATATAGAGAATCTAAATAGTTTAGATGAGGTTCCTTTTAAAGAATCATAGGATATATGAATCCCAGTTTAGGAAATAATTTCACTCTTTAAATGTAGCCTATTTTCTATACGTCTATAGGTTGGAGCTTTTTTTCTGAGAGAAAACACACAATGTTTCTGTTCTGCTTCTTTTCTGTCCCAAACCCATCCAGGCAATTAAGCAACAAGGCTGTGCAAATAGGGATTCCATCCCACTGGCAACAATACAAGGCAGTCACAAGCTATTCTGTGCTGCACTTGAATATTCTACTTAAATTTTATAAAAAAGTTTGTATTCATATCTAGAAAGCCTCTAACAACTTTCTTACCTCCTTGGGGCTCCCAAAAAAATGCTATGTAGTAGTCCTCAAAAGCTCCATTTCAAAGGATCTTGACAATTAAAAAAGGCAGTGTGATTGTCTAAGTTGTTTTGAAATATCGGCTCGCTGCCTACGCAAAATGAAACAAAGGTTTGTTCTGTCTTTTAGGTCAGACCTATACAGGCCAAGCTTCAGCTCTGATTTGCCCCATACGAGGAAATATAATGGAGTGGAAGCAGCAGCTACTTAATATAGGAGTTAAAATCACCCATGACTGAAGTGAGCACATCAATCAAAAGTTTTGGCACGTAATGAGCTAGAAAAACTGGTGTGGCAGGTTTAGGGGCAGGAAAAGGCTTCACTCTGTATTCAGCAGTTTCCAAATTACCATGACATCCCTTTGCATTAAACCACCCGACTTCCAGCAGGTGGATTTTACAGGCATTGTGCTGCCGGCACAAAGATGGATCAAGTGGGAGCATTCAAACTAGCTTCCTGTTTTGTGTTCTTAAAATCAGAATTCCATGAAGTCTGCCAAAATTCCTAACAATTTTAGAAGCTAGACTATAGAATAATAAAAGGGACAGAAAACCAAGAATGAAAAATGTGTTTGGTTTAATACATTACACAAGCAACAGCTCTTGCTTTATGTGCCCTGAAAAACCCATTTTTTTAATATAACGAGCTAAGTTAAAGTGAGTCAAAGAAATTCTCTATTGTTTCTGAGATGTCCTCCTAATGCATGCATGTCATTCAGTGTTTATTGCAATATCTCATAGCATCTCCTTTCTTACCACCTGAATGCTTTTTGATTTATTATTCGTGTCTTGATCTTTTAGAAAAAGATACTGACATGTTTACATGTCTAAAATAATTAGCTAAAAAATCTCTCCTAAATATATAATGATTGCAAAACTGCATTTGGAAAGAGATCAGATGCATGTTATGACACTTTTCTATAAATGCCTTCCAGGCATCTATATATAGGGGATCAGGTTCTTCTTTCAGATTCCCACACGGTAGTGTGATTTGTGTAGGAAATTTTTGCACTCATCCCAGAGAAGATCACAGGCAGTGCAGGGCTTTAGGTTCTGCTTCCAAGTTAGTATATTGGGAGGCCCTCTGTTCTGGGAGATTTGATCTTTTTTTTTCTTCTTCTTCTTTTTTTTTTTTTTTTTTTTTTTTTTTAACAAGGTACCCTAAGGTTTAAAACCAGACTACACATTTGCAGTTTTTATCCTCTTTGTTTTATCCTCTTTGTTTAAACATAAAGCCATTTATTATGTTGCAAGCAATGCTAAATAATGTGTTTCTCAAGGAGTGTTAAATTATACTTTGCTGATGTTGCAGGACTGCTAACACACCCAACTGGATATTCACTCTGAGCTACTGCAAAGTGCACAACACAGATGTTCATAGAATTGCTAAAAGAATCCAGTGTTCAATGGTCATAGGTTTTCCAGCTGTGTCGAATGATGGTCTGTTTCAAGATACCCTGGGTTGTAAAATAAAGCATTACAGACTAGAAAGAGTTCATTTGCAATTGCTTTCCTTTTTTCTTATTTATGTCACTGCGGGACAAGACTTCAAAATTTCATCCATGAGAGGAGATAAAACACAAGAAGGAAAATGAGAAGGAAAATTGCAAATCTAGAAGAGCTACAGGAATAGACACCCTTTGCATATTGGTAGGTTAAAAACTTAATGCAAGTGTTTTCCAGAAGCTGTAGAGAAGGTTTAGTCAACAAGGCATTTTAAATTAAAATCAGAACATATCTTGAAGAATGATTCAATGTCTAGTACTCGAACTGAACACATCATTGTTAGCTGGCAAAAACTTAGGTGAAATCTAGGCTCCATTGCAATTGATAGCTATTTGCCATTGATTTCTGTGGAGGAAGGATTTTCCGCTGGCTTCTCCTCATCAGCATATTACTGGAAACTTCCCCCGTTTTTGCTTTCTAACACACCACCACACAAATCTCAGCACACAAGAGACCCTTGCAGCAATTTCAGCTGTGACTTTTACTTCACAGTCCTGTTCTGCCCTCACATCATCTGTTCCTTCTCTCCACACAAACTTTTCTCTTCATAAAAATGCGTTCAGTAGCAGGCTCAAAAGAAAAGGCCCTCATCAGCCACTGAATTTTTTATGCTATGTGTGAAAGGAGAAGCCAGAGAAAATATTTTTAAAAGTGCAGAATTTTACAGGAATAGCAACATTAAAAAGCAGATAATCTACCAGTCTTACTGTTTTGCTTTCATAACTATCCCTTTTGTTTGGTGAGAGAAGAATTTTTAAAAAGTCTTCATTAAAGAGCATGTGCTTGAAGTCTGGCACTTAAATGATACATACTGGCTCTAGATCAAGAGGATTATTCTGATGTCTTTTTTTCCTCTTCAGTGACTAAATACACAACAACCCCCTCACAGCCCTCATCTTTTTCCTTCTCTACCTTTAAGGGGATAAAGTCTTCTGAGCTAAAGCCAATTTTTTTTTTTTAAATTTAATCTGTAGATTGTCTGTCTGTGTCTCCTTTTAAGGGTTGACAGCAATTTGTTGTTCTGCGTATTTCATGCAACTTAAAATTGAATCCAAACATTCCAGTAATATAGGTAAAACATCAGAATGATGAAGCTGTTACTTGTATCTGCAACAAAGACCTGATCTAAGAAAAATCTTTCCAGGGACTTCTGTGGTAGCTGTATCAAATCCTGTGTTTCTTGTATCAAATTTTGTACTTCCTTTTTCTTTTTTTTTTTTTTTTTTTTTTTGAGAGAGAGAGAGAATTATTTTCAAAAGGTAATTCTCAATTTCAGAGAAAGTCTAAAATTCTTAAATCATTGTGGAATTATTTAAATTCCTCAGCCTTTTAAAATTGTTTCCATAGACCTATGGTTTTCCTGGGGTTTAGGTAAAGGTCATGCCTAGGCACAGTTATGGATGAGGTCTTTGGAAAGGAGAGTAACAAGCTGCCTGCATATAAGTCTCAAAGTAAAGAAAAACAAACACACACACAAAAAAAAACCAACAAAAAAAAGCCTTATTGAAAATGTACTTAGAGAAAAGAAATGAGCTTACAATTAAGATTTTACAATAAAATCTTTCAGACAAAGCAATTTGGTTAAATCAGTACCTGATTTTGCCTAAACGAAAAAGAGATGGAATGCTTATTTTTCCTACTGGCCAGGGATAATGTCTCTTTAAGCTAAGGGAATTAAATGTCTGTTTTTATCCGCCTTTTTCCCCTGCAGTACATAATCATTGTCTGTCACACTTTGATGTCATAATCATCCACTGAAGCTTCACTGTTAAAGAGTAAATCTGCTTAACGCACAAAAACAAAAAAAAAAAAAAAAAAACCAAAAAAAGAAGAAAAAGCACTTGCTTTTTATTGCCTTAGTGGCTCAGTGGCAACAAATTTGAATTACAGACATGTGGTACTATGTCACTCTGGCCTTAATGAAACCATTTTAAAAGACAAAAGTGCATTTTCAAAACAATACCTTAATCAGTCCAAACAGTAGCTGCAACTCTATTCTACTAAGTAAGCATAAAGAGTCCTTTCTTGTATGTAATGTACATGAGCAGCATGACCTCAATGTCAAATAGTACTTCACAATATCTTTTTGCAATCATTTTTCCATACAAGGAAGACATTTAAAACTTGATATAGATTTCAGCTGTGACTGAAATACTCTTTTATGTATTTATTTTTTCGAAAAGATTGGTTTACATTTGCATCAACTGTCCCAAAATGAAGACAGTATCCAAAGTTGCAAGCTGCCATTCATTTGATGTCATATTTTTAATGCCAAGCAAAAGTGTTAGTTCTTGTTTAATTTTTTTGGTATTTATTTGCACCAGTCACATTTTTTCTGTTGTTTTTTCTCCTCTTAATTCCTGTCCAGTTTTTATCTAACCTACTGAGCCATTTGATGTATGATTCACTGCATCCCTCTGTTAAGATTAATTACAATAATCAATGAAAAGAAAGGACTTTCTTATTTCCAGTAATTGTTGACATTCTCCTGCTAGACACCATACTATTTGGTCAGCTGTTGTGAAAAGGTAAAAATAAAGAATCAGAGACATGATTATTTCTTTTGCAGTTTTTCCATTTTTACCACAGGGTTCCCATAAGTCAATTCCAATTTCCCCAAAAATGTTGACAAAAAAGCTTCTCAGTGTAAAAGTGTAAGTGAATGTTTGCATCAAACCTTAGGTACTCATTTCCATCATACAACTTGTGCTTCCTGATTTTATCCTGGATATCTTACCAAGAAATCTTTTATTTTAAATAATAATAATGCTAATATTATTATTAACAATGATGAACTTCGAGTATTATTGTAACACAATGTTGCTGAAAACACTCCTGAACTGGTACTTATTTTATATAGTGGGTCTGTAGAGAAGCTGTAGCCAGATGCCAAAAATACCTCTTTGCTCCATAGAATACTCAATGTTCTTTTTATTATGTTGAGTTGATCATTTCAGTTTAATTATCCTTTTGTATGATAGTATAATACTTACAGTGCAAACTGCTTTCCCTATTATATTTCTCTGGTGTTTTTCCTGCCTATTGGGTTTTCAAATGGAATTTCTCTATATAGTATAGGGGTAGAACCTGCGGTTCCAATATATTTGCGTTCAGTCCAAATAGTACAATAAAAAATCAGTTGGTTCACTCAACAGAGTAAGTAGAAAAGATTGTTGCATTTCATTACCCATAACATGTAGCAGTTTTAACCTAGTTTAGGCTTTGACTGTCTCAGTAACAGCCAGAATAGCCAAGGACAAAGAGGCTCATTTGTGCACAGTCCTTACATTTGATCAACTGCACTAAAAAGCCATGAAAAGAATCCATGTGAAGGATTGATCAAGGAGTGCAGATAACCTGTACTGGTGTCAAATAAAGCTGATGCTGAAAAAACTCATTTCAAACTCACCAATGTGAACTTAAAATATCTCTTATTCTGTACTCTTAATGACAAAACACTAAAGAGAATGTAGATACAATGAGGCTCTTTTAAACACAGACAATGAACTGATGCTTTTCCTAAAATGAAGAAAAAGTTGGAACCATAAGACAGCATCTTTGGGATCAAGGAAAGAAACACTGGCTGTTCTCCGTACAACTGCCTGTCAGCTTGAATATGATCTCATTTTCTTTCATATTATTCTGAATACACCAGTTTAATAACATTATGGACACGTTAATGCATAACAGTCTATTAAAAAAAAGGAAATACATTATATGTGGGTTTCTTTTAAGATCCAGCAACTATTGTTTGAGTTTCTATTCCTGTTCTTTCATTATCCCAAAATGAGTTTCCTTTCAGAGACAGCAGAATGGTTTGACATAACAAAACAAATAGTTCTCCTCCCCCTCCCTATTAGACTCACAAGCCACGTGCAGGTCTGCACTGCTGCACTAAGCACAGTGGCTTTTATAAATCAGTCAATTCATGCTTCTCCACTACAGCAGACTCAGCTTAATGGTGCATGCTACTTTTAAATGTACAACTTTAAAATTATTTTTCCCTTTGGCACTTTTGAGTGTGGGGAACCAGCAACATTAGCTCAGTTCGAGCCTGCTTCAAGGAAGCGTGTCTGAGTTGAGCTCCATCACTGCAAAGCAAACACAATTCTGATTCACAAGGTGTCTTCTGTATTTAAGAGAGTTTGGCCAAGAAAAAGACAACTCCTTTTGTGTGGTAATTTGGGGCTACATAAAGGGATGCCTTCTGCCTATGGACTTTATAAACCTGTGCCACTAGCAACCACAGTGTGGAAATTGTGCCATGGAACGCAGGTATCAACAAATGCATTTTTAACTAGGTATCAAAGAAAAGATGTGCTGTCCACATCTACAGATCTGTTGCTGACTTTTTGTTTTACAGTCTGATGTAGTTCAGGTGACAGTTCAATAAAGGGACTAGATGCATTTGAAATGTAAATATGTAAATATCTTTACTGACTCCAACAGAATTGCTAACATCTTTAAGTCGTGAGTTAAACAAGTTGCTTCAAAGAGGAGTAATGTCTTTTGATAAACCTAGTGATGTAGTTAGGGAAAGAAAGCCAAACTTTCAGACACAAAACCTATTTCTCTGTTCAAATACCAGTTAGTCTAGTGAAAGATCACTCCCCATAAGCCTTGCTTCTTTTCTAAACCTTGGCCATCATAGCTAATGTTCCCCTCCATTCTTAATTTTAGGCATGTATTTAAGAATTCACTGCATCAGAGACTCAGTGAAAGCCCTGACATATTTTACAGTAATTCCAATGACAGCCAGAATATACAATTTTTAAAGTTAGCGCTGATGCAGCTGTATTCTAAGTCTGCATTTCGGCTCCAGCCCTTCACTGCATGCAACCATCAGCCATAAGATTCCTGGCCAACCTGACCCATGGTAGTGAGAGCAACAGAATGACTTGACTTCTGTTATTTCCATAAATATGTTATGCGGAAGGAGAGTATCATCCATATTGTGGCTTACCTGTGCTGACAGTCCCCATCTCCTAATATATCTTTTACCTACTAATATTAGGAATTCACCTTGTCCAGGTTTACATGTGTAACCAGTTAAAAAAGGTTTTTGGTTGGTTTTTTTTTTTTTTAACAGGAGAAATCATTCAGCTTACAAAACTTCTAAGAAGCTTTGTTCTTTCAAATTATTCAGCCACCTCTGCACCTCTGAAAAGATCCAGGAGAACTAGGAAAAATACACAGAAATGTAACAAAGATGGTCACAGGTATGGAAGTGTTTCCACATAAGGACTAGTTTGGAAAAAAGACCACAAAAAGACATAGGATACAGTCCTATAAAATCATGAATTCTAGAATGTTTAATAGGAAATCTGTTTTTCTCACTACAAGATCTGGGTAATATTTAAGGACATGATAAACAGCAGGCTTAAAACAAACAAAAGGAATTGCACTTCTTAAATCGATCTATTATCTTTGAAATTACATTGTATGGATTTAATATGTCTTGTCACAAAATGAAAACACTGTTTAATGTTATAATTTCTGGAAATGTACAAAAGTAAACGGAATATAAATATGTCATAGTTTGGTGGCCAAAAAAAAAAAAAAATCAACAAAAAAATAAACACAAAACAACAGATTTAAGGATATCCCTTATGGGTTTTGTTCTTAGTTGCTATTAATTCACTGTTATTTTTCTTTTTCTATAACTGCATTTTTGCATGTGTTGTTATTTCTGGCTTGACATTGTCTCCGTTGTAGGTCACAAAGTAGAACTTGTACCCTTGAAAGCAAAGTCTAAGAAAAGGTAATGTAAATCATTACATGTTTTTGACATTTGCAGATAGTTACTGCACCCTAACTACTACTTCTAAGAGTTCTTTCTTTGTAACAACCACTGCTTGTTCTTAGTTTTAGATTTTTTTATATGCTATATGCATAAAACAATGGAAATGCACTATCACTAGACCATTTAATACAGATCACAGAGCAAATATAACTAAGTTATCTCTGACAGATGTTTGGCTAAACCCTTAATAAAGGAAATGTGAACAGCTATTTTTTTTTGTTGTTGTTTAATTTGCTTTTAATAAACTTTTCTATATTTTCCTCTTTCACTGGTATAATTTCAAAGGCATAGATTGAAGGCCAGCAGTACATCCCATATATTTTTGTATGAATGTAAAGCACATCCCTTCCATGAAGCTTCTGTGGCAATTTCTGATCACAAGGGACAGATTTTTGTCATTACTGACAAAATGAGTACATACATCAACCTCCCAAATGTACAACTGTGTATCTCTGTACAAAGGAATTTCCTCAAGCGACTTCTTCAAATGGAAGACATAGGGACAGGCTTCTTCTCATAATTCAATGTATCTTGAAGGCTTTGAACTGCTCTCCTATTTTGCCTTTCTACACATTCCATATCACTCAGCTGCAGCATCATGATGTGTTTTGCCCACTGCAAAGGAGTTATCTTCTAAGTAAATTTCAGGTATCTGAAACTGATCTTTGATCTTTTTTTTATGACAAAGATTCTTTTTTCTTGCAATATTTGCTGCTATCTAGTCATGCCTGTCATTACATGGGAGTGCTGCCTCATGCTCACTACAGCATTAACAGACAACCCCATGCCTGTGAGAGATCTCAGCAGCTAGTCCATTTTGCAGGGAAATATTTAATGTACTTGTGATAAGCATATTCTGAAAGTTAGTGAAAATGGAACTTTCTCCATTCCTCTATGTAGAACAACCAACAAAAAAAATCTGTTAGTCTGTATAATTTGCTGATCAACATATCTCCTGCCTGGCAGTAAATGTTTTGCATCTTGCAATGGTTAACAACATTTGCACTTTATATTGTTTATTAGGACTTCGGTGACAATGTAAAGTTTTATCCCACCACCTTCTCTCCTCTACAATTAACTGGAGTCTTGCTGTATTTGTGTATTTAATCTGTGTTGGTTTAAAGAAGCAGGCAACCATTCTTCGATTTCCTTCGGATTTATTTCACAGAGATTCAGAGCTGCAATATGTGGCCACTAGCTTTCTTTTCTTGTTTACGTCATTGGCAGTAGCATTATCTCTGTTTTAAATACAACAACATAGCTCTACATTTTTGAAAATATGCCTTATATGTCAAATGGTGGTACAGTGTATTATTATGAATTCTACTGTTAAGAGTGAAACAGCACCAAGCCAATTCCTCACTGATGTTACGCCATTCTTCTGATCCTCCATCCTTCTCGCAGAGCAACTCCACCATCAGGACTGCGAGTGTTGACGCACACTAAGTATGCTTTTCATACCAATAGATTTCACATCATGCCCATCTGAAGAAAAAAATGCAATTGTCAACGTAAGTTCATCTTGAGAACCCAGCATGACTCCCACTGGCATTAAAAAGGATACACAGAGTCTTCAGGAAATGATCATAGAAAATAGTTATATCAGGGCCGATGCTGTGCAATAGTGAGAGCTTTTTGAGAATTACAACTAATCTTAAAGGCCTTGAATTGAAAGGAACATCTAGCGGCTTTTTATTTATATCCTCCCTTTGTACCTGTGAAAATTGTCCTTATAGATCAATTACAAAAGGGTGTTAGAATTAAAAATACTTGTTATAATGAATTCAACAATCTCTCACAACCAATTCTTACAGAACTAGAAAAACTTCAGTCGGAAATATTGAACTCAGAGCTTAAAAGTAGTTGGTGTTAGATGTCTGGTAGATTTTGAGTACTACTTGCATAACAGTAACAACAGCAAAATTAATAAAACAGCTTTACATACATTATATATATATATATATATACATATATACATATATATATACTTGTGGTTTTGGAGGACTTCTTTATTTTAATTTTCAAAATTGAGAAGGACTGGATCCCTAAAGTTAGTAAGCTGTACCACTAACTTTATTAGCTGTTATGTAGCTCCTGTATTCCTTAGCAGAAGGACGTTTTTGAAATAGAACAAACATCTACACTTACAGATGAAATTCAGAAAAATGAGGAAATCATAAAGTTTTTCAAACACGCTTCCTATAAATGGAAGCACAGGAATGTCATCCTATTCTTTGTGTTTAAATACAGATTATTAACCTTATATATAAAGAACGTAAAAAGAAAGAGAATGTTCTTTGTGACTGGTTTTGAATGACATTTTTTTTTTTTTCATAAACTAAACTCTTTTCTGTTATGAGATATACTGCTTAATTAATTTAGTTTATTTTGATGGCTGGGTGGTATTTATTGGTAGCTTTTCTTGATGTTCCCGTAAAAGGTCTTCTTTGACCATCAGTTCCAGGAATATACTTTTACATCTTTTATTCATTGCTCTCTTCATATCTTCTCTGGGAAAGAGATAGAATTTTCCATATCCAAATACTGGAAGTCACTGCTGGTCCTTGTGTAAACGTGTACACTAAAAGCATGGTGCTGGCACTGACATGTAGAAATGACTGTTTATTGTCTCAATCATTAATCATTAATCTTGCTTTTTTCCCCTTGTGTTTTATCTTCTAAGGCTTTTATTATCTTAAGGACATGAATTCTTTGAGCCATGGTCTGTCTTTTTCTTTTGTGTACAGTGCCTGACAGAGTCAAATCTCATTCTGTTGTATAGAAGTACACTATAAAAACAGAAATAATAATAGTAAAATATGGGTTTGGATTAATGGGTAAACAAAGCACAGTTTCCTGCTAAAAAACAGAAAGTGAATCTTCACTGACAGCAGGGAATGAGAACACACAAATTCACACTGAAACTTTCTTCCCTTTCCCACAGACACGTATATAGGCATGGAAAGAGGAAGGACAATGGAAAGATTTACTCAAGACAATAGGATAATGCTGCTAGCTACTGCAACCCACATGCAGAGCTGTCTTTAATTTTCATTTTATGGTCACTGAATAAATAAACACTTGAACAATATTCCTATGATTCCAAAGCATAAGGCTCTACAGGAGAACCGAGTCAAAAAGAAAACCAAACTGTTGTGATTTGGATGAGTTATACCCTCTTCATTTGCACAAATTAGGAAACTGTAAATACAAGTCACAGGCTATACAAAACATGTAAGGCCATTTCTGTTTGTTGCACTCTTTATTCTAAAATGCAGGGCATTTTGTTGTAGGCAGGGACCTAATTTGTTCAATAAACCCATGATAGTGAAAAAAATTTAGCTGTGTACTGCAGAAGAAATTCAGCTCAACATTTCAGTTGAGGGGGTTCTTGGATGTACATGCTAATGCTGAGTTGGCACTGAAAAATATGTGAGTTTTGTAAAGGGTTAATTAAAGAATTCCGGGTTGATGCAGTGGTTGCCTTTGTGCTTTTTAGCTGGTGGACATCTCTCCACTGAGGGCTGCTGTGTAGGAAGGGCACAACTCCAGTTCCAGTTCATGCTCCATGTCCTGATGTGCTATGGTGCCAGGGTTGGTGTTCACAAAAGCTGGAAACAAAAGTCCCAAAGACTCAGGGTTGTAAGTTTCTGGTGAGGATGGATCTCTCATGTCACATGGAAGAGCTTCCCCTGTGGGAGATGGCTAGACTTCCCAACAGGAAAAAGCTAAAGTCTCTAAGGAAAAAAGGTGTGGGGGAAATGCTCCCAAAAATATATTCCAGAAAATGTATATTTATGCAACTTTCCATTTTACACCTGGTAGATCAAAGTGTGTCTGACAATAAGGAATTTGTAATACAAAGCCATGCTTACATATTTTTATATGTGCACATGAAAGAACTCATAAACTGGACTCGGCAATTGCAAGTATGATACTAGTTTTTATCCATGTTTTTGGTTCAAATAAAGACTAGGCTTATCACAAATTTGACAGCTGTTCATTCCTAGAGCCCCTTCAGCACCAGAGTCAAAAATCAAATTAGCAGTCAGTCTTTAGATCAGAATGCATCTAAAAGAAATTACTATACCTATGGTGTGTATGTATGTGTGTTTGTGCTTGTCACAAACGTAAACATGATAAATGGTCTTGTAAACTCCCCCCTTGAAATATATATTAATGTAAATGCAGTGAGACAAGAAAATTAACTTATAAGCTGTCTGATAGGTATTTTTGTTTCTTTCATTTGAGAAATCATGGAAAAAATAATTTGATCAAAATAAGAATACTTTTTTCATAACTTAATGTCTGTGGTTGGATTTAAGTGACTTTCCCTGTATTTCTTTTGGTGATTTAGTATGAATACCCATTTAGGGAAATTGTATTTAATGTTAATTTTAAAAATTAAAATATACATTAGAAAACAAACAATAAAAAAAACCCCAGAAATAATGCAATGTCAACTGGAAACATTCTTTCATAAAGTAGAAAAATTATAAGACAGCTCTCAATCATGAAATAACAAGTTTTTTGTGGATTCCAGCTGCAACTCAGAGTGAACATTGAATTAGCACTTTGAGAAGAAAAGAAAGGAACATTTTGCTTTGGACATAAACATTTATGTGATTTTATTACACCAACATGGAAGGTATTTTGTTCCCTTCCCATCCCCCCACACCCCCAGTACAATAGTTTGAAATCTTAAGGAAATGCGACAAAAATTTTGTATATGTTTTAATTATCAAAACAATTATCTATCTTGTTTTCATTTTCATGAATGCTAGCTGCTTGTAATGCTTCAAGAATGAAAACAAATTGTCCTCTCACTTTCTTTCCTCTCTTCTGAAGTCACAGGGTCATTAGCTTTCTGGCACTCTGACTATGGAGAATTGTTTGTGTTGGCAAGTTTTAGATCAAGACGATATAACCACAACATTTTATCTCATCTCTGAACTTCTGTTTACTCTGTTCCATAGCCAATGGACAATTATGCCATGCTTTTCCTTACATAAAGATGGGATGTCTAAAATACGTGTTTAATATTTGCCACTGTAGTGGCAGTGGTTGTTGCATTGTGTAGAATTATACTGAAGAGTACTAGATTAACATAAAAGCTGCTACTATCCTTACATATAGAATGATGTATTTCCTAATAAGAAAAAATAAATAAAAATAATCCAGTGGTATGAACTACCTAAAACCTTGTATTCAGTGGAATTTTAGATAGCCCACAAAGCCCTTTCAGTTATAATAAAAAAGAAACAGTTTATATACACTGATGTTTGCTGAGAGTCGTAGATGCTTTCAGATTACTTTAGAATTATCTGGTTGTTGTTGTTGTTGTTGTTAGTTGTTAGTTATTGTTGTTAGTTATTGTTGTTGTTAGTAAATGCAACCTTCCCTTCCTTACTAAACAAAAATAATCTCTCTGGAACATGGAAAGCTGCTTTGTATTTTTGGTATAACTTTAGGCATTATCAAGTTTCTAGAAAAAAAAAATGGGGGGAAAGCAGGTGAAAAACCCCACCAAAAAAAACAACTTAATGCCCATGGGATGAGAAGAAATAAAAAATCTAAGGTTAAGAACAACAAATAGGTGTGTGGTACACATAAATGTAAATTCTGAACATCTGAACAAAAACCTTGAACAAATAACAACTATGAAAAATATAGGGTTTTCCCTACAAGACTGATATATTTATTTTTTCACAAACTTAAATTTAGTAGAAGGGTTTTTTCTGATCTATCACATTTGGAAAAGTGAATCCACACCAGAATATTTCTGATTCAGATCACATTAACAGGCTAATTATCTACTCAGGAAAATTAATTAGGATTTCCCCTGTAACCTCTTCTCTGAAGATGCTGGAATACACTGAGAGGCCCTGATTTACTATAAAATTAGTAGACTTAGGTCCACAGTTTTCATTGGAATAGAATATACACCTTGCTTTGTAGGTTAAAATTCTACCAATGGCCTTGAAGAGAAAGGTTTCATATGAAAATGGGCATTGCCCTTGTGATTAAATTACCTCTAGGACCACATTTGTTCTTTCTAGAGCAACAGACAGATCTGAGACTAATTTAGAATAGTCTCACATTACAGTAGTCAGAAGGACACCAATGACTGCGTGAGCTACTTTATTCTTAATAATAAATTCTGTGAAGCCATGTCTTTCCTTTCCCATATTTATACTCCTCTGCCCTGTCTATTTCTTATGTTCCAGGCAAGGTTTATCGAGTCTAATGTTCATACTGAAGGATAATTGTCTCCAAGCTTGACTTGGCTTCTTGCACCCACCAAGATATCACAAAAAGAATTGTGCAGAATAGGAACTATTATTATTATTATTATTATTATTATTATTGTTGTTGTTGTTGTTGTTGTTGTTATTTAGTAGTAGTAGTAGTAGTAGTAGTAGTAGTAGTAGTAATGAAAAACTTTACACAAGATTAATACAATTTTCTTATTGGAATACAGCCAATCTCTCTCCTAAATGAATTCATCCTTTCATTTATTATTGTATGAACAGCACTATATTTGTATCCTCTCCACTGGATCAAGAGCATCAGTTGGGCCCTTGGTTCATGGCTTTTGGTTTGGAGAGATGCAATATATTTAAAACTTAAACTGGATTCACAGTACTTTGCCACAGTTCATAAGCATGACTCATTCCATGTGCTACGTATGATCACTGTAAGATACTTCTTAATAAACAAACTATATACCACAAAGAAGAAGGATTTGGAGGCAGGGGCAACACCTTTTCTTAAACAAGTAGATGTGATAGGGACAAGAAGATGAGTTTGGGAAATAAAATTTCTTCATGAGATCCCTCACCAGGCACATTGTATCTGCAATCTTGGTTGCATTTCCTTAGGTTTGTTATTACCCTGAAAGAGGAAACAACAAAGGACTCAAGTAATCTCAAAGAATAATTTTCATTTTTTTGCAGCATTTCTGCCTCTTTCTTCTAAAATATGACTAGATTTAGTCTCTACAGTAGTTTTAGGGCAGGTATATGATCTGGATCAGTGTTGAAGGTGACCAGATTTTGGTCAACATTGTTTTGTGTGTGGGAAAAACAAGCAAGCAAACAAGATCCATTTCTGTATTCCCTTTTTTTGATACAGATGCATATTTTAAAATTATTTTGTCCTCATTATGAAAGAGGACTTTCTCAATTAGGGTTATTATTTAAGGTTATAGATGAATCAATTAACATTAATGAGTATTTTGCATAGTTGTTCCCAGTGAAATGCGTGCAGCTATGCTTTAGAGGATAGCCAGCTCGGTGGGGAAAAATCAGAGAGAACAGAGAAGTATATTCTTTATAGTTGAAAGGATCATGACTCAGTCTACTAACCAAAGCTATGTGTCCTCAGCTGGTCATTCTTACGCTGAGCTCATATCTTGGGGTTAAAATGCAGAGTACAGACATCTTAAACAAAGATAGATGGCCAACCTGGAACCAGAGATTGGGAAGGCCTACACTGGTAGTCCGAAAGAGGTACAGAAAGAGTTCCTATATCCAGGGCAAGTTCATTATCCATAAAACACTGCAAAACGTTTGCTACGCTACCCTAAAAATATGAGTCTTTATCTGTTTGTGGGCAGGATGCCAATGATATGGCTGGATGTCTCAGCATCAGTATATTCAGTACACACATTACAAAAGTGATTCCCAGAAGAAATGATTGATGTCTTTTGTGGTACAGAGAGAAAATGGTCCAATATTGGAGGCACAGAAGATTGAAAGCCAGGATATACAGCTTCAGGATTAGTCATAAATTTATTTTCCAATATTCAGGCCAATGTATTAGCAAACAACAAAATGTGGCTCTACACCTATGAGAACATTTTAATGAAGAATTTTATTCAAGCTTATTTTGTTACTTTTTATTGGTAGTGTGAACTGTGAATTAAGTTGAATACAAAAGGTTTTCACTGCACTGAATTACCTGTTTCACCTTGAAAAGCCACACAAAATGAAGCTCTTAAAGCCTTTTGAAAATGACCTTTTTCCTCAGCAATGATTTATCTTTCCCCTCGAAAATCCCTTTTACAAAAGGGAGTATGATTAAAGGAAGCCAAGCAGCACAAACACTCGGTGAAGATCCTGCTTATCTGGAACTCGCTTGACAATGTATGTTTTTGGGGTCGGGAATGCTGCAGGTTCAAGGGATAATTCTGCCTTTCAAGCACTTCAATTTATTTCATGCCTGAGCACTGTCATTGTATGCAGACAAGATGAAACGCATCGTTGTGTAAAGAAATTGAAATGAAATCCTACTTGACCCAGCAGGATGGGGCATTATGTTTGACTCAGTAGTGATTCCTGGAATAATATCTAATTCCAGGAGGAAAATTTCTTGATATGGCCACCTGCTGTGACTGTCTTTGTCCAGGGATCACAAGTTGTTCTGGGTGACTGGGCTCAGGACATGCCTAGAAGAAAGCAGCCAGCCTCCTGCTGGCATTTAGATCTCTTCATTTTCTGTGTGCTGCCATTGAGTAGGAATGAGTGAATGAAGAGCAGGGGAAAGCTGAAGCACTTCCTCAGGAAGACACACGCTCCAGCAGAAATGAGAGCTAAAACCCATTTGACCCAGGTCTCTCATGCAGGTTTCTTGAGAGGGGTGGAAATCTGAAATTAAGAGTCATTAATTTTTTTCTAGACAGGCAAGTTTTTAATTTTTTTGGTCACGCAGGCAAGTCACTGGGATGTCATTCCCCATTCGGTCCCTGTGAAGTGTTTACTTTGAAAAGGCTGCACACCACCAGATTAAATAAAATGGGAGTGCTCCATGTCTCACAAGAGGGAATCATGCAGACAGCTTTATTACTTCTGTCAGAGAACAAAGGTTTTCCCAGCATGCAGGGGATTATTAGGCCAGCAGCAAATAAACGGAATGCGCAGCGTCAAAACTTCAAATATGACTAACAGAGAGGAGGGGGAAAAGGGAGAATCCATAATTGATTTCTCTGCTGCTACAGTATGAAGAACAAAATTATTAGGTGACACCACCCAGCCAGCTTCACTGTTGGGGTAAAATCCAATTTTGATGCAAAATTCCATAATTGCCACTAATATAATTACTACAGAAATTGATAATTACCTTCCCCACCCCCACCCCCCGCAAGAAAGCTCATCTGTAGAGTATCAAAATATCCTTATATATATTAGAAATAACATTTATTCCTGATAGGAAAATAGACCAGCCTTTTCTTCCCTTCACTGCTGGTTTCAGTTCATTAGAAGACCCAGCTTTTATTTCTTGAATTGACTAAATGATTCTTCCTTGCAAATGCGTGCTAACAGTGGAAGCCTTTTCCTTTTTTCCTTCTCTTTTCTTTTTTTTCTTTTTCTTTTTCTTTTCCTTTTCCTTTTTTTTTTTTTTTTCTTCTTTTCTCTTAATGACGGTTTTGAACAGGAAAACCCTGTCCTCTCTTTCTTTTAGCGTTTTCTCTACTCTTAAATGTTAGCATTTTCTACATTTGCCAGTTGGAGCTAGGATCAAGGAATTTTTATATGTTCCTTTAGCCTGAAGTAGCATATTTCCTGCATTGGCAGCTTTAAAAGCCTATGTTTTAAGACTGGAATCGTAACCTGCACAATACATGTGCCTGGCAAAGAATAGCAAAGACATAGAGGCTCTGTCTGGCAGCATCCTGCCTTCTTTCTCTAGAAAAGTAAAAGCAGCTCATGATGAAAACAAAAATAATAAATTGTAATTAAAAGCTATAGGGAGAAGAATACCTCTGGCAAATATTTGCTCTTTTCAGAATCAGTTCTGCTTTCTGTTATCTCCTTACACCAAAACTAATAGGAGTACACCAGCCTAAACAGAGTGCTGAATTTCCCCTTTGGTATTTCAATTGCAGACACTGCAGTTAGGAACCAGCAAAAAAGTGCATTTGCTGCAGCGTATTGTTCAACTTCTGTGCATCTCCCTTGCCCTGTGCAAACCAAGTGTTCATGTTTTCAGGCTTTCTGTTACAGTGCTTGATTTTGCAGAGGCACGAGAAGTTAAGAACCCAAAATGTAATAAGAGAGGGAATATGCTTAAAATTATTTTTTAAAATGCCAAGAACAATTTAGAGCCATGAATGCCTTAGGCTATGAAGTAATCCTAGTGCCCATAATGAAACAAATTTGTCAATCTAAGACATGCCAATTTACATTAATAGAAAAGGAGTCTCATTCACAGGCCCAACATTCAAAAGTTAGGACCAATTTCTATCCCTGTTCAAATCAGTAGGAGTTTTTGTCATCAGCTTGAACAGCGGTAGGAGTCAAACCCTTCAGGCCATATTTTCAGTGCCAGCTTCCTTAGATTTATGGCATAGTTTGGCACTGGCAGTGAATTGTATCTCAATTATGTGCACCTGCAATTAATCATCAACACAATAAGATAGGCCAGGTTATAACCCTTCTTCAAAGCCAGGCTTTAATGCGCTACTAAAATATGACTAGTCATAACAACAGGCATTTCTCGTCACCTAAGTGACAATTTATATTTGACCCATCAGAATCCAAATGGCACTGTCTACGTGGCACTGTAAATGTTTTAACTTCCAGGGGAATAATTCCTTGAACTGCTGATTTGCCAACTGAAAAAAAATCATCTTTGCTATTTAATCCCATTGATACTTAATAAAGCACATACAGTACCAATGTTTTCTAGCCTGTTTTAAGATTTTACAGTCACAAAAGGAACAAAATAATTTAACACTGTTAAGCTGTCTATGGAATAACTTATATACATTATCATACAATCCAGAGTACTAATCAAACTATTGACCTCTGTATTTTTAGTACAAGCCCACATCAAGATAGCCTATTTGTTCTTATAGGCTTTGTTCTTAGAGCCTTTGGGCTATAAGACATGGCCTATGACAATTTGCATATATAAAGAGGGTTGCATAGCAAGAAGGAGAAGGTGCTACAATCTTTCCTGTGATTGTCTTTTTGCTACAACTTCATGCACCCATTTTTCCTGTAGTTCAGTTCAGGTCTATGACTCCATACATTTAAGTACCTTGGAGTAACTGATAATTGTAAAGAAGCTGGAAAAAACTGCAAATCTCTTGTCAAGTCCAGAATTTCTATCCATTCTCTTTTTGACTGTGTAAGTAGAAGCTTTGAAAAGCTGAGCCTGAAATTAGAGACTTGATACAAAAATAGGACATCAGTTCATGCCTAGCCAAGTGGATGAGAAAGGAGAAAGCTATCCAGGAGCAGGAAAATTGAGGGTAGTACAAAGACAAGTTGATATTTCATAAACTATTTTTTCTGCATGAATATACATGTAGGGAGAGTTTACCCCATCACTGCCGGCAGTGACAATAGACAATATTTATAAAAGAATTAAAAACAGAAAAGCTAACAGAGAAGGAAAGAGCTGGAGTGGGAAGTCCATTGCACATTGAAACGAAGTACAAATGGACTGAGTTTGTAGAGCTAGACCCTAGTTCCCACAAACATGGCCTGAAGCTTTGCTTTGGACACTTCTCTAACAAACAGCTGGCCTCAGTAAATTGTTTTCCAGTTTAAAGTCCTGGTAATAACACAAGAGATTAAGGAAGTTTATCACACACCCCCTGTTGGCACAGGGTGGTAGAAAATGTTTTTGAGTTTTCGGTCACAGAAGGAGCACTGTGTATGCTGCTTCGTGAAGTTAGATATCGTTGAGTAAGCTGCACCAAGAAGCAAGAGTCTGTTTTTTCTTAATTTAACTAAAATCCACTTTAAGGGAAGAGTTATCCTCTGACAAGTGGGTGCTTCATGTAGTTTTGTAGGTTTTGCAAGAACCTTCTATTTCACAGCTGTTATGCAAGCTACAATTAAAAAATATGACTTGAATCACAGATTTCCCCTCTAGCACTAAGCTGACTTTCAGTCTCAGATATCAATACTGGCACAGAAACAACTATCAATAAACAGAGTTTGTCTGCTTTTCTGAAGTAGCCAAGTTCTCCTGTGACACTCTGGCAGGTATTGGTGTATTACCTTTTCATGTGAAAAGCAGAATGAATAACTCATATCCCTTAAAGCAATAGGAAGGAGTGTTTGAATTTAAAAGATTCCGAAGTTTGGTTTACCTAAGCATCCAAAATTCAGGTATGAAACTAATATGAGAGCTCAAAATTCCCTTGCAGGGAAGTGTTCTACCTGTTGTTAGAACCTGATAAAGACAGCTTGAGAACCCAGTTGCCCTCTGACGTTCACTGGCACTTATTGGCACTGTAAATAATCAATCACCTAGATTTAACCTTTCTGGGGGACAAAAAAAGGATCATGTCTTTAATTTTGGCTGTACATCTTTATGTATATTTTTGGTGCTATAAGAAAATAATTAATAAATACATCCCAAATCTTCCCAGGTGCTTCAAATGATTCAAATTACAGAGTGTGATTCAGAAACCCCAGAGTGCTTCAGATTTGAATGATTCCAGGGCTTCAGAGATGTGCCATGTGCTTTGAAGCAAGATTAAAAAAGAAATACTTAAAGCACCAGGAAATTTGAAAGGCATTGCCTCAAAACCTAGCAGAAATGCTCACAGACCTGCTTCAGGTATGAGTGTTGTCATGTACAGAGGTGCAGGTGGCAAGAAAAAAAGATCCTGTCAGTTCTGCATACAGCTGAACAGCTTTAACATTAAAAATTTCAGTTGTGAAAGGAAGATAGACCCAGGGGACTTTTCCTCGCAGTTTTGCTGGATATGGCTGCTGTTATTCCACATTTCCAGCTCAGTCGTGGGGCTGAGTGCATATTCAAAACACACAAATGCACATGCACACAACAGAAACATGTCAGACCACACAGATCAACACAGATGGGAGAGGAAGGTCTTCACTGACAGCCACATTAGCACTAACAGCACTCACAGAAATGTGAACAACGATGTGATGGGCCTATCCTGTTCCTCTTGTCTGGTGGATCAGGCTTGAATTTCACCAGTCAGAGCATGCATATACCCTCACTCTCATGATTTACAGGCATGGGTCCCTCAAACCCTAGACCAGACCTTAAAAGGTCATCCACAATCCATGCCCAGACCCTCAGCCTTTTTTATTCTGTCTCTAGCTCTGACCTCAAGCCCTTCCAGGTTCTGGTCTCTTTCTTTTTCAACTCACCAGCTAGTCCAGTGTAAAGGACATTACCAAATTCACATGTATACATACAGAGCATCACACAGAAAACAGAGTTAAGAGTTTAGTAAGAGGATAGGACAGATTGCGGCAATCGGTTGCAAGACTTGACCAGAGAAGTATACTGTTTACACATGACCGGCATATTTTGTCCTCTCTCTTCGCATACTTCTTCCTGCATAATCCAGCTTTATCACTCCCTTTTTCTACCTGTGATCCTCTTTCTAAACATTTCCTAATAAATTTAGGAAGTTTTGTACATCTCCAAAATCCTCTTAAAACACCCCATTATAAGATATTTTTCTCATAAGGTCTATGATAATCTCACTTTCCCTTCTTGTAATCACTTATGTTGTTCTGGCTGAACCTTTCTGAGGCTGTGCTTGAATGGTTCCTTCCATGGTCCAACAATTTCTGTGGCCCAAGTGACCTAAAAGTTCTCCTTCTTGGTATTTTCTCCATCCTGTTCTGCTTTCCATGAGCTGAATGCGTGTTCTTGTACATAGGAGAGAAGAAACTCTTCCACGTCAGTAGATCGACCTCAAGAGAACTGACTGGACTACATTTGGCCTAACAAATTTCCATTTTGTTAAGATAGAAGGCTCTCCCATGGAGGTCGAAGCTATCCACAATGTTTACTTTTGCTTCTAATAAACAGGCTGAGTTCTGCCCTCTTCCTCAACAAAACAGGGCAGAACAAAAGTCCTGTTGGCCCCTTTCATATTGTCACATAATCTAAAGAGTTTCAAAACTCAGTATAGTAATCCAGCCCCAAAACAATTGTTTTCTGTCAGGTAGCTCTCATTTTTTGTTTTGTCTGTTTAATAGAAGCTGGTTTCATTACTTTGACCTGCCTCTATATTCCAGTTAAAATTTGTTTGGTTTATGTGCTAGTGTGACTCAACAACCTACCCAAAAGAAATCTGGATGAGAATTATAATATTTAAATTTTAAATGACTGAATTAAATATCCCTGCATTAATATGTAGCATCTTAGAACTGTTCAGATTTTTCTTTTGCATAGCATCTCCACTGAGGAATTATGCCTCCTCCTATCCAATTCATGAAAATTTCCTAGAATGTGCAGAGTAAAAGGGCAGAATCTGCTATCAGTTTTAATTTTTGATGGTTTTCACACACTTTCAGTAGTGAAAAACCATGATGGGAGGGCAACTGGGAACTTGCTGTTTATAATTAACACCCCTCCCATGATTATGATTAGCTATTCTCAGCTACTGTTGACATGTGCAGGTAACGTACAGCATAAGGATATCAAATACAGCTTGAAAATAAGTACAGTGAGTGGTTTTTAAGGCGAATCTCCAGAAAGATTACACTAAGAAGTAGTCCTTGAGAGTTCACAATTCAAAGACACCCATTCATTTTCATCATTATCCTTGGTCTGTTTAAATTTTCTTGATGTTTCTTTGCCTGAAATAGATATAAATCAATTAAATTTCATATCACCATCTGCTTATTCGTAAAACATACTGATGAAATAAAACATGTGATAATTTACCTGCAATGGGATTGTTATGCTCCCTTTTATTTTGAATTATGTAATTTGATTTCTTTTTCAATTGCCTGGAAAAGCTTGATGTTACAAAGTCACACAAGTGCCAGTGGACAGAATTCATGGTACATTCCAGGCAGTTCAGCTCCAGAATATGTGTTTAGTCTCAGTGTATCCACTTTTCTTAAAGCATTTTTTCAGTTTCTAAGCAAAAAGCAGTATCTTTACTTGGATGCATAATTAAAGCTTGTGCTACACTATCCATACGTGTGTGAATACATCAGTATTTGTTTCCTAAATGATCTTGTAAAAGACAGGAACACTTCATGATTCTTGGGTTAGTATTATAATCAGGTTTTAAAAAATAAATACTGAAGATATAGCTGATAATTCAAACATTTTTACTACTGTCTTAATCATGGCTAGGTAGCATTGGCTGTGGAGGTAGAAAGGAAAAAGCATCCTCAGTCCATGAGAAAAGTAAAAAGGTTGCAAAGGTTTAATCATAGAACCGAGAGTGAGGTCATTCCTGTGCCTAAGCCTGGGAGAAACTGTAGTATTAGAGCTGTAATGTGTTCAGCATCTTAAGCAGCCTTCACACTTGACAAAGAATGTGTATGCATGCAAGCTTTGAGAAGATCCTTTAGGAGTTAAAAATTCTCATTAGGTGTTTGTTCTCATGATGATGATGAGATTTTAATTAGCACAAGAGCAGCCAAACTCCCACAGCCTCAATTACTTACTAGTTTGGACAGTGGATGCTGTTCATATCAACAAGATATAATGGAAACTTGAATCCACATTGAAAATAAAATTAGCATTTTCAAAATCAATAAGTAATCACCTATATTTATAGCACTCCCAGAGGAACTAGATATACTTTGCAGAGTGGTATTAGACATGGAAACCTCCAAAACCCCAACAACCAACACAAGTTTCTATGCATATGCTGCAGGCTCTGTGTAAACTTTTAAAGGGTTCACTGCTTACCTCTACAAACTGCAGTCTATAGTACAGCTGTTAACTACATACATTATGCCCCAGAATATAAAGAATAAGAGTCTTTTTCATTATAATATGCGTGGAATGTTCCATTTAAGTAGATGTTTCCTTATTTTTTGAAAAATTCCTCCAATGGTTTATGGATGTTTTTCAGGTGGATAGATAGACACTAGAAGAACTGTAGGCTAATTTAGGCTTGATTTGAAAAGGACTTCTTATGGTCATCTAGTCCAGTCCTCAACACAAAGCAGGGCAAACTACAGCAGGTTGCTTAGGACCACATCTAATAAAGTTTGAAAGTCTCCAAGTATGGAAATTCCACAACCTCTCTGGGCAATCTGATTAAGTGATTAAACACCTTCATAACAACAGCAACACATTTCTCATGTCTGGTCAAAATATCTCTGTTCCAGTTTTCCTGCATTGCCTTTTACCCTTTAATTGTGTATCCCCATACACGTCTGACAACAGATATCTTCCCATGAAACAGCAAATGGGTCTTCCTTCAACCTTCCTTTTTCTGGACTGAGCAAATGCATTTCTCTCTGCCTCGCAGTGTATGTCACATGCTCCAGTATGTCTACATCATGTTGGTGGCCCAATGGAATCTCTCCAGTATCTCAATATCTTTCTTGTACTGGGGAGCAAAACTGCATGCAGTACACTACATATAGTATGACAAATGCAAGGCAGAGAAAAATTGCTTCTGTGGACCTGCTGTCTATACTTTTGCTAATATAGGTCAGTATGCGTCTCTGCAAGGTCAGAGAGTTGCCTCACAATCAACTTGTTATCCACCTGAGACCTCGGTTCCTTTTCTGTGAAGCTGTTTTCATTTGTTTAGTTGCCCAGCCCGTGCTGTTGCATTTCACAGTTGTCATGATGTGACAACAACCCTGTGGTACCTATCTGCCCATTTCTCCAGACTGTCAAGGCCCCCTTGAGTAGTAGCTCTGCTCTCCCATGTACTGTCTGCTCACTCCAGCTTGGCATTGCTGGCAAACATACTAAGAGAGAACTCCACCCCCTCATCCAGACTGCTAATAAATACATCAGATAGTATTGGCCACATCACAAGTAGCCGGTGTGATTTGTAACACAGTGGCCTGTGTAACACAGTGGCCTGGCAGTCCACTGTATGGTACACTCTTACGCTGTCTGTATCTTGCCAATTTGTCTGTAAGAATATTACTGGAGCCTGTGTTGAAGGTGATAACTGCAGTCAATGTGTAAAGCATCCACTGCTCTCCCTTTATGTACTGAGCCCATCCCCATCACATAAGGCACAATTTTCTCTGTGCAAACCCACTCTGTTTCTCCCCTGCCATCTTCTTGCCCGTTGTGTGCTTGGAAATGGTTTCCAGAGGGATATGCTCCATAATCTTTCCAGGAACTGAACTGAGACTGACTTGCCAGAAAGTCTTCAAAACCCTCTGTCTTGCCTTTCTTGATGATGATCGCGGTATTTGCCTTTTTCCACCCACCTTTGTATAATTTGATAGTCTCACTAAGCATCAGTCTAGCTATAGGTAGGCATGGAGAATTATCTTCATGGATCTGTTGGAAGTTTACTGCCCTGCATTTTGCTGTGTGAAAACTGTAAGTTTCTTTCAAACATGTGATCCTGTCTGTTTTTCTGACAACAGGCAACATGAATAAAATTCATCTCATCTAACCTTCGGTCACCTGAAGTGTATGCTTCTAAATCTGAGCTAGTATGATATAGAACTTTTACATCTAAACTCTCTTTTTTGAGTTGGTAGAAAGACAAAGGCACTACTAGTGTATAACTCATTATACAGCAGAAAATGTTTAGGCTAGAAAACATATGAGAATGTCATCTCCTGATGAAAATCAGGGTAAAATGAATTATAAAAAATATATTGCCAAGTTTCATTTTGATCACCACATGAATATCAACTTTGTTAGTTTTATGGAAATTTTCAGAATATGCAGGCAGAGTGACAACAGGTAGACAAGATGTCATTTCTACACATCCGGTGGTATTTTCAGAAACATCTAATTGCATCAGTGTTTCTGTCGGCCAAATTATACATACCTGAAGAGAACTGGATTGTGATATTGAGCATGCTTTAACAGTTTTAAAAAGATATAACACAATGACTTTCAAAGATGCTTGCATTCTATTTCACATAAATATATTTTAATATTTCACCATCAGCTAAAAGAAGCTACGATTCTAGCAGTAATGGTCTCTGGTATAACTGAGACATGTGGCTGGCTCTCTCAGAAGAAAAGAAATACCTCCTTGAGGAACAACTTACGCTTTCTATACCAGCTTCTTAGAGGATCTTTGGAGATCCTAGTGTCTCTTTTCATTTTAACTTACCAGAGTTGCTGCTATGAACATAGTATTGGTTTAGAGTAACTGTCTGAAGTTATATTTATATGTGTTTCTATACACACACACATATGTGTATGTATGTACATACATACATAGTGGTGAATTCATTGAATGTTAACTCATCATCAAAAACAAGCTACCAGTTAATGTGGTGATAAGAATCATCTTTCGTACACTTGAAGAAAGAGGTGAGAGACTTTAACTGACAGGTGGTGTGGGGTTTTTTTTTCCCATTTGATAGATAACAGTACCTTTGTTAAGTAAAAATTTACACAGTATTTGTATATTTGTGTGCATAACGCAGCATATTTAACCAGAGTGAAGACTTCGGTTAAGAAGAAGGAAGGAAGGAAGCACCTGTAACTTAAGAAAAAGGATCTAAAAGATGTAATTAACCACAGATCAAAACAAAACATTTTTGCCCACATAATTCAGAGTTGAGATTAAAACTAAGATACAAAGAGATCACACAATAATGATACATTTAGAATTTTGTTGTGTTATTATTTACTGAACTAGAACTTATTTTTAAAGACAAACTAGATTTTTTATTATTATTATTGTTGTCATCTATGAAGTGGATGACAGCAAAGGAACTTGACTGAATATGAGCACAGATGAGAAAAAAAGCCCTGCATGTCAAGCAAGAAATTGAACAGCAGAGGAATACCTGAAAAGTACCACAAACCATGCCAAAAGCCAAACAGAAGGGCTACAGCAGAAGTTAAGGAGCCTCATGCAGTGTGAGAGAGAAATTAAAGCTTCCCTGCAGCAAACGTTGGAATATTATTTGCAGAGCAGACTATATGTTTCCAGCAGGATATTAACTAATTGCCTCTGACAGAAAATTCACTAGGCTAGGCACAACGAACAAGGCCTGTGGGGCCCTAAAATTTTCTAGGGACCAAGGATGGCTAAGCTTTGATAGAATAAGCTTGAAGTATTTCTCATAACAACATGCTTAAATGATACAGAAGGGCTTTTTTCAATATGAAGATCCCTAAAATGTTTCCAAAGTAAACTTAAAACCCTATAGAGGTTTTACAATTAAGGGTTATGTATATGTGTGTGTATGCGTGTATATACACCTTCATGGCGCATTGGCACCTGCTCGCAGCCAAATGCCTACCCAGCCACTCACGGATGACTCTTCCTCAGCACAGCAGGGGGAGATAAAAGTATGAGAAAGCTGCCACATTCTGATAAAGACAGGAAGATTGCTTACCAGTTACTGTTCCAGGCAAAACAACCTGACTTGAGGAAAATTAATTTATTGCCAGTTAATATAAATCCAGATCATTGGAAACAGAAAGACAAACATTAACACCTGTCCTCTCCCTTCTCCCATGCTTACCTTCACTCCTTCACTACAAAGTCCTCTACTGGCTCCTGCAAGCGGAGCACGGGGGTAGGGGGTTATGGTCAGTACACAGCAGTTCCTCTCAGCTGCCCCTTCCTTCTCACGCTCTTCCTATCCTCCAGCATGGGTCCTCCAAAGGAAATATTTGCTCCACCATAGAACATCTCCTCTTTTTCCTTCTTCTCTGGCCTTGGTGTTCTTTCTGCTGTTTCTCACTCCTATTTTATTTTATTCCTTGGTAGGGTGGTGGCATTGCTTTTTCTTTGCCCTCCTCCTCTGCCTGTCTGGCATTTTCTGGGCCTTCTGAAAAATGTTTTCATAGGGGTGTAACACACTTGACTGATGGGCTCAGCTGTGGCCAGCAGTGGGTTCATTGTAGAACCAGCCGTGCCCAGCACAGGTCAGCCCTAGCTTCCTCTCACAGAGGCGATGCCAGTGGCACCCAACCACTACCAAAACCTTGCCACCTAAATCCGGTATATACAGTCTGTGGGAACTTGCCTTTCTTCATCATCTTAGGTGGACTCCTCAAAAGTAGTTCAGGGATCATTAAGGGCCCTTTCTCTGCAGACAAACAATGACTTCTCAGATGATTGTACTCTCCCTTGCTGCCTGCCTTTGCAAATTGTTATTTCAATTTAATAAACTGCATGAACACATATTTACACTGCTCAGTCTCAATGAAGCCTGACCTAGAGGCATCTGACTCATTTCCACCTAACACCAGCCCAAAGTGGTCTAACCCATACTGATCCAAGCTGATATATGTACATAAATCAGTGCAACACTGGTTGGAGATGTGGATTGGGTCTGAAAGCAGGTTACCCACCTTAACCTTATCACCTAACCACCTTAATCTAACCTTATCACCAAGTGTGGTGATAGAATTGTAAAATATTTTGACTGCATTGTTTTTCACTTTGCTGCCTTGGGAGTAGAGGCATACAAACACAAGATAATGCTTTTTTTACTTGAGCACAAGCCTGAACACTTAATTATACATCTTTGTGCAACATGTTATCTTCATTCTAGACCATAC
Organism: Falco rusticolus; assembly: GCF_015220075.1. Lineage (NCBI taxonomy): Eukaryota > Metazoa > Chordata > Aves > Falconiformes > Falconidae > Falco > Falco rusticolus. The sequence continues at coordinate 88,441,604 of NC_051192.1, read as the reverse complement.
CTGAGTTTCTAGAGGAACCCATGTAACTACTTACACTGCCTGGTAGCTCAAGCACCTTCAACTCTTGTCTTCACAGTAAGTATTTCAGTCAGTACTTCAAATATAGCATCGTATGGTACAGCTGTGCTTATTACAATAAAGGCTATGTTAATGATAATATATTCAAATTAGTCACATACACAACCAATCATCTTTCCATTGCTGGATGTTTGCACTACATTTCTAGGGGGGAAATAACAGACAGAAAATTATGTAATGTGATGATTAATGTGAAAATGTCCAAAAGGATCGACCATGCCTACTGAAAACCACCTCTCATCATTTGCTGTAGTGACACAGTTGAAATGAGATTTAGTAAAAGTGAGAGGGAGCTGATGGCACTAATTTTCTGTGGGGGCTTTTAGAATCAATCCCCACCTGTACTAAATTAGGCCAAATCTATAGACATTGAGGACACATTGCACATGTCATTTTCCCAAATGCATTCAAAATTAGGTTACCATGGGGGAGGGGAGGCTTAAATTTTCAAATAGTGTGACTCACAATTGATGGATTGTATTAAATTCTACTGCATCTCTTGTCATGTTATGATTTTTTTAATCGATAAGAGCACTAAGAACACCCAGACAACACCTTAAAGCATTTATACAAAAAAGAATAAATAAATTACATACCTCAGGGTATGTCTTCAAACTTTTAATGACTTGATATAGAAGTGTACTATCAGAAAGCAAATTATGACAGGTGGAGACTTTTAGGAATAACGAGGGAAAAAAACCCCAAAACCAAGCACAAAACCCCTTCAGGTAATACTTGTATCTCCAGCCTAGGGGCTGCAGGAAGGAAAAGTCTTACAGTTTTCCACAAAATTAACGCTGAAGTCTCCCTCTTGTCTTTTCAGTGAAGTAGTGTTTGTCTGTGCAGCAAAAGTGTGTGGTGTGTGCTCAAAAGACTGGCTGTTGATTTCAAATTTCAACTTTCAGCTTTTAGTAGAAAATAGTCCATAAATGAGCCAGTGGAGCAGAGTAAACTTTATAAGCATTAGATAAATGAACAGCATCTGGAGGTGGGTCTGTGGAGAAGCAATCCTGGGTGAAGACCAAAATTATGTGATCCAGGCAAGAAGAACATCTTTTTGTAAAGCTGTGTAAGGAAAAATGTGTCAATAAAAATATTTGCAGATCTAGTTATAGGTAAGCTTAGCAAGGAAGAAAGTGGACCTGGGAGACAGATGAGCAGATGGATGGTGGGTGTTGCCCTGAGAATATATGAGGGCATGTTCTACTGAGTATTTTGTGCTCCTTTGTATTCCTGTGACCTTTAAAGTCAAACTCTTTGCTGCGTTTGATCACATTCTGTTCTAAAAGGTAACGAGTTATCTGAGATTATTTCAATGAACCTTTATAGGTTTTACTTTAAACAATTCATCCCAATAATGAGAAACATAACAGCAAGCAAGTTATTTTTTTCCCTCCTAACAGATGAATTCTTTCCAGTCAATTTGGTTTCAGAAGAAAAAGAAAATCATAGTTTTGAACCGTGGTGAGTTTCATGTATGCTAGGAAAGTCTCTGGTTTTCTTTTGGGGGCATTGTTTATTTGTTTTTTACAGAACTGTCTCTAGCAGGAAACAAAATATCCAGTCACTTTGTTATTTGCTTATTTGAATTTCTTAAATTTCCTGGAATTGTATTAGTTTGGTGACACTGTGTGGGTACGTGTTGTACATTGTTGCGCTACAGCTGGCCACACGACAACGTGTGTCATAAAGTGATCCAGGATTCCAGTGGGTGTTGCAGTTTGCCACCAACTCAGAGAAGAAGACTTTTTAAAGGAGATGTCTCATAGCTTTATTCACTTTAGACAGCTGGAAGTTTCACATTTGCAAAAGGCAAACAATAAACTATTATTTCAGCATATCCTGAACTGCTTGTTTAAATTAAAGATTTAATAATTTTTTAAAAGAGAGAGAGAGAGAACAGAGAATCAAATAGAATATATTCATTTGTTTTCCTATATCGCCTACATCTTTGTGCACAGACTCACAATAATATTGTGCAGGGAAACACAGAAATAGGAAGGATGATTCTGACTCTGCTTTCAACAGCTGAAGTCAATAACATTTTGAATTTAGACAGGAAGTTTGACATAGCTGTAAATGTAAATGTAAAACATGTAAAATGCAATCAACTAATGTTAGATCCAATAAAAAAGAAAAAATCAATCCGACTTCTGCAAGGCCATAGAAATCCTTCATACCACAATCGATTTGTCAGTGCTTGTATGGCCCTAAGCATCAGAGGAGACTGCCATTTTTTCATTTAAGAAATAACTCTGTTTATTAGGACCATGATTCCTGATATATATCAAATTTATTTATTCTGTGTAGCAAGTGCATTAGCATCTCGTGACAAAGATATTACAAAATCTCATGTCTCAGACACTGGCTACTGGTCTTCTTACTGTACAGCTGAAGATTCTCTTTCTTAAAGCTACCAGCAGAGCTACATTATGAAAGACAGATGAAATGCCATGGAGAAAACACAGTCCCTACCCTTCCCATTCCTCCCACTGTGGAGCTGGCACTTCTCGCTGCAGGTGCTGCCTTCATGGCATGGCTACTAACCACGAGGATGCAGAGCTTGCTCATCAAGACAGATTTCCTGCCAAGCAAGAGAGCAGTGTGTGTAACCAGCACGCCAGAAAATAATATGTGACTATGGAGTTTATATAGAGAGAAATTTAACATAATTCTGACCCAAGGCACCACAGCAAAATTTAACTAGGCATTCAGATCCAAACTGTGCAAATAACATCTCTCTGGAGTCACAGGTGTGGAAATTGCATGGCATTTCTGCACTATGGAAAATAATTGGATTATTTTATAGTTTAGCAGTGTGCATATCAACTATTATTTGTTTTATTCTTTTATTGGAACTCAGGTCATTGTAATGGAAGATCTACAGTCTGGCAGAGGGAATTAAATGAAAACTACCTTTGTCATCACATGATTTGAATCATTGTACATTTATTGCAAAAGAATCATACTTTACAGAAATTTTCCCAGAGAGATGAGTATAGGTTGACAACAATTTTCTTTCAATATATATTAATTCTTTATTTTATATTTATTTACTATATATATTCTGATGTTGCTTGGACAAATATATAGAAAGAGATGGTTATAATCATATTAAAAAAACGGTGAGAAAGTATAAAATGTTTTGGGCTGCCTAACAAATTCCCTTGTGGTTCCACACCAGTTTGATGAATGAATAAAAAGTTTATTTGCTTAATTTGTTAGTATGAATATTTAAATTCTTACATTTTAATTTTTACAGGAAAATAAAAAGGCTAAACTGTTGTCTAACCAGGCATAGCAGAATAACACAGTGTGAAGAAGAAACCATAATAAGAAAGAAACCATGATAAGAAACCATACTAGAAAGCCAGGTCTCACCCATTCTGTGAATGCTCTACCAGCTTGCCGTATACTGCTTTGCTGCTTCTTGCCTAATTAATATTTGGGAAAGTGAGGCAGTGTAAACAGATATGATAAATGGACTACCACACTGTAGGTATATTTTATTTCAAACATTCTTCTGGGGAAAAAAAAAAAAAAAGGATAAAAAGGATAAAAGGGAAATGCAACTTCTAATGCCCTTTAGACAGAGAACAGTATGCATCTCAACCCATCTTGTGTGTCTCCCTAGGACGTTTTCTAATCACTGAACTTTTTATTATATATCCTTTAGTTGGAAAAGATGAAAAAAGGAATGCCTAGCAGGGAATATGTGTGTAAGAGAACATTTAGCTGCTTATACCTTTAAAGAGGCATAACCTGAAGCACATATTTTGTGGTTTAGAGAATTTTGCTGAGAGAAACCAAGCAAACAAAAAGTAAGGAAACTGATCCTCTACAGAGATTATGTGGTAACGAAGCTGATGGTTTCCCTAAGCATCCCTAAACTGGATGATAATGTCTTTTGAAGATCTACACTTCTCTGTCCCTGTATGACCCACTTAACAGAATATGAAACAAACCCACGTGAAGCCAGGGGGCAGTCAAGGCTTCATACCATTGCTCCTCTGATTAGCCCCAGAGCCAGTGCTGGCCTGGGTCTCAGCAGGAGCAGGTCCCTCGATATTTTTGCAGAAGTAACCTGCAGCATTCAGGTAAAGCACTGAATGAGCAGCCTTTCCAGATATCTGTTGTTCAGTCCAAGGTATCTTTTTCGTGAACTGTAACTTCTTTCTTCCAGACAAGAAGTTTCTTGTAGGGCCGAGGTGTAGGGTTAGGGCTTCTGAGAAAATGTTTGTTTTGAAGGCTCCAAAACTGCAAAGTGTGTAGGCTGCTATGCCCTTTTATGGCTGCTAATGAGAAATCCAAAATAAAACTAATGAGTTTTTATATTAAAAAAAAAAAATCACAAAAAAAAAAAACCAAACAAAAAGAAAAACACAACAACAAACCACATAAAGGATGAAGTATTAGAAGTTAGGGCTTTTAAGGGAGGACAGGTTTTTCTGTTGACTTTATCAGCTTGCTAAGATAACCTTCTAAAAACTACTTATCAGAAACTATCTACAGGTGTTAGAATTCTTAAGGAGACAGTCCCCTTACAGAGAACAATGAAGCTCCCACAATATTAAACAAAACTTCCTAGTTTAGTCAAGTTCCGTTACATTCTATCTGGAAAGGTAGTCAGTGGTGGAACTGTAACTAAATTTTGTAATGTATTCTAAAAAATACCACTTTCCATTATACGTTAAAGAGGCACTTTATGTGTCTTTCCACAAAAACACTACACTGTGCTTTTGTGATGCTATACAGACCCAAAATCAAATGCCAAGAAATTTCTCATTCATGGGACCTAGACAAATATAGGGTAATAATGGTAATCAGGGAAAATATAATAAAAAATAAGTTCAAAGGTAAGTAGGTGAGTAAGTAACACCTAACTGTGCAGGCAGAAGATGGTTCATGCTTGGCAATACCAAAGCAAGTTTCTATCAAGTTTCTTTTGGCTCTGATGGGTGCTTGAAGTGAAGAGCACAACTCCCTTTTCACACAAAAAAGGAACATGCATCTCTACAGTAGCACAGAGTTAAAAATTACATACCTGAATCCTAAGTTACAGTCCTAAACACGTAGGTTCAGCAGTTGTCTACTCTTTTGTAATTGACAGAGTGTATACTAAAGCCTCATAAGTAACAGGATGTTTTATTTGTACATCTCAGTTATGACAGAGATGAGCAATGGAGCATGTACCTTTGGATCCAGATACCTAAACAGTCTTCCCCCCTTATTATCCAGGACACTTGATATAGCAGTTGTACACAAAATGCTTTGAATGCTCCCACAAGGGATTAATCTCAAGACAGAGCACAGCAACAAACAATTCTTTATTTTAAAACTAAAGATCAGATAAGCTTTCCAGTCTCTTTAAAATAGCCTAGAGAAAGTCTTTCCTCAGACCAAGAGCCATATATCTTACCAGGAGTATTGTAAACAGTAATAAAAAAGTATATTTTGGAAGGGTTATTTCTAATTCTTCCTGTTACAGGTGTATCACCAAAGAGAAGTGAATTAAATGATGAGAGCATGGAGGGAGGAAACATGAGTCTTTTCAGATGGAATGACAAAAGCTTCTCTTTATCCTTTCATGGCCATTTCTGTATGTTTTCTAGAGATACTTTTGTGTAGAATAAAGACATATTCCTAGAAGTAAGGACTTGTGATCTCTTTACTCTCAGGGTAAAGACCTGCTCAGGAAGAGAATCAGCTGTTCTCTGATTTTGACCAAATTAATTTTGGATTGTCTTCCATACAACACCTAAACATCAAGAAGTGTTTTCATTTCCTGCACTTGCCTCCATTCCACTCTCCTTATGTCACTCTTGTAAGAAGAGAGACATGGATTTGAATTTATTCAGGTGGAAAAGGAATATGGATTCCCATTCTTGGAATGATTGCCTTATTGATTGGCCTATTGTATAAACAAAAAAGCCTTTATTCAACTTCTGTTGCTTTAGAACAATTTGGTTGAAAGCAAACAAGCAAATAAAACAGGAACCAGTTTCAAGGATATGATGAGTTTTGAGCACAGTCGGGAAAGTTTCTTTGGGACAGCTATTCAGGGGTAAATAAATTTAAGACTCTCCATCTAGTTAATTAAACTAGGTAACTCTTGGTAAATGCACAATGAGAAGCATTGTGGTGCCATTCTGAGGTTCTAAGAGACCCTCTAATAGAGTCAGACATCAAAGAGTCCATTGCTAAAATTTCCTAAGAGTTAAAGGTAAAAAGTTTTAAAAATTCTAGGTTAAATCCAGTTCCCAAATGGATGAAAACAGAAGTGGAAATTTTGAAAAGGTCTCAAAATGTCACAAAAGAAGCTGTCTTTGAATACCAGAGAACTGAATCCAGTTCAACAGTGTCAAATAAATCCAAATTTTAAATAACAAGAAAACAGCTATAGGATGTGGCAAATCAAGGTTTCTACATAACCAACAAGCTTTCAATTTACTGCTTAGCTAAGTGGGGCAATGAAGTAATGCCACTTTACACCTGCAGCTATTCTACTTCCAATTTTCTACAATGCCCCTGGCCTTAATCAGTTACATGGTTAAAATCATTAGGGAAAACAAATTAAACATTACTTTAAATGGAGGTTGAATGTATAATTTATACATTACACATATCTTGCTATGGCTTTTACACCCAGGTATGTCTAAGATTGAATTTCAGTGAAAATTTATACTACTGTTATGGGTGCGTGAACCCATTATCAGTTTTAAAGTTATTTTTATAGCAGTGACTCAAAATCATTAGTCTATACTTTCTCGTAGCTGCCTAATGTTGGTGGTGGTCTAGGGAGCTGATCTCAGTTTCAGCCTTTTTACGCATGAAGATGTTATTCTGTGCTTGTCTTATTATTTGTTTAGCCCATTGGCATTAATAAGCAGGGTTTTCCAGCTCTAGAAGCCTATGTACCGGCAAAGAGAGTGTGATTTACTGCTAAAAGTCAGGAAATAAGGATGCCTATTCTCTGAACACTAGCCGTTTTTAATTAAATTCTCTTTCAAAAAGCGGAAAGGCCTCAGACTAGAATGCTATGGTGCAAATGGTAATCACAGGGTTGGGGTCCTACGTTCTCTACAGATACATCATCAGTAATGACGTAGGATCTTCAGATGTGTATTAATCATAACAAAGCAGTCTGAGGAACTGGCGGAAGTCTCCAGCATCCAAGGAATGAGTAATGCCATGAACTGAAGTCCCTACATGGGCAATCTGGGGGAAGGGGGGGTGTGGGAATCTGTCTTAGGAAGGGCTTTATTTAATTTTTTTCCTGCTACGGAAGAAAGATAGTTGTATGTCACAGCTAACCAAGGATCATTGCGTTACTTTTAAGACTTTGCTGTCAACATCTGATTAGAAGTAAGAATCCATCAGTAGTTATTATCATTCAAATGCTGACAAAACCACATGTGAAACACTGTCTCTGTGGCACCCGAACTCTTTTAATTCTCTGATGTGTTTCCTATCATCGATTGTATATGATGCCTGTGGAACAGTGTGGTATCCATGAAGTTTGCTAACATGGAATTGTTGACTTCTTGTACGGTTCCTTTTCCCTGAAGTGAAGCCTGAAATGATACAGACAACCAAATGCACTTCAACAGCATGCTTTTTATGTCCACAGATTATATGCCATCAGAGGAGAGTTATTGAACAAACGTCCTCCTGACTGTTATTTAGCCTCCTCCTGCTGTATCCACTCCTTGCCACCGAAAGCTGACAGCCTGTTCTCAAAGCAGGGGAGCAAAACCAGAAAGAATAAATTCAGAGACTGTGGAGTGGGTTTTGAGCAAAACTTTGATTTTCTGTTCAGCTCTGTTATGGTGTGCTTTAAAAACATCAGGAATTTGGAGGTAAGAAAGTGAAATGGAAAACATTACCAACCTACTTAATGACCAGCTTAGGTTCTGCAAATCTGTCTTCAGATTGTGACAGCTTTTGCCCTTTACTGATGTGGTGTAAATTAAACCAGCTGAATCAGAGAAGAGAGAACAGATTCTGTAGGCCTCACCATTAGCTTTCCTAATGAAACAAGTTCTCTACAGCAGAAATTGTATGTTTTTTTAACAGCTCAGCATTCTAGACAGAAGCTGATGTGGCAACAGACCAATGATATTCTGTGTTTAAGGTTATTCATAAAAGTCTAAATAGCACATAAATGTTAGATGGTCAGGATTTCTTACATTCTCATTTTGGATTATTATTTACTGATGTAACCGAAAAAGCATCTTTGTGTAACACTGGAAGCATGGTAGGTGGTGGTGTGTTAAGCTGCAAACTCCAGTGTAGTTAAATCATATAGCACACAAGAAATGTTACTAAAATTTCATGCTTCAGCAATGTGTGAAGCAGCAGCTCAGAGTCTAAACCATGCAGGAGTTTCTGTGTAGCTGGTCATCGTGACCTACCTTATGTATGATGTCTGACTGAGTATGCAGAAATCTTAATGCTAATAACCAGTTCTTTCTCTGCTCTTCATTCATGGTTGAATTCTACTGTTTTCTCTAGGGCAGAAGAAGCCTTTTTCTTTTCCCAGAACACAGGAATAGATAAAATATTAATTCAGTGCCTGACTTCCCTGTTCAACTGAAGTGTGTATCAGTTCAGTGCAGTTAGAAAGGTATATAGTCTGGCAGCTTGAAACTGTAGTGCTTTCCTAGGGACCCTCAGGAACAAAGTATGTTTTTCAATGTCCATTAGAAAGGTGAGTCCTCAGATCTATACTTCATTTCACTTTTATCCCTTAAACATGGAAACATAGCTCTGTTATTATGCTTTTCACTTGAATAAGAAAACCTGCAAATGTTTGGATAAGCTAAAAAATAAAAATCTCTGTATTTTACATTACATCTTAACACTAAGACTTGCTTTTGATAAATAGCTTTTATTTTCATGTGGCGAGTACAAACACATTATTATTAATAACAATAACAATAATAAATGCTTATAAGTCTACCTCTACAAGTAGGTCACAGGTTCAATGCCTCCAAATTCCTTGAAAAGAAGAGGTATTTTGGACATTCATTTTCAGATCTTTGCAACATTCCTTTTCTCTGTCTCCTTAAAATTCAAGAAATTAGGAACAATGGTACATAACTCTCTTCCTACCCTTCACACTGCCTGAAAAAAAGTCTATTGTGATCTTGTCTTTCCCTCAAATCAGAGATTAATACATTTTTCTTTTTTCTTTTTTCTTTTTTTTTTTTCATACTGCAATCAATCTAGCTTTGAGAAAATGTGCTGAATTGTAATTTTCAATTGTAACTTAATGTTCGAATAGGTAATGACCAGGGTTTGTAAATCTTTCCTGCCCTGTGGGCAATACATCCAAATGTTATGGCCACTAAACACTCAATTTACACCTTCAGGAAGTAAGAAGAAAAGGGATGCTCAAGGAGTAATTTGTGCAGGGAAGTGGCAATGGCTTTTTACCTCTTCATTTCATAATGCCGGCCCGTAGCTGAGTCTCAGGGAATCAAGCAGTATCTGCTGCAGTAGTTTGTGTGACTCCCTTTGTCCCAGGAAGGAGCACATATTCTCCAGCCTTGCTGCTAATCTGGTGATCTATGCCTCTGCATGTGAGCTTGCGAGCTGTAGTTACCCATCAGTGTAAGCTGGCGACTCTTCCTGATATATTCAATTTGGGTATAAACTTCATTATCCACTGAAGATGCCAAACTGCATATGGCAAGAGAATGCAGTTTAACGTTCAGATCTCAGCTGAGCGGATAGACTTTGCAGTTTAAAAAATGTAAGTAAGACACAAATGATCTGGGTATCATTAAGCAATACTGAACAAAGAAACAAGCATTCTACTGTCATACTCAGTCTTCAGACGTTAACAGAACATTTAGCTAAATTAAAGCACTTGTTTTTTGCCCTTGATGGATGGGAACTTTTGCCCTGCCACGAGTTTTTGGCCAGCTGATGTCCTGGAACATAAAGATTGATTGCTTTTAGTTCTGTGTGATGTTTATCCTTACAAAAGGTTAATCTGATTTTAGGCTTACATTGGAATCTTTGCTAAATATTATGCGGAAGCGAGTTCCTTGGGTTAATTATCTTTTACAAAAATAACAATGCCAGTTTTAAAAGTGGAGGTTTTAAATGTAAGACTGACATCCAGCAGCTATTTTATAGAAATAAGTATACAAGAACACCTGACATACTTGCACTATTTCTCTTTTGGTTTTCTTTGTTTTCTGTTTTCTGGTGTATTTTTTCCTAAAATCTCCATCTCTACTTCCACAGAATATACAACCCACTCACTCACCACTACCTGGCCATTGCTGTTCTCCTACAGATCTTTTATATTCACACACTTTTCACTTTTTCTGTAATGACATGATCAAAACTGAAAACAGTATCCGGGGCATGTCCTCATTCTCCGATCTGTAATGATGCATAGCTCTTTTTCCACAGGGCCACACTACGTGATGTTTTTCTCACAGTGCATTCTTCCCAGGAAGTATTATAGGGATGTAAAATTAACTTGTCATGGTTCAGACCTGAGGTTTTCTACCTGTTACCCAAAACATATAAAGATATTAATTTTCTTTTTGTAATTATTGCTATTTAAGAAATTGTAGTCTTAATGCATGCAGTTTTTCACTATTCTGTCTTATTTCCACTTAATGTTTGGAATAAAATACAGGGGGAAAATAGAGCAAAAACTTAAAGTTATGGCTATTTCATGCATCCTGCTTCTGTTGACTTTGGCTTAAAAATGTTGCCTGCTGGTCTGGACAAGGGACTGAGTCAAAAGCGGCCAGCTGGCTGGATATCTTAAGGAACTAAATTCCATTGACACAAGTGTTTTCTTTCTGAAGGACAGACTAGCAGACCATTATGATAATGGACAAAATGTCACTGCAATATTTTAAAATGGAAAAAATATATTCCTGCTGGAGTAAGAGTCAAAGGCATTTTTCCCTGCCATCCCTCCCTCATGAAGTTTGAGTAGCCTGATTTTGTGTGGGGGGCCTCCAGAGATTTGGAAGTAACAGAATTTATTACCACAAGTAGTTTGAAAGTTACAAGGATGCAAAGCTTCTGGTCTGCCTTCTTTAACTGAAGATTTCAGGCTAACTGAATCCATACTAGAATAGATGCTATTGTACTGGTAGTACCTGAAGGCTTTGATAAAGCATCATGGACTCATTATACTCAGAGTCCACTCACATTTACGGAGGAAACAAAAGCCATTTCCATGCAGAAAGTACAAGGGCAGTATAAAATGAGATAGGAGCCAAAAAAAAAAAAAAAAAAAAATGAAGCAGATTCAGTAATCTATCATGCCTGCTCAATGAGTTAATAGCACTTCGCACCAATTCATCTTTTTGTTTGGGATTGCCTTATTCCCTTCCATAGTCCCCAAAAGGAATTCATCAGAGAGCTAACATGGGCTATTAAGATACAGAGATTCTCATGTGAGCTCTCCACATGCATCTGAATCATCCCAGCTCTCTGGCTCTGATGGTTGTAGCGCATTGTATATGACAAATAATTTTATGTTAACTGGGACTTACTAAGTCTGATAAATTAGATGTATTTAATACACTTGCCTTAGGGAATATATAAAAGATAATGTGGGCTTAGTACTTTTGAAAGTAATTCCCAGTTCTCAAAATTCTGACAGAACAATTTTGTCTAGTTTTTCTGGCAACTGGATGTTTTTTCACATGGCTCTAGTTGCGGAGATCTCAATTGGGAACAAGAAAGCACAGATTTATTCCTCAGCAATTATGTGGTGCCAGTATGCTGTAATCTTTCTGGAAGAAGAACAGATGAGCAATAAGCATTTGAATCTAGTCTACCTGGGTTTTTTTTTCCTGCTAAACACCTTGTTGGTGTGCACAGACAATTGCTGGTGGGGAAAAAAAAAAGAAAAAAAAATAAAAAAGAAACAACTAAAAAAACAGGATAAAGCAGAATTTATTTTTAAATGTCTCATAGCCCTATCAATATGCACGACCAGCTCAGTGTACACCAGAGAAACTGCCAGCACTGCATGCATTCTTAATATGGTAGATCAAAGAAGAACCATTTTGACCAAGACTGCTTGATAGCCTTGATAGCTTTTATTACAATCTCCCTAGAAATCGGAAAGTATCCCAAAGTCCACTGCAATGTAGCATATCACTCAATAAATCTGGGCTTGCATTTTTGTGTTGAGATTTAGTTCTATAGATTTAGATCTACCTGTTGTTATTCTAGCCACTAAACCTAAATTTTTGGGCATTCAGAGATACTTATCCTTTTCTCTTCAGAAGTTTGATGATGTGTCGTTAGAGAAAATGACTGAAATTAAAGAGCTGTTGCAAGCAAACTGGAAAATATTTCCTAAACCTCCTCCTACCTTATTTAACAGAAAATTTCTTTGTTGTATGTCTTTATTTTTTTGCTGTATTTATATCTTTTGCTGTATGTATTTATTTTTTCTCTTTTTTTTAAATTTTTCATTTTTATTGGAAGAAAAAATTACAAGTGAAAGATAAAGTGAGTATATTAATTGTTTCTAACAACGGCTAATGACTGGCTGGAGGCTTGTTAATAGCTGAAGAGTTATTTCTTCAAGAAATGTAGCTAAAAGCAAAGCAATCATTTTAAACCCAAGCTTCAGGACTTGATTTCAGTAGAATTTCACTGAACCTTAAATGGTTTGTGGGTTGTATATAACCCCTTTTCAGTATTTCACTTTACTACAGCTATTCTTCTGTTCCAGAAATTTTTATCATTCAGTGCTGGTCGAATGTTCTCCCACTACAAGTTAAGTTATAACATCTTCTACAAGTAGATATAAATCAGTGAAACCATAATTATAGACTTCTTTTTGCTACATTTTGTTGTAAATGTATTGTTGTAATCTTTTGATACCCCATAATGATGGATGTTTCAATATTTATACTTTCGGCTTGTTGCTGGGGTTTTAAAATTTATTTTGTCCCTTATAGTAACAAAAGTAATTAAACCTCAGGATTCTTTCATTGTCCTGCAAGATTCTTTCTGAAGTCACTTGGAGAAAGTTCAGTGTCTAAGTATTGCCAGACGAGAGCTCAAATTCAAACACAAAAAAAGCAGCAGATTTTCCAGGTTAATTCTGCAAGCTTAACCCTGAAAATTTTTTTCCAGTAGTTTCAGTTCATCCTTTACTCTCATTCAAAGATTATTACTGATACATTGACAGACTGTAAAACTACAGGCTCCTAGTAAATGTAAAAACATTCTGTACAATACTGCTCTCTTGGTGTATTTGAATTAGCTGCAGGCAGCTTTTCTTCTAAGTAGACCACATAAATTACCAAAATACTTAAGAGGAAAACAACTCTGTTGTGCTATTAGGAAGAGATGGGGTTCTAAACTTGATGAATTTGTTATCATGATGTGAACATATCAGTTTGACTTAGCATGCCCTTTATTTGAGGTAATGTGACATGTACTCTGTCAAATCGTGGGTGGCTAGTATGAAAAATACCTTCAGTTGAAAACCTTTATCAAACTTTAACATATCTCCAAGAGTTCCTTTAACATCCACAATTTCACGGGTTAATTTGCATATTTCCACCAGCGAGATACAATTGACACAAAGCTTCAGGTGGGAAAAAGTCAGTGGGCAGTGGTATCATGCTTTAAATGACAAGACAGAACCTGAATCGAGAGGAAAAAGTGGTAGAGTTATAGTCACATCTGAACTGTGACATGCCTGCCTGAGATGCTGGAAGCCCTGTTTCTCCTGTCTTTCAGGCTGACATGGAATATAAGTGGCTGCAATGGAACAGAAGAACAGTGAAAAGCATGACACGGGCATGTCTTCACTGGGAGTTAAAGGCAGTGATAAACATCCACAGGTTAGCATCCTGCTTTAAGATTTCTTTTACCTAAAAAGTTGGACAAAAGCAAAACATATTGGAGTTGTAGATCCGAAATGATGCTGCGTGCACTTGTACATGATGTATATAACACAATATTACATACTATTTGCCATTTGTTTTTGAATGGCAAGAAGCAAATTTTCACTTGGAATTTTTTTCCACTGTGTAGAGAGGAATTTAATTAACCATCTCAGTGTGTGGAGATAACTGTGAAAAGGCATGAGATAATTGTGAAAAGACATGAGAGTGTAACCATTAATGGTATGACTAATATTGGTGGAGAATGACATAATACAGCCTGTTTCCAGGAGAACCTAACTGCCTAAAAGTTGAATATTACTGGAAAGCTTAATTTTTGAAAAAGAACCACAAATCCAAAAGCCTATAAAAGAAAAAACAGATCCTGGAATTCAAGTCTGAATGCCTGTTTCTTTAAAGTATCCAGACTATTTCAATAAAGGTACTAACCCTTTGCTGGAAAAGTCAAACATGACTTTTAATTGCCCTATCAAGATGTCTTGCACGCATCATACCAACTGAATTTTGTGACAAATTTTTTTTTTTGTCTCAGGACTGCTTTACTATATTTCAAAATTTGCCCTTCTAAACAATCTGCCTTACTCTTCTAACTCCAGAAGATTTATGAAAAGATGAGCAAAAAGTTTATATTCACTAGACACATTTATTATGTGACAGAGCTACACTTATTTAGAAAGCATGGCCCAGCCACTTGACATCTCACAGATAGACCTTGAGGTTTATAAGCCAAAGAGAACAATTAACAACTCAATTGCCCATAATAAATTAGCAACAAATTGAGTTGTTATAATCTGCATTTATATTATAGTCAATATTTCCAACTGCCATGCTCCAAACAAAGTTCTGCAATATTTACAGTACAGTCCTATATGCCAAAAACACTACTCAACTCTTACATGTAGAGCAGGCTATGTGGGAAAAAATATAATAAAGAATAATGTTCATAAAAATAAAAAAAGAAAGTTTCAGGGTAATAGTCATAATAGCCTAGTACTGTATATGATGAAACACATTATCTGCGCCCTTGGAATATATCACAGCTGTGCAAGTCATTAATAACCTCATGCATGCTTCCTTATGATATACAATGCATCAAATAAATCAAAATGATTTTTATGTGATAAAGCCAGCTATATTACACCTAGAGGCAGTCAATTAAGCAATAAGACATGACAATGGGTATATTGCACTAATTCATCTTCAGCTCAGTCATGAAAGGTGTTGAGTTATCTCTTTCTCAAGCTTTCCCCTGCCCACTCCCAGGACTTCAAGTGAAAGCTGAAGCTATTCAGTGCCTCACAGGATTAAACACCCAATAATTTGCATTTTGTTCTGATGTATTCTTAGAGATTTTTTCCAGGTACTTAGGTACCAGCTCCCATTCAGTGCCTGGTTTTGAGTGCAACATTATGAATTGTATTCAAAGCATTAATGACACTTCTTTATGTTTGGCTTGAGTTAGAACTATATCTCACAAGAATAAATAAAGTTAAAATATGAGATACGTATGCTTGTCTGCTTGCTGATAGCTACTGGAATACTTGCAGTTCCAAGGTAAGAGAGTAAAGATACATGAAAACAGGATTATGTATGTGTGAAACTGTTCATCTCTTTTTCTAAATAATCTCTTTTCTGGAGTTATATATATATATATATATTATAATGCAGATGTATGTACATGATATGATTGCTAGTGTGTATGGTTTACCTTGCTTTAAAGCTAGGGTGAAACTAGATCAGATCTCAAGTTACCAAAAAGCCTGTTACAATAACTAAAGCACTCAAAAGGATGGTGGGAGTTTGTCTGCAGGAACAGATGTACTAATGGATTGAACAGAAGGTGCCTGCACAGCTATGCCTTTATCATTTAACAAAACCGTGGCTATATGGACTGTAGAGTTCCTTTTCTCTTCTCTCTCTTTCCTCTTTATCAATGGGACATCCACCTATTTCTGGATGGAGATGGACCTCAAGTCCCTCTAAGTCCTATGTTGTGTGATTCTGCACCTATCTGCTGATATAGTTTGTATCATCTGCTAACCAAGTTGAACCTCACGTACCTGAGTTCATTGGTCACAGCATGGATGCTGTTGGAAAAAGCTTTGTGGATGGAATGAAATTTTCCTGAAATCCTTAAATATAATTTGTCTATTTGTTATCAAATTTTGTATCCAGACTATATGGACACGTGGTTTTGTTTAACAGTCTGCACATATTCTTGAAGAAACAGAATGCACACATTATTTTGATTCCGAATGTCCCATGTGAAGAACTATCAAAGGTGATTAACTGAAGTAATTGCTGTGCAGGGCAAGGCAATTTTGAAGAACAATTATATCCTGTAAAATTGGCAATATGAGATTCTTGCAATCAAGATATATCTGATACTTGTTGGATGAATAGCCAAAGATGTGTCCTTAAGCAAACTACCTTCATTATAATACTAAAAATCATACACCTTAAATCAGCTACACGGCCCACAGAGACCCTTCCTCAATGACTATGCATATTTAACCAACAAGACTGTGTAACCATTATATAGATTTCCATCCAATCACTGTTAGAGGATTGGAAGTTAACAATTTAACATTCATGTAATTGTGTATAAATGTGATTGTGGAAATGACCAAGTTGTGCTAGTTCACCAAGAACTCAAACTTGCACAACTTTGTATTAAAAGCAATATCTTGTATTCTTAGACTTTCTCTTTGATTTTGTACACGGGGTAATGAACTCACTTTTGAGACAACATATTCAAGCAGCTGCAAAAGCTTCAATTCCTTCTCACTATTGATAACCTTTTCTATAAATGGCCTAACAAATCAGACTGGAAAAATCTTATGGCAGTGTCAAGAACACTGCAGAAGGTATTTCTTGCTATTGTGTTCTGTATAATTTAAATATAATGTTCTCATTATCAGACTAAAAGAAACTATCAAGTAGTTAACCACAGAGAAGACACAGAGGAATCCTTGTTTAGGAAAATGACTATATGGTTACATTAAAGTGTATGCTTAAGTGCTATTAAATATCTAAAGGAAGATCACTCTGAATGAAAAAGTAAACATCACCTGTGTATTATATAACAATATGTATTCTTACAATTCATTTTAAGAAAAGACACCCAGAATGTGATATAAAGCTTATAGTTCAACCCATAGAAGACCAACAATTCAACTTCTGTAAAAATCATCTGTATTTATTACACACTAAATTAAACTAGTTACATACACATTGAGCCTCTGAGGCAATCACTATGAAATGAGTGTGCACAAAGGAACCGAATTCCCATGTACAGGAATGTTTTAGCTAGGATCAGACCTTCTTAGGGGAGTTTAGAAGTCTGGAGAACCTGACCTAATCGTTCCAGGTTTCCCTTTTATTCACTGCATAAATTAAAGACATTGTAAAGAAGTGTTTTGGTATCTCCTCCAATGTTGCCATGAAAAAAATCTCAACACCAATATCCCATGAATATTTTCATACTCAAGTTTATGAAGCCAATCAAAAACCTTTTAGCTGAAAAAACATCATTATAGAAGTCTGGTGTAAATTTTCCAAAATAATAATGAATTGGCATATTTTCAAGACATGCTCCATGATACCACAGAAGGCAGTGTTAAACACCAGATCTAACACTTATTTGGTAGGCAGAGAAACTCTGTTTCAGCCTTTCAAATGTTGCCCATTTATGCCAGCAGGAAATACAGCCCAAGTCCCCATACTATCTAAATTGCTGCAGCAAGTGAGGATGCGTAGTATAAAAACAGTATTACAATTTCAGTAGGCAATGCTACTTTTACATCTCAAAGATCAAATAGTTGTAAGAAAGAGCTGCAGGCCATGCCAGCATTGCTATTTTGTTTCTTTCCAGGCCTTGTAAGGTCTTACTTTCTTTTAGTGCTCTACGTACTGATGAGAAGATAAAACTCTTGTCAGTGTCCTTTTTATAAAAAAAAAAAAAAAAAAGAAATTTCTAGTGCCATCTATTGGTACAATATGAAAACCTCTAACTGGCAAATTGGCTCACCACATGTAGGATAGAAAGTGAAATATATGACCTGTTGACTGTCAGAGGAGGAAATATATCTGTTCCCTATTATTTTTTTTAAAATTTGTCTTCTTGTTCTGAAAACAAGCATTTTAAATATTTATAAAAGAAAAATCAGTTCTGATTCACTCAGTGCTTAGTAGGATCATAAATCTTCTGCTTCACAAGGCATTTCAGGAGTAAAACAGAAGTTCTAATTTAAGTCAATTTATAAGTTCAGTTGAATTAGGCTAATATAGAACCAGCAGAGTTGTTGATTAGAGAGGTGAGAGGAGAAAAACTCTTCAGGCATTATAAATGCAGGATAATCAACAGCAAAAGAATGAAAAGTAATAAGCTGTTACATCCAGCTCCATATCTACTTTTTTTTTTTTTTTTTTTTTACTGTGGAATACTCCCATGACTACAAAAAGAGTAACAAACAAAATTCAAAATGGTTGCAGAAATTAAGCAATTATTAGTATCTTGCAAGGGTTTCACCACTCCAAACCACTGCTGCCTAGCCTTTAAGATTCTAGTCAAAACAGCTATTCCTTTTCCCTTTACAGTCAAAGTAAACGCAGTGCCTTCTGAGGGCAATTCATCTCACCAGTCACAAACACCTTATCTTTGGATAGAAAGAATTACTTTCTTGAGATAACTTTCTTTCTCCATTGACCACAGAAGACTAGATTACTAGCTTGGAGTAGACATGTAACTTTGAGATAGCTAATGGTAGATGAATCCTACTGCTGAGATGCAGGTACAAGATTAAAAAAACCCAAAACCATACAAACCAAAACACACCACCTTCATTAAATAAAGTATTTAGGTACATCCCTATGTTCAAGAATGGGAACAGCTCTACCAAAGTCAATTGAATTGTTCATTAAAGACATTGGAAAGGAAAAGGAACTATTAATGACAACAAGTTTCAAATTGTTTTCATTTAACAAAGTTCAAAGTGGGCTCATTTTCATTTTCATGAAAGTGTTCATGACACATTAATCAATGTTTGTATAAAGAGTTATTAAAATATTTACTGAAGTCTGTTCTTAGTAAAAAAATCCACAATTTCATCAACCATTAAAAAAATCCAACCAAAAACCCCTTACTTTACTTTGATTTCTACAACTATTGATTAAATTTTGAGGTAAAAATAATGATAAACAACATATCTAAAAGAAAGCCATGCTTGCACAAGTTATTTTTGTTTAGAGCCAAAGCCAGGTTTTAATGGAGGAAATTTTTATATGAGACACTTGAGTCATCTCTACTCTTTATACTTCTGAAAGTCATCACTAGTAAATAATTCTACTGAATCAGGATCTGAACCTAACGTTCTATGCAGGAATTTGTATCTGGAAAAAAAACCCAACAGTAAAGCCAATTAATAAATGTTTCACCCATTAGACATAGGAAGGACAAATGGGAATTCACACAGAGTCTAGGAGTTTAAATTTGCTTTCATTTTTTAATCCGACTTTTCATAAATCAGCTTTGTCCTTTGATCCTCATTGAGATTTACCTGGTCACCTGTTCCTGAAATACAATGATTAATTTGGTTATTTAAATTGTCAGTGTCAGAAAAAGAGCAAATGAAAAAGCATTACCAGAAGAAGAAAAATATACAACAGAGAACATGAATTAACAGAAACCCCCACGATGAAGGTGGAGAATGCAGGCCAGAAAGTCAAAGTGCAAAGGCAGAGACCGAGAACCAGGCTGGTAGAAAGAAGCAGGGCTGGAGAATAACGGCCTGTTTTCTTTCCCACTAAGACAGTGGTAAAAGTCCTATTGACTTAACAAGGAAAAGATCAGATCATATTTAGAGAGTGTGTTTATTTTGCTGTCGAGTTGGTTTTTATTATTCTATTTAAGTCTAAGTCCATGACGTAGTGCTCCATTATATCTAGTGTCTCCTTCTCTGTGTTCCTCTGTGCTTGTTCTTTTTCCTGTTCATGGATGCTGGCCATGTTGAATTCAGTTACACTGGTGCTTGTATATTTGATTAAAAGATAGTCGTCTGAGTTATTTGAAGTTGTGCTAGGAGAAAGACTTCATTGTTCAAGGGTTATTATTACTCTGTCTCACGCTCTATTTCTCTCTTTCTCTCCTAAGGTACTGCAGTGCCTATAATGAAGTGAATCCAAATGACTACTTTGAGACTGGCAAAGAACCTGACATGCACACAAAATATTCTTTTAACATTGGTCTGAACTAATCATCTAAAGGGATTTTCTATTTAATTTATGGGATTTGATTCTCCCATGTGTTTTTCTCCTAATGCGATAGTATCGATGCAAAATCAGAAGCACTGATAAAAAGGCTGGCATGCTTTCACTCTGCAGGACTTCATGAAGAATTCCAGAGAGGCTGGACTAGCTTCCGGGTAGTAATAGGGAAAGTCTGATGGAGTAACGGCAACATGGACAGCGTTAGCACCTATAGGGCAGATTCCCTCCAGCATCTCTTTTGTCACTATACAAATGCAAGAGGCTGTGGGCTTCCCGCCTTGGGTGCAAAGGAGGCGCAGCGAGTGGCTGCCTGGCACTGAAGTTTCTGTTCCCTTGTACTGATTCAGCTGTCACAAGGAACAGGCAGGTTAAAACCTCTGCTACTAAGTACTAGATCAGATGATGGTATTTTGTCAGTAAAAGAAAGCTTAGGGATAAGTTCATAGTTTAAGGTTTTAATATAACCTGTGAAACTCAGGATGACATTTAGAGTTTTCCTTTTTATTGTTTTTGTTGTGTTATTTTTTTAACAAAATCCCCCAAAGAGTAAAGCTAGCAAAGAAGCCTGAGCAGTGCTGTCAACACATCCTGATGATACTTCGTCAGGAATGAGCTGCATTGTTTTTTCTGCTATGTTGTGATCAGTATTTTCTCTAACTTCCAGCACTTGTTGCTTGGTCTTTCTACCATCTTCCTTTATTCTGCTCCCTTAACATTTTTTCTCCTCTTTTTCAACTTTTTTTGTCCTTTCCCTGTCTCTCACCATTTTCTTACAATTACATGCTTTAAATGCAAATATTATTTTTTATTTTAATATTTGTAATATTTTAATACAAATTAATATAAATACAAATCAAGAAAGTAGTGTGATGTTGTTTCAAATGAACTTAGCCCTCTTTTTGTATGTTTTGACTTTTTTTCCCCTTCCCTGCAATAATTTACCAGGTAAACTGCAGTGCTGGAGCAATGACAACGCTTCTGTATTGGATCACAAGCATGGACTTGGGCACACTTTTGAAAGCAATTGTGATTATTAAATCTGGATAGACTTATGCCTATATCTGAGGAAAGCTTTTTCAGCTCTCTTGTACCTGCAGTTTTGAGTGTGTAACCGTAACATGAGTAGGTTTAATGTAAGGAAGGATAGGAGTAGTACAATCCTCAGCTTGCGATGTTTCTAGAACCATCAGCTTAAACACCTTCAAGCCACAAGCAACCGTGTGGGTACACTACCACCAGAGGACATCGGCCTTTTTAGCAAAAGTACAGAATAACATGACCACAGAACCTGGCATAGGACAATTGGGAGCTAGCCTGAAAAGGTCCAAATGTTGGTTTACCTCTTGATGACTACTGAAAGACAAGGCACTAAACAACAATAATATGAGTCTAATTGTCACGATGATTTTAGGTGACCAGTTCTAAATTTTGTTTAAATCACTTTTTTTTTTTTTTTTTTTCCCACTGAGGATGGGAAATATAAGTGTCATCCTACTGGAAAGTTGAGCACAGGACTATCCACATCTAAGTACTCCATAACCTTTAAAATGATTGAACAAAAAGATGTTGAATATCAGTGGCTTTTCAGTTTGTTCTAAAGTTAGGATTTCAGACTGTGTGCCCTCTCCCTCCACTGTGCTGATATATAGTGCAATAGACAGAGTAGGATGGTCTAGATAATTAGAAACAAATGATTAAGATAAATTTGTATGCTTTTGAAGGCGTGCATATGAAAATACATGCCATGATATTAACTATATGGAGGAGATTGGTGAGTAGTGGCTTCCCATTATTATAAATGGTTCTACCTTAGACACGAGGAGAAATTCACTTCTCAGGAGGATAAAACACTTTTTGTATTGTTGCACTAGTCAAAGAGCATTGACCCAAGAAAAGAGGTTCTCAGTACGAACAACCTACTTAAGACACATAGTCTAAGAATATTTTGCTTCTCATTTAAAAACAAAGAATTTTCCTTCACTCCTTTCTTTGCCTCCCACAAATATAATAATTCATTCTACAGGTTTTATTGCCAGGCAGCATACAGTTCAAAAGGTTCTAGAGGAGCTCAAACAGTGGAGATGTCCTCTGAGAGGACCACTAATTTCTGGGCTATTTCATTTTTGTAGAAAATGCCCACTCTGAGCACTGAGGCCTAGATTTGGGTCACCTTACCAAGATTAGAATGATAGGCACTTTGCAGTGCTGCAGTTCACTTTCAGATTGTCTTTCCATCGTACAGCTCTAGGACAATGCTAATGGCAAGTGTAGTCCTAAAACTGGGTCAGCACTAGGTCTCTGTAAGGTAGACTAGGTCTAGGTCTCTGTTCACACATACTGAGTGGAGAAGGAAAATTAGTATGCTTTCAAATAGTACTAGACTTTTTTCAGACTTTCTAATAGTTTTCCTAATTAATGTTGAGTTAAATTGTTTTTACAAACCATCAGCATGGTGGTACCCTACCTTTCTCCTGTATAAATAGACACACTTTACTACACAAGCTTTCAGCCTATAAAATTGCAAACTATCTCTTTTTTTTTTTTTTTTTTTTTTAAATGTGTTTAAAAAACATCAAAAGACAAAAATCCTGTGGGAAAATTATGCCCCATTCCATAACTCCTTTTGTCACTAAATAGAACCTTAAACCTCTTCAATGCCTTTATAAGGAGCTTTGCTTCTCAGATGCATTAACCCACCCACTTCCTCTCCATATCCCATTGTCATCCCCTTTGAGGTTTATTTCCCTGTTTGCCCTTTTCAAATGCTAGCATTTGTAAAAAGGATCTTTCAAAGACATTGTGCTCAAGCCTTGATAGCAAAGGGTCTTCTCATCGATACAAGTGCCCACGCTTCTTTCACTCCTTTTGAAAAGGAATCTGAAAAATAACAAATATTAAGTTGTTAGAATGGGTTTTGTTTTAAAGCGACTTCTTTGTTCCCCTCCAGCAATTTAAAAAAAGGATATTTTCCAAGGAAGGGATTCCTCCCACTGAGGTTGACACAAATTCTGTCTTTAAAACAGGTGGAAGTGGTAGTTGGCCTAGACTGGTTTGCACAGCTCAAGGATGTATTGTATAACTATGTATCCCAAGAGAGGTCTATGCAAACCTTCGTGGGAAACAATGGGAAAACACCAATCTGTTTTTTTACAATATAGAAAAGGAAATAATAGTAAGCCTATATAGAACTTCTCTGTTTCTTTACTATATGTAAAAGCCTGTAAACTTCAGTGTATATGCTTGTAGGAGCCAGATCAATTATTTCATAGGCTGGATTTGCAGCTCAGGTAAAGCAGTGTAAATCAGGAGTAATTCCATTACAAATAATTAAGTTAGTATACTACTACAAGCCCGGAAGAAGTGTGTGAAGATTGAAACACTGTAATTACATTTGTTTCCAGAAGAGATAGAGCATCATCGATATTTAAAAAGACATTGCTCAATAAATTAGTACCAAATGAAACATTAGAAAGATAAGAAGATTACAAGATATCATCTCTGAGGACCTGTTTAAATATTTTTTTATTTAGTTAAAGTTTACCTTAAAAATATGGAAGCTCAAACCCACTAATGACTAGCACAATCTGACACTGTCAAATCCCCAGTTAATGAAAAAATGAAGCCAAGAAAATTCATACAGATTAATAAATGAGAGAAAATGCAAAGATATTGAACTTTATTTTGTTTGGTTTGGTTTTTTCTTCTTTAATCTTTATATGTACTTAATGTTCAAAAATTCTTCTAACAAGGTCATTTTAAGTTTCAAATAGGATTTGTATGAACTTTGGGTGGGTTTCTCACCATTTGTGGATTCCTTATAAGTTATCCCTAAGTGGACTTGAGTGTTCAAGGTTAAAACTAAATGGCTCAGGGAATAAACCTAAGCAGACAGTAAATGGTAAAAAGTGAACGCTGAAATGGCATTCTGTTCCAAACTGTTGATATTGAAACAGATACAGACCTCTGATTAACGAGGGAGCACTAAATTATGATCTGAAAAATGTTTAATTCTAATAAATCTACTTGTTAGTTTAAGTGAAAAAAAGAATCAGAACTGTTTTTAATTTAGAGAATAACTTTTTTTTTCTCCCTATGAATTATGAGAATAAAGTAATTTATATCTAACTTTTTTTCTGCTTTTAAACTTTATTGATTTTGAAAATGATAGCAAGTTCTTTAGTTCCAAAAATATGCTAAGAAGGAAACAAATGGAATAATTTAATGAGATTTATCCCAAACAAATGAAATAAGAAACATTATCCTTGCTTAATAAGAATTTTACAAGAATCTACACCTTGTTCCTGCAATATACTTTAATGAGACTAGTCCACTTTTTAATCCTAGTGTTTTGCAACCTTTGATCACTGATAGCAAATAATTTGAAGCTTCCATTTTTAAGATCCTTCCTCCTCATAAGTATTCCCTTGCTTTAAATTTTCAGTAAATATTCATTGATGCAATTGTATATTACCCTTTTCAGTCCTTAGTTCACTATTTTCTCATTCTCAGTCAAGTGTTTTAGATGACTGGTTCGTACCTAATCATTTTGCTGTATAATAATAGACATCAGATTCCATCCTTGTCAGTATTGTGATTAAGGGATAAAACTAAGAAAGAAATGTTTGGATTAAGGGATAAATTAAGGAATATTTACCTGGGCAATGAAATTGGTGAGTTAGCAAAATATGTGGATTTACTAGCTTTGGTGCCTGGACTTATTTCAAGACTAAAGGTGAATGGGTCAAAGGAAGGGAAATATTATCTTTGTGTTTTCTTAACCCCTGGATTTATTAGAAAGATAACGTGCCATTGGAGAAAATATAAAGTAACATCATGACATTCTAATTTGCACCATCTGTTGATAATTGCCAATTCCCTAACATGTCAAATGTGAGAGGCTGAGAGGATGGAACAAAGATGGATATGCTTAGTGCATGCCAATCAGTTTTCTTTGTAACAGGGTGGATGTACAGCAGCTAAAAAAGAACCCAAGAGTACTTTGGGAGCTGTAACAGAAATAACAGCATGAGCTACTAAATTGCCACAAAACATAAACTGGCGAGAGGAATGTCTGTCTCCCTATACTTTGCAACAGCAGCCACAGGCATCTCTGTATGTTGCATTTTTTCCTCAAGGATGATATTTAACGGAATACAGCATATGAAAACAGAATATGCTGTTTCTCAGTCCTGAAGACATTTCCCTGAGTAGACAAGTTTAAATGCTCTTATGATATGAAGAATGTACCTGGACAGCTAAGCACCTCTTCTTAGATCAGCATAATGCAAATAGCATCAGAATTGATGTTATCTAGGTCGTACTTATTCGTAAGGCTTTCCTACTACCAATCTCTGCTGTTAAACAACTGGAGCCAGATGAACCAGTCAGGAGAATCAAAATAAGCAACTTTGAAGTACAAGAAGAGTACAAGGATCATTGTAAATTAAGCTATACTAGCTCCTTCCACCATATTTCTCAGGCTGTAGGCAGACACTGAAAAAAGCTGTAATTCCAGGTGTTATTTTCCCTCATCTGAAGGATACAGTCTTAAAGCCCAATGAATGGACTAGCTCCCATGAGCACTTCCTAATCTGTTCCAAACAGAAATCATCTGGGTTAATCCGAAGAGTTTAAATAAGAAGCACCCACATAATTCTTACTACTGGCACATTTGAGAAGGTAGTACTTCTGACTAGTGGGCACTGAGGAGCAGATCTGGGCCATTCTGGTTGTGTGAACAAGCATTAATCTTCTCTTTGTTCAGCCTAATTCTATATTCTGAGCAGCAGGAGCAGCTACTATGACTGCTAATGCTACTTTAAAACAGAAGTTTCACTTTTTAAAGAACATTTTTGTCAGTCAAAATTTTTAGCATTTTCTAAAGGAATTCAAATTTAGCACTCTTTGACAAGCAGGATAGTTCTTCAATACGCCTGTGGCTTTTCTTAGTTAAGAAAAGAGGTATATTAGACTTTAAAGGAAAGGAACATGCAAAATCTGCATGCTTTTAGAAAAAGAAATGTTTAGACCTTTCTTATTGCCTGGTGTTTATGTAAATAGTTTTGTTTCTGTGTATGACCTTACATAAAGACTCAAACTATATTGTAGAGAATTAGACCGATGTGATAGATATAGACATAAAATTAGACTCAGTTGTTGAAGTTACTTTTATGTTTCTGTATGATCAATGCCATTTATAGAAAAAATAAAAAGATCTTTGCTGCTGTAGCTGGTTTGGATAGCTATGTATGTGTGAGAGAAACTCTAGTTTAGAAAAGTTTCACAACTGAATATCATGTAAATACAATAAGAACTATGTACACTAAAGAAAAATAATCGTGTTAACATCTTAAGGGAGTCTTGTACCAGGAAAGATATGAAAACCTTCCTCATATCTGAAGACAGGGAATGTGAAAGCAACTACTGACAGTTAAAGGTGAAAGAAAATATATTCCTTCTGTTTACTTACCCTTGGTAGAGTTTAAATTGTTTCAAGATGAAAGAGTTTTTGTGGGAATTGAGCTGATTTGAATCTGTTTGCTCTGCTGCTGCTCTTTTTATATCATCTGTAACATTAGCTTCTGCTCAGGTAACTGTTTGCTAATGGGCAAAAGACCACCAGCTAATTCCAGAAAGAACAAAGACAGATATCGTACAATCGATATTCAGGTGGAGACGTACTGATTCTCAATTTTCTGTTCCTGCCACTGACTACAGCAACAACACAACATCTGCAGCTAGACCACCTTAATGTTGATAATCTCACAAGTTAACCAGGGGTGGGTTTGTTCCGTATTTAGAGAAGAGACTGTCATGAAAATGTTATGATGCTCTTCAAAATACTGTGAATTATTTTATATGGATGCTCTGTCCTCTTATTATCTTCAGAAAATGAATTGGTAGGGAAGAATTAAAATTAAGGCCTTACTAAATTTGCAATCCTAGTATAGAGTTTGTAAATGTGGTCTGTACCAAATCCAAGCTATTTTTCCTTTTAAAAAAATCTCATTATTCCATTTGTTTTGGATCTTCTCTCTGAAAACAACAGTGCCTTCTTCACCTGCTAGTCACCAAATCAACATGAAGCACTGATTCTTTAGTTGCTTTTTGGTAATTACAACGTAGAATGTTTGATCATGGCACACACACACACACAAATTATTGTCCATTGTTTATCTGTTGTTCATCTGTTCAATTCACATTATAAGTACAGGTAAATGAAGAGTCTGTTTGTTACTAAGGTTCTTTGTTACTAAAGGTTCTCTCTTTTGAAAGGTCAACTGATGATAAACTACAAGAAGAAAACAGTGAAACCAACTACTCCATAGCATTCAGGAACTTGAATGGAAGGAGGATCTGGATTTTATTTAAACCAAAGGGGCAAAATCCCCTGAATCACATAACCCAAAGGAGAAGGATGAGTACAAATCTTTCAGTGCTGCAGAGCTAACTGGGAATAAACAACTCAAAGAAATACTGGAATGAAAAAGATCAAATACAATCAGAAATAAAAATGTATAGGGACAAAGTAAAAAAAAAAAAAAAGTTGAAAAACTGGGAAGATTTATACCTCCATACTTCAATTATATTGTTTGTGAGTCAAGCCATAAGAAGTTGCTTTCATCACATAAATAAAAAGATTGATAGAAGAATCAGCAGTAATATGCAATGAGAGTAGGAAGATATCTATTTAAATGAATATTTTCCTCAGTTTTCTATGAAACTGATGATGCTGAACATGAAGACAAAGGTGAAGTGATGAGTGTGTGAACAGAGGTTCAGAAATGGAAATTACTGCACCTGAGGTAAATGCAAAATATAAAGATCTTAAAGTATTCAAATCAGAGGAACCAAATCATTTTTATTCAGGAACTTGGAGCAAAATGAAACATAGAATTTCAGACTCAACAGACAGAATTTGTAATATTTTTTTATTTCCTGAGTTGTGTCAGATTATTGGAGAACAGAAGATAAAGTATAAAAAGGAAGGCAGAGTGACAACCCATTACTCTGTTAAATAATAATATGCAAGGCTTCTTTTGAAAGGCATTTTTAAAGAAAGAAAAAGATATTTCCAGGTTAAACTGATAGAATTCATTGGAAAATAATTGATTTTCTAGACAGGAGAAGAAAAGAGATCTAATCAATCTATTACCACACAGGAATTCTTAGTTAAGAAGAGGAGAAAAATGGGATTAACTTGGGAATTATAAAGTGGGGAAGGAACTATAAGAGGGGTGACAATATGAGCAAAGAACACGAAGGAATTCGGGTAGAGTGAGGCTGCTACTGCGGTTCCTCAGTGACTGGTCTCTTGAGTGATTTCATTAATACTTTCTGTAATAACCTTGAAAGAAATATGATACCGAGTTACATGAAGTATTTAACTTGTTAGGAAAACTGGGATATCATGCAGAAAAAAATGGATGACCCTGAGTAGTGGAAAAATAGGAATAGAATGAAATTCCATAGTATGAAATATATGGTCATACATTTAGGAATAAATAACAACTCCCCCCTCCCCCCCCCAGTAAATCATTTGGAAATAACTGAGTAAAAAACTCTGTCTCTACACATCATAGACAACCATGTACCATCAAGGTAGTATGACCATGAAAAAGACAAATGTGATCACACAAAGCATCACCTGAAGCATCTTCAGGAGACAGGCAGAAATCAATGACATTGTACAAGGCCAAGGTAGAAAGTCATCTAATCCTGCATTTAATTCTGATCATCTGCAATCAAGAAAAGATGCATTCAAACTGGAATAGGTTGGAGAAAGGCTCCTAAGATCAGGAGAAAGCCTTGTTACAAAGAGAAACAAAATGTTCTTTGGTAGTTTAAACATAGAAAACAAGGCCAAGAAGGGCTGAAATTATATACAAGGAGTGAACATCAGGAAAAACATATTAGAACTATTTTATATATATATATATATATATATATAAATATATATATATAAAGTGATAATGTTGACACAGGATTAAAAAATAATAACAAAAAAAAAAGACCACTAGTCAGGTCATGAATAAGCATAGGCACAAAAGAACAATAAGATTTCTGCCATAAGAATAATGATGTATTACAGGAAGAAAGAAGATCAGAGAAAAAAAAAAATCTGACCTATTTTTAAAGTGGAAGAACTTGTTTAATTTATTAAAAGTATTATGTGATATAGAAACTTGTAATATCAGGAGCTGAACTACATATTTTTTTTTTCATCCTAGTCCCATGTTCCTAAATATTTGTTGACTTACCAATAAGATGGACTTAATACTGGCTAATGTAAAACAAAATTATAGATTTCAGCCCATTGCCGTTCTGCCAGAGGAAAACCTTAATCATCATCATCAGTACACGTTGTATACAACTTCTCTTTGAATTATATTTACTACATTAATTTAGTAGTGAAATCAGAAGCCTTTGCTATGTTAGTACATTTCCAATTTTTATTTTATATGATTTTTCTAAAACAAAGGGGGTTTATTGTCTGAAATCACTGCTGGTTTGCTACCATATTTTTCATTCACCTTCCAATTTTTAAAAGGTAGATTTACAGGGTAGGTTAGTAATTGGCAAGATTGCAGGTGTGAAAAGTCTGTCACAACATACCATTTCAAGACTTTCCAGGGACTTCAGTTAGGGCTGTGTATTTTCCATTGGGAAGGTAGGAACCATCTGTTTCTAATGGGATAAAGCTTCTCTTTCTAACCCTGCAGGGCTGCAAGATACTGAACTTACAGTCTGTCTCGCTTTTAAAGACAGAATGCATTTGGAAAGGAAGTTTGGGAGAAAGAAGCAAGCAATTCTTTGACAGAAAGATATGTAGATGTGGTGCTTAGGGACATGGTTTAGTGGTGGACCTGGCTGTGCTAGGGTAGTGGTTGGACTCAATCAACTTAAAGGTCTTTTCCAACCTAGACGATTCTATAATTCTATGAGCTTGAAAATGATGGAAGCAATCCATGAAGAAACAGCACAACGCAGGAGAAACTAACATATTGCCTCAACTTAATCTATCACAGTACTCCAAAATTAGGACATAGTTAAACTCATAACATGTTTATCTCTCAGAGAGCCAATTAAACAGTCCATTCACTAGAAGAAAACTGATTTTAGACTTTGCCAGTTCATGATGACAGTGCAAGAAACATTCAGTTATCCAAGTATCTACAAGTAGTTAGATCATGAGGACAAAAAAATATAAACTGAACCTAGTAAATTTTTTTAAGGAAAAAGCTGAATGCGTAAAAACACTAGGTTCTCTACTAAAGGTTATTTACTGGAGCATAAAATTAAGCCAGACAAAGCAAAAAAAGCAAAGCAATGTAAAACACTATTCCCCTCTATTGATATTTCAGTATAAACTGAAGAGGAATCCAAATGCCCAATAGAGGTGGTTCCTCTCCAAAACCATAGGGAATCGGCCCTTGCAAGGGGAGGCTACACAGATACCTAAATTCCCTGCACCCTCAACGGTGTAAGATGCCTCTGGAGGCTTGGAAAGGGATACACTATGCTTCACTTCAGATTCTGCTGCAGGGGAAAGAGCTTTTACTGATGGTATTCTACATACTGCTAATATTCCATATTGGCAGTATATAGAATAGAGATGTCTCCTTCCATCATGTCATCCTGAAATTAGAATTTAACTCTTCTTACCTCTTCTCCTAAGAATTCAGGAGCAAAGGAGAAATATGAATTGTCTTCATCATTTGGGTTCCATCCTGCTGACAGCTGCCCTCGCTAAACTGCTGGCCACACTTTATACTGAAAGTTAACGTTCAGGGCAGCTTTGGGGGATGAAGCAGGATACTAGACCCAGAGTACAGACAACAATTTCATTCTCATTCCTTTAAGCCATCTAGTTTCTTTCTTACCAGGTCAAAATCAGTCTTTTCTCTTGTCCTGTGACTCTTAACTGCTTGATGGTAAACAAGCTGAGTGTGGAAAAACTCCACAAATTTGGTGGTTTGGGGATTCTGCCAGCATGTAAGTGTTCAGTTCCCTCTTGCTGAGTAGCCTAGGACCTAGAACAGGGCTCTAGCACTAGTCTGGAACAACCCTCTATAGAAAAAAAAAATTAAATAAATCCCAATCAACAGCCAGTGTGCTGGAGGATGCTAATTATAGTCCTATAGCTCGTGTTTGTCAAGCTTCTCTAAAGACTTTGACAGAGTTCAGGTGTCTGTTTGCACTGCCTGGTGTGAATGCAGTTCCCATATCTGGGCAATTAAAATTAAGCACCCAGGGGGCTTTAATCTAAGAATGAAAACACCCAATTTAAATGCCTTAGGAATTAGACTATTTCCAGAAGTATATAAGTATTGGATTTTTTTTAGGGACTTTGATAGGGTTTAGGCAGCGTGTATGTCACCTTGGATTCCTAGACTTGGATTTTCAAAATAGCTGCAAAGATGCACACGAAGAATGGATTTTAAAAGTAAGTTGACAGGCTGTCAGTTTCTTGCATATTAGCAAAGTCCCTGTAAATAGACATTATTAGCTGTAGAAAGAACTGGCTTTCCTTTAACTTCATTTTCTGTATTGTTAAGACAAACACAAGATTGTGTGTCTGTACTTGTTTACATATATATGTGAATAATACTCTTTTATGACGTAACTTTAAGAGCTAAATAACCTATATAGTTTATTTACTATGCAATTCAGCGCAATCCACTTTAATAACTTCTATTTTTAAATACAAAGCAGCTAGGGATGGAGTAATGAGGCCTAATATTATGAAAAGAAAATCAATGTTACATGTGGAGATAATACTTCACAACACAAGACAGCAGGGACTGTTCTCCATTAGAAGCCCGAGTTCTGTGAAGGTTCAATGGTGCAGCTGAATTCATTATTTTATTAACACATAGTTATAGTTTTCAGAACTGTGGAAATTCTGTTTTCTTACAAGATATTATCAGCAGATTTTGGAAAGCTTGCCCAAACGCATTTGATCCTGTTGAAACCCCCGAGATAATCATCTTTCCCAAATGTCAAAACAATAATACGCAAGGTTATAAGAAAAGCAACAGAATTGTCAGGAACAGGGAATTCCTGCACCAAATGAAATTAAAAGGGCTTATTCTGGTCAGGTCCCAACCCTGTAGAGAGTTTACATGCCTATCTTTAACTGTGTGAATAGTCATATTGATTTCATATTCAAAAATCTTCATAGGATTAAGGTTTAAGTTGGGGTCAGATGTCTCTGGTCACTTCTGTTGCCCTTCTTGAACTCCATGGCACTACTCACATGATGAAAATTAAATGCTTGTAAGGTTAGAGTCTCAGTCAGGATATAACAACAGTAAAAGCAGATAGGATAAAGAAGTAATTTTGTATGCTATACTGTTAAAAAAAAAAAATCAAAAGATTTTCTCTATATCCAAGCTATGAAGATGCTTAGACTGAGTTACACAAAAGGTCATGGACAATGGTCCCTCAGGAATGCATTTCCTGATACCAGTTTGGATTCTGTCTCATAAGATTTAGAAAAGCAAAATGGGATAGACTCATAGGAGAGATTTGGATGCTAGTCTTCAGACATACAGCTGTGTAATAAGGTTAATAACTCCGAACTGTATACAGTGGATGCAGATGTATACCTTTCACATGCCTGGGGAAAACGGGGCACCTAAAAGAGGACACAAAGCCAAATAATGTGGCTATAGCTCTGTGGCAGCCTGAGCTACTCCAATTGCCTTTTCCTCCACAGCTGGATGAGATTTTGAGTCCCCTCCTTGCCCCAGCTCTGGTATTGCTCCACTACTGGTTTTACTCAGGTCCTCTAGTGCACTGATCAGTCACTTTATTGCCCAGTTTTCTGTAGATATACTGAATTGTGGTCATTCAAGAAAGTGTCCAAGAAGTGCCAGCACCTTTCAAAAGAAAAGCATAGCAATGTCTGGCCATGGGAAAGAAAAAGGAGGCAACAACTTCCTCTTATGGGCTTGCAGTGTCATGGATCTATTGAAGAGCTCCTAAGAGCCAGAAGCTCCTAAAAGGCATCCTCCTCCAAAGACAGCACTACAGCTGGTATCTGTTCACTTTTCAGAAATTTAAATTTTAAATCTCTAATACTGGGAAGTGTCTAACTGGAAATTCATGGGTCTTGGACTAAGCATCAGCATTAAGATTGGTGCCTTTAAAAGATATCCATTTAGAGTTAAGTGTACATTATTTCTTTTTTCTTTCTTTTTTTTTCCTTTTTTTTTCTTTTTTTTTTTCTAATAGATGTTTGTCTTGCTCTTAGAGCACTCACAATGTATTAATTGTGATTGATAACATTTCCCATCCCCCCTCTCCCTTCCCTCTTTCCCAAAGTGGTATAAACTGTCATCTACTATGTAAATTGAAACCACCTGGTTAAAGAGAGGGAAATATTTCCATTTCCACACAGTGAACCTGTTCCACTCTTTCTGGACTGTTGACATGCTCTCTTGAGAAGGCAGTGTGGTGGTGCACTTCGCCTCTCGGCGCTGCCGTATGCACTTGAGAGCTGCTAACTAGGGCTCAGTGACTTCAGCAATGAGTTGGGCAGTTAAACATCCCTTGACTGTATCAACAACTCTCACTTGACTAGGGCAGAGAACGGTGCTCTCCATACCAGGAGCTGTCAGCTGGGCTTCAACACCTTGAGTGATGAGTTGGGCGGTTAAGCACCCCTTGACTGTACCGGTAACTCCTACTTGACCGAGGCAGAGAGTGGCATTGCCTATGTCGGAATTCTCCCTGACTGGTCAAAGCAGGGAAGAAGAATGGAAAAAAAACGTTCTTGCCTGACAACCACAGAATGTTCTTACCAGATCATAGCCCGAGTGACACCTGAGTGGAACAATATATTGTTCCTGGAATTTTTGAGAAAATTACCAGCTCAGGCTGTGGTCAGGATGGAAATGTGCTGATGGCTGAAGTCAATCATCTCACAAATCTACAAGCAGCAGCCCTAAAGTGAGACCCTTTCAAACTCTCTTGATGGCAGCGGGCCGTAACCAGCATCTCGCTCTGAATGAGGTGCTGCTCAGAGATTGCAAGCCACTAAGTGTGATACTAGGGGGACCATTGCAGAAAGTTGATGACGGAGTCTGGGCTGATTCCCCTGCTCCTCAAAGCTCAACCCTTTGCCATTGAGGAATGCATAAATATAAGATGTGAGTATTTCACTGAACTCGTAGGCAAACTTTTAGTAGGTATACCTTTGCTGTAATATATTGCAATCTTAAAGTAGTTAGGTTGATTATGTAATTTTGTGATTCAAAACAAGTGATTTGCTGCTAAAAAGGTATGAAATGTGAATAAATTTTCTTTCCCCCCCCTCCCTTTAGAGCTAATCTTTTGTTTAGAATTTAGACTCAACAGTAGAATCCCCTTACCCTTTATACTTCCGTAGATCTAATCTGCTGTCCAAGTCTAAGACTAGAAATAGATCCAGCTGTACCTAAACTCTGTGAGAGTTTACAAGCAGGTTGGTCTGTTCTAAACCCCATGACTCAACAGGACAATCCCCTTCACCCTTTTACAACTTTGATCTTTATAAACTGTTTCTACCTCTGTTTTGATTTGATTTCAACACGGTTTACCTCTGTGTATTTATACTATGTAATAAGTGAGAGTGAATCTTGCCGTTGAATCTTGTGTAGTCACATTTCCACATATTCATATTAAATCTATTTTACTTAAACTCTTTGGTGGCAATTCTTTAAGCAACCTGACCCACCACTTCTTTTGTGACAGGCAGTGATGCCGTATTCCAGCTGAGTGCTCTAAGCAGCAGGCTGCCGAATCATTCTGCTCTCCCTCTGGTCCTGTAAATATTCAATTATTTCCCAGAAAATGAGACAGAAGAGGCTGAGAAATTCCCACCCTAGAACACCTTATCAGTGGCACCTCTCAGGCAGGTGTGGGTTCAGCCAGAAGAGGAGCAAAAGCTTAGCTCCTTCACATCTCAGCAACCATTGAATTGCCCCTTCACAGATACAGCAATTTCACCTTTCTTACAGGCTGGCTGCACTATGAGTACACCCAGATGAAACAGTTCTGGAAGGATCTATTTTATTAATCAAGCTGGGATTTAGGCAGGATCTCGGCACCTCACTTTTTAATGCTAACAGAATTAAACTGTTGCGTGTGCCAGGATTAAGTGCCTAAGAGACTTCACTAATGGGAATTTAGGTGCTGAAGAGCTTTAACCTTGGCTTCTACGGTTAGTCATGAGGTGGAGGGTTGTGAAACCTGGTGGTGCCATGAGCAAAGGTGTGCTTTATCAGTCAGGTATGAAATCTTTCTGTTGTGCATCACAGCTTCATTTGGAGAGTTTCCCCTCCTCCCAGGAACTTAATCAGTAGAACACAATATTGCATCTTATTATTTAGGCAAATTATATTTAGTCATCAAATAGAGATGACAGGTATGACTCTGAATGCAGTTTGCAATTTCCTTTTGCTAGTATAAGAACAAAAACTACTTTAATGCCTCAGACAATAAAACAGTCACTGATTACTATAGCAGGATGGTTTTTTTGGTGTGGCAATGCAAGTTCATTTAAGGGTTATTTTCTCTTCCCCTGAGTGGTTCTAATGAAGGTTCTGCTATGTTTTTCTGTTATCCTTTTGGACTCGGTATCTGCATCAGGATGCAAACATTTTCTGCATTGCTCTTCCAAGTGTGAGCTAACAAAAAACAGGCAAAGAAATTGTAAGGTGTCCTCAAAACACACCGACAGCTAAAGGACATAATCAGCTTACTTGGTTTTCACTAATGTGTCTGTCTATTCATTTGATAGGAATTAAAATAAACTCAAAATATAAGCAATTTAAAAACACAGGTTTCTTGAAAGTCTATGAAAAGTGAATACTTAAGTGATGTAAGCACTTTTTAAAATCTCACCCCACAAATGGGATTCATCCCTCTTAGTGCAGCTATGAAAAAGCTAGCCTAGCCTAAGCAACCTGTCTGGACTCCTTTTGCAATCAGTGGAGTGAGATAGGCATACCCAGGAGGCAACGTTTCTCATTTCTGTGTCTCCACGGTAGGGAAGGAAAAGTCCAAGGAGAAGTCTGGTTTTTATACGATTAACTTTAGGTGAGATGAGTCCTACATTTAACTTTCTGTGACAGTCAATTCTTGTTATGATTAACAGGATTAATATTTTCTGATTTGTTAAAGAGTAACGGCCCAAACTTGAGTGTGTATAATACATGTCTACATCATTCTTCAACTGAGACTCCCACAGATGTAGACTCCTGACACACTGGCCATTGTGCCGAGTCACTCAAAAGTTTGCCAGGCTTAGGATGATAATTGTAGGAGAGGGAAGTCCGTATCTGTTAAAAGTTCAAAACCACTTAGTCTGACATTCTTAATTTTCTTCCCGATGTATATGCAAGGTCAATAGTGTATATAGGGCAAGAGAACACTTGTAAGTAAAGACACTGACATTGGTTTTCATTAATGTATTTCTTTTAACTGTATTGAAATTGCATGTACGTTTCTTATTATTCTAATTTTCACTCTGTTTTTAAATGCATTCTTCTCAAAATTTTCTTCCAAATTTTTCAGCCCAAAGCAAACTAACTGTCCACATATATTTACCAATATCCAAAAATATGCATAAGGAATTCTGATGTCTGTAATTGCCATGAAATACTAAAAAAAAATCTGAATTTGGATAAAAATCAATCCTTTAACACTGAAACTGACATTGAAATGGTAACATGGACACTCATTTCACCTTGTATAAAATATACACATGAAATTTTCTTTATTTTAGAGAAAAACTTCATCCTATGCATGTATTATTTTAAAGCATCAGTTAAAGCCTCTCTAAAGCTTTGTGAGTAAATACTTAGTAATATATATTTTTTGTATAACATAAAACATGCTTTGACACATTATAATGGCTTTTTCAATGTGTATTTCTTTTGTGCTCACAGCTTCACAACACTGTTATTTCTGTGCATTGATATACCCAAATCTGGATGCAGCTGTGTGATGGATTCAGCTGATGGTAGCATAAAATGTATCCTCCAGATTCAGCTGTGACAGAACGAAGCTCAGATTTCTTTACCAGCACAAGTGAAAAGAAGCTCAGATGCAGCCAGTGAGGTGGCTGCATTCCCTAAAGTCGAGGCAGTATATTTAGCGTAGGACCACAACCCTGGAAAGCTTCAGCCGAGCCACTGGAATTAGGTAGCAGCAGCTCCAGGAATGAGAGATGAGTAAATCTGGGGACAGAAACAAGTGCTACCTGTCTGCTTCAGGCATGCCCATTTAGTTCACATGGCAGCCAAACCAAGTCCACCCTCACTTCTCTTTTATCATGATTTTGAGCTACCTCATGTGTGCCTACACTTGTCTTATATTCATATTTCTTACTTACAGTCTCATCAAAACCTAAGCAAGACCAGACTTTGTTCCTCATGATGGAGTGTAAATTACTGATCTGGCAAAAAAAAGCATTTTATTATTATTTACGTTATTTATTGTTATTTCCTGTCAAATCCCATCCTGCTGGTTTCTTTCACCCTCTCTGAGTATCCTCCCCAGCCTTGCAGCACTGCCTGCTGGCTGCCTGTCGCAGGCAGGATGAAACACCTGGGTGTTCATCCTGCACAGCTGTACACGTGCCACTGCCCAGCCGTCTGCAGAGCGCTCCATATGGCGATTGCTCCTGTAGAATGGGCTGACAGGCAGCTCCATCCGAGAAGGAATGTTTATTGTATAATTAGAAAACACTGCATTAGGATTAGCTACAATACGAACTGCATCAAACCTCTGCCTCAAGCCCAACCTTTATCCCAATTTCAAGGAGATTTAGTTTGCCTGTTTGTTTGGGGTGCAGGGGAGGTGTTTGTTTATTTTTTGAGTTTCTGTACTTTCCCTTGCCACCTGTGAACAGGAGAGCCAAAATGCCATTACAGTGGCTGTTCTTGCCATGTTTATTCTGGGTCTGCAAATGGAATATATTAAAAATTCCATTTCAGAATTCATTCTTGTGAGATTAATTCTAGCCCAGCCCAGATAATGGGTAGAGATACAGGTGTCTGGAAAGTAAACAGAAAAAGAAAATAAAAAGCAATTAACTCTTGAAACATCAATAATACGTGAAGTTCAGATGGTTCAGGAAAAATGTCAGGTATGAGACAACGTCTTAACTCTAACACCCTTACAAGTTAGTTGGGTCCCCCTGCTTCTCATTTTGTGTACAGTATAAACTACGGTACAGTACAGAACTACAAACTCCATCAGGGATGCTTTAGGATGTGACGGGGAGAAAGGAACTGAGACATTGGGAGCAAGAAGAAGGGAGTGAAAATCTCAGCTGTTGTAAACTTGCACAGCTTCAGTGACTTAAAGGAGTTGCGATGCCTTAATTCAGATGAATTGACCCTGTATGTTACAACTGTTCACATTGCTGAATTATATTTTTCCTCCCTTCCTCTTATTTTCTTCCTGAATATTCACCATTGATTTACCACATAAGAATTAAAATGTGACTGTCTATTAGAGACAGCACTACATTTTTAACCTACATAGTCATAGGCACAAAAAGGTTTCTCATCAAAAGAGAGCTGCAAGCAACGTCTTTCCCTCCTCCTCTTCTTTCTTTCCAGCTCAATTAAGAAACAACATGTTTTTCCTCTCAGAGCTTGCCTTTTATCTATTCCTTTTCTCATGTTTCTCTGTTATTTTTTCTCCTTCATGGCATAGCAGTGGTGCTGAATGTTGATGAGATAATACTAAGTTTAACCCCACACAGTACTTTTCCTAATTTCTTCAAGCGCTAGAAACAGGACCTGCACTTTTTGAGGTTCTCTGCTAGCCTGGGTAGCTGATACAAATCTCACAACATCCCTGCTTACTCCAGAACCAGAGAATACAGAATAATTCTACTCTCTGATAAGCAGAAATTGGAAAACAACATACTCTGCATCAAAAGCAACTGATAGAGGTTCTTAGACTTTTTGATTATTTCTTAGTTTTCTTTAAAATAAAAAAGTGAGACTTATTTCCAGCACAATCATTATTCTTTACAAATGTTTTCTATAGCAGTTTTACATAAGAAAAGTGAAAGTCAGTGCTGGAAAATTATTTTTATGAACATCACTTTTTGTCACCCACTGGGTTTATAGAGAATTGCCTTATGTCTGAAGTTTTTTTTAGCTTTTGTAATATTTGAATCATGGATATATGGAAAATGTTAAATATAATGGCATATGATTTTTTTAACAAGATGAAAAATGGTAGAATACTGGCTTAGTTGTTAATACTATAATTAATAACATTTTTGTTATTATACAGATTTGCTGACATGACTGAATTTAGAAGCTTTACTTCAACTGTATTTACAATTTGAAAGCTGATCTAGTGAAAGAATTTCCTTCATGATAAGTTTATTAATTCCAAAATAATGGTTTTTGCTCTTATAATATATACACTTTCTGCAGTGTCTGCTATAAACTATATGTTCCTTCATGCCACTCAAACCTACATACTAATTTGAAAAGGCTGTTCATTAAAACACAAGTAACAATGAATGAAAAGTTTAACAAGGCTTTTTTTGTTTCTTGCAGAAAAGTGAAAAATGTTCTGAAATGTGATGTTTTCTTTATTTTCTAATAAGTGATGATTGCAAATTAATTTGCATTGTCTAAGTTTTCCTGAACAGAAGGAAGACAGGAAAGAAGAAAGGTTGGTTGTTTGAATTGTCAAAAACTAAGGTTTTAATCTTCATTGAAAACTACCTGAATAATATGGTTCCTAATTCTTCTTTTTCTCTCCCTTAATTCTTTAACATGATTGAAAAGCAGCTCAAGGAAAAGCATAGACAAAACTAACAGGAAAATTTCCAGAGGTGGAAAAAAACCCCAAACCACCACATCAAATTGCTTTTATTCTAGGCTCTCAGAGTCTCTTGCTATCCTGCTTTATCTTATTTTCTCAAATACCTCTTCAAATATAAATATTTGCAGCTTTTAGACATGTTTTTCAGGCCATATATAATAACCAACCTTGTAAGTTTGTTCACAAACTGCTGCACTCACAAGTATATCAAAATGTAGAAAAGCAAGCTAAAATTTGTAAGTTGTAAGGAAGGATTGCACTGCTGGATGCAGTGGTTATCTGAATATCCTTTGACAGCATTATCTTACCAGATAACCACCATTTTCTGGTAGAAAAATGTCACTGTTGAACATACTATTCATGCATTCCAAGTTTTCTTTATGATTATTACAGTACAGAATGTCCTGTTGGCTCTCCATACATTGTATCCTAATTCATAAAAATTTTTGCTCACAGAAAAACATGCGGACAGTATAATTTGTTATGAGGGACACAGTTTTCAGCATCCTCGGTGGGAGCACTGGGAACACTGAACTTGCTGAAGAGTCTCACTCTTCACAGCAGGGCTTATTGCCAGGTAGAAACTACCATTCTAACTAATTTAATAACATGGGATATTGGTTTCAGATACACTGATGACAGATTGAAATCCAATGGCCTACAGGTGATAATGTGAAAAAATAATAACCTGGATACATAACAAAACTTCATGCATATAGTGACAGCCACTGTGTCAGCAAGGGAGGCTAGGAAAAAGTCCTTCAATACCAAAGTATACTTTTTTCTTTTTTTTTTTCTTTTTTTTTTTTTTTTGAACTACAAACGTTATAGAAAAGGTCCTTTCTAACAATAATGACAGTGTACAAGAATGGGGATTCTGACACTACTGTATAATTAATTTATGTTGTACAGATGTTTGAGAAAATCAACCAGCCATATAGGAATAATGGATCTTTAGAGAATGGAACAATTAATTGTCATTGTATTTGCCAGTAAGAATCTACAGAAACAGCTATTTTTTAGAATGAATTTAAACTCTCAGCTTTAGAAAAAGGATGCTTGGCACCTAATAATTAGCAAACCAGAATCTATGCAGCAAATTATTATAATGTACATATTCCTTTCATTAGATTCACACCACCGTGTGGTGTAAAGCGGGAATAATTAAACACCAGATGGTGGTATAAACTCCAATAGCAAGAGCTTATGCATAATGCATGAGAACAGGATTTACTGTTGTTTTTATCCATTTGGAGCCATTATGCTACTCTTGGACCCCAAACGATGTCTCAGAGAAAAAGATCTCTCTGGATTGAGAATTCCTTTATACCGAACAATTTGTTCATTTGCTCTGTCATATCCTCATCAGTTATCTTCCTGCTCAACTTCCAGAATTTCCGAGAACACATTATTTTCTGGCAGTGCTCACAAAACTCCTGAGCTTTTCCATCATACAGAAGCACCTGCGCTTACGGGATATCATTTTATGTTTCTGCCAGCAGTATAAAGTTTAAGATTAGGACCTTTGGAAATTGAATCTGATTTTTAATGATTGTAGTGTCACATTTCCAGCCTGAAATACTTTTAAAATGTCATTAACTGATGTACCATTAATCATTTAGATTTTTTTGACCATTAAAATATCTTTTTTTTCATTAAAGAAGTAATGAATATGAAAGTGAAGTGAGGACAGGATATATAGTATATTAATGGCTGGAATGGGGTGCAGATTAGTATGCTTATTTC
The DNA here is from genome assembly GCF_015220075.1 of Falco rusticolus. Classification (NCBI taxonomy): domain Eukaryota; kingdom Metazoa; phylum Chordata; class Aves; order Falconiformes; family Falconidae; genus Falco; species Falco rusticolus. The sequence goes on along the minus strand of NC_051192.1, from coordinate 88,399,749 downwards.
TCCTTCAGCCATGACACTCCACTTAGGTGTTTGTATTGCCTCTGAGTAAAATAACAGCAGTGAAAAAACAAATGGGTAATTCCTCTCCTAATCAGTCCTGGTAATAGAAAACAAGGTCATTAACATCTGTATCTTTTGCTCCTTCACCACTAGCAAGTGAGTCAAAATCAGGAAGGCTAGAAGTCAAGGTACACTTTTTTAACTTCTGCTTGATAAAACATATTTTGATAAAGACTTTTGATGTCTGCAGCATTCGCAGAAGCCATCATGTCACCAGAACAGAACATCACTTTGCCCACTGTGCCACTGTAGGAAGGACTTGGGGTCTAATGCTTGCTTGCTCTGATTAGTCCTGTTTCCCTGCATCTGACAGTTCCCTTTACCTTCTGGTACCCTGTCTGTCTGTCCAGAAAAGGAGAACCAGGATGCCAGAAGGTCCAGCTCTTTCACAGATATGACAGCTATACACATTAGTAAAAAATCCCATGTTATTATTATTCAGCAAGCCTTGTGAAAGACCTGTGCCTTCCAGCACCCTTTTGAAATAGGAGGATCTCATGCCTGGATGACACTCAGCACACATTCAGAAAGTATATGTATGAGAAACAGAGGTAGTTTTAAGACATGTATGTTTACTCAGCTCACGGGTAGATACAGTTCCACTTCTAGCAGGGAGGAGGGGAGGACACACCGTTACAGCTGCATCTCATACCAGAGGACTGGATATTATGGCTCCTATGGCTCTGAAGGGAAAATCATCAACGGTTTTCTATCTGATATCAGGTAGCTTTACACACATTGCTAAATGCATGGTGTACATGATAACAAGTGCAAAAGCAAACCTCCCTTGCCTCTAGCTTGTATTGTGTGGAGTCCTAGAGATATTCACAGGACTAGGTATTGCAATTAGAAATAATAAACTTTTCTCAGACTACCTGGTAAGCCTGTGCTTCCCTGTGATTCATCCACCACTCAGTGGCCTTTCTGCCAACTAAGACCATTCAGAGTGAGGGTAGTTCAAGACAAGGATTTTATAGGACCTTTTGTGTTGTTCCTTCTGCACTGGAATAACCTATGACATGGTGGGAAAGCACCATGACCCAGCAAGCTTTGAAGCAGCTATAGATTACCAAAACAACTTAAGTTTTCCTGCAGTGTTGAGTTTCAAGTGGCTGGCTTCATTTTTCTAAATCCAGCTACTGAAATCTGGGAAGTCCCAAACCATCTGCCAATGAACAGTTTACCAGGTTTCACACACCACTGCAGCTCCATCTCTTTAAGACATACAGTCTGTGCTTGGCTTAGGAGTCACTCCTCTTCTCTCTCTGGACCCCAGTCTTTTGTACCTTCCTCTGCAGATCAGCCTGATTTCTGAAGGCTCCATGATTACCATTCACATCTGCTTGAAAGTGATTTAGTAGCACAGTTCTTTTTCACTAAGATTTTTTTCATTTGACTGCAGCTTATACAATCCAAGCTTATATCTACAGCAGCAATACTCTACTTCAGTACTACCCTGGCAAAGGGCTTCTGTGTGGATGCTTCTGTATCAGCCAAATCTGCCCTTTGTAAGTAGAATAAAACCAGACCACATGCTATATGGCTGGTCTAAGCACAGGTGCTCCAGGAACAGTAGACATTTCTGCTGTCACAGCTGTTTCAGCCCTGGGTTTTGCCCTGACTGCAGCATACAGCTGTGCTGTCAGGGCTCTACATTATGGACGTGCTTTAAAAGCACCCTGACAGACTAATATTCACTGCCAGGATTGATACCATTTTCATAGTCCTGGGGTTTGAGTCAGTTTGAAAAAAAAGAAATGTTTTTTATGTTAAATTCCTTTCCTTGGAAGAGTTTTATGAAAGTTGAAACATTTTAGTGAAGCTCAAAGCAAAGAAAAATATAGAGATCCTATAGAATCAAATATAACCAGAGAATCTTGATGAAGAATTTTCTCTGAAAGGGATTTTTGATGAAAATTGCAAGTCCTGAGATACCAACATTTCTGAAAGGGTTAAAAAAAAAGAAAAATGTTTCCTCTTGTGGGAATCAAAATGAAGTTATTTCAGTACATTCAGTAGTCTCCTATTCAATTTCCAGCTCCTTCAAAATGCTTAATTTCTAATTAATGCTCTCTGTGTAATGGCTTATGGAAAGTGCAGCTCAAGTCACTGTGCTTTTTTTTGCAATAGACTCCTTTGAAGACTGTGTCTGCTTCGGTGAGTTGCATTTTTTTATCACAAGTTTTAAGGCTCCACGTGCTAAAGAACATGACTCTATAAATGATAATTCCCACAGCCCACTGTCACAAAAATCTGGAGAAACCCCTGTTTCCTGTTGGATTACCTTGAAACATTTTTTAATGTTTTCTTCTTCTCAGGGTCCAGAAGTAATGCTGTTACAATTGTGATAAGCTTGGGCTGGCGCTTCCTACCTCTCTCTGAGCTCCAGCACAGCCGCACTGACCACACGGAGGTTTGCGGTGCTGACTCCCAGCGCAGCGACATGGGCATGTCTCTGTGAAGAGCTCTAAGGATACACTCCGAAGTCAACAGTCCTCACCAAAGACACAAGAGCTTTGTAGTGAAGTTCAGTATGTGGTGTTTGCCTACCCTTGCAGAGGCCTGGAATCTTTTATGCTTCTAAGTTCAAACTATATTGTCCATTTATTTCACTGTTCCCACACTTCTAAGCAGCTTACTTTGTTTGAGGTAGAAGGGAAAGATGGAAAGAGGCTGCCAATCCACCCAGACACATAGTCCCAGAGGTAAAGGGAAAGGAGAGCATGCTGCTGTCTGTAATTTCTATACAAGGGCACAGGACCTCACCTCTTGCTGTTGCTGCTCCCAAAAGAGAGTTCCCTTGATGGCTTTCTTGTCTAAACAAGAAAACAAGAGTTCACTTCTCCCCAGCACCTCCCCTTTCAAAAGAGAAAGACAGAATCTGACATGTAGGGCAGAAAGGATAGAGGTCACCATATCAGTATACTTTTAATATTATTTTCCCATATTAACTCTTTTTCATTTTCTTCTCTTTTCAAATTTCTACCTATTTTTGCCTAAGACATACAGAATTTGGGAAAAAAAAAAAAAAGATACATTTTCCTTCACATTCACTACTTCTAATTTCCAATTAACTTAGTGGAAATCTCTTCCAAACTGATGACAATTATTGGTTATCCTTCTGATTCTGGTAAAATTGTGAGTGTATAGGAAATGTAAATAAGAAGAATAAAGTATGTAGTTTAAATAGGACTGGTACAAAGAAGATTTTGGTGTATACTAAAAACTGGTTTGTAAAATTCTACCAGCTTTTCCTCAGAATACAGGAGCAAATGGTAACCAATGAAACTGCGAGAAAGAAAAGTCAAAATGGATCAAAATGTATATTTTGGGAAAAAAAATATCTATGGAACTCACTGTCACAGGTGAACCTGTGTATTTAGATATGGGTATGGATACATCGCTAAATAAAATAAAAATAATAAAAAAGTAAAAGTACTTAGATTTGTGTATGGATAACAACAACATACAGTTCTATAGTGAAAAGTGTTAAAACAAAAGCAACTGTTTTGGAAAACACTGAAATATTTTCTGCTTCAGCATAAAGAGAAATTTAAAGAGGAGAGAAAAGGAGCCATTCATCAGGCCAATAATTAAACAAGGGTTCACTGCAATGTTACTTGAAACTTTGCTTGGAAGAAATTTGCATTACTCACAGTTAGAGCTGTTCCTGGATTAGAGGATCAACTGACCGGATTCAATACAGCAGTTCCCATGACTTTACTAGCAAAACTGCAAAGAAATAGCCTTCCTTGGAAATTATTTCACTTGGGTTTTCAGTCTGGTGTGAAAGCCAGGCCTCGATAACTGATTCTGAAACATTCAGGGTAGGCAAACCTGAAGTCAGTAGGAATCTTTTCTAATTTTTTATACTCCCAAAGTGTAGAATAAATCTACCCAGCCAGTACAACCAATGAAATATGAATGTAATTGTCATATCCTTAGCTTGGGTTTCTCCTCTGTAGACAGGAGATAAAAAAATCTTGTAAAATTGTGGAAGTAGAAAGAGCTAGTAGTAGTCAAAGTATATTTTAACAGGTTTGGGCAAAGTGGCATGCCCAACTATTTATGGGCAAAATGAGTAGTTGTATGTCAGCTAACTAGATCCTAGAGTGACATGACTGGTAGATAGTTATTCACTGATTTTATTTTCTGCCTTCAGATTTTGTTGTTGTTGTTGTTGTTATTATTATATTTAGTCATAGTTCAAAAAGTAATTGCTAACTTTATAAACCTAAGAAACATGTTCTCTTTTTGGCATGTCAATGTACTCTTGTCTACCCTGACTCTAAGAATATGCTTATTTTGAAACTCAATAAAAGTGCTGCTCTTTATTTTCAAAATACCCTTTTTGCTTGCATCTTGCAAAGAAACGGCCAAAAATCACTACAATGTTTATTAGGATAGTTATAACAAGAACAAGTGGGGTGTAAAAATGCAGTTTCCAGGTAAAATCTCTATGCTAGGTAACATTTTATAAACAGAAGATCACTCTGCATGACCGTATTACATTAGAGATGACATAACTACTCCTGTACAGGCATTCCTTTAAGTGTGACTCCTCTCTGCTATCTCTATGAAGCTACAATAGAGACATGATCATTTAAACTAATCAGCCTGGACTCCCTGCAGACTCGACAGAGGTGTAGTTTGTCTTCTCTGTTTCAGACACCTACTTCAGGATATCATGAACTGTGTCCTGAAAGAGCTATTATACAGTGGTATCAACTGCACAGGTTGTTTATCTCAGATATTCGCCACCAATATCTATTCAGCATATCCTACTCCCGACCACCACACTAGCAAGGCTATCGCAGCAGTTCTGTAGTGTACATTTTTGTATCTAGCAGTAGTGATCAAAGACGTTACTGTGCAGGACACAGCAAGTGGATTGCAGTTATCCTTCCAGCAGCTCAGCCATCAGAGTTGATTGACATAATAAAACATATTCTTCTCTGCAATGAACCGGTCAGCTAAAAAATATCTCCCAAAGAGACAGATGTCTAAGAAAGGCGAGTTAAATACTTTACTGAAGACCATAAAATAAATTAATGGTATGTTCAGATTTGTAACTTTGGAGTTCCCACTCCCACAGCTGAATACAGACTAAAAAATCAGGTTTCTCTTTCAAGGTTTCAGAAAAACAGCCCAAGGTTACTGTTTTGGGTGCAGAGAGCAAAGATACTTACAGATGTGGCTATCAGATGAAGGATTAAACTATGTGGGGCCTCAGCATGAGCTCCAAAACTCTACATGTTCCAGTAGCTCTAGGGGTTGCTAGACAGCCAGCCAGTGTACTGACCAGGAATGTTTCGATTCCTCTTTCAGTGCCTGGACAAAATCTCACAATTGCAACTGAGACAAATGTCCCACAGGATGCTATTGCTTTTTATTGCAGAGAGACCTAGAGTGGGTTCAACCAATTAGCTGTCCAGAGATGTTTTTAAGGGTGCTACCATACGGAAGCAGATAAGGTAGAGAGTTCATGTAGTATTCATGGTAGGTAAAACCAAAGCCATCCAGGGATGTGCACCACCTGGACCATATCTGAAAAAATAATACCACTGAGTTTGAGTTGTTATCTCGATCAACGCTATATAAAAGTTTATTGAACTATGAATTTGTCCCAGAATTTTTGTTTCTTTTTATCTATGAAAACTAATTTCCAATGCTTCAACGCTACATACATTTTATAATAAAATAATAATAAATACCCAAAATGCAGCTGGGGACATCACAAACTTTGTCTTATCTTACCGGACTGGGTTTTATTTAAACCTGATTTATTGACAGGTTATGTTGGAAATATGGAGAGAAATTATGCTATTAACATTGTTTACATATAATCTTCTAGCCTCAGGGATGCTGAATATTAAAGTGGGCAAAAACCAAAACCAAACAAAACAATGAAAAACAAAAAAGAAAACCCCACAAAAAAAAAAGACTGCTTCCTACAGAACAGGTAAAGAACATACAGCGAGTAGACTAAGTAAAGTTCTCAAAACACACTTTTATGACCTGGACTCCGTTTTCAAAGAATTTTGGCTTTTCCAGATTTAGGCTCTATAGAGATCTAAATGTATTTAAAATGGCTCTTAGGTGTTTTGAAAACCTTATCCACTATGAGTATTTCCACATTACAGTCAATGCTCCCTCTATCTTTTGGATAGACTAGTTAAAAAAAAAAAAAAAAAAAAAAAAAAAAAAAAAAAAAGTAAGGGCGGGGAGGGGGGAAGAATGAAAGATCAAACATTCAGATACAGGTGGTGAAAACTAGCATCTCTTTGGAAGACAGTAGAGCTCAGTTCTACCATTTGAGTGTCTTATACATAAAATATAGGTAATTATTATTTTCATTACTTTTATTTCAGGAATTGTATAATGTTTAGTCAAAATTAACCTGTACACATTTTATTTAGTGTAATCTGGGCTCAGAATTTTGTTTCCTTTTTTTTTCATCTTTGCCAACAGAAATTCTGTGTTGCAGCAGGGATGAAGACTTCAGGCCAAAGTCAAATACTTCTTTTCCTTTTGTCATAAGATTCTTGGACTTTATCTCATTCTTTTCATGGCCAAACTGAAAAACATGACATAGGGTAGAAACATATAAATTCTCCTTACAGAACTTATGCCCTGTATTTCAAAAAATTCAGTAAGGTACTGTGAGTTAAGTTCATAAAATTATTTCAGTGTGGAAATCCAACCTAATTCCCTACTTAGACCACTAAACTGGTATCTGAAATTCTTAATCAGTAACCTTTAAATTACCGTTGGAGAAACAATCCACTCTTTAAGAAAATGTTCTCCCTGGGCCAGACAAAGGCTGCAGCATGTCTATATAGCCCAGTGTCTGGGTCACTGCTCTAGGGATCAGGGAATCATCAGTAAGCGTATCTTCTTATATTTAACAGTCACTGGAAGACTTCCAGAAATGGCTTAGAACAATGAAAGCTGGCTAAAGAATTGTGCTACCTTTTGCACGCCTTAGCATACCAGGATGTATGACATATTGTTCCTGTGACATCTCCTATCTGTTACTGCAGGCATCTCTTGGCACGCTCTTCATTGTCTCCCAAGAGTCTAAGCCTTTCCATATGTTTTATGCTGACCCTGGTATCAAACTCAATTGGCTGTTCAGCCTGGAATGAGGAAGACAAACAGCTGCCTTAGGAAAGCTAAAGGAGCAGTAGTCTTCAGCACAAGTGCTTTTGTGGATCCAACCTGACTTCACAAATAGGAAAGGATTTAGCAATTAAGTTACCTAGATTTTGCCAACCAAAGTGAAAAAATATCACAAATGCTTTTATATATCTGAGCCTGGGTCACTTTTGAACTCAGGACTTGGATGTTGAAAATTTTACACCTTGTACTTGTCCCATATAAATGCCATAAAATAATAAACTAATTTCTACTAATGAAAAGAGAGCTGTGCCATCTGAATTTATCTGTCAACAGTTGCTATTCTGTTAATTAAGATGCATGTGAGAGGTCAGTAAAATTCTACCATAGTTTTTCAAACAGAAGTTTTTGACTTCTTTACAAGTAGGGAAGATTGTAGCAAAAGTTTACCATTTCCTCCTGATTCTTTTAGACCCTTTTGGTCTTAAGTTAGAGGCCTGTTTTGATAACAATCTGGGACCTCCAGACTGGCATATTGTTTTGAGTATATGACTACTAAAAATGATTGGATTGCATTCATGTGACCCATTTTAATTTGGTCAGTCTCCCAGCAGTGTTCCTCAGGGAGGCAACTGGCCTCCTGCTGGAGTCAGAGCAACAGAGAGACCTGTGGTCTTCAGGGCCTGAGTGGCTGAGGGAAAGGGAAAGGAAAATGGGATGCTCTTATCTCAAATCCACACTGATGGACTAACTCTTTGCAAGGACTGTGTGAATAACAGACCTTTATTAACACAGCTCCCTTAAACTAGGCCTTACTAAAGAATAATGACCCTTACAGTTATTATGGCAAAACTTAGACCAATAACCACAGTGAAGTCTGAGAACTCTGAGCATAATGATTTATTTATTTCCTTTTGCTATCCCTCTTAACATAGTATATATCTTCTGTTATACAGATATCTAATCATATCAGATTAAGATAATGATAGCTATTTTTACTTACAATTGATTAAATGGAAATTTATTTCTTCTTCCCTGTTTAATACTGATACTATGGAAAATGTCCTTTTTGTGTAGTGATGTTATTGTTTTTTTGCACCAATGTTGCTGGTAATCTCACCTCATCAGAAAGTATTCCAGGAATCATTTCAGAGTAGTCACCAATCAGTGCAGTAATGTTTCATTTCCAACATTTAGGTCTGTTACTGGAAGCATCACAAACAGCATTTATCTGTTGTAGAAGGAATTCACATTTCTCCTGACTATTCTCCTGTGTAAATTACTGCTTCTATTTAAAAACATCAGGCTCTGTCCAATTCTTAGATCCAATGAATCTGCTTTATGCCAATCTTCCTAGGCCAAGGAAGATTAATTAATCCCAGTGGAGAAAACTTCCACTACTGTTCATCTCTTGTTGCAATTCAGTCTCTTCTTTTTCCGCTGTCCCAATTCACGATGTATTTTTAGGGGCAGGGAAGCACAAGGAGAACAGCTGAGGCATTTTTCTCTGCAGGTAGTCTCTAATTTCTTCGTGGATGTGCCCCAGAGCATGGGATTGTTGATTGGTCCCCAGATTCCTATGCATCTCTTCGTGCAGTTCTTAGCTGCAAATGTATCTTCTTGGGCTTGGGCTGTAAATCTCCCTTGCTGTCCTGCTGGGACTTTCATTGGTGAAACTCTTTACATTTGCTGATAAATAAACAGGCATAATGATTATTTATTGAATAGATTTTCATTGTGCATTGTTATAGCATGTGCCATTGTTTTCGTCCACAAACCTCATGGATGCTTTACCAGAATATTAAAAATAAGAATTAAAATAAATAAATAAATTTAAAAAATGAATAGATCAAAGATTGCAACAGAGTTTAAAGTCAGATGGACAGGCAGACAATCTAGATAGATGTCACTTGGCACTAGATTACAGTAAGTTGCCTTATGCTGTTCACTGAATGATGGATGACAAATCTTATTGTTATACAGATGCTTAACTCGCTGGTGTGCATTATAATTTTGAAGATGCCATCTGATTTACAGAAATTAGTATGCTAGGCAGCTATAGATATGTTGCAGGCGGCAGGAACTGGAATTGGTTTATTTTTTCCTGTTGTTTGTTGCCTGACAGCTTTGACTCCAAGACCCATTCATTATAGCAAACTGAATTTATAGAGGTCTGGACTTTGGCTTTTACTTCAGTGAAAAAACCCAGGTTCTCATTTATTGGATTTGCAATGGAGATATAATATGTCTAGCACCTACACAGAGAAATTATTGATAGAAACGTATTAGAAGACAATGGTGAAGTTGACTAGCACTGGAAAATAAGGAGATGGTAATAAAATATTTACATATTGCTCACCTAAATGTATCTTCAAGTTTACTAATGTCCCCATTCAGCTTGGCATGGACCTTAGAAGGACTGTGTAATGGGGATAAATTCCCAAACAATGTGGGAAAGAACATCTGCTGAGGGGTTTATGTAATTTTCCACTCAATTTGTTCTGTCAAGAAGATAAAGTATTTTACTCCTTTGAAGAGACCAATACTATGGGTTAAAAAACTAAAACTTAAAATGGCACAAATTCAGTATGAAGTAAACTTTCTTTGTTAGTTCTGGTTTTCTGTATTATTTTTCCCTGTATTGAGTCACTTCAGTTTGCTTTTTCTCATGTCTTCCTTTTATTTTCATATGTTTGCTGGGGTAAAACATACAAAGATCCAGGAAACAAGAAATGTGACATCCCTAACCAACAAGACAGAACCATATTTTTTGAACACTGGGTGTGCTTCTACCAAAACACACAGTGGCTTAATGAATGTTTCTTAGTTTACTGATTTTCATTGAACATACTTGTCCTGTATTGCAAATAAAACATTAAAATTGCACCTTTAGCAGCAGAATCACAGTCTAGAAGCACTCAAAATGTGTAAGTTTGTGCTCTCTATTTTCCACATCAGAGCAGACCAAGAAGAAACACTAAATGTATAAAACTGAAAGGCTTCTAATGCATTATAGGCTTTCAATATAGTATCTTTAGGGCTCTCCAAACAGCACAATATGATTTATAAACTGTACTGAAAGCCCTCTCCTGTTTTGCAGTGGCTGTTATCATTGGTCTCCTTATTCATATTCCTATGGAGGAAATGGCTGTTATCAAATAGTATAAATATTGAATAATATCAAATAAATGTAATGCCTTTAGTGTGAACATGTTGCTTCATATCTGATTCATTGTTTTTTCCTTATTTATTTTGCTCATGTGATACAAAAGCTAATATGAAAGGATTTTTACCTTTTAATAATCAAAAGATACAATATTAAAATTGGATTTAGAAAGTGTATAAAAATTATGTGCTTAACTCACCTGCAGCCTGTCAAATACCTTTTAGCATTCCATGAGAGCAGCATGCTTCACTACTGCATGGCAGCAAATCTGGATAGGCTCACTGACGTTAAGGAAGATGAGCATGTATCTTTACTCTTCTCAGAAATATGTAATACTTCCATTCCTGAAAACATTTAAACAGAGCTAAAAGTTTTTGCATCAGCTCCAGGAGGTCATGAAGACAAGAGCTAAATATATTGAGAGAAACCAATGGATTAGCTGTCTGAATAACTATTTCTGTGTTTGTTTTCCAAGTTGGTTGAACCAGAAAGTATGAGAGCTCACATAAGAGAGCGTGTTGTCACAAAACTCCCACGTGAGACCCAGCTGGACAAATATTTGAAACGCAGACCCTTAGAGGCTCACAAAGGTCTCAGTCAACTCCTAACTGCCCTTGCACAGCAATACCTGAGCCATCTTGGTTTTGATGAGTTGATAGCAGAGTTCCTAGAGAAACTGATATTGTCCTGAACACCTACAGATGGATTTGAGGTGCCTGAACATCCAGGCATGAATTGTTGGAACAGAATCTTTGGATTCTCCAACTTATCTGCTTGCTTCCTCCTCATCTTGTGGCAATCGGTTACAAAAGAGACTGGGTTATGTAAATTAAGAGAAAAAGGAAAAAATATATTCAGGTAAAGCATAAGCCATATAAACTCTATACTAATCCTTTTTTTTGGTGTTTTTTTTTGTTTTTTGAGTTTTTTAAAGCCTCTCAGTGTTTATTTTGGTGGATATGTTTCAATAACACAGTATATGCATCATCAGTAAGCTTCTGTATTTTAGGTGTAATAATGTAGATGAGATTACACAGCAAGGGAATGATGTATTTCTCTTCCCAATGATCTCTAGTAGTGATCAGCTTCTTCCACTTCAAAATCTGCAGTCATCAAGTGTATGATGGCTAATTTAGAATAGCCTGAGTTCCATTTCACTCCAGCCATGGCCCTTAATGCTTTCCCTCCAACAATGTTCTTTATATCCTCTTCCTTCTAATGTGTTTTGTACTTACGTATGTTAGTACTTATGCTCTTACCTTCTGCATTCTAAAATAAATATGGGCAACTCAGTCCTTTTCTACAGATGACAAACCTTAAATCATGGCAAGTATTTGCCCTTGCCATGTCACTATGAAATTTAATTTTTAAACGATTACTTTTTTACTTATTTCAAATATTCTGAGCTCCTTGAGCTAACTACTGTTTTATTTGTGTATTTTAAGTGTACCATTGCTGCTTAAGAAAATAATAAGAAATTACCTTATAGTCAGATTACTTTACAGCTCAGCAACGTTATACTGGTATACACATAAATACCAAGAAAAGTAAAAAGCACAATATTGTGTCAGCCTTTGCAGGCAAGTTTTGTTGGCAAATTATGGATACAAAAATACAAAGAGAAATTATGCCTTTGGTTACATATGTACATAAGAATCACATTATTTATGAGTGTGAGTGGGATGATTTCATACAAATTCCATATTGTTTTCATGATGTCTGCAATTACAGTGAAGAACGTTGGTTTCTCTATACAGATTAATATAGAAGCTCTAGAAGGTAATATTGGAACAATAAAGGAAGAAACTATAGAAACTTACTTAAAACAGTAAAGCAAATCCTTTCATGAATGTGAGGAGGGCATTGCACAGCGTGTAGTGACGGGGATACTGGCGATGCCCTAAACAAAGAGCAAACACTTAACATTTAGAGATACTGAAGTCTCAGGTAAACAATAAACCTTTAATTAATTTCAAAGTGACCTCACAGTTAAGGTTTTCGATGTGTTGTCAGGACTCAATAGTAAAAAACCCTATGTAATTTGAAATGCTTTAGCTCAGTCCAGTTCCCTCTTTAACTCAACCACAGCAGAGCCATTGTCACCTCAGAATGTAACCTGGGTAGATTCTGGAGCATGTACCACTCAGCCAGGCATGCCTGCAGCATACTCCACTTTGCTGGAGAAGCAGCCAGCTTGCAGTGATCTTTGCAAAACACAGTGTCTTACTAGCCTCTGGTGCTGCTGCCAGTTGCAGAGGAAAAAAGAAAGATACAGAGAGGTAAAGGGAGCTGCAGGGTGTGTCAAGCAGTAATTTTCTTATTTGTAATTTTATCAGTGAAGCTGTCATTTGTTTTCCACTGAGGCATCTGGCTTTTGCCCAGTAGAATAAGGCTAAAGCCTGTGGTGAAACAGGGTAATTTCACCGGTTTGCTTTGTCTTTCAGGCAAGGCAGCAAGAAGTGGGTGAAGTCTTTATTTCTGACAATGAATGTGGGCAAACTCCATTTGCTTGCATTTACCCCTGATTGCCTCAGTGCCTAAAGCTGCCTCTGGTTTCAGTCACGGTCAGTGTCACAGACCATATCTTTCTCAGGCACTCAATGACCTGGAACCAGTCTGGCTAGAAGATTAACTGAGCTCTAGTATGGAGACAGTAGCTGAGAACTGTCTTTCTGGTACAGACCCAAGGAAGGTGAAATGCACCTGAAGGGGAAGCAAAGTTTTTTGAAAGCTAGCTTGAAACTGTGAACATTCACAGAAACTGTGGGTAATTAATTATATCCCCGCTATGTTCTCACTGAGTATAAAGTATGCTTGCTCACCCTGTCTTGTCTAATTAAAATTGCATCTTACTTAATGTGTTTATGCATACCTTTCATAGTAATATGGTTTAAAACAAAGGTAACAATGAGATGTTCAACGCATGCAGTAATCTTAACTGCACAGGTGAAGGCAGAAGGAAATAAAACACAACAGCACAATGTTTGTTACATTCCACCACGCAGTACTTATATTATGCGCTCAGGTATTATGATGAGCAAAACAGTATAAGAATGTAATGGAATAGAACTAATTACTGCTATTGACCCATGTAGAGCTGAAAGCCTAAACTAAAACTCTAATGTCTCCAACTAAAAATGCTCCTATTTTATTCAGCACACTGACTCTTCCTGTGAGTATTCAGTATAATATCCATTTACTGACATAGACTAGCTTTTACTTTTTACCGGTGACAGTCCTACAGAAGCAGACAGCTCTGAGAAAGGGAATTTTTTTTTTTTTTTTTTTTTTAACACATCAATCCACAGCATTAAATTTCTGTGGCAGGTTCACTCCTCAGTCTGAGTGTACAAATTGTGCTCCTCGATACATACATCTGTGTAGCCCCATTGAAGGCACAGACTTACACTAGAAACCCAAAGTAGAATTCATAAAATAGAAGAAAGCCAATACTGTAATTTAAGACTGCTTTTGCCCTTCAGAATATTTACTGTCAGGGCGGAGGTAAGAACAAGAAAAAAACCAACCTTGTAGCTTCACTTTCATAGTCTGGGTTTAGTTTGCAGTGGTAGCAAGCAGAAAAAAAACCTCAACAACCATTCTTTTTTATTCTTTTGTAGCTAAACAGCACAAATTTTATATGAAAATAATCAGACCAATAAAGGTAAAATCTCTCACTGATGATGACATAAAAGATGCTTCACACTGTGATGCAGTTTTCTCTTTACGCTTGTTTATATTTTGTTAAAATTTAAGTCACAAAATATATTGTTAAAATTATATTGTAATATAATGTAATCACACATTCTCTTAACATTAACTACTACTATAAATAGATTATAAATCTATGTCCTGATCTTATATTGGTTTTAAGAATATAGCAAAAAATCATCCTATGTAATTTTTCTAGGTTTTATGCAAAATGAATCCATTTTCATGTCTGTGTTTCCCTGTGGGACAAATTCGTGCCACAAACACAGCAACATAGACCAACGCAACTCAGCTATTGGCTCTGCTGAAGAAGCCTGTCCTTACATTACCTGTTAGATCCTTCTTTTGTATACCACGAAGGTCTGAAAACAGTACTAACACCAAGTTCCACAGCTGGGTGTACTTTTCTCTTGAAGGTTTATATCCAGCCTTGGGCTTAGTCCCCCACTGACAGACACAACACAAAGTTGAAGACAAGTTTCAAAATCTGAGAATTAAAACTATTTTAATGCTTAAGCATAAAAAAAAAAAAATAAAAATAGAAGATGGGAATAGAGAAAAGCACAGGATTTCTGTGTTCCTTTCAACAAATGATGGCTCACATTTAAAGCTGTGAGCAAGAAATAATGTTCATAACCATAATGGTAATAGTCTGTATCTCATACTCTGGCTGAATCATTAGGAGTCAATTATTTCTCCAGTTCAGAAACCGCAGGATACCTTCAGCAGGTCCAGTGAAACCACACATCGGCCCCACAAACTGAGCATCATTACCCAATGCCAGTCCTTTTACCTTTCTACAGTAAGGCAGCAGATTTTCATTTTAAAACATATCCATTAACCATAGCAAAAATCCATTTCATTAACCCTCCTGAAAACGTTGCTGTCAGTTTCATTTAAGCAAATAGGCTGATGTGGCTTAAACAAATGCTTATGTCTTGGAGTGATAGGCAGGACAAGTATGGCTCATCACAAAGAACAGCAGAGAGGTGATACCTAATTCGGGCACATACTTATTTTCACAAGACCTGATACAAGCCATGTCTTTCACAGATAAAAGTGCAGTAAAACCAGTGTGGAACATTCAGTTACAACGAGAAAATTCAGCTTATGAACAAAGCAACCATCTTGTATGAGCAAAGGAAACCGTCATCTTCCTCTGGGTTGCTGAGATGTTTTCCTGCAAAGAGAGCCAGCACGAGTCCATGATCGGTTCACACGCCTGAATGAAGCAGTGCCAGTGGTCAGTACGTTTATGACTATTCACTGATTAAGACTGAGAGTCTTAGCCAAGCATTGCATTCTTTCTATGGAATCACGGTCTTGAGGAAAAGTGCAGTTATGGTGGGCTTGAAAGATAAAAGTGATAGTTCTTGTACTTCCCCTTCAGTATATACAGTGTTTAAAAGTTTAGACAATGATTAGTATTGACTATTTGTATATCCTTTGCATGGAAGGCTTAATATATAAAACTGCTACCTTACCACAGTGTGACTCAAATCACTTTCCAATATGACAGCCCACCCTGGGGAGTCCTGCAACGAGGAAGAAGATATTTTGAAAAGAGTGATTTGGTGAGGAAATATAGAGAGAAAAAAAAAGTATGAGAGAAATGAGCTAAAAAAAAAGTATATGTACAGAATCCTAAATAAAAAATTATGACAAATATGATTCTTTATTTGCCCTATACTGTCAGATAGGGTTTCATGAAACTAGCAGTTTGGGCTTTCATTTGTTTTCGTTTTCTCTTAAACTGTGTTCACAGCAGGAAAAATCAACCTTAAAACCAAGAAAACGTTAATCTTGTAAATTCAAATTTCTCTTTCAGCTAAGGAAAGTGTGTGGTCTTTAATGCCATGATATAAATGATACGGCCAAGGTAATGCAGGAATCTGGCAGCAAGGGAAGAAATTCAACCTGTATTTCCTAAGCCTCAAACCTTAACGTGGGAACCGTTCTCACTTTATTTCTATGTTTATGAAAAAACAGCTTTGAGAAGTTCTGTGCACTGGGAAAAAGGCATAGTACAGCTGACTTTGACAGATATTTTATATATTTAGAATCAGAGTATATTGCAAAGGGTTTATCCTATATTTGCATGAAAAGGATATAGCAGATACCATTCACTGTGTCTCTGTGTAAGCAAGAACTCATTAAAACTAGAAAGCATGTGAGGGAATTAGGCACTCCAGTCTCACAGGATTTTAACAGGAACCGAGTGACTAACTTCCTGAGATATCACTATTGCCTAATAACACACTTGATCCTTATAAATTATCTTCACACACTAGAAATCTGAATAGTTTAAAATATTGTTTTTTCTCTAGAGGACAAATGGGTTCTTTTATTTCTTTTTGACCAGATGAAAACTTAGCTTTATACAAATCTGCAAACAAAATCACTAATAACACCAGTGTGCTTTGCTAGCATATGTGTGCGATGAACCCCTAATGAGAGAAAAATCCTTTTTATTCAGTTTACTCTCCCTTCATTTGGCTTATTGGCCGTATCAAGTTAAATGTTAATTGCAGGCTACAGAGAGGTTACTTATCCCTTTGTAATCAAATATCTCATTCATTAACTACCTATGCAACAAAATATCTGCTGTTGAAGATTTGACTGAACCTTTTGTTTTCATAGCAACAAGAAGATACCACCAAACAGGGTTAAACATAGAGAAAAATATTGTTTTCATTTTAAAATATGCATTTTAAATAAGAACGTTAAGCTACAACTAATAAAAAACCCTACAGAGATATATTCAAGAAGACTTTTAGTTTCATGAAAAGAGTTTTGGGATTCAATAAATCCACAGAGATTAAAAATACCTTTTTTTCCTCACTCATTATTACTTTCTCATTATACATTGACTTGCTGTGTGACCTTAGGCAATTAATTTACTCTCTAGCCAAAATTTTCCAACCTGAATATGTAAAATTAAACATCTGAATCTATTTTTAGGTGCTAAAATAAATGGCCTGATTTTCGGAGGTCATTTGTACCCCAAATATTCATTAAGTTGACAGGGACTCTGCTTGCCCTTTGCCTCTGAATAACTCATTACTTCTTGCGTACATAAGTATGGATTTAGATGCTTAGCTCCTGGTATCAAGTTGACAAATGCTATTCTCAGGCTTTTCGTCCAATGGGGTATGGCGTTGGGATGCCTGAGCTAGCAAGACCCATGCAAAATAAGTTTGAACAAATCAGTATTGGTCAGGGTCAAAAGTGATGCTGAAGTACTCCACAGAGAATTTCTGGCAAAAAGAGTTCAAATGTCACTCTCCTCACATAGTAGGTGTCTCTGAAAAGGTTTAATTTCCCTGGATATAATCTTGTGCCCTTCATTTAGGTGCTTAATTTAGATATTGATGCACAAACCCATGTTTGGCTCTGGAAGGGGGCTGATGAGTTAGTCTACCTGCCATAGCGGAGAGACAGCATGCCTCTGAAGACAAAGAGAGGGCAATCCACTGCTATTTCAAGTGTCTATCTTTTCACTGAGTGTAGAAAATTAATAGAAAATGTTAGGTGCTTCCATCTACTCAGGATCTGGAGTGTTTTAGCCCTCTGCTGAGAAAGATATCTGGTAAAGGTGACACTTTCTTGCGCTTAATAGCCTAGTGGGTTGAGTGCTCACTAAGGAAGTGAGAGTTTTGCATTCACACCCTGATCGTCTTACAGGGGGCTCAATCCACCTCTTCTATCACCCTCAAGAGGCACCTAACCACCATGTCATGAATAATCCAAGTGAGGCACTTATTGTTCCTTCTCCTGAGGCTGAGCTGCTGTGTAGTCAGCAATGCAAAATTCATTAGTCTGAGAAAGCAACAGGGAAACAAGTGTCTGATTGTAGCCATGGGGATACATCTGAGAAGGGGATGTCTTCAGCTTTCAGCCTTGCCACTCAAACATCTCACCTCAGGCAGCGAGGGGCAAAAACAGGGAAGGAGCCCTGGAAAACAGGGCAGTCCTAAACTCCCTATTCCTATTCTCCTTCATTTGAGGACATGCTTTCTTATGCACTCCTTGCTGCACTCAGAGCTCTTGGTACTGACTTCTGAGAGACACTCAGCTTTAGGAAATTACACCTGTCCAGGGTACCATGTGGTTTCCTGCTCATCTAGGTGTCCTTGACACAAGTATCATCCCCCCTAAGGCTAAGAAGGGTATAGAACACCTACTTCAGAGATTTCACCCCTTGTTTGTAAAAATTGAGATGGACCAAAAAATTGTCACTTTTGGAAAGAAAGGTATTTTGGGCCAGGATTCAAGGCTCTGTAAATTGAGTGAAGTTAAAGTTTAGCTGGTACATTATGTGGGCAGTCCCTTCATAGAGAAGAATGCCTACATGTATTTGCCAAATATTCAGGTTTAAAGCTGCATGGACTGTTTTCCAAGTTATTTCTCAGACTTCTGCTGTAGAGTACAGCTTCAAAAATAGTGAGCAGGACGGGATGGCCCACTCTAATCCTGAATGTCAGGATGTTAATCAATATTTTTACTTAATCAGTTAAATAACCTGCCTACAAACGGGACTAGGTATCAAACTGCACTCAGTAACAGATGTTTAGAGCCAGATGTAAATCCAGTAACTTCTCCAGTGTTCACGGATCCAGCCTGAGGTTTATCTGTGGCACTTGCTGTTCATCTCCCACTGCCCCTCCTTGGTAATTGTCTTTCAAGGCAACGTTGTTTTTTATTCTTGCTTTGGTTTTATGCCAACATAGTCCAAAGTTGATTTGGCTATTTGTGAATGGAGAAAAAGAGAAAGAGAGTGAGACATAATAAATATAGCTTAACTCTAGAAATAATTATTAGAAGTTGGCGCTTTTGAGATATTCACTGAAAATGTTTCAGTCCATGGTATTTGATGCTTTATTCACACTTGACATACTTTAAACCTGAAATTAGGAAAACAAATGTGCAGTTTTTCTTGCACCATCTGTTGTATATCACTGACCCATGCACAGAATTTAATGTTTTGGAGGTTCTTGATCTATATTGTCAGATGCATGGGATAACTTTATAAGTTCAACAACTTAGTAGATTTTTGGTATTTCTGTCCATAATCCTGCAAGTAGAGTTTTTACCTGTAATTTATTTGATTAAACTGATAAATGGGCACAACCAGATACTTAGGTATTTAAAAACTTCTAGTGAAGGAACAATTTGCTGGTATGAAATAAAGGTCATTAAAAAAAACCCCAGTCATCCTTAGTATTAGGTAGCTTTGCTCAGTAACCACAGAAACTTAATGCATTGAAAATCTATACATAGCTGAAGGGTATAAATTCCAAGGGTAGATGGGATTTTATAGATTAATGGAGTAAAGCGATAAGAACTTAAAATAAATAAATAAAACAATTAGAAAAAATAAGAAGACTAGAAATAAAAGATTGTGAGATATCTGATGGTGCTTAAAATCCTATGAATTTATGATATTTTTTAAAAAGTAGGAAAACACACTATGACAGTGTCTACATGAGGGACAGGACCCAGCACTCCAGATGTATCTCACCAGTGCTGAGCAGAGGGGAAGCATCACTCCCCATGACCTGCTGGCAATGCCCACTCTTATGCAGCCCAGGATAACGTTTGTGTTCTTTGCCATGGGGGCACACTGCTGGGCCATGTTAAAGTTGTTGTCCACCAGGACCCCCAGGTCTTTTTTGCCGAAGTTGCTTTCCAGCCAGTTGGCTCCACTTAGTTATTGGTGCATGGGGTTATTCCTCACCAGGGGCAGGACTTTGCTGAACTTCACGACATTTCTCTTTTGACCGGTTCTACAGCATGTCCAGGTCTTTCTAAATGGCAGCGCATCTCTCTGGTGTATCAACCACCCCTCCCAGCTGTGTAACATCTGCAAATTTGCTGAAGGTATGCTCTGTCGCATCCTTCAGTTCATTAATAAGAATGCTGAACATTACTGGACCACCTGTGGTCTGCCTTTAAATGGATTTTGCACTACTGATCACAAACCTCTGGGCCCACTTGTTCAACCAGTTTTCAAGCCACTTTGCTGCTCACTTATCTAATCTATAATTTGTCAATTTATCTATGAAAATGTTGTGGGAGACCCTGTTAAACGCTTTATTAAAGTCAAGATAAGCAACATTCACTACTATCTTCTTGTTAGTCACCTCATTATAGAAGGTTATCAAGTTGGTCAAGCATATCTTATTTATAAATTCATGCTGACAACTCCTGATCACCTTTGTATATCTGGAAATGTTTTCCAGGATTAGCTGCTCCGTTATATATGCAGGGAATGAAATGAGGCTGAAGCCTGTAATTACTCAGATCTTTCTTCTTGCCCTTCCTGAAGACAGGAGTGACATTTGCTCTCCTACAGTTTTCAGGAACATCTCTGGATCACCAATACCTTTCAAAGATAAAACAAGAGTGGCCTCACAGTGGCATCAGCTAGCTCTCTCTGCACTCATCGTTGCATCACATTAGGGCCCATGAACTTCTAACTTGTTTAAAGTTCCATAACCTGATCCTCCACCATCAAGAGTGAGTCTCCTTGCTCCATATTCCACAGATATCCTGGTATTCTTTGTTCTTCTCTTACTTTCTGATGACTAGGTAATATCCTTACACATATGTAATATTTTTATTATGTATTCATTATTTATGTATTGGTAAAAAAACTTTGAATTTCATGGAGCATCGCTGTATTTATAAACTACGTTGTTGTACTAGAGGCCTCCTGGTGTATAAAAAGCTTACCATGTGCCATTTCTGGTGTCCTCATGGGGGAAGCCTCATGAGGAAATACTAAGACACATATTGTGGAGAAGTAAGAATTATGAGAGAGAGAATGAAGACTGGGAGAGAAACCCATCAAAGAAAGCACAGGAAAGGGTAAGTAAGTAGATGTGCTTATTTTAATAAATCCTGGGAGAAAGACCTTTCAAACCTATCTCTGACACTTGAAGACAGCAAAAGAGAAAATGGCAAAGCTTCCATCAATTATTAAAAAGACAAACAAAACAAAACAAAAAAGTCACTAGTTGTTCTTAAGTATACCCTTTTAGAAAATCTACCTAAAAAGCTTATCTGGGTTCACTATGAAGACAGGTCTCGGAATATCAGATGACAGGTGATAGGGAATAATTAGTGATGGAGTCTCTGGACTATTAAAAAGCTCAGCAGCCAAATAAAAGCAAAGTAAGCATTAAGAGGTCCATAATCTTCTGAAGAGTTACTAATGAGGTATTCACTACATTGCAAAGGATAATTTCTGTCAATTGGCATACTCTACATAAACATATTTTCCATAATTTTATTAGATTCTTATTATTCATTCCCTACTTCACCAGATTAGTGAAATACTAATCAGGGTGAAACACAATAGCTCTCTAATCAATATGCATAGTATAGGAAAAGTAGCTATAATGTAGTATCTCTTGCAAAAGAACATTTTGAATATTCATTTCTTAGGAAGTCTCTGGTTAATTTTATTTTTTGTCAAAATATTTTCCCTTGCTTTTCAGAAACTTCCTTTGATCAAAGATTTATTGCTTATTGATGATAAACAGATCCTAAGGTAGAATAATAAAGAAGAAAGCTAAGCTTTTCAAATAAATTTTAAAAAATAATATTAGAAATAGTTTTCAAATCCATGAAATGTCCTTATTATTCAATGGCATAGAAGGCAAGCAAAATGTTTTATTTTAAATAAATTTAGAAGTTATATTTTTAAATCCTACAAAAATAATCATGGACATTTTTTCATTAAGCTCTGGTATATGTATGCATATATAAATGTTTGTATGCTTAAATGTCATAATAAATCAGAATTCATATATATTCAGTGGCCAGGAAAATGTTAGCTGCCTATTTTGGCCTTACAATTGCTTCTTTCTGCTCTGGATAACGTCAGAGATGGATGAGGGAAAAATAACACACAACATTTCACAAAGAAGAATCATAACAAAAACACAAAACTGTACTTCTGATGGGAACCATTCCTTAAGCAATGTTAACAAACTTTTGACTACTTCAGATGCTGTGTTGTTAGTTTCTTTAACAGCCTTTTGCTTATGAGTTTGTCACTGTATTTTTAAGATTGAACTTCTGGATATCCAGGTGGCACAACAAAACATGATTCATAATATTTCATAGCATCAAACAAAAGTAAGAAAAGACAACCAGCACTCTTCTGTTCCTGAATGACCCAACAAGGCCCAGCTCTCCCTCCTAAAATGTGCAATTTATTAAATGAGCAGAATGAAGAAGTTGTCTAATAAACAATGACGGAAAATTGATTATAAACTTAGAGTTAAAATTAATTGGATTTATTTTACACTAGGAATATTTATTCTGCATAGGGAGTGATTTGAAAAGGAAAATTGCAAAACTTTCACATCAGAGGCCAGCTGTCATGAAACACAGCAGTAAATAGCTCCTAAAGAGTAAATTCCATCTACATAGTTGAGTTTTCACATTTCAGCTGAGAGTTAAACAGAAACTTGAAGGGTGCTGGTGTATTTTATTTTCTTTAATGTAAAATGCATGAGCACTGGAAAAATCGCTCAACAGGAGAATGTCTGCCTCACCTGATAACCAAGTAGAGATTCTCATTGACACATCAGCCTTGCATGCCATTCAAATATTGACCACAGAGGTGATATCTGGCCCCTCAGACTGCTGCCCCTAGTCAGAAAGTCTAGTTAAGACTTTCATGGGCCTGGAAAACATGGGTCTGACCTTTGTCCAGAGGCTGAAGGGGACATAGAAATTAGGTCATTAAAATTCTAGAATGAGTGTCCTGATCATGGGCCCAAAAAACAGGTAACACCTCATCTTCCTTTGAAAAAGGTGAGCGTTGGTCCAATGTACCAAATTACACTCCAATGCACAGCAACAGGAGCGAATGGTACAAGTGCAAATATACTTTCTCGCTTCGCCATTCATTATTATTAGACATTTTCACACATCAGAATCCCTGTAGTTTGAGTGAATGCCACAGCATGCCACAGAAATTAAGGATGACACTAAACCATCTTATCAGGGTGTATAATTTCACAGTATCTGACTGAAATTTTAGGGTCTTCACCTAAAGACATGAGAATCATTCCACCTAACTTAAGGTCTTCGTAGCCAATAAAAAGAGACAAGCGCTTCCAGAGGAAATTATTCACCCCTTTAGCCTTAGGCAGCAATTTTAGGAAAGGATAACATTAGTAGGGAGCACATAGGCAGGCTGCCATACCAGCTGCTACTTAGGCAAGTTTTAGGTAGTCAAATCCCAGCCTAAGTAGCATTTAGACAGATACAGTCTGCAATTTTTATTATGATTATCAGTCATAGCAAAAATATCGCTTTGCCTTGAGGCTTGTTTTCTTCATCACAGATCTGACTGTCACCCTACATGATTTATTTGCTTATGGCAAGTCTTTACCACAGGCAGTTGCAATCTTCTTCACCAAGTTCCTCATGGCAGACGGTTAAATCACCAAGTCCTTTTACTGGGTGCTCAAATGAATTGTGTTTTACACTGTTACTTAGTCAGCGCACTGAGTCCTTACCTTGTTCTGATATCATACTGTTTAGCTTAAATTGTATCATGAGATGCAGACATGTAGTTCTTACTTGGCTGTCTGCAACAAACAGACAAGAGTGTCATTTCCTGAACTGGAAAGGACATAACAGCACCCATTTTGGTTACAAAAAGGAACAAAGCAGTATATAGATGAATGTCCTGTCAGATGGGTAAAGCAGTGGGTAGATTTTTAAAAAACAATCTATTGGCAGAAAAATATTGAAAAATTAAAATCTTCCTCCTTTATACTGCTGATCATGTGTCAATGACCCCAAGAAATTGATACAATACAATGCTAAATGTCATGACTAATTTAGTTATGTCTGCAGGAATTAAAAAAAATTCTTAATTAATCCATGTGCAATAAAATAGTGATAATATTCTACCAGAAATTTCTCCAGCAATTTCTTAGGGACATATACTTATGCTTTTGAAGAGTCTGATTATCTAATTAGTAATGTTATGATAAATCATAATGGTTCAAACTACTGTGACAGCAACATCTTCTTGTAATCTCATTCCATCACATTACTTATATTACACAAATCAGGCAAAGATTAAGAATAAATCATAGTATAGGATCCTTGAAATCAAGGCACTGACTAGCATGTCAGATATCAGGAGAAATTAAAGCTCCTGACTAAAATAGGGTAAGCCTGTTGGAATAAAAGCAAATACCATCCTATCTGTGCACAGATTCACGAAACCATGATTTTACCAACAGATACGAAAAGCTATGCAAAAGCATACATCCTTCATCTACAAAGCAGAAAGAAATGATAAGATTTTTGCTGTTCATAAAGGCAGATTGCTCTCTGACTGAAGTTTATTTCTTTCCTGATTAAAGGGAAAATAAAATCCATCAACAGTTGTCTCATTCTTTTCTGTACCTGGAAGGAGATGAATTTATAAACTGAGGAAATAAAAAAAAATACAGATACTGAAATTTATATCTTACAAAAATCCCTTCTTTCCTCCTTTCTAAAGTCTGAGCTTTCAATATTTCTAGATTTTGAACCAAAAGATTGTTTCTAAATATTAAACTGCTAGCAAGGACGTAAGAACATATTTTCACCTAAAGACACAGGGGGAATACAAAGCAAGGAATCCTAACAAATTATTGTCTACTGAAACCAAATTAGAAATAACAAGCTTGAGAGGTCAACGATTATAACCAATAACATTATATCCTAATACATACTCTACAGAAGGATATTGATTAAAAGAAACATTAAGCATTTTTTTGCCAAAGGCTAAAACTTTGATTGTTGTACCTCAGTTCAGGTTAATGGATCATACTTGGTGCTGTCTAAGGCAGCAATAAGTGGGTTAAAAGAACACAGTTCTCCACAGATTTACATCAGGACAACAGTATGATCCATGCAGATAGAATGTAGAAATAGTATCCCACATATTATTATTTGCTCTCATATGTAATATATTAGCATAACAACTTTTACTTTTAAAAAAAAGCTTCTGAAATTTGTGAAA
Organism: Falco rusticolus; assembly: GCF_015220075.1. NCBI lineage: Eukaryota > Metazoa > Chordata > Aves > Falconiformes > Falconidae > Falco > Falco rusticolus. The sequence continues at coordinate 88,374,649 of NC_051192.1, read as the reverse complement.
TCCTGTGTAATTTGTGAGCATCAGGGCACTGTGGAAAGATTTCAATGGGGAAACTGAAGACAGTCTTATAAAGGTAATCAACTTTCTTTTGGTGCTTTTTCATATTATTTTACTCATTAAGGTTTTAGTATGTTTATCCATTTTTGTAGACTGGCTCATCCAAATGTTTCTGTAACTTCGTGAATGTGTCAAAGGTCCTTTGTGGGAATTCTGTGGGAAATATGTAGAATGACCTGCCCATAAGGAACAAGAAAAACATCACAGCATGAGGGAGTGTGGAATTTAAGAACTCTGTCCGTGAAGCTTTAAAAGCACTGCAATAGGAATTCTGTGTTCGCAGAGTAGTTGCACTTCTATGTTCAGATTCTAGTTCAAAAACTTCATTTCAATATTGCTAGGTAGTCAAAAGTTTTAAAAAGTGTTTTTGTATTAAAAATAAAAGAAAAAGCATGCAAGGCTGTTTCCATTTACCCATTTTTCACTGCAAACTCACATAAGAAAATTATGTCTCTTCAGGCTTGTGTTGGCTGGTACCTTCTAACAAATGGAAGGGAAAATTTACCGTCAGACAGCCATGTGGAATCTCCAATGACATTATGTGACAAGCTGACAAAACTGTCACCAATCATTGGCCTTAACTATGAAGGAAATAAAGATGTGAAGATCCTCAGAGATTTGCTACTTGCTTCATTTCTTCCTGTACCAACAGAATGAATCAGTTTTTGACATGTTATAGTACCTGAACTGCCAAATGCTAACAACAACATAAACCACTTAAAGTTAGGTTCTGCTTTCTGAGGTTGCTACAAGAGTTGCTCTGTGTATCAGAAGAGTGGCATGAGACAGTAAGTACTTAAAACCAAAACAAAGTAACACACTTCAATTTGTTCTTCAAAAAATCTTCAAAAGATATGGTTGAGTAGGTTTCTGGTAGTCCACCAGATCATCAAAAGTAATTTTTGAGCAGCCATCAGTTAAAATCAGGAAGGCTGATTGGCAGATTACCCACCAACTTTAAATGCATTTCATGGGAAAAGTAGGTCCTTAATTTTCGTAATATCTAAGCTTGGAAGAAAAGGCAATTTATACAACAAAAAATGTACTGTAAATACATTATTTTTTGTCCTAGGTAAATGGCACTATGGTAACGTCTGTGGAAATCACTCAGCTATAGAAGTAAAATGTTAAAAACCTCATGTGATTCATACAGCTTTCAGATAAACATTAACTCCTGCCCAGTAAACTTCACAGATCACAGTCTATGGCCTGGAATACATGCCAAAACAGTTAATGGTGCCGTCTGTGGTAAAGACAGAAATGTTTTTAAGGAAGGAAGAAGAGTTTCTCAGGGACTGTAGTAGCCCCCTGATGATGCGAATTGTACAGCTTTCCCGTGAAGTGCCGTGGGGACACTACACATGCTGCAGCAGGTAGTGCCAGCTGCCAACATGCACTAGAAATTTCATGATCTCTTGTTCCTCTGAAGTAAACAGTCTCCTCAGGTTCTCCATTTCCTTTCAGCGAGTTTCTTATAATATCTTTTATTTTATTTACTGTTAAAAGGCACATACAAGAGCTTTAATGCCACTGTTCTAATTTAGCCAAAACTTGTGGATATTTATGCATTTGAAGGGAGCATGTACACCATTCTTCACTCAGACCTCAACTTACTTAAATGCTTGGGTTTGTCATGGAGAAAAAAAAATCATATAGATTGACTTACCAATATCAGCTTGTCTCCTGCTTTTAAAACACTTTCACATTTGTTATTCTGTACACAAAATCCTTAGAGCATGCGCTGCTCTAAAGGTTGTTTTCTCATCTATTTCAGTGCCGATTTATGCAGCCTGCAATGAAAACAGGAAAAGATACAGGAGGCAAGTTCATTTGTTTAAATTCATTCTATCAACAGAGCATGAATTACTGACATATTATATACTTGATACTGTGAAAATAATTCCAGTCATATGTAATATGTGTTATTCCTTATAGAAAAAATAACTAAAAGGACCATTTATTTAAAAAAAAAAAATACACAGAAATGGGGGGGGGGGGGGGGAAGAAAAAAAATTTACCAGTATAATGTCAATTCAGAAAAACTACAATACTCTTTTTGAAGGACATTGAGTTCACCTATAACCTGTAGCACACTACCCATCCACAATAACCCAGTAAGCCTGAATTTGACAGGTAATTCTTTTGCTACCACTTCAAGAAAAGTCCATAGATAGGATTTACCTCACCTAATTTCAGATGTGTATAGTGTACACATCTATATGTGAGCTAATCTCCCCAGGATCCCTTTATTGGCAATGGATTCAGCAGAAAAAGACACCCTGGGGCACTATTCATCTGGCCTCTATTAGAAATCTCCTACACACTCAGATGAATCATGCCCAAGAAACATTGAATTTCAATTCATTGATTAAAGAGATAGCAAAGGGTGCCTGGTACAATAGTAGGTCATATTAATCCTATCCTGTATATCTGCAGAGGAGAAACTCATGCTGGACCAGATCTTTAAAAGGAATAAGTAATTTGGGATTTATCTATTGTGGGTGGCTGGTCAGAAGATCTGGATCAGGGCTGAGTGTCAAGGAGGTTTAATGCTCCTTGACACATGATCTAGCTTCTTGAAAACAGATTTCCAGAGCTTGAAAGAACAAGGTCCTGAACAAGCCATTTGACCCTGCTTTGAGCAGGAGAGTGGAGCAGATGAGGTGCAGGGAGCATTTCCAGCTGAAGCGGTTCCGTGACTCCGTGAAATGTTCCAGGTCTGGATTCACCAAACTGAATGTCCAAAAATGATCTGTCTTTCCAGGAACCTTTCTCTCCAACTCTTGCTTGTTTTGTAAATGATGTTCTGTGTCTTAATCTCTTTAGAAGTGGGTCTTGAATTTTTTTTTTAAAAAAAAATCTTGCCTAATATGATCACAAAAATAAGGGAGTTCTGCTAAATATATTGGAGGTTCCTCACAAAGATGATTCTCAGATGTGGTGTCTGCCATCTACACATCACTGTAAAACAACAGTCTCTGCTAGTTGCACCTGATTCTGTACTTCAATTTAAATGCAGATCACTTTTTTCTTTCTTTTAAGAAAAGAAAGTTTCAGCAGGCAGAAACTGTTAAAAAGGGGGGTGGGGTGGGGGGGTGGGGGGAGGGGAAAACATAAACCAAAGGAAAAAAAAAAAAAAAAAGAATAAAAGAGAAAAGAATTACTTTTTTTCCTTATAGGAAACCTTTTAATAACTCAGCTAGACTCAAAATCTTTATGAAATACGGACCTTTCACACTCAGGATAAAAACCATAATACTTACTCCTTACTAGTGAGGTATATTAATAGTAGATTCAGCTTGACATGATGGTCATTAAGGCACTCAGGAGCTGTGCTATAAATGTCAGGAACTATTGTCAGAGAGTTAAAAGCTTGTTTCATACAGGCTATGGTAACTGTATTTTGTTTTCTGTCATGTTGTAGAGGTCCAAACATACATTCACTTGTTCATATACAGTGAAGAAGAACTGAAATGTGCCTATTAATTTGTGTGTTAAGAGTATTAATACTATATATGTATGAAATATAATTTTATTAGCCTTGGCATCAGTGCCTTATCACCCTCAAGTAATATTTATGTACTTGTCCTGTTTATTTTGCTGTCTAAAAAACCCACATAAAAGTAGATGAAAAAAATAAATTAAATTAGAAAGGCAACAATATATTTTCAGCAAAAAAAATAATGTCCTTAAAAGATCATTTGCACTTGTGATGGTGTTCCCAGATGCTGCCAGAAAGACATGCTCTTGGCTGTTATAGTTACAATTCCACAACGCCACTGAGCTGCTACGAGGAAACGTAGTATGTCACCACTTTTTCTGAACTCTAGGGTTGTAGCTGATTGTGGGTCAATGCACTCACACAGCCAATTCATTATAAAATCAAGATAAAATTTATATTATTCAAATAAGCTTACTAGCCCATGTTAAATTACAGCTATGCTACGTTGCACAATAAACCACTCTGTAGTGACTTGCTATGGACATTTTTAGTTTTTATGGTAAGACAAAACTAACTTAAATAATTCACCACACAGACATTTCAGCGAAGTTGAACTACTCATTTTCAAGGATCAAAAACTACTTCTTAGTACTAGAGGATGGAGATTAGCTTCATTCTAGAGGGCTAAAATGAAGTCATACTACCTAAATCCCTCGGATTACCTGCATTTAAATTTCTCACCACAATTCTTTAAAATGTCTTGTTAGCAAATTGTGCAATTACATTGAACATCCAAGTATCTTATATTGCAATGCATATAGATTGGCTTTTGCTTGAAAGTGAAAATATAAGCAAGCGAGTCCATTGCAGTGAAACATGTTAAAACTAATGAGGCGTTATGCCCGTTCTCTGAGTTAAACCTCATTCTGGTCTGAGACAAACATTGTTCAAATCAAAGCGTAACCATAAGTCTTTTTTTAAGGCTCAGAATTTGTCTCGGAACCAGGTATTCTTATTTTTGTTTGTTTGTCAAAAAGCCCTAACAACCTTTAAAAAATATCATACACAGGTTTTGCAATATGCCAAAACTCCCACTAAACAAATATTTCTTCTTGTGGATGAAAGATAGAACAAAAAGAAAGAAAAAAACTGTTGTGTTTTTTTTTTTTCTTTCCTGAAAATGAAAGCAAGAATATAGTTGGGGTCCAGGAGTCTTGCCAATCTCAGCAGAATCTGAAAAAAAAAATGAATGAAGGATGGGGTAAACTTTCCCTTTCCCATCTTTTTATCTTATTTTTAGGTTTTAGAACTGCAGCTAATGCCATACATTTTCCTTTCCTGCTCTTTACTTCCCACTACTTTGTGAAAAGGCATTATAATGCTGTTAACCCTATTATTGCCAGAGTCTCAAAGAAATGTACTTTCTGTGTGTTGAGATTGAGACACTGGAGAAGAGCGTTGTTTACAGACTATATTCTCATATTTGAGGACATTATGATTGCTATGTGACTTTGTTTTCTTACAGAGCTGTAAAATCTATCGAACTACATTCTCTACTTAGACATACTCATGTATAGAGGAGGGAAAATCAATATACGTCATCGAAATAAAAAGTAAGTGAAGACCAAATTCAGTCAATGTGCTTAACTCATGGGAAGACTTAAGACTCAGTAGAATAGTAAAAAATGCTGTTAGACAATTTCTTCTTGTAGTACAGGGTCCTGGCAATCCTGGTCCTTATATATATAAGGCAGCAAAATTACAGCTGTAGTATGGAAGCAATCCATCCATCCACAGAATTCATAGCATTTAAATGTCTCACGGTGTTACATGATTCTGCTATGAAGCCACTGAATGATTTCAGGCAAAAATAAATCAGTACTTTAAAAACAAATTCATTAAATGGCAATAAGAGACAGGCATCACATTTTTAGTGAAATGCATGTCCAAGTGAATTTCTACTTAGGATTAACTATGGAAATGGAAATTCAGTGAAAATATAGAATTTACCACCTTGAAAGTCAGGTAAGAATTATCTTATCTAATGCTGCCATCTAAACATTAAACAAAGTCTAACCTAGTCATCTGGGCTTCATGAGCAACGAGTGGAAGGGGACAGACACTCCGGTGAGGACACGTCATTTGATAGAAATGTGAATGCTGAAGACATACTACTTGAGGACGTTTCACTTCTATCCCTCCACTGACTTTTGTGAGACAACTAGCTGGGAAATCTAACTTCTAGATAGTTAAAGTTTTGTGACGAGTCCAACACTCAGCCAAAGCAAATTTTCCTTTCTCACCCACAACAAGAAACTGTAAATTTTAAGTAAACATTCATCAAGATCAGTCCTGATATCTATACATATCAACTGACAGCTACAAGGTTAATAAAATCTCTTTGCATGTCAAGACTGCAAAATTCCCTTACTATCACAGAATCACAATTGAACTTTTTCCTTTTTTTTTTTTTTTTTTTACTATCTAAAAAAAAAAAAAAATCTTACAGAAAAATGAACATGTCAGGTCTTAAATCTACTTAACATCCACAAGTTTTTATTTTTATTTTTTTTTCCTTATTCTCCTTATGGGGCCGCCCACCTGAGGAAAAAAATAAAAATCTCTTGGGCAATTACATCACAGCTGTGACACTCCTAGTTGCTGGTTTATGGTTCAGGCAGCTGCAGCCCAGAGGATGCTGGTGGTCCAAAGGCTCTGCTGGATGGCAAAGTGCTGTGGGGCATGGGGCTGTTGTGCCCTGAGGGAAATCAGGGTGCCAGTGGGGGGAAATATTAGCACAGAGAGGGTGTGGAGGTGGCCTGCCCACAGCCAGGGAGCTGGTCTGGGTAGGCATGGTTATGAGAAGTGCTGCGCACACTCCGAGGTTGTTGCTGCTTGATCCGCTGCATATTTTGAATACCTCCTGATGATAAGTGAACTGTGCTTAATGCTAGCCCAGTAACTAAAATCAGCATCCTCTCATCATTGTTTTTGTCGGATTACATAGTTCAGAGCCTCCCTGACAGTCAGTCATCCTTATCCATCCAGTGGTTAAGGGGCCAGCAGCTGTCACATGCTAATCACATAACCTCTCAGCCACAGATGAAAGTATCTCTTTTCCTGTCACTTAGTCCCCGCTGCACACAAATATTTTCTTTGCCCCTTTTCTCTTTTGTTGTAGGGTGGTGTGTAGCTCTGACCCGCCACCTCTACACACAGCCTGGCAGGGGACAGAGGACACTCCATGGTGTCTGGAGTTAGTAGCTGACACAAAGAGCAGATGTCTTAGACTAACAAACACACATCACACACTACAGCTCCACCAGCAGTTAAATGAGGCCTTTATTTTTCCATGACAATAGGAGGCCTGGACCCTGCAGCTGCTGTATAAAATATGGTAAAAACCCACTGAAATCCGAAGACAAAGGATGCAACGTAGATTCAGCCTCTTACAATCTTATTTCTGCTACTCTGTATACTTCAGTGGCCTGCCTTTAAAATTAAAATTAAATAAAACAGAAAACAAAAAAAGACCTCCAAACACACAACCAACCACTACCACCCCCCAAAAAATAAAGGAAACACACTTCCTCCTCCTCCGCTGTCTGTACTCAGGGATATTCCTCTGGCTAAACATGGTGCAAACCAGTGCATGTGCTTGTGCATGCTCACGTCTGTATCATTAAGATGAGCTTTTCTATGTCTTTGCTGACTTTACCTGTGACAGTTGTATCGCAAACAATGGTACTACAGCGGGCCACTGGCTGTATACTTTTCCTGTGGGCTGCTCACGAATACCTCAGATGCCAAGGGCTTCAAAGGAATATTCTTGGTAACTCTTTATCAACATCTGTTTCCAACAGAAGCTGTCCTCATTAATAGAAGGCAAACACCTAATCTTTTGGTTTTCCTCAGCTTCCTATCATTTCCAGTGCTACAGAAAGGCTCTTTGAAATCTACTGGTTTTCAGACATTTGTATTTTGCACGTGCCTCACTCACAAGGAAAGTGGTTTTAACTCCACATTTGTGAATTCATTAGGAGAAGCCACCTGACAGTTGTGCTGCCATGTTTAACATTAATGTCTTACAAACTGGAATTAAAGGCCCAGGAGCTCTATATTAAGGATATATCTGTACTATTAACAGGCTAGCATGTTTAGGGAAGGAATGTGGTCCCAGTGGACTGTGTAGGTATAGGTGGATCAAGTTAAAGTTCCATTTCTTCGGAAAGCAGATTATGATCTCCACTTTCTTCCTGGAGTGCAGCAGAAAGACTTTTCCACAGCAGTAACAACCCCACCTTTTTACAGCAAATTGAGCGCAGAAGCTCAAAACGTTCGTTTGCTGAAGGAGAAGAATGCACTCCACAGGCACAGTTTCAGGGCAGTGACAGGCCAGGTGTCCAGAGCCTTTCCAGAAGGATGTCCTGAAGATTTACGTGGAGGAGCGCAATTCTGGAGGCAAAGGGTGACTGGATTAACACAATAATCCGGAAAGCCAAAGAACAGGAGGATGGGGGCAGACAAACATCTCTGTTACTGCAATTGTAAATCCCTTTTCATTCACACACCCTTAAAGGTGAGAAGCCTGTGGAAGGAGAGAACGTGATTAACCCCTGCAGTTTCTAGTGGGAAGAAAACAAACAAATAAAGAGCTCCCAAGGGGTTTCCTGTGTATATAGGTAAAGAAGTAAAGTGAGATACATTCAGCTTTTTTGGCTTTCGCAAGTGTCATCTGGGAACACACGCATATGCATGTCCAGGCAAATGCTGGATGACATCAAGTCCTGTTAATCAGAATGGGATCAGTATCCATATGTGTCAGAAACTATGGCAACTATGTTGCAAACAGGCAACATTCACAGAAAAGTAGCTACATTATGAAATCCAGATACATTATTTTCACCACTGGAGGGCTCCCATATTTTTCCGTTAATTCTGTAAGAACATATTAAGATTAAAAAAAAACAAACAAAAAAACCCACAACAAACCCAGAATATATGGCTTAAGCAAAGTGTATTTCCTTTCTCTAAATGCAGGTATAGGCTCACAATAAGGATTTTTTACACCTTCAATACACCTTTCTTTCAAAAAGAAAAAAAAGATACAATTTTGTTAACAGCAACCCTTAGGTAACATATGTCATGAAACAATTGCGGGATGGCTTACAAAGAAAAGTGGGATTATTTACCACGGTTATATAGGGAGAAATAAAGCAAATGAAGTGACTTTGTCAAAGCTGCCTACCAGGACAGCAGATCTCACCTCGGGTCTCCTTGAGTCTCTTCCCTGTGTGTTAGAATCATTAGGATGCCACAAAACAAACAATAAAGTGCAATGCCTATTAGTCTGTGTTACCTGCACAGCCCTCATTACTCTACAGGCCAGATGCTTTAACAGCTCCAGCGTATTTATCCTCACAAAGCACTGAAGCACGAGGAGTTTTTGTCAATGCTAAGGTATTTCAGGTCTTCCAAGCTCTAAACTGTCATTCTTATCACTGGACCATATTTCCTTCTTCTAAGTGTGCTGCTTAAGGTGAATTGTACCTGGCCTATTGCTAGCAGTTATCATTCTTCCTTATAACAATTTAAGCAATATAGGTAAGGTTATCACATAATTCAAAACATTTAAGTCAAAAATCGTTGGAATTTTGTTAGCTGAATGTGATTGTGAGATAAGTCTTCACTTTTCATGTTTCAGCTGGTATCTGTTTAAATACCATGGTATTTATCATTGTTATCAAACCCACCAACGGATCTTAGGTTTTATTACTTTCATTTAAATATACCTTTCAGACATTTGTCACTGCCTGAAATTAGAATCAGCAAGCTATTTAGTTTGCCCAATACATGTCTTTAAGTGCTGCATGTATCTGGCTGGATGAGTACCTTTTAGAGCTCTTTCTTTTCTGATGGTTTAAATACTCTTGGCATTTAAATCTGAGGGAAAATGCATCCACTTGCATGCCTGACACTCACAAGTATTTTTAAGTGCTTGGATACCCAGAGAACAGCTTTAATACATGACAGACCAGGAGGTTCTGTAACACGAGGTCTGCCAACATTGCTGTACCAGGAATGTGCCAAGAAGACATAAGCTGTTGCTAAAAATATAGCTCCTAACACCTTTAAAAATTATTTAGCCTTTTTGAAGCAGATGAGAATATTAGTGGAATGGTGGGAAGCAGATCTCTCCTAAATAAATTCTGGAAATGAAAATCCACCAGGAATCCCTCTCTAAGAGCAAGGAATGTACCACACCTAAGACTATAACTTGAAGATCCAAATTAAAAGCAAAGAAGCTGCTCAGTGGGGCAATGACACAGCACACAAGTACATTTCCAGACATAAGAATTTTAATTCAACTACATGTAACAAGCATATCTGAGTGACAGAAGTGTGTTGGTATCTTCTTTGTTATAAGAAGACATGAGAGAACATAGTCACACAATATGGTTTTGTTTCTTTCTTCAAAGAGTGAACAAATCAGGAACAGCAAAGCTATTTCAGAGAAATCTCAGCATACTAACAAAAACAGCTTCTGCAATCCAGTGTTTCTGAAGAGTAGTCTTCTTTAATTTGGAATGAGAATCTCAATATAATCTATACCTCTGTAATTACTAAAACTGGACTTGCACTGACATACTATCCAGCAGCACAAGCTAGGGCAAAATGTGTCTTTGTTTTTCCTGAATAAGGTGTCCTTATGACAGCCCTTATATTTTACCCTAGTTTTCCGGCTGCCCAAAACACCGCAAATGTTTAATAATCAGCATCTAGTTGGAAGCCAGCTGCTTTAGTGACTGTGTCTCCTGTTTTTCTTTGCCAAGAGGCACTCTAGTATCTCAGGAAGGAGCCCGTAAGAAATTTATTGCCAGAATACTGTCAGCATGAAGTCCCTGTCATCTGAACAGAAACTTACCAAAATTTCCCTAGAATTTCATGCTATAGTAATAGTCCTCCTCAAGTACACTTAAAAGTAGTTTCTGTGACCAAGATTTTCACAACAGTCAATTATTTTTTTTCTGTCATCTACTATCACCAGCCTCCTTGTCACTGTTCCTTTTAGCATCAGAAGTGTACATGACTGTGTAAAAGTCTCTTCAGCTTCAGAACACTTACTGCCCCCATAACAAATGTCAGGTAACACTATTAAAAGGCTTGTAGGAAACTAATAGTAAAGCACACTACATCACCCACAATTAGAAAAAGATATACAGCCTGTTGTACCTTCAGATAATTGAAATATATCCAGTACAAAGATATAATTGCCATGGAGAAAAATTATGGTCCAAAGGATTTTTGACAAATTTATGTTGTTATTATTTTATCAACATTTTTTTATTACATTACTTTTTTGATGAGTCATCATCTCAGATACTTCTGAACTCTGTTTAGGAGAACTGCTTGATATTTTCCATCTCTTTTCACTAAGCACTTGACATTTCTTATGAACTTGCTGGTATCACATTTTGAATATCTTACTGCATCTTCGTCGGAGATCTAGGAGGACAGCCTTTCTGATTGTCAGCTCCTCTCATGGGTACAGGAAAACCTGACACATCTGAAGCTGAGTGTTAGCAAATCTTTATGGCCAAAATGTATACAGTCTACAGCAAACTTGGTTTATGTATATTTCCTTCTTTATTTTCTTTAGATTTCATTGTGGTAAAAATCAAGAGGAAGGAGAGATACACAGTCTGAGTATATTTTGGTTCTAGGCACTATTTGCAGAAAGGTTGTATTATAATACAAGTTGAATGACAGAGGCTTTGATATGCTGGATTTGACAGTAGTCCCTATAGCACAAAACAGATTTAAAATTTTGCTGAATTATTTATCACCTTGCAAGGATGAGGGGTGAGCAAATCAAGCCAAGATAAAGAAAGAACTGGCTTAAAACTTACTACATTAAAACCAAATTATTTTGATGTCCCCAAAAGTTCATTGCCTATTTTATTCCTCCCAGCTACTATTTTGTGCTGTTATTTAGTTACTGTTCTCAGAATCCACAAACAAATGCTGGTGGTTTGCAAATTTGCTTCATCAAGGCTGAGCATTCTTTAGTGAAAAGTGACTTCCCAAGAAGATAGGGACCAGTGACTACATGGAGCTTGTCAGATGGACTGAAGAAGGGTAAGCTTCTGACTGGTTTGGGAATTAAAAGGCTAATTCATTGTAGGCAAAAATACAGGATAATGTCTGTATTGAATCCTAGTTGTAATTATTAACGTGTTTGTGTATTTTTGTGTTCATGGACAGACTTTCTGTAACGTAGATACCTCAACATTTTTGTCTAACTTGGGCTTCTGTGTTTCTTGTATGGAAATTCGCTTCTCACTCTTCTGGGCTTTCTTTTCCCCCTTTTCATTGATTTTGGTTTTCCTCATTGATTCAGATTGTTGAATCAAGGAGCACAGGGCAAGCTCATTATTTTTAACATAGAGTGCTTGCGTAGTACTGATGTCTCGTCTCCAGTGCAAAAATGAAATCATGTACACTGAAAATCTTTTTCTCTTACATAAATTATTTGTGTATTGTTTTTTTTTTTTTCTCATTGTCTTCAAACTCTATGCCTTAATGCACTGGCAACAAACCTAAAAACACATATGTATGACTCCACTAGAATAACCTAACTGTGATTGCAATCACCTAGAGAAATATTTTGATATACAAACTATGTCCATTACTTGTTGTGGAAAATGATTCTAATTCTTGCATTTTGGGTGGTTTGGTTGGTTGTTTTATTTTTTTTTCCCAAAAAATAAGGTGTATTCATTCTATAAGTCAGGAAAAATATGTTCTCTCTAAATTCACTGTATCATTGCAACACAGAATGAAAAAAAGCAAGCGGGTGAGACAAACCATAAATGTAAAGTATGCATACAAATCTTGATATGATTTTATTTGTACTAACTGGAAAATAAATATAAGCATTATATAAACACTTTGTGTCAGCTTTTTAAGCATTGCTCATGCAGTTATTCAAGAAGTCTGTGGTCAACATGGTCTGTGATGCCCAAGGCAGATTTCAGGTTAATTTAAAAGCCTCAAAAATATGATCCTGAAAACACTTTTCCCTCCATCCTTTCTTCTTTAAAAAGTTGTTTTATTTTACAAGGAGCTTAAACCTTTATGTGCCTCTCAGAATACACACCCCCAACACTCCACAGAGCACATAACTGAATCCTCATAGAGATCAAGTCTGTAACAGGTTTTGTGCCATCTAGGCTTGTCCAGGCTGAAGTTCTGTGTAACATGAACAGAAGCAGAATTTTAGGCCTTTGGAGAACTTCCATATAAAGACAATAAATAAAGAAACAAACAATAATACACAGAAGCCGAAGAATTTTGGCGTCTTCAGTGCTAGGTGGAAATAAAATAGAGCATTTGTAAGGTAAAAAATTCCATTTCAGGCATGTTCATCTTACCAGTTTTTCATCTGACCCCACTTGTCTTTAGACATAATGGAAGAAATAAGCATTTCCAAGATACAATTCTTCCCTTTCTAAAGTAGACACCCAAAACAGGCCAGGTGAATTGCACCTTCAGAGTAACTATTTCCAATCATTGATTAGAAGAGGATTCAAAAATAACTACATAAAGATCTCAGTTATAAAAGTCTAAATTTAGGTGAAAAATATTTTACTCTAAATGTCAAAACTCTTTTTTATTTGAGATTTGTTGTTCACGAGACATCTTGGGTGCTCAGGTCCAAATTTTAAATCTCTTGCAGAACTGCTACCAAAGATTAAAGTATCTAAAAAATATAACCACTTGAACAATGGCATATGGCAAGAGGAACACCTAATTCTGGACAGTAGAAAGTACCTTATACACAGTGCTTCTTGGGATTCACTAAGTGGGCTGCCCTCTGGCTAGCTTCACACTGGACGATAATGCATAGGCATTCTCATCAACAAGTTGCCACATCATCTTTTGTGGGGCCAGAAGTGTTAGAAATATGAGTATGAACCATTATTCTTTTGGAGCTCCCCAGATCTCCCACTTCCCAGGATCTAAGAACCAAGTTATCCCAAGATACTCTTTGGTAACTCTGTTTTAGTACCTCTCCCATTGCAGTTGTCCCACTTGGTATAAAACTATGGAACCATCCCACAAATTCACAGATGAAGCAGTTCCGTCTCCACTTTAAGGTACAACGAATACACATACTGATACTAAGCTGACCTAAAGTCAGAAAAAATGTTAACCAAGTCTCCCTTTTGATAGTTACCCACAGCAATATAGAACTGTTTTTGCTTCACCACCTTTCTCTGACACAGTAAGCATTTGATTTTTTTATGCATAAGAGAAGAGCTCAATGGGTCTGATATAAAGATAATTATGTAAAAGTGAAAATGTCACTTTTTCCTTCTTGCTACTGTTTTCTTGTAAGAAAATGCTGGCTTTGGCATCTACTATCAGGAATAGCTCGAGACTGTGAATCATAAGTGGAGGGAGATCCCCTGCAGCCCGTCGTAGTCATCTAATGCTCTTTGTGGGTATTTGCATGGCATATTGAATTCATAGTTAGGTGCCTTTGCTGTTTTTCTTGGCTGTCCAGAAGCCAAAGGGAGCCATGCAGTGGCAAACCACCTGACTGGAATCAGAATTTTTCAGATTCAGACGTGTGGCTTCCATTGACAGATACACGGGCAGAACCAGGACTGATGCTGGTTAGTAAGTGATGCTAATAGGCATGACCTTCAGTGGGTGGACATTAAATTACACTTAGATGATTAACATTTCCTAGTAGTTAGCTTAGTTCTTTCTTCATAGCATTTGCTTTCATGTATCCTGTAATTAAATAGAATTTTCTGTGCATCCAGCACAGGCATCTAGCTTAGAGCTCTGGTTCTGTTAGGCAAGGTAACTAAAGGTCAGCCATCTCCGTCTTGAAGTTTTCATTTCCTAAGTCCTTCCCTTTTCTTTTTTCTCCCTCCCCCCCCGCCCTCCCTCCCCATTCCTCTTCCCTCTTCCTTTTTTTTTTCCCTCCTTCCGCCTGCAGTGGTCTAAATCTCTATGGATCATCTAGCCATCTAGAAAAACTTATTTTAAACTCGTTTAGATAGTTAACAGTGTAGCAGCAATATTGTAACAATGTAATCTATTGGATGAGGAGAAAGGTTTTTATTTAAAGGAGAAAGGGTTTTATTTAAAATAAAAATCCCAAATTTCAGAAAAGAAAATAATTGTCTGGAATCTCTGCATCCCTGGCAGCCAGTTCTGAAGCAGCTCTAATCCTCATGGCTTTATCCTTCACAGAAACAACAGATAAACGACAAAAAACAACAATTTTTCTCACTTTCCTGAACCTTCTCACTAAAGAAGGGGTAGAAAGAAGCTTATAACAACTGTCCGTTCTGTGTTTTAGCCACTATTTCTTTAAAAGCTGAATTGTGATTCTCGATGGAGCTCTAGGCAGGATAAAATCAAAAATAGGTGTTGGAAAGCCTTGTACCCCTAAGGCTCTCTTCTAGGCTAATACTAAACTGGTTCTCATAGAGAAAAAGACATGTTAGGTTTTAATTAACCAGATCGGATATTTCAGGCAATGTGACCATGTCTGCAAGGATTTCTGACCCCCTGAGCATATATCTGGGCTTTCAGAATAGTTTTTCATATGTAACTGGCAACACACAAACTGATACCACATCTATATTGCCATTAGTATCCCATCCGTTAATGTTTAAATGGGTTTGGATACTCATTAACTGGTTTTGAGCTAAGCAAGGTTGTTCATCTCTCATCATTAGCAACAGAGGGAAACTAGATGACCCGTTTAGACTACATATTTATTTTAGATGACTAAAGTTAGGTAAAAGTAATGACTGCAGTGCAAAATCATTAGTGTCACTATTCCTGCATGCTAGGAAAACCTACAAAAATGTTACTGAATCAGTAGGAGCCTACATCCCTCCTACACCATATGAGCATATAGGAAGATGGTTGGGTCAAGGCTTCATCCATTCCTCCTATGCTCATCTGTTAAGCAGCAATAAATCGCTATCAGGTGATTCATACAAATGTATAAAAGGAATTCTAGTACGTTTTCTTCCTTACGTAACCAGTTTGGAGACTTTTTGTACACACTATCAGAAATCCATTAAATACATACATTTTTATTTTAGTCTGTAGAAAATTAATGGATATAAAACCATAATCTATTTAATCTGAGTTATTTTAGTGAAAATCTGCTTGTTTGCAGGGTTCATTTTCCTTCTTTTTATACCAGTTCCCTCCACTTTTAAAGAAAATTCTCCAGCATTTCATATGCCACATAAAATAAGCAAATCCTAATGGATATAATGTACTATTTTTTTTTAATGGAAGAAAATAATAAAAGAGTGGCATTAGCCCTGAAGTTAATTCTTACAAGGTGAAGGAATATGCTTTCATTATTTGATCTTTGGTGATATAAGTATTATTTATTTTAAAACAGAAAATGAAAAGGAAAAAGTGTAAATATCTGTATTAAAAAACAAGAATTTGGAAAACATAGGAAATTGGTTAACTACTTACAGTTAACAAAACACAGGCTTGGAGGAAGGAACAGATGCCACAAATATGCCAAGCTGGGGCACAAGAAAATAAACTTAAGGAGAACCAAATGGTTAATGAGACTAAACAGAAAATTACTGGAACTATGTGTGAACTATCCCCCTTAGCACACTAAAAGATCCACCCAGCAGCAAAGCCAGCCCCCTACTAACAAAGCCCCCTCCCCACAGAGCAGGCAAACGCTGTACTTTTAAGTGGGGAAGAGGTTTGTAAAAACCAAAGAGAATTAGAAGTGACTAAACATAATTGTAAACAATTACTCAAAGTGTATTAAAAGTTTTACCATGTGTTAATAGGTGTGCTAGCTTTGTGGATTTACCACCCAGCACCCATCTCTGTGCAGGCATGCAATAAACAAATGCCTTGACTATGTGGATTGCCTCTTGCACACTGGGTGAAGAACCCAGTTTTGGAATAATATTGGTATAAATTGACCTGATCCCTATTTCAAAAATCTAAAACTAAAATAATTTGATCCTGTTATTGATATGCTTATTTGTAACCCCTGCTTGTGTTCTTTTTGACCACCCATTGCCTTAATTTTCTTAGTTCACATCCCAAGCTCAGTAATAGTACATTTGCTTGTAGTTTTTTTCCTGTGTTGGTTATCAACACAGTACATGGCACTTCACATACATTACCTGTTGGCATTTTTATCGGAAGAAATGGGTTTGTGTTTTTTTTTTTACTTCACCAGTTCTTTTCAAGTACCTTAGCACAGTCAGTTCTAATATACTTTTTCTTCATAGCCATCAGAAAAAGAACAATTGTAGTTGAAAAAAAAAAAATGAAAAAAACCCCAACAACAAAACCAAAACCAAACAAAAACCCCACAACCAGAAAAAACCCAAACCCAACCAAAAAACAAAACCCAAACACTATCCCTTAGATTACTCTAAATCAATTGTGAAAACAGTGAGTTAGATACTTTGGTGCCCTCTTTAGAATTAATACCCAATGTGATTTTGTTTCTTGTTAGACAGTGCCCAGGCTGATAAGGATTGATAACTGTGTCATGCTTGAGTGTTAGAGCAGATTAACATTCTGTCCTAATTTCCTAATTGGTTTCTCCAGAATGTCATTAGGATGATTTGCTGCATTTTGTTGTTGCTATTGGAAAAGTCAATAATACTGCAAGTACTAAATCATAATACTAATACTGTAAGGGATATTTTAAAACTTCAGGTTAAAGGAAGAATGTGAATTATGGAAATGTGAGCTGAGGTTTGAGTCTTTCTTACTTTACAGAGGCAAGACAGCATGGCATTTCAAAGTAATTTTAAAACAAATAAATTCATCCGCTTCTTTGAAGGAAAACAAGGGCTTTGAATATTGTACTTCCTTGTTCTAGCCCTTTTATAATGCTCACAAAACGACAGGATGTACTAATGAAATACAGTTCAATTGTAGGGAATCATATGAGTTTAAACAGTCAAAAGTTCAGAAGGTAATAAGATTTAATATCTTTTTCTGGTATATAGTTCATAATCATCCCTGAGCTTACTTCAGGTATACCTAGATCCAGTGTTAAAATTTGTTCTTATTAGCATCTTGGCATTTTCCAGAAACAGAGCATGGAAGAGTGTACTGACAAACAGTTATTGAGAGATAATATTGAGAGGTAGCAGGAACAAAACTTCCAAGCATTTAGGTTTGCCAAAATACTTGGTTTATCTGATTTTTCCAGCATTTCTTCTAGTCAAAGAAAATTTTAATTTGGTCTAACTGGATTTATGGAGAGAAATGATTTTTATCAGATGACATTATGTCTCTAAAGACACATAGAAAGACAGCAAATCTACAAAAAGTTACAGCAACAAATAAGTGTTAATGAGGTGGGTGTGATGAACCTCCAGTGTTGAGCTGAACGTATTCACTAGGCCTGCAAGAAAATGTCACCTCGAAGACAGCATTAAAATTTCATCCTCTAAACTTTCATGAGGAAAGCAATCAGAGATCATTGCTAAATAAAAAGGTCAGATACATAATAAAATTCTGGATGGTTTTGTAAAAATTTTTTCTTCAAGAAGTGGATGAAATGCAATTGTGAAAGTATTTTTAAAAAAATATCTTTTTCTCGTATAAAGTATTTCTTTAGCAAAATCAAAGCTATATTAGGTAAATGAACAGTTCAGTATTAACAGTTCTCCAACATAAAAAAAAAAAAAAAGATCTGAAAAAAAAAAATTCCAAACATCAATAGATTTGTTTTGATATTTTAAAAACAAATTCTTTCATGTTTTGATAAAAAATGGATTCTCATTTTGAAATGTTCTGTGTAGCTCATAATAAAAAAATTGAAATAGAAGATAATCTTTGAAATCAAATGTTTCAATACTAAGAAATAAAAATCTTAATGTTTATTTCATTTTTTCTCTATATTGTCCTTTTTAATATAGATTTCTATATTTTTTACTTATATCCCAAACTGATACAGAAAAAAACCCTCACCTTCAAATTCTGTCACAGGACAGAAAATTCACACAGCTATAGTTTTACATGCCATCTGTTTCACTCGTCAGTTTCAGCATAGGGCAACCTATTTTTGGTGATACATGGTTGGACTTCAGTGACAGTCTATAGATGAGTTTTCTGGCTGGACAAGTATTAGTTTAGGTTACTTGAGGAATTTTAAACTTCTAAAACAAGAAGTCAGTAGATTATATTGTAACAAAAAAGGAAAAGATGTTTTTGGCTACACCGTAGGCAGGCTGAGAACTCCCACCAGTGATGAACCTAATATTTCTTCTCCCATTTTCACATAGTTTTCATTTACTTCATGCTTCTCAACTCCAAAAGTCAATGTGAATTTGATTTGCATGATGTCTTTGGATGGTACTTGTCAGAATAAACGATTATGAGTTTTGAACTTAACCCTGTGTGGGAAAAGAAATATCCCCATATTTATCCCAATTTTTAATTTTAAAATAAGACACAAAGTTCCTAAGCCTACTAACAAAGATCAGTAAGGTAGACTCAAGTTTTTGAGATGGTAAGAATACAAAGTTTGGGTATTGTGTTTTACTTTTTCACCACAAACTATTCATTATACAAACATATAATCATTCACTTCTGAGAGGACCAAACTTTACCTGTGAGACCCAGTTTATGCAAGATGGGCTTTGAATCACATCAAGCTGTTTGGAGACCATCAAGTAAACAGGGGAGCTGCTGTTGCCCTGGTTGAAGAACTAAACCCAGCTTTCTGCACATTCCTTGCTGTAAGAACAAACACTTCTCTTAACCTGGCCCTGAGTGAAGATTACAGCTTTTATTATATTAGACATGTAAGAAATGTAAAAACCCAAACCGAATGTAAAAGGCCATTTATAAAAATGTCCACCTGTAATAAATGCACAGAACAAGCAAAAGTCACCCGACATTAACTGCATAAAGAAGATACTTGCAAATATGAAGCAGCTCAGCAGACTGATACATTCTGGTCTGTAACTGATCAGCAGCCAGCAAACCTCTCTTCTCCTCTAAACCTTTCCAGTTCCCTCAAAACCCTCTGATTAACTCACATTTGTAGTGTGTGCATGCCTTATCCTTTCTTAAGTGATAGGGCGAGTCCCAATGGACATTTAGATAATAAATACAGTGCCTTACTGATGAAAAATAAGGAATGTAAAACAAGCACTTGAGAGGCCAGGTGGAAGCCCCATATACAGGCAGCACGCAATGCTGAGGTATTATGCAAGTATATATAGAAACCTCAGGATAATATATAATGAAAAATGTTTTACCTGAGCCTAACTACTGCCTTAAAAACACAATCGGAAATGCATACCGCCCTCTGAAGTATTCAGCATCATAACCACTGTATCTAACACAGGAAAAGTACCAACTATTTAGAGAGATATGAATACTTATAGTAGTAAAAGTGATTATTCCTAACTAAACCAATATATGATTGAATTACAGTGGGAGAGGTATTTATTATGGAATGCTTAATGATATGCTGAAGTTATTTATTTTATTTTGAGGACTTGTCTTCCTATAAAATATTTATGTGATGAGCATGAATTTGATATCTGTATGTGTAAGGGTATAGTTATTGTAGAAAATACGTCAGAAAATTGTGTTTTATTTATTATGTCAATAAAGTTTTATAGAGAAAAACAAAGCAATAAAATCATTGCATCATGGTATTGTAAGCAATATGGCCATAAGGAAAGGTGAGAGTAAGTGAAATGAATTGGTGCTTAGGATAATGAAAGTGAGGGCTAATGGGACCCAAAGGATCCAAGTAAAATACAGATAGATTCCAAGTAAGCTTCCTTCAACTCCTCAGAGAGTAATTCTGCTTGGTTTTGACCAATAAACTGCAACAGCCCTTCATTTCTAATCCCAGGCTTTTTATAAGCAGTTTGCCCACTCACACTGAATTGTGCAAGAGGAAAGTAGTAGGAGAAAGTGAATAGATCCACAAGGACTGATGAAAAATAATTGAATAGTTCCATGAGAAGAGAAGAAAGGTTTGTGATTAGAACCATGGAAGGATGCTACCTTCTTTTCAGAGTACAGGAAGGGAATTAAATGGATTTATGAGAAATGTTGGAGGAGAAATAAATTGAGCCAACTACTATCTAGCTAGCTATCTGCCTACCTAAGATATTTTCCTCTAGGTGCATCCAAGCTGTACATGAGTTCATGTTGTAAATGGTATTATTTCTTTGCTTTACAGGTCCCCCATTCTCAGGGAAAAAACCAGACCTCTCACTGTTGTAGGTATGTGACCTGCGATGAATAATCAGCGCTAGAATTAATTTTGAAAGGCAACTAAGTTCACAGAAAATTATTTTTTACCTTCTGTTATTTTTTTCCTTTTTTTTTTTTTATTTCTTCTTAGTCTGGATTTACATAGCACACACAGGAAAACCCCAAAACCAAACCAAAACAAAAAAAAACCCACACCAAACCCCCAAACAACCAAAACCCCAAACAAAACAACCGTATGATAATCATCTGATTTTACAGAAATGATACTCTTCTTTCAACAGTTACGTCCAGGCAGAATTGAAAATAATTCACATGAAAAGAGAAGTCACATGAGAAATCTTTTTCTTATTATTATTTTCTTTTGAAAACTAGCTCCATAGGTCCTGGGGCTTGACTGTTTGCTTTGGTTAAGCATTACTGTATTCTTAACAAATCTTAACTAAACCAGTCAGAGTTTTCAGTTTCACCCATCACTACCTCTTGGCATTTAAGCTAAGTAAGGAAGGCACAATAATCCATGGGTATGTAAAACTCCCTCACCTGTGAAGAATTTCATACCCCAACTCCGTGTGAGACCTTTTCTTTCCCCGGTGGTTAAACACACATGAACACAGAGTCTCATTCACATCTCATTTAGTTCACGGGAAGTGCAAGGTCCCGAATCCGGAGTCACCAGAAGAGCTCTTAGAAACTATTTGTAGTCCTTTTAAACTCAGATGTCTCCATTAAGAGAAGGTAAATTGGTTAGGATCAAATTCAAATCGGGAGTATCTTCATTCAAACCATTCAACGTTTTGGGATCCTTCAGGGAAGAGGGATATATAAATGCAAGATATGAGTAAAATTACTGGTTAGGATAATTTCTAGTGTAGCAAATTAATACATACAGTCTAAAAAATATCTAGTAAATGAAAAAGTCTATGTGATCAAATAAATGAAAAATAAGACTTCAGTGCCTTCCACGTTGTAACACATAAGGAACCTGTTGATTCCTGACTGATTTTAGCTGCTCAGTCCACCCTGAAGTGGAAAAATATGTGATCCTTTGCTAAAATATCAATATGGATTTGAATCTTAAAGGTTATTCTCGGAGGTTCAAACAGACTGATATTTATTATTCTGTCATTCTGCCTTTCTCTTTAAGAAGGAATTCCAGTACCCAGCTAGAATTGGCTGGCCAAGCTATTACCTGCATGTACGCACCTTATCATTAAACGAGGCCAGCGTGCTGGTGTTCTGATCTAAAAGTAGAGCTCTTTGCTATTATTGCAATAGCTCAAAAATTGAATAAACAAGCCAGCATTTTGACATTTGAGGAACATAATATTGGGGGGAAAAATCACATGAAAATTAATATTAAATATGAATAAATGAAATATGTTCAACAGTCACCCAGCACAGAAAATGAAAAATAGCTTTTGCAGGAGCACGTTACAAAGATAAACCAGCTAGTTAAATTTTGAATAAAACACCTTTTATCCACTTGTTGCGACATACAGCCATGGAAATTGAAAACTTCAGAACTCTAGGTCCCCATGAAAAATATATTTTCCAGAGGTGGCTTGTGCCACTCCGTGAAGACTACTTACTCTCTTTTTTTGTTGGTTTTTTTTTTTTTTTTTTTCTATTCCCTCCACCCACCCGGCTTAATAAGAAGCTCCCCAAAACACCAGCTTCACCTTCTGATGTAAGCAGATGGCAAAGAGCAGTGACCACAGCAATTACAGGACAGTACACAGAAAACAGAGAACCAAATATATGATAAACATGATCTGTACATTTTTTCATTAGCTGGTATTTAGGCAGAGCACCATTCCGGCAAAAGGGAGGGATTATCTCAAGGTTATTTATTCATTTACCAGCAATAAACTAGATTCAGATAGCTGAAATCCCCGGTATCCAGAGAGTCAGTAAGAGGCCTCATGCATATGTTCCACTTTATGTTGCTCATCTGCAAAACAATGAGGCTTGTAATGATGTGAAAGGTTTAATGGACTCTCTCCTGGTGTGTCCTCTAGCCAAGCTGATTGTTATTTGTGTAGTGTAATCTTCTTAAGAGTCTGGTTCCCGCAGGGAGATGAGCAGGCAATGCCTGGGCTGTGGATAGCAGCTCATGTCAGGGATCAAGGATCATCCAGTTAATAGTTTTACATTTAAAATTCCCTAATATTCTGGTCCTAAAGCACTGCTTGTTAACACCTAGAGTTGGGTTTGGTTATTTTGCACAAAAATAAATTCCTTTAAGTGTCACCATTTAAAAATTGCTTAAACACCAATCAGAAAGTATTATCAGTCGATTATTATCTAGCTTCAGGGAGGTTAAAGCAGTGCTGAAGGTATTTGGCACATTAGCAGGCCATTATGTGTCAGAAAAAAAGAATAAGCAAGAAAGGCAGTGGCTTTATTTGAATATGCTATTTAGGAGAGGTGGTATTTTGATGCATTGATTAAGATACAATGTTCCTTAAAAACTGGCGTTTTGCTGACTATTCACTTTAAGATTAATAGGAAACAGGACTTCAAATTCCATAGGCAGCTTTGAAACTCTAAACCTGGCTATTTAACACTAACCGTTCGAGACATCAATATCTCATCTTTAATCTTATTTTTCTTCCTTAAAAAAATCTCTAGTCATTTCTTTGCATCTTCAATTGTCTGTTGAAAGAAATAATTAGCTACTCTGTGGCTCTAGTAATTTTAAAGGTATCTGAGATCCAAAAGATGTTTTTTGACATACTATTGGCTATGTCATACTTCCTTCTGAACTTAACTTGTGGCCCCAAAATTAAAGGCCAAGTTAGTGCCATCAAATAAAAGCACGAGACTGTGATATTTCCCTTGGGATATCCGTCACTTTGTAGAGAATTGTTTTAGATCAGAATGGAGAAAACAAAACTGTTATGAGGAAGGAACAATTTAACAAAAAATACACTCTGAACAAGATTAATATGATTCAGAGAGTGAAAGGCCAGAAGGGAGAACTGCTTCACCTACTTTGACCCGCTCCAAACCACAGGACGTTGCATTTCATCTACTTAACCTTGTGTGGAGACCAGCCACTTGTGTATGACTGAAGCAAAACCTGCGCTTAGCTAAAGCACATCATCCAGAAGACATGCAGCTTTCAAATCAAAGCATCAAAAGAAGGAGAATCCAATACTTCTCTTTCAAGCATTTTCAGTCTTTTTTTCCTAATAACTAGTTCTCTTCCTGTGAAAAATGTGTAATTTCTTTTTTGAAAGTGTCAAATAGCTGCTGTTACGCCCTTTGCTCCTATTATTTTATGAAAATGCCATTATCATAGGGTCTTAGAGTTGAGTTAGGTTGGAAAGGAATCAGGAGGTCATCTTACCCAACCTTCAGCTCAAAGAACAGACAAAAGCAATAAAAATCAAATATATTTTAATTATGTATATTTTTAAGAAGGAAAAACGTTGTGCAACATCAATTCTGTTTTGGAGAGAAGTCAGGAGGAATATGTTGTATCAATTTCATTCTATCAACAATTTTTAAAAATCTAGATACCAAAACTGCACAAAAACTGTAGTACAGGTCTTAGCAGTGCTATGTGCCTGGAAGATTACAAAACATTATTAGTCCTTGTTGCCCCAACTCTACTCAAAGACCTTGCATGCATCTGATTTTCCATTGCGCCTTGAAAAAATAGTTTCAAATGTTGCTTTCCAATATATCATTTCCTATGTGTGAGTACATTCCTTTTCCTGAGATGGCATTTTTCTTATGAAAATATTTATACAGGCCCAGGTACACGGACTTGTTTGACTGCATGATCTAGATATTTTAGGATTATCCTTTTGCCATCATTCTGCCATCTGTGCACCTACAGGTTTCATTCAGAGGCATTTTATATTAACTTTCAGAAAAACTAATCCGTATTCTCATATGCATGTATTTTATTTCTTCTCTGCCATTTCTTCAGGGTGTCCCCCAGATATCAGAACTTCATTTTCTTCTGTTGATCTGTATCAACTGGATGAAACCACTGGATGAAACAGTCCACAAATACCATTTTGCCTTTTACCTTTAAGCTGTTCACCATTTAGAGATCTAGCTCTGCTCCAAAGAGTGGTCCCCTCCTGCTTGAACAAAATGTGAACCTGTCTTCCTGACTAGTGGACTGATTTTTTAAAATACAAGATCAAGGTGGCAAAAATTAAGTTTATTTTTTTTTTCCCCAACCAGTGAATTCCTTGTCCTCTTTTCAGATTTTCTCTGAATATCATCACCCTGTCCCTCACCACTGAAAGCCCTAATCATGTGAGACTTAAACCTGAATAATGTAATTGAGTCCATCGTCTTTTTTTTTATCGTCAGATTAAAGTTACAGCAAACTTTCAGTACATACTCTACTTTCCATCACAAGGTGTATCTTTTCCTGTACAGCTACACTAATAAAGCTTTCATTCAGGTTCTCATCATATTCAAAGTGCTTCAGCAAAATATCATTTTCATAGTTCATTGCTTTGGTAATGACAGTCTTCTATATGCATCTTTCTATTAATTCTGCTTCTATCATACTTAATGGAGATTACTTATTTTTACACCCAAGGTTCTTTGCAGTGTGCATTTGCTCAGTCTTTCTTGTTTACTACTGAACCGTCAGATCCCATCTCTGCTTGGCATTCCTACATATTCTGGAAAATATGTTTGTACATTCTTCTGTGATAATCTTTGCTGCTTAGAGCTTCCTAAAAAAACACTTGAATGTGTTTTTGCAATTTCATCCTTACTAATTCCTTTTGCTGCCAATAAAAAGTCTTCTCAGTAGTCAAACCCCCTTCTCCTTTCACACTGACCAGAACTGTCTTTCTTTGCTTCCAGTACACCTCCCCTCCTCCTCTCTCCCAGCCTGCAGGTACCTTTTTAGTACAGTTGGGTACTTTTGCAATACAGTTAGGCAGTTGATTTACTCAAACAGAAACTCTTGGTTTGGGTTTGTGTTTATACAATTCATAGCACAAATGGGACTTTGCCCGCTGAGTGGCTCACCAGTAACACAAATCAAAGATTAACCTGAAGGTCAAAAACCTCATCCCAAGTCCAGAAACATTTCATGTTTTCTCTTTGTGTGTTTGTTTGCTTGCTTGCTTTTTTTTTTTAGAGAAACACGAAATGGTACCAGACTCTGTACTCCATGCAGTTAAGACATGTATAGGTGTGGAAAACTGAGCAGATGGATGTTCAAGAAAATAAGAGAGAATAAGAGGGAATAAATTCCTTCATTATATGGGGTTTTTTTTAGATGAAGAGAGATTAAAATTTCTCATTAAAATACAAGCTCATTTCCTAATAAAAAAGCGCTGGAGGAAAATGTCAAAATATTTCCCACTTCAATTTTTCTCTGTTTTTTCTACTTTGTGTCTTCTAAAAGAGAGATGAGAGAGATGATGGTACCAAAAGGGAAAATGTGATGAAAGAAAGTGAAATACCAGCAGAACTTTTCTTCCCCCTAGTTTGCATTTTTTTATGTAAACCAGAAAACTAAGAAACAAAGTTTCCTCTAAAATTTCATTAGCAGCACTTTTTGCCTTTCTGATTGAAAACTTCCAAACAGAAAGTGCTGCCCTGCATCGTGTAATTGTATTGGTATTTGTATTTATATTCATGATGATTTGAAAGGGTTTAAAAGCTCCTAATTGTTAACTGTTATTTTATATAATTGCATGATCTTGTCATACCTCTCTGCTCCATTCCATTAGTAGCTCTGTACACTGCAATTAGTCACATTTCCAACAGTCTATACCTTTATTGTTTATGCCCACCATTAGCAGTTCACGTCACACCTTTGTTTCAGTGTCCTGAATGTCCCAAAACACTTTTAAATTCATTTAAAATATGCAGTAGGAAACACACAATAGCTTCTCCTTCTTTCCCACCACCAAGATGATTAATAACTATTTAAAGCATTCAGACTCATTTTCTGTCTGAAGCTACATATATATGTTGAACACACAAAATACAAAGTGATTCCTTATTAGTATTTGAAAAGACTGGCAAAGAATTCTTGTGCTAGAAAACTAATCAAGAAGATAATTTCCAATAAAGAAACAGAGAAATGGCTATATCAATGTAGGAGATACAATGAGACTCTTGGGGATGTGGGGTGTGGGGGGGTGTTGTGTGTGTTTATGTATATATGTATATTTATATAAAAATACTATACACAGTTCTGATGATACATTCTGGGACAGAGCATATTCAAACTGAAGCCAATTAGGAAAACAACTATTTATTGTGACTAGAGAAAGGTAAGATACATCTGTAGAAGGGACTGAAAACGTATGTTTTTTTAAACTAGCAGCACAAAGACTGGGAGGAAACATGACTTCAATCAATAAACACACCACGATAAAAGCAGCCAGGGAAGGGTGAAGAGCTATTTGAGCTAAAAGCTAATGTGAGCATAAGAATAAACAAGTACTGTGTTCATGCATAAATTTTGCATGAAAATTAGGAAGTGCTTCCTAACCTCAGAAGAATAAAAGACCTTGGAGACTGACCAGAGAGAAGGTCTAAGATGGAGTTAATAAAATGGCTTTTGTGACACATTTGCTTATGTTAGGGATATTTAAACAGCACAACCCTGAAGATTCCCAGCAATCCTGTAAGTTCAGATCATCCCTCATGTTAGAGTGCCACATCCCACATCCCCACACAATAAATGGTCAGAAACTGTTTCAGTGTAATCTTAGGGTCTTCTGTAAGTCCTCAGGGTACATTAATAATATATTCATATGTACCAAATTTTTATGCATGCTTAAGCTGAATGTGGTCTTTATTGCACCCATTAATGAAAACAGATCAGAAGACTCCTCTAAACAAGAGGCAAACTTTATAATAAATAAAGACTATAAGTTGCAGAGGTTACGTTTGATCTAGTTGATCTATCTACTTTTCTGCAAATTCTTAATGTGCTTTTGAATATATATAATACTATGTTTCTAATAATAAGTATTAAGATTTCTACAGTTCCTGTTAGTGTGTATATATGTTCACATATATATAAAAAAGTGTTAACTATGGATACATACATATATATAGGTATAAATATTCATATCCATAGTCATAAACTACAATATAATACCTCTAATGGAGAGAAGAATAACTACATTTTTACTGGAAGGCTGTAAGTGGCTTTGAACACTTTATAGTGAAACATTTCAACATTTCTCTAACATAATGTTTTGAAAGGGCCCAGGGTCAATACAAATGTAATATATGGAGACTAAAAGAAAATTTGACAGAATATTTGTTCAAAGAGCATGGTAAGGTGACATGTAAAAACAATAAGGGGCCATTATGCTGTCTTATTAAGGAAATTAAAGCATTGCACACACTGCTTGACTCATAGTGTCTGGCTTTTCTACTGAACAACTTGAAACCTGTATTTTCAACTCAATTTTTAAGTGTAATTTCCTTTTCAACTCTAAATACTTAATAATATCAGATGTGGCAAACCTGGTTTTTGGGAAGTTCAAAAGGCAGAAAGCCACTGGACTACCACAAATACTGTTTGATTAGGCAAGCACTAAAGTTTGTATGCAAACAGGCTAAATGGAGGGCAAACAGTGGTGCTTCATCTTCTGCACATGCACAGAAAGCTTCATCTTTTAGAAAGCTTTTTGATAGATATAACAGTATAGAAAAAGGTTTTAACATATAGAGGATCTTACTACGCAATCTTTTAAATGAGAAATGGACCTGAAACACTGAATTCGGTTTGAGGAATATGTCTACCTGGAAGACGTGCAGCATGTCATCAGCAAAGTTTCAGAGCAGCCTTACCCCTATAAGGTGGAAATTCCCTCCAGTGATGTAATTCATGCTATTACATTAAAAAAAATGTACTTTAGCAGTGACAGTTCCTGATACAACATTGGTGTGATTACTTTTTCCATTACAAAGGAACTAGATACAGTTTCTCATACAGTCTACATATAAACTTCATCTCTCCTGCTCATCGCAGTGTAAACATGTGTATTACCTTAAAAAAAAAAAAAAACAACAACACCCCCAAAAAAACCCAAAAAACCCATTGCATTTGAATTTGTTACAAGATGAGGGTTCAGGAATGCTTTCATCACAAAGGCACCAAGTACACTTTTGTACAGATATATATGGAGGACATCTATCTGAATTTATCCTATTGGAAGTGAGTAATATACAAACCGCATTCATTTTATAGCAGAAAGCAAATACAGTTTTCCAAGATGTGTTTGGAAACATTTGGGTTATACTTCTTATTTGGGATAAACAGAGAGTACTGTGGAAGTCAAGGATATGAGTAATTTGTTAAACAATTTATTTCTAAGCCTTCCAAGACTTTGTGCTAACATCTAGCAGATTCACAAAATGCTGGGGAGATTCAAAGTGTGTTCTGCTGCTGTGAGATGCAGATTCAACACTTCCTTTTTGCTCATGCAAGTCTGAAGCCCAAAGTCGATAAGTAAAAGTTACTCAAGTCTGGGAACTTAAATCCAAGTCACTTGAATCAAGTATTGCTGAAATAAAGATGTCTTCTCCCTTTTCCTCTTCAGCAGCATGTTACAGCTAAATTTGTAGATATGAAATACCTGAATTGTTGGAAGACTAAACAGAACAATGGAAATTATAGCACAACTGTGTTTACAAGGACCACTACAAATTAATTTATCTCTTTCTGGACTGACACATTTAGTCTGAATTTTTTCCTGAAGTTCTCTAAATCTTTTTAAGGTATTCTGTATAAACAATCTCTTTATTTATTTATTCCCCCCCCCCCCCCATTATTTTCCAAACAAAATCTTTCTTTCTGATCTGTAAATATATATGTATACATATATATATGTACAGGTATGTGTGTGTGTATTTGATTCTTGTTTTCCTCATTTTGGACAAGTAGAACAGGCTTTTTGTTTCTTCAAATCAAGCTTTATCACATCCATTCAGAGTCTTCTCTTTTTTAACCACTGAAATCCTAATACACTCGATATTTCTCAGTTGGCCTTTTTTGTTCATGTAAGTCTTTCTAGTTGCACTGAATCGCCAAATTTATATGTAATTTTTGGTGATGTTTGTTGTTTTGGGGGGATTTTTTTGTTTGTTGCTTGGGTTTGGATTTGGTTGGTTTTTTGTTTTGTTTTGCTTTGTTTTGTTTTTTTTTTTTTTAAGAAATGAGTCATTAAAGGCTAAATAAGAAAAAGAACTTCCATATCTAGAAGAAGTAGCACAAAATCCAGTTCTTTTCTTTCTCACTACCCATTTCTGTTTCTCTCTACTCAGGGACACATTTAGATTTAAAGGAAGAAGTGCGAAGAGTATAGGCAGGGGACCTCTGCTATTCCCAGGCCTTTGTCAATGGTTAAATTACCTGTGAAAAAGAAAAACATAAACCTGCTTAGTCTTTGCCGTATAATCCGTCCCTGGATCCTAAATTGAGTTTAAATTGGCTGAACTTAAGTATTTGTGCCTACTGTATACTTGCATTTACTTGTGAATGTAAAATACCACTCAGTATAGACCACAGGTGAGTCTTCTCCTGGAGCCTTTCACTGACTGTACCTGATAGGTCAGACCACTAATACAGAAAACAGGAAAGGTACTCACATTTGTAGTTTACAAGACCTAAAATATTTGTCCAGGTGTTTCTACTGTTTAATTCAGAATTATATGGAACTTTATTTTTGATTCAGTAAGGTTTGATAGCATGGAGGAATGCTGACTCATGAGCTGAACGGCAGGACAACACACTGTGAAACTCTGTAGGCCGGCAAAACTTGGCAGCCTTCATCACAAATTAAGGAAAGTATTTATAGAAAAATAATACAGCAAAAGAATCAAGGTACAAAGTCTTAAAGATGTGTTGACTACAACAAACTCATATAAACCATGATGAGTGCTCTGAAATAGCTAAGAAGTAGAAGAAACTTTCAGCTGATTTTCAACATAATATAGGCATTTGTATGAGGAGATTCCTGACAGAGACAAAAACAACTGTTGGGAGTTTTGCAATTGAATCCCAACGGCTGCATCACCGTATAGGAAATTTTTCAGTTCCGGGTTTTGTGTTTTGGCTCACCTAGAAAACTCAGTGGTTTTTTTGACATATGCTTTTACTTCTGTTTGTTTATTCTCCTTCCATCTCTCCTGATCTCCTGAGCTTGTCTTTGAGAGGAACATGAAGATTTACTGCAGTAGGAAAGTGTACAGAAATTATTTGGATGTCTGAATATCACTCCTGCTCTTTGCAGAGGAATGAAGGCAGAAAAGGGAAGAGTGGGGCAGGGTCAGGGGTGCCCAGGTTAAACATTTAGGTTTGTACCATCTATATATTCTTTTCAACTGAAGGAAGAGACAAGCAATTCACTGATATGATCAAATAGAAATTTGGAATACTGCTTTCTGGATAGAAGTTAACAAGACCATTTAATCAGAAATTCCTCTTCTCAGAATGTGAAATTGCCTTAAAAGCCTCTCAGCCCAGACACCTGGTGGAAGAGTGATTGCCTTACTTAGACTGAGTAGACACTTCTTGAAAGATGTACTTTTGCTTTATGTATATATTATTTTATAAATTGAATGAAACATAAATGGGATGAGAGATAACTTCACCTTGATTCAACAGCTACTGCCAGACTTCTCAAAAATCTCTGTGAAGAGGACAAGTAAAAGAAAACTTCAAATGCACTGTAGCTTTATTTACTAGTTGATATTTTCTTCCTGTTTAGGGACATTTACCTCTACAGAGCAAAAGTGATACAGATCTAGGGAAAACCTGACCTTAATGTTCAACTGATGTCAGAGGTACTTCATGAAAATTAGCTGCTAGTGTTAATTAAAGTAGCATGAAAGCAGACAGCCTCCATACCTACCTTTTAAACAAGGATTAATTTTCAACACTGCTCAGTTTTTGGGACAGCCTGTGACAGAGTTAACCTGGGCCTCAGAGATGTGCAGCACTCGCTAAAAGACCTGAGGCATGGGCATTCGGAGACTGACTCAGGCTTAGCAAACTCCTTTGGGTCACTGAAGTACAGCACACATGTGGATCAGCTGGCCACTGCTGATAGGGCTGATGATCTCTTAGTAATGTTTGAGTGATTGAAAGCCACTTTCAACCTGCACGCTTTGAAGAACGTGAGAACTCCAGAACATGCTTAAGGTATGACCCCTTTGTACCAAGTCCTTATATACTTGTCCACTGCACTTAATGATTTTGGCTACAGTTTTCAAAATACCTTGGCTCAACTCTTATCCAAAAAAATACCTTCTTTTATTTCTCGCCTCTTGACTTCTGAGGACAAGTTAGGTAGGACCTCTGTCTTCCCCACAGTGAGCTCCACAAGAAACTGGCATTTCTTTTCTCCCTTGGTTCAGGTGCCCAGCCATCACTGCTCAGGGTATAAAACATCTTGTTTACTTCTAACCATGTCACTGGGGCTGTTGTCATGCTATTTCAGAAATGCTCTGCAGCTGGCTACAGGTACCAAATGGAATCATAGAAAGATAGAGGTTCTTGATTGAATTTTTTTGTGTTTGAATCTGTCAGGGATAAAAGAGCCAACAAATAATAAAATAGATGCAAGCCTCTGTAAGTCAGCAGCCACCTGCTACCTCTGGGCTATTAGAGCGGCCCTCAGCATGACAACACAAATCCATGCTGGCAGGCCAATCACAGCTTAAAAAGAGCTCTACATCAGCTCAGCTCGTCAACTCAGTCAGCAGAGTGACAGCAATGTTGAAATGTCATTTTCCTGATATTAGTTGTGAATTGTTTTATCACATTATTTTTACTCTCACACTCTCATTGTCTTTTAAATGCTTATAGTGTTTATGGCTCTAAAATGCAGTCTATCTAGTTGCTCTTTCAAGAAATTGAGGTTTGATTCTACTCTTTTTTTTTATTTCCCCAAATAGGCTGATGTCCTCGTTTCATTTTTCTCTCTTCTGTACATCTAAATCATGTAAATTACAGGGAACTGTAAAAGTCAAAGTACTCATCACAGGCACCATAATTATTGATAATCATCTATTCTTCAAAGCCAGTACCATTTCACATACTGTTTACTAATTTCACTCCCATTTATAGAATGAGTCAAATTCCGGACCGTCTTGTATCACCTGCAACTGCATTTAAATTGACCTTAAGACTTTACAATGGTACCTTGTTTAATGAGGTTATGCAAAGGGACAGAGCAGGATGCACTGTTAGTGAATGGAGTGAATATTTAGGGCTGTGAAAATAAATTAAATCAGTGCAGCAGTCTGAAGCCGTCACCGACATATATTTTAAACAACAAATGAAATCTTGGCCTCAGTACAGTCAGTAAAAGTTTTGCCAGTAACTTCCACAGGGCTGGGTTTTCGCTCCCATGGACTGTATTTGAATAGAAGAGGATTGTGGTTTGTTGTTTTTTTCTTTCTTTTAAAGTTGTTAGCTTTGACAATACAGTCCAAAGCACCCTGCCTGCACCAGAGGCTATGGAACTGATATTTAGCGATGATGGAGAAGGGAGAAAGTAAAAGCTGTAAGTTATTTCTTTTCCTTTTGTTGTTAGTAATCACTGTACATCAGTGATTTACAATGTCTCTGTGTCTTCAGCAGAGAATAACAGAGGCTTGATATGATCACATATTTTTGCTCATTAAAAAGAATCTTTAAGCTTTCTGTGTGGTGTCATTTATTTTCTAGAAAGTCTGCATTACTAATCTGAACCAGTTATAGAAGAGAACTCAGTTTGAAACCAATGAAGGTAAATGGTGAGGTTCCTCTGGGACTACATCAAAACTTGGAATTGGCCTTAGTACACAGACAGGCAAATTTCAGCATCTCTGAGTTGTGAGTGACCTGATTTTTTTCATCCCTCATTATCACATAGTATATTTGGGATAGGCTGGATAATTATCCAGGAAAGCTGGCTCTTTTTTGAACCCTGGGGAGTTACATGCAAATGAAGAAATGACTTGCGTGTTCGGATGTGGGGCCAAACATATAACACTGGCCTACGGTGATATCCTAATTTGTCCCCTCCTCTTCTTCTTCTTTTAAAATTCTACCGGGATCGAGACAAGAACATCTTCTTTTGCAACTCCTGCAACTTTTCAAGACAGCATTCCTTAAGCTTTCCATTATTTCTACTTTTTCTTTCTTTTTTTTTTTTTTCCCAGCATTTTCTTTGAATTCCTTTTAGCAACCTCTTAGGATGTTTTGTAATTTCTATCCTGTAACTATATTGTTTAATGATGAAACCTAGTAAGTAAATAGACACGAGAAAGACTTTGCAAGTTGCACTACACAATAAATCTTTTCACTTCTAGTATACATTCAACTATGGCCATGCTTACAGCACATGAGGACAGTTCAAGTAATTTAGAAGTGAATGAACTTTTTAAGTAATCAATACTGTGCTCCTTCTGCATACAAGCTACCACATAAATCATAACACAGTACTGTAATAGCAGAATACAGTAACTGCTGTAGAAAAACGCATTGTCATAAGCAACAGCTGTCAACTAAAATTCTTTGTGTTTTTCTCTTTAAATAAATTTACATGTTATTTCTGTCTACATTATTCACAACTTGATATCACACAGAACCAAAACAAAGCTCAATAACCTTTAAAAACACTTTTCCTACTTACATAGTATAGTGGTATTTTTGTAGCTGGACTAATAACTCATACTACAAAAACAATTGTTTCCTGTGTGATTAGCAAGACGTTAACAAATGAAGTACTACTATTGAGAGACATATATTTCAGGCAATGCCTAGAGCTTATAGAAAGAAAATATAAAACTGGAATCTAGAGATCTCTATCTCTTTTAAATCTGGGACTTCCCGTGTTATAATTCTGCTTTGAATGATATATTGAAATACGTACCTTGTGTCACACTGTTCATCAACATGTCACATTGTATCATGTCATTTTATGTAGCTCAATATGACAGATGCATCTCTACAGTAATGTGTCATCCTGTCCCTTGGCATGAGGAGATGTGAAAATAAATGAATTCTTGTTTTGTTTACAGTAAACTACTTTCAGAAATAGAAGGAAAAAAACCACCAACAACAACCGAAAAACCAAACATCGAACAAACCACTTTTATTTAGTTTTGGAATACTTTAAGTAAATGAAAGGAAAAGGTGGTGTCTCCCTCATTCATCTTATATATATATAAAAAAAAAAGTATACAAATTAATACATGCCCAGAATGCATAATTTCATTTTGTTATTCCTTTGATTTAAAAGAATGCCTACAAGCAAGCTCTAAGCAATTGTTATATGTTCTATAGATAAAGAAAATACAGACTTGGAAAAAATGCCTAATGGACTGAACAGGCAGTAAATTCTTGTTTTGCTGATAACAATTCTATTTATTTTTTTTAAAACACACTTATTAATTAAAATAAGAGTTTATTTCATTTTCTTGTCTGGTTTCCTGGAAATAAGTTTTATTTGGTTTGCATGGCAAGGTTTTGGTAGTGAGGGGGCTACAGGGCCAGCTCCTGTGAGAAGCTGCCAGAAGCTTCCACTGTGTCCCATAGAGCCAATGCCAGCCGGCTGCAAGATGGACCCGCCACTGGCCAAGGCCAAGCCCGCCAGTGTCGGTGGTAACGTGTCTGGGATAGTGTGTTTAAGAAGTGGAAAAGACATGCACATTCTGTAGCTGGAGAGAAAAATGAGAATATGTGAAATCAACAACTCTGCCAACACGAAGGCCAGTGTAGAAGGAGGGGCTCCACACACCAGCCCATGGTGAAGCCCATGGTGAGGCAGGCTGTCCCTTTGCAGCCCATGGAGGTAACAGTGGAGCAGATATCAACCTGCTCCTTGTGGAGGACCCCATGCTAGAGCAGTGAGTGCCCGAAGGAGGCTGTGACCCCACGGAAAGCCCATGCTAGAGCAGGCTCCTGGCAGGACCTATGGACCTGTGGAGAAAGGAGCCCACACTGGAGCAGGTTTGCTGGCGGGGCTTGTGACCCTGCAGGAGACCCATGCTGGAGCAGCCTGTTCCTGAAGGACTGCACCCCGTGGAAGGGTCCCACACTGTAGCCTGTGGGAAGGGCTCATGTTGGAGAAGATCATGGAAGACTGTCTCTCCCGGGAGGGACCCCACACTGGAGCAGAGGGAGAGTATGAGAAGCCCTCCCCCTGAGGAGGAAAGGGCAGCAAAAACAACATGTGAGTAACTGACTGCAACCCTGCACTGCTAGCAGGGAGGAGGTAGAGAAAATCAGAAGTGAAGTTGAGCTCAGAAAGAAAGGTTTCTATTTTGTATTCTCCTACTCTGGTTTTGATTGGTAATAAAATTAAACTAAATTGCCCAAGCTGAGTCTGTTTTTCCCACGACGGTAATTGGTGAGTGATCTCCCTGTCCTGATCCCAACCCATGAGCCTTTTGTTACATGTTCTCTCCCCTGCCCAGCTGAGCAGGGGGAAGTGATAGAGCAGCTTTGGTGGGCACATGGCATCTGGTCAAGGTCAACCCACCATACAAGTTTTATAAGTTATTTCCACATTATATTGAGTTGGCTCAGCGTGCAATGATCTGGATTCACTGATATGTTCTGTTTGCTATGACCTATTCCTCTGTTGAAATATGCTGTAAAACTACGTTAGCTGTCTGGGGAGGCCAGGCACTGGCCTGCTTTGCATTACTGACGTTTTGCAAAACAAGTGGACTACAGTGATGAATTTGGCTCGGTGTTCATATAATTGTGTAAAGGTGGCCCAATTTACCACTGGGTTACTTTAGTCCATTAAGGATGTAACTCCAGTGAGTCAAACTCCTTCTTTCATAAAGCAGAAATGCGAGGGAAAAGGCAGCCTGCCACAGGGCATTATGGTTCCCTAATTGCCTGTTCAGCCCCCTCGACGGCTGCATCTAATGTCCCAGGTTAAAGTAGATGGTGGTGATGCATCATTCACTGGTCACTACTCTTTCTCCCAGCACCAAGCTCCTTTTTTCTGTTTCTCGATAATACATCCTCATTTGCTAGAGGCCACAGTTCTAAACACCTCTTGTGTTTTAAAATAGAAAAAGTATTACCCATCTCTCAACCCTGAGACTTATTACAGTCAAGGTTTCAAATACACAAGAAACAAGGGCTGGCAGTGCTGGAAACTGATGTTCTATGTCCAAACACGCAGATCATGCTATGGCAAAAGATGCAGAAGGAAAATTGATATCCCTAATCCAGCCCTGTCAATTTGCTGTAACCCTTATCTAAAAAGTTTTTATCAGGGCTTAGAGGGTATGCTGTTACAGTATACCACATCTTAATGTCTGCCCCAAGATCTCGGGTAGCAGTGTGTGTGCTTGTGTTGAGAGAAGTAGAGCATTGACAGATGGTGGAACCATCTACATGGAGTGGGTCAAGAAAAAAACTGATTTGAACTCAATCTCAAAATACAGAGATAAAAGTCCCTATGATCCAGCTTCTAGACTGAAAGTAGATCCAGTCACCAAAACCAAACACTGATGGCTATACTGAATCTTCAGTATATGATTGTATCAGCATCTGAGTGAAATAATTAAATATACTTCAACAACATATAGTTCTGACCTGGGGAGGGGTTCAAGCTAACATTCATCCTCAAAGATTTCACATCCATTTCTATCTCTGCATTTTCAAGTTGTATGTTGTTACCTGTCTCTAGTCCAGCTATTTTAAGCAGATTCAGGCATGTAAGCATGAACTGAAATGACATTGGGATGGTGGTGTGGTATGTTGCGTGCCTTCTTACTTTAAAGAAGGTTAAATTAAAAAAAAATATTGAATAAACTAGTAAAAATGATTAGTTGGAAAGTCTCTCAGTTCCTTCAGCAATCTTGGGGGAAAATACCGATCATTCTTTAACAGGACAGGGACAGTTTTATTTCCTTTTATTTTCACATCCATCAAGAATATTCCAGATCAGTCCACTGATTGTAAATGCTCATGTTGTCACTCTTAGATTCACACCTTTCAGTTCAATTAAAAGAAAGGTTTGATTTACTCCTGATGTAGAAAAAAATGGACAATTTTTTTCATTATTTTGCTTGTTACTTATGCTATTCAGATGATTTACCTAACTAGGAGCTGATGTGCTGTGGCCGTTCTATTCCTTCCTAAGCTTCATGTTGTTCTTATGGAGGACAGAAGACAAATGTTTTGCATATGATCTTGTTAGGCAGTTTTAATGACTATATTTGAGAAATGTGGAAGAAGAAATTGCAACGCTTAGTTATTTGGATGAGGATTTAATTAGCGACTCAGTTCTATAAGACTAATACTACTTTGTATTCCCGTTTGTTCTTTGTGTGATATGAATAATGACATGCCAATTGTGTATGATTATAGATAGTTATTT
The DNA here is from genome assembly GCF_015220075.1 of Falco rusticolus. Lineage (NCBI taxonomy): Eukaryota > Metazoa > Chordata > Aves > Falconiformes > Falconidae > Falco > Falco rusticolus. The sequence continues at coordinate 88,336,507 of NC_051192.1, read as the reverse complement.
ATGGAACTAGATTTTCCCTTTACACTTAATTATACTTTTGCGTGTGAGGTGAGCATTCTATTGTCACTGTGGTGTTTAATTGAATCTATTTTTATTTCCTTTTTTCTAATAATTGGTGGATTGATAGCTGTTTTGCACACCCTTCTGTCATATTTTCTCTACTTGCTTAGATGAAGAATTTTTTGCTGACCAAATATAACTCATGCCAAAATTGTATAAAATATTATATATTTATATGTATGTTTTAATATAATGTAAATATATATATTGTATACATACTCTAGATTTATATCATATAAATGTATTTACACAATATAAAATACTATCATTATCTTATAAAATATATTTTCATTATTTTAATTAGCTATTAATTAGTAATTAGTATTACTATTATTAATTTTTACTTTAGAAAAATATTTTTGTCTGTTTTCCTAAGTAGATTTACTTACTGTAACCAAATATTGAGTCTGTATTCATGTGCATGATTGTTTGCAAGTATACATAGGACTATTTTTCAACAGCAACTTTTGAAATTACTGGACAGTGTTAACTTATTCTGAGAGGCAGATACATCAAAGACAGCAAGATTCTACAAGCTTTATGAAAATAGGTGGCTGATTAGAAGAAAAAAGGTTTTTTTCTATGGAAAAGTTGACTACTCTGCTTCAATTGGGAGAACCAAAATGGGGAAGACACTGTAAGTCATGGAAATTATCATGGAACAACAATTTTTTTTGCCTTTTTTTTATGTTGTTTTGTGGTTGTTGGTTGGTTGGTTTTTCTCTTATATGTAGGAAGGAAGGGGTGCAGGGGACAATACAGAATACATTCATTCCCATGGTCATAAATGTGCACGAACAGTATCAGTGAAACATGAAAGGGTATTAATACATTAGGGAGAAGCGATTTCTATATTAATGTTCCTCCTAAAGGATTTGAGCGTGTACTTTTAAACATTATTTATCTACTTTAGTTTGCACAGTCTAAAAAAAAGCCATTTGTTCAAAGCCTTGGATGTGGGTACTAGCCTCTTCAAAAAACTTCCATTCCTTTTCCCTAAAGCATTAATAAACTTAGAAAAAATATATCCATATCAACATAACAACGTTACATTGAACCAGCCCTATAAACTTTCAAGGTATGGAAATATATTTGCTTGTCTTTAGAAGTTTGCCAAAAAAGAAGTACTGTGGTGTTTGTGAAGTTCTCCTCTGACAACGTGGATATCTTAGTTGCGTGTACAAAACAAGGTATGTATAATCTAAACTTAAGGAGGCAGAAGAGACCTATCCAAGGAAGCTGTTGATGGATTGGCAGCCAGCATGACTCTGTGAAAAAAAGATTCAGACAAAAATCTTACCAAAGTAGAAGAGGTGACATGAGTTCTGTGCTCCAGAGATTTTCACATCAAGAGAACTTCTCATATTTCATGCTTTGGAAAAGCTCATGAAGTTCTGAAGGAGGATCCTACAGGATTCTGTGTAAGAGCTGATGTGATCAGAATCAACTCACCAGACCTGCATTTTTAAATTCCACCTATAATTAAATATACCTTAAATTTGAAATACTAGAAACTAAATAGATTGAAATAAATAACAGACTCATTCTAGGGGAGATTCACATAAACTGGTTTATATTTTAAGGAATGTATTTTAATTAAGATGTTGGTTTAATTAACAGAACAGCACATTCCACTTCATCAAGACGTTTTCTGGTGGCATGAGATCTCGCATATGCCCATAAGGCTGGTTGAGTATGTGGTCCTCTCCTGCTAGGAACCTTATCTGCTTTTCAGAAAGATAAAGTGGTTCTTTTCACATAACTGAATTACCTTCCTAGGGTGCTCCTTTTTACCTTCTGTCACAGCCTTTTTGCCTGGAAAAAGAACCTGAAGTATTTTTAACATTCAGAGGATTTTGAAAATTGATCTTAGTGGATCAGGTGTAAGAGGACAGATAGATGCCCTCTTTGAAGGTCACAAGAAGGATATCTGAATCTTTACCTTTGTCATAATCAAATGGATTTGCTAAAAAGTGCTATGGAGGAGTAAAAAAAAAAATAATTAAAAAATCACTCTTCTGTTAAAATGACAGTCCATATTATCACAGCTTTATATCCTTTGCCAAAGGAAAATGCTTGCATTGATGTACAGTTCATGTTAGCTCTCTGGGGAGCTTCCCCTAGCTTCATAGTATACTACTGCCTGATTTCAGAAATGCAAAACATGGAGTGTTTAGGTCACTAATCCTTCAGTATTTTTCTGATGGCTAGTGCAAGCGATAGTTTTCACCACTCAGTCATCATCTTGTTAATTTTGCTCACTGTTCAGCAGAGTTTCAAACCTAATGTAAGGACTAGGACCCTATTGAATTAGGTGTTGTGAGAATATATTGAGAGGACAAAAAGAAGTTTCTTACTTCAAGTAGCTGCCAACCAGATTGTAGGACAGGAGGAAGTAGATGCATTCAGAGAAATGAGGGAGTTACAAGGAAACAGAAAACATGATAGAAGCAATCAAGCTATTGTGAGATCATTCAGGCAGCAGAAGGAAGACAACGCAGTTGTTTGGCATTATAGTCTTCCATCATCACAGTCATGGGGTTATTTATTTTGGTAATTATAATTATATTAATTATAATTAATGATATATAAATTAATATATATTTATATACCATGTATAGATTATTAATAATAAATTAATAATATATAAATTAATTATAATTTTGGTAATTATAATTCAGACATAAAAATTTGACCCAAACTTGAATCCAGAACTGATACTTCAGTAAGTTAGGAAGAGATCAAGAATGTCCTGAAAAGTAGAGAGAGGCATTCTGCTTCATCAAAGTTAGTAGATGGGTCCATTAAGTGGATGCAAAGAAATATGTAACAAAGTAGTGGGGTCCTCTTAGCAACATTTTGAAGTAGCAGATGTTGGATAATGTTGCTTTTAATATAGCAGATGTTGTAGTAACTGAGAAATGAGGAGAAGAAACACGGTCAAGAGATTTAACTTTATAGACCAAGAGAAATTTCTTTGTTCTGTGAGTGCATAAAGAATTGTAATTCTTATAACAATTAAACAGAACCTGAATAGGAAGACCTGTAGTTCCACTTACATTGAATTTAATCTGAGGTTGAAACAGAAAGATGGATTTGTACATCATGATCAAGAAATGGTGTAATGAAGAAAACTTTGAGGAAGATAAGGAAAGACATTTATAGCTTAGCCAAATTGATTTTGAGCTAGCTGAATATAGACATGGAATTGTCAGACAAACTAAAAATTTGCAACAACCAGCTGATTCTACCATTGTTTCTCTCTGGAAATGCTGTACATTGTCATAGAATGATAGGATGATGTAGGTTGGAAAAGACCCTTAATGTCATTGAGTTCAGCCATAAACCTAATACTGCCAAGTCCACCACTATGCTATGTTCCTAAGCACCACATCTACATACCTTTTAAACACCTCCAGGGATGGTGATTCAACCACCTCTCTGGGCAGCCTGGTCCGATGCTTGACAACCCTTTTGGGTAAGATATTTTCCCTAACATCCAACCTAAAAATCCCCGGCACAACTTGAAGTCATTTCCTCTACTACTTGGGAGAAGAGATCAGCACCCACCCCACTTCAACCTCCTTTCAGGTAGTTGTAGAGAGCGACAAGATGTCCCCTCAGTCTCCCTTTCTCCAGTCTAAATAATACCAGTTCCCTCAGCTGCTCCCCATGAGACTTGCTCTTTAGATCCTTCACCAGCTTGCCCTTCTCTTGTCACGCACCAGCACCTCAGTGTCTGCCTTGTAGCGAGGAGCCCAAAACTGAACATCCATCATTCTGTGTCGATAGTGCGATACTGTGTTACACAGGCATCCATTTTCCTTACCTTTTTATACACTTTTTGTATTTTGGTCAAATCATATAAAATATCTTCCCCAGAGATGTTTTCTTTCATGAGAAAAAAACCCCAAACAACACAGTGCTACTGTGGTAATGTAGAGAAAATAGATGGAGCCGGCTTAGCCAGCTCTTTAATCTTTGGGAAGACTGCGCATGAGAGAAGATGCAGGAAATACATAAAGAATGGTGGAAGACAGATAAATCCTCTGATGTGACTAGCTTTGTCCTTATAACTACATTATAGATGAGAAAAACAATACAGTCTACACATTTTAGACCAAATCACCACCAGCACATCACAGATAAAAAGAAAAAAAAAGGAAAAAAAAAAAAAACCAACACAGAAAACAAAAAAGCAACCCACCTTTTGTTGCACTATGTATTCTTCCAGTCAGAACAAAAGCCTCAAGAAGTGTATAACTTACTTTAATATAGCTCCTCATTATTACTAATAAGAAATTCCAGCTAATGACGATCATGATCAAATACAGTTTCTGTTTAACAAGCAGTACAAAATAATATGGCTTATGATGAGGCAACACTTGCTCATTGTCTCACAATCATCAAGAAATAAGTCAATAAACTATTTCAGGGACCAAAACTATACTTCTTTGAAAAGTATTGTAATGTGCCTACCAACAAATAGCCTTCTGATTTTTATTCATGGGATTCTTTCACCAATAACTGGCTGGTAACGGATCTGTCGGAATCAATCATGTTTTAGATGTGCATGCAATGAAGTGATAGGACAAGTCACTGGATATCCTTGTAAAATTGCACGTTCCATCAAACAATAGAAATTGTTTTCTCTTTAGTGTTCAAAATATCCCACTATTTGGTTCAAATCTCCTTGTGATACATACAGATAAAGAAAAACATTTCTAGGGATTGCAAAACAGTAGGGTTCTGTCAATCATGGCATCTTTTGATGCTGAACGGCACCAAAGCTTTTGCTGGAATAGCTTTCAATACTGATAATTCTATGAATTCTGTTTTGTTGTTTTTGTGAAATGAGACAACTTGTGACCTATTAATAAAAGCTCAGCTATTTGCTACACTTAATGCTCTTTTTCTGACCACTTATGTGACACAAAATTTTTTCTTATCCATGTCTGAATGATTCCAAAACTTTCAAGAACTTTCAAGATAGCTGCATGAACACTTCCGATGTGATTTCTTGGACACACAGATTTATGGGAACCTTTTGCAAGGATATCTCACAAAGCTTCACATGTGACATTCTAATCTAGAATATAATTCAGAAAATAATTGTTTTATATTTCACTAAAATTCAAAACAGTGTTCTTGTCTATTTGTCCTCCTCAGTTAGTACAAATATCCACATTTGTTCTTACATTTCTTAAGAATATTTATTGTGGCCAATTATATGATAAAAAATTAGAGCTAAATGAAAGCTCCAATCCAGGGCTTCACTTTTAATGTACTTGACTGGAATCAATTAAAAATTCAAAAGGAAGTTCAAGGGTTTAGCTGAACTAAAATTAAAAAAGAAAAGACTTGCTGACTAAAGAAATCTTAAAGCCTATAAAGTAATTGCTGATCTCAGAAACACCTTTCCTATATTTTGATTGTTCTTTTGGCTCCAGCTGGTATCTTTACAAACAAAACTACTGAGCATGACACAACTTTAATGCACTTAGAGTTATATTGTTATGGAAATACTATCAATGTGGAGATAGCAATTATCTTCCTTTAAAGTTACTATATTTTCTGAGTGTTAGTATTAACATGTTGTGTAGATAATATTTTTTTAATTATTATTTTATTTTAAACATCTTTCTATACCCTACATTTTACCAGAATAAGAAGAAACAGTACTAGACATTCCAGGATGCAAACTACTTACAAAGTATCTTCAACATGAAATCTAAATTGCAATCAGATATATGCTGGATAATCATGCAAAAGTTTTGATGCTTATTTTCTGTTGGCCTTTGAAACTTGGAATTTCATCCATCTCTGTATTAGACACCTAAGGTAACCCAAGAAAAGCTAATCTTCACTTTCTTTTTCTTTTTTTTTTTTTCCCTGTAAAAAATACATCTTGGTACTGTAGTATCCTATAAATAAGAAGGCAATGCTGTGCGGTTTCTGAGGAAGTCATTGCACAAGTTAGGAAGTTGAGCATAATATTTCAGCCTGCACTTTTTTGATTCTTCATAAAAGATTATTTCAAGCTTTTTCCTCATTTCTCTGGCATGGATACATAGCTGCCACTAAGCACAAAGTTTGCTATAATAAAGATAAGTGAAGTCTAAGGTTAAATCAGGCCTTTCAGCATAGCCTGAGAACCAAGGAAATATAGTAGGTAAGACCACTAAATATATGAGCTGAGTGGTGGTCCCAATGGGAAGGCTAAGAACTACTTTTGTGGTCATGCAACAGTGTCAAAGCAGGTTTAGATAGCATCACTCAGGGGAAAAAAATATTTTGGCATTAAGAATGATGTCCTGACCAACTCATTCCAAAAATGTATTTAGACCTTTAATAGTTTAGTATGGTCAAGCCCTGAAAACAGATTGCTTACCTGTTAGGCTAATATCAGTCAGATGAGCAGTCTGTTCTGGCAGGCTAAGAAGAGCCAAGATAATTATTTTTTGAGAATTGAAAACATCCCTATTTTATTATCACACAAATATAATAAGAGCAAAATGCACCTACAGGGAATATCTGTGTTGTTTTTCAATTAGCTCAATCAATCAGAATAAACATGATTAGTCAGAATAGGTTTACAGCCCTGATCATTGTATATCAAATTCCACAGGGGAGTATTTCTGCCTTTACGATGTGGGTAAGTAAACTATGCATGAAATAATGCATTTCTTCCTGTTAATGCTAGTTAACACTAGCTAAAAATCAAAAGCATTCTATAGGGTCATCTAAAGCTGAAATTAAATCTCCTTAAAGTGCAGATCACTACTCAGATTGTAAGAGACTTGTGGATCTTTCATGGGTTTGGGGGATGGGGGTGGGGGTTGGCTTCTGCTTTGTTATTTTTTAGTTGTTTTTTTTGTTTTGTTTTGTTTTGTTTTTAATATGACAATAAACAACAAAGAAGAATAGAAGACTTAATAACATAGTCTCAAAAATTTGTAATTCCTGGTCAGATATACCTATTTGTCTGTCCTTGCATGCTGAAGAACAGCAAAGTAGAAAATGGACCCTGGCTGTTAGTGGATCCTCAAGAAGTATGACATCAGACAAAAGAATGTAGATCTATATCTATAGGCATCTATAGGCAATTTTCTCACTCTTGATTTCATTAAAGAACATTTTGCTTTTAGCCTTCAGAAAGTTAAATATTGATAGACTTCTATTTCACTAGGATTAAAACAAAACTGCAAATTGGTCCCCATGACAGTTTACTTTCTGTGTTAATCCATACATTTAACAATACATCACTTAAGACAAAGGAAAAATATCTCTGCAGGTCCATTTCTGCTCTCCTTTACACAGATGAAACTCCTATTGACTTCAGTGGGAATTAAAGAGGGTGAAACTCAAAGGGAAATTTGATGATGTATGTGTATGTCCAAGCAAGAACGGCTATCTGTTATAAACTGTAGTATTAATGGCCTTACCAGCTCATGTCTGGAAACTGAAAGGATGATATAAGTGTTGCTACTTTTAACTGTGTCCCTGTTGTTGTGTGGGGTTTAGGTTTTTTTTCTTTTTGTTGTTGTCGTTTGTTGGTTTTTTCCCTCCTAGTAGGCTCAGCTAAGTCATGCAGTCTTTTCCCATTTCTCCTCTTGAAGAATGGAGTAACACTGCTACTTAATGGTTCAAATAATTTTCTTTTGGAGCTCAGATGGGACACTTAAAAATAGCTAACAGTGTTTCTCCTTGAACAGGAGAAATGAAGTTATTCCTTTTGTAATAGGAAACCAGTTGTTTAAGTCCGAGCAAAGATAGATTACTCACAGGGGCACCTAATTAGCTTCATATGATATCCTTAAAGTGCACTGGCTGGAATGGTATGCATGCCATTTAAGCACTGCACTGAAACATCTTTGTATTGGTTTGTTTGACTTCAAGCACTTTACTGGAAATAAGGGAAGTATTTAATGGCCTTTGCCTCGTCTGGAGGCATAGAAGTGGTTTATAAGAATTGCTGCCACTAGAACTAACAGCTAATGGAGATTCTTCTTTCACTCAATTGACAAAGTCAATGATTTGGGATGCAAGGTTCTTCAGTTCAATTTCCAGGATTCCTTACCCAGGAATTTCTGGCAGATTCCTTACTCAGTGTGCTGCTTCTGATAACATACTTGTTAACATTCAAAACAGGACAAAGTGTCTTTCACCACTGTCAAGATTGTTTCTAAGCATTTGGAGACAGACAACTCATGCCAATCACAAATACTTGGGAAAATATCTTTTACTGTTCCAGGACAATGAAAACCCTTGAAAACTCAGATCCATGAAAGGTAATAGAGATGTGAGATGCATACTGAGAAACTGTTAAATAAAATTGCTATTTCTGGAATGTGGAGAAAATAAAAACTGACAAAGGTTGAGAGGTAAACATCGGACAAAATATCTAGTAGAATTATTTTGTTATATATCACTTGTAGCACCACTGCAGGTTAGTTTATTTAATAAAAGATATAGGACTTTAGATTCAACAACTCCCCCCCCCCCCCAAAAAAAAAAAAAAAAAATATGCAATGCAATCTATTACTTTCTCTATTTTAATTTACATTCACAAAGAGTGTACAGTTCCCCTTGCCCATTAGCCAATACCTGGCAAGATGGAAGATGATTATCACAGCTACTTTTTGGAACAACTGTATTAGCCAAAAATGAAAGTGCTGCTGCTGCTGTAATGAAGGCCTATCGTACCCAAGCCATCTATGGCACAGGAAGGTAGGAGTATTCATTTCATGGGTATGAAATAGTATGTGCATCAGCCATATCTGAAAGATTGAACAAGAATAAGTTGTGTTTGTGCAGCCAAAGAGTATATATAAAGAGTATATATATTTTTTCATATTGCCCTATACATATTTATATGTACAGGTTTATTTAAAACATAGAATTAATTCTATAATACCTGTGGACAACTTTCCTCATATAAAATAAAAGGCACATTAGGTTCAGCAATTAAAATTAAACCAGACTTTTAACTCATAATATATACACGTTGAGTACATATACTACTACTAGGGCAACGGGGAATGTAGACAATTGCATGAAAATATAATCACAAGTGAACAGCATGTTTACAGAACTGTGCAACATTTTATATTTTTTTCATATACATGACTATGGAATAGAAAAATATAGGAAATATCAGGAAATTGTGTAGATTGCTACAAAAATTACTGGATTGTTTTACTGATGTGATGCTGATTATACAGTTAAAATGAGTCTTGATTTAAGCAAATTCCCGCAGCAGATGTGAAATGGTTGGCATATAACGCTGTCCCTGCGTATTATCTTCTCCTAGCTTATTTTCACAATACTTCAACATATTCTGTGTTTTGAGGACTAAGTTATAGTCACTACAGAGTAGATAAGCTCAATGGAAAAGGAAACTCGAACAAAGAAAACCCAAGCTTTCTTGTGAATTTTTGCCTCATACCATACCTAAGATCAGTTTGAGCCAACACATGAAAGTTTTTGTGATTAGGCCCCAAAGCACAAAAATACCGATTAATTATGATGATTAGATATGTCTTCATTAGCAGCCTATAAATAAATCATACACAGCACTGTGCAGCCGGTATTTCTGCTGCACCAAAGAGAAAAAAATCCTTCAGTGCACTCTACTAACTATCTAATTAATTTTAAATTTTGTTATAATTTGGCATTTGTACCATATTACAGAACCTTGAATATTTTCTTGTGTTTATATACACTTTTGTTTGTGTATATACATAGATGTTTACTAGGATGTGTAAAGTATCTCCTTCTGCTGTATGAAGAAAAGGTCTCTACATACAAGACCATGTTTAAATTTGCTCTGATATTACTACAAGTATTAACTGGGAGTAGATTTTTTGGTAGCATAATACATTTATAACTGAAGGACTTCATCCTGATTTACTCTCTTCTCCCTCAGATCTGTCTAAATGATGTTGCATCTATTTATGTGTGGTGAAAGAGAAGCATATGGCACATTACAAAGCTGATGGTTGAGTGTGGTCTGACAAGTAGTACAGCCAAACAGGAGTGAATCTGTGAAGAGAGACAGCTGATGATGAACAGGGAGTTGCTTTGGCGTAGCTTTAGTCTGATTCGAGAAGTGGGGACTCAATTAGCAGTTGGATAATATTACATGTGGTCCTGGGGTACATCTCTTGATTTAAGTCCCTCTGAAAGAAAACTAGCTCATGAGCTCCGAGACCTTTCCACAGTATGAACCAGGGAGAAGGAATAGGGGACACTAGATGCTAGACTTTAAGGAAAAGGGGGTACAAGAAAGTTCTCCTAAAAAATGTGTTCCTGCTTGAAGATTAATGTAAATGCATTCTGTTAGTATTCCCGTGTTTAGCTAATAGTTGTTCATCCCCACAGCAACACATTTATCTCCAACTTTTCTAATATGCCAGTCACCATGATGTTTAGCTGTCATTAGGCATTACAGCAGCTCTACAGGAAACCATACTTAGCTTGTATACCTTTTCAAAACATCCCTAAATTTAGTGAATATCCCAATAAATTTAACTCTGCAAAATAAATCCTTTTGTCATTTGATTCAGATGCTAAAGTTGACTCTGTATTACACTAAAAAATGCCAGACAATCTGACAGTAAATCTCCAGTCTCTCCCTTCATGTTAGTAATTGTTTTCTTGTAAAACAAAATTTAGTGCTCAATCACTGATGCTTTTCTTCTTTCCCACCATACAATTTTATTCTACAGAAGTGTCATTATTTTAGCCTTGATCACATCTGTCAGCAGAAATTCTCCTTCCAGTCTTCTGTCTTACACTTCTTCAAAGGCTTTTCTACTTCCTTTTTTGTCCTCCACAATGAACTTGACTTTTCCATATAGCAGCACAATGTAATCACCCTTTTCCTGTTTCTGAATAACAATGTATCTGTACTCCTGTTCCCTCCAATTCTGATAACTTTCACCTCCTTTTGCTCAAAGTGGCAGGCTTTGAGAGCTATTTACGTGCTTTGACTTTTTGTTTTAAGTTTTAGAGACATTCATACTTTAAGATTAAGCTTTTTGGATGTCCAATTACAAATAAGATGAAAGTACATTCTCCTTTTTTAACATCTGAGGCATATCTTTTAACATCTAAGGAAAGCTAGTCAGCCCAGAAGGCCTTCATTTCTAGTTAGGCAACAGTTCCCCACTATTCCCAGTCCAAAACCTGGAAAAGATCTTCATTCAGTGGAAATAACCAAACAATAATTGAAGGACATTTATGTCAAAACCAATGACCCTGTAACTTTACTTTCAACTGCTGACTGTCTGAGAATTGCCTAAATTGTGTAGGTACAGTAATAAGCTGTTTTATCATGTGACTATTTATTTACTTTAAAAAAATCTCTGGATGCTTCACCTCATGCTTAAGCACAAAATCCACTCCAGACTTGACAAGAGCCAGCAACCCTGTAACAATTCCTACTTTAAATGAAAGCTCAGTGCTGCATACAGAAAAAGTTAATCTATTGAGTATCCTGTCAGCTAAATCAAGAACCAGACACAATCAGTTCTTCACCAAAAAACCCCCACAAAATTTAGTGGATAGGTACATAATCATCCTTATTTTTCTCCATTTGAAAATGCAACATAAACTAGCTTTTTTTTGGTGTTTTCAAAACTCTAGATGAACTCACTGCTATTGCTCTTGTTCAAGCCTATTGATTCAGTCCATCCCACCTACAGGAGCATATTTACCTCCTTATCAGCACCCCACAGCTGGAGGTCTCTCTTGTACGTTTACTGTCCACCTACTTAGGATTATGTTCTTCTACCTAAAACCGCACTAATACAATAATAAAAAATATACTAAAGAAAAGATTTCTTCTCTTCCAAACTTATGAAAGTCAAAGAAGTAGACTATTCCCTGTGTCAAAAAAAATGTATATAATGTTTATAATAATTTTAATCCACTCAACCCCCTTGAGTTTTTTACACATTTGCACAGGACTTTTAGACATATTAAGGACTTTCTTTCTGAAGGGTGGTTCTGTAATCTTACAGTGGCACAGTGTGTTCTGTAGTTCTTTGCTTTCTACCCAGTCTGGGTTTTACTATTATGTGGCTTTATTACAGCAGAACTATGTGCAGCATCATTTCACATCACCTAGACAATTTCCAGCAATGTATCTAAACATTAAAGATATTGTCAGACTTCCATTTGAGCCAGATAAATAGACCTTGTCATTGGTTTCAAAGGAAATAGCATAATTTAAGAGCATTCAGAGCTACATCACTTAAAACACTTCAAAAAATACTGGGAAACATGTAATTTTAATTTAACATGATTTTAAAATAACGAGATGATTTTATTTTAAAGGAAATTTCTGACTTTCATGAGACTAATCAGAGAATTTCCAGCCCTTTACCTCAAAACTTTCTCTAAACTTTAATAAAGGTATAAGATAATAGAAAGGAATATGACTGAGACATCCAGCAAGTTAAGTGAGAACATTTCCTACTACAACAGACCAAATTCCTGGCTGGTGAAAAATGGCCAAGCTCCATTAAAGTCAATTGAGCTGTATCAAGATATACCAGCAGAAAATTTGGCACACTAAATACAGTATTAGTTTTCCTCTGGATCCAGAGATCCGGGTTTATCTTTGTTTCTAGCCTATATGTTAGATGAAAAAGGGGGAAAAAAATGACTGCAGCTAGGTTTCCTGCTGAATGGATATACTATATCTCTATCCTCCGGCCTCTCCAATCAATTTTCATTAGGGCTTTCCTGACTGATTTTTTCTCTCCTATTCCTGCAGTTACTATTCAGTTCTGGAGAATACAATGCTGTTATGTTACCAGCATCATGCCACTAATGATTGCGTAGGAGTCAAAATACACCACCGACAGTTTACAACACTTTATGGCTATTTCTAACATACACAAACTTATTTCTCTAAACTACTACTGATACCATTGAAACAGATGTCATGACCCTTTTATCCAAAATCACTCGCCTCAGCAGCTTGAGCTAGGGGAATGTAACTATTCTTACACAGTATTAGGGATTCTGTGTCTCCTGATGTAGGTTAAGCACCAGAGGAAGGCAGAGCTGCCACTCCTGATTAAATCTCAAGCCCTAGTAGAAAACATTACATATTTTTTCAGCTATACATATACATATAGATGTTCACATAGAAAAGTATGTTTGTGTGGGCAAAGACAAGGGGAGTGACCTCAAGGGCATGCCATAAACCCTTCAGGTTTAGTTTAAAATACTTATGGCTTCTACAATATTTAGAAAATAGATTTTCAAAAAAATAGTTAAGAAGAGCATAAACGCAAAAGATGTATATGTGAAGGGTAGACGCTTTCATGCAGTTCAGTTAGAGCTGTTGGCATGATTTTGTTGTGTTACACCAGACAGTGGAAGGGGAGTGACATTTCAAGTCCAGACCTATGATATCATCCTTCATGCCATGCCAGACACTTATAGTCAAAAAAACTTTTAGTTCTTCTAGAAGAGACAGAGAAAAAGGAAAGAAAATATAAAGCAATTTAAACTCTTGAAAAGGAAAATGTTAGGAAATTTTGCTGTAGTTTCTTGGCATTGTGTCCTTTTTGTTTGTAAGGATATTTTCTGTTAACAGTTTTTAAATAGTATTTAACGCTGAAGATTTCACTGTTCTTTTAGGATAACGAAACGGAGATGGACAGTTGCTGATGTTGTAGTTGCTATGGAAGTCTGAGCTTGCGTTCCCAGATGGAACAAGATGAAACCAAACAAAGAAAAGAACTGTAATGTTGGAAATTGAAACTTCAGTTACTCATGAAGATCTGAGTTGAAATCTCAGTGTCAGAGAAAAACAGGCGCAGTGCAGGGCCTAATTGGCTTTCCAAGACCTGGGAAATAAGTGTTGGCCTTGGTCTGTTAAAGGCATTGGGTTTACTTACTGTTTCTGGCCAAAATATTGTGCAATGTGTTTTCATCTGCTAAGGTATTTTCTTCTGAACAGAAGGCAGAAAGAATACAAACAAGAAAAAGAAGGTATCAGTAGGCTTTTTCGTTTAAGCTAAACAAAACCTGTCCTTCTGCATACAATGGCGGGGGGGTTTAGAATTTTTAAACATTCCTGCACTTCAGACAAATACATACCGTAAACCCTTATACAGCAGTGGCTGCAAGTATCAAAATAACATACGCTTCTTTTCTTAACTAGCCTGCCTGTCTCTAGTTAAAGCTTAGGATAGGTACCTAGTGAATATATCACAAAAAATCACTGGTTAGCCACCAGGAATGACTAGGATATGAAACAGTCATCTTTAGACAGTTTTGTTTATTAAGTCCACTAATCTTTCTTATATTCCTACAGTATCAGGAATCACCTCTGGTTGTGACTACATAGCTCCCCATGGACCTGTGTAAAGAGTTGTACATGTAAAACAATAACAGCTAAATTAACTTCATGTTGGTGCCACAAAAAATAAGAAACATGTATTTTTCATGGCCTGCATCAGCACTCTGCTGAGCAAAACTGACAGATTAGTGCATAATAGTTAAGAGGAAAAGACAAACTGTCACTTTCAAATTTAGTTTCTGTAAAGTGGAATCAGTCTTAAGACCTTTATTCCCTTTCAATTTATCTGATTGCTTTTCATTACTGTTTATTGATATTGATGCACATTTATGTGGTACCTTTTAGAATTGCCAATCTACTAAACAGTAATACCAAGATAAACTTATAATGTTTGGTTCACTGAAATACAGAGTTAAAGGGAATGTAATATTTTGAGGGACTCAAAGGAGTCATGTAGTGTTTCTCCTTGTGTGGAAGCAGGATCAAATGTCTTTAATACATCTTTGACAGATGTTCCTTTAACTCAGCAAATAAAAAGAAATCTCTGCTGATGCATACTCCATAATCACCATAACCTGTGTGCCAACATAACTACTGAGATTTTAAGAGCAAAAATCTACTAACAAATACTCTGCAAACTTCAGACAAGATTGCTGGAAATCACCTGTATGCCTTTAAATGTTGCATCAGCCAATTTGTTTTCAGTATATACCTAAGTAACCTGACAAGTTACTGTGCAATAAAGTGTTTCTTCTCACTTGACAAATCTGATTCCTCTGCATTATCAGATAACTTCCTGGTGTCAGAAATTAGTCAGCTCTCATTTTGCCTACACATGAATTGTCAGTTTTCTTCAACAGGCAAAAATTCTGCTATCTCTGTGCTTTGTCTGAAGACAAAAGGATTGAAGAAGTACATGAGTATTTTAACTGGTACATAACACATTTATTCCTTTGATTACCAAGAAGGTTAGCACAAACAAAATTTAATTTGCCATTAAAAAATACCTGAAAACAATAAACTTGGTGACATTTTGATTAGAATTGTGCTTAAAGCCAGCCCCTACTCCCTCTGCAATATAGGATTTTGACAGCTGTTACAGAAAAGATAGTTTCTGGTATACTTTCTTTACAGAGGAAAGATAAATGCTAACAGATTTTTAATTTCATCTGGTAGATAAGCTATTAGATCTCACTCCTTAAAACACTGAGCTATTGCTCTCATTTCCTTAACAAAATTAGGCTTCTTAAGGAACCATTTAATCATATACTTAAGTCTCCTTGTAGTCATTTAACATGCAGCACTTGACCGACTTAGGCTGATTTCTTTGACCTGCCATGGGAGTGCTCATACAAGTAAGTACTCAATAATTTGGTTTGCAAATCTGGCTTTTAGGAAGCATTCAAGACACTCCTTTCCCTTAGAAGCAAAATTAAACAAAAAGATTGTTGTGTTTATGGAAGAGAAAAAGGGAAAACAAATTCATTCTCCATTTAATCAACTTTTAAAGTTACTTGAGACAAAAGAAAAAAAAAAATTGAACAGTATTTCCTCAGAACTGTGTGAATCATGAATAAAGCAATTTCTAACTAGGAGTAGATGTCCTGAAACCCAAGATGACCTCATTGACAGAAAAAAATACAGAAAGGAAGGAACTTCTAAGTATAAAAGTGTGCATATTCTGGATCACAATTTTGCATCTAGACAAGTAGCTGTGTCTATAGAAGAGATTGAAAGGTGTCCATGAACATGACTAACCCCTTTGGCTAAAAAGACTGGTCTAGATCAAGGTAGGACATTCCCCACATCTCCAAAGCAGGATGGCTGCTTGCTAACTGCATCGTATGCACAGTCCTTAGAATACTTTACATCTGGAGCCATGACTGGGAATTATCTGAGAGACTGTTAAATGGCATATGCAAAGGATTAGTAACAGTTTTTTTAATATAGACAATCTTATCCTGATGCCTCTGAAAATTCCTGGGCACTATTTGATTTATTAGTATAAATGTGGGGTTTAATTTCCCCTAAGTAAGTCCAATATTACATGCCAATCTTATCACAGTATTCCCAAAGCGGTAACAGTATAAATCACTCAGTTTTCAATCACCAACACGTGCTGGTAAATGTGTAGGTTTGCATTACACATTCAAAATTATATTTTACTGTGTTCAAATTGTGCAGCCTGCAGACCCTTGAAATGTGGGAGCACTTAAAAACCAAACCAAATCAAACCAAACCAAACCAAACCAAACCAAACCAAAAAAACAAAGAACCCAAAACAAACAAACAAAAAACCACCAAACCCCCCACATACTACAAGCACGATTTTGGATTTACGAGCACAAATTTGGGTTTCAGATTCAGAGTTTATACCCAGGTTGCACCAGACTTGTGTGATCTGGTGTTACTATCTCAGTCCATATTTTTCCAGCTACCAAATAGGAGTAGGGGTGCTTATCTGCCTACCTGACAAGATATTGTGAAAGTTAATTATTTTATGTCTATAATGTGTTTACAGTTAAAACAATGATTTCTTGATGCCACTATAAAATTTTTATTTCCTTTCAATAAAAAAGGATATGTGTTAAAACTAAGTCAATGAGGATTTCAGGAGTAACTGTGATAATTGGAGACTCAGGCCCTAGTATATTCAGCTCTATTGAAGTCAATGTAATTATATCAAAACTAAAATTTAACACGCTGTATTCAACAATCACAGAATCACAGTGGTCAGGGTTGAAAGGGACCTCTGGAAATTATCTAGTCCAACCCCCTGCTGAAGCAGATACACCTACAGCAGGTTGCACAGAATGAAGACTCTTCCTATTAAAAGGCTTCCTTGTTGCTTATTCCTTGGGGCTATCTTTCAGGCTGTGATTTTTTTTTAATGTATTCAAATAAAGACCAATAACTTCTGAAAATTGAAACAAAGATGTCTGTCTCATATGGAAGTGCAAAGGAACTCGTTTGTCTGTTAAATTTGCAATTTGTGGCAGGTAGAGATATTTCTGATGTTAATTGGATTGCATTTCACACATCCTCTCCACTTAGCCAAATGTATCTTGCCCCACAAAAAATAAGATCTCATACAATCTGAGAGATGCTGTAGTTATAGCAGTTGTTGATTCTTGCCTCTTTGGTCAATCTTCATAGAGAAAGTTTAACTGGATAGCATATTAAAGGACTAAGGCAATGGAATGTTGTCATGACCCAAAAGGATCTGTTCAGGATGACCTCCTTCCCCTTGGGACTAACAACCAAGTTTGTGATCCCCTTGGACTTAATTAAGGTGAAGCGACACCAGCCAACCAGGTTTATGATTTATTAATACACAATACATGGCATGTGGGTAGATAAAATAAGTCAATGGCAATTACTTAACTGGATAGCTTAACTGGATAAGCAAGTCCTGTGCCACACATTTCTATGAAGAAAGAGAAGAGGAGAGGGAGAGAGAGAGAGGGAGAGAAAGAGATAAAGGAAAGAGATATCATCACTTGCGGATACAGCGGCATCCCGTTGGTCCTCTTCACTCTGGGTATCTTGGTGGGGGGGGTCCCACAGAGCTTTTGGTGGTACCATTTTTCATATATAGTCTAAGTCTCAAAATCTCTGCTCGGTTCCAAGGAACTTCATGCATATGCATGATGTGTGTGATGCTGTGCGAGGGCAGGTGCGGTCTGGTTCTGCGCAGGCTCCGTGTATCCTGGATAGTGACGGGGGACTGTTTTGGGGTCACATTAGACAAGACCCTCGCCAAGCTCACAGACCTGCTACCCTTGCACATGCACAGTTAGCTGTTGACAGGCACCAAACCCCCAAGATGCAAGGGTGGCAAAAACGACCGTCTCAGTCCTGCCCCTACAGACCTGGAAAGCAGTGTCTGGTTCTTTCTTGTGGTTATAACACCTGCTACGCACCCGAGCCAGCAAAGCTTGCACCTTTTTGTATGAAATATTTAAGGCAAATGTCCACTCATCCATCCACCACAAATGTGGCGCTCACTGTCTGCAGATTTTAGTTTTCAATGAACCATTGTACTGTTTGTTCTGAGCAGATGAGTAGCACAAAACCTGGCAAACAAAACCAAACAGAAAATACAAAAATGCTCCCACAGTTCTGAAGGAGAAAAAAACCCAAACCAACAAACACTCAAAAAGCAAAAAAAGTCAACTCCCAAGCCCCTCAAAATCCCAAACAAACCAGATTTTCCTGTGCATGCTGTGAAATGATATCTTCCAAGTATCTTTCAAAATCTTGAGGAGTTCAGTTTTGCCTTTTATGTTAAGAGATATTCAACCAGTGTATTAGCTAAAAAGATCAAATCCAAAACGTGATGTAAGTAGTTCTACGTCAGATGCCAAACTCAGAACTAGCAGGACTGTGGAGCAAGACCTAGAAAGCAACCAGGACATTTTCAGTTGAGTGATGTAGTTGAGTGATCTATCCTCCAGGCTACAGACTCAAATTCCTGCTTGCTTTCTTGGTACCATGTATAGTGGCACATTTTTGACAGAAGGTTTGACACACAGCCTGGCAGGTATGACCTTCTGGAGGTATTTGAGTATGTATTTTGATATGTTCAGGTTCACAAAAGTCACCAAGCTTGTCAGGCTGAGGTTCTGTTAAATCTTCCCAGAGTACTGACCTACAAGTGTTTCTTGCAAGTGTTTCACATCAGAGAGACACCCACCCAGTTCACCAAACCACTCAGCACAGATGGACTCTGAAGGGGGTTGGAGGTATCTGTTTGCTTTGCCACTGGCTTCAAATGCACCCTGTGACTGATTTTCATTAGCATTCAATATTAGCATTAGTATAACTTTCATGAACTGTATTTTAAGTGAAATTTACCATTTCCTCTTTAATGTTTTGGCAAAGTCTCAGATTAGTCCAGATGGGCAGTTGCTTTGCTACTTTATTTCAGCTAAATGTTTTGCTTATTTTTCCCCCAATTTATCCCGTTTTCCTCAAAGCTTCTATATTAAGCAACAAATCATTTAACTCTAGCAGACACCAGCAGAAGACACTTTAAAACAGCAGGACTCAATTCTTTAAGAGAAATTAATTATTAACATGAGATGGAATGATAACTGCCAATATGGCAATGTAGAGGTGTCATATTGTCACAATGCACTCCTTTTCCAACTCAATGTACAAACACAAAGTGTATGAAAGCAGCATACATTTGAATTGTGATATTTAAACTGTGGAGCTAAGCTATAGCTTGCTGTTTTGCATGAGTCCACAAAGGGTCTGTCATTACAACATCATACAAAGCTGTCTAACATGCAGCTCTATTTAGCAAGTAAAACAAGGACACAATGCCAAAAAATTACATTGCTTTATAAAACAGCATCATTCTGTATTGTGTACACTGTGTTCTGTACTACACACCCCTTCCACTGAATTCCACCATGCTTACCTCGGAAAGGCTGGAGGGATGTGCTGTCCCGTAGGTCCACATGTCTGAGCAGAGAAATCAGTCCTGGCATGCTCAGGGTAAGAGCTCATTTAGCTTCTAGATAGAATCATGGAATCATGGAATAGTTTGGGTTGGAAGGGACCTTTAATGGTCATCTAGTCCAACCCACCCTGCAATGAGCAGGGACATCTTCAACTAGATCAGGTTGCTCTGAGCCCTGTCCAACCTGACCTTGAATGTTTCCAGGGATGGGGCATCTACCACTTCTTTGGGCAACCTGTTCCAGTGTTTCATTGCCCTCATCATAAAAAATTTCTTCCTTCGGTCTAGTCTAAATCTATCCTTTTTAGTTTAAAACTGTTACCTCTTGTCCTATTGCAACAGGCCTTATGAAAAGGTCTGCTTGTGATAGGTATCAGAGAGCTGGTAACTAGATAGGCATTAAGCCTCATTCAAGGCTTCCCAGTCCTAACCAGTGCTGTAATCCAGATATTATTTGAAATACTGTGGTGCCCAGTCTGGGGGAAGGAAAAAAAAACCCCAAACAAAAACAAACAAACAAAAAAAAACCCCAGCCTTCTGTGGGATTTTGCACTGCCTTGGATATCTTGAGCAGTGTCCAGGACATACTGAGGAGTCTGTGTCCCTGAGCATGCAAATGCACATATCACTTTCCAAGCAGTGTCCCAGGCACTTGCCTACACAAGCCTCTTCCATACATGCATCTGAAAGGACATGGGGCTGGAGGACTACACTTTAGATACATGAAGGGGTTCCCAGGGCATTTCACTCCCAAATTCTACCCCTGACTGCCACCAGCAAAATGACCGTTCTAAGTCACTTTTCTCAAAATTGATTTCCTTTTATGTAAAAGGGATAATAAATCCTACCAGACAAAGTCAAAAGAAAGGTTACAAATTGTAGTTGTACATAAATCAATATAAAGCTGAAACTTGCACTAAGAATTTAAGTTGAATCTCAAGCACACTTACATTTAATACTGCTTCATATGTTATTCAATCATTAAGTATTACATGAATCGTGTGAAAGAAAGCAAGCTATGTTAATCTTACCATGGATTTTACATTAACAAATCCCGTGAATTAATCTTGTGTGGCTATTGCTTGCTTTTAGTTTTATAAAAATATAATTTTGAAGTTATAAATGTGAGATACGGCAGACATACTGGCAGCTTTAGGTACAATACATGAACATGCCCTATCGCCCCTTTTTCTCCCTAAAGTTTCCAGTCAGCACCGAACAGACCCAGCCTTTGCTGATAAAACCTGATATGATTACAGCCTCTGGCAGTTCAGCGGTTTTCTTAGTTTTACATTCATTGAAGCCTTAGGAAATGAAATGCAAGGAGCGAGGATGAAATAAGTGTCTCGTATAAACTGTATGCTCTGACCATTGAGTTATGAAGCGCACAAAACCTTAGCAATACTTCACCTACTAACACACAGGAAAATATTCATCTCCTACACACACATGCATACTTACACATGCATGTGGTATTGTTCAAAACAAACACCAGCAATGCAGCAGGATTCAAACATTTCTGCCTTCAAAATCATTAGGATTTTGTTTTCGTTTTAATTTTTATAATTATTTTTGGCAGAAGTTTTTTCTGATTTAACAAATCACATATCTTGTAATGATGAAAAGGAAAAGGATTTTTGTTGTAAATTTTATATTATTTTAATGTCTGGTCAGGGAAGCAGAAGACAGTGTTATCCGTCCTCACATGTATACTGCAGGTATAGATAAAATATAATAAATAGATTAAGTTTGCACACAGAAGTGTAGGGACCAGATATCTTTTATCCAGAGGGCTTCAGACACATATCTTCATGATTTTCCTATCTACAAACTCTGGGAAAAGTAAGGAAGGGAGCACATTGCGCAGAAATACTTCAACTGTAAAAAACATCATTTGGGCATCACTGAGTCAGAATGATAGAATCACAGAATAATTTGGGTTGAAAGGGACCTTTAAGGGTCTTCTAGTCCAATCCCCTTCAATGAGCAGGGACATCTTCAACTAGATCACGTTGATCTGAGCCCTGTCCAGCCTGACCTTGAATGTTTCCAAGGATAGGGCATCTACCACCTCTCTGAGCAACCTGTTCCAGTGTTTCGTTGCCCTCATCATAAAAAAATTCTTCCTCCTATCTAGTCTAAATCTACCATCTTTTAGTTTAAAACCTTGACATAGCTTCTGGGAGGACCTGTTCCATGATTTTCCCAGGTACAGAGGTGAGTTTGACAGATCAGTAGTTCCCAGGGTCCCCCTTTCAACCCTTTTTAAAGATGGTGCAATGTTTCCCTTTTTTCCAGTCACCAGGAACTTCACTTGACTGCCATGACTTTTCAAATATATGGTGAGTGGCTTGGAAACTACATAAGCCAATTCCCTCAAGATTCTGGGATGCATCTCATCAGGTCCCATAAACTCATGTATATTCAGGTTCCTCAAGCAGTCACAAACTTGATCTTCTCTTACAGTGTGAGGGACTGTGCTCCCCCAGTACCTGTCTTGTGGTCCATCCAATTGAAAGATGTGGGAAGAAAGGTTTCCAGTGAAGACTGAGGCAAAAAGGTTGTTGAGTTCCTCATCTGTTGTTACCAGTTTGCCAGTCTTGCTTATTGAGGGGATACACTTTCTTTGACCTTCCTTTTCTGGCTGACATACCTGTAGAAGCCCTTATTAGTCTTTGCATCCCTTGCCAAGCTCAGCTGCAGCTGCACCTTGGACTTCCTGACCCCATCCTTACACAACTGGGCAGTGTCCATATACTCTTTCCAGGGTACCCGTCCCTGCTTCCACTGGTTGTGCCTTTAGTTTGCCTTCTTGCCCTTTAGTTTGACCAGCAGGTCTCAGTTTGACTCAGGTTAGTTTGACTCAGCCATCCCGGTCTCCTGCCTTCTTTTCCTGATTTCTTACACCTGGGGATCAAAAGCTCTTGCACTCTATGGAAAGCATTCTTAAAGATCTGCCAGCTTTGTTCTGCTCCCTTGTCCCTGAGGACAATTTCCCAGGGGGTCCTATTGACTAACTCCTTGAAGAGCTGGAAGCTTGCTTTCCTAAAATTCAGGGTCCTGACATTACTCTTTGCCTGACCTATATCCCTTAGGACAGTGAACTCCACCAGCGCCTGATCACTGCGGCTCAGGCTGCCTCCAATCTTGACATCACTGACTGCTCATTTGCACTGGTGACCAACAGGTCCAGTTTCACATCCCCCTGTGGTAGGGCTGTCTATTACTTGGCTTAAGGAGTTATCCTCAATGCACTTCAGGAGTCTTTTGGATTGCCTGCAGCTCACCGTGCTGCTTTTCCAGCAGATATTAGGGTGTCCCAGCAGGGCAAGAGCCTGAGAGCCCAATGCCTCCTTCAGCTGGAGGAAGAAGGCTTTGACAACAGGCTTCCCTTGGTTGGGTGGCCTGTAGCAGACACCAACCCCAATGTTCACTTTGCTGTCTCGGTCTCTAGTTCTTACCTTCTTCAGAAAGATTGTCTGTCTGTCTGACCCCTGTCCTGTAGCCTATGGCTGGGGAGGCAAAGTAGGTGTAAGGGGCACAGTGGATGAAAAAGATTGCTAGGGTCTGCTCCAGGGGTGCATTTCTGTGGTTTACATTGAACAACATGGAGAAAATTCAGAAATGCATCTTGGGGCATGTTCTGCAACCACTGCCTGTCTCTGAGGGCAGCTATCAGGACACTGCTGTCCCTCAGCCCTACGTCTGCCACCTCTACAACACAAAAGGACTTTTAAAATCAAAAAGTGAGGCACTTCAGTTATTATATGCACACTTGTGATTAGTGTTTTAATTTCATTTGAGATGTAACCATTTGCATGCATTTGTTTTCTCTTCCTTTTCTTTCTCCATTCACTCTTTCAGCGTCACTGTCACACTCCCTTTTGATCCATAATCTATCACAACATTGTTTGCTTTTGCATAGGCCTGATCATCATTTCTAGTCAAATTAAGTGTTCCACAAAAACATTGCTGAAGCCAATTTTAGCATTTCAAGTCCTGTTTCTTTATTCCCCACTAACACTCATTTCTACCTCTGTACTAGCCTGAATTTAGTTCCTCACATGAGGAACCAAAATGAGTCACTGATGTATTCAAAAAGGAGCCCAGCAAAAAAAAGGACCAGCTTTTTCTGGCAGGATCAGTTCCCCATCCTAGTGCACAGCCACACAAATTGCTCTGCAGGTGGATATAAGGAGTGGCTGAAGGCAGGAACAATGCACAGGAACAGAGGCTGGAGTTTTGGGTACTGGTTAACCTAGCATCACTGACTGAAAACATTCATATCAAATGGTGACGTATATATAAAACCTGAAGCCATGTTAGCTGATACTTGAAAGAATATATGGATGGTGTAGAAATACAATATCCCCAACCCTTAAGTGCAAGATACTGTGACACTTGCTACTAGATTAGTTAACACTTTCTGTCAAATTCCCAACAGAATTTCCTAATAACTCCCTTGGATTTGACACTACTGTTCTAACCTTTTCCTATCCAAAAAATAAAAGACACAAAATATCAATATATATTTTGTACTTGATACAGTTTTCAATTAAATGCACTCATACTAGGCATAATGACTGCAGCAAAGCTGTTAGTAATCAAGGAGTTAAAATGTAATATTATAAATTATATAATTTTAAAAAATATATTTATAGAACCAATAATCTAAAACTAAACATGCTGATGAGAGCTGTTAGTGTAGGAGCATACTCATATCCCATGTTGAAAACTGAAAATTGTAGGGATAGGCTGTTAAAAATAAGCCCTTGCTGGGATGAAATTTCCAGGAGGTATTTCTTCTACCTTTAAACTTTACTTTTCATTTCTATTCTTCAGAAAGCTGTTAAAGAGGTTTAATAGACTAATTCTAAGGTTTTCTGGTTTCCCTCCCTTACCTATATTAGAACGATATTCGCAACATATAACTTATGCAAATACTTGTTCTAGGAATTACAGAGGAAAGAACTAGATTTTCATCATTACTGTTGTTATATTATTAATATTGTTGGCTATTAAATAATACTATTATTAAATATGATAAACATCAGAATATCTGATTTTTTTCTCAATTAAAATTAAGTTCTACTGAGGAAAGGTAGTCTGTTTTCCTGAAAATTTATGTCCGTTTCACACAAAAAAATTCATCATTGAAAATAGAAATTGACAATGGTTGGATTCTAAAGACCTAAATTCCAACTTCAAAGTCCCAGAACTTCATAACTTTTGATAACTATGCTGTTCAGGCAAAATGCACAGGAATGAAATGAAAGAAAGAAGTAAAGTTATCTTCAAAGCTGAGATCCAAGACACCTAAATTTAATCACTTAGAAGGAAGGTATCAAATGTATGCTTCTTGGCTTGCAATATCTTAGCAGTTAATAGAAATATGGGCATTTCTAATATGTGATTTATCTCCTTGTCTTATATATCACGTTTAAGATGAGATAAATTGCACTCTAAAGGGCCTACCTGTCCTTTCATCCTATTGTGTTAATGCAGGGAAATCTAAGATTTTTGTTTTGCTCTAAATGGGTATACGTTACAGAACAGGAGAGGACCATTCTAAGGAAATAGCTTGAGTTATGAGGTCCAATATTCATAGTTGGATGTTACCTGCAACAAGTGAGATAGAGAGAGGAAGGAGGTTATAAAATTAACCCTAGTTGACATTGTCATTTGTGCTTAGAGCCAAAGAAAAGTGTAAGCAGCAGAAACCCCAGTTAATTATAAGTAAATTGTTGTAACTGCCGTAACTGAAAACTGGTGGAATATTTTATATGGTTAGAAGATTGAAATCTTATATGTCATTTCTAAGAACAACATAATGATGAAAGGGACAAAAAGATCATAAGATTCAGGAGAGTCTTTTATCCATGCTTGCTATAAATCAATAGACGAAATGAGAGAATAGCAAGGGTTTTATTTAGAGCAGAAGTCTTGGATGCAGGAAACAAAAATAAGGTGTTATGGGGGAATTATCTAACAGACATTCTGAAAATGCAACACAGGCTAGTAATGCAACAGTGGAGTAGCTAAAAATTAAAAAAGGTTTTTTGAAATAAAAGTTGTTCTACGCTTCATACCCAAGAGTTAATAAGTATACTTTGGATATAATTTTGATTAATGAAGATGCAAATGCCGTAGAATATATAGAAATGTATATATAGAAAGCCCATCAGAGGACTGGATTCTCCCATCTCACGAAGCTGTCAGTGACCATGACAGCCTGACAAATAAATGTATTTCCCCCATTATAGACCATTAATTGTAATTATTAGTCCTTCAGGCTGACACTGACACTCATATTACACATTGTTACTCCTATGGTCTTTTTTTCTAAGGTCAGGCTTTGCTGAATCCCTTTCTTGTGCGGAAGAGTCATAGCTGGGACATCATCAGTAGCAATCCATTGTCTTCAACCAGAGGATAAGGGAATCATGAAAAATGAACTGCCAAAGAGTTCTTTGCATGGTCAGCGATCCAAGAAATGCCAAAGATTTTCTGTATACTTTGACATATAGCAAATTATTCCTTCGTGAATTCCTTGTGAACATAGAGTGAACAAATTTATGTAAAAAAAAATATATATATCCTAAATCACTTGCAGATCTGTACCTTCCCATCTCAATAAAAAATAGGAAAACCTTTTTTATGCCAGGTCTTAAGAAGATACTGTTACACAGGCAAACTTTTCCTCCAACTATGACTCATGCTTTTAAGGTTTTGCTGAATACACCAGCAGCGTGAAATAACAGCTTTTGAGAATTTTATGTGTAATTTATTCTCTTCTTTTTCATCACACTAAGAAAAATTAAAAATGCATATTTCAGACCAGCCATATTTTCTGACATTCATTTTCATTCAGTGATTTATTTTGGCTTGAATTATCAGCAAGAGATTTAACCACTGCAACATACTTTGAAAATTACTTACGTGTGTATATGTTACACAACTTGCTTGAAATATTCCTGAAAATCCCCTTTTCAAGTTGGTGATAAATATTTTCAAATAGACAATCATTTCTTCTTTTCTTTCAATTAGGATTTAAGACATATTTCAAACCATAGTTCCTTCCTACAATAATTTTATTTCACTTGAGCAACACTCTCTGTATAAGCACTGTTTTTTGGATGCTCGCCCTGAGCTATATGCATCGTTACATACAATGGTAAGTCTTCTTTGCTCCAGGTTTTCCCACTTCTCTCCAAAATTTGTGAGGAAGGCTTACTAGTAAAGACCAAGCACATGAAAGCTTTGAGTACCTTGGCTTTTCCGTGTTCTTTGCCACCACATCTCCTGTCCCATTTAGCAGTGGGTCCACATTTACCCTAGCCTTCCTTTTGCTGCTGAAGTACTTCCATAAACCCTTCTTGTTCCCTTCAAGTCCCCTGTCATATACAACTCCAGATGGGCTTTGGCTTTCCCAATGCCACACCTGCGTGCTCTAGACCATGGAGCACATGTCTCTAAATCCATATCTCATTTGCTTCCTTTTTTCTTGTTCAAGACTTTTCAGGAGCTACTTGCTCCTATGTACAGGCTTCCTGCCACATTTTCTTGCCTTGTGCACGTTGGGTTAGATTGTTCATTGGTTTGGAGGAGGCAATCGTGGAAAATTAGCCAGCTTTTCTGGACACCTTTTCTCTCAAGGACCATCTCCCATGGGATTCTTCCAAGAAGGTTCCTGAAGAGGCCAAAGATTGCTCTTCTGAAATGCATGGTTGAGATTCGGATATTTGTCTTGTTCTTCTCAGGATCTTGAACTCCACCATCTCATGGTTACTACAGCCAAGCTTTCTAGCTCTACCCCAACTTTCATCACTTGACCAGCCCCTCCCTCTCTGCAAGTACAAGGTTTGGTAAAACATCTACCCTTTGTCAGCTCCTCCATCGCCTGTGTCAGCAAGCTGTCATCAATAGACTCCAGAAATCCCTGGATTGCTTGTGGCCTGCTTGGTTGCCCTTGCAGTTAATATTGGAGTGGCAGAAGTTCCCCATGAGAACCAGGGCCTGTGACCATTTACTGTTACCCGTCTGTATTAATTCAGAAATAGCTGGAAAATTAAGACCATATTAGGGTGGATATTCCAGTGCTACAGGCTACTTCCTTTTTGATCGCAGGTTATTCCCATTTTTATACATTATACTTTGTATCAAAATCTGAAGATCAGTCTGAAAGGTTAAAACATAAAAAAAATGCAGATCTAAAGCCTTTAATCTCTACCTCCCAGTAGTCTAAACCAAGAAGAGAACACATTATTCAACAACTTGCAAGCTTTGAAATTCCCATTATTTTTTTTATTTTTTTAATTGATTTATATTTTATCTTTAGAGATGTTTCATAGTCTTTATTTGGTCTTGCTGAAACTTTCAAAAACGTTAATATCTAAGAATAGTTTCTCATCTTTTTTTTTATTTTCTATTTATTATATGACAAAAGCAAAAGGCAGAGCTAGTTCAAGTCACTCTAACAGTGCAGCCTTCAAAAGACTCATGTATATGATTAGCTTCTGTCAAGTAATGGCAAATATTCCCATTAGATTCAGTATCACTACTTTCAGGAGGAAGTGCTCAGTAAAGATTACACATTGTGTATATCTGTAATCATGTTTCCTTTCAGCAGAGCAAATTCTGAAGATGAAAATTATCACTGACAATAAACCAAATAATTTTACTGCCACTTCTCAAAAAATGACATCTACATTTGCAGTATCTTAGGTTTGCTCAGCTTAGGGGTAGTATATTGAAGTGTGGTGTGGGCATGTAAGGAATTGGAAAAGCCCCACCTGCACAGCTGTATGCATAGCAATTGCCTTTGGCCATCATATATACTGAGTTCAGTTTGTGTTTTCTGTGTAGGTGGCAAAATGTTTCAGTGAGTTTTAACCTCTTCTCTTGTAGAAGAGCTG
Organism: Falco rusticolus; assembly: GCF_015220075.1. Lineage (NCBI taxonomy): Eukaryota > Metazoa > Chordata > Aves > Falconiformes > Falconidae > Falco > Falco rusticolus. The sequence continues at coordinate 88,307,739 of NC_051192.1, read as the reverse complement.
GGAACAATGCAACACAAATATTATTGTACAAACTTATGTTATCTCAGAACAAGATCCCCAAGAAGCAGGAATATAGTCGAGGTGGCACAATTTTGAATCTTCGGCCTTAATTTGTTACAATCAGGAACACAATTTAAAATAAACTATTGGTTGCTATGGGTTCTCCAGCACCCTCACTAGCTACTGAAAAACAGAGCATAATTAAAACAAAACAAAACAAAAATATCTTTATAAGCAGACAATTAAATGTAACTGCAGGAGCTAATATTTACAGAAGACATAAATAAAGAACGTTATTTTTGTCTGGTGCCTATGAATCTCAAAATATCTTTATCCAAAAGCTTTGCAACATAGTTTTATTTTGCATTGCACATAAGTTTGCTAGATAAGGAGCTATTGTAAAAACTGTCACAAACTCACTTTCTTGTTAAATTCAATGGATAGAAAGAAATTAACTAGAAATGCTTCCAACCTTAAATAGCTTCCCACAGAAGATCAACAAACAACTATAAATTTATATGTCCAGGATCACTGAAACATGTGAATGAATACAGAGAATACAATATGAAAGTCTTCACAAAAAACAAGCTCTGAAAAACTACTCTTAGCAAAACTGAAGTCCATTCTACTTTGGCAATCTGATGATGTTTGGAACCATTTGACTGCACACATTTGCAGCAATTTTATGAAAAAAAAATATACAGAATAATATATTTCATTATAAAGTATTTAATTGACTTATATAGAGTAAAATTGAATTGAAAGTATGAACTCTCAGTTGCATTATATGACCTCCAAAAAAACTTTTATAATTTTTAAAATGCAGGGAGGATCAGAACAACTAAAAGTGCAAGGTCATTTTCAGAATAATTTGCTCATGTTGATCTCATTTTAGGATCATTTTGATAAATGTTATCTGAGGTTTAAACATGAGATAGGTTGACAAAGGAAGAAAGATTAAAAAAAAAAAAATTAAGAAGGGAGGAAACTGAGCTTTACAAAAGCCTCCCAAAAGTATACTTTTCAGCCATACAAGGATTCCGTGTCCATTCAATATTAAAAAAAAAGGAGCAAACAAACAAAACCAAACCACCCTCTTGCTTTCTTATAATCTGGAAAAAAAAAAAAAAAGGTATGCAACAATATTTTCTCTTTTTTCCTTTTTTTTTTTTTTGAGAAAAAAAAGGGGTGGGTGGAATGGAGGGAGAAAATAAAATCACAGAAAAAATGAAGTTAAATATAAAGTTTGTTTTGGTTTTTTGAGCAATATCTTTCAAAACAGTCATACATGGATAACTAAAAAAGTTTACATATATAGATGGATGGATGGATGTTTGTGTGTGTATATATAAAATATGCACACACACATATATAAATATACATATATATTTCTACATCACTGAAAACACTTTTAAGAATATTAGTTGACATATCACCTTTACACTAATCCATTCTGCTTTATAGGGTTATATAAATATATAGATACATAGATATATTGATAAACATTTGTTCACACACAAACATGCATGTGAGAGGCTGAATATGTACATATATGTACCAGACATACACAATGCATTTATTTTAACAGTCACTCTATATTTTTAGTCATTGGATTGCAATTTAGGAACCTGCATAAAGCTGTTACCACTGCAGAAAAGGTATAAAAGGGATGATATATATGTCCGGTTTTCTGAGAAATGTCCACATACAATTCTTGTCTATGTCAATGTAATTACCTGTGATGTATGTGTTGAAGATTAAATATACACATCATATATATTTGTATATATGTTTACATATGCAACGTATGCTTGAGAAGTACAACATACATAATCAGGTGTGTGAGTGTATATATATATAGTATATAAAATTTTTAATGGTAATCATATAACCCTTATATCCATAAACATGAGTTTATTCAGTTCCACTACATACACAAGCTTGCCTTTTCCAGCTGGTCCAAAAAAACAAACCAAACCAAACAAAATAAAACAAAAGACTGGGGGGAGGGAGATTATCACTATCTACAAGATATCTGCTACCTAAGACACAAAAGCTATAATTCTCTTAAATGTTCAGATCAAAGTTCCTGAAAAAGCATGTGCACCTCCTTGGAGAAAAGTCAAGGACACCATGTTGGTACCTCCTTTTTTTTCAGACTGCTCCAGGAGATCGATAGACATCCAGCTTACTCACCCCTGAAAGCCTGGATGATTGCCTCAGTCTTTCATAGCAGTCAGACCAGTTACCCTCAGGGTGCTCGGCCCACCAAACTGGAAGAAAGGGAGAGGAGCAGAATGAAGTTCCTGTAATCCAAGAAGAAGCAGTTAATGACCTGCTGCTCCACTTGTACATGAACAAGTCCATGGGGCCGAATGGGATCCACCCAGGGGTACTGAGGGAGTGGTGGAGGGGTCCACCAATGTGCTCTCCATCATTTCTCAACAGTTCTAGCTAACTGGGGAGGCCTCAGAGGACTGGAGGCTAGCCAATGTGACACCCACCTACAGGAAGGGCAGGAAGGATGATCTGGGGAGCTACAGGCCTGTCAGCCTCACCTCAGAGCAGATCTTCCTGAGCATCACCATGTGGTGCATGCAGGACAGCCGGGGAATCAGTCCCAGCCAGCAGGGGTTTATGAAAGGCAGGTCCTGCTTGACTAACCTGATCTCCTCCTATGACAAGATGATCCACCTACCTAGTGGATGAGGGAAAGGCTGTGGATGCTGTCTGCTTGGACCTTAGTAGAGCCTTTGACAACTGTCTCCCACAGTTCTCTCCTGGAGAAACTCAGATGCTGCATGAATGGCAGGAGGCACAACTGGCTTCTTCCTGTACACCAGAGCACATCACCAGCACAGGGTCTGTCTTCCTGCCACCCAGAAGCATGTTCAGCAACCAGGCAAGCGGGAAATCATCATCACTGGTCATAAGCAGTGAAAACAGTCTTTGAGGAAGATTCCTTCTTTCCTTGACCTCTGTTCCCATTTTACTGTGCATAACCAAATATTTTGGTTACTGCTTGCATTATGAGATGATGTGCCTGAACAACAAAAATTTCCCTCCTGCAAGCAGTTGTACAGGGATACTTGAATATTAAAAGTTAGAGAGTCTGAGTATTACAAGGCTTAGAAAAATGCTGGGTTCAGCCTCATTGCTATCCTCTTGAGGTGTAGGTATGAGTGAAACAGATTGCTAGTTACTGTACTTGAAAATGATTGGTGATGAAAATTGCATGTGAAAATTAAGAGGGATGAGAAAAAAAAATAGCTGTTCAAATGTTACAGTAGCAATTTCTATGTTATGTAATGCCCTTAATGGGATAACTGGGACATATACTGACATATCGCTTTTGACACGTCAAATCCTGAGAAGAAATCGTATTCCTTACACTGTGAAGATTCATTGTGCAGAAGAAGAGCATGGTGGTTTGGGACTTGTGTCTCTTCCAATGCCACTTTGTAGGATGTAGTCACAAACGTTCTGTGCCTCACTTCACCCTGAAAACAATAGGAAGAAAATGCACTTTTGAGAATAAACAGGAATGGTTATCCAGCCACCTTCAACTGAATGCTGTTAAGAGTTTATCACATTCAAGCTCCTTCTCTTGAACTCTGATTACCTGGAGAGCTTCATAAATGTAATACGTAGACTAAGGAGTCTTTCCAGGTGTGTTCTTACCTACCAGGTGCTAAAGGTGCCTACCAGCCATTGAATGCAATGGTTATCCTGGTGATAAAGGATACAGAGAGGGTAGAATTACTGAAAACCTTCTTTGCTTTAGTCTTTACTGCCAAGGCTATCTCTCAGGAATCTGAGACCCTGGAGGAAAGAGAGAAAGTCTGGAGAAAGGAAGACTTTCCCTTGGTCAAGGAGAGTGACGTTAGAGATCACTTAAGCAAACCTGACACCCACAGATCCAAGGACTTTGATGGGATACACCCTCGAGTGCTGAGGGAGCTGGTAGATGTTATTGCTAAGCCACTGTCCATCATCTTTGAAAGGTCATGGAGAACAGGAGAAGTGCCTGAGGGCTGGAGGGAAGCCAATGTCACTCCAGTTTTTCAAAAGGTCTTGCCTTTGGAACAAGGACCAAGGAAACTGCAGGTTGGTCAGCTTCACCTCCATCCCTGTGAAGGTAATGGAATAGCTCATCTGGAGGTCATCTCAAAGTTTGTGAAGGAAAAGAAGGTTATCAAGAGTAACCAAAATGGATTCACCAAGGGGAAATCATGTCTGACCAACCTGGTAGCCTTCTATGATGGAATGACTCTCTGGGCAGATGAGGGAAGAGTGGTGGATGTCATCTACCCTGACCTCAGCAAGGCTTTTGACACTGTCTCCCATAACATCCTCATACGTAAGCCCAAGAAGTGCGGGTTAGGTGAGTGGGCAGTGAGGTGGACTGAGAACTGGCTGAATGGCAGAGCTCAGAGGGCTGTGATCAATGGTGCAGAGTCTGGCTGGAGGCCCTGGGCCAGCGGTGTGCCCCAGGGTCCGTGCTGGGTCCAGTCCTGTTCAACTTGCTGCTCAGTGACCTGGATGGAGGGACAGAGTGTGCCCTCAGCACGTCTGCTGGTGATACAGAGCTGGGAGGAGTGGCTGACACACCAGGAGGCTGCTCTGCCGTTCAGTGACACCTGGCCAGGCTGGAGAGCTGTGCAGGGAGGAACCTGATGAAGTTCAACCAAGGCAAGTGCAAGGTCCTGCACCTGGGGAGGAACAGCCCCATGCACCAGTACAGGCTGGGAGCTGACCTGCTGCAAGGCAGCTCTGAGGAGAAGCACCTGGGAGTTCTGGGGGACAGCAAGCTGCCCACGAGCCAGCAGTGTGTCCTGGTGGCCAAGAAGGCAAATGGGATCATCCTGGGGTGCATTAGGAGGAGCGTGGCCAGCAGGTCGAGGGAGGTGATCCTCGCCCTCTGCTCTGCCCTGGTGAGGCCACATCTGGAGAGCTGTGTCCAGCCCTGGGCTCCAGAAACTGGGGAACTACTGGAGAAGGGCCAGCGGAGGGCTACAAGGATGACCAGGGGACTGGAGCATCTCCCTTGTGAGGGAAGTCTGAGAGAGCTGGGGCTGTTGAGCCTGGAGAAGGGAAGCCTGAGAGGGATCTTATTAACATCTACAAATATCTTGAGGGCGAGTGTCAAGAGGACGGGGCCAGGCTCTTTTCAGTGGTGCCCAGTGACAGGACAAGGGGCAATGGGCACAGACTGCAACGCAGGAATTTCCACCTGAATGTGAGGAAAAACTTCTTTACCTTGGTGGTGACAGAGCCCTGGAACAGGCTGCCCAGAGAGGCTGGGGAGTCTCCTTCCCTGGAGACATTCAAACCCCGCCTTACTAACTAATAATAAACTAATCACTTAATTGGCATGATAGAGAAAAATCAAGGTGGGGTGGAGCTGAGTGGAGTGGGTAGCCCACAAAGCAAGGCAGATCAAATAAAATACTGATTTAGTATTTCATTATGGAACATGCTGTTAAGTAGGCCCCAAAGCATTAATAGTCTCTGAGGCAGTCCCTGCCTGTCTTTAAAAGGTTTAAGGAACCCAGAACAACATGTTTTTAAATGAACTTACGCTCCCAGCTAAACATCTCCAATAAAAGATATTGCAAGGCAAAATATTGTTAGCTGTTTTCCCTAAAATTAAGTAGTACATGTTGAAATATGTAATACAGTAATTGCCTAAAGATTTACAACTCCCAGAATAGTGACAGAAGTAGTTAGCTGAGATTACTGATTACTAAACAACACTTTCTAATGTTACAGTTTCCTTATGCTCCTTATGCCCCCAATGAACACAGCTGTCCTCCTCTCCTGGACAAAACAAATTTTCTGTTGTCACAAATCTAGTATACCACCTCTTTTTTTTTTTTTTTTTTTTTTTTTTTTTTTCTTGGAGGGGTGGGGGTGTGGGGTTTTTTTTGTTTGCTTTTTTGTTTGTTTGTTTGTTTTTAACCAGAATCTACTATAATAATTTTTTTTATTCTTTTTTAGGCATCCTAACTTGGGAATGTAACTGTAGTACAAGAAGAAAATTAAAAATCAGATTTTCAGATCAGGGCAAATAGAGAAGTTGCCCTGTGTTAATAAAGCACTGCTCTGGGAATGGCTTAAAGTTTAGCTATGCTATGGATGTACTATGTATTTTAAGCAGAAGCATTTTGCTCAGTGTCCCACTTCCCCTGAGATAAATAAGGACAACTTGGCATTTGCTAACCTGTGATTTCAAATGGCTTCTATCTAAAAAATGAGGCACACCTGCAATTATTTAACTGCCAAAGTGAAACATATCTGGACTGGCCAGGACAGTATTATACAATTATGCCTTTATTTAAATAAATAGATAACTCTGGTAAATGCTGCTGGAGGCTTTTGAGCGGCTGCAATCAGCTATATATCTAAGTGTCTTTGCAAGAAAGCTAGTTTTTCCTCTTTTCATTGTCTAAATGTCTACAAGAAGATACTGAAGTTTAGCGGGTACCATAGACTTAATAAGGAATAATGATAACCCTACCTGGAATAAGAAACATTTCCATATTAAGCTCATATACCTAGCGGTCTGCACAGACTAGGCTGATTTTCTGTAGCTGAGAAAAAGAAGAGGGAGGAACTGCATCACTTCATAGCTAACCATCACAAGTTGTCTTGTTCTCACTGTCAGTCCTTCTCTTCCCTACTCTAAAGCCTTCTCTGCCTTCCCTAGAGCTGCCTTGTGTCCCTTCTCTTTGCTCTTTTACCTTAACATGAAAACGCTCAGCAAGCATCAACAGCAGATGCAAAGAACTGAAACACACTTCAAGGAACAGGAATAGCATTTGTAGTATTGCTGACCCTTTATTCTTGACATAAATGCTTCTTGCTCTGAAAAAAAAAAAAAAAAAAAAAAAAAAAAAAGGGGGGGGGGCAGTTCTGGATTGCCAGTGAGTTAGCTGTAGAGCTGCAGTACAAAAATCACACAACCCTTTCTCAACCAATTGAAACAGATTTGACAAATTCCATATGCAAGTGTGTATTAAACCTTTTCAATGCAGGCACATGCTTATTGCATATTTTAACATGAATACTCCTTGCATGTTAAAGAACAGAAAGTGGAGAGAAAAAATTCCATGCTATAAAAAGCTTTCATGATTAGGTAATTGAAGCTATGCTGGGTCAGCTGCCAGTAGACTGGAAGCAGGACAACCACACAGTGCCTTGATTTGATAGAACTGACAGAAAGAGGCATGGTGAGGTGGGTAGTTATTAATCTGAGTTTTTCTAATCGCTGATCTCTCTGCATCTGATTTCATCCTCTTTCTATATCTCTTTCTACACAGAGTTCAACCCCTATCCATTGATTCCTCTTCTTTTACATGTATTGGATCTGATCCACAACTGAAAGAAATCTAAGGAAATGCTGTTTGATCCTATGGAATAAAACATATTCTGATATGTATAGCATAGGGAAATATATACATAACAGCTGCTTTAGCTTCCATACAGCTATCTGACAAGACAAGTCCTGAGAACACAATAAGCTTGAACAAGCCCTCTGCAGTCTCCAGTACCACTTGGGAACCTCTGTATCAGTCCTGGCAGAAAACTGTTTCCTCCTTTTTCTACTTTAGGTGCTTTACGCCCAATTTTCCTCTCCTTTTTTCTCCTACTCCTTCAACCTCACTGATTTCTTTTATTAAAAATTTGAAAGCAATATTCATAAATATGTCTATCATTTGAGTAATAAACCTAATGATAGATACAAGTGGTTGAACAGATTAGTTTTTAGTTATGCTGTTGACTTTCTGACTTCTGTCAGAGAAAAATAAGACAGCTGATGTCTTTAAAGTTCTATTTTAATTTCATACTTGTTATGATGTTTTATAGTTATCTTAAAAGCCTCTAAATTTCTCTTGCAATGGAACTATATTACAAGGAGAATTATATGACATAGAAGAGGATGTATTTATGCCCAGCAAAATAACTGTGTTATCAATGCTTTATGAATAACTTGCAAAATATTAAGAAAGTATATTTAGAGAACTGATTTGAAACAAATTCTTTACACATAAGCTCTTTATACTTTCTTAATTACAGTTTCTTAAAAATTCTTGCTTGCTTCTTGGGCTGAAATGTCAGAAAATAAAAGTAGTGACCAATGTTATTGTGTGGGAGTTAAATGCATATTTTCATGTATTAGGTTTATTCAGACAATATAGAATGACTGGTATCACTTCAAAAAAAATCATGGTTTATTGAATTGCATATATCCTTCTACAAGACACATTAGTTCTACAAAGCATTCTTAGTAAAAAATCTACACATTATGTACAAAATCAATAAAAATTATTTGAAGACTGTAAAATGGTCTACTGTGAAACACTTCAAAGAGCTCCATCTCTTTTACTCACAAACGAAAAAGTTAAAAAATTATAAGGATATAATTTGATAGTGATGAATAAGTAGCCGGATGCTAAGAAAAGACTAGATATCAAGTCATAGAGACCAAATCCGCTGGATCCCCATCTCTTCCAGCCTCTCAGGCACAGAATGAAAGCAAGCCTTGTCCTGCAGAGTCCTTCCCACCCAGGGCCCAACTCCCGTCCTGACCCTTTGGTTCCCCAACTGTGAACAGGCGCTGAGCAGGCTGTCTCCCCTTCCCCTTTCTCCCTGGCTTTGGAAAACCTGTTTTGGCTGTGTTACTGAGAAGCTTGAGCCAGGTCTTGTTTTACACCATATGCAACCCAAGGACATTTTTACATGTAAATCATAAACTTAAATGGCATTTGGTGGAGCCTGAATACTTTAGATTCTGAAAATAGTTTCTGTTGGACTGTCCATGGCACAGATTTGCAGAATGTTTTCTCAGTTAGTCTGAGCCAGCTCCATCTAATAGGAGAAGTGCTACTCAGTGTAGCTGCAAAACCAAACTGGACTTTTCAGTTAATAATACACACACAAAAACCCCCAAACCAACCATAAGAGAGAAAACTAAGAAGTCTGTATTGTATTTACACCCGCTCTAAGTGCAACTCTGGACAAGGTACTATTATTGCTAAAAAGAATACCTTGCTTTGTTTTATGTTGCTTTTATGCTTGAGTCCTGACCTTGACATTAAACATAGCTTGCTGGAATCTTGAGAATTCTTTTTTTTTATTATTAATCCAGTCACACTGGATTTTTCAATTTACAACTTCTACTGCTAGCTTTTATTCTTTACAAAGGTTATTTTTATTGTTGTTTCTATATAGCAAGTGCTGTTATTTCATATGACTGGTATTAGGATTTTAGAATGTCTTAAATTATAGTCTTCTGGAACCATAACCGCTGATGGAAAATTAGTATAAAATGCCACAGTCTTTAACAACACTTTCCCTTATAGGTCTCCATCACTCGACATTAAAATTTTTAGCAGATTCTGAATGCTTCCTGCAGCTTGGGGAAAATTCAGCTTTTTGAATGTGGAAATCAAAAATTTGGTGAGAGAGGAAAGACAGTAACAGTGAAATGTGCCACAGGTCATTCTAAGTAACAGCAACAAATGACATGAAACATTAGACATTAGAACAATTCCATAACATCAATGTCCTTTTTATGAGTAAATTGCTCCTCTGTGGATTTGTGTACTGACCAGGAAAAAGATATGACAAAAATGATCTTTTTATGTCCTTTTAAAATGATAAAAATAAGATAATCTCCAGGTGGTCTTTTTTTCATAAATCACTTTTAAGCTTAGTGGCTACCCTGTGTTGTGTTCTGACATCTTGACAATAAAAAAGTGCTTATAATGCTCCTGCGGGGTTTGTTCTAAAGCCTTTCCCTACTGTTCAGCAGTAAATCAGTGACTGACAGGATTCCTAACCTGCCACCTCCTGCCAGGGTGACATTAAATTTACACTATCTACTGTAATCTCCTTCCAGCTACCTAATAAGGACAAGAGAAAAGTCACTTTAGGTATCCCAGTTCCAAAGTCTTGAATAGTTTCTTCACAAAACTATACTAGTGGAGTTTTAGAAGGCACCTCATCTCAAACTGTTGTGACAGTCTGCTAAAATTACTTGGTCTCAATCAAAGTTGGGAAAGGGCTTAAAATTATAAACGTAAAAATTACTGTGCAACATAACATTCAGTTTTGTATATCTGCAGAGGAATATATCTGTACCTCTATACTGCTGTGTGTCTGCTCATCTAGCAATATAGAAAACTGTGAAGGTTGCATTGTCTCAGGACCAATGTGGCTCACTGCACGTGCCTGGTGGGAGGTTGACCCCTACCTTTGTGGGAGTGATTTTATTCTGGGCATCTTTGGTTTCCCACTCCAGCCAGCTGGCCTCTGATACTATTGGGGCATAAATTAGTTTGTGGTAAGATACTGACCTTCCTTGCCATGCTACAAAGCTTTTTGTTAGCCTCTGGAAATCACTGGTAAACACACTATTCATTGCAGTGCCCTGTCCGCAGCTGGGAGGAAAAGAGAAAGGAGGGAAAGATTCAGTACCTAGGAGTAATAGCACTGTCATGCTGCAGGAATGGTGCAGGAGGGCTTCCAGCAGGATTTCCTGGGCAGATGATTATCTGTTTTGCACTATCACAGGATCACAGAATGGCTGAGATGGGAAGGGACCTTTGGAGACTGCTGAGTCCAAACTGCCTTCTCAGAGCAGGATCAGACAGAGCAGGTTACACAAGACTGCGTGCATTTTCTTTACTTCCCCCCCAGTCAGGTATTTATACAGAGTGCTGAGATCCCCTTGAGCCTCCTTTTCCCCAGGCCAAAGAGTCCCAGATGTTTCAGCCTCTATGTCTCCTCACCAACATCGTTGTGGTCCTTTGCTGGACTCATTCCAGTATGCCCATGTCTCTCATACTGTGGTGCCTAGAGCTGGATCCAGCCCTCCAGCTGTGTCTCACCAGAGCCAGGTTAGTGAGGAAGCATCACCTCTCTTGACCTACTCCTTCTAATGCATCCCAGGATACTCTTGGCCTGTTTGGTTCAATAACACACTGTTGTATCTCATGTTCAGCTTGCTGACCACCTGAACCCCAGGTCTTTTTCTGCAAAGTTGTTTTGCAGCCAGTTGGCCCCCAGCATGAAGTGCTGCGTGGGCTTAGTCCTGCCCAGTGGTGGGACTTTGCACTTCCCCTTACTGAACTTCATGAGGTTCTTGTCAGCACTTCTCATAAAATAGGACTTAGTTTACAGGTCTGTGGAAAATTATGGGTCTAGGCTAAGTACCCTTCACAGTTTTTGTGGAAAAACTGAAAGAGTATTATGAAGAGTAAAGCAGCCTCTCCTCTGTGCCTTTCTGTGTTACGTTACAGAACCTTCTTTGAACTAGACTGGAGCAATGAGAGCAGCTCCACCAATGATCAGCTTTTGTCAGGCCAGCACAGACAACTTTTTAGCATGTTTTAAGAACAGAGTCACCAACAGCAGCATTTTTTATTACTTTTACTTAATGACACTGAATATAGATTCTTACACCTCAACAGACTCCAGCTGGCTCTACCATAGCTCCACTTTGATAAATTTTTCCTCAGCCAAGTATCAAAGGTTAAAAGTCTAGATCCTCATTAATAACTCATATAACAATTTTATGATCTTATAAAAGGGAAAAGAAGAATGAGGTGAATATCTACTGTTTTAGCAGCTATACAAATCCAGAAACTAAGTTCAGAAAATTCATTACTTCAGTTGCACAACTAAACATTATAAGAGGGAAAGAATTTTCTGTATGAGCTGTATCCAGTTTAGAATCAGCTCTTCCAAGTGTCGGTCAACACAGACATAAGGGCTTGGCCTTAAATCTAATGGTCTTAATTTATTTCAACAGAATCCACCAGCAGTAATGTTTTAGTGAGAACTGGGCTTTGACTCTTGTTTTTTCATGGCATGCTCAGCTGATTAATTTACAAGGACTATTTTACAAGCAGGAGGAACCTTACGCTTCTCAGTCATGTCCAGGCTAGAGATTTCCTGGGATGCAGATGAAAGAACCTTAGATCTGTTGTGTTTTCAAGCAATTCTGTCCAAAGCCTATTTAATCCATTTGTTTTCCACTAGAAAAAGAAAAGAGGAGAAAACCTGATTTCACATCCAAACCCATTTAAAAAATGATGCTGATGCTGAATAGTTATACTGGTTAATTACACTGGGTATGGATTCAACTTGAATCCCAAGCCTTTCAGGGTTACTTGATTTATTTTTTTCCATCTGGAAACATTCCAAATTCTGATAGACATTTTCAATAAATTATAAAATTGATTTATACTTTGCATTAGAACATTAAAACTGTGAATGTACAATGTGTTTATGTGGGCACACATGCATGAAGTTATTACATGCAAACTCACTTTGGAATTCAGCCAGCTCGTAAATAAGATTTTTCTTTGCTTCAGTCGGGCTTGAGAAAAATACATATACATTTTATACATACATATGTGTGTGTGCACCTACACTCCCCACACACACTCTTACACCTACCGATACCTATTCATGCATGTATAGATATGCACTATATGTAGTGTATATATATTGCTTATTGTTGCAGAAATTTTCTACATTTATAGATATAAATAGAGACACAGAGAGAGAGGAAAAGAAGGAGAGAGGTAGAGAATTCAGTGAGTGAGAGAACGGAGGGAAGCCTTCAGAAGTCCCAAGTTTCCCCATCTTCTAAGCCTTTACAGGGTAACTTTGGTTTAGATGAGCAATATGTTGAACTATTTATTTTCCCACCAGGGCAACAGCAGGCTTTTGATGGATGTTTAAATCCTGTTCTTCAGCAGCAGCAGCATCTGTGACACAAGATCTCCGGAGGAAGTGACTTTTGGAATTCACTCATACTTCTGTCCGTCTGTTCTTGCAATCTGATACTATATTGCATTTTTTTTTCAGCTGCACTTCCCTCATTATTTTCTTCCATTTTTACTTCATCCTCCAGCTTTCCTTTCTCCTTTGTCCTCCTGTAGTCTCCTTTCTCCCATAAACCTACAAACCAATTTTTTGGTTTGTTTTGTTGTTTGTTTCCCCGGCACACACACTAGGCTCTGTACTCAAGACCCGCAAAGGGAACTAAGCACAGCTATCAAGTATGTTCATTTGCCCATTTGAAAACAGCGGGCAGAGAAAACATGAGTGGAGGTCTCCCTTGGGACTGGACTATGAACCTGGATCAAGAGACAAGTAAGAATGTATGAATGTGGCCAGGAAGAAAACAGCCATATCATTGAGTGAAAAAGAGGGATTTACGGGTTTACCAAGTGGATTATAGCATAACCTCACTAGTATTTCAGGTTTTTTCATCCCACTGTGATGATATTTTTTTTTATAAACATGCAACCAGATCAAAACAAGACAAATATTTCCTGATCTTTTTTCCCATGTAATGTAATTATTTGTCAGCTTTGCAGTTTTTGGGGAAGTTTTATCCTTTTCTTCTATTTTCTCAAAGAGCTATACCTTAGGGGGTCATAAACCTGAATATCTTTTTTTCTTTTTTTTTTCCCTTTTTTTTTTTTGGAGTTCATGCCTCTACAATTGTGATAGTAATTTAAAATATTTTTATGTAGTTCCAGTGGAGTTTGCTCTCTAGAGTTCAAATCTTAGGCAACAGCTTTCTGTGATCCTAATGAAAATCTGTATCTGTTGCTCTGCAAAAATTGCCTATAATGGCACTTGAAAAACTCATACTTCAACTTTCAGAAAATAAGCAAATAAATTTAATTTAATATTAAATGTAATATTCCGTAATTGTAATGAAATCAGCCGTGGAGCACTTATATTTATGGCAATAAATAAATATTAAAAATTTGCACTGGCTCTCTAGGCTAGTGTGTGATGTTATTTCTGCTGCACTTAGTCACTGCAAATTCATGTCTCAGATCTATGAGGTAGATCTGAACTTTAGGAAATAAAGGGACAGGTTTTTTGTATCGTAGGTTATAAACTTGACAATGAATTTTTTTTGTTTATGTATATGTCTGGAGATTGAATAAATAAAGTGAAAAGTAAAATGCTGTGTTAAGATAAATATCCTTCTGACTATTGATGATAAAGGTAATAACATTACATGCCTACCTCTTTATTCAGTAATATCTATCAGGAATGGAATTATTGATGATACAGATTAAAAACCAAAACAAGATAGATCCTTAAAAATAGTAAATGCACTAGAAATACCATCATCAGTGTAATACCTTTCTTAGTTACTTTACACAGTATCACTCATGATTTTTTTACAAAAAATTCAGTTTTACCTAAACTTAATTAATTCAATGCAGGGCCTATGCAAATATGAAACAAATCAAAGCAATATTGCTATCTACCTGTATAAAAAGGTAGATATGTAAAAGCTTACATAAACAAAGCAAATCTATGACAGTTCAAAGTATATGAAGTGGCAACACTGACTGGGGAAAATATTTCTTTTTATGTGTTTTTTTGTCTCCTTGTGACCTACAGTATAATACGTAATCCAGCCTTGTAACTCCTGAATTATGTGGTAGGAATGCTCCTGAATTACTGTAAATAGCTTGGCATTCCCAATAGGGACAGGTGCAAAATTTAGTCTAAAATAAAGGCTTATCCTTCCTACTTTACAAGAATTGGGCAACATATATGGCTATACTTGCTGAACAATAGTGATTTTTTCTCCCACTGAAGCACCATAAAAATTATATTCATAGTGAATTGTCAAAGTACAAAAGAAAGGGTTTATTTTGTTCATTTGAGATTTAGAGACAATTAAAGCACCAAATGTTTTAGTTACATATATATGTAATATTGTTATTATTGTTTCTTTAGATTTTCTGAGCATTTAGAAGACCTAGTCAAAGTCTAAGATGTCTTTGTGCTAAGTACTTTGCAAACCCAGACTGAAATCAGTCCTTGCTGAAAAACAGGGGTTTTTATGGCAGAGTGAGACAAACTGAGGAAGAAAAGAAGATAATTGTGGTTGAAGATCCAGAGCAGGGGTCTCATTGTGCCAGAAGCCAAGTGCTCAACAAGCTCCTTGTAAGCCTCACAGCAAAAAAGATATTTGGTGGGGTTTTGTAAAAATCTAATTTCTACAGCATTGCAGATGGTTATGGGAATATTCCTTTAAATATGCAGGACAGCCTGGAAGAAACTATACATACATTTGTTCAGAAATGTCTTAAGTGAACAATATGGAGTTACAGCCGTGGGTAACCATATGTGGCTGTCAGTCTGAACAGTAAATGAGAGATGAAAGGCTGTGAGCAAGATAAGCCGCATAAACTTGATTTCAAATGAAAGGTATAGCTAGTGAAGGGATATGTAAGTATGAATGATACAGTCCAAGTTACAGGCTGGGAAAATGAACCTGGATGACTATTTTGAAGTGGATGCTACGTGCAGATAGTTTGCCTTTGGTAGGATCAAAAGGAAAGAAATTACAATGCTAAAGAGAGAAAAGGGAAAGGAGACAAGATTGATTTCAACTAATTTTAGACATCTGCAGCATGAATATTTACATACGAGCTAGTTCTTCAAAAGACACAGGAACTTTTGGAGGAAAAACGTTTAAAAATTTGTTTGATTGGGTGTCTATTTTAGTAAAAATTCCACTCTATAAGTAACTATTTTTCTACACTGACTAAGAAGAAATCCAAAAAAAGAACACAGTTGCAGATGCCTATACTACATATAGGTGCTTGAAATCAGATAAATACCATCCAAGACAATTGTACAACCTGGAGCTGGGATGAGTGGAAAAAGTGTGTCTTAAATATATTGTACAAAAGACAGACATGTTATTTAAATGTACCCTATACCTGAGGACCTAGAGAGGATATCTGTCAGGTGTGTTGAATGACAGACACAGGCACTTCCCCCTGCATGGAGATTTAGGAAGGAAGAGCAAAAGCTCTTTCAATTTTCCTTAAAATATCTGTTTAGCTGTGTTGTGCTAGTTGAGGTGATTAAATAATCATGAGGAAATATTAGAGAAACAGTTCAAAAACTTGCTTTAGACAAAAAGAGATCGCTTTACTGTGAAGTGGCAGATCGGTGAACTGCGGTTGAATTAGTATGGATAAGATTACCCATGTTTAGAAAAGGAAGGAGAAAGGACCATGGGCAGAGATACATGGAACGTTTGCAGAGAGGAGGAGAAGAAAGGATGAGGAGTCTCTATGAAACATGGCAACAGAGTCACCATAGCAAAAGAGGACAGTTTCTAGAAAAAACATGACAGTGTCGGAGATGGATGACTGCTGATGGTTGCCATCAGGAATGAAAAAGGTAATAGGGCTTTTATGGACAGCAGCACACAGCAGACACACCTGAAAAGGTTTTTGATGCAAGTGAGAAATTAAAGTAGCTTTGCACTTAAAAAAACCCAAAGGAAATGGAAAAGAAGACTAAGGCGAATGCAAGGGGGGGGTGTGTGTGTAAGCATTTTTGTTTGTTTGTTTTCCTAAGATGGGAAAAATATACAGCATGTTTGTAATGATTTGAGACAAAAAAGAAGAGGTCAAAGAGGTCATAAGTGTCACAATGTAAGGTAAGGAGCTGAGATGAGAATCTCTAGACCACTTTGTGGAGTTAGGTGAGAACAGAATTAAGAGCTTCCTCATCCTCAACATTGGAGAAATATGAGAGGGTGAGAAGGAAAAAAAAATAAAAAAAGATCAAAGAAAGAGAACAGACACACATTTTCTCTCCTTTTTCTCAAAAGAAATTGGCAAGGTCCTCTGAGGAGAGAAAAATGGGGGCAGAAGGAGGCTGTGACAAATGAGTTGAGGAAAATAGAAGCTGTGATTTTAGATACAGGAATCAATTAATTTGGAGAAGATGATTTATTTTAGGAAGAAAAATGTTAGTACTGACTGAAAAATGTAACAAATTTCTAAGGAAGTAAGCCTCCTCCGAGAATTTCCTCCAGCAACTTTCATCCTGAGCATATCAGTGGAGGAACTGGATGCTGGTGCTTTTGCAGGGCGAGTGGTTTGGTAAGGCATTTGGGCAGGAGGCTGGGTCATCCAGAATTCTGAGTCCATCTGTCTGCACAGTTTTCGCAAGTAAATACAGCAAAGCCATCAATGGGCTGTGAATATCCAAAGGAAGGTTATATGGCTGGATTGTTTGTTTGTTTGTTTGTTTCCCTTTCTTTATCATAGAAATCAATTGGTCCTTTCTCATGCAGCATTTTCTCTATTTGGAAAGTTTCTAATAACTTTTTTTTCTTTCTTTCACTTTACACTTTAGAACTTCTCTGAGCTGAGCACAGGCCTCTTCTCCAGGAGGGAATTACCTTTCTTTCCACTGCATTGTTTCATCTGATCCAGAGTGTAGTAGCCAGGGCAGGGAAAACAGTAGACTTTTTTGCCCATCCACAAGCTTTTTACAAAACCCAATATGCTACACAGATCCTGTGAGCAAACAAATCAGTTATGCCCTGCATTACAATGAAGAGAGGGAAAGAAAGGCAAAGAGCTGGTATGGATAGAAGTGACAGAAGGAACAACCTTGCTGAGGCAAGAGAGCCTGGGAGGAGAAAAATTCATCAACCCTCACTACAAACAAGAAGAAATCACTTATCAACTGAAAGTAACAAAAAAATCCATGTGCAGAGCACTGCAATAGATCCTGGCAGTGAAAACCAGATGATGGTCATATAAGAGGATATCAGAAACAAAAGAATTACAGATGTCCCAAATGAACACCAAGCTGATGTCCTTTTCTGCCTATGAAGTGCAAGATCAAACTTGTAAGCAGAGTAAACGTCAAAGAAATGTGGAACTACAAATATCAATAACAAGAAATCTGAATTGCTATTGATGAGAGTGAAGGGAACAGCATTAGGAATTATGTGTCAAGGCAAGGAGACAGGTGAGGAAATCCCATGGGGTCCACTGTAAAAATGAGTAACAAAAGAAAAAAAATAGACAGATGTAAAGGAGGAGAAAAAGAGCAAAGGGAGAGGATGGAGGAACTGAAAACATCAGTTTGGGGTCTCTCAGCCCATAAGAAATATGGAGACTGCCAAGCAGAGACTGCCAAGCTGTTCACACATCACCTCTAAGGGGGGGCTGAGGGACCCGTGCTTCGTTGGTCTGCTGAAGAGACAGACTAGGGGCAATCTAATAACAAACTACAACAGCTTGAAAGTTATGAAGGTGATAGAGCCAAAGTCTTTGTGGTAGTGGCAGAAGACATAACAAGGCAACAAATTGTGGCTAGGGACATTCAGATTAGAAAGGAGGAAAACCTCCAGAAAGGTAGCGCAGCACTGGGACATGTTATCCAGCAGGGCATAAAGCTGAACTTTTTGTCCTTGGATTTTTCCAGGACTTGGCAAAAAAAAGCCACCCAACCCAGTGGTGGTATAGTTCCACTTCAAGTGAGAAGTCCAGGCTGGAAAATCTCCAGAGACTCCTTTCAGCCAAAACTTCTATGATTCATTTCCACAAATGGAGGGAATTAAGTCCCCTGTAGTTTAGTCTGCTGGGGAGAGAACACAAGAGACGGATGGCAGAGGTATCATTAGGACTCGGTGAGAGCTAGCTGTAGAAAATGAAGTGTGAAGATGGCTGCAGTCTCTCTTAGGATTGTTACAGAAACAACAAAAGGTGAAAAGTAGAGAAGCATAAAACAGGTCATACTGCTATGTAAGGGGTAAGAGGTGGTGGAGTGTGTAGAAAGTGTGGGATGCATGAAGCGTGGTGGTAGATGTCACTGGGTACGGGTGGCAGAAGAGAGGGAATTGTCCAATTGATTTTATTTCTTGGCCCTTTGATTCTTGAACTTGGCCAGCATTGATTGTTTCTTTCTAAACTGAGGTTCAGTGTCCATCTTTTTCCTTTACATTTGTGCAGCTCAAACCGCATGGGGAACTTTATCTTCTATTTCCTCACTGAGGCTTCTTGATGTTAACATAATAACCATAACTGGCATGCAGCATAATAATAATAGCCAGTAATTTCCTTTTCTTAATAATTAATAACACTTTGTTTCTTAACTTTTAATATTTAAGACAAGCACAGCTAGCATATAATGTTCCTTTTTTTTTTTTTTTTTTTGGAAGGAAGAAACTCCTTGATAGGGAAATAGACAATAATATAAGAAAGTCAATCAAGATGAAAGGATGAAAAGTAAGAAACCATACTGATTATATCACTACTGCATAGTGAGGAATAATGTACTTATTTTTACAAAGGCAGCATTTTTAGGGACTAGTTTTTTACCATCTGCTTATATAAGGGAATACATATCAAGTGAAGTCCATATGACTACTGATTTGGGGAAGGGCCACAGAATCAACAGATGCATGGACAAACAACCCAAAGGTGAGACAGATTGCTTTGGTGTTTAGGATTTCAGTTTCCCTGGAAAAGTAATGCACTACCACACAGGCATTAGATTCTGTGTTTCTATTTTACACCTGTCCCACCATGTGCTGATTCTGCAAAACCTCACTCACAAATGTTTGCTTTGACTTTATAGGCAGCTTGTTAATGTCAGTGGAACTATTTGAGTTACAATAATTTATATAAATAGGAGTTTGCAAGATCAATTCCAAATCACAAGGGGCAGCATCCCAAAACAGCCTCCATCTTCTCTGCAAAATACAATAAAATTTAGGTCAGGTTTAGAACCAACAAGACTGTATCTGCACTAGCAAACTAAATAGAGCCTAGGGCTTTCTTTGACACTGAAGCCAACTGGCACATCCTTACTATTAAGCTCTCTTGCCATCAAAAACAAGCTAACAACATTCAAACTGCCTACTGGGAATGATTCCCACTCTGTGATAATTTCCAATTCATGCCTGAGAATTATTTTCAAGCACACTAGTTGGAACAGAGTGATGTTGTGCCAGAGAGTGTACTAGCATTTTAACAATATGGATGATCATTTTTTCAGTGTCTGTGCCTGTGCTCTGACATGAATCTACTAGCGTAAATAAAAGGCTCATAGGCATTTAATAAAAGGGTACAAGTGAATTTTAGGTTATCTAACTTCAAGATCATTTTACAAATGTTTTCCTGTTCCCCCATCCCCTCCTTCCTAAACATGTCTGTAACTGGTAGCATCTAAATTTGTCATATGTCCATGTTTGACATTAAAGTTGTTAAATCTCTGAAATTCCACATTGTTGGCATGTAAAATACTGCTCATCTCTTCTGCCTCCATCCCACTGGCATCCAGAACTGAGGGATTTCTCTATGAAAGTCATCTTCACAGACATTAGCAAGATAAAGGCTTCTAATAATCCGTATTTTTCTAAAAGGTCACCAAAGGAGGTGGTTGTGCTATGAACCCTTTTTCTTTAAGGGCTTGGAGAATGAACTGGATTCATTTCTTGCTTCAGCTGGAGGGAATTCAAATCTACTGCATCCACCTTCCAGAAGCTTTCCCTAGCTGCAGGGATACAATTTCCTAAAAGAGACTTCCGATGTCTCCCGTTGAACTTGTGCCACTTTGCAGCAAGAAATACTGCCTAGCACAGTGTATATATATATATATATATATATATGTATATATACTAGTGTATCGTCATTTCCTCAGGCCTCCAAATAAGCTAAGCAAACCTTTCCCAGAACTGCACCTTTATGAGTATTCCATCTGAATACCCAAGGGCATATGGCAGCCAAGTTCCTCATATACGCATGTCACCCAGGAGTCTAAACCTGGGTTTTATTTTACATGTTTTATTTACATTTTAAACCAATGTATTTTTACCTAAAACAAAAAATAATGCATAGTTAAAATACTAATTTCCACATAAACTTTCCCGCTCTTTCCTTAAACTTCTGGGCTGCTCAGTTTAATGTAAAGAGTCAGGTAGCCATAATTTACTATTTCTGCTTCTCCATATGTTGACTTCTCTTCACACCATTATGTGCCATTAAAGCCGTTATGCAGTTTCACAGGGCAGATGTGGTTTACCTTAGCTTGTTTTATATCTGTTCTTTTCACAGCACAGTATGGCAGTATCATCTTCACTTCTGATAAAAACTTGCCGTTGCTTCACTTAGCTACATTCTCCTATGCCCATCTTTCCCAAAGAAAATTTATTTTCTGCCAACAAATTTGTTCAAAATGGTCATCTTTCCTAGTGCAAATATTGTTCATGCAGTCAGATGATGGCTATGATTCACTGCTCCTTATCATCCTTGATCTGTGATACAGGTGCCACAATACTGACAGTTGCAGCAGCTTCTATATACAGTGATGACTTTGTGATATGAATACTCCCCCAAAAGCTTATGAACTTTATGTAGATTCCCCAAAATGACAAATACAGATGTCCCTCATTTCAATTCCTTTCTCATACTAGAACATATTTCTTCATTTAGACAAATACCTTCCATGAGGATCATAAAACATGAATGAGAACACTTAAATAAAAGAGTCACGGGAGTTCCCTCTGTGGGTAACTCTTGCTTTGTTTCTGTTCTAAAGATTGCCTTTTTTTTTTTTTTCTACAGACTAAAACACATGGTTGATAATGATATAGAAAATTAAGTGGAAAACAACTGTGATCTAACTACAGACTCAACTTTTTAAATAGTAAATGAAATCACATACCAAGTAAGTTTCGTGTAATGATTTCAATATGGGCAATTTGTTCTGTAAGTCCACTAGTCTGGTGGCATGTTAGCTACAAGCCACTATCCTCTGTGCTGTTTCCCAGAAATCCTTTAAAGATCTTTAAGGATCATGGGGATTGCTGAAATCATGTAGGGCAAACTTTTAACTAAAAAAAAAAAAAAGTGATCTGCGTACAATTGACTGTATGCTCCATTACCAATGTATTCAGGAACACAGAAGGAAAGCAAGCTGGGGATATTCAGCCCTGATCCCTGTGTTGCAGGTATTTTCACATGGTGTTATAATGCCTGGAACACAGCTGGATAATGACTGTCCCAACTTTTCTTTACATTCCTTGTCAGCTTTTCTCACTGAACTGCCCAGAATGAATAGGGTTTCCCGAGTGCCAAAGTAATTGGGTATCAAATGAACAACCTGAATTGTCGCTAATAACTGAAAGGATGGCTTTTGGCCCTTCTGGCGGTTTATAATGAAAGAATAAGACACTTACAACTCAGCGTAACTCTTCAGCAATTTCTCAGCTAGACAGATTGGTTAAAGACGTGTATCAATCCCTTCCTCCATTATTCATGAATGCCTATTTAGAGCACAGCATTTCTGCCTAAACATTTTCTTTTACCTTCACTGTTGATCAGGTTTGGAAAGTTTCAGAGGAAAGAACCTTAAAAAAAAAAAAAAATAGCAAAAGGAAAGCTTAGCAAGGCTTCCAAACAGGAAATTACCCTTCACATGTGTGTGACTGTGTTTACATGTGGATGAAAGAAGTTTAAAAGAAGTTAGTAACTGTCAATAAAAGGCACTTAAGGTTGATGAGCAGATAGGAAAGCAAGAGGATGTGTACTCATCAACATCCAACAGCCTCGAGGAAAAAGAGGTCCTTTGCCAGTAGTAGATTTAACACTTGACTTGGTGTATGGCTAAACACCGTGCGATGATCACAGAACTGGGTGCAGTCAGCATTTAATACCCTGCAGCTGTGGAATCACTATATTGATCCACTTGGCTCTTGTGATAACATTGCTGTAACTGTTGTACCTCCAGTGGAGCTCAGCAATAACGAGGCAAGGGTGTTCGAGTTAGTTTTCTGCCATCCAACAGAACTAAGATGTTTTTGTTTCTTCTTTTCTCTTGTCCTCTCCTCTCCTTCTTTCCTTCCATCCATCCTTTTGTTTTTTCCTTTCTTTCTTCAACACTGTCTGCATTCTCCATCATCAATACAACTTTTTAAAGAGTGCAGTTGCACACACCAATCATACACCATAACTTATCCTTATCACATGTCAAAAGTATGAATCAAAGAAACAGTACATCCAAGCGTGGGTGCAGATGTGCTTGTTTGGTTACACATCAAGTGTATGATCGAGCCAAATTCTATAGTGCAAAATAACATTAAAAGAAAATTGCTGGTCTGTTAGTAAATCTGCATTACCAACTAATATTAAACGTACTTTTATAATATTATTGAAATTAGTTTCATATTCATTGAAAGTGTCATTTTTGTAAAATCAGTCTTTAGTCTTGGGGTTTTTTTACATCATATAGGCCTAAAAAAAGTTTTCTCAAAACAAAGATCAATAATGTTCTGCTCCAAAAGTATTAAAGTGTACATTGTCTGTACTGAAATGTTTCTAAATCACTGAAAGTGAAGTCTTTCTCTGAAGAAATTTTAACTGTTTACGCAAGAACAAAAAAAATAGAATTAAGTATGGTGAATTGGGTCCAACCAGTTGTCAGGGTTATTTTCCAGATGGTTATATAATATAGGTTCAATTCACTGCTGTCCTGTACTAAATCAGTCATTTGCAACAGTGCAGAGAAAAATGTAAAGTGGCTGCAAAAAGCTGACATTTTCATGTGATAGGCTTTTATGTCCACTTCCCACTGTCTTCACATGTCTAAGACTCTCAGTGTTCCACCTTTATCCAGCTTTCTGCTTTCTGTTATTTATTGCCTGGTTTTGTGCCTTTTAACCTAAACTGTCCTTCCAGAAAACATAATTTCCATTTCAAAGACTTTATGAGCACTTTTCAGGCAGCAGAGATATTTTTGTCCAACTTAAGGCAATTGACGCAAGGTTTTGAGACACCATATTTCGAAATTTTTCTGTTGCTTTTATTTAAACATATTTTCTGTAAAAGTTGTCCAAGAAGCTTTGAATGAGACTTACCTAAATTATCTTGAGTAGACTTAATACGAAGGACTAGATATGAAATACTGGGAGCTGTTCATTAGCAAACTTGTAATAGTGAGTTTCTCTGCAAAGTTTTCAGGACCTTTTACAGAGTCCTTGCCTAAACATTCATGATACAGGACTACTATGTTTTTCAAGATATTAAGTGATTTTTAGATATTTATTTCCATTTACTTACGGGGATTAGGATCTCACATGCAGACATTCATTCCTTGCTTGTTGGTCACCACCAAAACGCTTAAATCATCCAGGCCTCCCATTTTTTATTGTTTCATCAGGTTCCCCTGTATTGAAGGGAGGGATCAGTCTTTTTCCTTAGACAAAACTGGCATCATATCCATGCTTTTCAGATGTATGCTCAATCAACATGGCTTTTGAGTACAGGCTATCCCTTAGTGCAAGGCCAAAGCTAGGACAAATGGGATAATTGCCTACATTAAAAGTCTTGTTTCCCTCTGGCAATGTCATATGACCAAAGTCATGCAAACAAACCGGACACAGGATCATTCCTAGATCTCTGATCTCACATGGGCTGGTGGAGTACAAAGTTCCTACCATTTAAGTTGCTCAGGTGCTGAACAGGGTCTTACCAGAGTCACAGCACCAACTATCAAGCTGCAGCAACATCTTTTACCATCTCATACCAGCACACTCTTCATACCAGTCCCTCTGCTGCCTTCTCCTCATCTCACCTCATCCAGGGCATGCTCTCCTTTCTCTCTGCTTCTTCCATTCTCCCTCTTCCTTGGCTCTCAACCACTTAACTTAACCAGCCACAGCTGCACCTTATCTACATCGGCCAACCCGCTGCCCCTGAAGCCAGCCCACAGCTGTATATTATCAATGATAATTAACCCAGCTTCATTCTGCTACAATTCTCCCTTTTTTCTCTTTTTTTTCTTAACATTTCATACCTTATGTTTTTAACAATCAGTACAACCTTCTTACAAATAATTTTTTCATACAGCCCTCTATAATTCCTCTACATACCACCATAAGCTGTGAGTGTTTGACAGATTAGAGTGTGGACAAAGTAAGAAAGGGGCAAGAAGTTTGTCATTTATATTAAGTTACCAGGAATATGGATTCTGGGAAAAGGTGTATTCCATGCATGTTTCTGAAATACTTCATCTAACTTCAGCACTATGCAAAAAATAAAGTAGGCCAAAAGTAAAGTGAAAAATAATTTCTTAGAGTCAAAACAGATCTTTTCTTTATTTCCTTGCTTTTCATCAGTAGTTACGACAAAAGCTACCTAAAACCCTCTATAGAATAAAAATGATAGTAAAACCATTGAAGGGAGAGAGAGTGTGTGTATGTGTGTGCGCGCGCACATGCAGGCATGTCACACGCACATGTGTGAGACATGCTCAAAATATCAGCATTTTTATTTTTGAAAATTGATTTGGGAGTACGTTTAATGCTTACTGATTTTTGGTATGCATGTTTTTGATATGCATATTAAAGAATTATTTTGAAGACTTTGACATAATGGTCAGTCAAATTTAGATACTAAGCCTAACAAACATTTCTGCCTTCCTCCTTCCAAATGCCGTCCTTTCTTTTCAACTTTATTTTCAGTTTGGTGACCTGTAATGGTTGATGGAATACATCAGTGCCTGGAAAATATAGTGGTATTGGAAGTGAACATTTATACTTTTCACCATTTTCATAGATGATTCTCCAAATTAATCAATAAATAATTCTAAAAATATGCAGATTTGCTTCACATTGCCAATAAATGAAAATAAATTTCATTATAATATTAATACCAAGAAAACAACACACAGTCGTGTGTAAGTTTGGGTTATGAATCACAATGAACTTGCTGGATTTTAACTGCTTAAATCAGTGTGAACCTTTTCCCCCTTCAAATCTATATTTTCATGAACTTGCTCATATAAACAAAATGCTCAATTCAGATTTTAAGAATTATCATGCATTTAAAAAGTGGCACTATATCATAATTTATGTATTTTATCAGGTATCATTGAGAAAGTTCTCGTATGGGTACATTGCTTTAAGCACTGGGAGAGTTAGTTAATGAAATCTGGGGATATACTACATAGAATCTGAAGGACACCAAAATTGTGACACACACCTGAGTCGTGTTTCTTACATTGTACTTTGGATTACTCATTCAATTCCTGATCCTCTCTTTTTTTTTAAATTTTTTTTATTATTTTTTTCCCCCTAAGAGCTGTAGTGTATCTGTTTGGTGACTTGACAGACTTATAGTAAGAAGCATGGAAGGTAGGCATGTTTTAACAGTGCCTATGTTGTGCTAAAAGAACTATCAGGGGAAGTCTCAGAATTTGCATTCTGTGATGTCTTTGAATGGATGCCTTTCTGAAAGCCAAACATAAGCTACTGGTTTCACTTGGAGCAAACAGATAATATTAATGGCCTTTTAATATGCAGGTGAATATAAAATGTGCAACTGTGAACCCTAAGGGACAATGAATATATCTAAGCAAGTCCATGAAAAAATAACTAAGTAAAAGAATGTTATTGCCCAGAGGCTTACATTTATTATGCAAAAAGTATCAAGAATCTAGAAACTGAAGCAGAAAGCTAGGGATACATTTTATATCATAACAGCAAATAAAATGCAGATGTAGTTACACACTGGGTGTGTAAGGGAGACTGTGCTCTAAAGTCCAGTCAAACCAGCCAAAAGAATAACACCAACTTTAATGGGCTTTATGCTGGACACATAATGAGCAGGTACAAGGATAGAAAGAGATCTAAAAAGAGAACAAATTTATATTTACTTTTCACTAGAATTATCTTTTCCAGAGGAAGTGACTGTACCCTATATAGTTTATAAAAGACTGTTTCAGTCCCTGAAGTCATTACTTCTGTGTTTAATTCTACTTTACCGAGTTATTAATTTTCTAATTTTTCATAATATATCCCAAACAAAATAATATTTGATGTGATTTGAAGTAATACTTTGGAAAGTGCTACTCTTTGACTTATTGCCAACTTTCAATACCTATAAAAATGGAATTGCTTAAAAGAGTTGTAAATTAAACCATTGCATATATCATAAATTGTATCAGTGCCGGGGTCTGTAAGTGAATACTTTTTGGGCATTAAAGTCCATCACAATTTTAAAAGATTGAAATCCTTGAACCAGGTCACAGTGTGTCTGTTACTATGACCTTCTAAATATACCTTGCAGACAATTTTTTATTCTTTTGCCTCTATTTGGGTAAGAAAGAAAAAAAAAAAAAAAAAAAAAAAAAAAAGCTGGAAGCCTTGCTGGTCAACCCTTGAAAATGCTGAGCTATATTTGATAGCTAAATTGCTAGCTATTAAACCGTAATGAACTAGAGGCCAGTAAGGATAAAATCTGGGATAAAACAATGTCTGGACTTTCTGTCTTCTAAATGTCTCTAGGATATAGTTTTCAAAATTCTCTTTACTAAGGTAGTAAATATTTAAACGATACCAACATCCAAATTGAGAGGGACACATGCAGAACATACAGCATTGTTGTCATCGCTGAAGAGTGGGATAGCTCTGCAGGTACCAACTGCCAGTCTTTCAAGCTCTCCAAGGAACTTAGAGGATTTGTGCAAAGCATCTAAGAGCACAGCTCTCTGCATATTTCAGTTGTCTTGTTACTCTGAAAGTTACAGGACTGTCTCTACCCTGAGGCAGGGATGTAGGAACTCAAAATGTTTTGGTCTTCACACAATTGATTCACTATTTGTTTTCTTGACTCCCATATTCTTAATCACCACTTTGACCCCAAAAACCTATTACTGGATTTCACCATGGGCTTAATTATAAGTGTATCCTTGCCCTCCTCTGTCTTCAAGCTCTTTTCTGTTCTCTTTCAGATTTAACGCACTTGTGCACATAAAAACACATAAATACACCTGCAGGTTAGTTTATGCCTAACAATTTATACTGGCATTCTGAGAAACTCAAATTAGTAAAATGCCCGGGCAGCTATCTAAACTTGTAGTCTCTACTCATTATTTAAGCTATCAATAAAGAAAAAAGGCATGTATTTTTTCCTTACCCAGCTTGAATGGAAAGCTGCCAATTTGTTCTTTGTTTTCAGACACTGAAAGCTATTAGAACAATGCAAGAAGTATACAGATTTAGACCTAATTAGCTTAAGCATGTGCCTAAGTTTAAATATATTTCTTTTCAACAAGATTTAAAGTCAAATTTAGTTGCCATTGTGGTTTTATTTTTAAAAGAATAATAATTATTACTGATAGTGCTTGGGGACAGTAAAGAGTTAGAGCATTACCTATTTTCTGGTAAGATCAAATTCTGCCTTGACTTTGACCAAAAATATCAAATCTATTTGTAAGAGAGCAGCTATTTAAATATTTAATTACAAATTGACTTTACTGTAATTGTGCCTGCTGAAGCTCCCCCTTCTGGAGTCAAGTGTCCATGCGGGAATTTCAGCTTCAGCCAAAAAAAACTCGGAGCACAGACCGAGAACAGGACCCAGGCTGACACCACAGGCTCTAAAAGCAGCAAGTAAGAAGAATGGCCATTTGGTTTTAAACATCTTAACTTAAAACTCAGTTTCATTTGTTCTGTTGCCTAACTGGCTCACAAGTTTGACATGCTTATTGGTTTTGGCAACATTAAAATATGATTTTTTGTAACAGGAGGTATAAATTCAGGACTGTAGTGCAGGGGCCACAACACCCACTGATGTCAGTAGAAAGTCAGCACAGAAGTCCCAGACAGGTTTTTATTTAATTTTCCTAATATTTTCTTGTCACATTTGTTACTTCCCCCACCTCCAAAAAAACAAACCAAATTGCCCCTCCTCTGCCCACCGCTGTTTCTATCCTTTGCTTCTTTATTTCTCTGCCATAATCTTATAATTTCCTCTACTCTTTTCAGCACTTCGAATCCTTCGTTTCCAAGCCAAAGTGGTTTAAATCCCACCTTTTGCCTTCATTCCATGAACAGTGACAAAAGACTAAATGTCAACAGCAACATGCCATCAGTGGGCTTCAGAGTTGATATTCCAATCAGCTAAACAGAAACAGTGGAGTTCACTTCTCTGATTAATTGTTTCAGGATACATGCACACTCATGCAAATATCACTGCATCCACTGCTGTTTAAAAATGTTTTCTAAATAGATCCTCATATTCTTGAGAGTTTGCTTACACCATTCAGGCCACATGAACATGTTACCTAGTCTGTGAAACACACATTTTTAAGATATTTCAGTCTTAATCTAAAGAGAAGAAGGTGGAATTAAGCATCTTCAGCCTTGACTGTACAATTCACTGTTTTTCCAAGACTTTGGGCAATTTCTGCTCCCATCCCCCCATATCCTGGCAGTGGTCAAGACAGGACTCTCAACAGGCTGAGGTGCTTAATGAGAAAAGGTCGACAAGGAGCTGGCAGCTGGGACAGTTAATTTGAGTAGCTGGGAGGTAGGATCTTGTCCTAGGGTACAGGAAGGTCAGATCAGAGACTGCTGAGACAAGCGAAACCTCCGCGAGTATGTGAGACCACTGGTGCAGGGCACTGGAAAAAATCAAAGAGCTGTCAGGGTTTCCTCCATAGCAAGAGAGAAGCAGTGGACATTTTGGGTTTATGCTTTCCATGTTGCAGTCTCATTAGCAAACTAGGGGCAAATGTACTGTATGGAATTTAATTAAAATTTGTACCAAAAATTTCAGGTTGCCCTGCTCAAAAAGCAGCTATCAATTCACTTTGAAACAGAATAATATATTGAGTGAGGTTATGCAGGTTTTGTCCTCAGCCTAATGCCAATCCGTGGTTTCCTTAATACTTGATTATATTTTCAGGTGACACAAACATGAGAGTGCTTTGGAGGGCAAGATTAGAATCCAAAATGTTTATGATAAATAGAGGAAAAAATAAGATGCAGTTAGTGAGGACCTGTATGGACAGGTGCAATAGCAAATAGAGCAGCGGTAATCAGCTGCACAAATACAAAAAAAAAAACCTTGAGGAGATAACATCAGATAACACTTAATCATGGGGGGGGGGGGGGGGGGGTAGAAAAAAATAAAAGAAAAAAGGAGACTATAGGGGATTCTAAGCTGAACCTGTGCCAAAAGTATCAGTCTGTTGCAAAAAATGCAGACATCGTGTGCGGATATGATGAGCAAGTAAAAGTACAAACCAGTCCTGTTCAGAGTTGGCGAGAGTCCAGCTGGAATACTGAGCAGAGTATTGGACATTCATTTCAAGCAAAATTTTGGCCAGAGAAGCCAAACAAAACCAATCATAAATCTCAAAATCAAGACTACTTTGAAAAGAAATATTGAATGATCTGGCTTACCTTAAGCAATGGGTAAGGCTTAGGAATTGAAGGAAGAGGGGAAAAGGGAAGCATACATGTGTATTTATATACAGTGATATATGTTTATGTATGAGCATACCTGTACAGATACAGGCTACTGCAAAGAGAAAGGAAAAATCAGCTTTCTGCCTCCACAGGCAAAAAGACCAAAAGTCACACAGCAGGGAAAAAATCAAGTCATACATTAGCAAAAATATTCTTATGTCATTAAAAACAAAATAGACTGTCTGGTGATATTATTAAGTCTCCTTTACTGGCTATCTTTAGAAAAAGGCAAGGCAAACGTATGCCAGAATTGACATAGGCTTAATCATTTAAGTCCTGGGGAGGAAATGGAGTTTCTTGAGGCCCCCACTACCACTGAGCATAGAAATCTCCTTACAACTAGAGTTAGGTGTGTGCTCCATTTTTCTATTGCTACCAGATGTATGGCTGTTCCTAGGGAACTTTTGTCTGTAGCAATATTAATCACTTATTAGGATTAAAGATTGTCAGGTATGAAAAATGAAGGTTTGGCTGTTTTATGAGAATTAACAAAACCCAACCAACAAAATACATATTGTTAGAGTGTCTTGTATGTCTTTCCATTAAAAATATTACAAAATTTACTTGGAATAGAAAAATTAATGAACTCCAGAAATAAAAGAACATCTCTGTAAGAAATAGAAGTAGGTTTATAGAATCTAAAGCCTAGGTTTGACCCTTAAAATATGCCTTGATATAAATTATAAAGTTAAGTTAACAATTTATTAATAGACCATGTGCACTACCAAAAAGGGAGTGAAAACAAGGTACAAGGATATTACATTTCTACACGTATGATTATGTAGCTTTAAAGCTCAGATACCAAAGTTGGAAAGCTGCAGAATTCTGGTTGTCATCTGCTACTCCAATAAGATCAGATGAAGTATTTTTCTTTTTCTGTACAACCTGAATTCTTCCCCATTTCATAAAAAACCATAGTTTTTTCTGCTTTCTACTTCTTACTTTTGGCTGTAAATATAATGTTTCTGAGATCTCTAGTCCTCTGTCAAAATCAGTTGACATTGCAATTGGTATTACAATAGTCAACAGACATATAGACTGTTCAGTAAAAAGGTGGTGGAAAGAGACATAAATGTATGCACAATGGAGCATGTTCCTGAAGTGTCCTTCCATTGGAAAAGACAGTTACAAACGTAACTGGGGTGTGAAGTTTTCAGTTTAAGAAATTCTTATGTCTCACCTACATTAGTCTTGTAACGTAAAGAGTTAAAGGGGAGAAATTCAGACAGACAGCAAATTAGATTGCAATTACTTATATTTATTTAAAGGATGAGTATAGAATACATCAGCTTTTGTGTTTATGTCAAGTTTAATGAACCTTTTCAGTGAGGGATATTTGTACATACCACACTGTTTTTCATGCAATTCTTTGCACTGATTAAGAAGATATTCTTCTTCCCTCTGTAGTCTGGTGTCTTAGTCATCCAATGAGGCTTAGCATGGGTTTGCATTTTCTCCATGGATGGATTCACATGAGTTAGTAGAGATTAGGCGTTTTCTTTTATAAGTCTTCTCCAGAAAAGAGGAAAGGGAAGGCTGTTGTGTGCGTGCATGTAACTTTTGTTTCTGTAATTAAGGAACTTTTACGTCACCTAAATGTTACATCTGTGACTCCTTTGAATTCCCAGTGGCCGTGTAGATCTTAAGGAGATGATCTCACTCCAGAAACAAAGTGTTTTGCCATTTTTGGGGAGAAAGTCTTTTCTTGCAAATACCACCAACAGATGAAGCTATAAAACTTTTAACATGTAAATCAAAGTGGAAGCATTTTCACAAAGTTTTTCACTATTGCAAAATGCTTCTCTTTAGTCATGGAAATATTGACAATGAAAACTTCAAAAAGTAAAAAAATGGATAATGGAAACCAGAAATCGATCTCCTGCCTTCACTGTTATTTATCAAATACCCCTCTCCATCATTTTAAAACAAAATCCACAGTTGTCATCTCTCACTCATTAAAATAAACAAAATAGTAGTTGAAGAGGATACAATTTTAAATACAATTTTGAAATAAAAATTTAAATACAATTTTGATGTGATAGTAAGTAGAGAAGACACATAATCCTTTGGAACTATGAAGTAAAAGTTTTCCTAGTCTCATAAGTTATGAGCTACAATTAATCCATCCTTTACTTATGTCTTCTGTGATTAAAGTCAGAAGATCTCGACATGCCAGAATTACAAGTCTTAGGGAACTGATCCGTGCAAAGCCAGAGGGCAAACTAGAATATCAAAGTCACAAATTTAGTTGCAACCATATTACTTAATACAATGTCCAAGGTCCATTACCTGTCCCTAAGTGCGAGTGGCATGGAACAGAGCACCTTTTCACAGCTAAGCTGCCTTAGCAGCCAGTCTCTATGACCTCCTGGGAAAGATCCACAGACCATGCTATTTCCTAGACAGTGCTCAAGCATTACCAGGGCTTGTTGGCAGAAACTGAGCCAAGGAGCATGTCATGCTTTTAAGCAGAACTGATGATCACAGGGTAGTGCTGGAGTGCCTGGATCTGTTAATTTATTGGTGTAGCCATAGTCCCTTTGTCCCTGTGCAAAGCGTTAGGTATTAGGTTACCTTACCTCAAAACTAATCCTATAAAGTAATATACCTAGTTCCTATATCAGAGATCTGGTCTGTAACTAGAATTTGTAGGTATAGAAGTATTACCTGCATTTAGAAGTTTCCACAGCTTGAGAAAGTTTCTCTGAACCTGGCTTTTACATTGAACATAATGTAATGGATGGAAATTTTCTTTTCACTGGAAGTTTTTAACTGGGAGCTTCTTATGTGACATGTCTATTCTATTCTCACAAATAAAAAGAAGTAACAAGGGGGATATTTTTTATTGGTGGTGGGCGTCTGTGGTGGAAGGAATGCTTTGTATTACTCCTGGTAAATGAAACTGACAAATAAAAACACAACACAGTGCAGCTTTATGTCAGCTTTTGTTCCAAATATGTAGTAAATCTGAGGCATGGTAGTTATTATTAAGCTTGATTTTTTTTAGTTTAGTGGTAGTTCAATTGGAGAAGAAAATGTGAAAAAAAAATCCAAAAGATCAGATTGTGAAGCACGTCTAGCATCTTTTAAGACAAGTCTTTAAGCAAATTTCTCTTTGAAAGAAGAACATGCCACTTACTGAACAGATTGACTGTTCTCCTCACATTTCCCACTGATATTTACACTAAGGTGACCTTACTATACTGTTTCTTTGATGACCAATACCCCTGTGATGAAGGTCACAGCAGTGACTTTGAACCTGAGATTGGCTGATGAACCTGTAAAGCCAGCTCAATCTCCTCCACAGCATTTGCCCCATTAATCTTTGTGATTCTATTGTCTCAGTACATGCTTTCATTTTGTCTTGATACGATGTTGAGTTTGCATTTTATATTAGACTAATTTTATTCATTGCAGTTGGCAAGGAAAACAAGTCTTGAGAGACACAGAGGTCACACAAATCATAGGGGAGGGAGGAACAGGAATGCTGCATTGGGTTGCTGGTTTGAGTTGAATCAACTATGTTATCAATCATAGATTTCAGTCACACTGGTCCACTGAATAGATACTTTCTATGATATGACTGAATTTGGTTCACCACAAGCAAAATTTGAAGAATGAAAATGAAAAAAGAGCCACGATGGACAATTATAATTTTGCATGGATCAATAGGAGACATTTACATGGGAGATGATAGCCTGAACAAGAATTTTTGGACCGGGTAAACATAAAGCAAAAGATCAGTTTTAAAAATATTAACTCAAAATGTATGACAGTCCTGAATTTGCTAGTAAGCATGTAAAACTAGAGCTATTCTGGCAAGCAATCCCAGCCAACACATGATAGAACTTTTCTTCAAAAAAAGTCAGTCACTTCCTGAATAAAACACATTACTTCGACAAAATTATTTTTTTGCTATTATGATTGCCTTATTTTATCAAGGTCTAGACTGTATAGTTTTCTGAGGTGTGCAATTTCTTCCACATTTTTAAAAAAAGGTAGTTCAGCTTGCAATACTTATGAGCATGGATCATGGTTAAGAGAGAGACAAGAGACTTTCAAAGAGTCCTGTTGTAGATACCAGTGCAGGGTGATAGTGTTGACGTCAATAAGAACAGAAAACTGCTAAAGCAGAAGAACACAGATTTAGAAATTAAATCCATATGAATAAATCCGTGCAGTCTTGAAAAACAGATGAGACACAAGAAGCCTAAAATATGAACTTCAAGTCTTTGGGATGAAAATGGGAGGTCTTTTCTTAGCATTATCTTTACCTGAGATCACCCTGCCCTCCCAAACCCTCCAAAAAAAAAAAAAAAAGGAAACAAGCTGGCAATACGTAGGTTGGTTGTAAAATGTAAAGTACAATGAAGCAGTCCACAGAAACAAATAATAAATAAATGCTTAGACTTTCAGCCAAAAGGCAAATGAGTTAAAAATATCAAAAGGACATCCACTTTAAGGAAAGATTGAGAAAGTATGTTGAAAACTAGCAGGGAGGACAAGAAGAAGGAAGGAGTATGGGTTGAAAGATACTGTTTAGAGGCATCTCAGACAGCAGTTTAAGTGCATGAAAATGACAGGAACTGGTCTGGAATTAGTCCAGATCAACTTGGCAAAAAGAAATTTGAGACAACAGCTATAATCAGCATGTGAAGGGAGCCTAGAACTGAAAGGCAGAGCATTCCTAAGGTGCAGGGATAAACCTAAAAGGGGAAAACTTAGGGGAAGACTATTTGAATGTTAAAAAGCCAAGAAACAGCAAAAAGGTCCAAATGAGCAAGAAGTGCTGAAAGACTGAACTCTGCAAGAGCAGAACTGAAGGGGTCACAGGAAAAATTAAATGCACCTTTCTGAATTAATGTAAACACAGAAGATTATGAGCTGTCTTACATGAATTATTACTCTGTAATATGAATGATTCATGAGGTAAAAAAGTCATTTTTTTAGCATACATACAGAAAAGAAGAGCTGGCACAATGAAGCAACATGAGGGGCATCAGGACAAAGCAGAGACTAACATAGCTGTCGTGTGACTGTAGATGACCTCCTCTGAGACTGGACTAACTGCTAGTTTCAAGCACCTGACAGGTGGTTGCTTATTATTAAATGTATGTTCTTTCCTGTGCATCTAGTAAACCTATTCTTTTTCTAATGGAATATCATCCTTTTTTCTGTAAAAAATATGGTGGGTCTACTAATAAAAACAGCATACTCTCTTTAAAGGAAAATAACCACTTTTGCTGTGATTCACCTACATTTATTTGCATTTCTGTATGTTATTTCGATAGCTTTAATGAAATTAGTCAAAAGCTCTTGCTGCTGCATCGCTTGGAGGGATATGTAGGAACACAGAGGGAAGCACTGAGGCCCTGAGAACAGCAGGAATAGGAACAGAGCTTACATAGCAGGTTACGAGGCCCCAGGAGTGCCTCCTCATGAACGCAGCATGGCTGGTATTAAGCAGGTTGAGAGGCTGTCAGCTTGAAGAAGGAGTGAGCCTAGGGACAGTCACTTACGTTAAATGCCAGAGAAGCCATTAGCAGCAAAGCTCTTGAGTTTATGCTGCCAGGAGTAACGGAAAGATGGGAACTAATCCTTGCACAGATACCCTACAATGAGAACTTGATTTCCCGTAGATCTTTTATGCTTAGCCAGCACTGCTCCCTCAGCTTATCCATAAATATCCTTTCCCTCTTTATTTCCCCCTGCTCGCTTGCATTCTTCTCTTGACCTTCACCCCATTGCAAAATGTCTCTTTCAGACCCATGTAAGATCACACTGCCTGAGGAGTATTTAGAGGAAAAAAAAAAAAAAAGAAAGAAAAAACACATTTGTTACAATGGACTGCATTTCCCCCCAGAAAACTAAAATAGGTCTGCCACTTTGTGTTCCACTATTATCCCTGTGAACGGCATTAGGAGAGTATCTAAAGGAAGAAGGGGTTAACAGATATCTGGCTGAGATCATTGTTCTGAAATACGTTTTCAATCAGTTAACCAGTGCAAAAAGATAAAACTGTTAATCTGTATGCACTATTGCAGAAAAAAAATAGAACCCTTTTACTGTACTATGTAAACACCCATACAGTGTTATGGGTCGGCTTCCAACTTCAAACACACACCTCCACATTTCTTGAAAATTTCCAACACAACCACAAAGCCATATGTTTAGAGATTCACAGAAATACTCAGCTGGAATTAGAATGTGATCCTTAATACCTCAAGTACGTCAAACAAACTATGATCATCCTGGCTAAATGACATTAAAATAAATTTGAACTGAGGTAAGACAGTATGCATAGAGTACTTCCATATATTGGCATATGACAGATCTCACACTGAGGGTATGCTTATAGCATGAGTTTACCCTGTGTCCCTGTCTTTTGGTTGCAAAATAATGAGTTTTCACAAGCAATTCTCTGATGCAGCGAGAGTGAAAACGCGGTGATCATTCATGTGAGTAATGGCTCACTTGCATGAGGGTGAGGTTTACAAACTAGCTTCTCTAATTTCTGATCTGCTAGCAAGAGCTATGTGTGCAGAGTATCACCAGCTTAAAATACTTTTACCATCAGCTTAAATACATTTCCAATAAGTATAATTTCCTTCAAAAAATAGTCTGAAGGATGCATCGCATTCTAGGTATGTGCGAAATATCATATTCTTGGGAGAAAATAAATAGGAATGCAATAATTGCTAAGCTGGTCAGATGAAAAGGGTATATAACTTAAAAAGCTGTCTCAAGTAATGTCCAGTAATCAGTGTTCTGGGAAAGAGCATAAGAATTAGCCAGCCTGAAAGTGGCCATTTCCTGGTATAGCATTTTAGCTTCCATCTAGACACAATTATAGCCTCTTTTGTTCACTCAATTACGAAACTAGAAGTCTTAATTAAAAACAGTAAGAAGAAAATATTTCCCTTGTGTTTTGGCTGTTTGTCTTTTTTTTGGGTTTTTTTTTTTTTTAATGGAGCATGTTTTCAGAACATAGAATTAACTAATTAGAGAAGTTTTATGTTTGCTTTCCCCGAATAAAGGTGGAAATTTTCATATTTTGAAATTCTGTTTCATTTCCAAATCATTCTGACACAAACAGACACATTGACAATGAAATGGAAAAGTGTTATTCACTGTGCTCTGCTTTCTGTCATTCAACTGGGAAAACGTATGCAGCCCAGCCAGGGTCTTCAGCTTGGAGAAAATCTCAAATTGGGATAGAGCAGGGAAATAGGGAGAAGTGATATTTCTAACAAAAATACAAAGTCTTAACAAGCAGATAAAAACATGAGAAGATTGCCAATAATTTTTATTTTGTTTCTGTTAAGTGTTTTAACTACTGTAAATTTGGCAGTGAAAAAAAAATCATATATCTTAAATGTTCCAATTCTATTTCCAGAATTTTATATAGAAGATGTCGATCACTTCCATAAAAACAAATATTGTTCCAAAGGGCCTGGTCTTGTCAAATATGTTTTGATAGGACATCTTCACTACTCTTTTTAGTCTTTGGTCCCAGTAAGGCGTAGGCAATTCTAAGTACACATCTACAAGAACGGAGCACGCAGTCTGCTCAAAAAAACAGATGTCACAGAAATTATGGATTTCTTGGCCTAGGAGAGGAGATGACCTCTAGGAACTTCCAAATGTTCCTTCCAAACTCAGCCATTCTGTGATTCTGAAGAAGGGCCTGTGGGCAACGATTATGGGCTTCAGGTTTTTCATAAGTTTAAGTTCTTTTGAACGTGTCAAAGAACTTGTAGAGTCAAATTCTATTTCAGACATCTGGCTACATATCCTTTGCTTTCTTGGCCTGGAAATCTTTTTCTTGTTCTGCCTCACCCTTGAATATGCTAAGATGTTACATAAAGTGAAATGGACCTCAAAACCAATACAGATATTCTGAAGATGAATGCAAAAGCACCAGAGTCTTTAAGTAACAACAGTGCTTTAAGTGAACTCCCAGCAGTCAAGTATCAAATCAGAAGATAAGAAGAGGCATGCTGGATCAGAAAAAAGGTCACACAGTCCAGTTACAGAAAAAGTCCATGCCATATTCCCACCGAGTGTATTTCAAGGTACACTATCTGATTCTTACAATGAAAAGCAAACTCCATCACGCAAGAGTTACTGAAAGACAACCACAATGCTCAGAAACTGTTCTTAAAAGTGGCAAGTGCTTTTAGCAGTCTTACACAGATTCCATAATTTTCAGGTATCAGGGAAAGAATTGTCAAGTTTGAATGTAAAGCTATATCAATATTTTCAACATCTACTAACTGATCTTTATTCAATTAGAGTTCATCTTTTAGTTAAGGCACTACACTTCTACTTAATTATTTCAGGTTCTGGCAGACTTACAAACAGAAGAAACTTGTTCCAAGAAAATTTTACCAGTTCTTTCAGCAGTCAATGTTTTCAGAGGGTTCAGGTTTTGCTCGATTTTTCAGTCAACTGCTAATTATAAAAATACAGTAAAGGACAACAAGCACTACTTAAATTTAATGATTTTTCATTTTAGAAAGGTCATCTAAACAAAATACAATCCTGATTTCATATAACATAGGCTTCATCTTTGTATTCCGTTAGATGTGAGATTGAAGAATGAATGAGCAGAAAATATGTATTTTGAATAAAAGGCTAATTTGCTAAAAGCAAAAAGACTCAATTTTCACACTGTCATTAATGCAGAAATAACATTCACAATGAATATTGACAATATATTTTGTTTAAGAAACAGTTAAATACTAAATACAGACAATTACCTTTTCTGTAACTAAAATTTTACAAGTGGATACAAAATTACTGATTAAATAACAGGATATATTTGGAAAGAGAGAAATATAATTTGCAAAGTAAAGGCATAAGCATACAAACAGGATAGTACGGAGAAATCTCAGCTAATTTAAAGAAACGGTTCTGGCTACATAATGAAGACTACTGAGCTGAGGTAAATCTGCCTTAAACCAGGAAACTTTTTTTCATTTCCAGTCCAAGGGAATTTAATCCTGAGGCAAGGTAATCTCTTCCCAGAATAGTCCTTCTTTGCACGCTGTTGCCCTGAGGCATTTATCTCCAGTCTTTTGTCTTGGGATTCCCCATTTTGTGTTACCTCACTGGTGTATTCCTCTCCTCAGCCTCAATTTACTGAAATCACAATATAAGAAATATCACTTAAAGTAAGAGAATCAATAGCAGTTGATAGAGTGTAAGATTGGATGCCAACAAGCTGTACAGTGTAGTCTCAATTATTCCACAGATGTGATTTTATGTAAATCTTAGAAGTCCAGTGCTTCAAATTTCCCTTTTTACATGGAGCTAATGCCTCAGATAATTCTGTGAAGAATAACTGGAGTGTTCGGACTGACAGAAATCTGATTTCCTTCTTTATTACCCTGAATTTTACTTAACATTAAAGTTCTAATCATTCCAAAGGTTTAAAGGAGAGGACAGAAAATTCACCAAGCTCCTCATGATTTTTCCTTTTGAAGTACTTTTTTTTTTTTTTTTTTTTCAATGTACCAAACAGCTAAAAAACTGACTAAGCCCCAGCTTTATGTTGCTGTATGCATAGCTGAAAACTGTTTTTGAACGGTGAGATGAAGTGATGAAGGACAATTAAATAATTACGGGTTTTATGATACTACACTGATCACCTCACAACCTGACAGTTGGCTGTAGAAATAGACATTGTGCACTCTGTCATGACAAAAAACATACTGGTCTTAGTACGCTAGCTCTCTGTGAGAAGGACACTATTTTTCAGTGACAGTAAATGATGTGCAATGTCTGAAATTACAAAGAAATCTTTACATTTTCAGTTACAT
The DNA here is from genome assembly GCF_015220075.1 of Falco rusticolus. Taxonomy (NCBI): domain Eukaryota; kingdom Metazoa; phylum Chordata; class Aves; order Falconiformes; family Falconidae; genus Falco; species Falco rusticolus. The sequence goes on along the minus strand of NC_051192.1, from coordinate 88,267,782 downwards.
ACAGCATTTGAAATTAACACTTTGTTAATCATCAAGTTTCCAAGTTTATTTGACTTCTGAAGCAAATAGGTTACCCGTTACCTAAGGGAAATGATTTATCAGCTGAATCTCTAGTCATTCTCCAATCTTTATATCTGGCTTACTAGTGTGGACTCCTGGCAGTTCATTCACTCACCTCAGCCAAATTAAGTGACTTTTTCCTACATTGCTTGGCTTCTTTGCAGACAAGGCCCCCAAGTGGTTCTGATTTCAAACATCCTTCTATTATATTCTTTTTTTTGTTGGTGTTGGGGTTTGGGGTTTTTTTCTTTTCCATCTCAGAATTTATCTTACTTAATTTGGGCAGTTACATTGACTGTCCTTTTTTCCACTGTTACCTGCCCATGTCCTTTAGAAGGCATTATATCCCAGTGTATCAAAGCACTGAAAGTCATTAGTTGAGTCAGCTTCTGAAATAGTAGGCATCAGAAGCAGAATTTTACAAAATCCCATATCTTGCTTGACGTTCACAGATCTTGGAAAAAAAATTAATGTATTTCAAGCCAGACGTAGGCATCATTTTTCCCCACCATGTGGCCCACTGTGATACAAAGTCTACACCTCTGTTCTCTACGCAACATGTCTTGCTTCTGGAAAAGCCTAGAAATTACAGCAACAGTAGCACAGTCAGAAGCCCTTCTTGTTAGTAATACCCAAAAAAGCACCTTCTGGACAGTCACCATCTTCCAGCACACCAGACCATGTCACTGCTGCTCTTTAGACTTACCAGCATTACCCACCCACCTCCCCAATGGCTGCCTACTCCATCCACAGCTAATTGACCGTCTTCTACTTAGCCCCAAACCAGAACATGATGAATGTGCTCGTATGTAGGTGAGGAAACTGGTGACTTTTACCTGTGAGAATGATTCATTCAGGAGCTAGTTTTGTAGCCCAGACCTCATGGTTTTGTCATACAACCAGAAGACTAATCTGCCAATTTTCACCTTCACAAAAAATGTTTATGCATTTCATAGCTGCCTATGTGACAGATGCTGCGATTTCCCTGGCTCCATCTGTTTCTGCCGCTGAGTTGGACGCCCACTAGTGCTAAGAGGTGTCAGGTTTCTCATCAGAGAAGTTGTCCTTACCACAGTAGTATGCAGAAGTCACATGGGATGAAATCATCTGAAAACTTTTGTACTCTGATGCACAGAGCAATTGTTCCAGACACGGAACCACCTCTCCTGAAGGCAAACTTCAAAATTCATTCCTTTCCTGCAGAACTGGCAGGTAACTAGTTATGAGTTTTTCCTCTCCGTAGCCTTACTATAGCAGCTGGAACCGCATGTAATACTACGTCATGTCAAGGTAATTGAGTTATTCATTGCAGGTCAGATTATCTGATGAATTTCAGCATTTTTTGCAAGATAAGTTATTCAAGGATGCATTAGATTAACAGATCTAATTTCAGGTACAAGTGTTCTTTAAATGTTATTCCCTCCCCACCCCCCACCCCCCTCCTGCTTTGAGAAGCCCACAGTCTAATAACTCCATACTTGAAAGGTAAATCTATGACATACTTTAAACATCACAATTTAACTACATGTGTATATACCCAAGTAAGGCAAAGGACTCCCATGAAAGAAGTGGTAGATAAAACACTTAAACTTGTCTAAATCTTTGACTGCTTAAGCATTCTGCAGGCCTTCTGTATTCAAGACAGTGTATTATTTTATTATTCATTATCATTAATATGGGACTAGATCCAGCAAAGGACTGAGGCACCAAATGTTGCCTAATTGCCTCCTCTTCATCAGATGAAGTAAATTGAATTCAAACAGGCAAAGTATCACAACTAGCTGCGACCAGGACAGAGACCATCATTCAGCCTAATCATCGTAAAAAGACAAACATACAGAAATGAATGGAAGTGTTTCTGAAGGAGGTAGTATGAGGCAAAGATAACGAGTGTGGAAGTGATTTGCATTTTGAATTAACAGCCCATGTTGAGTATGCTTTCAGTTTCTTCAAGGAGGTTTAATCAGAAAAGCAAACTGTAAGCAACCTAACAAGGAATTTATTGCCATGCTCTCTAAAAGAATCAAAGCCTTTCGGTTTTCAAAAAGTAAAAGGAGGAAAATCTAGATTTTAATAGAAAGAGGGACATCTAAAGTGTTGCATGTTGAGGAACAACTAATAACAGAGATATAAAAAGGATCTTTGAATTGTTTTCGATTTACGACGAAGGTAACTCAATCATGTGGTCTTGGCTTAAAATTTCAGTTATGTTAATACGTCTCTTAGCTTTAGAACAATTTATGAATTCAAATATTTCAAATTTCTGTTTCAGATTGGTTCAATTCAGATACTCTTTAGCAATAAAAATGTATAAACTGAATACATTTTTATTTCACTGCCCCCATGTAAAAACTGCATCACAAACACTTTAATATTTAAAAATGTAAGGTATTCAATGTATTCTAAAATAAATTAAAAAAAAATAAAGACCATTAATTCATTGCAAACAAGTTTCAATATTTATGTGATTTTTAATCAGATAAAAAATACTGTATATTTAAATTTTTACACTTTTTAAGTTTTGCTTCATTTTTAAGGAAGAATGGGAATGTAACCAGGTATGAGCGTTTGTGTATGTGCTCACTTTTTCCTTCAGTCTAAAAAGCAGCTCTTCATATTGGACTTTTTGGTTGAACATTGTTTAAGAAGAAGAAAGTAAAAACTTTATTATCAAGGGGAAAATAATGCATATTTCAAGAGTCTTTATAGCTTAATATCTTATTTGACAGTAAGATAAAAGTTATTTCATCATGTACAAAATAATACCCTTCCTTATTATACATTAGATTTGAGGTATTATAAAGTTCTCATACATCCAAATCAAAGGAGTATTAAAGTATAAATTTGCTAGCCAGCGAAAACTGAAGTAAGTATCGGGCTCTGAATGACTTTAAAAGGAAATATGGGACTAAAATACCATGCAACATTTTTCAATTTACTTTGTGGGATAGGATTTCCGATAGATACTTTATTAGGAAGTCATAAAGTCTTCTCTCCTAGGTTGCTTTCCTGCAATGTCCTGGAAGCTAGAGGTTTTGCATTTCCTCCAAACAAGTTATCAGTTATGGAGCAAAATATAGACTTAAATGTCCAGTGAAAGGACTTAAACACCTAGGAGATGGTCAAAGTGCACAAACTGAAATACAGGAAATTCCACTTTAAAAAAAAAGACAGAAAAAAAGACAAAAAAATATTTTTATTGTGAGGGTGGTTAAACACTGCAACAGGCTGCCCAAAAATGAGGTTGTAGACTCTGCATCTTTGGAGATATATAAGCTAAATTCCCTTTGCTACTCAGATCAGTTCCTCACATTTTTAACTCCTGTGGGTACAGACAACAGGCTGTTTCCTTAAGCAAATTTATTACATACTTAACGATTCACTCCTTTCAAGTGTTTTTCCTGTATCTTGTCTTTTATAAACTTCTGATCATTCTTACAGTCCTCTGGATTGTGCCTAATTAAGACGATTTGTGGGCAGTGGAAGGATTGGTTTGTGTCTTAAGTATAACTTCCCTATTTATGTATCACAGAATAATTTAAATTTATTTTTATTTTTTTTTCAACTGTGTGGCATTGTTGACTGATGATCAGTTTAGGAATTAAAGTATCTCCTGGACTGCATTTTGCAAAACTATTTTGACAATCTTTCCACATACTACAAGTGCAGATTATTCTTACTAAATGTAGTATCTTGCTGTCTTTCTTACTAATTTTTTTCCTATTTTTGAAAAAATTATGCAGCTTGTCATGTTCATTTCAAATTATATCCCTGCCTTCCAAAGTACTTGTAACTTTTCCAGCTTGTTAACATTAAATAAATGGACTCCCAATTATTGTTGAAAAAGAAACGGTATCAGACCCAGAACAGACATCTGCACAACCCAGTTTCATAAAGGCTTTGATAGTGAACAGCACACACCTATACTTTCTTTTCTTGTGCTCTATCCACCCGCTTTACAATAGTTTCATCTATATAATATTTAACCTGCTCTGATTATGATGTAATCTAAACCTGTATTTGAAACCTTAGAACAACCAAGAAAAACTACATATTTCACTTTTCTCTGTCCCCCAAGGAATAGTTGAAAATTGTATTGATTTAACATGATTGTTCTTAACAAATCTATGTTGGCTGTTACTTACTGCCTTATTATCTTCTAAATGCTTACAAATAGATTGTTTGATTTTCATTCCAAAGCCTGAAATTCAGAATAGACATTTCATCTTACCACCTGAGGTTAAGCACCACATCTTTTTCCAGTTCTCTGATATTTCAGTTGTCCCTCTTCATTTCCCGAAGATGACTATTAACTAGTCTGAAATTATTTCACCCAGTTCCCTAAAGGCAAAGTCAATTCAAACTCTAGATTATCTAAGGTGATTTTAACGTAAAGTTTTTCCTGTTATAACTTGAAATTTCACCCTTATGAGACTGGTGTCAATTGTTAGTCATATGCCACAGCTAAACTTTATAAGAGAGAAAAAAGTGCAAAAGACAATGGCACTTCTGGTGTTCTCAGTGTTTTTTTCATATTCACTTTCCAACCTGCTAACCAATTGACCAATTCCTCTTACTGCTATACTGACTCAAAATATTTTTATCTTCCTGTAAAATTTTGTTAAGATATAACCTGCAATTTCCAAATTTATTTCCATTTTTTATTTGAGCTTTTCCTCCTCCTGGATAAAAACTTAGGATTCCAAAGTTCTGTGTTGCTCCTTTAAAATCAGTGAAAGGATGCAGATTTAGACCATAACATCATATTTGTCTCACTTAACATTAGCTATTGAGGATCAGGCTTCTCTAGGATACTTCCATATGTTCTTCCTACAATAAATGATGAGAAGTAGATTGAGATGAGGAGATAATCTTATGACAAATCCCATCCTAAATTTGGTCTCTGAGATAGGGAGGATAAATTGTCCTTTGGAAATGCTCATCGCTGTTGCTAGTCACAAACTGTGCTCATCACACCCACAACATGGTTCTGAACTTCTGCAAATGCGAGGGATCCAGATCCAGTGTTTTATTTCTATGCTAGCTGTCATGAAATTATCTTAAACTGCCTTACAAATATTAGTTAACTTAGGTCACAATATCTCTGTGAAAGAAGGAAATAAAGACTGAAGAACCCATCTGTTATCCATCATGAAACAATGCTACCCAGCACTTTATGACAAGGTATATTTTGCATCTAACTCAATATGTAAACAGAATGCTGGATTAAGGAGGTGATCAGAAATGACCAGAAATAAAATGAGAAAGGCCCAAAATAAAACATAATTATGATTTAAATCTTAACTATGTTCTGAAGAATGTAATCTGTGATTTCTAATGCAAAACTACTTTGGGGATTATATTTTTTTCTGCTGCTTCTTCAGCTATGCAGTTCTAACACTGTACAAGCACTTGGTATAATTTTTTAGAGCATTTTTGTTTTAATACCTGTATTTTCATAGATACTCACTCCATGCCTGTATCTTCATAGATCCTCACTCCATGTCACTAATAAAGTAGTTAGAAATTTACTGCTTTGGTGAACCAGACATAAGATGTGCGTACTGTACCACCAGTATAAATTTTTGTCATGTCTGGATGATCCTTACAGAACCTTCACACTTCAGACATCACATTTTGCTTTTCAGAAATAAAGAAACAGAAAAGCAAAAGACGATGTCTGTTCCCACCATTTCTGAATGCTCACTAGTAAAGAAACATGGCATGTAATTCTCTAAACAGGTAAATTACAAAGTGTGTCAAAGTACGAAATAAATTATTATGAAGTGTAGAACAATGTATTTGCTGCTGAGTGTTATGATGAAACTCCTGATATGACGACCTAGTTGTTGTTGACATAGCTGTCTTATCTAAGCTAAGGTTTTATTAAAATACGTTACTTTTGTCTGTTCTGCTGATTAATAATGCTTTAGCAGGGTTCATGCTTAGGAAGTGGCTATTTATAATAGAAAGACATGTACATATATATTCTATAACCTATAAAAAGTCTATAACCTATTTAAAATAGGTTGTATTCTGGCCTTAAAAACAGGCCAGAAGAGGCCTCTGGCTATGTACCTAAGACCTGTTCAAATCCCTTCTACTCCTGCAGCTGCCTCAGTCCAAGGGCAGCTGGTGCCAAGGTGGGGTACACATCTGATAATGCTGGGAGTACAAGTCTGGCTGTGGTATGTCTTAGAAAAAGAGGCTTGAAGCATTATGAATGGTGACTCAGCTCAATCTAAATCCAGATCAAATCCTCTGAAATTTGTACTGTTTTCAGGAAGATGGTCACATTAAGGAAGAGGACAATGGTCTTCATATAATTTCCTGAACTTCGTCCTCAGGAGAAAGGAATCAAATTCTTCATATTGTCAGCTTAAGGCATAGTTTAGTGGGGTATCTTTCATGGTGTACAGAACAGGCTTAGTCTTTCAATTGTCCATGAAAGGGGGCCTATTGGAGCTTACTCTAGCTTCCCTCACCCTTTGCCCATGTGCCATGTACCATGGTTTCTGTTGCTGCCATTTCACCCAGGCACCAGGCAGAAACCACCACATCCAATGGCCGCTGGCATTCACTGCGTGTATTCACTTGTGTTTCAGAACAAAGCACTGGTGACTATCCTGACCTCCTGAAGTTAAATGCACTAGAACTCATGAGTCAAAACTTTCCATCTCCACTTCTGTTAAATGAGATGATAAAACATTTAAGTTTCTGACATGTTCTACAAGGCTCAATTGGTGTTTGCAAAGTTCTTTCAGATACTATGATTTAAACAAAGTTTCGTATGTATTTCACTACGTGTTATTATCTCAGTGAGTTTTCTTGAATTTTATGTATGGGAATATTTTCTTACAGTCCTGGCACAAAACATATAGAAAAACCCAGATCAAATATAATAAACTTAAAAATGCAAACTATAGTGGGTGTTCAGAACATCAAATGATGGCAGAATTTAGACTCCAGCTTGAAGATGATAAACATATGTACAGATTTTTAGAAGGAGGCTTCATATTTCAGAAAGAAATGCTTAGATATCAAACCCAAACAAACAGAAAACTCAGTTAACTGATCTGCATGTTGCAATGGTGGATCTGGAATGGTATGTGTCTGTCCACCCACTATTGTACAAACACTCAAGATACTAGTCATGAAAGTATTTATACCATCATGAGCCCTGTCTTTTAACCACCCACATTTGTCTTTTAGGTTCTCACCTGTCAACGATGTAATTCACACCTTCACTTATAGCCCTGACCTAAAGCCAAGAATAATATGAAAGTAACAGGGTTTTTTTATCTCATTATTTCTCCTTAGGATTTATTTGCCTCTGTGTTTTTTTCGAGAATATTTATGTGAAATCATTCCTATGACAGCATTCTTAAGAAAACCAAGATTTCTGAGAAAAAGTAATTATGTTTAAAATATTCCTTAGGAAATAAACTGAGCAAACTTTCTTTTGACTTGCAGACTGAAAGAGAACAGGTAATTTTTATTCCTGTTTACAGCATGGTTCCTGCTTTGCACTGATTCTGCATGGGGACTTTTCAACTATGAAAGTAGCTGCATCACCCTAAAGACTATCTGTCCACACTTCAGTACATGGCACCCATCAGGATCCTTTGCTCACTTGTCCAAAATAATTTGCTCTCCAACTGAACCTTTTCCAAGTCTCTAGAGAATCTTTTATATTCTATATGTTCAGACATCCTTTTCATAGCTGTTTGACTATCAAATGGATTGAATTCATTAGCTCAGAGGTAGGAAATTTTGTTAACATTTACACAAAGGGATCATTAATTAGGACAGCGGTTTTTTGGAAAGAAGGCTACTTGATGACTGCCCCTTAATTATGCTCTCAAACTTTATCCTAACCTTTCTGTCCTCGACACTGGTATTCACAGATTATGATATCGTAAAGAAACATTGAGATTATCCAGTCTGGCCTTAAGTTAGGGGTCTTCCATGAATTAATTTTTGAACTATGACAGCAGGTACTAACTGTAGTCTGAAAAGTGCTAATGGTCATAAAGGCTAAATCAGGCCATTTAAAGATGATTCTCAGACCATATACAGTGTTGCGGGAAAATAAATTCATATATAGTAACATACTGCAATAGACATGAAACCTGTTATTTGGCTATAAAAGCTCAGTAACTTTTGAACAGCAGTTCAAAAAAAACCAAACACCTTGTTTTAAAAATTTGGAGTCATGCAGCATCTACCATAAAATTGAGAAAGTTAATGTTAACTTTAAAGTAATGAGTTAATACTCAGTTACTCCATTGATTATTCTGCTGCTGTCACTGTTAAAAAACCTTTGTCTTGTTTCTAGTGTGAATGCACATAGTTTAAACATCCAACCACAGGCAAAAAGACCTAGTGATTTCTAATTATGTTAAATTTATCAACTGGCTATGAGCATGTTTTAGTCTCTCAAAGGAGTTAATTCAGGTGTTCCAACTGGGTATGTGCCATCTTAATTTTTGCCGAGTACATGGGTAGCTTGTGTACAACTCTTACATTGATCTCATTAACTTATTTTACTATAAAATGTTTTTAAGAGACTCTAGATTCTTTCCAGCTATTATGAAGGTACAGAATTATGACTGCTACAAACTGCTGCAGAAAAGCGTATGACTGAATAAGTTGCCATTCGGATTAACGGTGTGCACTGTGGGTTCACAGCCTTCACAGCAGGTTGGAGGCTCCATTGCTCAGCTAAATATATGCATAGCAAGCATTGCATATCTTCGCCTTCTTATCCAATGTGCACTAGTTCTAAGGTGAATCCAAGCCGTTATGACCACTTTCCACATTGTACAAGATGTCCTGTTACCACCCCTAGCCTGGGATTGAGTGACAGCTATGAGAAACAACTCTTAACTATATTACTTAGAGAAAAAACAACTCAATTGCTATTCCACAACTGCCGGCACATCATAGCTTTAAAAGTGGACAGCAATATGTCATAATATTAATGTATTTCTTGTAATAACTGTGCAGCCATCGAGGAGCCACATTTACTAATAGCAGCACAAGCACTTTGTCAATCACTGCACACAGAGTCATCCACCAATCTTGATGGTTCTATGTCAACAAGGCTTCTTCAGAAAGGACACGTAAAGATTTGCTGTCACCATAAAAACACTTTTGCATGAATTACAAGCTATATGCTTGCTTACCAGTCATTCACTGCTCTCAGGTGATTTGAGAAGTCTGTCCTTTAAGTCTGACGTGTGAAATATGAATATAGAAGGGAATAGCCCTAGAGTGATCATACAAATAACATGAATCACACATGCTGTGAGTCCTCTACACAAGGGCTTGTGACGTGGATCCACGGATGCTTATGTTAGAGATAATGTAGTGCAGGTGAAATGCAATGTATCAGATTCAGTGCCTCAGTAGCCTGATATTCTGGGCTTTTAAAAGCAAGAAACAAGTTCAATATCCCCTTGGAAAATCTACGTGCCCACCTTTTACAGCCACACACCCATCCACTTCTAACACTGCAAAATGACAAGACACTGAAATTGCATGTTACGTTTTACTTTTTCAAAAGCTGTATCTCACCTAGCACATAATCTTATTCATGTCTACATGTGCAAGCAAGTTGCAGTTAAAACCTCATGAAAATATGTCCAAGTAGTATTTTAAATATGCTCGCTTACTCTGTAAATGGGAGCCCTAATAATATACAATTATCTATACATATATAGTTACTTATTTTGATTTCCTCCAGGACTATTAATTACCTCTCAGATTTCAAATGCCTCACAGCCTCCCACAAAACCTTGCAGTCTCTCTGTAGCACAGTGCAGCATGAACATCTCCTTTGGCTCTTTCTTCATCTTCATTCTGCTGTTCCTAGCCTGCCGCTGCAGAGATTTCAGCTGGAAAACACTCTTCCTTCGTGGTCTGCCTCCACGAGGGACTCAGCCTAAGATTTAGTTCACCGAACTTTGACTACAGTAACATCTACTCTAACTTAATCAATAAGGACCCTTCTAAAGTCATTGGGTCATGTAATCTTTCTAATTAAGACAGTGATATTGTCAGCCTGAACCACCTACTGGAAATGCCTATCTCTCTATTGAGATGAGAGAGAGAATGGATGAGGTGGCTAAGAATACATGTGTATCAGTAAAAGAAAAGGACTTGGACTGTTTTCTGACCTAAGCCCAACCAGTACAGCACATTTTTGAGTCTTCCATTCAGTTACACGCAACCTTTTGCTGCCAAAACAGGGGGGATGCTCCCAAACTGCTACTGGAATGATACCTGGCCTAGCCTGTCCCCCAGCAGTGCCTGAATATTGTCTGGGAAAGAAAGAGTTGGCATGGGAAAACACTGTGCCAGGATCTGTGCTTAGAGCTGGACACTATGGATGATTGCATGCCAGTGGTAAGGCACACATCCTGCTCTTCTGTGGTTGACCAGTATAGGTGTAACCTAAGCATATGTAAGTATAACTTCTACACCACTAAAAATTAATCAAATGAATACACATTCTGGTCTTGAATATATTCTGTATTAAAAGGGTAAATTATAGTAAAGGAATCAATGCTTCTGACATGTAAGAAAAAGAATTACGAAACTTCCCTACCCAATTCACCCACTGTGCTAAAGAAATCACTTACAGAGCATTTAGCCAAAAAACACAGATCTGAGTAGTGTCTACACCAGAAGAGCCTCTGCCACTGTAATCATGCCAGTTATCAGGGCTGGCACTGTAATCATGCCAGATAACAAGACTGGCAATGGTGCTACAGTAACTCTTTAATGTAGACCTGGCTTTACTGACAAGCAAGAACTAAAAATAAATTTCTGTACCCCAGAAAAAATTAACAAAGTTGCCCTTACAGATGATTAAACAGAAGTAAACTGATTGAACCTGTGCAGGGATTCTTACTCAAAATATAAAAATAAATTCTAAGATAGATTTGCCTCTGAAAGGCAATTAAGATACACCAAGGTTTATTTATATATTGTAATAAAACAAATGTTTTTATTATATGACTTTTTCTCATACACACCTACTATTTGAATCTTTTTTTCTTTTCCTCTTGACACAGCTACAGATACCTTTTCTGAATAATTATTATGAAAATTATATTGTCTGATTAACAGCTGTGTAGCTTCCCAATAACCTAAGAGCTTATTCTGTAATCACAGAAATAGTCTTTCTGAGAGCAATGGGGCTATTTTCATGAATAAAGACTTGCAGCCTCAGTCCCTAAATTTGTATTTATAGTATCTTTAAGTATAATAAAATTAAATTACAAATGAGTCACTGATTAAGTGTCCTTTCAAGTGCTATAAAATCTTGCATTCAGCTAAAGCTCCCTACTGTTCCTGCAATAAATAAGTGTTCAGAAAGATAACACTAGAGGGTTTAGTAGGCGTGCAGATCATGGGATCTGCTTTATCCCAGTTTTTGATGGAAATGGCTTTTCAAGTTTACATATCATCTGAAAAGATATCCAGGGGCATCAAACTTCATTCTAGTTCCTCTTCAGACACTGTAACTACAGCTTTAGAAATGAGGTCTGGAAGGATTTGAGGAGATCAGTTCTCTGCTGGCATGAAATGGGGGACAGCTGGCCAAGCCACAAGCTCCACCAAAACAACAGGCTCTTCTCAGGTCACCTTAGTTACCATAAGTGACAAAGAAATATGGTAAGAAAAGAAAACTCCAAGGAGATGTGGATGCCGTTGTGAAAATCTTTCAAAAGAAAAATGAGGTAGGCAGTGAGGACCATGATGCTATGCTGGAAAGGCTGCTGTCAGCAGTGAACTTGATTAAAGCACAGGTGCTCCTTAGTTTCCTCTTTCCCCTCTATCAGTTTCCTCCCTTCAAATCTCTCTGTATTTCCTACTCTGAAATTAGTCAGCCACCCATCCATCCCATGTCTGAGACACTGTGTGTCTCTCATTTCTTTTGTCCAAAATACTGATCTTTTCCCTCTCACCTAGTGGAAGGTATGGAAAGACGGTGTTCCATACACCCCCGTCACCACCCAGCCTTTTTGCCTGGTCCCTGACCAAAGCAGGCTTTGTGGAGGAAATATGCTTGAAGAGAAGAAGGAATGAAGTGTGTTTCATTCTTCTTACCCCCTGCCTTCTCCTGCTGGCTGGCTGGCTGTCCCATACCCCCTAGACAGTTCCCAGCTGACAAAACACTGGTCAGTTTTTCAAGTGGTACTTTTTTCCATATTTAACCAAAACCTGTAGAGTTCCAATTATTGTAACTTTAAACTGCAGATCTGATTGGATCTTGTGTTCAAAATGTATCATGTTCTACATGAGCAAATGGAAAAATCCCAGTATCTTAGGGTCTCAGTTTGTCCATAATAAGCCGCTCCCCCCCCCAAAAAAAAATAATTGTTTCAATGAATTATGAAAATAAATCAACAGAAAAGTGTTCCTATACAAACCTTTTTCATATTAATTGGAAAAAACCCAACCTGCTTCAAAGGCTGAACGTTGAGAAAAATATTTGCACAATATAGAAAGTATACACCATGCATGCATAGAAAACATGCATAAATCAAGCTAGAAACTTCTTCCTTTTCTGTTTAGAACCTTACAGCTTTAAAAACATAACACAAGCCTGAAATCTATAACTGGGAGTTCTGGTTGGAGAGGTGGACACCAGGCACAAAAACTTATGTAGCTCTTTAGTAAGAACGTGATGCAAGGCCTGTCATTATCATTTCAGAGCCTGTCTGCAATTTTAGTGGTATTTAGATGATGCTACAAGAGCAGAATTACTATATTTACTTAGTTCATGTCAGGAAGTTGTAGAAGATCACTTCAGATTGGGACACCGGGTGCCCACCAAAGCCACTCTATCACTTCCTTCCTCAGCTAAAGAGGAGAGAGAAAATATAACAAAAGCCTTATAGCTCAAGATAAGGACAGGGGGAGATCATCTTGGGCAAATCAGATGCGACTTGGGGAAATTAGTTTAATTTATTGCCAATCAAATCAAAGTAGAAGAACGAGAAATAAAACCAAATCTTAAAAACACCCTTCCCCAACCTGTCCCTTATTCATGGTCTCAACTTTACTCCTAATTTCTCTACTTCCTCCCTACTAGCAATGCAGGGGGACGGGAAACACAAGTTGGAGTAATTTCATCACACATTGTCTCTCCCACTCCTTCTCCCTAGGGGGAGGGCTCTCACACTCTTCTTCCACTCCAGTGTGGGGTCCCTCCCACAGAAGACAGTTCTCCATGAACTTCTCCAATGTGAGTCCTTCCCGTGCGCTGCCCTTCTTCACAAACTGTTCCAGCATGTGTCCCCCATGGGGTCCACAAGTCCTGCCAGGACCCTCCTCCAGCACAGGCTTCCCACGGGGTCACAGCCTCCTTTGGGCATCCACCTACTCCAGCGTGGAGTCCTCCACAGGCTGCAGGTGGGTATCTGCTCCACCATAACCTCCATGGGCTTCAGGGGGAGAGCCTGCCTCACCATCGTCTTCACCACAGGCTGCAGAGGAATCTCTGCCCCAGCGCATGAATCACCTCCTCCACCTCTTTCTTCACTAACCTTCATGTTTGCAGAGTTGTTGGTCTTACGCACCTTTTCTCTGGCTGCAGTTGCACAGGTTTCTTTGTCCTTTCTTAAATATGTTATCCCAGAGGCGCTACCATGATCATTGATGGGCTCAGCCTTGGCCAGCGGTGGGTCCATCTTGCATCCGGCTGGCATTGGCTTTAGTGGACATGGGGGAAGCTTCTGGCAGCTTCTCACAGAAGCCACCCCTGTAGCCCCCCTGCTACCAAAACCTCACCACACAAGCCCAATCCACTAACGTTGCTAGACAAATAAATATATATATATAAACATAATCTTATCTCATAAAGAATTGTGCAAATGAATAGTTGTTACTTGCTGAAGAAGTCCCACTGCCTCAAAAATTACTTCCGTAATATTAGAGCTCTGAGATGGGAAAGGGCTATTCCCCAAGGCTAGCAGGACTTAGTCCTTTACCATTTTTTAACTGGAAATGTTGAGCAGGGAAGATTCAAAGAGTGACTTTCCTGTGGCTGACAAGTGCTTTGCACTCCAAAATTCAAGCAAGGTAAAAGCTAGAGTGGACACTGCTCAGCATCTCACCTTTAATTTTACCTTGAATCTCACTTCACTCCATCTTGGGATTGATGTGTGAGTGCAAGTAGATTAAACCTGTCTGACTGAAACAACTGTTTGCTGCTGTTATTCACCTTGCCTCTTGCAGAGGTGGCCGCTTGCAGATGGGAAGGCTGGTCCAACTCTAATGGTATTTCTTGAACAGCTTACCGCTGGCATAATACGGCAAAAAGCCAGCTGTAAAATGATGCCATTCAGGAGCAGCCTTACATGGAGCCAGCTGTCCTAGCCATGGGGACAGCACCTGCAGCGAGAAGGGTAAGGCAGAGGGCTCCAAGACACTTCAGACACCTGAATTTAATTGTCCTGTGAGTCAATGTCCTCAATCGCCCTGAATATCCTTCGGACTTGTTGCTCTTATTATTCCATTTACACACCAAGCCATTTTCTATATCCTGCTCTGAAACCCCTTGGCCATGCAATTTCTCTGGTGTTTCCACTTTCAGGCTTAGCAGAGACCACAAAATTTACTCTCTGTTATTTAACACCTCAAGCTAGACAGCAATTTGGCCATAGAAAGGAACAGTCACTGTTTTATTCACCATTAAACACAGACACCTCTTAAACTGTTCACGGTGCATTTTTATTAAACAAAAGGCATATTATTGGCTTAGAGCCATTTCACATAAATATTTATTGGTCAAGATCTAATAACGTAAAACATCCTAAAAAATATTAAAAGAATCATATAACAAGATTTGTATGTCAGATCACATAAAACTGAGAAATTTAAGGTTGATTAGTTGGAAATTATTGCACTGTATGAACTGAATGTTGCTGAAAACTAAAAAAAAAAAAAAAATAACATGAATATATAAGCAGAAGTTCTGATATCTACTCCAGATGTATCCTTTCAGCCTAGTTTCTTGGTGCAGTAAGGCTTACGCTACCATGCTCTCTGTCCCACAAATAACTTCTGAAGTAACTCACCAATTTCAACCAATTTCATAACTTATCTTTTCAAAGCTCATATGGTAATTGGGATCTGGATAAAGGAAAGAGCCCCAAATTACTGTCTTCCCTGAAGAAAAAGCAAATACAAATTTTCCCTTCACCTCCTTTGAGGGATATCAGACATCTGTCCATTCAGTAATCCTATATTGGCAAGAAATCATCACAAAACTTGAACATCAAACCACCTACAGCAAGTAATAAAAAACCCCACCTAAATGAAGTTGAGGAGGAGGGAAATACTGTCTATGGCAAGAAGAAAGGATAAAATTCACAAGACAAAACTGAACAAAAAAAATTCCACTACCTGTTGAATAACTTTTTCCTTCAAAACATTTTTCTTCTTTTTCTTTTCTTCTGTTAAACCCCATCAGCTTCTCTCACATATATTTTTTTTTTTAAAGAGAAGGGGTGAGTTTGCATTTAGAAGCTAGTAAACAGCAACCATCAAATAAGATGTACAAGCCAAATAAGATGTACAAGATTAGGAGCTTCTTTTTGGTATGTGTATATGTCTTGCTATGCGTTATGGGAAGATCTTAACACATTAAATAACACAGTATTAGAGACTCAAACTGGAATGAGGTTCAGGATGTCATTCATGGGCATGCTGAAACAGAATTTTAACTAAGTTTAATCTATCATGGTTTGTTGGATCAAAATGTCAGGCTGACTAAGTTAAAATACGGAATATTTTTCTCATGAAGATTAAGAATGGAACAACCTTTTCAGTGTTTTGAGGACAAACACTGAAGGTGTTTGTTGCAGTTTTGGCATACTTCCATAAGTTACTCTTGGAAGGGACAACAGGAATCTCCACCTCTTCAGTGGCACAGATACCTAATTGCTTTCTAGATTCACCAGAAAATATTGGGTAATTACTGGCTTTATTATGCTTCTAGAAATAGCTGATATACACCTCCAGTCTTAGTAAAAGACATTAACAGAAAAAGCAGTGAAATGGGCTGAAAAGCAGGAAGTGAGTCACTGGCCACGGAATGACCTGGTTTTACTTAAGAACTATTCCACAAGCTAAAACTAATGCTGAAAGCTGTGCTGGAGAACAGAACCAAGTAGGTACTACATGTATCTACACACAGACAGTTAAGGACGTTAAGAGAAATAATTAACAACATATTATGATGTGAATTTAAAACGCATCAGAATGCCACACAAACATTCAGTGTAGACCTTTAAACTGTATCTATCATATTAAATTCAGTCATGTCTGGGAGCGTTTTCGGATGCTGGAACACCATTGTCTGTATGAGTAAATACTTGAATGTTCCTTAGCACTAATTTGGCTCATGCCACCTAGCATGGTCCAGACCGTGCCCAGAGATGGTTCATGAGCTTGTACAGGCTAGTTCACTTCCAGTAAACAGTTTACATGTAACACCCTGTTCTGGAGCTAAGAGACTTTGGTACCAGAGGTGTGGGCAGCATCATGCCAGTTGGCCTCAGCTTCCAAAAGTGCTGTCATGCACATATAATTCACTCATATAAACACAGCATTAGTGAGAACTGTGGAGAATTTGTGTGTAGTAGCTACACCATCTTGAATAGTGAGTAGCTGCTCCCAGGGAGAGAAATCATTGTGTACATCCATTGTAGGAATTAATGAAAAGCAGGTGTTATTCCCATGCTTGTTTTTTGCTCTGTGCCTCTTCTTTGTATACAGGTCCTAAATAGTGATGTTAGTATACACAATTTCAAGCCTATATTGCCTTGCGATTTCTCATATTTCAAGAGAAATGTGGTAATCAAGGATTTCTACAGTAGCTTTTTAATGAAAACTGAAATATTCACTTAAAAATTATCTTCTCACTAGCAATCAGTAAACATGGAAAAATAAGGCTTATCCAGTAAATTAGTCAGTACCAATTATTCTTCCACTCTGGTATTAATGACAACATCAGCTTGGCAGAAGATATTAAGCTGGGTCTCTCAGGGATCTATTCTGGCTTCAGTATTATTCAATATTTTCATTAATGACTTGGAGGCTAAAGTTGGGAATATGATAATTGCATTTCTAGATAAATACAGTGCTGAAAGCAATCAAAATATCATGGTGGTACAAGACAGATGTAAATGGCACGGCTTGTGTCTACATCATCAGTGTAGAACAAGGCAGAAGCCTAATAACCATGCCCAGGAATTCTGGACATCGCAGTCCTACCAAGAATAATAAAAAAACCCTATAGAGATGATAAATAGGATATAATTTCTGAAAAAGAATACAGAACCCAATGACATTACATGAAGTATTCCTGATAAGAAGAAGCAACCAGATGCACACATATAAAATATGAGAATCAGTAACTTTGCAGTTAGAGAGAAGGATCTAAGTATTTTAGCAGATGATGAATTAAATGAGTCAACAACATGACATGTTTCAAATACCATGAATGCTATCTGGGTTATATTATTAGGAGTGTCATGTTAAACAAGCTAGGCAATTATGCTGCATTGTTTAGCAGTACATCAGTGCACTTCAGAGTACTATTTTCAGTTCCAGTTACTCCTCAAAAAAGTGCAGAGAAAAAAAAAAGGAAAAAATTGTAGCAACAATTTAATCAAATCTGGAAGAAAGTCTCAAGTGGAAGAGTTTAAAAAACCTTAAAATATGCAGATTTAATAAATGTTAAGTTAAATAAATTGATTCTGTAAATACTACACAGCTGAATTATCTTTGCATATTAACCAGAACTAAGCATAATGTTATAGAATTAAATTTAAGGATTAAGGTAGAAATCTGAGCATAAATATTTGGTAGAGCTTTGACTTTAAGTTGGCAAGGAAAAAAGCTGTCAGTTGAGTCAACGAAAGTACTAATCACTGCGAGAAAACAGGCGTGTTATGCAGGGTTAATGGGAAAAATCATTCCTTTGCTACACAATTTTGGAATCCTGGGACCGTAAGTCAGATATGTGTCTTTTGTGAAGAAGTTACAGCCATTCCTGGCAGAAGGGCTAGAAATAGTATTACCCATGAATGGCATAGCTACTGGAAGTGTCCCTGGAGAAAGTGTGTTGACTGGTACAGTGAATGAGATTGCCAGCCAAAATGCATAGAGAAAAGCTTTGCATCACCAATAAAGAAGGCAGAACAGAGGCAGCGCAATCCAGAGGATTGCAAATTTTTTTAAAAAAAAAAAAGTTTCAGGCAATTTAATCCACGTTATAGAGACAGTTTAGTGCTTCACATGGGATCAGAAGAAAGAGTAGGTCATAAAAAGAGGTAGGAGGCAGTCTGAGAGAGCTGGCTGAGCACACCAAGTCCCATGAAAAGTCCCACAGATGTGAATATCTGGACCAGGGACAATGGGGAAGGGGAGTGTAGCAGTGCAGGAGCGGAAACAATACCTAGTACAGAAAAGAGATTTTTGCATAAGGAAACTTAGTATGATGTCATTTGACAACGATACTTTTAGTTAAGGTGTGGTGAAGGATTCAGGTAGTGTGTATTATCTTTCTACAGCGCTATGTGGCCCATTGCAATTAAAAATCTTTTTACCTTGCTATATAGAACAAGGAGATCCAGAGCAAATGATCATGTGGCCTATTGCAATGTAAAATAATAGACGTAAACTTGCTTCTGCATTCAGCTCTGGAGCCTCCAATATAAGAACATGGACCTGTTGGAGCAAGTCCAGAGGAGGGTCACGAAGATGATCAGAGGGCTGGAGCACCTCTCCTGTGAAGACAGGCTGAGAGAGTTGGGGTTGCTCAGCCTGGAGAAGACAAGGCTCCAAGGAGACCTTATGGCAGCCTTCCCGTACCTCAAGTGGGCCGCCAAGAAAGCTGGAGAGGGACTGTCTACAAGGGCATGTAGTGAAAGGACAAGACGCAATCGTTTGAAGCTGAAAAAGGGTAGATTTAGATTAGATACAAGCAAGAGACTCATCACTGTGAGGGTGCTGAGGCACTGGAACGGATTTCCTGGAGAAGCTGTGGATGCCCCATCCCTGGAAGTGTTCAAGGCCAGGCTGGATGGGGCTTTGAGCAACCTGGTCTAGTGGGAGGTGTCCCTGCGCGTGGCAGGGGGGTTGGAACTAGATGATCTTTCAGGCTCCTTCCAACCCAAAACTTTCTGTGATTCTATGATTCTTTTATCTTGAATCTGTTTTGAACACCATTCCACTGACTGAAATTTATCTCATGGTTTTTTTAGCTGTCTACTGATTATCTATTGTTAGTCAATTGTTTGGATCGCACTTTAGTCAGCAAAAGAAAACATTCTCAGAGGACTTTCCATTTCTCATTCTCTTTATCTCTCTTTCCCTCCTCCTTCTTTACTGCTTTTTTCTCTTTTCTTTCTTCCTTTCTACCTTTCCACCTTTCTTATTTGAGATAGTTTTCTGCAACTTTGTGTATTGAACTGGTCCCGAGGGATCTGATGAATACCACAGCTGGTGCAGCTGCTGAGTGAGAAGTGAAGAAAAATGGGCATGTATCTGTCAGTGGTATGAAGTTGTCGAGAACCCAGATAGCTACCCAACAGAAACTAATGAACCACTACGTAAAAGCTACTGTTTTGTCTTTAAATACTTACTGAACAATTCCCCAAAACACAACATACCCCACCATGCTCTTTCCTCATTAAGCAGAAAAGCCCATTCATTTTTTTCTGATAGCTTCATAATGTTTGTTTGGGGTTTTTTTTGTTTTGGTTTGGTTTGTTTTTTGTTTTTTTTTTCCATGCTGTCCTTTGCATATAACATTCTCCCTAGACTGGAAACTTGCTGTCATAGACAGTTCACTAGGTGGCACATGGGAAAATCTTGCACACGTAATTATATGTTTTAATTAGTACTAAAGGGAATTACATGTATAAATACCACACACTTTTGGAACTCAGTTTAATGCAAAGCTGGAAGGTTATTGAACTTTTCTGGTTAAAAAAATGAACTATTTCAAGAACAACAGGAAGAGATATTTTCCTTTAATGTTAACAATTGTTACCTCTTGATTACAGTCCCTAATCCAATAATCTGTACTAAAGTAATGTTTGTATGAGGAAGAATGGGAGTCAGTTTCTCTCAAGAACGGGTTATATTTCTGCATTTCTTATCAGATGATGAATTATGTCTTTATATCCATTCTTTATAAAGCCATTGAAAAGTCTGATTTACTAAGTGAATAAACATGTACTTGAAAAGTCCTTATGCTCCCTTAGAATTTTTATGATTCTTATTTATTGCGACCAGAAACATAATTTATTGCTTATAGTATTTAGAGGTCATGAATAGGAGAAGGAGACAAAAGCAAATTGACAGAAACTTCAATGTATTCCGAATACAATGGCAGTCTTGTGTACCGTAGACTAACAGAAAGGATTGATTAGTTATACCATACCATTTGAAATCTTGTTTGCTCTGCATAGAAAAGTAAAATAATAATAGAAAGGAAAATATAATTTTAAGCAACATATGTGATGAATGATAGGGAGTAATTTAGTTCTCCAGTGATATGCAATCCCTCATTTGGAGGGAAATGTTAAAATTCCTGAAGGAAAAAGAATTGTCTTATCTTTTATGTTTGGGTTTTTTGTTTGTTTGTTTTTTAAGTTAGAAAGTTAATATGAATCAGAAACATAAGTATGTTTAATAACTGGTAAATTCAGATGCCTAATGGAACTTTCATGAGCAACCTCAACAGAAGAGAATACTTACATGATTTAGGAATAAAACTTACAAATCTCCTCTTACAAGTTTCTGAAAGAAAACAAGTCCTTTCATGACTGATTATACCTTGAGATCTCTTAACAAGCAGTTACTGAAATCAATTAATTTTACAAACTAACCTTTTGGTATGTATCCTGTAATCAGCGAACAGAAATGCTTAGATATATCACAAAAAGATCAAATCTACCAAGTTGTAGATGCATTGTTAACTTTAATCATAGCACTCACATACACAAATGTTTGCAAGATCAACACTCAATTAAGTATTTAAAACCACAAGGACTGAAGCCATATGATTTTCAAACATTAATTACTTTTTCATTTACAACTGTGGCATCCACAAGCAATATTTTCTCAGTTAATGTGGATAGCTCATTACACTGGGGGAAAAAAATAAATTAAAAAAAGACATTTGTTTGAAATATCTTTCTCTTGTTAAAAGAAATATGAAGGAATTCAGTCCTGGAATTTCACTGAGCTGAATAGATAAGTGACATGGTTAAATCACACCTGTCGTTTTACAGATGAAAGGATTTGCCAAGATGTGAATTGCAACTATAAATCTTCTATGCATTAATGGCATGGTAGACAGTCTCAGGTTCGGTTTTCTAAGCCATGATTTGTTGACAGTAATGGCTCTGATAATTAGCAGCAAGTTTTTATAATATTTAAGCAGCAAACTTCGAGGGTCACTGCTTTTAAATCAAACCTACGGATTGAGTTACCTTGTGTTGCCGAATCAGAAGGCTGGTACCTCATAAATCCCCTTGTATTCTTAACTGGTATTGACAAGACTCTGTTGCAGCATTACAAGACTTCTAATTTATTTTTTATGGGAAATACAGAACTCTCTGTGGAAGTATTGCAATACTGGAAATTCTCAGAGGGTGGCTTTATTGTATTAATAGAGCAATACAAATAGAGTTAAAATTGTCTATTGTTCCATAACCTGCAAAAGAGGAGCCTGAAAGGGTACTAAATGTTTCTTTATACCAAACAGGGAAAAGAGTTTATTGTTATGACTACACCCTGACAGCTAGATGCAGCATTATGAAAGCTACCTTATAGCAGATCAGTACCAAGTCGGGCAATAAGAACACTTTTCCTTCAATGTTCAATATGCCAGGAACTTCTTCCTCCTACACAGTCTTCTCACCGGGGTCCGCATCACTCTTTGAAGGTGCCTCTCCCTACACTGGCTATAAAGGTAGCCCGGACTTACTTTGTAGAAGAGTAAAGCAGTGTGAGACAATCTCAGACAAGATTGTAAGGACTGCCAGTCTTAGACTGCAGCTTTATCTAACGGACATTGATGTTCCCAACAGCATATGCCAACAGGACCTATAAGTATCTTTGGAGTAACTATCTATTGCCACCAAAAAGGGGAATCTTGCTGTACTTTTGCTGCACTACCCTTACCTACATGTGTAGGTGGTAGAGATCCTCTTGACATGTGGAAGAATGGTATCAGCAAGATTGGAGACCTCCTGGACTATGGTCAGTGGGCAAGCATGTGCCCAT
This sequence comes from Falco rusticolus, assembly GCF_015220075.1. NCBI lineage: Eukaryota > Metazoa > Chordata > Aves > Falconiformes > Falconidae > Falco > Falco rusticolus. Next base: position 88,245,399 of record NC_051192.1, on the reverse strand, counting down.
ACTGCCTGATGTCTGATACACATCATTGCCCATGCCCTGCTCCAGATGAGGGCCACCTTGAATCTGCTGATTCCTTCCTCTCTCAGGCAAGCCTCGTAGGAGGGTGGCCTCCAGACACATGTGACTCTTGGCTACATGGGTCTTCTTACTGGGTTTCTGACCTCATATACCTTTCCAGGCAGCATGAGCATGCCGCAACCCCACGTGAGTAGGCCTCACAAGTCTCTAAAGGGCACTTTAGAGTAAAAAGTGAAAACACTTCCGCACACACATAATTGTTTCAGTTTCCTCAATTTGTGCCCCATCTAGACACTAATTGATAGGCCCTTTAACTATCCAGTTGGCAAAATGTGCCTGTGGGGCAGCATACTCCATGTTTCACTGTGAATGAATAGAAAATTGTCCACACATGGACATGTTCATCAATATGGAGCAGTTCCTGGTGTCCTCTGTGTTTCCTGCAGCGAGAGGGAGACCCTGCTGCAAATGTACTCCATGTACACCAGCTGAAGTCGCTCTTCCACTTCCTCAAGAACCCCCCGATGATATCTTTTTCTCCTTTTCCATTTCTTTATATCTGAGGTACCATGCCTTGGCATCTCCTTATCACCTTCCTGTTGGCTGTGGCTGTTCCTGGCACCAGGTAAAGGAAGCTGCACAGGGAAAGGGGACAACCGTGAGCTCTATTTCTGTTGCCTTGTCCTGTCACATCTCCATATATTGCATCATCAGGCAGTGTCCACCAACCTTGGATAACACTTTCAAGGAATGATAAGTGCTTTTGCGGGACTCAGCTTGGTGTGTCCTGATGTATTCCTGCCCTTATGTTTGTGAACTTTTGTTATCCTTCTCCCTTTTCTATTTATCATTTTTCCCACACTTTACTTGCTCCAGAGGGTTTATTTTCCTCTCTCTGTCTTCCTTTTGGGAACAGGATATGGATTTTGTGGGAAGACCTTTTGGTCTGGCATGAATCTGTCCATAAGAAAAAAAACCAAGAGGAACACCAGCTGCTGACATGTTAAGGGGAGAACATAACAATAAGACATAGACAATATTTCTTCTGGTGTTCTTATTTTCCTCTTTTTTCCATAAGTTGGTTCTTCTACCTGCTACCTGGATTCTGGAAGTCATCAAAGTTAGAGATTTTCAGATCTATGCTAGCAGCATTAAAACTGTCAATTGACCTCTTCTTCATTTTGACCAACCCTACACTTCAGCTTTAAAACTGTGTATAGCAAAAAGTAATGCAATATAACAATATTTTGTGTGGGAAAACAATCAGTCTTTTTTTCCTTTGCTTTATACTTGCTATTTGATGCTTTTATTGGATTGTTCCTAACTGCTGCATTGTGAGACTTGATGAATAACATTTCCTGGTTTACTTTTGCTATATAGCATATGGTTTTATAGGCCTCCTTTACATACCTTTCTTTATATGCCATCCTCAGTTCCCATATTTGTCTTCCAAATGAGGAGTTAAAAAGTACTTAGTTTATTGCATGTGGTACTAATAGCTCAGATGGAACATTTCTTTTTTTCTTTTTTTTCCTTTTTTTTTTTTTTCCTTCCCCAGATGGGATAATGCTAGAAATTAATGTATTCATTCTGGAGTCTCGCTATCCGTTTTTTGCAATACATGATGTTTCCTGTTTATTTTCTTCCCTTCTCTGAATAATTCCCTTCCCATTCTAGGATCTTCCTGAATCATCTCTATCACTGTTAACTCCTTGATGAATGTGAAGAGAGATGACCTTTGCATATAATTGCTGCCCTATTAGTAGTGGTAAGCTAACTCTCCTACGTAATCATAGTAAAATTATAAACAAAGTAATTCTGTGCCAGTGATATACACTTATTTGCCTTTCAAGGCATTACCAAATGTCTGTCTTACCTTCTTGTTGGTATTTTCTCTCCTGCCGTTCATGCCTTTATGTTCGTTTCATGAAGTATCTTATTTGTCTCTATTTATTTATGGCCATTCTTTGCCACATTTGTTCATTCTGAATAAAATGTTACTTCTCAGTCCTGCTAATTTACCTCATTGGAGCACACACATGACCATTCAAATAATTATATGATTTTGTTCCTGCATTGTAAGTTCTCAAACCCAAAGAAAATGCCTTGTTCTATTTGTGTTAAGTATTGTATCAGTTTTCAGAGCTTTAATAAATAATTAAAAGTATTTTTTTAAATTGCATCATTTTATAAATAGAAATAAAGACCAATAGCATCATTAGTCATTATCCTGATGGTCTAAAGAAAACAGTTTAAAATAAAACCATCATTTCTTTCTCTCACAAACCTAAAATTCATGAAGCAGTATACTGCATCTCCTGAAAGAGTTTCGGAATGGTTGCTTTCCTCTGGGGCATTGCAACTTCATACCACTTTCTTCCTCTGAGCTGTGCCTAAGTGGAATAATTGAACCCATAATTTGCAGTTACACTAGCAAGAATACAATTATAAAGATTCTCACTCCTAAAACACATCTTTTTTTCATTTGATTTAGGCACTTAGGAGTCTAATTCTTATTGACTTTCAAATGTGATTTAGTCTCTTGTGCCAGATTTGTAAAGGTATTTAGGTTCCTAATTCCTGTAATCAATGGAAGATAGTAGCCTTTAAAAATCTGGCCCTGAGGTGCATAAATTCTATTGACTTTCCTAAGTGTCTAAGCCACTTTCAAACTTCTGAGTCACACAGGTGTTTTTGAAAAGTCACTAAATAGTGTCTACCAGAACACCCTCTCCAGTCCCTGGGTGAGTGGTAAATGCAGTTGCAGTGTGAATACTCTTAGCCTTTTATGGAGGGAGCTGACACTGCCTGCAGTTGGAGAGATGGCACAGAAATAAGTGATTCATTGATTGGATGCAATTACTATATAAGGCACGACTCCCAGACTTATCTTGCTCACATACCATGATCACCATTATTGCTATTGCAGCTAATGGCATTCATGTGAGCAGCAACTTTAACCCTTGTCTATACGGAAAACAGAAATGGACTTTTAAGGCATCGGTCATATTTTGCTCTGGTAAATTTAGTTCATTGTCAGCAGTTTATTCTATGCAAAACATGTTATTAGTCTCTCTGAATGCTCAGTTAGAACACAACTAGATCTTTCTGGGTGGAGATCCAGATTAAAATGAGAAATATAAAAAAGATATTTGATAATTAGATTTATTAAAATTTGCAGCTGGTGGAAGTACAAAGCATAGGCTTTATGTGTGTGTGTCTTTTAAGAAAAGTGTGGGCAGAACACTTGTTTTCCACAAACTGTGGACCATATGCTAGTTTTAGTGCGTGTACTTCCACTGATTTCAGATGGATTTTCTGATTCGTATCTGAAGATGCCTGTGGACCTTTATATGCCAATAAGAATAGACGTTGTCCATTTTTTATATAAATTATGCCCAGATTGAGTCAGTATGCTTTGAAGCCATATGTTTCTTCAGGCATTGATGTACAGGCACATATACCATAGCAATATGTTGGTAAGGGTCTATACAGAAAGGTGATATGGATGAAAGGTTAAGTTACAAGCCTTAATAGGCTTAAACCGATTCCATGTTAAATATTTTATAATAAATGTGAACAGAATCTGAAAAGTGAACAGAAATTTTGTTTCAGATGCATATTTCTCTTCTCTTGAATAAAAAACAACTAAACAAACAAAGTCCCATGCACACATGCACCAGAAAACAGCTGTGGTTTTTATAATGAAATTTTGCAGGCAATTAGCCTGGAATGTAGAATAATCGGTCTAAGTAATTTGAATTGGGCAAGATGTGGTTTTAAAGCAGCTACTGCGCATTCTCAGAAGCTACTTGCCATTGGGATATTTATTTTGCATTGAGTACTGCAGGTTCATAATATGCAATCTGTACTATTATTAGAACACAGTGCATCCATGTTCAAAGAAGCCCTTACCTTAATGCTGCAAAGTAACAAAAGTAGTGCTTGCTTTCCATATGTATAAAACATAAAAGATACTGATGTTGGAAAAGTGTTCAGTAAGCTTGCTTTGTAACTGCAGTAGGAGCTGCAGATCCCCTATAGCTATTTCAAATTAGTGTGCATACACATTCATACTACATGTGATAATGACCCTTGGGAAAAGCATGAAAGATATAACTCCATGCTATAGAAAATACTGACATTGAAGAAGCCTGCAAACTCAATGCATTGTAACAGAACATCCCTATGTCTTTTTTTTAATTTCCATGATAAAAGAGATAAAATAAACAATAAATAATTACCCTAAAATCACATTGACAGGTATGCACATTTCCAGCACAAAGAATACAAAATACACAATTTATTTTAATGGATTGCTTTCATAGTTAACTACTCTGATTGTAGTAGGGGTGCCATATGTCCAGGGTTTTCCTGACATGTCCTCTTTCCTCCTGGAAATGGTGTCCAGGTGGAATTTGAGTATTTTGGACATTTTTTTGAGAATTCCAGATGCCTAGCAACTCAGTTGGAGGAGCAGCACAGACATATCAGCTACATATCGGCAGGTCAATGCGTCTGATTTTATGAGCACATGCAGACCATCTGTATAGCTCAGGTGCAGCAAGCCCAGTGCTTTCTGGAGGTATTTCTTCTGGGAAGTCCTGCTGAAAAAGAAGGTAAACCTATAAATTACTCAGGCAGAAAGCATACTTCCATTTATACTAAGTTAGAGAACTTCAGAATGAAGGACTCAGTCCCAAGCAATGCTCTGGACTATTGCCACACTATGGAGCTCTTCACCAAATGAAATTGAAATTGTCATCTCCAGCAGTGTTGTCTCTGCAGCCCTGTTGACGAAGAGTGTAGTGCAGCGCCAAAAAAGCTAACCTGTGTTAAAACAGTGGAGGGCTTTTTAAAGCCATGACATCAGGAGGGCATAGCTCAGGTAGCACCCTATATCAGACACAGCTGAGAGCACACCCTTAACCAGCAATTCACTGTTTAGCTGCCTCATTGTACCAAGGCATTACAGCGCAGTCTGAATGTGCTACCGTTCAGGACCACTTCAGTACTCAGTCACAACAGCGTGAAACAATTCTTTATAAAATGTAGCATCTTCTGGCCCAAAGAAATCTAAGCCACCTTTTACATGAACTTAGGAAACTATTCACCACTGACACCCTGTCCCAAATCTAGTTTGACCTTTAACATTCCTGACTGTAGTGGGTTAAGTTGACACCAGCTTAACACAACTTTTTAAACTTACTGATTTAATAATGCATGGGGTCTTCAGCTCCAAAATTACTAACAGATGCTGAGGTGGGATTCATTCCCAGTCCTGAGGAGCAGTTTGCTGTACTTACTTTGCTCCAAAAGTGATTGAGAATGCAGCCCAGAAAAATAGGTGTGCAGATTGTTTCTCATGGGGAAAGCCTGGTTTGTGCACAGTCCCTTTAACCATTGCTGTGCCTCACTGTTTTCTAATATGTAAATCTAAGCTCTAACAAAATTACGTATGAAAATTAAAGACATGATTTCAAGAATTGTTTTATACTCCAATATTTCTAGCTACCTCTTTGTCAGTAACGTACATTCTCAGAACAGCCAGAAGCATTCTGAAAAATGTTTTAGCATGCTGCTATGAATAAATCTTTTTCTTAAGAAATACGGAGCTATGCGGTACATAACTGGGCAGTAAAAGTTAGCTGGTTTGTTTGGGGTTTTTTTTTTTCTTCTTTTTGTAGAATTTCTCCAAAATACTTCATGGTAGCATACAAGAAAGTTATTACAACCCAAGAAAATATTTTAAGGTAATCTGTGTTTGAAGAAAAAAAAAAACATATATACATAATTTTGAACCAGTACTGATACAGAATATCATCTGGTAAAATACAATATGACTTCCTACCTACCCTTCTTTCTACTACCCTGTCCCAGGAGAAGCCCCTTTCTTCTATTCACCTTTTGAAACATAGATACCCTCCCGTTCCATAAGCCTACTGTTCATTTTTATTCCCTTCTGTTATCCACAAGCTCTCAATTCCATTTTGTTTTCTTCTTAATGACACAAACATTAGTCTTTCCACTAAAAATAAAAAAAAAAAATAATTTTCCTCTGCTTTTGAGTTAATCACTGTTTATAAAATTTTCTTATTTTTTTTCTCAAACTTTCTATTTTCCAGCTTTTCCTCTTATGTACAGTGAAACAGGTTTTATTAAAGTTCCCAATTACTCTTTTTTTGCCAGAGCCCGCTCTATCTTGATCTGTCAGCTGTGTTTGATATCACTGACCTTTCCTTAAATCTTGTCTCACTTCATTTCTGTGATGCGTTCCCGGATCTTCTCCTGCTTCTAACAACTGTCCTTTCATTACATTCATCAAAGGAGAAACCTTAGTGTGGTGATTCTGTACACTGTGTTCTAGATTACCTTCTTTTTCTCTTTCATTCTCTTTCTACAGGTAATTTTACCTTTACATGAAAATATTATTCTTTCTCTACTATGACAATTCACAGTTCTACTTTGGCCAAACCTGTTTCCTCCTGTACAAATCAAAATACTGTTTCACCTCTCATACATTCTTGAAGATATCTAGTCATCAGCTCAGACTCCATATGACTAAAATAGGATCTTGTTCTTCCCCTTACATACTTCCTCAATTTTTTTGTCTTTCTGTTGAAAAAGCAACCAAAGACCTATCTGTCAATCAGATCTATCACCTAGCCATCACAGATACTGGTATGAACAATAAAAGCTGAGCAGTCATTTAGACTTCCTTAATAGTTAATGAAGATTAGTAGATACTTCTAGGCCAATTCAGACTTTTCTCTAGATCTTATTTTTTCCAGACTGTGTCTAAATCTTTTAAAATATCTCTTGGTTGCAGACTTTTCTATATTTTCTATCTATTTCAGATGGTTTCTGTCTTCTGGCATTCCAGTTAGCATAACATTGTTCTTCCAGACCCTAAGACAGGTAATCTTTCTCTTTCAATACCTTCAAAATGGTTCTGTAAAGATGTTTTTTATAGCTTGGCACTTTGACCAATTCAGCCCATCCCTTTGCATCTTCCTCTTGGCTTTCCCTTCTTTCTTGCACTGAACTCTGGCTACCTGCTTCCACAATCAGGGAAGGACCTTTCATGTCTTATCTTAACCATTTTAATCCTGTTAAATGCAGTTTTTCTGCCAAGACCTTTATGTTTTTCTCTCTTTTTCTTTTTTTTTTTTTTTTTAACTCACATTTGAAAAGGTATCATTGTGAACATCTGCAATCCTAATTCACTATCTTCCTCTAAAGCTTAAAAATCTCCTTTCCCCTGATGCCTTCAAAACACTTCCCAACTGTCCCACCACTAGTACTGAAGCAGCTGCCTGCAATTCTGACCAATATGCCTTATTATTTCCTTGCTTTCCTACTGTAAAAAATATGAGCTTGAACACTTGCCCTAATAGTGAGTTTATTTGTTCAAAGTGGTTAAAAATTCATAAAAAAACAAACTAGCTGTTTGAAGGAAGTGGTATGAAAGTGGGGAAAAATAATTTATTCAAGTGAGAAGGAATCTTAATAAAGCTCAGCATGTGAAGATTGAACTTACTAAATACAAAAAATATAAGACTGAAAAATCAATGAACCCAAACTAATATTACAAGAAAAGGGTCTAAATATTGAATGAAATAGTCTGGGATAGTATATTCCATCTGTAACCTGACTTATGAAAGCTTTGAAAAGAAAATATTTTCCTGTCAAATGGAAAAAAATAAAGATATTATTTCTGATGTTATCATCATTGTTGTCAAGACTCTTCCATTAAGCATGCATAATGAACAGGATATCCATACTAAGGACACCTGACCAGTGGTCCACACAGTTACAAACGTAGAAAACAAGAGATATCCATCTTCTTTCGTTCCTTCAGGATGTTTCTGTATTTTCCTCAGATTCTTCTGATTACTATACTTCCCTTTTCTCACTCCTCTTTTTCAATCCTGAGAGCAATCACAATGGCAGCAGAAGTGATATGGCTCAGGTGTTTTGGCCTAGCTTCAGCAAGAGCAATAGGGGAGATGGACCTGAATGGATCCATCGCACAAGATGTGTGGAAGAGTCAGCATGGATTCACCAAGGGGAAATCATGTCTGACCAACCTGGTAGCCTTCTATGATGGAATGACTCTCTGGGCAGATGAGGGAAGAGTGGTGGATGTCATCTACCCTGACCTCAGCAAGGCTTTTGACACTGTCTCCCATAACATCCTCATACGTAAGCCCAAGAAGTGTGGGTTAGGTGAGTGGGCAGTGAGGTGGACTGAGAACTGGCTGAATGGCAGAGCTCAGAGGGCTGTGATCAATGGTGCAGAGTCTGGCTGGAGGCCCTGGGCCAGCGGTGTGCCCCAGGGTCCGTGCTGGGTCCAGTCCTGTTCAACTTGCTGCTCAGTGACCTGGATGGAGGGACAGAGTGTGCCCTCAGCACGTCTGCTGGTGATACAGAGCTGGGAGGAGTGGCTGACACACCAGGAGGCTGCTCTGCCGTTCAGTGACACCTGGCCAGGCTGGAGAGCTGTGCAGGGAGGAACCTGATGAAGTTCAACCAAGGCAAGTGCAAGGTCCTGCACCTGGGGAGGAACAGCCCCATGCACCAGTACAGGCTGGGAGCTGACCTGCTGCAAGGCAGCTCTGAGGAGAAGCACCTGGGAGTTCTGGGGGACAGCAAGCTGCCCACGAGCCAGCAGTGTGTCCTGGTGGCCAAGAAGGCAAATGGGATCATCCTGGGGTGCATTAGGAGGAGCGTGGCCAGCAGGTCGAGGGAGGTGATCCTCGCCCTCTGCTCTGCCCTGGTGAGGCCACATCTGGAGAGCTGTGTCCAGCCCTGGGCTCCCCAGTTCAAAAGAGACAGGGAACTGCTGGAGAGGGTTCAGCAGAGGGCTACAAGGATGACCAGCGGACTGGAGCATCTCCCTTGTGAGGGAAGTCTGAGAGAGCTGGGGCTGTTGAGCCTGGAGAAGGGAAGCCTGAGAGGGATCTTATTAACATCTACAAATATCTTGAGGGCGAGTGTCAGGAGGACGTGGCCAGGCTCTTTTCAGTGGTGCCCAGTGACAGGACAAGGGGCAATGGGCACAGACTGCAACGCAGGAATTTCCACCTGAATGTGAGGAAAAACTTCTTTACCTTGTTGGTGGCAGAGCCCTGGAACAGGCTGCCCAGAGAGGCTGGGGAGTCTCCTTCCCTGGAGACGTTCAAAACCCACCTGGATGTGACTCTGTGCCACCTGCTCTGGGTGAAGCTGCTTTAGCAGGGGGTTGGCCGAGATGATCTCCAGAGGTCCATTCCAACCCCAACTACTCTGTAATTCTGTGTAACGTCTCCCAGAGTAGCTAAGAGAGTCTGGAGCAGAAACTGTGATATTAGAACTGACTGATCCTCTTGCAAACATCTGGTGAAGACAGGCCTCTAAAAGATGTATTGCACCTAGCTTTCACTGTCTCATCTCTATTTTCTTTTGTGTCTTTTTAAAACAGGAAAATAGGAATTATCACTCTGTTTAATTCAAGATTCACCAGCAGAGGTAATAGTATGTTTTCCCCCATGAGAGAATGAGGCTACATCTAACTTGCTGAAGGTGTTCACCCCAGAGAGCAATTTGTGACCTGCAAGCCAAGCCATGCAGAGTGCCTCACACCCGCCCAGCTCAGCGCCAGCTTCCCCTAGAGCAGACCAGCCTTGCTCGCACGACGAAACGCTTAACCTGAATGTCCTGTGGGTCCTATTTCATATACCTCAGAACAAACAGTGATAAAGGCCATTATTTACTTCATATTATTTTGTTGTGGGGTTGGGTTATTTTTTGTTGTTTGGAGGTTTTGGGGTTTTTTTTCCCCAAAATAATTGCTTTAAATAACATAAAGGCCTTATCGCTCTGGTGATTTTTATAATATAAATCAAGCCTCTGTTAGGTCTTTCCTAAACATTCACTGCTTGTTAGTGACTGGATCATGTTAACATACTTGATTTTCTGAGCCCATTCATTCCTTTAAAATGAAACCAATGGGTATTTTTTTGCTATTCCTTGGTTCTAGACTAGACTACAGGTTTCTGAGGCACAGCCTTTCACTTACAGTCATGCAGTGCCCTACCATGGAGGTCCTGCTTCACAATAATGAGAATTGTTAGAAATAGCGGTTAATGCTAGTATCTGGGCTTGTTTATTCTGCTACAGCATTATTGTTATTGGCATTGTGGGAAGAGCTTTCAATTACAATCAGAGCCTATGTTTTGTTCTTTTCAAACAGCCCCAAACCTCACCACAGAGAGCCAGTGCCTTCTTCCCTGACGGAAAGGTCTCTCCGTCTCTCCCCGACAGGCAGAGACATATACACAAAGCCAAGGCTACAAAGGAACGAGCTGAAATAACTCTCTTGAGCTAAGCAGCCCCAGGTTAAGGAACAGGTGTTTCCAGGAATTAGGAATTTGGGAACGGAGGAAGAGGTGAGCTCATTTCCATGAAGAGAGCTTGCCCCAGGCAGTCCTGTAACTCACTGTTGAAGGCTTTCTCAGGGACTAGCCATCTGTCTAAGGCTGACCTATACACTGAGTAAGCCAGTCTGCCACGGAGCCGTGTCTGCAGCCGTTGAGGCCGTGCTTGTACAGCCCAAAGTGTATTGCTGCATCTAACTCATCTGATCCCTTTTCCATGGGAAAAGTGAAATTTTAGTTTCCAGATCACTTTAGAGGCCCAGTAATAGAAAAGACCATCATTATTTTATATGTTTCCAAAGGCAGATAAATCTATTAAGCAACTCTTTTCTTTCTTTTCTTTGATTATGTTGTTACATTTATTATATAAACTTATTTTACAGCACTAGGGATAATGTTAGATAGCTTGTATACTTTATACAATGACAGTACAATCAAATTTCAGTGACAAATTAACACTTAGTTTGTTCTAGAAGCACAGAGATTTCTTTTAGGGCACTTGGTAGTCTTTTCTTCTTACCACCTTCATTGCCATAGAATGTAAGCTCCCAGTTCCCCAGTCACTCAGGACTGTGTTTTCCCATGGCTTGTTTTTTAGTTGCTGCCCAATGTATAATTAATTAGCTATCCACTGGGCCACAGAGAAAAAATGAAAGTGAGTGTAGGACCTAGTGCAGGACCTGTTAGAAAAGGAGACGCCCCAGCAGGGATCTGTATCACCCAACCTCGGCCTACTTCCATAAAGGCTAGTAATACTATTTACCATCAGCAAAGTTACACAGCTCAAACTCATCCTTAGACTGGTCTTAAGGTCTTTTCTGACCTGACACTGAGTATATAGAAGATGATTTAAAAAAAATGACTACTGTTTAGCTGTCCAAAAGTAAACCACATAAAACTTGCTGTTAAATCTTAGCTTGTGCCTTGATGATAATTTCAGTGCTACACACAAACCAGAAAAGCTGTGATGTGAGAGACTGGAGGAAAAGCAAGATCGCCAATATCCACAGTGCTTATGTTTCTGAAAATTCAGAGAGATAATACATCAAAACCTTGGCCTCCCGGGTCCTAGAGAGAGCTTCAGCAGTAGGTTTGCCAGAAGCAAGTATTGCCACTTCTGCCATAAGGGGACTTCATGGATTTTCTGAATGATGGTCATACCAAAAACTTTTGTGTCGGGAATGCAGAACTGGCCTATTAGAGTGTCTCTTTTTCTCCTTCTCTTCACCCACCTCCCGTTTTTTTGCTTCAGCAAAAACTGTTTGTTAAACTTTATCCAAGTTCAAATGTTTTCCAATGCCCTAAGGTTTTACTTTTTGCTAGAAAAATGATCCACTAAAATACTTTCACCTATCTCTGAAAATAAGTGTGCCAAATATAGCTGAAAGAGGACCACAAATATGTTCTGCCCTGCAGAATTTCCATTGTCCAAGTGAAAATGTGGAGATAATATCTAATATTGCACCTCCTTTTTCCACCCCTTACCAAAAATTATTTCCCTTAGTTTGATGCAAATAGGTAGCATTTTGGTTTGTATCCTTTCTTACCTTTTGAACCGTAGGAGATTTTAAAACGCTTTGATTCCATCATCTCTTTTCCATGAAAGAGCCTGAATTATTCCCTATGACTTCTTCTGACCCCTGAGGAGAATGACTTGGGGGTGTTGGTTGATGAGAAGCTCAACATGACCCAGCAATGTGAGCTTGCAGCCCAGAAAGTGAACCATATCCTGGACTGTGTCAAAAGAAGCATGACCAGACCAGGCTCTGTTCTCATGAGACCTGTGTTCAGCTCTGGGGCCCCCAGCATAAGAAGAACATGGACCTGTTGGAGCAAGTCCAGAGGAGGGTCACGAAGATGATCAGAGGGCTGGAGCACCTCTCCTGTGAAGACAGGCTGAGAGAGTTGGGGTTGCTCAGCCTGGAGAAGACAAGGCTCCAAGGAGACCTTATGGCAGCCTTCCCGTACCTCAAGTGGGCCGCCAAGAAAGCTGGAGAGGGACTGTCTACAAGGGCATGTAGTGAAAGGACAAGACGCAATCGTTTGAAGCTGAAAAAGGGTAGATTTAGATTAGATACAAGCAAGAGACTCATCACTGTGAGGGTGCTGAGGCACTGGAACGGATTTCCTGGAGAAGCTGTGGATGCCCCATCCCTGGAAGTGTTCAAGGCCAGGCTGGATGGGGCTTTGAGCAACCTGGTCTAGTGGGAGGTGTCCCTGCGCGTGGCAGGGGGGTTGGAACTAGATGATCTTTCAGGCTCCTTCCAACCCAAAACTTTCTGTGACTCCTTGGGCAAAAGACTTACTGGTGGCGTATCTAAAAAATGGACTAAAATGCTGTACAGTGATAACAGAAAGCACAAGCTGAACACGAGTCAGTTTAATCATCCTCAGGAGAAGCAGACCACGCTTTGAGCTCTGCTCAGTAACCAATTAGCTCAGCAATCCCAAATTTGGAATACCTTCTAAACTGCAGTCCTCTGTCCTAATGTTCTCATGATCCTGCCATAATCCATCACAGTAATTATATTAACTTTCTCAATTTCATGCCATATGCTTCACTATTTCTGTAAGAGAAGTCAAGATTTCCAAAGGACAGTCTTTTATTTAAGGTTGAATATACTTGAATTATTACTTTTTTTAATGTTATTTTATCATTGTATCTCACTTAGCTTATCCATTTAATGATATAGTCATATGACCATCAGCAGATAACAAGAAAACTATTTTTCTCTGTTTTTTTCTTTGTACTCCTGTTGTAAAATTCAGTGGAACAGTGTTTCCTTTTCATAGCTGAGAACCCTGCCCAATGACATGGCTGAAGTTAAAATCAGTTGAAAGAGTGTGTGAGCTTTTGTTGGGATCTGGCTGGAAATCATTGCTTAGTGGAAGGCAAAAGTGTTCCTACTTTTTCCACAAACACTTTACAAGGCAAGGAACTTTAAAGAGGAATGACAGCAAAAACTATTGGAAGATTAATGAGGATCCCTGCAGCCTGGTCTTTTATGGATCACCAGCTTTTCTTTCATCAGCTATATTTACTCAGCAAGTAAATCTACCACTGAAAAATATGAAAAGCTCTTCCACAAGCCTGCTTAAAGGTAAGAGCCCCTAAACAAAAGAGTTAACAGCATTCTACCAACAAAGAAAGCCCTGGGGGCGGGGAGGGGAAAAAACCCTTAGGGAAACCTTCATTTTGCCTGTCAATTAGTCATTTTGCTATTCACTGCCCTGCAGCTCCCGAACTATCTTTTCTCACAAGTGGAAAGCAAGCAACACAGGGTAGTTAATCATATTACTGCATTGATCTTTTATTAAGCAATATGCTGAACCTCTTGGATTGTTATTAAAACTAAAATGCATTCATGGCATACAGCATGTATATCTAGCCTTTTGGATCAAAGTGTCTCCTGGCACTGTCACATACTAATGAGGGGAGTTGAGCCTAGCAAACTTAACATTTGTCAGGGGAAACAAAATTGTGTGTATTATACATTTTTAATGACTTGTCTCAGTCCTGGTGCTGACTTGTAATAAATTACATTTTTAACTTATTACAGCAAATGTGATTTGTGATGATATAAGATAGTCCATGGAAATAACATTCTATTGACAGAAGTTTCTCATGCGTTTTTGCTATATTCTTGATGACATGGTGGTGATTCACACTAGTAAAAATGATCATTCAAATCAGACCACTCCTATTTCAGGCCAAAAGCTCTTTCCTGTGCTCTGCACATCAGCAGTGAGGCTCACCAGCATAAAAAAAGCTCTCCCATCACTGACGAATAAGACCAACAGGTAAATTAAGCTCCTAGCAAATTTTAGCAGAGAGCTAGTCCCTTTGCTACATCGTTACGAGAAACTAAGCATGGCCAGGGTATGGCATTAAGCAGGGAGCTGTGATCATCTGTACTCTATCCCATCCACACTAGTAATTGCCATTGAGGACTCAGACGGGGCTGCCTGGGGCAGCCAGCACTAGTTCAGGTGGGCAGCAAGGCAGCCAGGACGGGTTGCAGGAGTCAGTATGTCCACCCTCTTTTAGGAGGGAAGAGATGCAAGCCACATTGTGCCACTTGATTTCAGGAGTAAACAATAGGCCATGGCCTGCTTTACTTATTAGTGTGGATGTAGTTTTTGTTTGTTTTCTGCCATACCTAAAAGCTACATATATATTTGGTGATGTTGCATTATTTTTTAAATCACCTTTATACCTATTAAGCCTTTTTTTTTTTTTTCAGTATTTTCCCCATAATAATTCTCAATACATAATTAGAAATGGTTAGGGTTTCGTTTTGGCTTTTTTTAGCAAACCGTCTTTATTAAAATTAATAAATAAGCAGATGAACAGTTTCTACCTAAAGTATTTCTCTGAAAAAAAGAAAAAAACAACCTGATCTTATTTTTCTCACTTCTCTTTGAAAGAAAATAAAATACCACCTCCATCAAAACAGTTCAAATATAAAAATATCTTCATTTTTTCTTTAGAGTTTTCCTACAGAAAACATAAGAAAACTAGAAATGTGGGGGTTTCAGCACAAACGAGAGCTTTATTTTTATGCACAACATCAGCCAGGTGCCTTAGTAGATAGAAAATCCTGCAGAGTACGAGGTTCCCTAAAAATATACCACTACAAGATACAAAAACTATATTTGTGCTTAGGTCACATGGTCTGTTACAGAGGACAGGCTATGATACTAGCAGAAAATCAGACAATGTGAGATAATCAAACCAGCAGAGCTTATACTGTAACATTTTCAGTTACATCGCGTAGCTGGTGAGACTTGTGTAAAAGCTGTGGTGATTTAAACGTTTTTTTGTTGTTCAAAACGTGCAACAGAAGGCACAATCAGAGAATCTTCAGTTATTTTCTTCAAAGTCACATCAGAGCTTCTCTCTTCGCTAAACTGCCCTCAGCCTGCACCGCACCGCACTGTATCCACAGATATGCACAAGTGTGCATACGGGAGAAGAGTGGCAAATCAAGCACAGCCTGCTAGTTACGCATCACAATCAGCTGAAACCACACCTTCTCACAAGTTGGTATCATGCTTTCCTATCATTCCAAGCTACCCTGTAGGGTTGTTTTCATCCCAGTTTTGCTCCTAATTTTAGTCCTACTCATAGGCAAGAAATCTTTTCTCATGTGTTCATTGATGCTTTCATTTTGAGGCAGTGAGCCTGAGAAATAATACAGGTAAAGATTCAAACACAACTCAGCAGCTACACGTACACACAGGGGAAAATACAGTTGAATGTGGTCAAGTCTGCTGAATCTCCAGGGTCTTGTAATTTCCTCTGTATGTCTATAAGAAAGAAGCAATTTCCCCATCAATATTTTGGGTTCACTTACATTTCCATCCACAAAGACTTACTATCACAGACACCAAGTACTGGGCCAGCCCTGACGGATACCAGGGATGTTTATGCACTTGTCATTCAGGGCTACCAGCTCTAGAGATGACATGACCATTGTCAATTTGAAGGTCTGGCCCTCTGAAGCTGGATTCCCCCACTTGGTACTGGCAAACTTCACCCTGATTGCAGATTTCAGTTCAGACCAAACCAACATCTAGCTATCAGCTTGAATGACCTCAAATTGTAAATAAAAGAGCATTGAGGATTGTTTCCCAGCACTGTTTGCGCTGTTAGAGCAGAATCTGGCCAGACCAGTTAACACATTCCAAAGTGATCCCTGGGCATAGGCAGGTGCAATTTGCCATGGGCAGCCTGGATGTAGCTGCCTGATTTGGTGGTTCAGCCAGCTGAGCAGTGGGATATAGAAACTGCTCTACCACCCAACAGTGCCAGATAACAGTCACAGACATGGCTTACCAAGAGAGGCTTGGCCAAAGTGGCTAAGAAACACTGCCAGATCCCAGAAAACTAGCATTTACTTACTGTGTTGTCCCTATCATAGAATCATAGAATAGTTTGGGTTGGAAAGGACCTTTAAAGGTCACCTAGTCCAACCCCCCTGCAATGAGCAGGGACATCTTCAACTAGATCAGGTTGCTCAGAGCCTCATCCAACCTGACTTTAAATGTTTCCAGGGATGGGGTACCTACCAGTTCGTTGAGCAACCTGTTCCAGTGATTCACCACCCTCAGGGTAAAAAAAATTCTTCCTTACGTGTAGTCTGAATGCACCCTCCTTTACTTCAAACCATTATCCCTTGTCCTATCAAAGGACATATGCTGTGGGTAGTCCTGTCTCACAGGTAGAGAACAGTAGCAAAGGACTACTGCACCACCTCTAACATCCTTGAGTAGTGAGTATGTATTCATGGGTCTCAAAACACGGCTCTGATCCTCCTCAGAACGCCCTTAAGGAATTCTCACCATCTCTGTCAGAGACTTCAAAAGCCTAACAGGACATCTACCTTCCTGGGCTATAATACTGGAGCGCCACAGCCCTTCTGAGCTTTACACTGGCGGGACATTCTAGCAATAGGGTTTTTGCCCCCTACAGAATACCGTAAACTTTCAAAGGGGACATAGAAAAAAGAAGGTAATTTAATCAAACCATCAAGAACCACTAGCCTTAGTTCAGATCATCAGTCTGCAGAAATACTAGGCCCCGCTTCAAAGTCCTATGTGATCGCAATGGCAGAACATGTTCTGGACTAGCATAAACTTGGGTGAGCTGGAAAACAGGTGTCACGTCCCTGATTAGTAATTAAATTGGAAGAAATAACCCAAAAGAGTTAGAAGGCTGAGTAGATAATTTCAGCAGCCCTATTACAAGCTGAACTTAGACTAAAATAGGTGACCCTTTCAGGGACAGAGGGGAAAAAAAAAAAGCAAGTTCAACCCTTAATACCACTGAATCACAGTTCTCCTGATCTATTCTTTTTTACAGTTACACAAGGAAACAAGTCATCCTAAACTTCTCACTTCTGGTCCCTTTCAGTTACCCAACTCAAAAAAAATCAAACAGATTTTCTTGAAGTATTGTGAGGAAAATATCATCTCATAGTGAACACTGTGAACACTAAATTTCATCCCAGGCTTAATATTTATAGCCCATTTATAAATCTTTGAAATATAGGTTTGTAATGGAAATACTGACAGACCCTTACCAATAGTGCTGCTATAATAAGATTTGTCATTTATGATTAATTGAGGACGGTCTTAAAACACCTTTTCTAAAAGCATCTTCTTTCTATCTGCTTTATTTCCCATAGAGCTATATCATAAAAATAAGTTCCCCAATTTTGTCAAGTGCCATAGACATTCTGCTTATTTACCCCTAATGATAACCCAAGCTTCTGACATGTAATAATTTCCTGTGTGTCACTTCAATCAAACTGATTTTATTGAAAACCTACAAAAGCAGGGTCTAGGAATCTGCAGTGTTTTTAATAACGTACTTCAAATTGCTATATGGTTTTTAAATCTGTGAAATACAAATGGATTTAAAATAGATGTGTGCCTAATTACATGATTGAACTAAGAACACAAAACAAAAAAAATGGTTAGATGAAGACTATTTAAAAAAAATTATTCATTCTAAATGTTTCACTTAGTGCATTAATACCACTTTGTGAATGCAGTACATTTCCTCTAGTATAATTGAATGTGCTTGTTAATCTGTTTCCAAAAGGTGTTTAGAAATACAGCTGTACAAGCAAATGGAATCTTACAAAAATGAATATTGATGAAGATCCAGATTTCCTTATTCCCAAAGGAATGTTAAAATTTTACTTTAAATCTTTAAAAAGATTTTTTATCTTGCTTCTTGCGTATATTAGTGATGTGGGCTTCTTATTAATCAATGTTTAACAATGTAATTACAGCTGGTTTTAGTCTTACCAGATAACACAGATTAATAAATGACCTGCAACTAGTGAAGTGTGTAGAAAGGGTAATGAATTCTTTCCATCAGCACATTAATTTATTAGTAATAAACAAAGAGTATGATGAATTAGAAGAATTTGTAGAGATTCTGAATATTGCAACGAAATTTCCAGATGAAAGCATTTAATCATGCAGTTTTCATTCATTTACTTCACTTTGCGTGCTATGCTGTGCTGGGACTTGATTTTCTGAGCTGCATTAAGCAGTCCATTGAAAGCTAGGTTTCCAGAGTTTTATATCAGTTCACATTGATTCATCTCATACTGTTACGCACCGATTTTACCTGTCACTGAAGGTGGTGTAACTTTGATGTGAACTAATTAAATTCTTCCCATATAGCACAACAACTTAAAGCAGCTGAGCAAAGCACTGCCGAATTAGCCCTGTCTTCACACTGGCCATAACTATGAAGAATTCTTTTGGAGAATGATATGCAGTTGCAGGTAGAAAGAAGCAGTTATAGAAGTAGCCTGATTAATATGACCTGACTGTCATTTAAGTGCGGTTATCACACATATCTGCGTGCTAGAGAGACATAAGAGTTAAAAAAATAAGCAAATGTCATTTTAAAATAATCTTGTTATTTTAGCCTCCTTATGAAGTCTTCTGGTTTTCCATCATTTAGATACAGGCATACACCTTTCAAAACCAAAGTTATACCTTTCTGAGAACTGGATAATTCCCTATGAGTAGCAAAACTGACAGTAAGAAAAGAAGGCAAGGTATGGATAATACACCATTGATGGCATTGTCAGAAATTACATCAAACAGTAGTAATTCAGTACATCCCTCTGCACAGCACAGCACAGCAGTCTCCCCTGTTTGTGGCTTTGCTCCTGCTTCTCCATTTCCTAGAGCTGTCCCTCTCCTCAGGTCAGCCGGGTGGAGGTGGAGGCAAGCTGTACTCTGTTTTCCTTCACTCCTCTCGTTTATCCAGCACAGGCTTGAAACGGAGCCAGAACAATGAGCAAGTGGAGTCACACAGATATGTCATGCGCCTAGGTGAGAGAGGGTGCTTCCTGGGGACAGGCAGCACTGTATCTCAATGAGGATGTACAGAAGAAGGCAGTTCTAACATCTCCAACCATTCCTACTGCAGGTTACTGTCTCAACTGCAGGGCCAATTTCTTCAGGAACAAGTCCCAGTCTCCTAGCAAGATCAGACTGGTGGGAAGCGAACGGGAAAGAGGTGGAGAGTGAGCCCTCCATTCCTGCAAAAACCTGTAGAATTTTTGTTCGTCCCGTCCGTCCCCCCCCAGTCTAATATTATCCAGATACTTGATATTTTAGGTTTTATTTATATATATATATATATTATAATATATAAACACAGTTTGAAAGACTTAAATGGTGTAACTCATTCTAAGGTAGAAATCTTAGCAGGTGCATAAAGACACTACCTCCAGGGGCTCCTGTCAGGTAAGACTCAGGCTCACAGAGCTTAGTAACTGGAAGCCTGTGCAGAGGACCTTAGAAGAGCTCAGAACCTGCTGTGCTTTGACCAGCATCCAGCCCTATTACCTATGTGCATCTGAATCCTGCACTGACTCCTACAAAAACTGCAGAGAGGGAAGAATTGCAGCAGTGACTCTCAAAGGGACACAGGGACAGCAGCATATCCAGGGGGAGCCTGAGGGCATGTCTAAAGGGAATTCACAAGCAGAAGTCACTGGGAATATACAAGCTATGACTAAAAATATGTGTAGATTTCAGTAGGTTAGAATATGCTGTAATATATTATGTAACTCACATGAATTCTTGCCAAAAAGCCCCAACTATCATAATGTTGTTGCAATTATGTCAGTTTACAGGACATAAGGGCCTGGCCCTCTGTACACAGGATTGCATGCGTGAAACCACATTATCTCTACA
Organism: Falco rusticolus; assembly: GCF_015220075.1. Classification (NCBI taxonomy): domain Eukaryota; kingdom Metazoa; phylum Chordata; class Aves; order Falconiformes; family Falconidae; genus Falco; species Falco rusticolus. Next base: position 88,225,228 of record NC_051192.1, on the reverse strand, counting down.
TCCCATTTATCTACGACTATTGAATTTATGAGGAAATTACATATGTAGACACATACATATGCATATTTGACAAATAAATATACTGAAAAGTCTCAGACTGAACAGATATAGTACAGTACGTGTTTTGAAGGAAAAGTAACTTAAATTAATCTCCTAGTGAATCCAAATTCAGATGAAGCTCTTGCCAGCTGACAGCAGTTACTCTCAGGTACAGTAGAGGCAGTGCAGACTTAAAGCTATATACTGATTTCAGCTGGAAGAAATGTGACAAACTATGTTACTTCGCTGAGCCTGATTAAGCACCTCAAATCTAGTTTACTTATGCTACAGCTGGTTACATGCAAGGCACACTCTATGACAGGACAAAGAGGCTGGGATAGCATTAAAGCCCTACAATCACTGTTTCTGTCTGTGAGAGGAAAACCTTTGCACAGGCACGCTAGAAGACAGCCTTCAAAGCACTGTCTTGCAAATCATAGCAAGGGGCAAAGCTAGGGGCAAGCTGGGGGAATGAAGAGTCGGTTGGGACAAGGCTGCAGAAGGCAGAAACTGAAACCCACCCCGTGGTGCGCCAGGCAGCCTCAGAAGTGTGCCATAATTTTACAGGCCCCCACAGCACTTTTGGGTACACTGAGGACATTTTCAGCTTACCAAATCAGAAGGACACGGAGGTGACTTAATGCTCTCTCAGTCTGCCGTGCCCCTTGACTGTAAATTGTAAGAGGCACATTATGGTTTTGTTAGCGGTTTTTGTGTAGCAGCATTCATTGAGAACTCTGTGCTCATTTTGGGGAAAAACAAACTCCCACTACCAATATGGCATGATTTGGAAGATATATGTTAACAATGAAGAAGGAAAAAGTAGTATAGAGTTTTTCTTCTAGAATTCAGGAAGCTGATTTCTGCTGAAATATGGCCTTGGCAGATGCCCTGGTCTAGAAGTCTACCTTTTCTTTTTTTTTCTTAACACTGGAAGTTCAATTAGTCTTACTGTGGTGCTTACTACTATAATAGAGCACTTACAGAAATTTGACTGGTAGTTTGCATACTAATAAAATATGTGAAAAAAATACAAAATCGTATTACCTCACAGACAACATAAATCTGAATTCTTTGTTTTTAAGGTTCAGTCTGCCAGCTATACTAATTCCTTTCTTGTAATGCTATTTGAATATTTGGTTATATTTGAAAAGGGGATAAAGAACAAAATTGAAAAGCAAAGGAAAACAGAAGATGTTGTTAATTCACGTATTAGAGTTGCCTTTTGATTTAATGTTTTGGATAATACTATTAAAAAGGGAGGAAATTTTTCAAATAAAATGGTACAAGGTAGTCTCTTGAGTCTCCCCAAAGATGACCGTTAAATAATTACAGAGTGCAAGGCAGACATCTGTCAAGAATTACAGCATGGCTATGAGATGGAAAACAAACTGCATTAACAAATAAATGGTTGATTCCATCATAAACCCAAGCAAATTATAGGATACTCCAAGATATGTACTATGAGTAGCACAGTTTAATATATTTATTACCTATTGTAGAAGGCATAGGCAGCGATGTGGCAAAAGACTATTTCAGGTTAGCCAGGATTAAGAAAGGTTATGCAGCGGATTAGAAACCCTACCTCTAAGCAACTGAGCAATGCAAAGACAGATGAATTACTGTAGACAGCTGCCATGTTATTCTCTAGAAAGAAGAGAGAAAAAAACCAAAACTATTCAATCACATTGATGGCTTTTAAATTTATTGCAGCCACTTAAGAAAAAAATATAGACATCACTGGCAACACTACAGCTCAGTAGTGTTTATTGTGCTATCGCTGAGGGATAAAAAAACCCAAACCCAAACCCAAACCAGAACAAAACCCAATAAAACAACTCCAAACAGAAAAGGAAAAAAACCAAAAAACAAACCCAACCCCCAAAACCAAAAACCCACAAAAACCTGATCAAAACCTACACCAACAAAACATTTGAAAAAAATCAAAGTTATGGTCTTGAAAAAAATTAATGTACGGAAAAAGCACTCCCCACTGCATCAGTTAAGTCCATTTACTGCTTACAGTTCAAATCACCTCCTCAAGAAAAACATGTGCAAAAGGACAAATAAAGGATTTCTTGAAATGAAGTGTTTTCCATCTGAAGGAGCTCTAAAGATACTTAGTGTTTACCTAAAAGTGTCACTCTCATTCAGCTTGAGTAGCACCTAACTCTCACCTAGATCAATGGAACCACTTACAAGAGGAAAACATCAGCAGAACAGAGGCTTTAGACAGGAGACAAAGAAGAACTTACTCGATAAATGTATGTGAAATAATAATAATAATAATTAAAAGAAAATAATCTACTCAGTGATGACTGGGGCAAAATTATCTGTTTTGTGGTGTGTATTATCATGGGGACAGAGATAGCTAATCTGACTGGATGAAGGACTGAAGGGGTCCAGAGGCAGTGTTGCAGTACTGTGGTACATTTTTTAGTCTGCCTTTACTGGTCCAGATGGGTGTTAGCTTGCCCTTTAGGGTTGAATATAGCAAAACCTTTTCTCCTCATTTTACAGTCATGTCGCTTAATTTTACAGAGGATTTGCATTATCCTTGCATTTGTATTACAAGTTTATTATTCTAGATAAACCAGAGTTGACTGTATAAAGACAGTTTGTTAGGTACTTCTATTAACCTTTGTCACACTACAGTAAATACTAAGGAAATCACATCCTGAAACTACAGTTGGCAAATTCAAGCCGAAAGAAAATGCATTCTGAATTAAGCATTACTTACCCATGAAGCTACCTTTCACATGGACCTCCACATTTGAAGGAGATAAAGTATGCGAGGCTTGTGATTTAGCATATCTGCTCATCATCCATTATCTTAGGATAAAACAAATTTCCATGAATTAGTATGTGTATTACTTGCTAGAAATCTGGTTTACTTGCAGTGGATAATGAGAGATCAGTTTTGGGGGCAGGTAAATCTACAGGCCAGGGTGAAGTGGCAGTATATGTCCATGGAAACTTGGTAGTATATGAGAATATGTGAAAGATGGCAAAGAAGGAAATCTGCAGAGGGTTGTACTCCTGTTGGATGCAATTCTTAAATTATCCTACTTCAAGGAACACCTTCTCCCATACACTTTGGCAGCTTTCCTGTCAGTAGTGATGCTCCACATCACTACACTTCCTGGATCTAGAGGTGAAAGCACTGGAACTCCTGCCTTTGCAATCTGTAGTTTATCTTTCAGAACTAAATAAGGGTTATTGCATCTGTTCTTCTATCCGTCCCCCTCCTACCTACCAACACAGAAGGGAGATTGAGAGGATAGATGCTTCCATGCTCTTTGACAGAACCATAAGGAAACTGAGTGATTGAGACCGAGGGTAAAAGGAGGTACTATATGGAAACAGGAAATCTACTGGGTCTGATTTTTCACCTCAGCTGGGCTGAAAGAAGAATCTAGGACTGTCACAGATGGAAGTGATCAGATGTCACTTGTACTGAGGAAGAACAGGAAGATACTAACCTCACTGGAGCATATTGCTAGAGTTTATCTACTACTTCCAACTAATTAACTAAAATAAGAATTAGCAACCCTTATGATCAAGCTCTTCTGTGCACAATTTTTAGTATGACAAACATCCTAAGAAAAATGAAACTTTGAATCTTACAGAGTATTGAACTCAAGAATGCACTTGTGCAGTTACTTCTTGTTGCACCTAGGCACAAATATATTCCTTTAATTAGAGATGAGCAATGGAAATTATCTCCTTTCAGAGTATCTCCAGATGCTATTGTGGGATGATGGCACTGGCTTGCCCTGCTCGGGCTTCCCAGGGGAAGGTCCGCAGCTCAGTGAGATGTACTAACTAACTCTGAAGAGTGATCAAGGCAGATGCAGTATGTTCTCCAAAGGCTCTTGTTCCTCAATAAAACAGTTTCCAAATTCAGATCTATAAGGGGAAGCAGTCTTACAGGACCCAGATGCAGCATATTTTTGGACCCTTATAAGTCTTTGCTATTGTTCCTTGGAAAAGGCAGAGGCGTTTCACATTCACTTATATATTTAACATGAATTTAATTTGTATTGTTCTACAGAATGTATTTCATTTCCCTTAAACAGCAAGATGACACACCATCTTACCTCTATTTCTGGACAGTGTTTTTCAAGTGTAAGGAAAATTCGTAATTTGGAAAACAGAATCTAAGTATCTATTTAGCATAGTATATAACTAAATCCCCTGAGAGAAAATTTGACAGTGAATTGTTATTACCATTTTGATGTATGTGGAGACTTTAAAGTGTAAAGCTTTAGAGCACTATTTTTGATTTGTGCTAATTAAACTTTTTTTTTAAAAAAAAACCAAACAACAAAACAAACAACCCACCCAAAACAGCACTGAAATTTCAGCTATAGAAAGGACTTTTTATATGAAACTACTTTTCAAACAAACCAGTCCCAATGCTCCACAATTTCTGGATGGACCAATAAGATTTATTTAATGCATTGTTTTCTTCACTATAGTAGAGCTACTTTCACTTATAAATCCACTGGAAGACCTGAAATTGACACCTGACACTCTATGGAAAATTAATCTCTGGTCCAGATTTGGAATGTAAGTGCCATTATATCTGGAAGACTAAATCCAAAGTCTCGTATAATGGTTTATTGTACACATATTACTTAAAAGTCCAATGTCATGAACCCACTGCATTTTTATATTAAAAATTCTACAAAAATTCGACAAAAATTGTACAAACATGTGTACTGCGTGTTTCATAGAAAATCTTGTTCACCGGTAAAGGATTGCTTAATTATGACCACAAATGACCAAATTCGGGGTTTAAAATTGTTTCTATTACTTAAGCCTAATTTCTACTTTTACTACTGTAAAACACAGCTCAAAAGTTTTTTATCAAAACCCATTTTAATGATCATTCCTGTGTGGACAGAACCAAGACTCAGTATAATTTTCATAAACTATGTTTGAAGCAAAACTTGAACACCTTTTTGAAGCTGTTGTAATTTTGCTTTAGCCCTGTACAGAGTAGTCAAGAATGAATGTTTTAATCCTGCAAAATGGGAATCTGTGAAAACAGAGTTTTGTAACTACTTTCAAACTATGCTTATTTCCTTACGTATGCTTGTATAGCCTTAGAATTCATCCTGTATTTCTTGTCTCACAATTTTAGATTGAGTTATGTGGTGAAGATAGAATTAGCCAATTTTAAGGAGAAAATTCTTCAAATATTTCTCTAAAGTCTGCTTAGACCATTCCAGTTCAGTATAGGGAAGTTTGGCTAGTATCAAGCTCGTATCAGTGTAGGAAAGCTAGGTAATACAAAAAACATTCTAAATACACACGTTTAAATAAAAGGCAGAATCTGGCCTACAAATTTTGAGTAAGAAAAAAAGGACAAAACAGAACAAAAAAACAAGCAAACAAAAAAGCAGTATTAGTATCTTTGATTACATTGTTCTGTTCCAGTTAACCATTTACTTTGATGGTGTCTGAATTGTAACACAGTGAGTTGAGTAAAGTTCCTAGTTGCTTTTTTTTTTCTGACCCCCCCACCCCGCCCCTTCTTCCTCAGACATTTTTATACCAAATCTGAGGGTTGTAGTCCATTCAACTTGAGAACTTTGGTTCAGTTATAATTATATTTTCTCTTTTTGTTCATAGAAGATTCAATGCTCAGCTGGATGAGATGCAATACAGGCTGTGCATCCTACAAAATACAATGAAGTACTAGAAAGCACTACAAGGAAGCAGAGGAAAAGGAGAAAAATAAAATTCACTAAAAAGGATTTCAAATTCTGAATCAATTTCACAAAGATTTAATGTGTAAGAAGCACAATTAAAAACCCCACACTGTAATATACCCTCTCAATGCATATGGATTGTTTTACTGTAACTGTGAATACATCCATGACTGTTTCAGGGAAGCAGTACATATAATATGTCATCTTCAGCTCAATTTACAATTATCAGGAAGACAGGGCATTTAAAATTAGTTGATCAGGAAGAGAAATGTACAACCTTTTTTCAAAAAAATATATCTCTTATTTACTTTCTTTATACACCTAGTCATGTGCACATGTATCCTTTGGGTGGTTAATATATTTACATAATTTTAAGTGTCTTTATATGTGTACAGACCCTATGAACATATTATACACAGACTGTACTAGATTGCACAATATCGTACAATATAGCCTGTATAAATGCAGGTGATGATGAAAATAAGTGTCTGGCCTAATACTATATGCAGGATGTAGATATATCTCATTACTGTTTGAGCCTGCCTTCTGTCAATTTGTTCATTTATTATTTCTTGTGTTTTTATGAACATAATCATTCAAAGTGTCAATACAAATCACTTTTATTTAAAATACATTCTGTAGGTTAAAAATTGTCTTTTTGGGTTAATGATTTTGTAGTGAAATGCCTGCACTTTATGCTTGGAAATCTCAAGAGACCTAACTAAAAATTTGCAAGGAAGTTACATGCATATAAGTATTTAAAACAAAACAGTCTTTTTAAAAGAAGATAAGCAAACTCACTGCTCTGTACAGCTCTCCTTTCTGAGTACACACATATGAGGATGGGAATGACAGAGACGACGAGAGAGTCAAGAGCGCATACTTTGCCTACACTCATGGTATCCAGAGTATCAAAAGAGCATTCTGAATGAAATGCAAAATCTGTATTCTAAGCTGTGAGTATTAATTATTCGGCAAGCGAAAGGAATACAGTGCATTTTTGAGGCTACCTCCACACCATTCTCAGAAGTAACGAGGAGACCACAGGGAAAGTGCTCAAAGCCAAAGTATGGTGGCTCTTTATGCCAGCCACAATGTTGAGCTTATCATTACTATTTGTAATTAATTTTGCTTTATCCACCTACAGGTCCCATTAACAAGCCCCCCCCCCCCCGCCTTATATTTCATTTTATGACATAACATTCTCTGTATCAGACTTTCGCACGATCTTGCCACCGAATTGCAATCACACTCCCTGCGCTGCGCCGTTCTCGCCCGCTTCCAAGACGATAATCCCATGTTCCGTTTACACCGCATTTCTGCCCTCCGAAAGGACACGGCAACGCACTTCTGACGGAGCTGTCTAAAGCCCGTTCCGCGCCGCACGGCATCAGCCCCGGGAAGGTGCGCAGGGCAGAGCCGGCGGCAGGGGCTGGGCAGGGGCTCCGCGGGGGGTGCGGAGCGGGGCGCGGAGCGGGGCCGGGGCGCGGAGCGGGACGCCCCGCCGGGCGGCCGGAGGGACGCAGCGTGCCCGCCGCCCCGCAGCCTCACTCAGGGAGCGGTAAGTTTTTGCGTCGCTCCGTTGTTTCGCTCGTTGGCGGAGCAAGGGTGGGTTTGGGGAGGGGAAAATGGAGGGGTGGCGGCATGATGGATCCCTGGGAAAAGCACTCCCGGCCCGTGGGGCGAGCGCTGACAAAAGAGATTTGGCAAGTTCCTCCCTCCCTCGGGTTTTGCCCCCCCACCCGCCCCCTTTCAAATTGTCTCATTGTTAGCGGATTACCCTCGCCTCAGGTTACACCCGCCGGGGACCGGGGGAAGCAGCCCCCCCTCCCCAAATAAGATCTACATTGTCATTAAGGTGTTCTTCTCATTTGTGGAAAATGGGAGCCGCAGGACGGAGAACCCAAATAAAACAAAGGGAAGGGAGCCCGAGCGGTGTCGGCCCCGAGGAACTTGACTTTTGGCAGGGAACTGTCTCGGGGCACCATCCCGCAGCCGCTGCCCATGTTTCCCTCTCCGTGGCAGCCGCCCAGGTGCACGCTCGGCCCGGCCACGGGCGGCCACCGCGCCGGGACCCCGCCGGCGGCGGCTCGGTCTGGAGACCAAAGCCGGGTCCCCCCTTTCGCTCCCTACCGCGGCAGCTGCGGCCCGGGAGGGAGCATAAGGAGCCCCGGGGGCCGGCCAGCCGGCCAGCCGCGCCACTCGCTAGGAGGACAAGCCGGCCGGCCGGCTCCAGGCGTGCGGGGCAGCTCCGCGCCCGCCTCGGCCCCTCCGTCCCGCCGACGGCGCCCCGCGCACAGCCCGCGGCTCCCCAGCACCGGCGGCAACCCGACACCGCCGCACGCTCATTGGGCGGCGCCGCCGACCCCGCCTCCCCGGTCGCGACGACTCAGGCGGCGGCTCGGCCTGCCGAGCGCTGAGGCTCGCTACTGTTTGGTCGACGGTGGATGTCAGTCAGGTTGAGGGACGGGCCACCCTGCCGCTGAGGTCCCGCCCCCTCGCCCTAATTGATATTATCGGAGCGCGGCGCGGGCGGCCGGGCTGCAGTCGGGGCTGGCGGGCGGCCGGCTGGCCCGGTGCGGGAGTAGGGCAGCGGCGCGGAGGAGGAGGCGAAGGCGAAAGAGAAAGGCAGCCGGGAGGGAGCGAGCGAGCGAGCGCCGAGCCAGAGACTAGCAGAGCAAATTCTTTACCGTCTTCTAGCACCCACCAAGCGGCGGCAGCGGCGGCAGGGTCTAGAAATATATAGCTAGAAATATAAAATCACCACGCTCCTGCACCATGGTTTTTCAAAATAGGCTCCCTTCTTGGATTATTTTGTGCTCCGTCTGGCTGTTCCGCTTTGCACACACGGGGGAGGCACAGGCTGCAAAAGAAGGTAAGGTGATGCGGTAAACAAAAGTTTGGGCTTATTTATTGCTTTTGCACGCGAAGCGTCTGTGCGGTGGCTTAGCGGAGGACCAGCCTACCGCTGCGAGCTGCTTGGCAGCCTCCCCCCCCCCCCCCCCCCCCTTAAAAAAAAAACCACAACACCCCAACACAAAAAAAAAAAAAAAAGCCATTTTTTTCCCAGCTGAGGTGGAAGGGAGGAAAGAGCAAGGCATTCTGCTGGGGGTGTGCGTGTGTATGTGTGAGAGACCGGGAAAACTGCCATTGCTCTCAGGAATGAGGTCTGTGAGGCATTTGCACGTGATGGAAAGGCACGGGGCTGGGGAGACAGCCCCCGGCCCGGGGATCCGTGCAGGGGAGCCGCACTTGCCTGTGGCAGCCTTGACCCTCCCGCGGAGCTGCAGGGAGGGCGGGTAGCCGCGCTGCCCCCCGGGCGGGGGCTGCAGGGGCTCCGGGCCGAGTTTCGGGGCTCGGGACGTTCCGTGGGAGGCAGGGCACGGCGCGGGCTGAGGCTGCGGGGCAGCTCCGCATCGCTGCTTGCTGGGGGCCTGCACAGACCGCGGGAAGGAGCATCGGAGTGCAGTTTGGCACCTCCCGGCCGTGCAGGCGTTTAGAGGGTACACACAGCGTGGCGTCGTGTGCCTGCAGCGTGTGGGCTCTCCCCCGGCATCGCCGGAGAGAGGCAGGTTTAGGTATGAGTGTTTTACACCATCTGCGTGTTACAGCGGGGCTCCCCGATTCCCATCCATCCAACACTTGTGCCTGCGTAAGGCGAGCCCCGGACATTTGTTTTCCCCGCGCGCAGAGACAAACCAGACAGTTGTCTATCAGAGACTGATGGAGGTGTATAAAATCAATTCACAAAGTCCACCTGGGAATCTCTTTTCTCGCGCTGAGAAAACCCGAAATGATTTAAAGGAGCGCCCTGCTCGCGTTTGACAGCCAAAGGCGAAGGTCCGTCTCCATCTTCGGGGGGGGGGGGGGGGGGGGCGGCGCGGTGGCGACAGGGGAGTTAGGGGCTTTTTCGGTGTCTCCGCATATGTATGCGTTTGGGGGTTTTTCCTCCTCAGCTGGATACGTCAATATCTTCATAAAACCGCTGGCATGCAGTAAAATGCCATTTCGAGCTTGTAACTGGAGCTTAAAAAAATCCCTCAATTAAAATGTCCTCTGCCCTTAAGAGAAGGCGGCGATGACGAGGTTAGAGAGGGAAAGAGGGGAGAGCCATTCCTCAGCAGCGTTTCGAAAGTTTATTTGGGGGGACTGTGAGGCACACAGACACCCCCCCCGGGGAGCGCTAACGCGTGGCCGTGGGGCGGGGAGGGGAGAAGGGCCGGGAGGGCGCGCGCTGCCCGCCCCGCAGATTGTGCCGCCACCGGGGCCGCGCCGCTGGCTGCCGGCGGTGATCTGCTTCGTGTTTGTGTCATACGGCTATGGGTGAGCGTATGTATGCATCTATACGTACAAGTGTGCGTGTATAATGTGTCTGTGTTTGGGGAAAATCAGCCTAGCCCAAGGCGGGTCAGGAGGGGGCGACCGGCAGACGGGGATTGATAGCGGCTACCTGCTGCAAGCGCAGAAAACTCCCCTGGAAGGAAGAGCGAGTTTTAAAAAAAAAAAAACCCCACAAAAACCAACTTTGTAGCTTCACCCCCGGCCTCGCCGAAGGGCCGGTGGCGGCAGCAGCCCCGCGTGGTTTCCCACCAGTCCCCGCTGGGTACGGAGGAGGGTGGGGGGTGGGAGGCTGAAAAGTTTTCCGAGCTCCCCTCTGTGGCTCGGTCGGAGCCGCGCTGAGGTGCCGGCGCGGAGCGGGGCAGGGGCCGCCGGGCGCTCCGAGCGGGAGACGGCCGCGTTACCTGCGGAGACCTGCCGGCACGGCGGCCGGGGCGGAGCGGGGGACAGGTCGTGGCCCCCCGCCCGTGGCGGCGACACCTGGGGGGTCGCCGCCCCGGGCGGCTCCCTCCCCAAACCGACGGCTGCCGCGCTGGGGCGGGTGTGTGGCGGGACCGGCCGCGGCCGGGTGCCCCGCTGCTGCCCGGCGGCCCAGCCCCGCTCCTCAGCGCGGCGGCGGGGTGGGTGCGCGGCGGCGGCTCCCCGCGGAGGCGAGAGGCTGCCGCTCCCCGCCGGCGCGGCGCCCCGCGGAGCCGCTTCGCCCGCCGCCTGTGCGCCTCCTTCCGCGCTCCGTGCCGTGGAGGGGGCCCCGAGCGGCGTCCCCCCCGCCGCGCCCCTGCGGAGGGACCGCGCCCGGCGTCTCGCTGCGCGCCCGCCGCGGGAGCCTGCCGGCCCCGCACGGCCCCGCAGCGCCCCGCACGGCCCCGCCAGCCCAGCCGGGCACGGGGCTGCCCGGGCAGGGAGCAGCGCGCCGCCCGCTGCCCTGGGGAGCTCTTCCCCGGGAACTCTCGGTGCTGCACGGAAACGGCGCGTTTGCTCTTTGCAGGGTGTTCGCAGAGCGGCGTTGTGTGTGTGTGTTGTGGTGGTTTTTTTTTCTGGGATGTGCCCGCCCGTTGCTATGTGATGGAGAGTCGCAGCCAAATAAAAGGTATAATGAAGTGCAGTCGTGGGACATTGTGCTGGTGCTGAAATGGTTAATTTTTTGGTGGTAATCTTTTTTCCCCGGACATTTTTAAATGCTTTTGTTTAACAAACCACCACATACACCACCTGCTTTTCCATAGAAAGTGTTACAAAGTAAAGCCCCTTGAATCCAAGCGTAATGAAAGAGCAGATAATCTTTCTAGAGAGAGACTATCAAACTTACTTAATGAGTAGTTAGACTTTATTACTGAAGTACAGGCCTGGAAGCTAGCGTCTTGTGTTGAGCTAACATTCCAGATATTACTATATGAGCCTTTAAATAACTCTTTTTAGTAATCTCGTCTTTCTAGTAATGCACTGAAATTTTGTGTTAAATTCTACTAGGAGAAAGGGCTGAAACCAGAATTATAACAATTTTAAAAGACCTGACAAAAGTTTTTTGAGTTACAGCCTTAAATCATGCAATGGAATAGCAGTACTTAAATGCTGTGTATAAAGTCATAGATAGGTTTATAGCTAAAGATATACTGAATAGATTTAAATTAGAAGTGTTACTTTTTCTTCAATCAAATAAAGTATGACGTTACATGTGCAGCTTTGAAGAAGGAATCATCTAAGTGTACCAAACCTAAATATATGGTTGATTAGTCTACAGCTTTGGCTGTTTGGAAGAAGGTATTACAGCAAATTATTTAACTTTTTTTTTCTCTTTTTTTTTTCTTCTTTTTTTTGGACATTACAGATTAATATATGTGCCATTTGAAAGTCTTACAGAAACTTATATAATAATATGCTAAGAAAGAAGCTTATAGCTATGATTGGGATATAAGACGTCTACAGAAATGTATGTTTGGAGGTAACTGATCATTAGTAATATAACCTCCAACAGGTACCGTAAAAGATGTAAGAATTGGTTTATTGAGCTGTGATTAACTGCTTTCAGAGGCAGGGTTACATTTAGCTGAAAATAATTGCAGTGCTACTAGAAGTGATGTATATTAGTATAGAAGTGTCATTGTGGTATAGTGACACGAAGAATTTAGTAAGGCATTGCCATAAAGTGAATTAATCTGATTTTGTGTATATAGTATTTTGTATATATAGTATTTTTTATATGCGAAGTGTGAGGTAATTGCAGAGTCTTTTATTTTCTGTATGCCTGGCTGTCATTTGTTTATAGAGTTACTGCTTTATCACCTAAAGGACGTACTGTTTCCTTTTAAACTCAGAAAGACCATTGCTTTTGCAGTGCAACTCCTGGTAGGGTATAGGCTAGTCCTGTCTAAATCCGTTTGGGAAAGTGTTGAAATGTTGGTGTGTATTTGTTTGTTTTAAACTCATTGTAGTAACAAGCATATGACAAAGGAGATGAAGGGAGCATGCATCTTAATGACTGATTAGTAACAGTTTAGAGCACTAAGAAAAACAATAGATTTTGATTTAAGCAATGAAATTGTTAAGATTAATGTATATCTGCTTATGTGTGGTTGGTACCTAATCATTTAATCATCTGTTTACAAGTAAATACATAGCCGTGGTTGCAGATAACTTCATAATAACATGAAAAAATATTAATTTGTACAAAAATTATATTCTTTTAACTACTTTTTAAAGAAGTTTGGACTTTGTTCTTTAGTTTTATATTCCCACTTATTATTATATTTAACAAACAGTAGAAATTCTTTTTTTTGTTTGTTTGGTTTCTTTTAGTAATATTGCTGGACTCTAAAGCACAACAGACAGAGTTGGAATGGATTTCCTCTCCTCCCAATGGGGTAAGTGCTCCAGGCAAAAATTAAGTTCCTAAAGACGAGTTGTTATTTTACCAAAGCAATTGAAACATTTGCTTTAAACTAGCTCCCCTTCATATTTCTTTCGGTAGTTGTACAAGGTGTTTACATCTTTTTCATTTTTAGAATGGAAAGTAAGTGTACCTCAGGTTACAGTGTACAAATGTACAAGCTAATTAAAGGGTAGAGTCTCACCTCAATATTCTCGGTGGCTTTATGTTTTGTAGCATAATCCTTTGTGATATACCAGAAAGCTCTCTGTATTTGTAACGTGGTATTTTAAATCATTTTCCTTCTTCCTTTAGAAACAACAGATTTACTTCTGTGTGGAAACTTCTAAAAATATGTTTTTCATTTTCTGTATAATGGGTGATCATAAATTTGTTTACGATGTTTTCTTTGTAATTGAATAGCACAGATTGAAGCGCTCTAAAATAAAAACATTTATACTGCAGATGTGTTTGAAGTGACATTCCAAACTTGAAACATCCCCAAGTCCTGAGGAGCTTGATATCTGGAACTAGGCACGAATTATGTGGTTAAGGCCACCTCCAGCTTGCTTACAAATTAATCTCATGGTACTCCATGAAATGTGGCATTGTAAAGTACATAGGTATAAAAAATGAGAAGTTTAGAAACATTGGTGTTATTGCCTTATTTATTATATACATAAAATTGGGAAGTTTTACTTTCAGTCTGAATTGAAAGTGGTATAAAACCCCTTCTTCCTCAGTCCTTGAGGAAGAACGTTTTCAGAAAGATAGAATGGGTATATTGTCCTACCTTAGCTGAGTCCTACCTTAACTCAGTCTGACAAATCATAGATTATATGGACATTTCTTACTCATGGAAGCACTCTTGATGAATCCATTCCGACTCCCTGCATGAACAAGGACTTGGGGGATCAGGCCCTTAATCTTCAGCACATTAAGAAATCTGCAGCCAGAAGAGCGTGAAGTGTGAGTGGGGACATAAAAGTGTAACAAATCCTTTAAATAAGAAGAATGAAAATCTGAAAGTGTCTTTCTTTAAAAGCAAGATCGCAAAATCAATACAAGCATAAACTGGAAACGAATCTAAGGACTTCAGAAAGAATTTAGTGCGAGCTCAACACGTATGATGGCTAATAACCCCGGCATTGGTGTTTTGCGCTGATTGAAGCCGTTACCAGAGGTGTTTGAAAGATTAGCTTGGTGGCAATTATATTAGGCTAACCTGTAGATAATGAAAGACATGCCAACACATTACACATGTCAGCATAGTGAAAGATGAAGGTAGAGTCAAATTCAACAAATAGTAAAAGGCAGCATTCAGAGATAGAAGCCACTTTCAATCAGGAATTAAAAGTGAATAAAAAGTAATGGCTGGATTTTTATGCGTGAAAATATTCAGAAACAGTTGCCTGTAAATTAACATAAAAGTACCATTTTAATAATGTAATTTTGAAAAGAAATGTTTTTCTAGTTTTAATTACTGAATATTCTACTATGCAATAAAGACTTCATGGGAATAAACACAGAAAATCTTATTCTTGAGAGAAACTACTGCATCATCCTGTACAGAAAATACCAGCCAGACACTCATTAAAAGCCTCATTCAGCTGCAAATGTTAGGTCTAACAATGATCTCAAACATTGCTAAGATAACCAAGAGGTTAAAATACCGTATGTTAAAACCAATAGAACAGGATACATTCAAATGGAATTGCATGTATATCATGACATGTTGCAGCAGGACAAAGAAAAGTTGAATTTTCTTGCTGTAAAAGGTATCATAGAATTTATCACTTTAAAAAGACTTCAGTGAAACATGACTTCAGATGGCTTAGGTGAAAACATACCCTGAAGTACTGATCTTGTTGGTTGGGTTTTTTTTTGCACTGCAAAGTAGGTATGCTTGAAAATGGGCTGCTTGAAATAATAGCTCTGTGATTACATAATTGAGTTATAAGTCATAATTCCTTAAGTTTTTAGGAAGATCATACTCCATGGCTTTGGGAAATAATGGAAAGATTGACTTCAGTGTTTAATGCTAAGGCTAACATGAAGTAGGATTTCTTATCTGAATTTAGGGTTTTGTATGTTTTGCTTGACAGTAGCATAAGAATCAAGCTGATACTCGCTAACCTTGTGTAGTGGGCTAAAAATGGTTTTGTTTGGTAAATGTATTTTATTTGGCTTTTTTTGTTGTTTTGTTTTCTGGTTTTGGCTTTATTTTTTTGGGGGGGGTGGGGGGGTGGGGAGGGAGGGAGGGAGGAAGGGGAGAGAGGATTTGTTTTGACAAAGCAATCCACATCAAAACCGGAAAAGTCAGATTCTGTTCTGTGGTGCATTAGAGTCACTTTCACTTCAAAGATACAGTACATTGTCTAACTGGAATATCTTCTTGCAGAGTCTGGCTCCGTGTTTTGAGGGAGGACTGCTTACACAAGACAAAAAAGTGAAAGAAACAAAAGCCCCAAACCAACTAAAAAACCCCAAAAACCCAACCCATCCCCCAGCCCTACTTGATGTGAAATGGAGAATAAAAATCAGTAACATTTTAGGCTTCATGGCTTTTTTGTCATTTTTGTTCTGGGGTATTTTGGTTTGGTTTTTTGTTTGTTCTGTTTTGTTTTTTGATGTGGCAGAACCGAAAGCCTCAGTGTCCAGGGCCCCTTTTTCTTTTCCTTATAATTTTTACTAGTCCTTGGGGGGGTGGGGGTGGGGTGGGGGAAGAATCTAAGAATCTTACTCATTCCGATCTAGTGTATCTATTATAAAGATAGACTTCCTTCTGTTCTGAGATTAATACAGTTCCATATGCAATCAGTTCAGTTAACTCCATGAGTATCTTATATTTCAATCATTTAATACCATATGCATATATGATGCCATACATACCACGTCTATATTAACTGTAGGGCTTTGAAATGTGCTTTGATATTTACAGCTTCTGTGCATTTCAGCATCTGCAGCCGTGATATATTTCGTGGTGATAACCAGCATCAATTCAGCCACATCTGCTTTTCCTTGGAGCAGTATACCAACATTAAAATGACCTCATTTGCTGTCAGATAGGCTTGCAAAATGCTGTATACTGCATGGCTCCTAGTCTGGGAAACTGACGCCTTCCATGCTTGGTTACCGGTGCAAGAAATTTCAGTGGGTGCTCCATGTTGCAGAGGTGCCCAGTATGCTAGTCCCACAGAGCGCTTAAGCACATGCTTACCATTAAGCTCATAAGCACTGTCATTGATCTTAAGTGTGAGCTTAAGTGCATTATTGACACAGGGCCAGAGGGCGAAGTGCCATACAGAGAAGTCATGGTTGCCTGTATCATCGGATAGCCCAACCCTGCCCTGCCTAATTCATTACAGCTGTGGTTTCTGGAGTGGATTAGATGTTAGAAGAAATGTGAAAAAAGGTGAGAGACAGGTATTATTACGGCTACACCCGGGCAGATCCACCTGGTTGATTGCATTGGAAGGTTTGCCGTTGCCAGAGGTGCAAATTCCGGTGCCACGGAAGGCTGTTGAAGACTGCAGGGCTGTTACTGGCTTGTTACACAGTTGGTACCCTAAAGAGGGAACAACAGCAAAACCCGGGCTTTGAACCAGTGAACTTTCAGTCATGCGAGTTGTTCTTAATTATGTATAATCTCATGGTTCATTTGAACTCCCAACTAAATGAAGTTTGCTCCTTTTAACATGGATGCAGCCACAGAACAAACTGCAAGGTGAGGAGCTCCCGCCTGCCTTCTTTGGTTTGTAAGTAGAACAGAAAGTGGACTGAACAAAAAGAGGACAATCAAAGTGTTTTCTTGCTTTCAGATTTTTTGATTCTGTCTGTCTTCATTTGCCTTCTCTCTGTATGCCACTGTGATCATATAGGAGTGAATATCATCTGACTCACAAGTTTCAGGACCTGGTCCCGTGCTTTCTGTACAACTGGAGGTTCCACTGGAAGTTTTATGTACACAAGTTTTATGTACCGTAACGCTAGGCAATTTCAGTGTCTTAAGACTTCACTGATTTTAGGTTTCCCTGGAAGCAAAGCTGCCGCCCTCTTTGTCTTTGCTTACCTAAAATTGCCATGACTTTAATGAAACATGAGAGAGCCTGGTGTGTAACCAGAACTTGGTACACTGAACAGCTTGCTCTGAAGCTTCTCCTTTACAACTCTGCCCATGATATGAAAGTGATTTTTAGAAGTTATTTCTATGTTAGCAAGACATGGAGGGAGAGAGGTCCTGCAGCTGCCTTAATATGTATTTTCTTCACTTGTGTAAGAGTGTTTTAACAATAACCTGCTTGTTAGGAAGACATACTGTTAAAAACGAGTTCTGAATTGCTTGAAGCCTGTTAAAATACGCAATAGTTATATCTAGTGGCTTTTTTTTTTTTTTTTTGTATTACTAACTGTTCGTTATTGTTTTAGTGGGAAGAAATTAGTGGACTGGATGAAAACTACACTCCTATACGAACATACCAGGTATGCCAGGTGATGGAATCAAACCAAAACAACTGGCTTCGGACTAACTGGATTGCAAAAAGCAATGCACAAAGGATTTTTGTAGAGCTGAAATTCACTCTGAGGGATTGTAACAGTCTTCCTGGAGTTCTGGGGACTTGTAAAGAAACTTTTAACTTGTATTATTATGAAACAGACTACGACACTGGCAGGAATATTCGAGAAAACCAGTATGTAAAAATAGACACTATTGCAGCAGATGAAAGTTTTACCCAAGGTGATCTTGGGGAGAGAAAAATGAAACTAAACACAGAGGTGAGAGAAATTGGACCTTTGTCCAAAAAAGGATTCTATCTTGCATTTCAGGATGTAGGGGCCTGCATTGCTTTGGTCTCTGTCAAAGTCTACTACAAGAAGTGTTGGTCCATCATTGAGAACTTAGCTATTTTCCCTGACACAGTGACTGGCTCAGAGTTTTCCTCTTTAGTTGAAGTACGAGGAACTTGCGTCAGCAGTGCGGAGGAGGAGGCGGAGAACTCGCCGAAGATGCACTGTAGTGCGGAGGGAGAATGGTTAGTGCCTATTGGAAAATGTATCTGCAAAGCAGGATACCAGCAAAAAGGAGACACGTGTGAACGTAAGTAAACATACAAGTTGCTGTAAAATGTACATTATAGATCATGTTTTACCAGCTTATTTTTATTATTTTTCTTGCAAGAGAAATACGTCATCAGACTGCTTGTGAAGTTTTTGGATCCTCAATCTGTAAACTTCACACTGGCTAATCTAAAGCAGTCAGCCCTTCTGGATATGGAAGTCAGTGGGTGCATACTGCATTTTTAGATTTAAACAAGAAAAGTTAATGTTGTGTGAAGCACAAATACAGATTCAGGACTAACATTTTAAACGGGTTAAGGTGATGTTCCTTGTACCTCATGGTGATGTTGAGCAAGTCATACCTATCAGAGAACACTGTGTCAATAATCTTAGATATGAGTAGTTAAACAGTTTGTTTTTTCACATGATCTGTGGCAGAGTTATAAGGAAACTAAACCTGAGGTAGTAAACTTAGAATGAGGTGTGGTTAGTAATGGGAGGAGTACACACACAATTAAACCTGAGTGTAAAATTCAAACAAACACAAGATAGATCTTTCAAACGGAATATCAAGTTTTTAGAATAAAGTATATTTTTCTTCCTACAATATCTTTTTGCTTAAAACTAACTCAAAACTTTCAGCTTGCTGTGGGATCATAGTGATTAGTTTAAAATACTAGCAAATCGGAGACTACTGAGTTGTACTTTCAGACTGATACAGCATATTCTGACATCATATTCTTAGAATGATACGTGCCCTTAGCATTGCTGTCACTGGGGCTACATGCATAAGACATTTCTGTTTAGTGTGTGAAAGCATATTTCAGTATTTCTGCTTACAGCAAAATCACGAGAATAGGCAGTTTGTTTTCATGTACACTTAATACAAGGTCTATCACTTTTATCATAAGATAACAAAAGGAGTTATATATCACCATATTTTTATTGTAAGATAGGCAGACATTTGTTGGTGAGAAATGTTGTAAGTCAAAAACTGGAAAAAAAAAAAACCCCAAACACAGGTATCTGCAAAGAGGAGATATCTACAGATTTTGAAAACTAAGGCTGGCAGCAGTCACTGAGTCCAAGATACCTGTGTGAGGACTTCAAAATCTGTAGAGGATTAGGGACACCCTAAAACAAAGTAAATGAATCTCACTATTAATTTTTCCTTGGGGAAAAAAAAAAATATTGTGTTCTTGATGAGTTTATATGAGGAAATTCAGTACAAAGTGAAGCGAGTTGAGTTGACCTGAGGCCTTTGTAGCTTTGCACAAATCTTCCATTGTTCTGTTGGGAAGGGGCGAGGGCTTATACACTGCAGAGTGTGATCTCATTAGGAGTAATTGTAATGTGAAAAACTGCCCCTATGAAACCATTCAGTAGATTGTATTAAAGCTCTGTTAAAAATATTAAACACTTTGTCCCGTAAAAGCCTGGTTTTTGAGATTTTTCAAATGTTTTTTTTTGAGCAACTGACTCTTTTCCTTCTCTTAGTTAACTTGCTCTTGATTACGGACCTAGTCATAGCTGATGTAATTAATGTAATAATCTTTGATTTTCCATAAAGGAGAGAAAGTATCAGAAAAAGCAGTGTATGTTAGGAAGCGGGTGGGGGACAGGAGCTGGGGGCCTGGGGGGGATGGATGAAGAAGAAATCGGTGTTTGGTAATGAATTCAAGTAATCTGTTTATTAAACAGGCTTCTTAATTTATAACCGCACTGATGTTGACAAAAGAATTAAACGATAACTTGTACTCGAGTATAGTAGCATGCTCATTTGCAAGAACACTTCCCGTTTCTGGCTTGCTTCCAAAGCAATCGCTAAGAGAATATGCTACTCTGGAAACAGTCCAGAGGATCATTTATGGTATTTTTCCTCTTTTCTTTCAGTGATCCTGTTAAGAGTTTCAAAACAAACTCCAGCTCCATATTGAGGCAAGTTAATGTATTTGGGAGGGAAAGGGTGGGAGGCAGGCACTCGCCGAATGTGCGCCGCTGGCAGCTCTGAGTCAGAACGATCTGGGTGACTCTGGCACACCACAATAATTGCCGTCTGTGATACTTGTTAGCTGTGCCTGTGCTCGAGGATGTTATTAAGTATGATCAACTATGTAGTGACCGATAATACAGCTGGCACACTGATACCGCGTCTGTTTTTTGTGACAGATATTGAGAGAAGCTTATCTGAACATTGACACTAATGCAACTGGCTATCTGTTACTGTCAAGCTGTGTAACAGATCAAGCAGAAGCAAGTTGGAGTGCGCTTCCTTAACCCAGAGCTTTTATAGCCCTGTCTGAGGGCTCACTTCTGCAAATACTTTGTACCTGGCATGCTGCGCGACTTCTTTGGGACTGCTCATGGCAGAAAGCATTGTGCTCTGTCAGGATGGGCAGAAGTCTGTGATTCCGCTCTCACGCTTGCTAAAGCTCAGCTGAATTAACTTAACACAATAGGAAGGTCTTTTAAAGATACAGAATAATACCTTATCTGGCTGCGTTGTAGCAAAGGTAGGAGTAGATGGCCACATTGTAGTTCCAAATAGCTCTTCAGCCTCTAGCTCAGTGGGGATTTTCATTTGTGTTAGGCTGGCTTGATTGGCTGGCTGTGATTGAAGAATGTGTTTCTTTTGCATACAGCTTCTCTCCCGTGTGTGAAATTTTTTCAGTTCAGACACTGAAACAATTGAGTTCTGATTTATACACAGCTCTGCACTGGATGTGTTGCCAGAAGATTTTTTGTTTTGTTTTGGTTTTTTTTTGTTGCATGAATGTAAGTAACTGGTAATGCTGGGAAAGATAAGGAAGAAAACAATTGTGAGCAGTGAAACACAAAACCTGGAAAATGAGCTCCCCTGTGTTTCTTCTGCAGCTTTATCTTTGAAACTGAAGTAGTGTGTTTGTTTGGTTGGTTTTTTTTCTGTGTACACTGATTATTTCTCACTATAGGTGTGCCAAGGGTCTGTGCCACCTTGGTGATCTATTGAGATAACAAACATACATAAGAGAGCCGAATTGCAGAGAGCTCACAAGTGTCATTTAAAGCAAAATCTTAAACCTGGGTGAAACAAACATGAGAAAACTATACCAGCCTCTGAACTTTGAATTGCAGATTCTTTTGTTTATGTGCAAGGACACCATCTCCTCCATTTTGATCTTATGTCTGATGGTATGTGGCACTAGGCTTAGGTGTGGAAGTTGGACATTGTAAAGGATTGCCTTGAAAGGTACCTAGCAGAGATACCAGAAAGGTACTTGGAAATACTAAGTTCTTCCAATAGCGTGTATTGCATCTGTTCTGGCAAAAAAACCTCAGCCACAAAACCCCAATAAAGATCTCAGTAACTGTAGTGTACTCCCAGTAGGTCTAACTTTGATTATTTTTTTGTTGTTGTTTTCCCCGCACAGTGGATTTCAGTCAATATGTTGTACATGTAAGGAGCACACTGTGATCAGTGATTGTATTTGAAGGAGAAAATAATTCTTTGTGAACTTCTAGTGTAATGCGTTTTCCATCTGTTTCGTGTTAGCTGGAAATGGGGAGGGAATGAATTAAATTTATTCAATTGGAGTAGTAGAGTGATTTTTCAGGAGGTATGAAGCATCACTTAATATGACTGAACTGAGAAATTACACAGGTGATTGGGCACAGAGTCCAAAAATTCAGATTTCTAGGGAAAGCCAAATGGGTACATTTTACTGTTAAACATTTTATAATAATGTATGCAGTAACAGTTGTTTTATTGGCCCTGAAATGGGGAGGGGATTATAGCTATTTGTAGATTTTGTCTTGGTGAGGTAAAAAGGGAGATACAGGCTTTTCTTTCCAAACCTTGTCATGTGCTGTATGCTGTGCCAGACTGCAAGCTGCACCTGTTCCTTCTCTTTTTTTCTTCTTGGGACAAACTTTTATCTCTTGACATTGTGAAATCTTACTTGATAACAGATCCAGAAAGTGAATCTGCCTTATGCTTGGCATTTTTGTGGTGTAAAGTATGTGTGGTTGTGTTTCTTGGTTGGTTGGGTTTTTTTGTTTTATTTTGTTTTTTTGATAGTACTCCACTTAGGAGCTGATAAGCCACAAATTTATTAGTAGAGGGCAATGAATTAAGAGGCGAATGTGAATAAGCTGTCATTAAAAAAATGTTACCATGCTTCTAAAAAGCTCAGGTTTTGCATATTGTGAAATTGGTGTAGTTTAGCCCAGGTAGTGTGTCCCAAAAGCTTTGGGTGACCTGCAGGTTCAGTAACTTATGTTGACATTCCTGCATTTTCAACCTGAAAATCTTTTGCTTTGTGAAGAAGGGGAAAAATGGTAGAAAATTTTTTCATTGGCATTTATATCATTAAGACTCTAAATGTTTCCTTTTTTAAAGAGCAGTTACTCTTCTTCCATTTGCCTCCAAAATTACTCTAGGGAAGAGAATGTAATTATTCATAGCAAATTGAACCAGAGCAGAGAATGAGGATACCTCTGAGTCTTGTCATTTTCTCAGAAGCCAGTGGAAGTTCAACACGAGAATGTCTACCTCCTTCCCTTTTTGTCCCCTAAAATTTTAAATAATTTTGCTGTCCCCTTTTCAGACAAAGGTCAATGTGATATCAGGTGCCAGATACAGCTGCATAAGAACTATTGGTTTTTAAAAAAATAATAATCATGTAAATATCTTTCCAAAGGATCCTAGCAGGGTTCAGAAAAAATATACCAGTTAATTTTAAGGTAAAAGTAAGACTTTCTAGCTAGATGGTCAAGAATACTGAAGGTGTTTCTACTGTGAAATGTAGAGCTGTGATTTCTGCTTCCAGCCCCCTTTGGAATTTCTAGAAAAGTTGAATGTCTTGGCTTTCTTTCACCCTGGAGTCTCCTGACTGCCCTTCTTGTCAGAGATGTGGTAGAAAGATATATTTTCTTGCTACGTCTTTCTTTCAGAACAGTCTAGTCTTCTTATAGAGTATGATTTTCACAAATTTGTCAGTCTCCCTAAGTCAGTTGAGTTTTTGACCTACTTTATTCATGTTCTTCAGCCTCTTGGATGTGTCAGCGCAGAGAAGAGAAGGGGAGAGGAGCTATGTCTACTGTTAAACAAGTCCTCTTCGAAAATTGGTTTCCAAATTAAATCTATCACCTGAAGAAACGGTTGCCTTCATGCCTCATAGCATTTGTTGCAGGTATCCTCAGGGTTGCCTTGTGGCCCTAAGATACAGGGTTTTTTTTCCCTTTAAGTTTCTGAATTACTTTGATTAGTATGATTATAGGCCATATAGTTTTGGAGATACGGCATCCTGTCTCGAGTGTGACATGAATATATGTGAGAAGCTAAGGTGATGTTTGAGTTGAAGTGATTTAAGTGCTGGAGGCAGTCAAAACCTGCTAGTTCTGATCCAAAATGCCATCAGTGATGCCTAAAATGCATTAACTGTGGAACTACTGACAGGTTTAGTCAGTACTGAACTAGTTGTTTCGCTCCAGGAGAGCTGAAAGGAGTGGGTTAGCACATGCACGTGGGCGATCAGGAGTCCAGATTCTAGAAGTGAAATTGTTGGGTAATGTGGTTGAATGTAGATCTCTTTCCCTTCTCTAGCCTTTCTCCTGCCCCACCCCGCCCCTCTGCTCCTCTTTCCAGATTCTGTTGTCTCCAGGAATTAATTTTATTTTTGCATTTTTCTAGAGGTTTGCTGAATATGAATTTCTGAAACTAAATTTGTTGCACTTTTTTTAATTTATTTTCCTTTTGGTCAGATTCACTGCTGTGCACAGATTTTGAAATCAAAACAAAGCCAGCAATGAAATCTAGCAGATTCTTAGTAATTTCTCCTTTAGTTACAGAGGAAGCACTAAAGCTGTCTTTTTACGGGTCTGGGATGCCACTGCTGAATTAGCTATGGTTGCTCAACAGCTGGGCCATTAACTCCTTAGCCATAAAGTCTATCTTCTGTTTGTTCTAAATGAAGCTTTAGTTGCTATTTAGAAATGGAATCTCATCATGTTAAGTCTGTTGCACAAAACCATACATCTTGCTTCTGAAACAATTTTTTCTGCCCAGAAATCTGTTGTGAAAGTTAAAAGAGACATAATAGCTTTGTTACAATTTTTCTGGAGTATAAAAGATTTTCCTAGATGATGAAACAACTGTCTTGCTTGAAAATTCTGGGATTCTGGGGGTTGGTTTTTTGTTTGTTGTTGTCCAGTGTTTTTGTTAATCTCTGAGAATTAAGCCACTAAAAATAAATTTAAATATTCTTTTATTTCAGAGTACAAATGAGAGAAATGACACACACATATAATCCTTGTTAGGGGACTCTCAGGTGCACGTGCATCCCATTAAATATGACTGTTAGCTGTTTAAGGAAAAAAAAAAAAAACCCAAACCAAACCAAAACCCAACCCCTCCAGCCAGGAAAATAAGGCTTCAGGAACTGAAAAAAGGAAAGTTAGTAGATTACAGAGAAACTAAAATTAGAGGTTATTTCCTGGAAGAACTTCTTACAGAATAGATAGGAACATGTTAATAAGTGTTGAACTGATCTACTTTATGTATCTGTAAGTCAGCTATTATATGGATGATGGAATGCTGTTCAAAGCGGTTCAAGCAAACTGCACTTCAAAGTATAAATTGGTCTCTGAAAGCAAGGAGCCTTAAGCAAAGGAGTGAAGTGGAGGTTCTTATTCAAGAAGCGGGACAACCATACAGAGAGATCCATGTTTGGTACTGAAGTTGAAAGAAAATAAAAATTATGTGAGCAAAATGTTTGCTTAACTAGATTAGCTTTTGAATTTTCTGCATTCCAAACTTCCTCTGTTATCATGAAAATATTTGCTCCTCCATCCCCTCAACAGTCCATACATGTTAAGCAGTATTAAATCTGTAAGAATATCTTTCTGTTTTTACTTGGGAAACTGTGGAGACAGTTTTCTCTTTATGTGGATTTTGAGTTAATATCATGCTTATTACCACCTGAACTGCAGTGTAAAAATTAATTGTTGCTTCTTGACTTCTCAGCGTTAAATCTCGGTGTTTTCTCTGTACAGTGCCATCTTTGCAATATAATTTAGTTATTAAAAACAATAAGCTGTACACAGCTTGTGGATTAACACTTTCTAAATTGAAAACAAGTAAAACTTTTTGAAATTAATATCTGCAAAGACAAAATAGCTCTTTCAAAGTGTACTCAGTATGTAACATTGTTTGTCATGATTGTGTTGGTTTTTTCACCCCCCTATAAATACTACTTTGTTAATAAATACTACTTTGTTAATAAATACTTAAGGATGGAACCAAGTTAAGATTAAAACAATTTGTAAGGGGTTTCCTTAAAAGAATTAGAAAAGTATTTTCAGGGAGTTTATTAAAAGCCAAACATCGTTCACATGACAGGGAAAATATGTAGATATTTTCTACTAGAAGCCTACACAGAATGTTGTGGCATCAAGCAGGAAAAAAACCCCCAAAAACAGAAACAAAAGAAAAAGGAAGGTGGGTTCGCTGTTTAATTCAGCATTAGTCGGCATAAATTTTATAAAATTTAACCTCCCTTTGCAGGATGGTGTATCTAATTTGTTCTGTAACCTTGCATTATCAAGAAAACAGCAGCAGTAGCAAATATATTTAAGACACTTTTATGAACAGTCTTCTTCTTACTTAGAGAAGCTTTTATCCCTGGGTACTTCCTAATTTTGCTGTTGCCTCTGCCTGTCACGGTGAATTCTCTTGTCCCTAATATTAACAAAATACCTATACATTATATGTGAAAGGGAATAGTATCCTAGTTAATAGTTTACAGAGATACTTTGTTTTCTGTGGGAATCTCATATTTCATTTCTTGCTCTCAGATACATCAGCAGTATGTCTGCTGAAGGAGTGTTCTTCTGTACTTCTCCATTAATGACTGTTTCTGATTTCAAGTCTCCCTAATAAACACAGCATGCCAGCATCCTGAAGAGCGGCTGTTCAGCATGTAACGCTTATTTCCTTACTTCTATCCTTTAAGAAGAGATTTTCCTTTGAGGAAAAATTATCTTTTAACAGCTATATGGATTTCAGGAAATTTTGCTTAATATTACACTAATTTATAAGCATAATTCAGAGTAGCTAAGGCAACCAAGTATAAAACTTTTGTGAGGTAAGAATTGGGCTTGATTATTATGCTTTTGGAGTCTGATCCTGTCAACACGTGTACCTGTATAGCTTTATATAGCTGGGTGGCCCTGCTGCCTGTCCTAAGGAGGATAAAGTTGCTCACACCTGTAATAAACATCAGGTTTTTTTACCCAAAGTAAATTGATACTTTTCTTAACTTTTGTGCTTTGGATTAGTTACATGTGACTTGGCAAGACCTGTCTCTTCTGAAATAATAATATCGAGCATTTTCCTAATGAAAGTGTAATTAACTGTAATTATTAGTATTTTCTGACACCTGACATACCTCAAATGTGTGTGATTGATGGATAAAAGGGAAGTACATGATTAAGAAATGTAAGTATTATTTTTTGATGTATTTAATATACATAAATGCAAAGATTATTTCTTGCTTTAATTGTGAAATGAGTTAAGGGTTTGATTTTGAGAAGCTGGTGCAAGTCTAGAGCCCTGCCTTGCTGGCTGGCTACCTTTTTTTTTGTTTTGAACAAAAAAAATATTTCTGATAGTATGTATTACCATAAACAAACATACTGAAGAAAGTGTAACAATGGGACTCCTATTTCTCAGTAAACAAGTTATGACTGTTTTAGGGAAGTAATGCCTAACGCAGAGGACTGTGTGACTGAAGGCTGAGGCATCATCCCTAGGACTTAATGGCAAGACTCCCGTTAACTCAGTGGGAGTAATATAACGCGCTAATATTTTCCTACTGAGGAAAGTGCTAAAGTTTTAAGGAGCTGTAAGCATATACATAAACCTAAAACTTTTACATGGATGAAACATACTTAAATGCATGTTTGGTTAGTTGTGCTTTTCTAAATTGTAGGTATTGTGCTGATATAAATGTGTACAGAGAAGCGAGTATAAACGTGACTCAAAAATTCTACTGATGGCACATGGGATATGTAGCATATTTAGTGGCTGTAACTTGTTATTATTCTTTCATTTAGTGAATGTGAAATATAATCCGGCCTAAATGACTGGTGTGCATTTTTCCAGTAGATTCAACACAGTGGACTGAAGTAGGGTGGCCCTTGAAAGTGGTAGTTGAAGATCTTTTGGCAAGTGACTAATATGGTGGCCTTGTATAGCCGTGTGCATGTGACCTGCTGTACGCTCCCTTCACCTTACTGGATATGTCCTCATGATGTGACTAAATTGCAAGTGTCCCCTGATGCTTGGTAGGGCTTTTTTTCCTCAGATGACCATCTAGTTATTTTATTCTAGTGTAGGAGAGAGGCAGGATGTCAGAGTTCTCCATCTGCATATGATGGACCATCAAGGAAAAACTCACGAGCTCTCTGGAGCTTGGATTAATGACCGGTCCACGCCGTCTCAAAAGTTATACTGCCTGTGGCCTACAAACTTCCGAATCCCTCAGTTTCTCCACTTAATAGCTAGTCTTCATTTATAAGTAGTAAACAGTATTCTTTGAACTTCCTGAATGTACCATCTTTTTTTACATTAAGCTATTGTATGGGTAGATTTTGAGAACAAACTATACATTTCATGAATGGCTATGTGGTGCCTAATTGAATCAATCCATTTGTGTACACAGAGGGACATAGTTGGTATTGAGAATCTCATTAAATCTCTAATTTAAATTCTTGGAGCCCTTGCTTAGCTACCATGAAAGTACTTGAAGAATGCTGGCAATTGAGATTCTTAAGTAAAGTTTATTGTATTCCTAAAAGTTTGGCAGTTTGTGTGCCAAACAGCTCAGCTCTGTTGATGTTGGAACAAATTACATGTTAAAAAATTTGTCTGTAGAACATGGGTCTGAGTGGGCAACATGTGGCTGTGATCACTGATCATATTTACATGATCTCATTCAACTCAAGTTTTCCAGACTTAAGTCAATTATTTTTCTTGCTGAGAAGGAGGGCATGCCTATTAACCAACATGCAGTCACTGTTAGAAGGTTTTATTAGCCCCTGTTGAATCTTGTCTTCCCATAGTTTAGCCATTAGAACCATTCACATGGAGCTATGAGTTCCAGTATCTTAGGTTCTGAGCTTCCTTTATATATATGTTTAATATGTAAAATACAAACACACATATAAAATATAAAGCATTTAATCTTGGATGTTTGAGCTTCATGTTTCAAAATGTTAACATATTTTTGTCTTGATCAATTTATTTGCACTATGTATTTGTATGCCTGTATTTCTAAGACGAATGATAGAACTGGAGAAAAGTTTCTACTGATTTTTTCATTTGTTCATAAGGGTGATGTGTTTGTATGTCAAAGCAAATGGAGACACATTGAACTTTTTTCTTCTTCCTGTTAGACCATATAGCTTTGATTCAAGTCTTAAAATATCCAATAAGAAAATGTAATCAGAAAGAAAAAGTTAGGATGAAACAGATATATCTTTTTTAAGATACTCTTTGCTATTTCTTTAATAGCTATATAGATTTGCTTTTGGAATGTGGTTAGAATCCTATTGAAGAGAGGGTATTCTTGCTACTTAATTTTGTTGTGTCGATCAGGCTCATGATATAGTCATTTAGCTGAAATCAAACACTTGGATGTTGGATTTCTCATGTTTCAAAATGTCAACATATTTTTTTTCTTGATCAATTTATTTGCACAGTAAATGAATTAGATAACTCTTCATTTTAGGTTTTGGCCCACTTATTGAAAATTTTTATTCCATACTAGTAGCTTTTCTGTAAAAATTAACATTCAATATTTACTTTCTTGAGCATATTGTAATTGTGACATTGTTCTGTGCTGATTGTGTAAGGACAAAATGTTTAGACAGACGAATGGACAACTTTCAAATGGTAGGCAGTTTTATTGACACTAACTTAAAAAAAAAAAAAAAAAAAAAAAAAGAAAAGCACTGATAAAGTCCCCCCAAATAATACCTAAAGGAAATGGACATTGTTTTAACTGTTAGCAAATCCCAAGGCTCCACATTGTCACCTAATTACCTCACCTATGGAAGTCTCAGCCAGGTTTAATCTGTGGCTGCTGAGAAGTGTGCAAGTATCACGTGCTTAAAATCATAAGCAGGACTGAAACTCGTGACCCCCAGTGCAGATTGAATAGAATATTCAGTCTGTGATCTGTGACTGTCTCTTCTGTTCACTTTCACTTATCATTAGTTGCATATCACTTAATTTTCTGATTAAAAGGGGCAATTCTTTGGCTTTAGCATGTGTATGCTTGTCTGTCTGCTTTAGTTTGTCAGCTGAAATAAGTCTCTATTTGGCTTATTATTAAAAAGGTCTTGTGAGTGGAATTGCTCGTGAACAATGTCAGTAAACAAGGGAGAAAAATAACATCTCTTTAAACCACACTTTTTTTTTCCTGGGTGAGTGCGACAAAGGAGGAGACAGTGATGTGCCTGCTTTTGTTCATTTATCTTAAAAGATTTTTTGTCAAATGGAGAGCTACATAGTCACTGTATTGTGTATTACTGTTGTAAAAATCATGTATCCAGGAATGTAAGATTCAAAATCGTGTGACACAAGTAGAGATGAGTACTTTGTAGAAAACAAAGCACATATTGATAATACAAATGATGTGCAATCTTTAAATTAGGAGTTTTTATTTCTCTCCTTAATACAATACAATTAATGAAAATACAATGCCTGTCCTCACAGAACAAACACCATTTTTAAAATTTCACCATTTAAAGACATTTTGTGTATTTAAGCACTGACAATGGTATTCATTATTAATTAACGTTCAGGAGATAACTGTCAGTTGCCAGTCAAAGTGGAGCTTGGAAGAATGTTGACACTGATTGATGGACATGTTCTGGGACTATGCACAAACAGGCTGCTCAGGTCATCTGAACACATAAAAACATTACAGATCAGCTCCACGTACACAAAAAGATCTTTTGCTTGGACTGTCCTTCCTAAAGGGATGATATCCTTCCATGTATCCTAGATTCACTTGATTTGTAAACTAAACCCTAGGTTTCTCACACCATGGTCTTGTTAACGTGGTCATGTAAACTGGCATTAATAAGAGTTTAGTTTGGTCTGGTAAATACAGGTAAAATGCCATTGTACTGTTTCTGGCTGTGAGTGGCTGAGGTGCTTTTAAGCATTCAGGTTGAAAAATGTTTTTGACATTGCTTTATAAAGTGCTATACGTGCTTACCTAATGGATATATACAAATGTAATTTCTTCTTTAGGTAGAAGAAAATTCCCAAACCCCAATTTCTATTGCATTGAAATGCAGAGATAGAAGAGGCTTTTCAATCTTGCAATCTCTGCAATCCCTTCAGAAGTGAGTTTTAAATATCTGTGGTCATACCAGTGCTCTCCATCTTCCTGAGTCAGTAGTATATTTTCATTCAATGAAAGAGAGATCCAGCTTGTGGCACCCTCACGCATCCTTTTAAAGGAGTATGTAACAGCCCCTTTGTGTGCCACGTACAAATTACGCTTGCCCTAGGCTGGGTAGCCTATGCCCCATGGGAAACAGCGGTTCAGCTCCTCCCGCTACTTGTGTTGGGCACCTGATAGTACAACAGTGGTAGTAGTCAGCTAAAGGCACACGGTATGGTGATTTATGGAGAGTATAGCCCATATAGAGAGATGGTACTTTCCTGTATAGGTGAACAGCTGGGTCACCTCCAGCATATGATAAGCACCTCTTCAGAGGTAGTTATAGCTCATAATTTTTTTCTTCATTTTGATTTTTAGAATATACTTACAAATGCAACATGATGGATTTGTTAACTAAAAGAGATGGAGGGCTGTTCATTAAGGTGATGGAAAAGGAAAATGTCTGCTGACTGGAACCCTTTTCCTGTGATTACCCATGGGGGAAAAACTCTTGTGCTGTATTACATGTCTCTGTAGGTTAAAAAATGGACCGGTCTTGTCATCTTTGAAAATCCCTGTATCTGTCTGCTTTGGGAGACGCTATAGTTCCACCCAGTCCAGATGGAAGTAGTGTGCTGCTGGGGATCCCTTGCCAATCTCCATCCCTGATAGTGGTTTCTGAAGCATATTGGGGAAATCTGTTGAGAGCTGTCATCATTTTGTACTTACGTGCCTTTCTCTCAGTCCCAGTCCCCTCCAAGTACCTGGAACTGGGTTTCCTTAGTGCTTCTTACAGGGCTGGCAGGGTGTGCCTAAAAGAGGAGCTCCCTGCTCTTACCCAGTGGAAAAGGGGATCACAAACGTTTTTTGTTGCAAAACTGCTTATTTTCCCTTGGGTAAAATCTTGCTTGCTTTATTCATAAAAATAAATAATTAGTCCCTTGGGACTACTTGTGAGAGTTAGAAAAACAGGAATTGGCCCCATGTCATAACCATCTGTTATTAACACAAAGAGCAAGGGCCCAGCCTTGCAGTCCTCGCTAAAGGCAGTTTGTTTAATAGGAGTTGCTACAAATATGAAAAATGTGTGTTTTCCTCATTACTCTGACAATATTCCCTACCAGTAAAAAAAAAAAAATAGTCATGAATTTTGGTGTACAACCACACAATTGCGTTATTTTATATTGCGGTAGGCTGTATGCAATAAACATCTCATTGCAAGAAATATATGTACTGCTGTATTTTCTAAAATCACTTCAGCTACATTCACGTGTATTTTTTTCATAGTACATCTTTTTGTTTTATGGCTGAATTATGACTGCGTTTTCTTTTCTACTGTTTTTGCTTCCTTCTCGATTTTGGCTAGTTTGAAAATGGTGCCATTTTCCCCTCTTCCCCAGCAGAAAATTCTTGCCTTTTTACTTGACCCCCACCTGCTCCCACCCCCTCCCTCAATTATAACTACAAGCGTTATAGGAAACCTAAAATAATTTGATCCATCCTGCCACACAACAGAGAGGTAGACTTGTTGGCCAGTACTTCCATTCATTTTTATAGGCTGGACTGCCAGGTTGGATTGTGGTTTTTTTCCCCACTTTTGTGACCTCCATGGTATTTGGCATTTCTACCTTATTATTTGAGCGAATTACTCCATAATATTTACTACAAAACCCGTAGCTCTGTAAAAAATCAATTTTGTTGCACCCCTCCCCTCCCCCCCCCCCCTTTTTTTTTTTTCTTCCGTCAGTTTTTATGTGCATGTTTTTTAGGTCATCCTTAGTTCTGAGAGTTGTCCTGTCCCTGCTAGATAACTTGAGCCATGGGTTTTAATAGGGGCGTTTAATCCGTGCTCCTTTGCTTCTGGCTATACATTTAGGTTAGGCAGAGCAAGGGTTGTTATAAACCTGTCGATTGCACCTCAGTGGGAGACAGTTCTCTGGCTAGCTGTAATGCCTTTAAGGATGGCTTTGCACAATCAGTCTGTCACAGAGCACACGCCGTGCAGCCCAGATTTTGGGAAAATATATAAATTATGTTAGGAGGCTGGGTGTTTCCATGGTGTATGCAGAAAGACAGGAATTGCTGTATTGGATCAAACAAGTGGCTTGTCAAACCCGTTACTCTTTTGCCAGCAATGTCCAGTAGCAGATGTTTAAAAAACACAAGATAAAAGAACATCACTTCTGTTTTTCTTAACCCCAAAGCATTCTATACAGCTCTGTTACATTTCCTTTATATCCTTTCTCCAGTCATTCAGTCATTCAAATGTTAAAAGATGTCTGATTACTTTCATTCCATGTAATAAATAAGTTCTAATCCATTTAAGCTCCTAATGAATTTTTGTGATACTTCTATTAAGTTTGTGGCCTTGGATTTAAATAGACTGGAAATTCTATAGATGTTTGTTATTAACTACTCAAGCCTTATTATTTATGAAATGTATATTTTGAACTTGACTGAAAAACCCCTTGAGGATCTGACATAGAAGCATACATTGTAATAACACTAAACTGACTTCTGTGCATTTAGAGAAGTTTTATTTCAAATAGTTTGGAAAAGTAATTCATCATTTGTGAACTACGTGTAGGACAAATGAGCTAGAATTTTTCTACAACAATGTTACAGCAACTTCTTTTACCACATTTATAGATACTGCGAGCCATCGAAGGGTTAAATCCCCCCAGGCAAGCAGCGTATCACTTTCCTTAAAATGCCATTGGGAAACTGAGATAAATGGTGAAACATTTCTGTGTTGACATGATGTTCGCCTGTCCGATTGCATCCTTCCCAACAGACAGCAGAGAAGCAATTACAAAAAAAGACATCTGTGCCAAGGTTTGGCTAGCCAGGGAGGGCAAGCTCTTGTGTTTAAGAGGTAGAGAATCCAATCGATGA
Organism: Falco rusticolus; assembly: GCF_015220075.1. Classification (NCBI taxonomy): domain Eukaryota; kingdom Metazoa; phylum Chordata; class Aves; order Falconiformes; family Falconidae; genus Falco; species Falco rusticolus. The sequence goes on along the minus strand of NC_051192.1, from coordinate 88,191,878 downwards.
AAATGTCTGGGCCTGTTAGCACCAATAAAGCTGAAGGCCACTGGGAAGCTCGGAGAGGGTCTTTTGTTGTGGAGATAGAAAAGAGGCCGAAGCTGTGACACTTGGGGAGGAATAGGGTCAGCTAGTACGATCATCCATCTTCCTCAATGGCAGCTTTCTGTCAGTTTTTAACCCTGCTCACCAGAGGATCTAAACCTCTATTGTTGGCACCAGCCAATTCTCAGCCAAGTGTAAATGAAGTTAATATTCACTGACCTTATGCATAGCCAATGAAGGCCCTTGATGTCATCCTGGAAATAATGTTATCTGACACTTCAAAAAGCAGATGTTGGCAGGTTGTTTGTGTTTTTTGCTGAGCCAGGATGCAAAGATGCATTGTTTAGCCACCTCGCATTTAAACTGATTTCCATAATAACCACAAATAGGCCTTTTTGACCTTAAATGGACGTAGTTATGGTTTTAGTTTGCATAATATTATGTGCTGGTCACAAAGCCTGGCTAACCTGCACTAAATGATCTGGGAGAAGTAGTTCAGTTCACTTGGATAGGAAATATGTGCGTCAGTGAGCAAATTTTATTTGTGCTGATAAAACAGTGAGTAATTAAAATAGTTTTAATAGTTGAAAGCAGACATTTTTAGAACACAACAAAGAGTAGCGTTTATTTGGCAGCATACCTTCGTGACAGGAAATAAAGTAAAAACCAACTGTTTTCATGTGTACGGTTTGTATTTTGAAAGGCCTGTTACAAGCAGTGGTTAAGGTCTTTTGTTTTCAGTAATATTTTGCCATGGTGAAACGTGCTTATTCTAATATTGCTTTAATTACGGAACCTTAAACAGTTTTCATACGCTCCACTTTGCCAGAAGTTTATCTAAGACAGAAGTGTGCTGATGATAACTGCGTATTTATACAGTGTATTTCATCCAGATAGACCCCCAAACTTTCCACAGACTTTTACGAACAGAACACATCCGCGCTTCTCTTGTGTAAAAGCCGGAGTCAAACATCTGTAGTAACTCTGGGGCGACACACTATGGATCTTTTTAAGGCGCAGTGGTGTTCCAACTCAGCAGCCTGTGGGTCTGATTTGAGGAAGCACATAAGCATGTACTACACCTGGGAGCTGAAAAGTAGGTCGATTTTTTTTTATTTTTTTTTTTTTTTTTTGTGGAAATTAGCTGTAATTCTGGCTCATGTGTGCTTACCTTATAAGAGATGAGCATAATGGCTTACAGTAATAAAGTACAGATGCAGGATAAGTAGTCATTACTAATCAAAATTTTCAGCTGTATCCAGCACTGAACTTCACACAATTTTTTTTACCCACTGTGTAAAGAGCATGGCAGCGGGTAAAAGAAAACTAGAAAACTCTGTATTATGCCACAGTATTGGTTTTTAAAATACCATTGAATGATGATTGTAGTATAGTTAGCCCTTTTCAGGCTGCAATCCATACCTGTCTTTTTGAAAAAGAACTTAAAAGTTCCATGGATTTTTTTTTGCCTTTTTTTTTTTTTTTTTTTTTTTGTATGGGTGTCAAAGAATGAGTTAATGGTTGAAATGAGAAAGCCTGATCACCGGAGTTGCTTGGGAGGCAATTATCTGACAAGCTGGTAAAGATGAGAAATAGCAGAACAGATCTGCATCTAATGATGCCACTCAGGTCTGATCCTACGATAAACAGGCCTAGGATTTTTGGAAGCTTTATTATTGATTGCGTTCTTCCCATTGGTTGTGTGTGTTTGTACCTGTTAAAGATGTAAGCACCTTTCCTATAGTAACAGATTTACTTGGCAACTCATCAGCTACAGATTTCTGTGTATGCCTTTGCTTGATACTAACTCCGACGAGATGGGATTAAAAAAAAAAAAAAAAAAAGCAGCGAAAGAGAAATAAATTCACTAGGTTTCTGGATGAAATTTTGAGAAATTGATGATTGATTTTGGTTGAAGTACAGCACTATTTCACTAGCTTCTGGCTGTTTGTGCGCTGGCTGTGACATAGGAAGTCTCAGTCGTGTAGCTCAGATGATTAAAAGGCTACTTTTAGTTTGGACTGATTTTAAAGGGGTATCTGATAGGACTAATTTGTCCAGCTAGATTAAGTCAAATTCCACTCCCCCACCCCAAATCCAATATTCAGTCTATTCTACAATCATTCTGAAATTACCTGTAGTTAGAAGAAAATTTCTGAAATACAGAATTGCAGCCGGCTCCTGAACAGTGTGGAAAGAGCAATGAGCCAAAGAGCATTGAAATCAATGAAGCACCTTAGTGGGCCTTTAACAAGCCCTAAGTCTGCTAAGCGAGAAAATTAATTTGTTTAAGACTTTGGAAAGACCCATTTCTTCTGCAAGTTATATTGAGTAATAACAAGACTGAGTCACATTTTAATTTTACTATGCTGCTGTAAATTGATTTGTTTATGGCTCAGTTTTGATAGGCTGTCCCTTTGTCAGACTCTGTCCTATGAAAAGTATAGAATGCCAAAAAAGCCACCAAACTTACCCAGTTCTGCCTGGTCCTCCAGGAGAAACGGATATTGAAGTACAGAAGTTTATTTCCCATTTCTGGAATGAGACAGTGAAAGAGAAATTTGCTTTTGTGAATTAAACCACAGGCAGACTGATTCATTTCATGCTGTTGGTGTTGAATATTGTTCTTGTTTTAGTTGAAAGTTTGTGACATGCTAGCTTGCCGTGCTTAGGCTGCTGAGGAAGTGATCCAAAAATAATGGAAAATGAAAGTGTTTGGTTTAATGTACTTTCCTCTTTGTTTGTGGGTTGGTTTTTTTGTGGGTTTTTTTTTTTTCTCTCTCTTTCTTTTTTCCCTTTAAACAAAACAGAACAAAACAAAGGGTGCTTTGGACTAAATGTCAGCAGAAGATGCATTAGGGGGGCAGTGACACAGCGAGCTGTGAGCTGTGGGGGTGTGGGGAGGTGGCTGGTGGTGGCTCTTGCAGCCTGGCGGTGCTGGTGATATGGTCACCGCGTCCGGCTGCTCTCATGGAGGAGACCTGGCAGGGACCGGGAAGCTGATGTTCTTGTTTGAAGCTAGGTTGATTTTGCTTCTGATTAACCTTATCCATAAGGGGTAAGGTCTTCAACAGCAGATTTTTTTTGTCTGGTTCTATTCAGAATAATAGATAATTTTCACCTCTGGACTCTGGGCCTCTGCAGAAATAGTCTGTATGGATCCGAGTTCAATCTGTATTGCGTTGTCAGCATAGCTGTGATTTTCTTTGACAGTTGCATCAGTGGGGAAGAGAAGAATGGAATTAGGTATGAAAAATTGCTTTGTCCTCCTCAGTTTCTAGAAAAGATCTTTGAAGCTGTAGTGTGAAATCTCTAGCACATCTGCCGATGATTTATACTAATAAAGACTAGCCAGGAAAACTGTGTTGCAGAAAATAGTATTGGAAGAAAAGAGCATAAAAAATCAATCGTATGAGGAGATAGGATATTTAGTACTGAATCATCTTCCCTAATCAGTGGAAAAATGGATTATATGACTAATAAAGGATCACCTAAAAAAGAACAGTTAACCATGTACCATTTTGTTGGAGAGATCGGAAATACTGTAAATAACTTAGCAGTAATGAAATATGTGATTTTACAACAAACAACATTTGCCATATGGGTAAAAAAGATCTAAATTAAATGTACCACTTTATACTTTTGTATACTAACAAGGCTATCCATTTGGCTTTGGCTTTTTTTTTTTTTTTTTTTTAAAGTCAGTGATAGAATTTACTCCACCCACACAAAGCACTGAACTGCTTAAAGCACCTGCTGTCAGACTGAAGCCTGGGGATGTATCCTGGAGGAGAGGGAAGGGGAGGGCGTGCTAGTGAGGTGGGACTGCGGACAGGTGAGGCGATGCAATCTGAGGGCATGAGTTTGGGCTGAGCTGGAAGAGATGTTTCTTAACCTCTGCCCTGTACTTCAGAGTGCCAGGCAGTGGATGTGTCAGCAGGTGAATACAAGTGCAGGGCAGGAGTTTTAATCACTGTGGTAGATGTATCATTTAATGGTTTGCATACCACAGCAAAGTGGCATCTGACTGCTGTGCAAATAGCCAGGGTCTCAAGCCAGTGTGTGTTGCTGGTTGGGACCTGCCATTGCTAATGACACTGCATTATGCAGGCATTCTTGGCTTACGTAATGAGTTCTTTACTTAAGGCTTTGCCTGTTTTTTCATAAAGTCAATAATGCAAATGTATGAAACTAAGGCGAGGCCTGACTTTGTCCCTTTGAAGTGACTGGGAGATGGTCTTTCATAAGAGCTAAGGTCTACTTCCAGCTTCTGGTTTAGTTTTATCATAAGAGGTTTCAAAGTGCCTTTCACACACACACAAAATAACCATTTTAATAGATTAAGTATCAGTGGTAAATGTTGTGGAAACACCTTTCATAAATAATAAAAAATGAAGGGCCCATTTGTAAGTGTGGCCATGTTCTTATTTAGTGGAGGAGAGTAAGGTGCATTCTTCCTCTCCACTGCTGTGTGCTGCTCCTATTTCTCAAATGCCTCAAATGCCAGAGGGTGCGACAGAGTTTAGATTTTTGTACTACCTGTACAAAAGACTTCACTGTGTTTTATCCACACAGCAAGAGACTCAGGAACTGTGTAATGTCACTTCAGAAAAAAAAAAAAATTAAAAGAGATGCAATTTATATGTATGATCTGGACCTAAGGCAGTTGAGCTCTATGCCTCTTACTAAGCAAGTTAGAGTGTCTCTTTTCACTTTCCACCATCCCTAAGTGCCTGCAAAACTGGAAATTAAAAGATGAGTTCAGTAGAAAAAGGGTTCTGAATCTGAGAATTTACTGGTTTGGTTTTTCTTTTTTTTATCGTTTTAGTTGTTGTTGTTGTTAAACTTCATAACTTTTGGACAGGCTTGCATAGCTCATGAAGCTCACGTTACTTTGGTCCCCACAAAGTCAGGAATGTCTGAAATCATTAATATTCTTTAATCTCTGTGTATGTATGTGATCAGTCTCTGAAATGTACTTGGATCATCTTTTCAAACTGTTTTCCATGATTGCAAGGACTAAAAACCTCTTTTTTTTATCAAGCTAGAGTTTAGATTGTTGTTTAGAAATAATAATGACAAAACCATATGGTTCTTAGAATTGGAATGTAAACGAAATTATCAATTGCTTTAGGATTAAGAATTAAAAAAAAAAAAAAAGGAATTGGCAACTGTATGCTGCAGCATACTTGGATTCAGAAGCCCATGTTAAAACCCGCAGTTAAAACAAATGCAAAGTTCTTTTTTCACATTCAGTCAGATCAGTTCAGGATTCTTTAGCTGTTATTTAAAAACACACTTTTAGTTTGGAACAACCAATGTATCTTGGAAGAGTAGGCCAAGGATCCTGGTTCATCTCATACACCAGCAACGGGCCTGCTTAGGAAGTTGTGATAGCCTAATCGTAATGACTTCGAGTCGCTTTTACCTGTGTAGAAACATAATAGGCAAAGTGTCTCAAAGTGCGGGAGCATGTATGTGTCGCATAGGTGTAACTGAGGACATAATTTGACTTGTGCACACAGTTACCACTGATGAGGCATGGGGAGAAGCCTCTTGGGACTTTGAAAATCCGTAAGTAAAGACTGAGTTTGTATGGCTGGTCAACAGCAAAAACATCCTTTTTCTTGCAAACTAGTTCTATTCGCTGCAGAATTCACCAAGCGGACCGTAAGCATGGGTGGTTGTCTCTCTCCCATATGACTGTAGAGGCTGTTTTGAAGTGCAGTCTTGCTACAGCCTGCATGTGTAAAATACCCTCAATGGCCAGACTGCAGAAGACGTTGAGCTCATGAGGTCTGGCGCTTTCACAGCTCCTGGCATGCCGCACATCAGAGAGCGTAGGACTTGCATTCCAGTGTCTGTGTAATTGGAGTTTCCCTGTGGGCACCATTTAGGTTAAGAGCAAGGAAATATCCTACACGGAGCAGCAGAAGGTTTCTGGTCAGGGCACACCTGTTCCTCCATGCTGAAGAGTGCAGGATAAAACAGGAACTGTTGGTGGAGAGCAAGCATGTCAAGAGGAATCTAGTTTTAAGAGTGATTTAAACTAAACAGGAACAAGTCTTATTCTGTTTGCATGGATTTAATCAGGAACAACTGCATGTGAAGACCGAGTGATCCTCAGCTTGCAAATCAGATGTTTAGCTATGAGTTGCAATGCCTGGTCTCTTTACCACTGACTGCTAAATGGGGATAAATTGTTGGATATGCAATACCAAAGTCATTATTTCAGAACTGTATTCCACTGCATTTTCTACTTTGCATGTAATTTTTTACTTCCACTAAGTAATACCCAGCGCTCTCGGTATACAGCCCTAGAAGTTTATGGTCTTGCTGCTGCTGCTCTTTTATGTTATGACATCTAAATTCCTGGAATGATCAACTCCTGCTCTGCTGTATTAACCAAAATGCTCTGTCCTGGTGATACCCCATCTCTCACTGAGTTTCTTTGCATCACTGGGGAGAAATAGAAAGGGTAACTTTTAATTCTGTGCTAAGAACAAAGTGCAGGAATTCAGCAAATCTGTGCTGGACAATGAAATAAGTCTGAATTTGCCTCATTGTGTGAAATGCCTCTTGCCAGCTCTTGTAGCGTTATGATAAGCTTTATGCCTACTTGCTGCTGTACAGTATCAGTTTGTGAAGAAATATATTCCAGTTTTCTTTTCTTGAATTTGTTAATGGGTAAGCTGTCAAACACTTCTGATATTTGACAAAGGCTGTGTAGTTAGGAAGACTAAAAGAAGATGATAAGTGATAAGGGATAATCAAAATAGTAAACGGTAATGGTCATGTTTTAAAGTCTCCAGTGCAAATAAGAAGGGGTCGACCTCCTGTTGTTAACCTTTCTGTGTGCAGGGTATTTAAAGTTTTTTGTCGAGATTTTTTTGGGGGATGTGAGCTATTTGTTTGGGGCTGTGTGAGAGTCCAAAGTAATCTGCTTGCTCTGGAGGAAGAAAGTAATGCCTTCTAGGGAATATTCTTTTAGGACTAAGAGAATGTCTTTCTATTTTTGTCACAAAGCTATCACCTACGGTGCACTTCAGGCCTGAAGGGGATCATCTTGATGGAGGGAACAATGGTTGTTCTTTTATTAATAAAACACAGTGTATTATGTTTGTGCCTGTCCTTGCTGCTGTACAGAGGGATCCCATTTAAAGTCATTAAAAACTCATTGATACATTTATTCTCACCACAATGCACTAATAGCATTCAAAGCCATTAGTAGGCTGGCTGTTGTACATTTGCAAAAAGTTGCAGTGCTAGGTCAGCACACATGCTACTTTTCTGTGATAAATGAGCAATATTAACATATCAGGCCAGAAACAGATTGAAAATATTTACAGCATCAGCTTTCTGTCTCACATTTCACTTCCCTTTCCCCCCACCCCCCCTTGCTACAGTTCTGAGGTAGGTATTAATTAGTGTATCATATGGGTATAGTAATTCTACATTATTATTTTCAATTTGAAATAATGATTAAACGTAGTTTGTCAAACTTATGAAATGATGTAGTAACAGATAAACTCTCTAATATGATCAAGTCTCATAGTCTTCCTTGCTGCCTCAGTAAGAACAAAAAGTTAATATAATCTCATAGCATAGAAGCTAAAAACTCGGAACAAAACAAAATTATGTGTAATTTGGGGACAAACAAAATAATTTTCTGCCGATACGTAGAATGACCCCTTTTAATTTCACCAGTGGGACAACTAAGAAGTTCCTGAAATCATCAGCTCTATGTGGGACACATCACTTTCTACAAAATATTCCAATGCATGCATGTTTTTCTGCTACCACAGCTAATTTGCACGAGATAGGTTCATCCATGTTTCCATGAAAACAAATGCCAAACCTCCTGCTGAATTTATTTATCAAACATTGCACAGAAACTGGATGGCATGTTCATCTGTTCCCACTTGGTTTTCGTTGGTGGAAGTTAAAAGTTGAGATTTTGGCCTTGCTGAAGTGAATGACATGAATCTTACTTTAACTGGACTAGGAGTTGACCCAAAGTGTTCTGCTTATTATCTCATAGCAATTTCCATGACAGCTAATTGTGATGTCACGAAGCTGAAGCATTGCGGGTAAAACAGACATCAAAAGGAGGTACTTTTCTAAGCAACATAGATAATGATTTATTTTATACATGTCCTATAATAAAAGAAAATAAATGGTGGAAAAACAGCGATGTTTAAAGGTGTTTCACAACTTCCTGTTAGAAAGAGTTGGAATTTTTATTAGGTAGTGGTGAGAATGAAAAGGAAGATTATCGATGTCTTCATAATTTTTTGTATAATTGTAATGAATATCCACGTGCTCCAGTTCACGATGCAAAATTTTTATCTAAACAATGTGCAGGAAACTGACTAATACAGGATCAAGGTTTCTTTTTATGTTTTGATTCCAAAAGTATTGTTCGCTGTCACAGGAAAAGTGAACTTAATCAGACGTGACTTGACTTTACATCTGCTGAGGAGGTTATCTCTTGTAAAGGGGTAGAGTTGTGAATGAAACCTTTGTCTTCAGCTTCCTTGTAATCCTGCAGTACAGTTGAGCATGTTAGCTCAGTTGGAATAATGTGCTGATTTTCTAAAGATGAAAAAGATTTTAACCCCTTTCCTCTTTTCAGGTTTTCAATTCTGTACTTCCTTAGATTTCACACTACCTGCCTTGGTTTTAGCAAGTATGATTTCAGTCTGTCACCTTTCCCGGCTAAATATAAAAAATGATACGCTTTTCTCCTTGAAGGAGAATATTCAAGAAATGTAATACTGGTGAGAGTGCTGTTCTGTAGCAGCAGGGATTCTTTTTTCCTGTCATTTTCTTAATTCAGTCTCTGTTTCAAATCTTTATCAGCACCTGTCCTTTTAAGGAAACAGATTAAAATGTCTGAGGGTAAATGGAGGATTGATTTGGTGTGAACATACAGCTTCTGTGCTTTTACAATATGTGCAGTTATAAACAGGGATACCACATGCTTTTCCATTCTTACTGACGCTAACTGCTTTTCTTCCTTGCCTTTGTGCATGCTGATTTTAGTTCTCCTTGCACCATATTAGGCATAAATTAAATGTATATTTGAACAGATTTTTTTTTTTTTTTCCCCAAAAAGGGAGCATGTGAGGCTGTTGTATGAAATGTCGAATCATCCAGTCAGTGGTGGAGAGGGGTAATCTGTTAGAAAACTATGGGGGTATACAAGGAGTAAATACTAAAGATATTTGATTTAATAAAAGGGTAAAAAAAGTATTCTGAGATATTAGAGAATATATTGCTGTAGCTCAAATATATTGATGACTGTCTGACTAGGTTAGAGATAAAAGCAGTAGACATGCATTTGCTCTGTTTGCTCTCATTTAATTTCATCATAGTGAGTCACATAGGCATCAAGATTTATGTGTGTCTGATAAGTAGTTGGGATAGAGAGTGCTAATGATGGTTGTAATGCTTTCTGGAATTTTATTTCTTCTGACTTTGGTTGACATTGTGACTCTAAATACTGCAGACTCTGTAAATTAGAAAGTGGAAGACAGAGGAGGGGAGAACCCGTCTCAGAATTCACACCATATTCATCAATATTTAGTCATCCATACATTGATTTTTAAAAATTATTATTATTTCCCCCCCCCCGTGTGTCTGGACAGGCAGAATGCATGATGCTCCTCAGGGAGTATTTATCAAATTGGAGTGTGCACTTACCAGGAGAAATTAGAGGAAAACAAGTCATAAAACACAGTGAGGTTTTTGTACGTACAGGGAACTTACAACATTTATCCTTCAATTCAAAGAAAATCCTTTTCATCAGTGATCAGTACAGAATGGAGAGAATTGGCTTGAGTCTTACGGATTCACATGGGACAACTGTCTCGAGCACAATCTGTTTATGCTGATGGCCCTAATACTGACACAACAGATGCTTGGGAAGCTGCTGTCTCTACTGCCGCTGTAATTGTTGACACTATAGCAAATTCTTAAAGGAAAGTTGCAATGAGTCTTACTTTGGTTGAAAATAAGACTTGTAGTTGAAAACAAGGCAGTCTTTTACGGCCTGATCCTATGGGAATTCTCTTGCCATCGTATGCTTTTGGATGGTTTTAACTGTAGGTATTGTGGGTTGAAGGTCTTCACCTCTTTAAGTGACCATGGTGTTGGTTAATAGGACTATTCGGAATATTATGAAGTATTTACACATCTCTAATGATCTTAATTTGTATGACTTAGGTGTCTGAATGCTGTTGTAGCAGTGGTCCTTGGAGGAACTGCTTTTCCGGGACATGAACAAAGGCAGGAGTGACAGTATTGCAGCCAGAAGAAAAACATGGAAAAAGATAGCCATGGGAAATTTCCACAGCTCTTAATAAGGAGCAAGCACAAGTATAGCACACAAGAATCAATAAAAAGGCCCTTGTCTATCTACCCTCTTACCTCCACAACCCTCTCCTGAAATCCACAAGAAAAAAGGTGCAGGAATACAACATTTAGCTTCAGTGTGCCTGTCTGTTAGGTATATCCTGTGGCTGACAGCCAGGGTCTTTTCCACTTTATCATTTTATGTTTCTTTTGGTGGAGGTGTAGAGAATAGAGTCACTTCTTCCATTTAATTCTATCAGCTGTTAGAAAGTATCGTCTATCCTGGTGATATTGTCCTTTAAGCAGTTTAAATTAATCTGAAATTGCTCAAATCTTAGTGAAGGCTGTTGTTGCTGTTTAGTATATTAATGCCTATTATGTTTCAGACAGACTCAAGAAGAGAAGTCAGTTGATTCTGAGGTGCTACTGTCTGTATACGGAATGGGAATGTATCCCCCTTTGCTTCTTCTGTTCATTTTTTAACCACAGTAGACAGAGAATACAAGAAAAGTGAAGTGAGTTGGCTACAGTCACAAAGCTGTTAAGTGCCAAAGTGGGGAATAGATCCCAAAACCAAATTTTGACTGATACCCTTGTTACTGAGCAATGCTGCTTCTAGATAATTTTCTTCTGTGAAGAAGACTGCTCAGCCTGCAAAACTGGCCAAATAACTATTGTAGTTAACAGAGTAGTGGAATGAAATCACATAATGAAATAAGATCAGGTGTGGATTTGATCCACTTGTGTTTTATACCTCTGCTTAGAATAGAACAGAGGCCATAAAAAATAATATTCAGGCTGTTCCTTACCTCATCATGACTAATGAGAGTTGAAACAGAGTAAGATGTACACCTTTTTGCAGCTCTTCCTACTAAATCTGTTTCTAGTTTGATGGTTAACATCATTAAGAGAAGGATACAAAAGTTGACTGTAGGCTTATAGGCATTTGAAAAAATTAATTCTGAAGGAAAGCCAGTATTTTGTGTGTTGCTGATATTTAAAAAATATGCAACCAGCTGCAACAATGTATGAAAAGAACGACTAAACTTCTCTTTTTAAACACTTTTCGTGATATGACATAAGGACATCATACATATATTGTTGTGGGCTCAGCCACTTCAGAGGAAGAGCCTATGAAGACAGACCCAGTGAAAAGGTTTGTTGTGTTCCCTGGTTAGGGAATAGTAATTTAGAATTGGCAGACAGGTTTGATGTACTCAGTGCCAGGAAGTCAGGCTGAAGAAGATGAGGCGGTAAAATGCTGGAAAGCCTGGAAGAACAGTATACAGATTCTCTGATACAAAAATGAGAAGCTAGAAGAGATAAGATGAATTATCATGATGATGAGTTACTGTGGTTATCTTATTTCAAGGAACAGGTACTTCAATGGAAAATTTACCCAAGTTCATTGAAAATGTAAAATAATTTTACTTAAAGAAATAGAGAATAAAGAAAGTGACTACAGTTTTAGTGTGGGTTCGATGCAAAGAGAAGATTAAGGAGATAATGCAGATGTATGGGTTGCCAAATGTTATGTTATTCTTTTATGTGGAAAAATGGTCTTTTCCCATCCCACTGAAGTATTTAAACATAGCTACAGCTTTAACAAAGTAAACTTAAACCCCACAGAATTAAGGTAACTCTCCAGAAATTTAGGAACTAAAAGCGGCAGAAGTTTGCATCACCTGTTCGACCTTTGTAAGAACAGCAGTGCAATCAGTCTTCTAAAGTTTTAACAGAACTGGTATAAAACTTGAGCAGGAGACATAAATTTTGCTGCATGCAAATGGACTGTATAACTGTTGAATCTTCAGCTGAACGATATAGACTGAGATAATACCAAAAGTCAATCCCTTCTTCAAGTTTCGTGTTACTGGATTTGATTTACTAGTAAAATCAGAAACCTTACGTAATCTTCTTGCACTCTGAGTTTGTCTGAGGCTTTTCTTTGTCCCATGTTTTCTGATTTTCTCATCTGAAAGAAGTACTTCACTTTTTTTTATATTGGTTGGAGCTACTCATCTACCAGCATGACTTAGCATTTATTGTCTTCATTCTTAAAGTTGTGAGATTTTTTTGGTTTTTAGGGGGCTGTGGGTTTGGTTTTTTTTGTTTTGTTTTGTTTTTAAGCAGGGCAGAACACATAACTCTTATTTCTACACAAAACCTTAAATCTGCCAACCTGTTACAGAGTGTTGCAAAGAGAAAAGGAGTATTTTATTTCCATATCTCAGTGGACATAAATAAAAATACTGTGTGCTTAAGCCCCATCAGGAACAATTTATATTTGGTTTTAGGACAATTACTGTATGATCGATTAGACTATGGGCTTTGCTGCCAAAGGGTGTTGTAGAAACATTATCATGGAAAGGGTCAAGAATCTGTATTTCTGTTGTATAGCAGTAGCCCTTAATTCTGCAAACCAGATACGGCTGACGGAAATTGTTATAGCAGCTTCACTGCAATTGAAAAACAGAGGCTGTAAATGAACTCAGTTAAAAAAAAAAAAAAAAAAAAGACAAAAGAAATCAGTACAGTAACCCTAGCGTCACCTATTTTTACATTAAATTCCATTTATTTTTTCACTAGCACCCATTTTCAGACTTTGATGAAACAGGATTTTTGGATTGCTAATCCACAGTATGTGTTACGTTCAGGACCGAAGGTGGATGAATGAAAATACAGCACTAAGTGTGGGCTGTCTGAAACCTCTGGTACTACTGGAAAAGCACAAGTGCAGAGAACAGGTGGGAGGATGTATGGGTTTAAGTCCATCCAGAGGTACTTGTTGGGAACCTTAGTGGCTGAAAAACAGTATGCCTGCAGTGATGAATATACATTTGGGCTCATTCTTGCAAATATGTAATTAAAGTCACCCTCTGTGACACTGATGTCAAATGTGTGGGTACACATAGTCAGAACCTCTCCCTGCATTTAAGGAAGATTCCAGTGAGCTTTGCATTCCTTCTACATCTTAAAGCTCCTTTCTCTGAGTGGCATTTTGTTTTATTTTGACAAAGTTACTGGTAATTATCAAATACCTTAGAAGCTGCAGGTTATATGCAGAATAGAGTTTCGACCACTTATGGGCCTTATGGGACAAGGAAAGCAAAAGGGCACAAAAATGCTCAAAAATGCCTTATTAATTCAACATGAGAATTAGTGGCTGAGCAAAGGGGTTGGCACCCTTTGTTGTGTGGGAAGTGAAATGTTCATTAAAGATTCACAGATTCCCCAGAAGTGTCCATATATAATTAATGCTGCCTGTAACTTCATGCATATAGTGGGAAAAAGCCCAATATATGGCTTTTGCATTTGCTATTTCAGTGATGTCCTATAGTAGTTTGTTCCAAAGTCTGAAGAAAGATGAGACATGGAAAGACAAATGGAGGGTTTTATTCTTCTTTTAAGAATCAATGTGTATTTGATAAAGTCTTTTATAACTCAGCTTTCCGCAGTCACTGAGAGCTGAGAATGTTTATTCTTTCTTAGCTTCACCCAAACTATTTGCTACTCCTGCTACTCATTTCTGGACTTATAATAGGCCAGTAGAGAGGGCTATGTCATTGAAATATGTGTACACGCATGCCCACAAACACGGACATGCTTACATTGTTCGTGTAGAATTAAGATTCTTCAAGTGGGTGTTCTATCTATACTGCTGTTGTAATGCAGTAAATTGCCAGATAACATTTGCATTCATATCACATTAATTTTAATCGTCTTCCACATAAATGTCGTAATAGCCTAACATAATCATAAACAACTTAACTTCGTGAGTATTTTATTCTGAACTTAGATAACTACTTACAGTACACCAGTTCTCTACTTAAAGTCTCAGATATGCCAACCTCAGCTTGATATCTCATTCCCTGTAGGCATACATTACTCATTTCAGTTCAGTCAGTGAGACTTTGTGTGACAAGCTATAAAAAGCTCTACACCACTTGGTGCATGGATCTGTTTGGTACCTGATAGAGGCAGATCTGATAGAGAATTGTGGACAATCTACTGTTCTCATTTCTCATCGCTACAGACCTGTCATAGGATGCTAGATAAACTGCTTGCATATGAAAACAGGAGATATTTTATAAGGCTATGTAGTTGGGTGCCATTTGAGGATTACTGGTAATTCTTATGACTGGATGCTTTATATGTTGGCATGCCAGGACAAACAACTGAGCAGGATTGATTTTAGAGCTGTCACCTGGAGAGCCATTCCACTGACGTTTGCAAGAGGCTGGGCTTGGGTTCATAATGTTTGGTCTTGTTTGAGGTGGTGTATAGATAGTATACAAGAAATCTGTGTGTGCTGTCAGACATGATACAGGATTCACAGGACAGCGATACTCTTTCAGACCGTTAGCTGGGGACCTGGCAGGATAGCCCGTCTCAGATTGCACTAGGAAATTGCATTTAGGCAGCTCAGAATTGAGCCCTAGGTCTTCACAGACTCCAGTGAGAACTTAGCTACTCATTCCACATGTAAGCACTAACATATTGACACTGAAATGTGGGGGTTGTAATCGTGGGAGAAATCACATCCTCAATATTTAATGCGTGGCCTGTTGTCAGGTAGACAGTGGGGATCAAGGGATTAATTTGGACAACTCTGAAAATACTACCAGTCTGTATCACATTGTTTCAGTTTCTGTTAATGTTTCCCTTGCAACAGTCCCTTTTTTTCTGGCTGAAGTCCTCAAGGTAGACTCAGGACACCCGGGTCCCAGTCTGACTTTGTGTTTAAATCCAGTGTCAGAGTTGGCCAGCCTTTTTTCTTTGTGTAGCTTTCCTGTCACTGTCTCAGAGGAGACCCATTTGAGATCAGTACGTCTGTTGGGCTAGTGTGCTTGCCAGTGATAAGGAGCTGCGTTGTGTAATGGAAATTCGTCTGGCTGAGCAATTAGAAAAAGTTGGGAAGAGAAGGGGAGGAACTGAGCCCCGAGCGAGGACGGCACGCCTGTTTTGTTTCCCATTGTTCAGCCCCGTTCTGTGACTCCTAGTGGACCTCTACAGTCACTCTACTCTCTGAGTTTATTCCATCTTTGTTTTTCTTATAAAATTAATTATAACAGAAGTTTAATTATATTTGTGTTTTTATCATTCAGGGAAAAAAAAATATTAACATCTAATGCAGAAAATTGCAGGAACGGGGAAGGCGGACAGTGGACCAGTATGCTTTTGGGTAACGTAGCAGAACTAAAGAAGGAAGTGTATTAGAGGCCAGGGAGATATCAGGGAATGCTTTCTATCGGTGACAATAACTGCTGTCTCTTGGGCCATTGCCATGACTTTCACGCCTTCTTGAGATATGTTTTATTTTTGCCTTGGCAGTCCACCCTTTTGAGAATGAATGAATGATTTTTGAATAAAGCTGCCTAATTAAAGGCCTTAAATTCTACCCTAAGTGGAAAGCTGAATTCTGCCATGGGCTGTGAGTGCACTTCCCTAACATGGACAGTATTTCTTCTGGGAGTCTTCTGGGAGCTGCATACATGTTATGTGAGGACAAACTGGGCCCCATTGCCTGTCATTGAACTTATGTATTTGCTTTTTCTCCCTCCGCTTCTGTAAACCAGCTTTTATTTTCTTTGTTGTTGTTTTTTCTTTTTTTATTTGAGACTATAACGACTTGATTCCTTCATCACTCCTCTTTCAATATCTTGCTCTTTTCCAAAGAATTGTGCAGTTTCTTGAGCACTGAGGTACGAACATCTCTAAATTTGTCTTTCTAACAAGCTACAGAGAGCTGATTGAAGAATTACTTGCACAGAAAAAAAATAATCATTTGAGTTACAAACTGTTCACAATTAGGACACTGAGTCAATTCTACATCTGTTAGGTAACTTACGTACTGTTTTGTCAATCAAAACCAACAACTAAGGCTTCTCCAAATGAAGAATTCTTTTTTTTTTTCCTCATGATGGTGTCACTAGCAAGGAACATGGAACAATAGGAGTGAATCTGTAAAGTAAAAGTCCTGAGGACTTGGATGTCCACACTTAATACATTTCTGGTGGGGGGTTATTTGAAGTAGGTCTAGGCAGATCCAGTTGAGGTTGGAGTGCATTAGTTTCACCCTTGGAGCACACCTGGTTATTTTCCGTTGACAGCAAACCAGTTCATGTGAGATTGCTCTGATGTGAACCAAAACATGGTATAAGCAGGGGTGACCGGGAAGTCATTTAAGAAGTACATTCTGGATCCAAATAAAAGTGCTAATGTGGATGCATTGATGTTGTATTAGCATTTTTTCTATCCCCTTTTAGTTTTTAAACGTTGACACCCAAGACAGAAATAAATAACGATAATGAAAAACACAAATAAGAATTCTAAGTTTCCAAATCCGTAAAAGTTTTGTAAATGCCTTGGGAAACTGATATTCTTGGAAATACACCCAACAGCTGTTGAGACACAATAGAGATTGCTCGTGTGTCTATACTGCAGTCTCTGCTATGACATACTTGAGTTGGCTGTGTGGTCAGTGACACCTGCACATAGCCACTGTAATGGGTGGTGGTTGGAATGTGTTATTTACTCAGCTTCTTGGGCTTTTGAAAGCCACACAGTGTTGTCTGCTGCTGTGGCATTACTGTCAGCATTACCCAGATTCAGCATTGGTGTGGCCATATTCTGTACAAGCTACAGCTATGTAAGGAATTGTGTGGAGATATGCACTATGTATACTTTCTTATAAGAAATAAAACAGGCTTTAACATTTAGGTAAATAGTCACATGGATGAACTCTGGTAATTTATGAAAATAATCTGATAAATTAATGAAAGAAAGTTTGTCAGAGCATGTTGAGAGAAGAGATGGAGAGGCTGATAGCTCACAATTGCTAGCACCGAGTTGTTGGATGTGGATCTCCTCCGCCCTGTTCTTTCTTTCCCTTCATAAGCATTTGGCATAGGTCATGGGTAGAAACAAGCCAGTGGTCTAAGTGGACCTTTGATCTTCCTCATTTGCCTTGTCTTTATTGCATGACTCAGGTTGTCCACTATCCAAGACACCCATTACTTCAGTGGGCTTGGATCAGGCCCTCAGGGCTGTAATTGCTCAGCTGATTAATGCCACCAGGTTTTCAGAAATTTGCAAAGAAGTGGTTGCACACAGTTCCAGTGAATCTGGGCATTGTATGTGGACAGAGCTCTTCTAGGGGTTTTAAAGGATTAGATGTAATAGTAGTGTACACTGAGACGGAAAGTGTGATAATCTTAGTTAAGGAGCCTGATTAGGTGACAAGCAGCACGGAAGTTCACAGTGTTTTCATTGAAAAATATCTTTTGTATGGTTAGATGAATATCCTCTTGTCTTCTCTAACAAAAAGAAAGTTCTTGTTTTAAGATTACTCCATGCTGGCTCCATAAAGCTTCCTTGGGTATCTAACTCCTTTGTTTTGCAGTAGCGTTTAATCACTTGCAGTATCATACACTCTTCAACCATGCACATTATCCCCTAATTAATATGACTAAGCCCCTCTTGACTATAAGACATGTTGTTTGTTCAAACACACTTACAAATCCATTTTCTTATCAGTTCTTTGCTGAACATTTACACAACGGGATACTGTTTAAATATGAAAATAAACCTTTTTTTAAAAAAAAAATTGTTTGACCCACCCACCTGGCCTCCATCTGTGATTGTTCTGTCTCTGCAATCTGTTGTCTGCTTTTCCTCAGCGTGTTCTTTATCTTTTTGGACGGCTGCTATCTTTGAGCAGCTTTATTGCCCCTCCCTATTTTCTCTGTGCTTAGTAGAAAGTGACATTTCCAAATCATAAGGATCAGCCAGGCAGATTTGATATGCTCTCTTCTATAAGACACACTTCTGCTCAGAGTATGCAATTAGTAAAGACAACTTCATTTCACAGTATCACAACTCATGCTGTAGTATTTGGAATTAAAGCATTGTGTGAATCTGGGAAGTTTTCTCATAAAAATTTGTAGCAGATCAATCTGTCAGAGTTAGCAATGTTATTTCTTACCATAGACTTACTGAGGCAAACCCAAAAGTTTCTTCATATTTTATTCCAGTTCAGTTTTGTATCAGTTAATTACTATGGTAATGCTTTTCCTTTATATTTTTTTTTTTATTTTTTCATTTAAGAGGAGCTGTGTGTTTGTAATCTGTTAATAAACTGATACTCTTAATCTTTAGATAAACAGGTTACATCTTTTCTTTTTTTTTTTCTTTTTAAATTATAGTTAAATACTTACACAGACAGTTTAAATTTCCTGTCTATGTGCTGAGATAAAATTTGTTGTCTGCAATGAACCTGGAAGGGAATCCCTTCTTAAAGAAATCAGAGTGTATTTTTTTTTGTTTCCTTTCCAGAAATATTTCTGTTTCTTCCAGTTGCAGGCCAAATGTAATTGTGGAGAACAGTTGCTTTTTTGCATTAAACTTTCTCCAGAAGCACCACAATGGATTGATAGGCATGAACACATTTTTCTAAGTAGGACAATCAGCGTTAAATGCAGGAATATCTGAGACCAGAATATGCAATTAAAGTTATTTTTGCATTCTGTAGCACCGTTGTGCAGAAGTGGAGTAATTTCTGTCTTGTGGGTTCTTAGAAGCTGGTCTTTTGGATGAATTTGCCTGCTGTATAATGATGGCCTTGAGGAATGCGTTACAGAAACCTGTGAAAAATTTCTTCTGGACTGAGGCCTGGAATGGTAATGGTAGGTCGTTGTCCAAAGGAAACAAAAATGTGTTATTAACTTATTTTAATTTCATTTCAATTGGAAAACTTATAGAGATGGCTGCTTCTGTTCTATTTTATGATGAAGCCCTCCAGATTTATTTCTTGCCAGACAATTATTAAGAGCCATTACAGTTAAGTTAAATTAAACAT
Source organism: Falco rusticolus (assembly GCF_015220075.1). NCBI lineage: Eukaryota > Metazoa > Chordata > Aves > Falconiformes > Falconidae > Falco > Falco rusticolus. The sequence continues at coordinate 88,172,626 of NC_051192.1, read as the reverse complement.
CCACATCTAGCTGATTACGTGAAAGTTTCAGGAAGTCCAGAGCAACGCATCTGTTTGCACCACTTTCTTTACAGCCAACTTTATCCTTGAACCAGGTGATCTAAGAGTCCCCAGAAGCCCTCTGTTATTTCACAGGGGACAAAGCGATTTCATGAAAGCATTTCAGATTATCTGAGGCCTTCGTAAGAAACTCTCCCATGATATTTGTATTTGGACATTTGTTGTAAAGGAGGATTTTGGGGCAGCAGGACAGAGTCATCTGTGTGAGGGAAGAGGGAATGAGTGAACCCAATACTGTTCTCTCCACAGGAATACAACAAGATACTCAGGTTATATTTTTACTAAATTTACATTTTATTATTGCAGCAATTAAGCACTGCTGCTGAAAGAAGTGTTTCCGTCATTTCTCAGCCCCCTGCTCCTCTGCTGTGCCTTCACAGACATTTAGTAGCTATAAGGCTAACTGGATTGAGGAACTAATGAAACAAACAGCACAAAGTTACTTTTACAGTAGTATGTCAGAAGGTTTTGTAAATAAGGCTTTAGTGGCGTGTGAATGATCATGCCTGTATAATAAAGCACTTAAAACTTTATTTTTTAATTAATTTCTAATTTAATTAATATATTATTACTACTTGCAGAAGCAGATTGCTGTTGGGGAACTCCTTTGTCAGCATAGGTGCATCTACCTTGTATTTTGGACATCACTGTTGAGCCTTTGAGCAAAACCAGACTGGCTGAGTGTCCAGGCTTTTAGAGACTAATGTTAGGTGAACTTCATGGTGTCCTGGGAAGAAAAACTTGGCCTGATATCCTCCAGCTGGCTTGAGCAAACACTGTCCCACCCATGCCTGCCCATGGCTGGGATCAGGCAGGCAGCTCAACATATGGACTTTCCTGGAAAGCTGCAGAGGGGCAGATCTAGTCTGTAGGCAGCCTGAGGAGTGCCTAGCTGTAGGCATCTGCTCTTCCTGGGGCAGAATAAGCCATGTGCCCCCATGGCCACAGGACTTGTCCATTGAGGAATGGCTCTGAAGGAAGAGAGGCAAGCTGGAAACTTTGATCTCTGCACATGTAGACCTCTTTGGCTGGCAGACCTGGCTGATGTGCCTATGATAGACCAAAACTTACCCACGTTTCCTCTATCCCTCTGATGGCAATTTCGAAGCAACTCCACCAGAAAAGCTATCATTACGAGCCTTCCCTTCACCAGTTCATGTTTCTTCTGGAAGTTTCTTGGTATTGCTCCCAGAAAAGGAAGAACAGGAGTAGCCAGGGAGTGAGGAGGTTTTTGCAGGTATTTGGAAACTGCTTTTGTGTGATTTGGTGAAAACTCAGTGATTTCCTGATTAGAGGACTCTGACAGCCAAACTGGCAAGACTATGACTGTTCATTTTGCAAGAGAGATGGGAGTCTTTGGGTGGCTTAATAGGCATTAGAAATGCCCATCAGGGGACATGTCCACTGCTCCATATAAAAGTTTGTCATATCATTGCTGTGTTGCAGCAGTGCTGGATAGTGAGGTTGCTATTTAGTGTAAGATGGCCTTTCTTTGTTTGATTTGCGATAATGAGGCTAAAAGATTCTGAAATAATGAAGTTGCTTAAAAAAAAAAATCAGTAAAAGAGGAAAAAATAACAGGTCCTACCTAGTAACCAGTACTTTCATATTCCACTGTACATCTCTACCTTTAATATTGTGGAATCATTTAGGTTGGAAAAGAGCATTAAGATCATGGAGTCCAACCATAAACCTAACACTGCCAAGTCCACCACTAAACCATGTCCCTAAGTGCCACATCTTTTAAATACCTTCAGGGATGGTGACTCAACCACTTCCCTGGATGTCCTGTCTCAATGCTTGCTAACTCTCTCCATGCAGAATTTCCCCCTAATATCCAATCGGAACCTCCCCTGGTATAATTTGAGGCCATTTCTTCTTGTCCTGTCCCATGTTATCTGGCAGAAGAGACCGACCCCACCTGCCTACAGCCTCCTTTCAGGCAGCTGTAGAGAGCGATAAGGTCTCCCCCAGTCTCCTTTTCTCCAGGCTAAACACCCCCAGTTCCCTCAGCTGCTGCTCATCAGGCTTGTGCTCCAGCCCCTTCCCCAGCTCCGCTGCCCTGCTCTGGGCACGCTCCAGCACCTCAGTGTCTGTCTGGTAGTGAGGGGCCCAAACCTGAACACAACAAATTTTTGTTTTCATTGAATTCAAAGGCTTTTGCTACAGTGGAAGGTCAGGTAAGGAGGCCATGAGAATCTTGTTGGCTTTAAATTTAACGATGTTTTTTCAAATATTTTTTATGTTTTCCAAATGATTTGTCAATTATCAGGTTTTGTTGTATTTTTATTTAAAAACCAAACAAACCCAAAATATGTATCTCCTCCCCTCCGCTCTCTGTTGGTTTTATTACTGCTTGGAGCTTTTTTGATGTATTTTGTTCTCTTTAGAAAAGAACAAGAAACCTTCCCTAAGACCTGTTGGCAGTCACAAAGCCTGAATGCAATTTAAACACCGGAAAGGGTTCATTTGTGTATGGACAGACAAGGTATGGCTGTACAGAGCCTGTGTGACATCAGAGGAGTTGAGCCATAGCATTGCCACTCTCGAGGTCCCAACCCAACTCAGTAAGCTTGTTTGTTATCTAAGTGGCAACACTGTGTAAGCAAGCTCACTACATTATAGACTATAAAGAATTTTTTTGCTGCTTCATTGTTTGAGGTACACCCCAAGAACAAGGAAGCAAAAAAACTTAAAGAAAAAGCTCATGAAAACATTCTAGTGTATTAATTTAATCATCAGGGGTTTTTTTTGGTGGGTTTTTTTCTTTTCTTTTCTTTCTCTTTTCTTATGGCTGTTAATAGTTGATTTTTGTACAAGTTAAAAAAAAAAAGACAAAGACATTAATACAGGAATGTGACAAATATAGCATAATTTTTTCATACATCTCTTTAGAAAAAAAAGCACCACTTACACTGTGGGTTGCATAGCCAATTTCTTTTCATTGCAGCAATGTCTGTTGTCTGCTGATGCATCTAATGGATGTTTTATTCTGCTCAGTTAGATAATCATAGAGCTTCCCTATCATAACACCATAACTTCCATAACAAGTTAGTTGGTGGTCTTAGATTTGCTGAATTCTTAGTCACTGTATTTTTAACAGGTGTTTTAATAAAAGTTAAAGAAAATTTCATAATTAAATATTACCAAGGCAGTAAAAGAGGAAAAAAGAAAACACCAAGATGCAGAAGCTATGAGCAAATCAAGGGCATTTTTCCATTAATTCTTTGACTGGTTGAGAACCTTTTGAGGAAGATAGGTAAAATTTCTATTGCTGAAAAAACTTCAGGGATGGATTTTTTTTTTTTTTTTTTTTTTTTTTTTTTTGTGACATACCTGCACCATGTCCTGCAAAGTGCAGAGCACTTGCTCCTGATCTGGCTAATCAGTCGAGCTGTCACTCAGCTCTGCACAGAAACTACTGAAGCATCTTGCAAACCTAATCTTGAGGGAAGGGCATGGCGAAAGAAAAGGAAAAATAAAGGAAAAAAATGAACAGGAAAACCAGAATATCTTTTATCCTTTCATTTCTTTAATCCACCATTCACATTTGAACTCTGTTTAGTAAAAGAGTTGCATTTATTAGCATATTTGTGTCTTTGTATCTCTCACGTTAATTTCCACCAAATTTTCATGGTGGCTTTACATTTGTGGTTCCCAGGAACGTTAATGAGGCACACATGCCCATATCCCTGCAAACTCTGAAAATGGGGAGAAACATGATGTCATAGCCTCAGTGCACAGCTTTTAACTTACCTAGTTAATTAACTCTGGTCAGACTATGCTAGATTTTCTTTAATTTCCGTTTAAATGTAGTCTTTTATGTACTTTTCAGAATTGTTAGATTCAAAACAATTTTGCTGTTACAATATAATGACATTGGGTATTCTTTGTTTTGTGGGTTATGTTCTTCAACCTGATTACCTTGTCCTTCTGTGCAAGTTATTTCTTTGCGCCTATGTTTCTCTGCAACTACATAAGTTAAAAGGGCACACATGATAACATACCCAGGTTTGTGGGTTTTTTTTGGTTGGTTGGTTGGTTGTTTTTAAAGCAGAATTGCAGAGAGGTAAAGTTTCACTTCAGTGGAAAAACTGGAATAAGTTACTGCTACTCAGCAAGCATTCTATTTCTGGATCTGTATTTATGTGAACAGCAGTACGTGGAGATCTCTCAGAAGACATTAGCAGGACTTTAGACAACAAGGGCATATTAGGTTTAGGAAATGAATATGAGGTCTGAGAGATTCCTGACAGGCAGCAACAAACATTCAGTGGATGATGGTGTGCAGCCATGGGACAGCCCTATTTAGATATGTCATTCACACTATGGCTGAGGCACCATTAAAAGTCCTGAGTTTACTCTAGCTAGACCATACAACATAATTCCTTGGTTGAAACATGAATAATCTTTAGATGCTGTTGCAGTTTAAAAATCAAGCTAAAATAAACATCTTTTTTAGCTAGACATTTATCATTGCATAGTAGTTAGACAAATAAAATACTACAGTGTAAGCACCTTATAAAACAATATATATTAGGTGCCAGAGAAGGCGTAACAGATGCCATCTCTCACTATAAAAGTAATTTACAGTTTCAAACATAGCCATGACTTGAACGTACACAAATTGTTGGAAAAGGGGATCAGAAGTTATAAAGTCTCCATTTGTTACTGAATTTCTTATGTATGATATTTCACACGGGAATCCTCATTTGGGAGTTATTTTATAATGGTCTGCTTTCCGTTTCTCTAAACTTTTCAGATGCATTGGCTAAAAAGTGCCTGTGGCTGATATTGTGATCTGCCAGACAAGTATCTCGTAAGAAAACAATGTCCCCCAAATAATTTTCAAAATTTTATTTTTATACTGTGGAAGAGTAAACACATTTTGTATTTCTGGTGTCTCCCATGCCAAATTCTCATACCTTTTTAGTGGGTTAATACAGAAGAGGGTTGACAAATCTTGCTATAATCACTACGCTATGTTGTTTTCATCCTCCTTGTCTGCTGCTCATTTTTGTTGTGAAAAACCCTAATATATCAGTGACAGGAGGTCTGGATTTGTGGCCGACTGTTATAATTACTCCCACTGAGGCACTGTCAATAGGATTAAAATAAAGATTCAGGACCTGTCCATCACAGATGAGGTCAGCAACACTAGCAGTGGGAGTACTGTTTCTGCAAGCTGTGCTTTCAGTCCTGAGTTATGGAACCATAGGCATTAATATGAAGCAAATATTTGAAAGCTCCAGTGGAGAAAGACCAGCCTTTTTTCTGCATTAGCTAAAATATCCATCTGTAATAAATAATCTAACAGCATCCATCTATGTCCTGATCGTACATATATGTATGTTAATTTTCGAATGTATCAGAGCCACATAGTTTCAATTACAAAACAATCCATTTTGCATTTTCTAATTAATAAAGTCTTTGCAGCTGCATAACTTCATCCAGGAAGCATCTGCACAAACTGCTTGTGTATACAAAATTTCTGTGAAAAGAGGGTTAGCTGAATTATCTTTAATGTTTGCAGGCATGGGGAGGGTAGAAAGGTAGGGAGTTGATTAAGATAACACAAAGCAAATCACAAGAATGGCAGCTTATGTCCACACAGATATAAAACAAAGTCTAGCCACTGCTTGGAGCAAAAAACCACAATGTGTGGGCTTGCTTTAACGTATAGTCAACTTACTTTATTCAAGTGAAGAGAAGAGAGGAACTGAGGGGAAAACCTGAGCTCTCCCGAGGTGGGCAGTCATTCTGCTGTGCTTCTCAGTGGGACCACAAACCCCTAAGTAATACTGTTGTTGTTGAAACTCTGATTACGCCTTTGCCATGTGTTGATGCTGATTTTCAAAAAGTATCAATTTTTAAATGTTAGTTTCATCTTCTTTAGTGTGCATGAAACTATGGCGTGTATGCCACCAAAACTTACTTGTGACAGCAAAGTCAGGGAATGGAGAGCAAACGAGAATAAACACAAGCTGTCTTGCTCTGCTAGCACAGTGTTTCATCTTTTTCTCAGACCAACCTACTTTTTATAATGGGATCAAACAGTAATTAGTACAGTCACCTCTTTGCAACTCATTATGTTTCATTATTTTCATAAGAAATAAAAAAAAACAAATATCAAAAGTCATGTTCAATCAAGTGTCTAACATGCTGAAAGAATTGTGTGCCCTTTAAGTCTTAAGCTGATATGCCATCTGGAAACCTTGCACTTCCACAAATGGAGATTTCCTTTTTTAATTTGTTTGTATTATTGTAGTAGCAAATAATATTCTTGATTAATGTGTCAGTGCCCTACAACTGTTTACTCTTTCTCCTATGGTTATATAAACATCAGTTGTTACACATGTCACTCATAGCCTTCATTATATTTCCATCATCCCTCCAGTTTAAGTTCCCTAGCCTTTCTAGAAGTAAAAATGAATCTCAATAGTGTTTATAGTGAAAAGGTTATATAAAAATGAATGGTACACATCCTTTTTCTCCTTTTTCCTGTCCCACAAGTGGGACTCCAGACTGCTGTTTGCTGCTCTCTACATCTGCCTTTGTTCCCCCTACCAGAGGTTCTTGGAATTCTTTTTTATAAATACAGAAAGAAAAATATACATTATTTGATCTCTACCAGGCCACTAAGGCATGTGATGAGCTCACAGGAGAGAAGTTGCTATTTTTCTCTATAAGCTGCAGTCAGCATCTCTAGTTACAGCAGCTAATGCCTTGTGCCACAGATGTGGCACCATAGTTCTTAGTGTGAGTTCCTCAGTATTTACTTGTGGCTTTGCAATATTCCATTATTTACAGAATTTGATTAGGCACTTAAATGATACCAAATACATTTTGTCTCAAAATGTTTGTGATTGCACTGATGGCGGTGGCATATTCGAGTGAGTGCCATGCACTGATGCTGCAGCCTTGCCCAGCCGTGTACCAGACCCTACTGTCATGGTACGGCCTTGCTGTGGCTGAGTGCTACTGGATGTACAAGAAGAAAGCAACGTAGTCCATGCCAAGAGAGACTGCTAGTGTCATCTTCACCAGGGTCTTTCATCATGTACAGACAGAATAGGTTACTGCTTTATCTAAAGCTTCCAGGCAATGAAGTTTAAATACGAAACATCAATGTCCTGCTCAGGTTTGAACTGCAGCTCCATGGCATAAAGAGGGTCTCTCATCCATGGGCTGTTGACATTGTCTTTGTATTTCACAGTGAAACTCTGCCAACTTCCCACCAAAAGAAACCTCTTTGCTTTGTAGAAGAGCTGGCAAGATTGGCTCTGAGGAGCAGCTGTGGCTATAGCAGGCAAATAAAGAAATCCAAGGTGCTGGGCAGCCCTGGGAGGGTCACTGACGGTTGGTCCCTAACAATGGTGAGACTAAGATACTAAGCAAAGAGTTGTGCTTTGGCTGAAGCACAACTGTCTTCTCTATTTATTATTGATTTTGTATGTGGGGAAAGAATTAGCAACTAATTTTTGCTTTATTTGAAGACTGGTTTAGGTTAGGCTGGTAGGTGTTACTCTGCATCTTTGTGCTGTTAGTGATGTGTAAGACTTTAAAGCAGCTCATTAAGCAAAATGGGAGCTTCATCTGGGAAGAGCTGTTCTATTAAATTAGCAGCTGTGAATGACACACCACAGTAAATGGAAGTAAATTTATTTTGTGCTGGCTTTCTTCCCTTTCCCTGCTCCATCTTTTCCAGTACCTCAGAAGCCCTTCAGCCCTTCAGCAACAAAACTGCTCCTGGGTCTTAACTTGCTTGAGGAAGATCAAATGAATTCACATTTTACTCAGATCAACAATAATGAGGATTATGGCTACAGCATCACGGTGCTGCCTTACCAGTCATATCTTCCTGCATATGTCCCATCATTCCTTGCATTCTGTACCTTGATTTACAATATAGGTTCCCTTTATAGGGGAGAAACGCTGCTGTTGAGTTGTCTCCTGCACTAATGAATTGAAATATTAAAATGGATGTGATCAAATATAATTTAAGTTGACTCAAGCTTTACCATGAGGTACTTTTGTGGAGCAATACCTGTATTTATCACCTTTAGATTTACCTGTACAGAGCTCTCAGTAATGTTTGGGTAATGTGTTGTTTGTTTTTGGTTTGGATTTTTTTTTTTTTTTTTTTTTTACATTTAAAGTTGCTTCTGGAAGTAGTGGCAGTGGGGATTTTATGCCACCTGTCCCTGTGATCTTAAAAATATTACCTTCTAAGGAACTAAATTGGGTCAAAATAGATGGATTTAAAATAATGTAGAACAAAAAAATACGTTTAAATTACTTGTAATATCAAAAAAATTCACCATGGCAATTTGGCAAGATAGGACAAAAGGGAGGAAAAAAGGAGTACAAAAAGTATTTTTGAATGGTTCTTTCCCATCTGTGATCTGTAATAGCTCACTGGCAAGTTATCACACCTTTGTAAGTGGTCCGTGCAGCACACTCTCTTGGTAGAATTTTCAGTTGTAAGTTTCTTGGCAAGGACAATGATATATGTTAAAAACAGATGAAGATTCAGAGCTCCCCAATTTTTGAGCAATAATCCACTGCTGGGCTGAATTTTTTTTTTTTTTTTTGGGGGGGGAGATTTAAATTTACAAAGAAAAAGAATTTAGTTGTATTCCTCCAGCGAATACTTTTAATTGCGTGTACCCTTGCATACCCTCCTTTCTAAAGAATTGCAATGTTATATAAAATCCTTTTTAAAAGTACTGTTTTAAGACTGTTAAAAGTGTCAATGATGGAATATCCTGCCCCTTATATTTATGGGGTGTATAAGTTGAAGGGATGGTTATTAAATGTTGCCACAAACCTCTTATTGGACAAAAAGCTAATGGAATGGTAGCGTGGTACGAGTACCTGAACCTGCCACCTGTGGTATGCTGTGCAGGAGAAATGGCTTTCAGTCATGGAAACTAGCCACAGACATTCAGGTCCTCTGAACTCTAATAAAAAATGCACAGTTACCTTAAATAGTAAGTGACTAAGCATATAGACATCTTGATCAAGTCATCAGAAAAAAAAAATGGAAAGGGGTTTTCTGTTTACGTTTTGTTATTTCTGCCTGAAATCTCTATTTTACCCTCTGCGTCTGCTTTGTAATGTTCCCTGCTGAGAGGGACAGACTGGAAACACAGTAGGGGTCTTTGCCTTTTAAGTTGCTCTTTGCTTTGCAGAGGGCTACGTGCTGGAAGACCTGGTGTATTTGTCCAGTGTTTTGCTCAGTATGAGAGAAACATGACTATTTAAGAAAGGCAGGAAACTATTACTTGGTAATTTTAACTACATTTCAATTACAAGTATCGAAAGAGCAGACAGAAGTTTAAATATATGTCTTAAGGTACACGCATACAAATCAGTTCAGCTTTTGTACTCCTTGTCTTTGGCCAGGAAATTCTGAAACAGTCTTGAATGAAAGCGTTAAAGGATAATTCTGAGTTAAATTTGCCATAACTATGAATTCATGAGTCATGTTTATCCAAACTGTCTTTCCAAAATTCTTTCTGTCTTCTTTTGTAAAATGCATATGTAACAGCTACTGTGGTAGAATCAAACTATAGCATGTTTTACAAGCAGGGCTAGATTTTCTTCTCATGCAAACTTGTGCCCCTTTGTCAAAGTCAAAGGATACTTGCTTTGCATGCTAATATTCTTTGCCAGGTAATTTAGCTTCCATCCACTGTGTTTTTTCCACAAACAAACTCTAAATGTTATGGTGATTTCTGTCATTTAGGCGTTTTTTGGTTTTTTTTTAATGTAAAGTTTGTATATTGGTAGGGAGTAACAGAGGGCCAGAATTTCCTATAATTTTATACTGGTATATGATACACAGTTGATTTACATAATTCATCAACTTTAATCTACTTTTGTCTTTAAGTATTGCCACTATTTTTTTTCTCTCATCGAGAAGTGTCATGTTGCTGGAGCTACACTGTGCATCCAGTCCAAAGGCTATTAAAATCAAAGACACTCCTCACTGACTTCAGTGAAATTTGGATAAAGCTCATTGTTTTCATGCTTTTGTCATCACTGCAGTACCAGTTCCAAATATCAGTGTCTTTGGATACTTTGCATTTCTGTTCTGAGAAAATATCCAAGCAAATACGAATATAACCAAAGTAAATCCTCACTCTCCGAATTCAGAATGACTATTTAACTAGCTGTAATATTTTGATACCAAATACAAAGTTTCACCCACTGTCCCTTTTCTTTGCATACAGGTGGCGGCTTAAGGTTGGACGGTCTGTTAGGGTTGGAAAAAAACTGAAATAAAATAGTGTGGTTGAAAAAGCCTCTGCTTGATTAGAAGGTTCTGGAGGACTTTTGTGTTCTGTTTTTCATGCTAACAGTGTAAGTTTGCCCATAACCTCAATGCTGAAATGGAGTCCTGAGTCTGTTTCCAGTTTTAGCGTAGTCTGATCCCCACTTCCCTCTTCCTCATCCCCTTCCAGCTCTCATAGTTTATCCGTTCTTAAGCTAGCTGTCTAGGTCGCAGTCCTCTGCTTGGAACGGTCATTATAGGTGTGTTTTGTGGGTGTTTCTGCTTTGGGAGCTGTGACAGTAGCTGAAAGAAGTATTTCTAAACATCAGGTTTTTTTACTTCCATGGGTTCGCAGCAGGCAAGCTGATCTTACGCGCCTATTTCCAATTATCTACCTTTTAACTCCCCCTTGAAAATTTTAGTAAATTCGTTTGAGCCTAGTTGTTTCTGTGAAACTGGAAAAACCATTTGTGCAGCTTATGCTCTCTGCCCTCCTCCTTTTCCTCCTGGTTCCTACCAGCACCATCCATCCAGCAAGTGTTCATGCCTCATTCTTTCCTTGGGATTAGGGTTCACTGGTGGGTTACAGCTTCTTTGGGTTTCTCAGATCAGGGAAGAGTAACGTTTGCTCCATTAATTCCAAATCGACTAGTTTAGATACCAGAAACACTTCAGTGGCCTTAGAGCAGAGCTTCTCCAGACTGTTTTTCCCTTGTTTAGGCCTATCGCAGGCATCCAGCTGTTTCACACCATTATTGTACTCTTCTTTGGCGAAAAACAGATGCTTGTTATATTTCTATGGCTTTCTGTGTTAAAATATTGTGCTGCCAACTGCCGAGGTATTTGTAGTGCATGCTTGAACTCATAAAAATGCTACAAAATCATTAACAGCATCAACTGAAGAAAAAGAAATTGTAAGTATAATATCTTGCTTGCGCCAACATGACAGAATGGGTAGTTTAGACATTTACAGGAATGTGTACCCCATGTGACAGACAAAAATGAATGATCGGAGTAGTAGTCCATGCAAATCTAAACCGTAATTTGTTTTGTTCTGCCTTAGCTTGTGGCCGTGGGTTCTACAAATCCTCCTCACAAGATCTGCAGTGCTCCCGCTGCCCTACTCACAGCTTTTCTGACAAGGAAGGATCTTCAAGATGCGAATGTGAAGATAGCTATTATAGAGCACCTTCTGATCCACCATATGTCGCATGCACAAGTGAGTCAGTCATGAATTTAATAGTAAAGGACATTGCTTAACCAACCAGGTGCAGCCACTTGTAGCTAGTAGTTTCGGTTGGCTTTGCCTATATTTGAAAAGTACATTTACAACAGTAAGTGAATTTGAAAGGCGGGGGGTGGGGTGGGTCGGGGGGAGGAATTTGACGGTGAATATAGAATCAGCATAAATATAGTTTCATGTTTGCTCGATATAACGCTGGACAACTTTGCATGTTGGGTAAGTGTTGTAACTCATTGTAATTAGAAAGGCATAATTTTCCCATGGCTGTAAAATTGTTGTAGACAATGTGCTTTACGTGATATAGTACCAGAATGAGTAACATGAAAAATGAAAAGTAACCTGTGCAGATATGAGCTTTGATTGAACTGTAGTCAGATCTGGCTTAACCTTCTAATTACAAATGGAATAGCCTACACAGATTGGTGGTGCAAACAGTAGAAGCCTCCTAAATCCAAAGCAGCACCAAATATCTCTGTAAATCATATCAGAGCTGGTAACAAAGGACTAGGTGCAGTTGGTGCAGTACGTTTAGAAGAGACGAACAAATCCCATACTTGGGAAAACTATAAAAGACAACCTTTAAGGTACATTAACCAATCCTTTTAATTGCACAAAAGAGATATGGCTAAAGTCAGTTGCCGTAAATATACAGACAATTGTTATTCTGACGCCTTAATGGAAAATAAATAAAACTCTTACCAAGCGAATTCAAGGAAGCTTTTATGCAGCTTGTTTTAAAAATAATGAAATGTTTATGTGCAGAGAAATGCTTCAAATGTTTTCTGTCTCAGTAATTAAAATGCTAGCTCCATGTCCCACTGTGGTTCTGTGCAATTACCCTGGACTTTTTTGTGTGTTACACAGGACCTCCATCCGCACCACAGAACCTCATTTTCAATATCAACCAAACTACCGTGAGTTTGGAGTGGAGTCCTCCTGCTGACAATGGGGGAAGAAATGATGTCACCTACCGAATTTTGTGCAAGAGGTGCAGCTGGGAGCAGGGTGAATGTGTTCCCTGTGGGAGTAACATTGGATATATGCCCCAGCAGACTGGATTAGTAGATAACTATGTCACTGTCATGGACCTGCTAGCTCATGCTAACTATACGTTTGAAGTTGAAGCTGTGAATGGAGTTTCCGACTTGAGTCGTTCCCAGAGGCTTTTTGCAGCTGTCAGTATTACCACCGGTCAAGCAGGTAAGTTTTCATCACTTACGATTCTCAACACTATGAGACAGAGAGAAATTGGGAACATGCAAACTACAGATGCAGTAAATCAGGAGCATGTTTGGTGTGTTCTGGCTCATTAATCTTTTCACCTTGCCAACTAGTTAATTTGAGCTTATACCATTTCATGGTAACCTGTCCTGTTTTTTGGCCTCGGGATTGCTTTCAGAAAGCATTCATGAAGGACTTAAAGAAGACATATGGCTTTATTATTAAATAGATTTTAACTCTGCAGCTGTTTTTCTTCTTACGTCATTGTAGCTTGTTTCTTAGTATTTGAAGATAAAAAAAGTAGATGTGACAGTGCTACGCAGGATTCCTTTCTGAATTTTTTTAACCTGTATGGGAATCCTAGGTCACTGGAAGATGATTTGGATATCTGATGGTGTTTTCAGTGTTAATGTTTTCCCTCAGGATAATGTTTCTAATTTATCTTATATTTCCAGATATGTGATTATGAGATTCAGTGAGAATGTGATGATTATTCTTTGTTTCTTCTGCTTATCATAATCTGACAGGTGAAATGTCAGGGAAAATAAAATCAAACTAGCATATGACCCCAGGGGGAAAAAGGGCTTTAGTTGTCTGCATGCTGAGTGAGAAAAAGAGAATTCTCTGATTTAGGTTTCTGAAATGACGAGTGGCTTGTTAGTAAAAATTATAGGCAGTAGTGCACTGTGGGCTTTAAGAGAGGATAGTAAAACTAACCTTTTACACATTGAACAAAAGATCTTAAACAGAACCTTAATTGCAAGATCTGGCTTCTGAAGAAATGTTTTAAAAGAAAATATGAAGTGAATAACTGATGCTTGCTGTAAGAACAGCTAACCAATGTTTTAAAGGATATTTCATACTTACATCTTGGAAGAAATTTTAATGACTGTGATCAAGCTATTCTTTTTTAGTGCAGTAGAAATGATCCCCTACAGCAATGCTTTGAACTGAGGACAAACTCACTGTACAGGGGCAATGAACAAATAACTGTAGTTATTTTACACTTTAAAGATAGTCATCTAAGGGGAAAAAAAACCAACCCCAAAACCACAAGAAATTTAATTCAAAACCTTCCCTCCCTCCCCCCAAACCTAGGACAGTTTATATAGTTGTTAAAATTAGGCTGGAATACTTACGAGATATTTGGTTTCCCCATAGTGCTTCCCTGGATACCAAATGCACATTGTATATTATTTTGGAACCATCCCTGTGACTGAAAGGATTGGTCCCTGTGCTTGTTCAGGTCTTGGAGTTTATGATGAGATTTTGAGCACAATGAACTTACCCTGAAACTATTTTTGCACCACAGATTGCATTATTTTGGCACCTTGATTTTTCACCTTTAAAATAATTCTCTATAATTTTTCAAATGTGCATGGGTGGACAGTGTTCTGCTCTCTGTAGATTTCTGTACAGAGCTACCACATGAATAAGAGTATTTGGACTTTTTTTCTATTTAGCTAAATCAAATTGGCTTTACTTCATGCGCTTTGATGGTTCGGTGGCACGCAGGGTAAAGGAAAAGACAGTGCAAATTGGTGGCTATCACATCTTAAGAAGATGAAAAAGCCTTAGTCCAAATGTGTTACCCCCAAGATAATTCATTACAGTTAATTCTCTTGTGTTCTCATAGTCATAGATTTGTAAGGATTTTTAGGGCAGATGACATAAGATGGTTGTGTCTTGTAAGTAACACAAGCTATAAGATTTTATTAAATGATCCTCACATCAAGCTCAGAGATGTTAGTGAAACTATAGCTTGCATATATATTAGAGACAACAACTAGACTTCACCTAGTGATGTCAAGTGATGGAAAAACCTTCACCCTCCTTGAGAAGTTTTGTAAGAGCATGCAGCAGGGAACAGGACACCTGACCCTGTTCCTTCCCTGCTCTCCAGTTTGCTGTGGGAGCGTGCACAGGGGAGCATTTCCCAGTGCTACAGAATCTGACACTGTCACTGTTGAGAGAAAGGGTACTCGTACAACTGAAGCTTTGTCTGTTTAGCGCTTTGCTTCAGAGTATCAGGATTTAAAGGCTTCCAGTTAGGCATCTAAAAGGAATGAATATACATAGGAAACGGATGGGAACAGGGCGGGGAAGAGCTTTAAGCTCTCATTGTTCCAGTTTTCTCTGTCTGTAAAATGAAGGTAACCCTTACCTTTCCTTACCAAGCTCTTCAGCCTTTCAAGATTTTTTGATTAAAAGTGCCATATAAATGCAGCACTTTATTTTCACCCAAATTAGAGAATTAATGTTAAAAAAATTACAGTCTTTCAGAACAAATGCATTCACAAAAAGGAAAGACCTCTTTTACATTATTTTTGCAACAGCATGTTTTGGATCCTAATACTGATTTCTTTGGTTTCTCAAGGAGGAAAATATTTTAGGTGGAACAGATTGATGACTATAATTGAACAGAAAGAGACTGGTTGCTCAAAGGAGACTGTTATGCTTCTGTGCTCCTATTTTATTTTACCATGGAGAGAAAGAAAATGTTGGATTTATTTATAGCCAAGTAAACTAGGATTCATGCAGCTCTCATTTGTTACTGTGTGACTGTTCTATACTTTTGGCAAAAATGACTTCTTCTATGCCCATATTGCTTTTTGTGTGTGTAAATGTGTCTAACTAAACCTTCTTCGCATGTTATTATGCTAGCACAATAGGTGGCTATATATAATTACTGGGTTCACCAGTTGCACAGAGGCTTGCAGTGAGATTTTCTCTTTGTAGTTTTGGTTTAATTGAATTGATCCTTTGTGGCCATATTCACAAAATTCAAATCGGTGTGTAATGATAACAGGAAATTATTGATAAAAGAATGGGGTTATGGAATATATTCAGTGTTTCTTCACCCACATATAACAAGCTTCTGATGAGACAAAGGGCATGTAACAGAAAAGAAACAGGTGATTGATAAAAAGCTATTTATATTTGTGGAAGTAACACAATAAAATGACGGCTAGTGGGTAGGTAGCATTTCACATTGCTCACATGTACACATATGACACATTGCTATTCATTCCTTGTTTAAAAAGGCTTTGTGACTAGGTTATCAGTTGTCATAGGGCATATTTTTTATGCTGCAGTCAAGAACCATGAGGCTGTTTGTTTTGCTTTGTTTTGTTTTTTTCGACAAGATTAAGTGCACTAAGTCCCCCAGGAGTAAACCATCTTGTTCCATATCTTGCCTATCCAGCATCATATAAAGAATACAGGATGTCATCCCAATATTGCAAGCTGATCTATGTGAACCCCTGCATCCTTGTAGAATTCAGATTTAAATGTGACTAAGCCCCAGTTACAATAGGTGAATGTACTGA
Organism: Falco rusticolus; assembly: GCF_015220075.1. NCBI lineage: Eukaryota > Metazoa > Chordata > Aves > Falconiformes > Falconidae > Falco > Falco rusticolus. The sequence goes on along the minus strand of NC_051192.1, from coordinate 88,156,494 downwards.
AGAGCTGCAGCTGGCACACAGCTGACAAACACTACCTTTGCAAGCTTTTTAAATGGTTGTTTACCAAAGAAAAAATTACCGCTTTCCTAATAAGATGTTCACCTTTTGGTGGTACTGGTAGTTCCTTTTGATCCATCAAGTTCCTTTCCCAGTTTTAAAATTTTTTTCATACAACATTCAAAAGGCTAATGGAATTGGGTAGGTTTCACAGCAAATGAATATTTGTCAGATTTTGGCATTTATGCCTCTCAAACCTTTAAAAAATGTGTGCTTCAATAGCGTATAATTTTTCTGTTGACACTTCTGCAAAGATAGTGTGTTCTTAAAACTATCTTTCTACGTCCTTTCCTCTGGAATTGATTGGAATGGACATTGGACTGGTCTCTGATAAAGGCTGATATTTACCCAGTCTAGCTTGACTTTGAGAAAACTGAATTGGATGAATCCCAACATTTGTTAGGGTTTGAGAAAATTCAAGTATCTGTCCTGAGCCACTCTGAGTTGTCTTTGCAGTCGTTGGAAAGAAAAAATCATATCCAAGGGGACACTCACTCATCATGTCTTATTACCATAACCAAACATGACAAACAAAAGTTAAAGTGTAATGCCAATACCTGTTCCTAGACGTACTCTCTGTTCTTGTGCAGGGAACACTTGCTAATGCTCACTGCTTCTTCACACCAGGAGAAAGGTTCCCCACAGCAGTCTTAGGTCATGCTGTGCCTTCAGGTGCACTTAACGCTGACAACTTGAAGTGGTTAAAAAACCTTCATTCAGTTCCATAATCAAGCCTTACTCCTGAAAAACAATTTTAGTAACAGTTTGTTTTGTATGTGTTGATTTGCTTTTCCTTGTTTTTAGATCTTAGAGTACAACTTTCAGACCTTTTCCTACAAAACCAGATCCCTAAACTCACAGGTTTTTTTTTTTTAAGAAAAGGCGGGGGGGGGGGGGGAACTTGAATTTTCAAAGTTGCATTATGCCAGCATCTTGAAAAGAAAAGAACATTACATGCTATAAAATCATGCCTATTAGCTGCAGTACCATTGATTTACACAGCAAGAAGAAATGATCAAATGCATAAAGATAACAAGCCATCCCTTACGTAAAGCTGTGCGATGGGTCCTGCCTTTCTTAGGTACCTCCGAAGCCTTTCTAAACAGGGGAGACACCTGTGCTCTCCCCCTCTCTACGTTCTTCTTTCGTTGTTGCTGCTCATCATTTTTCTCTTCTTTGCTTCTCTGCGCATTTTCCCCAGCTCTCAATTATCTCTACTCATTTTTTAAAGTCTTCTTTTTCATAGTCTCTGCACTATTGAGCGTCTATTTGTTTCCAGTTCTCTGTCAGTCTCACTTAAGCCTGACTTTTCTTCAGCAATGAGCTGTCCCCCCGCAGAGGCAGCAATCAAGAAGATTTATGCCTGTGGCTTTCCCAGTTGCTTTGACCTTACTGTTCTAGTCCTATTCTCACTTCTCTCCTTTCCTCAGACCATTCTGGTGTCTTCCCATTCTGTTGCCAAGTTGTTTTAATCTACTTTTGTCTGTGCCTTCCATCCAATGTTCACTTCTGGCGGTACACGACAGTTTATTGCAAATAGCTTCAGTGTTCAGCTTAATGTTGCTTCTGTTTTCCTATTCCAACGGACTTCCTTTAGCTTCAAGTTTCATTTGATATTTCCTGCTACTGGCTTTAATTTTTGAGCTGTGCTTCATCCTCTAGTCTTCAACTGTAGATCAGCTTTCCTACATTGATATGGCTACATTGTCTGTATATATATTTAAAATTACTTCTTCTTGTAAAAATAATTCTGATTATAAAAATAATGGTTTTCTTTTTACCAAACCTGTTTCACCTGTTGAGCTGGGAGAATTATTTTATATAAAAAGTCAGTTTTAAAAACTGATATTCCCTAACTGCTTTCATTAAGCTGTGGGGTTGTTTTTGAAAAATCTATGTTATGATGATTGTATTTTGGGTTCCTGTTTTGCTTAGTTTATTTAATGGGAGCTAAAAAGATGTTAGTGCTTATTCTTAAGAATATTTTAATAATTTTTAACTTTTTTCTAGATCAGCAGCAGACAGTATAGCTCTGTAAGTGTTCTGTTCTCCATGGACACCAACTGAAAAGGGTAAAACTAGAGCAGAAATTAATTAAATGCGGTAGTCATTCTTCTAGTTTCTTTAGATGTCTCTTCAGTACATTTTAAAAATGGATTGGGTTTTTTCTGTGGAGCTAAGACTGACTATTGATCTGCAATCACATTACCCTGAACTAGTATCACAGATATTTTGACAGGAGGCGGTAACTGAATTTATGCCTAAATTAAACTGATGGATAAAAACTTGATAAGAATTCCAGTCTCTGTATAGCAAATAATATCAGATCAGGGAAAGCAATTTGTTCATTTGCTGATCGTATCAGGTCATATTAAATGTAGTGAAATCCACAAGGTTATAGAGATACTGTAGGATTGCTAGGTTGGGGCATTATTGTAAGATTGCTAAATGTTATTTTTTTTTTAGGATTTTCACAAAGAAGGAATCATCTATATAGGATATAATATGGTATAGCATATATGATATTTGACAGTTTTGATAATATCTATACATATACAGAATGAATATATATATACATTCGAAATTACAAGCAATATGTTTTATAAAGAAAACTTACCACAGAATAGCTGATTGATAGTATTTTTTTTTTTCTAATATTTTTCACTGAAAGGTAAGAGAGAAAGCAAGAAAGCAGATGTTAGCTGTGTTGCTTAGGGTCTGATCCTGCACCGCTGAAGTCAATGGAAGTTTTGTCATTGACTTCAATAGGAGCAGGATTTGAACCTTATGCTCTATCAGAACACACAGGAACCAAAGCAATGGGCACTCTGCATCCTGAAAGGAAGCTTTAACTTCATATCTCATTTTGAGCCTGACTGTAGCAGGTTTTTGAACATCAGTTTGTGGCTGAATGTCGATTGAATTTAAATTATTTTTTAGCATACTAAAAATAGATATTTTTTTCCAAATATACCAGAGCTCTTGCCTGTATAGCTTTACCATAAATGCTTTTCAGAAATAGATGTAATAATTTTTGTTAAGAAACTGAGTTAAGTTTTTCTTGTAGAGACTATGTGAATTTTACAATATTTAGAAATATAAGTAGTAGGATGCTACATTCTAGTGTATCTAGACAAAGACAAAATAAAGCTTCAGCTTCACAGAACCAAAGCTCTGAATTAGAAATGCTCAGATTAAGCTTCTACGTCTGTTAAACATTTGGTAGCAACCTGCTAGGAGAAGGATGACAGCCACAGGGCTATTAACTTTCCCGTGCACTGAGCTATTGAAATAGCAGGTTATGTCACCACAGTTAAATGTACGCTACTAAAGCATAATTTCACCAGCTGCACAATAAATAACTATGTACTTGAGGAAGAAAATGAGTGATACAAAGTACGATTTACCCAAAGAAAGGAGAGACTGTTTTGCTAATGCTAACAAAGGATTGGAACCACTTTTTCTTGTAGTGTTACAAACACGAGCTGGACATCTCCTCAGTGTTTATGAATTACATCAATTGTCTTCTTAAAAGTAGTGATGAAAAATAATCCTGATCATGAAAAGAAAATGTGTGTGTTAACATCACATTTTCTATGTCCAATTCCAAAGAGTTTTGTAAAATAAGAGCTGTACTTGTGGCGCTCGCTGGGTGCGTTTTTAGACCCTCGTAAATATGCTTGCCTTCTTCTTTCATTCATAGTTTGTTTCTCATGGCCGTAAGTCCTTTTGAACAGAGTAGAAACTAAATAGTCTCTTTGAGCTTTGTTATACTCTTCGGGGACACTTACGCTTAGTTCTGTGAAGACCTGGCCAACCTCAAAGGCTTTCAAAATACCTGCAGTACACAGACAAGAAATCACTTGATACATTTATACATGGTGGTACACAGTTTAGTGCAGCTTATTAAGTCACGTGCAAAGAAAGAACAATTCCATAGACCTTTGATTTTGCCACCAGAACTGTATTTCCAGATCTTCCTTTTTCTGCCTCTTGTGAACTGTAGTATGGTAACTGGATGTGGGATCTAGATGAGTGCTGAACACCGTCACTAGGATCTCAGGAACTCAATGCTATTTGCTTGTTGGCCACTTGTATCATTCTCTTACCAAAATAGTGTCACGATGATGATTATGAAATGTAGGCAAGTATTTGTCTGGAAACTTTAGAATTACCGTAGGAAATTGTTTTAGGTGAAACACTGTCATGGCTATATTGAGACCTAAAAGAGAAATACAGTGGGAAAGTAGCAAAAAGAAAGGCCTATTCTGTTCTGTCATAAAAGTTCTCAATGATAACTTTGTTTGGTTGAGCTTTCTGTTTCTAATTTGTAGCTAATAACACTTAGCTAGCCTCATAAAAGCACAAGGAAGATTTGGTTTTCAGTATTTAAAAAACAGATATGAACTCCTTCAGTGAACAAAACTGTGAAACATCGGTATCGGTAGGACCAAATAATACATAGTGTTTGAATTAATCTAGCCAAAACCCACCATGCTCATGAGTTCTGAGTTCTTACTTCAGTACAGTGTAGTTTATTTTTAAAGTGTTTCATTTCTTTGTTATTTTGCCTAGAAAGAACAAAATTCAAAGAGAAATAGTATGATCATACATGTAGCGAAATAAGACATTAGTTTTCTCCCTGAATTTCCTAATGTTTGCTAGTTTGTTTCAGACCTTTTGAAGAATTCAAGTACCATTGTCATTAAAGCAAACAGAACCCTTTAAGTGCACAGATGCTTTTTCGAGGAGAAATGAGCATCACTACTAAAAGGCATAGTTGCAAATGCATAAGTGCTATCAAATGTGAAATCCTGATTGAGATTGTAAGTAGTAAATTAAAAAATTCTTTAACGGTAACATCTCTATAGGGTGAAGCATTTGATGACAGTACTGCATGGAGTACTGTAATGACTCCTGTGGAAATCTTTAAAAAAGAGAAGATAGCTGATAAAGTGAGAACTAAAGAAGTTTCTCCATTAAGCTTAAATGATAGAATAGCTAAATGTGCAACTTCCAGATGGGAGAGATTGCTCACACTAGTGTCTATTTAATAGCTGGAAGACCTTCATGCTGAGTCTATCACAGCTAGTGTAGTTAGTATGCCAAAAATGCACTTTAGGAAGGGACGAAGAATATCTTGAATCAAGAACTTTCTTAAAGCAAGGTTCAGGTCCACCATTTAGGGGTGAAGCTCAGTCTCATAATTAACTGTCTAGAAAGAGGTGCCATTTGTTCAACATTTTAAGACAGTGTATTTCCAGTTTGCTTTATATATGTATTCTCATTAGAACTAGAGTCAGAGATTCTGCTGTTGCTCATTTGGAACAGATCATATTTTATTCAGTTACTTATTTTTTATTAGTTGCATGTGCCAGCAAGCCTGCTTTTTCAGAAGGAAAAAGAGTTTTGGCTAAACAGGCCATCAGGTGAAAAATCTTTCTCTTCTGGCCCGTGGCTTACTGGCATTTTAGGGAATATTAATGGCCCAGGATTGAATTATTCACTTTTGGCAGGTAAGGGTGAAGACAGCTGAGATGGGTTGGAAAGTCAAGGTAAAATAAAGGTCTGTGAAGAGTTGAGCTTGATCTTTCTGATGCTACTGGGGTAATAAGAAGGGGAGAAATCTTCCCTAACAGGAGTAGCCATTGCTGACTTACCCACTATGACAGCTCCGTGGGTGGCAGCAGATTTTTCACATGCTGGAATAGTCCGGATAATTAATAAGTCTGGACAGTTTTTGCCATGTCTGACATGTTGCTGCCCTATGTATTTTTTCTGCTTTCCATGTGATAGGACCAGCCCTGATTCCATAGGGCATACCCCCTAATTGAAAAGTCATATCTGTTACTGGTGTATGTATGAGTTGTTTTGTGCAGTTTGGCATTTCTGTAGTCTTTCCCCATTATAGTAAAAATATATTCTTGGATCTATTTCTAGAGGAAATTCTTGGGGCAATTTACTGAGGAAGCCATGGCTGAAGGCTGCAAATTGACAACAATAAAAGTGTTATCCCAAGTTCAATAGTTAATGTTAAGATAGGAGATGCTGATTATCGTTTTCTTTGCTTCGTTAGTGATGAATGGAAGCAAATTTGATGCAGACAGCAGTCTGGTGGAATGATGCAGAGCTATCTATGAAAACATCTGTACTAATCCGCCAATGCAGTAAATTATAGCTACAAGCAAAAGACATTGATCCAAGAGGATCATTAACAGCTTTAACCAACTGATCCAAGTAATAGGGTAAATGAGAGAACATTATCAAGATCTGATTTTTACAGCTGTCAACTACAATTGCTAAAACATGGTTACCACTTTCTCTCAATTTCAACCATTTTATGACTTCAAGTTTAGTATATATTATCGTGGGCAGCCAACAAGGATCAATTAAGTGGTAAAATACACAGGAAAAAATTGCCCAGCTATCATGCACTCCATTTACCAGGAGGTCAGTCACAAAGAGGGAGAGATAATTGCTGCAAGCAAAATTGATCAGGGATGAGCCAGAAAGGATGATGTATGTTCTGTGACAAAGTACGTGACAGAGATGTATGCATAAACCTGTCGCTGCTTGCCTTGTTGAGGATACAAGGACAAGAGAGGGAGACCTGTGAAAAACAATTAGCATGGCTTCAGAGTGAGCAATTCTTAATTATCCATAACATGTCGACATCAGATAATTAGTGTCCCAATTTTTAACAATATTTGGTCATTAACTACAGTAGAATAAGGAAGATCAAGAACAGAGCCATTTGTCTAAGTGTTGCATAACGGCCTCTGCATGAGAACTCAAGGCAACTAAATCACGCTCGCGATAATGGCACAGAGATCTTATTGTGGGGCCAATATAAATGTCTTAAATTTGAGCTTATAACAAACTGCATTTTGTGTTTCCGTGAGGTAGTTTCTTTGTGATAGCAACCCACAAAATAAAGCGTGTTTTAATGACAGCTGCAGTTAAACTCTCTGAGTTGCTGCTTTTTCATCTGTACATTTAATTTTTCATGGCAAGCAGCATAAGTCATATTGACTCAGGCCATTTTAGTGTTAATGCTGATTAAGAAAAGGTTATTTTTAGCTTAGTTTTAACATGCAAGGCTGCGTGAGTGTGTTAAATGTGTATCTCTTTGGACAATTTTCTTTCAGCTCCTTTGTCCTCTGCCAACAGTTTTTGACCAGTTTTAACTATGTTTGAGAAAGAGGTAGAAATCTTAAGCTCCTGCGTGAGGTCAACAGGCCAATGCAGACCTGTCCTTCCTGAATGAGCTAAGTCATGTGCCAGACGTAAGAGAATCCACGTGTGCAAAACCAGAAAATTCTGAAGAATAATTATTCACAGAGCTGCTGATATTTTTATGATGTTAATGAAAGAAATCTTAGAAGTGCAGAATGGGATTATTTCATATTTTATTTTTTATCTGGTTTCTGCCATATGCAGGCACAGAGAAAGGAAGAGAGGGAGAGTTGTGCACACACATGGATACATGTAGCTTAATCTGTTTTTAATCTTGCTTTCTCCTAGCCCTTTAGGGTATTTTTCAGAATTTTTAAGCCAGATCTCACTTTCTCTGAAGTGAGTTTAAGACTAGGGATAAGGTCCTGTCACTGTGATTCTTACCTTTTCTTTGTAAGGGTGTCCCTCCTAAACTTTTACCTACATTTCAACAGCTTGTTGTACACAATTGTCCATTGAATCTGGGGTTACCTCTCATGTGTATGCATTTGCAGCAGCTGACCCTTCAGTTTCTGTATCTCCCATCTCATACCTGCTGATGGATCTATTTACCCCGTCTCTCCATTTGACCTTTTCTGTCTGTCTGTCATCTAAGCCTTTCTCTTTTTTGAGTACCCTGTTTCCCAATGTGTCACAGAGCACACTTTTTTTTTTTTTTTTTTTTTTTTGTAGCACCAAGCTCCTTTCAGGCAGTAGTGGGTGAATCAGCAGGCTGGATTCACGAGTAAACCCTGATGCTTATGTGGAGAAATGCTATTAACTCTGCTAAAGAGTCTATTTAAGTTCATAGAACCTCTAATCATGGCTGTGAAATGAGGAATTGGATGTTAATATTTCAGAGCCAATACTCTAATGATCTGTCTCTGTGGACCTCCTGTGGAATTATTCCAAATATTCCCTTGTGTAGCCGAGATCAAAATTTCACCCTTAGTTCTAATTTTTCGTATTGCAGCTTAACTGGTAATGAAGAGGGAGAAGTGTCATTACTCTTTATATTGTGTAGAGTTAATCACATGAAGCATTTTAGGGCGAAATGTTCTGCTCTTTGATGTTGGCATTAAACATTAGCATTTAAATCTTTGCTGGATATTTACATTGTTGTAGTCAGCCGAGATTGATAGGTTTCTTTAGGGAGTGATTTGGAACAGGAGCCAAATTTAGGAATTGTGCATTGACTCGTCCTTAATTACAGAGGAAGCTTTAGATTACCTTCCCTATTTAGCCACCTAAATTAACTGCCAAAAGTTGATGACATGAATACCCTCTTCCTCCCACCCCCACATATACAAATGTTAATTTCTGCTACAATGTTAACATTAAATATTTACATGCTTCTATTTATTTTCAAGAAAATACTAAACAAGCAAGCAAACTGAAAAATAGTTCCTTGTCTTCTGGATTTTAAAGCTTTAAAATTATTTTCTAGTCCTATTAGTAATTCATGTTATTAAGAATCTTTGAAGCCTTTTACCATTGGCACAATTAACTAAGGTGTTTAGTGAGGATATTCATATACAGGTGTGTCTTAAAAGCAGTGGTATTCCACTTGATTGCAGTTTATAGCATTGATGTTAAAAACATTTAAAAAATGTAAAATACATATTCTATCCTTTCTTTTTATTTTAGTTCTAGTTGAGAGTCCCCATTAGGAGGGCTGCAGGTGCCTTAATAGTTTATCTTGCCTACAGTAATGCAGTGATGACCACTCATCAGTGTTACATACTTTCATGTAAGCAATAAATTGACTCAGCCATGCAGTGGCACAGAACAATTACAAACAGATAACCTTCAATGAGCAATAAATACACCAAGTGAACTCTTTCACCATCCACCTGGGAGCCGTTTCTCAACCTTTGCCCTAGCAGGTACCCCAGGCTCTCGGAATGTTATCCCATTCATGACGCTTTGGAGAGTAATTTCTAGATGCCAAAGAGGAAACTATCTTTCACATGTCTGCTGACCGCAGCGGGGGTAAAGGATGGTGATGATCTCTAGGCGTACAAGTCTCATCCCATTTAGCAATCTATAGATCTAAATCAATAGTTCAAATTCCACTTCAATACTAGCAGACAGGCGGTGGGACTCTTAAAGAAGCTAATGTGTGTTCCCTGTTTACCGAAGCTATGCCTATGCAGAAACGATCAGAGCCCATCCTCTCTGTTCCTGGCCTGTCAGGGATGTTCCTTGCAAAGTTAAACTTCTCTATCTCCCAAAACAGTGTGCCCCACATTGAGATTTCCACAACTATGCCCAATTAACTAACCATGGTAACGAATTAATGGTATGGGCAAGCATGTGCTCTTACTCCGTCTGCAGCTCTACCACAGTTTACTAGATTGTTTACTAAGTTTACTGAGCTGTATTTATAGGTTAGAAAGTCTATAAAATTTGACTTCTTGGAAAATATTCTAATAGGCTAATCTCAAAGTGATAAAACTATGCACAAAATCAGCACAACTCCTTTTCTGGGGGAAATGCTACAGCTGCCAACTGCGGTGACATTGGTAAACTAGTACCATGCTTCTTGTTGTCACATGGTTGTATAAACTTCTGAATATAGAATACTCCCCCCAGACTTGGAACAGTCATGTCTGGTGTCATAAATTCTGTTTTGAAGAAGGGTTATGCTTTCCATTGTGCACACAGAAAGGGCTTCAGTTTGTATTTCGTAATTCTGAAGTTTACATCACTTTTCAGTACTCACTTAAATGTTCATTTCCTGTGCTCACTATGAAGCCTAGGGAAGACAAAAACAGTGAGAGGATGCAGAAAACTGTTTTGAAGTATATATAAACTATGCAAAACCGTTATTTCAAAATGTGGGAAGACCTTGAGTATATTTTTGAGAGAAGAAATTAAGTAAAGGATTTAAAAAAAAATCATATTCTTTCCTATTTATGCTCTGATTCAAGTTTTCCTTCAACCCTGGTAGATGTCTAAGCCCTTGAAAATGGCTGTTCGCTATTATGACAGACAAAAAGGGTGGCATAAAGTTGCTTTCCTTTTAACTTCAACTGAACAGTCAGAATTATCCTAACATCACAGCACAGAGAGTTAGCACACATTTAAAAAAAAAAAAGAGAGAAAGTGGTTATTATTTATATTATATATAAATTTATATTATATATAAAAACTGTTTTCATACATTTTAATAATCAGGTGTTACATCCAAAATAAGGTTGTTTTGAAATTTTCTTAAAGATCTTGGATCTCGGAAATGCTTACCCACATAAATAGCTCAATTTTTTTGAAGTAGTAAATAAATACTTAGGAATTTGGATAAGCTAGCAGTAAAAAATGTTTTGATCCTGGGTTGTTTTTTTTTGTTGGTTTGTTTCAGGGCTTTTTTTCTTTTTCTTTTTTTTCTTTTTTTTTTTCTCCTCCCTGCATTCAGAAATGCATTTAGTCAAATGTTTTGACCTTAATCAGTACTTCTCAAGGAGAGCTTTGGTGTAAAAGGAGCGCAGTTTGACCCCTGTAGCTGCAGAAAGTAAGAGTCAGTGTTCTTCATTAGACTGTATATCCTGCTGGGTAGTATCAGTTGCCCTTTTGTTATTGTAAGCTCTTTTTCTTCCTTTTACTGTTTAAATAAATATATTGAAGCTAAAGAGTTAATGACAAATTCAGGAAGTCTTGACTTAACGTGATGAAGTGAGACACATTTTGTGCCATTCAGTGTACACAATTTATAACCCCGTTTGATTACCGCAGCATGTCCTCCGCCTATAAGAATTGTACCCGGGGGACCAGTCAACTTATTAATTCATCATTTGCCACCTTTTATGGTTGCAATACCCCTTTATGGCGTACAGTCGGAGAGATCTAGTAATGCGAAGGCTGCCGGCTGACCAGTTCCATTCTAGCTGACCTTTGGAGGCTCAGTGCTGGTAACTTTCCTCCCGGGTCCCCTTTCCCAGAGGCCGTGTCACCCTCCTGCCTTTTGCCTGGTGATGGGGACAGGCAGTGGCACTCACCCGACTTCAGGGAGGAACGGCCTTCCACAAGTTAACCTGTAGCTTTTTAAAGTGCCTTTTGATTTATCTGTTACCTGATCCATCAGCAATGAATAATTTTCATGGAAGGTGCACTTTAATTACCTTCCCAATTGACTAGCATTATCATGCCCTATCTAGGTAATTAATCTCACGAAGTATCCAATTTCAGTCTTTATTGCTGGCAGGCAGGCCTTCTGAATTATATGTGCTTGAATGGGCATTGGGTCTGTTGTTAAACCAAATAGGCCATGAAACAAATTTTGGATCTCTCTTTTTTTCTTTTTCTTTTCCTTTTTTTTTTTTTTTTTTTTTTTTTTTTTTTTTTTTTTTTTTGTTACCCTCCTAATGTGTCTGTAAGGATGTTGTGGTCTAGTTGCTTTGGTTGACATAGTTGAGTTTTGTACGATGTAAAGCAGGAAAGGGCAATGGTAGAAAATGGTGGTTTATTAAAAAAAAATATATATTAAAATAGGACAGATCATAAAAGTCAATTGGTCTCTGAAGAAATAGTTATCAGGTTGTGAAACCAGGTACCAAAAATAATCGGGTTTTGCTCTTGAATGATCTATAGCTTTTACAGTGTGAACTCTGTATGCTGTCGAGTTACGTTGTAGAGCTGGTGCATTCAGAGGACAAATTAGAAGTCCACCTCCCAATATCAGATTAGGGATTTGCCATTGTATTCAGTTTTGTGTTTCACTGCTCTGTGGGTGAAAGATAGACCTTTAAAAATGTACTGTTGAACCAGCAGATTAAAAACATGGTAATAAATTTGTAGGACAGTTTAGTCTTTTTTTTTTTTTTATGCCTGTCTTATTAAAAATAGTGAACAGTTAAGGTATTTGGAAAGCTGAACAAAAATGCTGTCTCAGTGGGTAAAAAGAAATATTAGCATAGTGCAAGTCTTTCATTCAGTTGCCTAAACCTTAGACACACTATGTCTATTTTGGAAATTTCCTTTCTAATTTTTCTAGAAGTGTTTTTTCTTCTTTGTTTTCTCTCAATTCCCTTCTGATTCCCCAAAGGAAAATTTTAACAGGTTAATTTTTAGAAAGGTTTTGACAGAAACAGCTTACCTCAGATACAGCTGAGAATTCCTTGAGAATTTTCAGAAGTCTAATTCCTGGACATAAATTTGCTCACTTTATTACTGAAACTGATAAGAACGTGTGTGTTAGTTAAGTTTCATGTTTTGAGTACAGAACGGAATTGTTGGATTAGAAAAAAGTCCAGCAACTAAGGAACTAAGAAAGTATGAAGAATTGTGAAGGATATTATGAGATCTTAAGATGACAGGCATTTTCTTTGTTGTCATAATTTTAAAGCTAGTCAAGGTAGGCTGTTTGATACTCTTAACTAAAACCCCTAGAATTAAGCAAACAGTTTTACAAAGGCACAATTGAACTTGTTACACTGTTTTTTCTTTCCTGTTTTTAGGACGTCTTTAATATCAACATTTGATTATCTTCCACAAGATTATTTTCTTATTTAATGGAGGTACTTTTTTTTTTTTTTTTTTTTTCCAATCAGAAGTTCTCCATACCAGAGAAAATCTGGTATAGTAGTGGCTTACACTTAAAGTAATTATATAAAAAATCTGAAAAGATTTAACTGGATGAAAAGTGGAGGCAACTGTATTCAACCATGTAACTCTTTCTTCTACCACTTTGAACTTCAGAAAATGGGAACAATGAACAGCATGGAGATTGATCCTGGAATGCAGAATCTTTCACCTTTAGGTCATCAATTCAAATTCAGTCAACCCAAGCAGAGACCAAAAATTGCTACCATATGAAAGTTGTTTGTGAACTGTGTGGAATTTAAATGATGATCTCAGTTCATTTTCTTTTCCATAAACATCATAATAAGCAGTGTTTTTGGCAGTCATCCAAAGGAGAAGGTAAGATTAAAGGAGCATGACCTAGTAAACTTTTCACTCCTGGTCATGATCTCTTCAGGTGAACACAGTGGCTGGAGAATTTCAGGCTGCTGATGTGGATTGCACTTACTCTCTGGATAAAGACAGAACTTTAGTAGTTTTTCACTTAAATATCACATTTTAATTAATTTGAATCTTTCGAGGCAGATACTGACCCAGTATGTTAGACTGCCAGTCTCGGGGGTGCTCCTGCAGCTTGAATTACACTCAAACCGAAACCATTCATTGAATATAAAAAGAAAACAATTGACTTCCTTTTGTTTATAAGCAGCTTTATCAAAGTATAAACTGATGCCTTCAGTTTTGTTTGCAGTCTGCCAGGAAAGAACATATTTAGTTACTTATTGAATGGCTCCTGCCATATATTCAGACAAATATTGCTAGTATAGTAGCTGTTTTCAGTCACAGGAATATAAAAAGCCTTGAAAAAAAAAACCTGTAAAGGACTTTATTAAAGCATGGTCATTTGCAGAGCATGAAGGAGCTTTGCCAGCTGCCAAGCTGCTAAGCTTTAGCTTTGCTGCTGACTTTGAAGACAAATGTAATATTTGGTCTGAACTTGTGTTCCCAAGTTTCACAGCTGATGTTGAGACAAGGTACAGCGTGCTTAATTAAGCTTTCTCAAAAGCCTGTTGCTGTAACGACTTTCTTTGGAGTGGTGATAGAGCAAAAACCATGTGAGAAATAGCCATTTTGAAAGGTCATTTAAGGTACTGTACAGCAACTCTTGTCTGTTAAGAAGAGAATGGTCTACTGGTTCTGGCACTGGACTGGGGCTCTGGAGATCCGTGATAAATTACATAGTCATTCCCATAGGCATCTTCTGTTACTTTGGATAAATGACTTAATCTTTCCATGACGCTGTTTTTCATGAGAAGAATGAGGATAATAAGACTTCCTTGCATCAAAGGAGCATTATGAAGAAAAATCCATTAGTGACTGTGAGGCATTTAGATACTATTTTGCTAGTGGCTATATAACTACTAAGATAGGTTAGTTATCTATCTTTCTGTGTGTGGTGGTGGTCCTTTTTGTTCTTTTGTTTGGTTGGTTGGTTATTTGGTTGGTTGGTATTTTTCCTTGTTAAAATGTGTAATAGAATTAAGTCCTTGTTTGCTGGTTAATCTAGAGCTGTTGGTTCTCTTTGTTCAGTAATGGCAAAATTTTTCTCGGCTGGAATTCCTGTAAACCTCCCTTACCGGACTTCTTTATTGCTCTATATTTTTCCTGAGAACTGTAATGCAAGAGAGATGTAAACCGGACTAGTCCAGTATATCACCAGCTTTTTAAGAAAGCTTGGTTCTCCTAGAGCTCTGTTGGATGCACTGGGCAGCTGCCGGTGTTGCATATGAAAGAGAAACAATTCTCACCAGGAATCTCCAAGTTCTCAGAGACCTGAGCAGGTAGCAGGGTTAGCCCTTAAGGATGTTTTACTAATACGTTTGCTTATTAAAAAAAAAAAAAAATAATCGTGAGATTGTGACCTTATTGAAATAGTTTGTTCTTGCTGAAACTTTGCTTTTAATCACTAATCGTTGTGACATATTTTTGGCAACCTAACCCACGTGAATTTTTCTGCAGTGTTGTAGGTAAGTCTGCCATGGGACAAAAGCAGGTCTTTAATACAGCAGCTTTTAAACTGTAACACTGATGCATTCCTCCACTCCCTAATTGCACCTGGGAAGATCTGGTTCTTGTTGCAGTTAATAAGCTGTTCACTCAGTACTCTAAAATAACAAGACAAGTTACATTAAAGTGCTTTTTCATGGTTCGTGTTTTTTCTCACCCCAGTACTCTGAATGAGAGGAATAATTTTATGAAGACCAGCACCATTACTCTTCATCTTTTGTGTGGAAAGATTTTAGGTTTGCTTTATATTGGAAGTGTTCTAAAACTTAGGTGTCACCTTTCTGCCACATTACAACATCATTAAAGCTCAAGAGGTTGTTCAGACATATGAGCATGAGGGTTTTTTTAAGCTTCTGTTCTAATGGCTCTAGGGTAGGCAATTTTAAACCTGATGGTCTAAGATCACACAAAAGTCGGTGTAAAGAACAATAGAGGATACTAAACTTTGGTGACAATTTTTGTTATTTTTATTTTTATTTGAAATACAGTTAAAGTCATTTATAGTCAGCAAATTCAAGCCAACCTTAAGGAGGTAATCACAGAGTAAGTTTTAGGTACAAAAACTGAGGACAATTTCCCACAGCTCCAGGTGTTGGTGAGCAAAGGCAAAACCATCAAGCCCTGGCCTCCTGGTTCCTCTTTAACATTTTGTCAAAGCCGCTGTCCTGTCTGATAATTTTCCAGTGTGATGCTGTGTTTGCTTTGCCACTTTCTTACTCCACATTACATTTTGTTGACCCAACCCTAAGGGAAGAGAGAAGCTCAAATGCTCAGCTGAAGCTTTGAGAACACAACCTTTGGGTCCTATGATGAAAGGACGCCCACTCAGTGGTATACTCCCCTGGGTATGCTGGCCAGGCACTACCGGTTTGCTTTCTTCACGACTAGCTTCAATGATTCTCACTAGGGGAAACAGGGGTCTTCAAAAAACCATTTCTTTGTTCATCTTGATTTTGAAAACTGGGTAAAAACTGAAAGGAAGGTAAAATGAGTTGTAATGACACAACCCCCAATGTCAATTAAGAGTAGATAGAGCTCTTAAATTAATGACTTGTCTCTGCATTCCAGAGGTTTATAGACAACTTCGCACTGTCCTGTCACAATGGAAGTAAGGACTCCTTGCACATGTATATCCTAACCTGAAGTTTCACTGGTACTTTTCTAATCCTCTTTCCTTTTCCTTCTCAGGCCCCTCTTTTTGGCCCCTTCTCTTTCTCTTCTTTCTTGTCTCAGTGACAGTGTTTTTCTGTGAAATAACAGTGCAATACGAATGTTGCTGGCATTTTACAATTATTGCAGTTGTAAATGAGAGGTTTAGCTGACACCTCTATCAATTAATATAGTTCATGTTCTTGTAAAGCAGTTAGAACTTATATGAAATGAAGGATTATATCTTCCTCATAGTTTTTGAAATGCAGAGAGTAGAACTTACCAGTCCAGTAAATACCACATTTTCTAAAATTTTTACTACCATAGTGAGAAAAGCCATTATTTTTTAAAAAGAAGACGGGAATTGTAGCCTCTTTATCTTTTCCTGTGCAGCACAAAAATGTATTCAGTTTAATGGAATGCCATAATACACTCCTAAACTGTCAGATTTCTAAATATGAGCCATACATCATGACAGTGCAGAACAATGTATTTTGTACCAAAGCAGTTCTATTAGAGAAGGTGAAAATATGTTAATCCTACCTCGATCATCAGGGACCCTTATGAATTTGCATTATTCTTTTAACCTTGAAGTGAGCGGGTGATAGAATTTTTGACTTTTTTAAGAAAAATCTGTTCAACTACAAACACTATTTTTTGTTTGACAATGTTATTAATGACTTCATAGACATCAGTAATTATTATTTGCACATATATGACAAAATAAAAATACCAGAGAATCTTTTGTTACACTTTCCCCCCCCCGCCCAGGGGAATTCTCTGAGGGTTTTCATTTTTTTGCTTGTAATTTGTATCCATTTTGAGTTAGAACGCTAATTGCTTTATTGTATTCCATAGTCTGGACATAAAATTGCTTACAGTTCCTGTTGCCCACAGATTGCACTGAAATGCAGGCTAGTGTTAGAAAATCTGGCCACAGATCCGTTATACAGATTTAGAGATCATTGCACTGAGTTGTCTCAGATTTAATTTTGTATTAGGAACACCTTAAATTACCATTCTAAAATATATTTTAACCTTTCAGGAAATGATCCTGTTAGGTTATCAGTGCTAATTGTATTATTAATTTTGTTTTGGGGGAGGGGTGTAAAGAAAAAAAAAGTATTGAAGTAAGGTGATTAGAAGTGTTACAGTGGATGCTTTTTTTTTTTTTTTTTTTTGGTTGGAGTTTATAAATTTGAAGTACTACCAGACAGATCTTGTACTGCGAAATATGGAAGTAGCTAGATTTTGGTAACTGGTTGTGAGTTAAATGAAAACCACTCCTACATCCTCATCACATGAAACATCTTGGGGAAATTTTGTTTGTTTGTTTGTTTTTGTCATGAACATATAACAGAAAAGCTCAAGATAAATATGGCTGTGGTACAGATTTCATATAGTGTAATATCTGCAGAGACTAACTGTGATAAAAAATGAAACAGAAGCTCAGACTCCTGTAAAAGTTGAAAGCAAATTCTTCACTTCTGTGGCATTAGGTGCCATATTTTTATTGCTTTGTTGTCTTCAAGTGATCATAAAAAAATAAAAAGCAGTTTGTAACTAGAAGCTTGGTAATGGCTATATGATTAATGACAGTGAACTGCAGGTCAGTTTTTAAAAATGAGCATGAAATCATTTATACTTTAGATTTAGTTTCAAAGAATTAGATTTGCTCTCTTTTTAGTAAGTATGAAGTCATTTATATTTTAGAGTTGAACAGAATTATTTGTTTGAGAAGTCCAGGAGTGGCCACTTGGAAAATAAAACCTAGTCTTCAGTATGAGTACAATGCAGACTGCTTCAAAGGTGACCCTCATTGTATCGCTCAGCACCATGATCGTATGCGAGACTGGAGAAACCTCAAACAGGTAATTTAATTCTACATTAAAAACTGTTAATTAGCTCTATTTTACTGCTGAAAATGAAACAATACAAAGTTATTGAAAGGGCCTGAGTGCTGAGTGCTGGGTTCTGTGTTCATGATGCAGACTCTCCAGTGTTAAGAAGGCAAGAGAAACAGTTTTCTGTTACTCTCAACTGTAGTTCCTCAGATCTCATGTAAAGGAAATGATGGAATAGTGTGGATTTGAGCACAGAGGAGAACAGGAGTATTTTATCAGTAGCCCATTATTAGGAGCAATCAAGAATAGTATGAAATTTCACCCTCTGCTTATAGAAAGTCAAGTGCCTTAGGAGAAGGATTCAGGAGAAACATGCTGGAAGACAAGCTGTTGGACCTGGTTAGCTGAAAACATATCTCCTTCCATTCTGCCCTTAATTATGTGCTGGAGTGGATGTGGGATTGAGAGCCAGAAAACCTGTCCGGAGGTGAGTGTGCCAATATTCATGGTATTTTTGAGAAAAGAACAGTCTCAGCCTTCTGTTAAAATGGGATGCTGTGGCTCAGAAGTGCGACACCATCATTACGCTATAGCGTGTGAAATGGTAGAGTCAGGTTTAGTTCCTTTCTTTATCTGGTGAGTTTAACTGTGCTTCTTCCATTTCTCTAGGAATATCCTAATTTTTAGCCCACGGGGTCATGTTTATGTGTAGTGCCTAATTTTTTTCTTCTCCTGTTGCCTACCTTTCCACATGAAAGAGGTTCAACAGGAGCGACAGAGACTTGTTGCTACTGCAGATTTCACTAGTACTCCGAAAATCACTGGGAGGGAATGTGGGGAAAAAAATCATGAATGAAATGCCAAGTTAATGGGATGACTAGTACTGATGTGAAAACAAATAGTTCATTTTGTGACATGAGATATTTAGGCTGGAAATTACAGGTTTTCTAATTTTCTAGCCATAAGACCAGTGAATTCTGGAACAGCTTTTGATGGGAGTAGTGGGAGACATAATCTGATTTTAAGATGGACCTTGGTCATTCTTTTGGAAGGAATGACATCACACGGTTGCCTGAGATGGCAGGTGACTGGACACAGTGATCCCAAAGTACCCTTCCACTCCAACCTTCTTAATTAGAAAAATACTTTATATTTTGTTACGTTCTTCAGTTTCTCAGAAACGTTTCACCTGTAATTTGATGATGGTATTTTTTATTGCTTAAGAGAGGTTGGACATAGAAAAGAAAAATCTTTGTTGAGATTGCAGAAGTCTGGTAATTGATATGTGAAGTGGAGATGATGAAATGGCTGCAGGTAGGGTAAGAAACAAGGAGGACACTGTTCACATTGAAAAGACTGGAAGGGATTTATAAACAATTATGGCACTTTGTATAGCTGTTTTAATATTGATGTCAGGACTGATAAAGCGTTGAGTAAGTGTTGTTTCATTGGATAGCGTAAAATTAGAAGGCAAGCGAAGACTTATCCCCAGTTTGTTTATTTTTAAATGAATGTTGCATTTGTTAACCTTTTAGGATCTGTAAACTCTTCATCATTGATACTAAAAATACATTTGAGTGTATTCTGACTTCATTTTTCAAACACCTTTTTTGTAATTTGTGGGAGGACAAATCGTGTTGTAGTCAGTAAAAAAGGAGTACTCCAAAACATTGTTTTACATTAGTATTACAGCTAAATAAGTTCAAATTAGAATTTTGTAAAAAAAATTTATATCATGCCATCAATAGTTCAAACCCTGAAGACAAATTTATGATCCTTAAGAGTAACTGATGTTTATGATGCATTTTAAATAAGCTTTGCCAGAATTTGTGTTGCAGAAAAACTAGATGCTAAAAGGCTTTGCTTCCACAGATAGTAATAGTATAGTCTTATGTAATGTCCACGTTTAAGGGACTCTGGAAGATTGTGTTTATCCCAGCTTTGTTAATGTTAAAGCTTCTGCTTTCATGTGTAGTGCTGTTAATGACTCAGCACCTTACTGGCAGTGAAACAAGAAGCATGTCATTCATAATCAAGGTGCCAAAATGAAGTTTTGAATCCCATTATAAGGAGGTACTTTGCAACGGGTCATTAACTTCCTCTATGGCATAAAACCCCTGGAGGAGGGTCTTTAAGGTTACAAATTATAAGTAATGACATAATTGCCTGATGATGTAGAAATATGACCAAGGTTTAAAATGTGGTTTCTCTGAATGCTTCAGGTGCTGAATGCCCACTGACTAATGCTGGTGGCCTGATTTTCAGCAGTGATCACTGTGGGGAACCGTTCCTTCCAAAGGCTCGGGAGGGACGATGTGGCAGAAGGATGCAAGTTCACCTTGCACTGAGTTGCTCAGTCAGGCTTCAGGGACACAACAAAGCAGACACCTGCCAGACGCCTTGGCAGCATTTACTGCGTAACTGAAGTGCCGCTGGACTTGTAGACAATTAGCATCTTTCTAAATCACGATGCAAGTTACAAAAACAAAGGGATTGAAAAGTAGAGGCTACTTCTGAAAAAATTGGGCATTGGTATGAATTGCTTATGTACATCTTTTTTATTATTATTATTATATATCATTATTTGAAGCTTAGATAGAAAATAAAATGGATCTCTCCATTGCTGATCATAGTTAATTTATCAAAAAAGTAGAGCTCTGAAAGGAATTGCTTTTTAAAACATTGTGGGTTTTCAATCCATTTTTCTTCCTTTAACAAATTGATCTGTCATTCTTGAAAGATCAGCAAAATCCCACAAAGACATAGTACTTTTTGTACAGCTTCTGAACATTATAAAATTGATTCTTTTATATGTGTGAGAGTGTGTACATTTATATGGTTTTTAATAACCTGCATTCATCTACTTACCACACTTGTTTAACCTTAAAGTAACAGCCTAGAAATTTTCCAGGATATATTCTCCAATGTTTAGTTCACTGTGTGTTGTTACTTAATTTGTTAGTTGGCGAGGTTAAATTACAGAAGTATTTGACTCACGGTCACCGTAGCTATATTATTTTAAGCTGTTTCTCTTCACCTATCAGACTGAGTAGGGTTATACTTATATACTTATATACTTATATACTTATTATATGCTTATATTATTACTTGAATGGAATTCCTGCAGTGAGAATCCAGCTGTTGAAGGAAGTAAGTGCTAAGGATGATTCAGAAGACAGTTCTTTCTCACCGTATTATGCCTAACCCATTGTCCCTTGTGGGAAAAAAAAAATAATAAAAAAATGCAATTGGATTTGTTGCTTTTCAAATTAAATAAAAAACCTGAAGTCCTGCACAGTTTGCAAAAGGAGAGGTGTTAACCGCAGTGTCCTGAGCAAATTCCATTTTGAATAATTATGTCTCGCATCCCTGTCATTCCCCCTGTAGCTTCAGCTGGATTAGCTGTTCATTTCCTGTCCCAAACCTTCGTGTAGCATTTCCGTGTGCTCTATAACAGTTTCCACATTTCACCCTAGAGCTAACTGTAATCATCTTTCTTTGTCTGTCCCCACATACAGACATAGAATAATTGTGAAACTCTTTGCAGGCTCGTACAGAAGCTAGCCAAAGGCCAACTGCATTAACTAAATTAAGATAAAATTCTAGATCCAGCACAATCTGAATTTAAAGCAGGGCATGAAATGGCTTTAGTGGCGTGTGTAATAGGTAATCTGCTCCTGACAGTGGAGGGAGTACAGACATTTATTCTCATCGCTTTGGACATATCTGAAGCATTTAACACAGTTGATCATGAGATAGTACTTTCTTGCTTGAGAGAGGTAGCAGGATCCAAAGTAATACACTAAAATGGTTGGCATTCTTCCCAGACAAACACATCCAACAAGTAGTCAGGGCAGACCGCCTTTCTGTTCTTCATTCTGTGCCCTTCAAGAATCAATTTTATTGCTAGCTTCTTTTGACATCTACTCAGCTACAGTGTGAACAGGTCAGATGGGATGCCCAAGAAGTATGCAGATCATATTTGTTTCCTTTTGTACTTTTAGACCAGTAACCATTCCACTTTCACTGTAGTGGCAGCTGATGGCAAGAAAACAGCACAGGAATGAAAATGGTTGATTGAAACTGAACCCAAACGAGACAGAGATAGTGCTAGCAAGAGGGAAATGCCAAGTCAGTGAGTTTCCAGGGCCAATATACTAGCTTCTGGAGAAAGTTATGCAGTGTTTTTTGGCCAGAACATTCCATAATTTAAGCAGCACTTCTGTATTCTGTGTTGACACTAAAGCTGCCACAGAGTGACACCTGGTAAATAAAACTGTCCGTCTTTCCTCTATGGCTAAGAGAGCCTGCCTCATCCCACTGGATGTTGAACTGGCTGCAGTGATTCATGCATTCACTGCTTCTGCCTTGAATGATAGCAACACAGTTACCTAAGCATAAAGCTCTTACTGGGGAAGGAAAGTTATTTAATACAAAAGGTTGCAGCAACTCAGACTACCATGAGCACATCAGACTGCCTTACATTGGCTTTTCAGAGAATTAGGCTTAACTTCAGTCTCCACTCTTATCTTCAAGACTCTCTGGCCTGGGCCCAAATAATCTAAAAGGCTATCTCAAGTCCCAGTGCTTGATAGCTTCACTGCTGGAAGTTCTCCAGTAGATTTCTTCACAGGAAAAATAAGGCTTATCGGTAGGAGAGAGCATACAGCAGTACAGTTTGCATCAAAGTCTCTGAGTTAATTCCCAAGGAATCTGATGACTGTGGAAATATTGCCTTATTTCTTTGTGTGATGCAGATTTCTTGGACTTGCTTCTATCTTGATAGTTACACAGAAACAGCCATAGCAGGAAAAAATAGAAAAGAAAAAGAAAAAAAAAAGTAACTTTCCAGCTTAGATATTGAATTATTCTTTCCTCTAGTCCTTGAGAAAGGATGAGAAATATATATATATATAATATTTATATGCTTCTGTGTTTGTAAAGATCCCTAGGTTCATAAACTAGTACAGTTCAAAGGAGTACAGTGAAAGTATGCCAAATTATAACTGATGAATATATAGATGGGAAATCATTATTACAAGGCCTTGCTGGATTATATAGCTAATAAGCTTTCCTTCTAAAGAACTTGCTAGGCTATTTTTAGTTCTAAATTGTCGTAAATCACAGACATGGATAACAATGCAATATCTACACTAAAACTAAATACCAAACCAATGAAATAAATGTTGACAAAGTTGTTGTTTTTTTTTTTAAATAATGTTATTCCTTATTGTTAGCCAGTAGCCAGAGATGCTGTCTACTGAAAAATAGAAACCCCTTTTTACTTGTGTACATTGCTGGATATTGATCTTGTTTTATAAAGTCTTCAAAATGCTGTGTATTTTACAAAAAAACATGTTGCACTCTTTGTTACCCCCTTACTGATGCCAGTAGTACTTCCGTTGCAAAACTTCAAAATACAGAAGGTAGTAAAATGTGTTGTGTACTTGTGCCTCTGCACGCAACTTCATAATATTGGGCTTATTTCTGGAACTCATGTTTCTCACAATTTAGTTTATTGCTGAGATTCTTTGTAATGGTTCTTGAGTCAAAAATGTGAGGGGAAAGACAGATGTTTATTTTCACAGTTTAATTGTACTAACTTGTCATATACAACAGCATTAAGTGTTAGATTGCAATGTGTTGATTAGTAGGAACTGTTATGTGATTAATCTATTTGATATAATACCTTTTCCTGTCCCAGACTCCTTGTCTACTGATACGTGTGTGCTCATGCAGATAGGCAAGGTATTGGTAAGAGAACCAGAAAGGATAAAATGTAAAAACCTAAATCTTTATGCAGAATTTGGATACCTTTCTCATGACTGTTTTAATTTGTGTTATTTAATTTCAGTAGCTTGAAAAAAAAATCTGGGTACTAGAATTTGGTAGTAAGAATAAACTCAGAATGAAATTATGAGAAACCTGTGTCAAAAAGACTCAGAAGCCTCTGATGTGGAGTCTAAACTATTATTTGCTTGCCACGTCTGCTTAAAGCATGTTCCTGGGTGCCATTTTTTTAGTTAGAAGACATTATTAGATGTAGCAAGGTTTTTTCTTTCACTTCTGTAAGGAACATATGTAACAGAATAGAAGGTGTAATATCCAAGATACAATTAACTTTCTTAAACAGAAATATATTCAGTTGTCAAGGAGTACTTTGGAGCTAAATGGGTCTGATGTCTCTTCAGTATGAAAATTTTGGCATTACTCCATTCACTTCAATAAAATTACTCTTGAATTTCATTCACAAAAATCACAAAAGCATCACACCTTTTCATCCCTCTAGAATTTCCACTAGGATGTCTTTTAATTTTAAAGCACAATATAGTCCATTCAGCCAGTGTTTTGCTGCTGTTTTCTTGCTTCGTATGTTACTGCAACTGTGTAAAAGCCGTAGCTGGGGTGGGAACGACTTCTGGTTTTGCCTTTAAGATGATACTGTACAAAGCAAATGCTGGTCTGACTCAGCTGGTCTTTCGAGTTAAATAGATGTGTAGCTATTATTTTCAAACTGTTGTTCCTGACGGTGTAAGATTATCGCAGGACTCTGGCATGTGCAGTCGAGGACTCTCAGAAGGAGCAATTTACAGGCCCTAGCAGGTACAGCAGGAAGAACATACCTGAGCTTCTTGTGGCTAGGGTAAGTCTTCTCCCGCTCAGCCACTGTGCTATCGCTGTTTCACAACAGCTGCCCGGACTTTGGCAGCGACAGAACTGGGGCTGCCCCACACCTTCGGCTGGGTTCCTGGCGGGGGAGTGGAAAGTGAAAAACACCCGCTTAGTGCCATTTAGACCTCAGTCCTTGCTCAGACTTGGTGTGTTAGGGTTATTGCCCTAGCACAGTGGCAGGTACCACTGTTGTTACCAGGCTGAACTTTCTAACATGATTTTGACAGTTCAAGCAAGAGCCACCTTCACAGCCTTGCTTTGCCTTTTCTTGAGGACTTTTATTTCTTTGCTCAAGAAAAACGTTCACACACAAAAAAAGTGAGATTAACAATAGTGAGCTAGACCTTTGTCTAATACAAAGGCTCGTACACAGCTGTCACTTCAGTGTGCTGTACGTGTGGAAGTCAGTGCAGACTAGTAGTACGTCTAGGTTCCTGGCAGGATGCTGGCTTCACTGCTCCTACAGGTATCACCACTCACACAAAAGGGGCATCTTTTGTTTTCATAAAAGGCTCTGAAACACTGCAGCTATCGTAACCAGTTTACTGACGTGCCGATTGCAACTCGGGGTTTGCAGTGGCAGCGCTGTGGGAGCAGGCTGACAAACACACCGGCTCGCCTGCCTCCGGGGTGGGGCAGAGGGACCGGGAGCTATTTATAGCTGCTGCTGCACATCGGTCAGGTTGCACAGTCACGTAGGCATTCACAGGGGCTCTGCAAGAGGCAAAGGGAAGGTTCATCAGCTCTGGATTTCTGTTTTGTTTATCTGTTCTTTTTTCACCAAGTTCCTTCCATTGAATTTTGTGGGTTTGAGGCAGACTATAAATAGATGGGTTTGTTTCTTCTAAATATATTCATCAGAGGAACAGAAGAGTGAAGAGCCACCTGGAGTTAAGATTTTAATATTTCAGTTGTTACAAACCAACTCCAAAAACAATATTTTTTTTTTCCCCCGGCAGATTTGGTGCGAAAATGTTTAGTTGAGCAGATGGAGCCACAGCTGGTAGTGTACATGTTTATCGGGATAGTTGGCATTTAGCTGCATCCAAAACTGATGTCAGGCTCAAAGATGCTAAAAAGCAGGAATGACTGGAAGCTGAGATGGTACTTCATCAGATCAGCTAGGAGCAAATGTCTTTAATTTTTAGTACTTTGGCCTTGTAAGAATAATTTTAATCCAAAGGGAAGTTAAATGTTTAAAACTAAAATTAAAAAAATATGTCAAAATAGGTAAACATTTGCTATTACTATGCTGTAATAAATAGCCTGAGGAGTGCAGAGCATAACCCAGAACGTATTGATGTTTAAGGCCTAGTTAGCAAATAACATGCGTCTGCTGATGTTTAATTATGATGTGTGCTTTGCTGGCAGATTTCAGAATCTGCGTAGTTCATATTTACCAATGTAGTCTCTTGTTTCACACATGAGAACATTCAGCTGGAAGTCTGAGAGAGGAGGGGGCACGTGAATAATAGTGAGGAACCAATGAAACAGAACAGATACGTGTAGATGATAATGATTTTACAGTTGTGTCTAATGCACACGACTACGTTTGGTGTCCCATTATGCTAGACGCTGTACGAACAGTGGGGGACAGTCCCTCTGCCAGCGAGTCTAAAGGAAGAATGCAGATTTACACACTGAAAACGTAATTTCAAAGAAGGATTTCAGCTTAAAGCTCCTTAGGACAATCTTAGGATGAGTAAGTGACAGAAGTGTACTCTTCCTGTGGCCCAGGCCATGCAGCAGTCTTATGACAATGTGTGACATTACTCTATTTAGATTAATAATATTGCATACGTTTATATCAGGGATGAATTTGGACCCCTGATTTCAATGGAATTTCTGGAATTAGTTTTTTAAAAGGATGAACAGTTTCATAACTATTTTTGTCTTCCCTGTATGATTATTTTTCCCAGTACAATTGTTCTTCCTGTACAACTTTCTCCCAAATATTGTAGATGCGTCTTGGGACCTTGAAGAAAAACGGAGTGTGTTTCTTTCATCTCCATAATGCACAGCATTTCACAGCACTGGCATGGTAGAGAGCTGTTCCAGTGGCATTCCCATACAGATGGAGTAACATAGAGGAAGTGAGATTTATTAATGTATATTTCTACCCTGTAGGCGGCAAAGAATTTTTGCCTCATTTTTGGCTTGTGATGTTCTGAAGCAGACTCTTTCCTTTGTTGTCATGGCACAGGTAGCAGGGAAAAATATATCTCTGGGCATATAAAATGGATGCATTGTAAATGACAATCTAAGGGCAACCAAACTGCTTTACTAGATGACCAGTGATGCCTGTCACCTCTTTGCCGGTGGGTTGTGAATGCACAGTGTACTGAAATGTAACGGTGCCTTCAACAACAAGATAACAGCATGTGGCACTGTGCAAACTCTGAGCAATTCTGCTTACCTTAGGGCATCCTTGGAGTCTACTATAATACAGAAAGCCCCCCTCAGCTGTCATCTCCTGGGGCCTGTTCCGATTTCCATTATAGTCCAGCCTGGGAAACATGAAAAAGTGCCAGAAAGGCATCCTAATTTTTCACTGAACTGAGCTTCTTAAAAATGTAAGCTTGTACAGAATTCAAGTGCCGTGTTTCTTCCTTGTTGGAAAGTTGCATAATAAAATAATTATGTAGCAGCATTTAAAGATGTTTTGATCATAGACTGTACCTGAAAACAAATTAGTCAAGCATTCAAATTGGCGATGTCTCTTTTTAAAGCACAGTGATGTCTACTTCTAAAGCACATATGCACTCCAGTGCTCTTACCCAATGGCAGGGCAATAGCATAAAATGAAGTTATAATTATGCAAGCTTAATGATGGTGAAACAATAGTACTTTATGAGATAAACAGCCATGGTGTTCTAGAAAGCAATGGGTTTGTTACACATACTTGGCTCGTGCTAATTCCACAGGATGGAAAATAGAGTTTCAGTAATAGGGTGTGCGGAGACATGTGGAAGCCCTTACAGACGGGATTATCTCCTAGCTATGTGCAGATTCTGCTGGGGACATACGAGTCAGTAAGCTTACTCTTATCTCACCTTTTATCTTTTTAATGCTGTCTCAGGCTTTACTAATTGTGTTGGGCCATACTGTCTCCATCCAGAGCGCTAACCATTACAAGTATGCAAGCTTTGGTCAAAAAATATTTTTAGACTGGCATTTATGCAGTTTAGTGTATTACAGATAAATTTGATAACTGGAAAGGGTATGCTGCTTTTTTTTTTTTTTTGTAATTTTTCAAGTTGAGCTTTATGTTGATTTTTCAAGAACATATAGCCATTGTAGCACCTAATTATGAAAATTATATCATATGACATGTAATTATAATGAAAATTTAGGGGATGTGTTCTTACCTTGTGTAATGAACTTGGATAAATGGACTAATGGCTGCACTCCTTTTAAAAGAGCTAATATAACTGGTCTTCATCCCCAGGGTATAGTACAGAAATAAAAAGCTCATCTTTTGGAACTCCTTTTTCAATGGGGAAACTTACAACATACGTACATTTTCACTAAAATTAATACATAATTTTACTAAAATGTCACTATATTAAAAACACACTTGCTCTTAATTTCTGGTGAAACCCAGCATTTAATGAACTAGCATTTTTTAAGGGCAGGTGTGAAAAAAAAGGAGTTTTCTAATCTCATCTGCATCTCTTTATTTTCATGGCAGATCATGGAATACATTTAACTGAGATTTAGCAGGTGGACTTCATGCTAAATCCAGGTGCAGTTTTCACTAACAACTGGTGGCAAATATTGAAGTATAAACAGATAAGAAAATATATATATGATATTTAGGATTATAACTTTCTTCATGCAAGTTTTTGTCTGCAGTATGCCAGCAGGATTTAGCCTTTTCAATAAGGTATCAGACTCAGAAGTGTGTTCCAAAATGGTGGGTAACAGAGACAATAACAGGTATTGAAATTAGGAAAATGATCATATTTCACTTGTGCTCTCTATATAAGTGGAAATACTGGACTGCTAGTGAGAAAAACGGACTGGAGTGGTAGAAAGTTCAGCTGTTACGAACAGAGAAACAATAAAAGTCCTTGCATAATCTGTTATGATTAGGACCTGAAAATTAAAATTTAATATAGCAATGCATAAAGAAATGAATATGTATGTGTTCTGAGGAAGAAAATGTTTTGCATAAGAATTGTTATTGCAAGGGATGTTGTAGTCCTAGCAAAGACATAGGAATTTATTTTACTTTTACAAACATACTGATTCAGGGCTGGATGGGATCCACCCAAGGGTATTCAGGGAGCCTGGCAGAGGAGCTTGCCAAGACCCTCTTCTCCATCATCTGTCAAGAGTCCTGGCTATCTGGGAGGTCCCAGTTGAGTGGAAGTTAGCCAATGTGCCACCCATCTCCAAGAAGGGCAGCAAAAGGATCTGGGGAGCTACAGGCCTGTCAGCCTGACCTCAGTGTGGGGGAAGGTTATGGAGCAGATTATCCTGAGTGGCACCATGCAGCAAATTGGGGACAACCAGGGGATCAGGCCCAGCCAGCAGGGGGTTATGAAAGGCAGGTCCTGCTTGAGTAACCTGATCTCCTATGACAAGGTGACCTGCTTAGTGGATGAGGGAAGGGCTGTGAATGCTCTCTACTTGGACCTTAGCAAAGCCTTTGACACCGTTTCCCACAGCATTCTCCTGGGGAAACTGGCTGCTCATGGCTTGGACGTGTGTACTCTATGCTGGATAAAAATCTGGCTGGATGGCCAAGCCTGAAGAGTGGTGGTGAATGGAGTTAACTCCAGGTCACAAGTAGTGTTCCCCAGGGGAACACCCCCAGTACCGGGGCCAGTTCTGTTTAATGTCTTTATTGATAATCTGGATGAGGGGATCGAGTGCACCCTCAGTAAGTTTGCAGATGACACAGTGTTGCGGAGAGCAGGGTAGTGTTGATCTGCTGGAGGGCAGGAAGGCTCTGCAAGGGGGTCTGGACAGGCTGGACCGATGGGCCAAGGCCGATTCTATGAAGTTCAACAAGGAGAAGCTTCAGGTCCTGCCCTTGGGTCACAACAACCCCAGGCAGCGCTACAGGCTTGGGGAAGGGTGGCTGGGAAGCTGCCGGGGGCGGGGGGGAAAGGACCTGGGGGTGCTGGTCGACAGCCGGCTGAACATGAGCCAGCAGTGTGCCCGGATGGCCGAGGGGGCCGACAGCATCCTGGCTTGTGTCAGACACAGTGTGGCCAGCAGGACCAGGGCAGTGACTGTCCCCCCGTACTGGGCACTGGTGAGGCTGCACCTTGACTCCTGGGTTCAGGTTTGGACCCCTCACCTCAGGAGGGACCCAAAGAGGGGCTGGAGTGTGTCCAGAGAAGGTCAACAAAACTGGTGAAGGGTCTAGAGAATGAGTCTTCTAAGGAGCAGCTGAGGCACCTGGGATTGTTCAGTCTGGAGAAGAGGAGACTTAGGGGATCTTATTGCTCTCTACCACTACCTGAAAGGGAGTTGTAGAAAGGTGGGGTTAGGTCTCATCTCCCAGATAACTAGTGACAGAAGAAGAAATGACCTCAAGTTACTCCAGGGGAGGTTTAGGTTGGATATTAGGAAACATTTCTTCACTGAAAGGGTGCTGAAGCATTGGAACAGGCTGCCCAGGGAGGTGTTGGAATCATCATCCCTGGAGGTGTGTAAAAATCATGTAGATGTGGTGCTTAGGGACATGGTTTAGTGGTGGACTTGGCAGTCCTGGGTTAATGGTTGGACTTGATGATCTCAAAAGTCTTTTCCAACCTAAATGGTTCTATGATTCTGTGATACACTTGACTTACCATTGCAATGGGGACATTAATGATACAACAATGGGCTATACATGGGAATAAACAGTGAAAGTCAATGGATAAAGGAAACCAGCCGGCTAATTAAAAGTCTTAACATGTATCTGAACATGTTGCCAGTGAAACAGAGACTGCACGTTTTTCTCCTGTTCCTTGAACCTTGAGATTCTATTGTCTCCATATCCTTTGGTTTGAAGCAATCAGGGTTTGGGTGTACTGCTTTTGAATGCTGGAGGTACAGGCAAGCGCAGATCAGAGTTGCTGTGTACTGTTGCCTTCACATTTTGACTCGCTTATGAAGGCCAGCCTGTGGCTAGTTTGCAGTGTGCTTGCTTGTGTTTTGGGAAGACAAAGTCATAGGTAGTTTTAGTCAATTTGATCTCTCATATTACCATTTTGTCCGTTTATTGTAGTTTGTTCATTCCTCATCACTTGTCTCTGCCGAATCAAAACAACTTGTTCATCTCCTTTTACATATTCTGTAGAACAAATAGGCATTGATAACAGAAAAACGAAAAATCTTTGCTGTGTTTATTTTTGTTGTACAAAAAGAATTAAGTAATTTAAAAGATATTTTAGGTTGGTGTTCCTCTGTCTTGTTTGTTTGTTTGTTTGTTTTATTATATTTATTTCTGGTCCTGGTCATTCATTTTAGACTAATGAACGTTGATTTTTCTCATAATAATTTTATTGGACTGAATTTCAAACACAGTATCTCTTGCTGTTGTTGTGCATGTCAGCAGACTCAGGTGTAATGTTAAATATATCCATCTACATAAAATGAAAGGTTAATGGTTGTTTGAGTAAGTTGGGACAAAAATGAAGGCAGCTTCTTCTGCACCCTGGTTATCATAGTTTGCTTTGTTTTAATAACAAAGATTTCCGTAATAATAAACAGCCCTTTCACAACCTACCAATTGTGGTGTGATGGATTCATTCATTTGCAGATTCTGGAACCAGCTGCTCCTATCTACTGCTGCTGCAATTAGAAAACCAGTCTGTTAAAATGTAATGAATTTAATAAATCTCATGCTTTCACATTTATGTATTTATTCTCCACTAGTCATGGTAGAACCTATAGCTAATACATTTTTTTCAAAAGCTAAATAGTAATAATAATAAATAAATCAGAAGGGTGCCTTGTATTACAAAGCAAGTCTTTTTCATGGTTGTCATCTCTGGGAGAAGAAAAATTGCTGGTGGGTGTAGAGAGGCAAGGATAGTCTCACTGCCTCACATGCTGTTGCTAAATACAATAGCAGTAATAGTCTTATCTTTTCAGAAATGTTCTTATTAAATAGACACAGTTAGGTCAGTGAATGACCTTTTTTGGCTACTGCAATAATTACATTATGTTTTCACAGGAGATATGCCTTGTAGGGTTCATGTCTTAAGTACAGGAAAATCCCTAGGAAAATGTGATGTACTGATCATTTTCTAATCTTCATATGCGTCATAAATAAGGGTAAGAATTATTATCCAGTGTTGCAGTAGATATTTCTGATGGAGAGACATCAAGTGTTACTGAAGATATGAAAGGAAATAATTGGCAGACTGTAGAAAAGAAGCCAAACATCTCCACTCCAAGTTTTGTTCCTTAACCGTTTATTTAATCATACTGATTACTTTGTAGCTAATTTATTATGTAATTACTTTTTCTTCTATCTGGTTAAACTACACACATAGACTGTGTTCACCTAACTGTTAGAAACGGGAGGGCAATCTGGCTGATACATGGTTTGTGTTTTGAGTAGACACCTGGAAATACCATACATTTTCTTTCAGCAAAAATCTCTTCATCTCTACTCCTATTTTCCTTTCTTAATTGTATTCTCTATCTTTTTTCTTACCTATTCTGAATCGTCTATCCATTTTATCCTTTAAATAGTGAATCAAGAGCCACCTGGCAGCCAAGACCAGGTGAAGATCAGGAAGGAAAAAGTTATGTGCACAGCCAAAGCAGCATTATCCTCTCTGTCACTGCATTGATGTTGGCAGATGTTTGTTCTACTTATAGAGCAGATTCTCCAAGGGAAACTCTCAGAGCCTGAACAGACTTCAGGAGCATCCTGGCCACTTCTGTTCTGCAGCTGGCATGCTGTGCAGAAAAAGGGAATTGTAATTTGCCTGGATATATTCCACCTGTCTGCACCATTGGAAAAGCCTGCGTTGCAATAACCCAAGGCAGTAAGAAGCGAAAAGGAGTGAGACTGCATTCATTTCTTTGGGGTGTGTTACTTTAAACTTGCCTTCTGCAGAACTATCAGTGAGTTTTCCAGAAAGCAGCTTTGTAAGAATACCTCGTTTTGGGTGATATCACATACCACAGGGGTTTGGATCTCATAAAGGAGACAGAATTCAGATTTTGCGTTATACTGCTTCCTTCATTTCCTTTCACTCCCATTGTCACTTCTGCCTCCTACCCCTTCACCACAGCACTTTCAGCGTCAGGCTTCCTAGGTAACAGTTCTCTCCCACTCAGATTTCTCTCCTACCTGAAAGATTGTTCAGTGATTCCTCCCTAAACATTTTAGGGATGTTAGATAGATGCATTTTGCCTCACTTAAGTGAGGAGAAATGAAAATACTTAGCTTATTTAGCAAGAGAAAGGCAGGAAATGCTCAGAAGTTAACAATGCATACATCTAATTCTAGAACAATCTTCCAGTCAAAAAAGAAGCAAGCCCCCTGGTATCTTGCATCTTGATATCCTGACCACGTAATGTTACCTACAATGTCGTTAACAGAGCATTAAGTGTTGTGACCCAGCGATCTCTTTCCAGTCATGGAAGTGTGATGATTTGGCAGATAGGATTTATTTACTGACTCCAAGAAATTCCAAAATTGGAACAACCTATTACCAAATCCAGGAAAGACAGAAAGGATATAGGAAGTGTCAGGGAAACAGACATTTATCCAGATTATCTTAGCCTGTTCTTTAGGAACTTCCCAAATCAGAATGCATAAATCAAGCTGTGACTCTTCATAGGAGTGGTATATTTTAAAATGTTTATCCATTGTGATCAGAAGTGTCAATATTGCCTGGATTTTAGAATACATTAAAGAAAATAAAAATCTATTTTTAATTCAATGTCCAGCATTTTAAAGGATATCATTTATGATGAACTTCATTATTAATAAGCATTTTATTGGTCAGGCTACGTGAATATGATAGTAAGGAAGGCAAATTCATGCCTCTGTCAAAAAGAATATAAAAATGCTCACTCTGTAGAAACTAGATGGTTGCAATAGAAGTTTAGGAGGCTTCTCACGAAATAAAAGACAGGGTGGAGAAACTCAGAGTCCTGGTGCGTTGAAGTCTTGTATCAGCAGCAATCAGGAGATAAGACGGTTTTGGTTATTTTGAAGCAGTGTCTGGTTCAACTTTTTTTGAACAGGCATTTTAGCTTCTCAGTACTTGCAGCCTCTATAAGAAATTTAACTTGGATATCCAATTTTTCATATTTTTTTATGAACTGTTTCAGCCCTTGCACTTGAGCTTTGTCCCATAAGTAACCATAATTGTAGTTGTCTTCTGTCCATGTTAATTTTAGCTGAGTATACAAGTGTTGCCACTGTTCTGGGGCTCTGAGGTATGATCTCAGCTGTTCCTCAGTCTAAGCTCTCCAGCTGAAACACTTGCTCCTTCCAAAGAGGCAGACAAGCTCCATTCCAGAAATGGAAAATTATCTGATATGAGTGTCCTCATTTTTTCTTCCTTTATTCCTGTTTAGTTTTAAGAAGGAGAGAGAGTCTTTGTCAGTTTAAGAGTTAAGAAGACTGGAGAAAGGCAAACCCAAATTAGTAATAATAATGAGAAAAGACCAAAGCCCTGGAATTAGTGTCAAATAAGTCTTTTTACCAGATATTTTGCAAGAGAATAAAAAAGAGAATCTGAGCAGAATGGATGGTCCTTAGCTGGCAGAGGAAACCAGGGCTTGCCAGGGGAAATAGATTTGCAGGGGGAGGATAGTACATATGCCTCAAGGATCACTTTCACATAAATTTAAGCTTGAGATAACACAATCAATTTACATTTGGTATGACATAATTGAAAATAAAAGTTTAAGAATATCTCTGTTAAAGGATTCTATTTCCTTTAACCCCAAACTGAAATAAACTCAGTATATCTATATTCTTATGAGGAAGATCTTAAATGTCCCTTGGGGTTTTTTCCCCCTTCCCAGCATTAGAGTAGTATATTTAATTGCCTTTTTCTGTGCTCTCTAATTCTTTTCTTCATTTAAAGTCTATTTACTCCATAGATAATTTTTATTGGCCTTCACAGCAAAATAACTTTATTCCCAACAATATCCTGAGAACATTATGCTTAAATATCAGAGGGCTGCAGTCATAATAAGGGAAGTTTTTTCTGATATGCAGCCATCCATCCTTCCTATACAAATGTAGCAATTTAAGGGATGGAACAATATGATTGCTTCTTCAAATGTTTGCATTATGTGCAGAACTAATAGTGCAGAAGTTTTAAACAATTTTGGATTTGGTGTTGTATGCGGACCTGCATGATAAGAAGGGAGACTGAGTACTCCTCATTTGTAGAAGAGCTTGGTGGAGGAAGACAAGGAACATGCACTTTCTGCTGCAAAGGAGTTATGCATTTCATGGAGTGCCACAGACAGCTGATATATGTGTGTCACTTTTTCAATTCAATAATCCAAACTTTTAAAAAGCCTTTGTGGCTCTTCTTTGTCCTAGTCACATTTCTTGTACTGCAGAAACCTTGTTTGGGATGTTGCAGCTATGACCAGTCCCTGTTTCTTGAGGCTGAAGAGGGAATGATAGTCAGAGTTAAGAGAAGTTTAGCAAATTTTTATTTCATTCCTCATAACATTCTGGGGACATTGAGGAGGAAGGGTGTAGAGCACTTAATTACAAGGGAATAACCAGATCTGTGTAAGTGTTTAGTTTGTTCAGTTTGTGACTCATGTCTGCTGTGTGCCAACAACTGAAGACTCATCTTGCAAGAGCTGACCTGGTATTTTAATGGTTGAGCTTTTCCCTGTGAGAAGCATAGAACAAAGAATTTTGAAAATTTAATTCCTTCTTGAGTATCTTCTATTTGCCTCAAGAAGAAAGATGAGAGAATTTTAAGATTGGTCTGAATCTTTAAATGAACTCAGTCAAGCAGTTCTCAGGGGTGGTAAGACAGGGTTTTCTTATATGCCATGTATACTGAATTAATAAAACGATAGCCTGCTACTTCAGGAACGTTCCTGTGTCTGTACTTATTCCCTTCCAAGTCTGAATGTCAGTTATGACTTTCGATTTCTTCAGGTTACTCAGAATAAAAAAACGTAAGACACTGACTGCGGAAGGGTAATTTCACATTATAAAAATTCGTAGTGTTGATTTAATAAAACTTGCTGGGTAGAATATTTTACCTATTGCATTGAACTCAAAACATTATTGACAGTAACAATTATGGGGCTGTATTATGATTTCAGGACTTCGTTGCATATCTTGTCAGGGGCAGAGCATGTCATGCTGCTGGAATCTGTTGGCTACCCCATGGCACAGAGGTCAGCCCCTGCAGGTTTGATTAGACCTTAAAAAAACCAACACTAAACCCCTCAAAATTTCCAGTCATATCCTCTGGGAGTTTGTCATGAGAACTTAGACAACTCATTCCATGTTTTCTTCAACAATATTTTCAAACCATATTTAAAGTATTGTGCCTGATGCAATTCCACATGTAAAAAAACCTGCATAGTTAGGGAGAATGAAATGAACAAGAGAATTAATTTGATCACATATTTGTGGAGTGTAAACCCAGGAATCCCAC
The DNA here is from genome assembly GCF_015220075.1 of Falco rusticolus. Classification (NCBI taxonomy): domain Eukaryota; kingdom Metazoa; phylum Chordata; class Aves; order Falconiformes; family Falconidae; genus Falco; species Falco rusticolus. Next base: position 88,120,358 of record NC_051192.1, on the reverse strand, counting down.
AGGTATGTTTAAGGTACAGGACTAACCCAGAAGATTTTCATGTCATGTATCTGTTCTTATAACCAATACTTGTGTTGACGAGCATTTATGTCTGTATACATCACTTTGTGGCTATTGTAAAAGAATCTTTCTTAGTGTAACTTCAGCTGAGTGGAATCAATGAGATATTGTTTAAACCAAGATGACTCTTTATAAGCGATTTCTAAAACCAGTTTGGATTTGTTTGTTTGTTTTTTCTTCCCCCCCACCCCCACCCCCACCCCGTTTTTGGGGGTTTTGTTTTGTTTTTTTGATTTGGGTTAGGTTGTTGTTGTTGTTTGGTTTTTTTTCCATTGCGATTTTTGTGTCTTGAAACACAATGAGATACCTTAATAACATGCAGAGATGAAATTTTCAAAATAATTACAAACCTGCCTGTGGGAGCAGGAATAATCCCTTAATGTGATATACATAATTTCAAGCATCTAGGACCTCATACAGACAGATATTAAGACCTGAAATGGATAAATATGAGACTTATCTATGAATCCCTAAGTATACGTAGGATTCTTGTAGAATTGACTGCCTACAGAGTAGATCTTGCCAAAGTAAGAGTAGTATGCCCAAGTTATACAGGAAATAACACAGAATCTCTCATGACTTAGGTAGGATTTATAGATCCGAAACTATTTCACGAAAAGTTAATAGTTATCTTTGTAGGATTTCTGGTTTCCTTTCTTCTCAAGAATTTGTATGTAAAAATGCCTCCAAGACTCCACTGTTAGTCCTTCCAAGGCCTGAGGCTTGAAAGGGAGAGCTAAGGAAGGACAAACCACATGAAAATTTAACTCGAAGTTAATGTGGCAACAGGCGTATTCATTTCTATATGGATTCCTTCCGTACTGTGTGCTCTGCAGCATGTGTGAGACTGATGAGTTTGCAAGGAACAGACTCTGAAAGGAAGAATGCATCAGAGCTCAGAAATGCTGGGCAGAGATCCTTCCGCGAAGTGCCCTTGGCATCCATGTATAAACCCAGCATAACTGAGAATTTGCCTCAGCAGTTTGCCTAATATTTATTACAGGTAGTTAAAATACAGTTTTTAATCCTTTGTCAGCAAAGGATTCAAATATAAAGGACAAATGTATCTGCTTTGTGTTCATTCATCTTAAATGTACTGAGAGGATGGGAATGTAGTGGAACAGATTTAAAGCAGGCAGTTGGCTATAGGTCGGTTATTTAGTTTGGACTTGATACCACAAAATACCTATTTTTAACAAAATAGGTAAGAAAAAGTCTGCATATTCCTGATTCTCATTGACTTTATTTGGCTAAATGTTTAAGCACAGGCTTTCAGAATTTACAGAAATGAAGCTTGTCAAGGTATTCAGTGACAGGTGGGCTGGTTAAAAATATGTTTACCTCTCCTACCTATTTCTTGCATCAGATTAAACAACTCCACAACCAGAAAATGAAAACATTTATTTAGAATGGGATAACTTCTAAATGTATGATTTATTTCCTATCAGTGCTATCCTTCAGGAAGAAAATGGCAACGAAGAAAAAAAAAATTAAAAGCAGAAAACCCTTTCTCTGGCTTGTGGCTCATTTCAGGTAAATGATTGATTCATGGTAGCTCAGAATCAAATCTAGTATAACCCAGAGTTGTATCAGGGTGAATTTGGCTGTAAAGTATTGCTCATTCCTGGAAGCACCAGTAGCAAAGCACTTATTCAACAAACAACCTCTGTGATACTTTGTATTAGAATTTGCATTTCACCGAATGTAACAAGGTTTATGTAGGGAAAAAAAAATAAATAAATAAAGTGGTTTGGAGTTTATGTATTTATACATTCATTTACTTTTTGCCCACACTAACGTGTGAGAGAGAGTCAGTGTAAATCATCTTTCTCTTTGTGTATTCAGTCCCAATTCATTGTTGAAATACAGAACTAAAGCTGCTTTTTGGAGCAGCCCATACTTTAGCATATTGAAGACCTTCAGAAATTAAAGATTTTGAAAATGTAATCTCTTCCAGGAGGCAGGGCGTGAAGGAATGTTGCCAGACATTCATCTTGTTAAAGAATGACTGAATGACTTATAAAATAGCATTCAGACTGATTTCATTGTTGAGGCTGGAGCAGATCACATTCTGAATTTATTGCACATTGGGCTAGATTAATCTGCAGGCCAGCATTTTCCAGCTACAAGCTTTGCTGATTCCACCGTCTTTCATCTCTCTTCCCCCCTCTTCCATTACCCCTTCCCCCTTCCCCTTCCTCCTTCCCTTTCCCCCCATAATTTTTTTTTTTTCTCTTCAGCTTCAAAAAAAAGTGGATTACTTTTGATTTAGTTCAAAGAGGTAATGGAAGTCACATTTTCTTTCTAAGCTTCCTGCTAGTAATGGGCAGTGCTTGGATAGATCTTTGGGTTTATTCAAACCCTGCACTTGCCCCAGTAGGTGATGGGGAGTGTGTGTGAGTTCAGTTCAGTGTGCCGTTGAAAAGTAGGTTGTAGTTTTCAGGAGCAGTAAAGTTTTGATGTGGGTGGGTCCTGACTTGGAGCTTTGAGTTATCATATGGCACATCACTCATTAGTGATTAAACCTCAAAGGCTTCAAAACAGTGACCATTTCATAGAAGATAAAGAATATACTTGCACCCCTTCAACTTTAATTGTACCTTCAATCCTGATTTCTTGTCTTTTTAAAAAATATGTCTTTAGAAAGCTTCTGTCTCACTTTGTCCATTTATGCTGTCTGAAATGAGATCCTACCCACCCCCCAACCCCCAAGAAAAAGCTCTTCAACTTTCACATGGAAAAATGCTGAAATTTAAGAGCTACAAAAAGGTTTTCAACTTTATCATATGAATACAAAGAATCTTCATCCTCTAAAAAAAACATGTTCTCCTTTCCATTTGTCAAAGTACATGAACCTGCTTTCCAGAAAGCGTATACCTGATGGTAGACATCAGAAAACTAGTAAGAAACTATGTGTCTTTTCGTAACAGTAAATGTACAGTGTTTACTAGAGTTGACTAGCATGACATTGCATTTGCACTTAGAATGTGGACATGCCTAGAAAAACTTAATAAAGTTTACACATGTAATGTCAGTGCAGATATTTTAACTGTGATACCTTGACATTTACACATTTCCTTCTCTTAGAGTCTTGCTTGCAATATTGGAAGCTCAGAGAAATCCTGAAAAGCTTTTGTATTTGGGGTGTTTAAGTAAAGTGAGGATGCAGTACTGCATTTGTATTTGTATTTGTATGGTAAAAAACCCCTGGTTTTGTTTTCCCAGTGTTGTGCTGTGCCCTAGATGTCATCCTGAGATAAGGACTAGGAGCAGTAGTTTAATCCCCTCCATGTTGCCATGCAAACAACTCCATTCTGATCTAAGAGCACACATGCCTTCAGTGTTTCACCAGAAGGCGGCAGGGAACAGGAGCATGGCCCGCTTGGCAGCCCAGGATCTGGGGCTCCCGTTCCTGCCCCTCTGTTTGCATGTGGAGGCAGCCAGGCCACTGAACTGCAGCGTGCTCAAAAACCTGATCGAGTATTTCCCTCCTTCGTTGCGCTCCTCTTTTTCATCTGTCTATGCTACAGAGTGAAAACAAAGCATTTGTTCAGAAGTTTTGGCAGATGTGAAAATCCAGATATTTCACCCCAGCCTGTTAGCCTGGAAAGAGGGAGGGAGGCGGTGATCAACAGGGGTGTCAGAGCCACAGTGCTCCTTAGGAGGATTGCTGGGGCATTTCCAGATTTCTCTTTGTTTAAAACTATGTTGGCATTTGAAATCCAGCTAATGTGAAATGAATTCATAAAAAGATAGCTTGAAGTGCTTCCCTTGTTAAGGGTTAATTATTATGCATCCTTCCTTGCACCATATGGTGGACTTTTTTTTGGTCTAAAATACCTCTCCTTTCAACAGCCCTGCAGATTAGAAACTAAAGCTCATTAACTAACAAACACTATCATTTTTGCTTGCAATTTACATTGTTTTATATAACTTTACATACACTTGATTCATTGTCAAGTATAACTAGATCCAGTAAATGAAAATTGGTATTTATTTTTAATACTGCTTTTTTAAAAAACAAGGTGTTTTTTTCCTTTTTCTATACTCCCTGTACTAAGAAGAAAGGTTTTCTTTCTGTACCTAATTGCTGTGTTTACAATTAAGTATGATCAAGGACATATATACTCAAATGACAAAAGTTTAACTTGTTGCTGCAGGATCAATGCCAAGCATCTCCCAAATAAAACTGGTTTTATGAAGCCAAAGCTGCATTAAACGTATTTTGTTTCATGATAATCCTAGCCTAGATGTGGGTACAGATAGAACCAAGATAGACCAAAGTCAGTTAGCCTTATAGTTGCTTAAGCATTGCAAGTGCAGCTCTTTTCTTTTGGCTAAAATATTTTCAGACTGATGGGATTTCTGCGTTCTTACATAGTGGTTTGTAGAAGAGGAAAACTGGGCTTTTGAAATAAAATACTAATCTTCTGTATTAAGTCAGAAGTGAAAGGGTGGAATGTTTTGGGTTTTTTTAATGACCGACATACATATGCATATTTATTTTTACCACACTTGCATCAAAATAACCAAGAATAGTAAGTTGAAATTTTGGCAGGGAAACAGTGATTATTGATTTATTGCATCTTTGATGGAGGTATGCCTTATTGAATATTATGTAGATGTTCATAAACATCCATGTTGATAAATTCTGGCAAACATAGGATAATGGAAATTTTTAAATATTGCACATATGTTACCATGTTGATATAATACTAAACACACTTTAGGAGCTACTGGAAACAACAATTACTGTATTATTAAATTATTTATTCCATTGCTGTTGCCGTTACTGGTAATATCACTGTCTGGATACACTACTGATGTTATTGATTATTAATGGTAGAGTAAGAAAGGCAGTTCTGCCAGTACATTTTAAATATTCAGAGAAATGGAATATGAATTCTCATAGCATACTTGTGGTACACAGTTTTGGAAAGCATGCCTTTATTGGAACTAGCCTTAAATGATCCTTTATCCCATTTGCTGTGCCATTTTCATATTTTTCTAGATATTTTTTATGCTTTTTCTGCTGGTGAGCCATCTTTTTGTGGCTTGTTGTTCAAAGAATCTTTACTCCAAGATCTGTGATAAGACCTGTTACACTGAAAATTATTTGTGATGTCACAAATCAACTTTATGTTTTCCTGCAGGACTGAGTCCTGCTAACCAAGATAGAAATAGAGGTAGCCTATCGTGTTTCATACAGCTATTTCTGATGAAGGAAGAGAATGGCAAGGAGTAATGTATAAAGCAAGGGGAAGTAGATATAATTCTGTATTTTTCTGCTATGAATATGCCTTATTAAATCCATGGCATCACTGGCTTTTTCACCTTATTTTTGGAAGTATACTTAAAATTATCTCTCATCTGCAGGGCCATATAAAACTTAGCTACCAAACTAGCTGAAAGACAGTGTCATTATCAGGGATTTTTTTTTTTTTTTTGCATACTGTTTTTTCTTGTCTTTTAGAATAGTGTTGAAAGGCTCCCATCAGATTTCAGACTGACTTCATTAGTCATTAGATACACATATAAAAATGCATTCTCTAACCCAAAAAGCTTTTACTCTAAGTAATAATGGCATGCTTTGCCAAGGACAAGGTGAAATGCTAATGTCCTGTTTACCACTTGTTCCAACGTACTGCCTGGTGAAGTAGACAAATGTCCTTACTCTGAAGGACAGCTTTATGATTCTAATTTCTGGAACTTCCTGAGTAATTAGGACATGCTCATTTATTATGCCAATTTACAATGGTTCTGTCTGGAAAACAATAGGAATTCTTCAAATTTCTTTCCACCGTTTAAGATTAAAATCTTTATCTGGTGGTTCAACACACATTTCCCATGTCGTCTTTCCTAAATCTCTGCCATAAACATAGAGCTTTTATTACACATGACAGAGAAAACATCATACAGCTATTGAACTTTAGATTAGGAAAAGCAGTCAAAAGTTAGTTGAGTGTCTGCAGGTTTATTTGAGGTGGATTTGATGTATGTCTTGAGTTACATTTCTGGGACATTAAAAAGTTTGATTGTGATCTAGAGTAGTTAAAATATCACTTCTCTAGAAGACTGATGAAATACACATTTAACCAGACTTCAGGTTAAAAACCCTACAGTAAAAGCCAGGAAAATATATTTGTACTTTCTAAACAATTCATTATGGCTAGTCATTTTTTATTGTTGTGGTCTTTTAAAGAAACGGTTCTAATATTAGGAATAGTTCTAATATTAAAATAGTAGAAATAATTACCAGGGAAATATTCTCATGACAATGAGAACTTCACTGAAAACACATATATTGCAAAGGATTGAATGGTATTCTTGCTTTTTGTTGTTGGATTGGGTTTTTTTTTTGAGGGGGAGCTAAAGCCAAAAAATAAATAAGCAAATAAAACAAATAAATTACTACTAGACATTTTTGTTTATGTATTTGTAGTTAGGTTATTTATTCCTGTATTTTAAAGATAAAATTATTTTTATCAAAGATACAGAATATTCATTACATACATTATATAGGTGTTATATATTCCAAGTTACATAGTGACAATAAAGTTATTATTTATAAGTTATAACATATAATATATGTTACAATATATTATATATAATATATAATATGTAATATAAGTTTATTATTAGTTATAAAAATGTTAGAATAGAGATTTGTTGCTATGTAATTATCTTAAATAGTGCTGATTTTTTAATCTTAGAATTATCAGTCATTTGACTTAGTGCAGAATTCTCTATTCAAATACCATGGTATGTCAATGTGTACATACGTAACAGATGTGTGCCTTATTAAACAAACATACTGAGTTATTTCTGAAGAGGTTTAGTTTATATTACTGTTTGGATTTTTCTTAACTTTTATTGTAATGAAGAAAAATAATGTTGTGTGTAACATCAGAACGTGCACTTAAATTTTGGTCTGAATTAGTCATTCAAGGAAGTTGTGTAACTGGGCTTAATTTTGTTCACTGTGCAGAAAAATTAAACAATTTACAGATGTAATACCTAAATAGAAATTAAGTTATATCATTCCCTAATATTCTAATGATTTGTGCCAGCTAAAAAACGAACCTTATATCCCCATGGCAAAGGTCTGTATTAAAAAAAAACCAAAGAGCAGGAAATGTATCCCTTAAGTTGTCACTTTTAAAATAAATAACAGCAGCCACTTTTTCTTCTGCCTCAGAAAGTTTCTTCTGTATCAGGTGGCTGGATCTCAAGACCAAGATTTATTTTTGGTGAGTAAAGAGGGTTGTAATGACTGTAACTAAGGGAAGGTATTACATACATGGCTGTGACATGGGAATGTCTGGGCATCTCACCCATTCCCTTGCTGATTCCCGAGTTACTCCAGCTCAGTGCCCACTTGTCCTTTCCTTTACAGGGTAATTCTCACAGACAGTACTAGCAGTTGCTGAAACCTACTGTAAGTTTTCTCTGCAATGCAGGACTTGTAGTGATTTTCCTATGAAGTTGCTTTAACCTGTAAAAGGAAACAGCAAGAATAAATGGGTGTAATTAATAAGTAAAAAACGAGCATTTAATATTCAGCATTGTGTAAGCTAAAATCATACAGGTAGTAAATGTTAGAATGACATTTATGAGACAGCTTGCTTGGAGTGGCAGGAGCATTTTCTCCTTGAGCTGTGGCCAAGCCCTAGATATACAGAGGAGAAACCTATCTGAAAGAGATACACAGGGAGCTCACGATCTTGTTTTCCTGCATTTTGTTAGCATATATCACTAGATTGATGGTTACACTTGAACAGACCCAGCTTTTAGCAGAAACAGCACTGTGAATCGAGTGCCCTGAATTCTCCTCTCACCTTGTTTTAGAAGGGCATGCCTTAATGAAGGAGTAAGGAAATCAAATATTTGAGGAAATAAATGCTGTTAATTCCAGTGTGAAATATCTGTTAGGCTGTTGTTCAGTGGTTTGTTTCGCTTTGGTTTATCCCATATGCTAGCCTCACCAATGAGTTACATTACATACAACTCGTTTGTGGCAAGCTTTGGCCAACTGAGTTTGGAATTGCACAGTAGATCATATTTTGATCAAAAAACAGCTTTCCTGGACTCCCCTGGGACAATATATCTATGTAAGTTCAGTCAAATACATTTTCTAGATAAGGACTCAGGCCTAATTTTGATCCTTCTCAGTTTAGCATGTAACCAGAAGTCTGTACGTTAGTGATAAAATGGTGTGATTTTTTTTCCCCCTAAACTCCTTTAAATCCAACAGCAAGACATAGGGATGTTAGATCAGAATGTTTCTTTACTCTAAGGAGTCTTGGAGGTGTTATTTTTAACTTTGGTGTTCTTCTTAGTGCCTAAAATTGCATGATGATGAACCTGGGTTTTCTGGTCCAAAGCCACTGTTATGAGGCGCTCAGACACCTTCCCGTCACTGGTGCAGGTGCTGATGCTTAAGGTGCATCAGTTCCTCAGCTCCATTTGAGAAAGAAATCTGTAACATCTGAGAAGGCTGTATTTCTGTTCGCACTGAAGTTTCTTGCTTCCTGCCCTTTTTTAAATGAACAGGCTTCAAAAGTAATATTTCACAGAACATTTTAATGTTGCTACGTATTTTAAGTGGAATTAAGACTAACAAAATATAGATCATTAAATGAGAACCTGCTATGGTAGCACCTGGATACTGTAAAACCTGTATTGCAAAATTCAAGCTTGCCTTCTTATGGGCATATTACGGTTTTTTGGTGTGTTTTTGTTTTTGTTTTTGTTTTTTTTTACAGGGAACCCTAATTTTATTATCGACATCACTTTGGTGGATTTTGTTTGTTTTGTGATATTTATTTTTGGTGGGTTTGGGGGTGATAATTATTCCAGAAAATTCACTTCACTATTTCTCATGAATGAAAGAACATTAGAATGAAAAATTACAGTGTTTTCCCAAGAACATCTCTGTGTAATCAGAGATCTGTATCTAGCTCAAGAAAGAATAGTATTCTCTCAGGGTACTAAGATTCATTAATTGGCAAAAATCAATGTCCTGGCAATATAAAAGTCCAACAGCATTTATAAATATGCTGCCATCACCTCAGTAAAGATGTGATAATTAGAGGGTCATCAGTTTAATACTTTTTTCTTTCTTTTTGTTATTAATGCACCAAGTTATTTGTGGTATTGATTGTTTCTGGTCAGCAGAATTATTTAACAAGTGAGCAGTTAAAACAAAGAAGGTGTATTAGCTTCTGTTCACAGCTGATGTTCCAATGAAACAGATAGACCATTAATAAATAAACCAACCAAACAAAAAAAGGGCGAGGTGATCAGTTTTGAATGAACGTCCATAGTACAGCCTTCATGGTGCAGAGTTTGAGTTAAAAAGCCATATCCTAGTATACATAGGTGAGGTGGTTGTTTACCTCAGGGCTGTGAAAGAATGCAAATAGTAAAATAAACTTAGAAAATTAAAAAGAAAGATGGGAACGCCAAATCAGTAAATAAAAGTATGTCTAAGAGAGAGATCTTTTTACAGAGTCTATTAAATAAACCATTGTTAGGGCTGGCAACTTCAAAAGAGCTACCTTGAAAAAACATAGCTTTTGAGAATTTGGAAAAAAGTGAAAAACGACACTTAAGTTTTATTTAGAAGAAAACTGTGTTTGAATACTGTGACAAAGGAGTCAGGAACAAACAGAATAAGAAAAAAAAATATTTTCATTACGATTTCTTTTTATTCTAGTCACTTTTTTTTTTTTAAAAAAAAATTATATCTCTGATTCAACACAAGGCTGGATGACTCCAGTGATTAAAAGACATAATTTGGTTTTCCAGCCCGTAGCAGCATTCTGCTCTTGGGGCCCCTCTCTCGAGTGGTACACACCACTTACCTTGAGGGATACAGGCCAGTAGTACAAGTGCTGTCTAATGGCTAAATTCAGCTCGTTGTTCCAAAACCGAGAGGGGTACTGTGTCCTATTTATTGTTTTAAAAAGAATTTACCATTTTCAATTAAAAGGATGAAAGATAATTGTAGCATGTAAAAAAGAGCCCAGTTTGGACAATCTTTGTTCAAACTTAGTTGTCTCTTAAACAAACCACTCAACACCAGTACATCCCTGTTTTACTTATGTAAATTTTAATCCTTTCCTTTATCTGCCACGGCAAACATCACAGAGAATAGTCTTCTGTAATAAGGTTTTCCAAATAAGTAAAAGTTTAAGTTAGGTGAGTTTCACTTAAGTTGCAGTTAAGTTAAAGTTTTCTGTAGTAATATTAGAGCTGACCTAGAAGTATAATTTCCTGATGTTGCTCTAAAATATATGTGTATTTGGGTGGCTTGGTATACCCTTCCTTACAATGCCTCTATTTCGCTATATTTAAGAAGTTTCTCTTTTCCATGTTCTTTCGTTCTTCTACAGTAGAGAGATTTGAAGCCTCTGTCCCCATTTCATATTGCAAATTCTATGGAATTTAGGTTTCTTTAAGCACTACCATTTTGTTATTCAAACTCCACAACTTTACTTTAAAACTTTGAGTGCATTTAAGTGCATGAAACAACATAAATGATAGTCAAGTCAATGCTATAAACACTTTGTCATTGTTTTTACTTTTCAATAGAGACAAAACAAGAGAAGGTAGAATGAAGACAGGAAGTCTGTGGAGAAGAAAATTCAGATCAGTCTCATCAGGCATTCATAGCAAAGAGAGAATACGATAATAGATATATAGAAGGAAGGCTGAACTTTCTTCTTCTCTTGTCTGCTTTATTCTGGAAATAGAAAGAGAGGCTTGCCCATATCAACTTCCATTCAGAAAAGACTATTGCGCTATCAAGAAAAGTTGGTGCAGGCCAGAGGATATTTCTGAACATTAAGTTCATAACTTTGCTTCTCATACCAAATGTTTCTCTTCCAAAGCCCTGATTCCTGGCAAAGGGACTTTGCTGTGGAGACAGAGGAAAGAAGGGAGATTTACTCTCAACCCCAGAATTTTGCAAAAATAGCATTCCTGCAAACTGCCACTATCTGTATAACTAGTGACAATCTGGAAATCTGTATCTGGAGCAAATGATAACACTGTTGATCCACCTTCCACTCTGCTGATTAATAGCCTAATTAAAAGGGTACTATGTTCCATTTGTTATAACCCGAGTGTTGCAGTGCTATGTTATTAAGTGCCAGTGATTAGACTATTCTTCATTTTAGTTTAAGAATAATACCACTGGATTTTTAAAAAATGTTAAGTGTTGCTGTCGCCATTGTATTTTTATTTATATTTTCTGTCTTTTAGCTTTATTCTTTTAGTTGTACCACTAAAAATTAGTCACCTGTTAATGTGCTGAAGGTTTAGGTACCTAGATCATTCTTTGAAAAGAACTAAAGAACACCTGCAATGTCTTAAGGTAATAACTGTCAAACTGTCAAAGGCAAAAGCATCAGGCAAAAATGTTTGCAACAAAAGAAAGGACAAGACAGCCGTTGGAAAGGGAAGCAAAATATATTTATAAAACAGGTTGTAAAAGCAGTTAGTGCTAAACATGTGATGTTTATGCCAATAGAATGAGTCAGATATGCTTCAAATGAAATACCGTATTTTGAGCTGCCTAATGTCACCAGCGCCTGCAGGGACAGTTTGCTAACTCTCCATGAACACACAGCCAGCTCTTCAAAGTAATTTCCATTATGCAACAGTGGAGCTTTAAAGACATCCTCCTTTATTGATCTTGGTTTTGCATGATTCAACTTGTTAAGAACAAGATAAAGTTCCTCTGATAAACATTGATATTCTATAGGTAGGGAGAATTTTGTTAGTCTAACATTTCTATTGTCATTGTCTGTATCTATGCAGACAGATTAACCTACTCTGAGAGTCTGATAAGTCATTAAAATGGCTTCTCCCACCGCCCCCCCCCCCGCCCGTCCCCCGCCCGTCCCCAGCAGTTAAGCTTCCTTTAAATTCTATCCAACTGCTTGCATTCCTGACCTTCTGGAACTATTGAGCCAGTACTCAAGACCAGTCATGGCATTCACTTGTGTTATACAGTCAGGACTGGGCTGGAATTTTTCCAGATTTTGCTTTCTTCATGTTAAAGTCAATGAGGCCGATGCAGGCATCTGATTTCTCAGAAAGAAAGCACTGACTGAAAAAAACACATCCCGCCCTGCCCTGCCCTGCCCTGCCCTGCCCTGCCCTTCCTTCTTCCTTCTTGCGCCATATCCCATGAGCTATGGACCAATATGAAAATTAAAGGAAAGGAACAAATAGGATAATTTCACCAAAAAAAAGCAAAAATGCTGCAGATTTGGATTTTCCTTCTTGATTTTTTTTTTTTTTTGAGGGGCAGGAGACCTGTGTTGTTATTAAATAGGCATTATTATATATGCATATAAAATAAATGCTAAATATTTTAAAATACCATATTGATGAGCTCTTATTTTTTAAAATTCTTTTGCCAGCAGCTTGCCACAGAATTGAAAAAGGGAGAAGTACATACTTAAGACTAGAGTATATTATCTGAATAGGCTGGCTGTGTAGTGTAACGTAAGGTTTCAGTACAATTTTGGGTGATGCTGTAAGCTCAGTCCAAGCTCAGTCACTGAAGACACGTATATGGCTGTTGCGCTGTAAGTCAGCTGGCTAGCTGTTTGCACGTTACGCTTCACAAACCTGCATTAGTCACAGTACTAGTTTATCATGTGTCTCTACACATCTCTTATGTAAGTCTGATTCATAGAATACAGTCTTGTGGAAATTGGAAATTAGTTGCAGAAACTCAAGTCTGTGTCTAGGAATGTGAGTGGTTTCTAGGGATCCTGGAGAAAAGTTAATGACTGCAGCAGAGAGGTGGGTAAGTGGAAGACTCCAGCTGCCAAACTTTGCTGTGTGTTGCGTATCAACATAAATTGTAAGCTCTTGAGTAAACCAGACTCCTTAAAGGGTGTGCCTCATTTACCTCCTGAAGAGTGGCAGATGCTTCCAAGGTCCCTCAGAGGGATGTCCTGCCTCCCTAGCTGGGTGCCTGAGCTGCGCCAGGTAGGATGTCTCTCTGGAAACCTTTTAGGGCAGCCTTTTTCCTTTATTAGATTTCTTCTTGGGAGAGTTTTTCATTGGGCATCTATTGCATAGACTCCAGAGTTTAAATTAGGGAAGCGCTAGTTCCCAGCTGTGGGTAATAAATCCATCCAAATACCAGAAATTAGCATCTCTGTGTTTCTGTCAGAGAAAACAAATATCAGGCAAACCATTTAAAAAGGAATCATGATAATAATGCAGTAAAAAAACAACAAAAACCAAACCAAACCAAAAAAACCAAGCCAACCCCTATGAAACATGTAGCATGAAAAAACCAATCCTGCCACTCAGATGATGTGGATTCCATGTCAGGACGCACCTGCAGGAACAAAATCTGACTTAAGGGCCCACCTAAGACTTGCTTACCATAAGATCTAAATAGCCAGCAGGATCTCTTTCTGCGATAACTGAAAGGTCCTTAATGTATTTTAGTATCTCGGCTGCAAAATTAGATGGGATCAGTTCAAGCAGGTATTGTACGCTTGCAGAAAGGGTGAAATTTGTATTCACAAAAGGAGAATTGTATTTCTTGATAAATTCTACACAACCTTAAACATTACAACCTATGCAGCCAGTATATAGTAAATGTTTTTTTAATAAAGATAAGGCTGTTGGGTGCTCCACTCCAAAAATCAGTTTGCAGTCATGTCCATTTGAAGGTATCTGTCCTATATAATCTGCACACATACTGCATATATGAAGCTCTGATTGGTTCCTGTGGGATACAGATGTTACTGTGAAAAAGCCATGTCTTTATATTATCTGACTTTTATTTCATAAACCTTTAATTTAGTTTGGATTAGAGAAATTACAAGGTTAGAAATAGAAAAACCCTTCAAGTAGAGATTTAAAAGAAGACATGCCCTTATCATTGCCAGCTTTATTTCATGACTAATTCAACCACTGTTGGCTAATCGGAACGAAGGGGGATCTTTCTCCCCTTTTTTTATGATCCCTGAGCACGTGTGCCGTACAGCTTTGATTACTTAAGTAACCTCTCTACTATCCCACCTTTTTCATTGGAGTTTACGTGAAGAGCTACAGAAACTCATATCTAGGTAATGAGTAGATGGAGTATTTTTATCATTGAATGATCACAAGAGGAGTTTCTAAGGAGATCTAAGAGGGGTTTTAGCATGGCTGTTTTCTAAAGCAGGATTTTTACGTGCACGTTTAAGGGAGAGTAATGAAATTTTAGTATATTTATTGTCATGGGAAATTCCAGTACCAATAATTTGTTTTTTTCATTTCATACAGTAAGCAGCGCTGAGACCATACTCATTAAGGAAACAAACTATAGATGTTCGTTAATCTGATGTATATCTATCTTCATATTGTATTATAATACATAAATGTATATAAATAATTACACTGGAGCTTTTTGAAATGGATAAGGCAATAGACTGGTGTTCAGGGGATATACTTCTATTCCTGTGTACATACTGTGCAACCTTGCACATTCTGGTATTTGAAGTACTATCAGTCAAAATAATGTCACATTGTTTGGCTGATCTAAATATGAACTGTATTATACGCTGTGCTCACTCATGTAAATAGAGTTGCTGTACTGGTGGTGTGCCTCGGAGTCACTGAATTTAAGTCTTTTGATGCTGGTGGTGAATACAACTGTTGTGCTATATGTACATATAGGTAGCAATAACTTCTACTGTAGACTTCGAGACTCTCATAGAAAAATAGTAATTGAAAAATGATCTACACAGTCTGTGTAGGAAAACAGTAATTTTCTTTAAAACGCAGGATAGTGCTGTGGTTATGACTCAAGTTTAATTTCTTTTGTGACATTCCAGTTTTACTGTCTTTTTGCTGTATCCTTTACAACCTGGGAAGCCTCATAAGGTGTGTAGACACCATTTCTCCACACCTCTGTTTAACAGGACAGCATGTCTTGCACGCGGTCTGAAAGAGAGAGCAGCTCTGCACTCTCCCAATACCTTCACCATGAGTGAGGCAATGGAGAATCAAATCTAAAATTTATTACTTAGAATAAATAGAACCGTAATAAAATATTTAAGGATGATGATGCAATTTTGCTTATTTTTGTAATATATTGACGAATTCTGCAATAAAACAGAACCAGCTTTGTATCTTTCTTTTTTTTTTTTTTTTTTTTAAATTTAGGTTTCTGACTAAATGTTGCATGGTTTTCTGTTACTGCAAAGAGCTCCATTTTCATCTTCTTCATCCTGCATATTGATTAAAGTTCCACATCCAGGATGAAAGGAGTCAGCACAGTCACTACTTATTCACAGCATTACAAATTGAAAGAGAGTCAGACCCAGAAGCTGTTCTGGTTTTGTTGTTTTGTGGTTGTTTTTTTTTTTTCTTATAAAAATGTTAGTTCAAGCTTCAGTTCTACTTAGGTATATTTTTAGTATTAAATTGATTCCCTGTAATTGTGAAGTTGGAGTTATGTAAGTAGTTACAGTATTTAGCTAGCAGCTCTTTAAAATACCTCTAAGCTTATCAAGAATTAGACTTTTGCTATTGTATGTAGAAACCTGGATCCTAGAGGATCTGGGTGAGAGCTAAGTAAGTCAGAACAGACTGTAGACTAATTATGTCAAGGTGCTTTACGGATCAAGGAATACACCTTCTTAAATTCACAAGGAAAATTGAGGAGATTGGAAGAAATTCTAGACTGTGTGTGAGAAAGACGGAGTCTACCTCTCCTAAAAAGTACGTGAATGTTATGTGTCAGGTTTATTTGGTGTACCAGGTCATCTGTGTCTCCTGAAATCAGTGCCTAAATTCGCTGTGTAATCAGTGGAGAAAGTCTTTCAATTGCCTTAAAATGAAGATGTTTTCAAATTTATGAGTCTCAGTTTAAACAGGAAGAATCTCTTTCTGGATCTTTCCAATGCACTTCCCTCTCTGTCACAGGGAGCAAAGCTATTGGGGGGAACTTAAGCACTTAATTTAGGAGGCTGTAGTTGCCTAAAGGGTCGATGCACGCAGATGCCAAAGTTAGATTGTCTGGATCCCATCCAGAACCGTTTCTAAAATAAAAGAGTAAAAAACTATCTCTGTGAAACTGGCAAAGAAATTTTAATCTTTTTGTTAAAAAAAAAAGGTAACCAATTAATGATGTAGCTCTAAGTTTCACGATCAGTTGTGGTAATTACATTTTTAATTACTTTACCCTTAGGACCCAATTCTGGTCTTATTTCCATTGGTAAAAAACAAGGGTAACTTAGATAAAATCAATGCAGCTAAACTAAAATATAATTGATGAGAGGTCAGAATTTAGCCCGAAATGGTATGCTAAAGTGGAACCACTCAGAAAGGTAAATGGGTTTATAATTTGTGCAATTGACATTTTCGTAATCTGGATCTCCAAGAAGTTAACCTTTGGATATAGAACTTGGGTTTCCCTTAGAGCCTCATAGCATTCAAGGAAGTGAAGCCACTAGAAAGTCTGTAAAAAGATGACGAATCTGTACAGCTTTTAAAACCATGTACTGAATTCTTCCATTAAATGATTGATGTATTTCCAGTTTAATAAGTTTCTGTATGAAGACAAGTCTTTGTGCAAAGTTTTCTGGTGAGCAGAAGCTGGAGAAGTGTTGAACCATAGCATGTTCTCAAATAACAAAAAAAACCCCCTCCAAATCAAAGGTTATTTTAAGCAGTAAGGAGATGTAGGAATCAATATCTACTCAAAGTCAAGAATATTTAAAGCCTTTTGGAAATTATGTTTAGAGTTTACTGTTAGTGTAATACATAGGAGGGATACACTTTTTAAAAATCATGCCAATTTAATGTCAATAGTTGCCTAAGTCCTAGAAATGTGTTATTCCTGTTAGAAGTTTTAACACTACTGGTTGCACAAAAGAGAAAATATGAACAAACTGAAGATATTTTCATACAAATTTTGTATATTTTATTATCAGGTAAGTATGTGCAGTGTTGCTAAAGTAATTATTGCTGTTTAATAGGCAGATGTTAATTTATGTTGTATATTCAAATCAATTAACTAGCTTCACTTTGCAAAATATGTTCCCCCTAAGATAAGGCGTTTTCCTTCTGCTTTTGCATGACAGCATTTTTTTTACTAGCTCGTGCATACTTCCAAAGTTATTTCATTTGGGACAGTCAACATTGTATCAAATGGATTTTGTCTCAGTTGTCAGGATGTACGTGAATTTTTATACTTCAAGAGAAATTCTGAATATTGTATTTATGCCAGTGGCAGTTCTCCACAGTGGTGACCTAACTCTGGTCAGCAGAACTGCTTATTCCACAGGCCCTGACCAAGGACTGGCTGCTGTACCTGACCTTCCTCTCGCGGACATGACTTTCACTCCTGTGTGTAGTCACTAACTTCAGGCTTGTTACTACTGATATTTATCACTGTAGCAGAGATTCCCAGATGGGTATTTATGTATCTCCTTAAATTCTAGAGATTTAGTGTTCTTTGGGAGAAGTACAGGCTCATAACATGAGGAAAAAAAAAAAAAAAAGAAGCAGGCTCTGTTTGCAAGGAATACTCCCTGCATTCCCTGTGAATACCACCCATGCTGCTTTCAGAAATACGGCCATCGTTAGCAGTGCCATTACAATGCATTTCACAGGAATTTGGAAGGCTGTAACAGAAGTTGTACACATTTTAGGAATGTTAGAAGAGTAATATTTTTTTCCCCCACTGAACAATTATGTCTTTGAAAACATCAGTTTGATCAAACCTCTGGCACAGTGGTAATTATTGTTTTGTGCTGACATCTTTATAGAATATTTATATGCTTTTCTGTTAATATTTGATCAACTGTTTTTATTTTTTTTAGCATGGCACTTTGTTTCCAGGTTTTGGTTGGCGATATCTGAAACGTAGCGTGTTGTTATGGGGCAGGAATTCATTCAGTTGTCTCCTGGACGTCCTACACTAAATAAGCGTAATCATACTGGTCTGCAGGCCTGCAAAGCCACAGTTCTGATCACCTCATACCCTCCAGAAGAAGCAACTTTCACAGAAGTCAAACTAGGGTAGCAATATTAGCTATACAGCAGCAGTAAGAATGTATTAAGGGGTTTTTCTTGGTGGTGTTGGTTTGGGTTCCCCCCTCCCCCCCGAGTAACATCCTTGAAGCTGACATCTTTTTGTGACTGAATAGATGACAGCATGAAACTCAATTACAGCAAACAGTCTCAGTCATTACATCTGTCTGCTTCCATAGGAAAGTATTTGTAAATTGTGCTTTATCCTTCTGTTCCCTAAAACCTGTGTCTGTAACCGACACTTGCCAGCAGAGATGGCTGGAGACAGAAGGAGTACATAATGTGTCTGAGTAGCCCACCAGGGAAAAGAGTGTCCTCATCTTTGGGGAGTTCTGTGGTGTTTTGTTTTCTTTAATGAAGAGTAATACCTGTGTGCCAAGGATTTGCTGCAAGCCTGGTGGCAGATGTTTCTGCTAAAAAAAAAAAAAAAAGATATGAAAGATGAATCGCAAAAGAAGGCAGGACAAAAGAAAAATCTAATTAACATAGAAATATTTCTTCTGCAAAGGAAAACAAATGCTTCAGGAGAACAAAAGCCCCTCTCTGTTATTTGTAAGGCTCGTTTGTTACTCTAACACATTTGTAAGAATCAGGTTTGTGCCTGACATGTCAAAACTTATTCACAAAGCAAGAGTTGTGGATACCCTGGGAGTCAATGTTGTCACTTGTTACGCGACTGGGCGTCTGTTCAGCACTGATTGATGCCCAAGTCGCCAGTTTTGGGAGAAATGGGATACAGACATGACAATAATGTTTGTACCAAATGGCAGGCAGGAGAAACATAGAAACATAGAGTTCATAGAATGTGTCTAGATGTAGATTCTGACCAAAAAACCGTCCAAAACATGATAGACAAACTGTCAGCCCTGGTCTTTTAATTTTTTTCTGGTAAGTTCTTTTTTTTTTTTTCTTCTTGTTCTTTTTTTTTTTTTTTCTTTTTATAGTTTTCCTTCCCCAGAATTTTGCCAGAGTAGACAGCATTTAAAAATGATGCTGCTGGTGAGTTTTGAACTTGATGAAGGAATTACCAAATGATTAACTATTTTGCATACATCAGATATATATAAAAAGATATGCACAATAAGTAAATCACTACATACTTGGTAAGAGTGCTATTTAAGCTTAAGCTTTCTTTGAACTTCACTAATAATATTAGGGGAGATCAGAATATTTTTTTTTCCTCATTTTTTGACTTACATGTATTCATTCATTTGCAAAAGTATTTTGAGTAACTGCTGCTTCTGTTCCTCTCTGTAGATCAGCAGGTAATTTAAGAGTTTCTCAACCACAAAAAGCAATGGTAAAAAATGTCATGGAGCAATGTAGTTAAATAATACTTGACTGCAGGTATGACTTGACTACACTGCCTGT
This sequence comes from Falco rusticolus, assembly GCF_015220075.1. Taxonomy (NCBI): domain Eukaryota; kingdom Metazoa; phylum Chordata; class Aves; order Falconiformes; family Falconidae; genus Falco; species Falco rusticolus. The sequence goes on along the minus strand of NC_051192.1, from coordinate 88,100,864 downwards.
TACCGTGTTCTCAGGACATCCCCAAGTGGCCCAGAGAGCTGTGTGCCTCTGCTCACGGCGTCCAGAGCATTGTAAGCATACTGTGTTATATTTATGGGCCGGAAAGTAAAGTGTGTCAGAGAGGAAGTTAAAATGGCTTCTCTGTAGGATATCGTTAGTGTAAAATATCTGATTTATTTGGGTCTCTTTTTGAGTGCTGCAGCTTGTAAACACAGTGGGGAATTTCTCTGTCATTGATCCAAAGCAATGGGCACTAATGGCATAATACAGTGGTACTCAATAACCTTTTATCATGGGCTGCTTTGTCATGTGGAGACTTAACTGAGGGGAGAGAAATACACCGTAAGAAGAAAGAAAATCTTATGAATTTCTATCTATCCATTTAATAATGTTCAGTTTAAGGGCTATCCTGTTCTTTTCTGTTATCTTTTTGCATGAACTATCGTATAAAATAACATGAAAATTATTGTACATATTAGTGTAAACATGAAGAGAAATTATGCATTTTTTCCCAAGCATTCAAAGGGCAAACTGTGGCAGCTCTCTATCGTGGCTTGAGTAGCACTGCCATATTACGGTGCTCTGAAATTGTTAATAATTTAAATATAATAGCAAATATTATTTATATATTATTTAATTATAACAATTATATATTGTTTATAATAAATATAACTTTTTTAATATATTTTTTGTGGGTTTTTTTCACACAAAGCCTTTGCATCTTTATAGGAAACAGAATAAAAAATAAGGGAAATATCTACACAGTAAAGTCTTAAAATTTTCTTAGTACCTGCAAACCCTTGTCAAGGTTTTGTTTCAAGTGACATCTATGTACATCAGACAGCTCCTTAGGAGCAAGCAAGGGCGTGTGTCCCGAGGCATGCTGCTTCAGACCAGCATAAAAACCAGTCTGATGCCACATGCTGACCCCAGGCCCCTGACAGCTGCAATTCCTCAAGGTGTATAATCTGTTTGCCTACCACTCTGAGTTAGTAATTTCGGCAATTCTGATGCCTAAATTTCCCTTCAGAGCAAACCAGAGCATGGTGGCGGACCAGGCCATGACTTCATTTACACACTTTCTCTTGGGGGCAAATTAGCGCACAGACCAGCCCAGAAGGGTGCCATTCGGGCGATCTTGGTGCGGGACTGTTTATAGAGCATAGGGAGTTTTGTATTCTCTTCCTAAGCAACCATTTAAGAACTAACAACAGTATAATTTTCTGCTACTATTTTGTATATATATAGACATGGGTTCGTTTCACATTTGTTGTTGGTAAAATGCCAGATTCCAGTCTCACTTAAAATAGATGTAGAGTCAAAGCAACTCTGTTATCTAAAAATTTCTGCCAAGAAAGGAGACAGCAAAGACATTTTAAAAAGAAATAATATAGTAGGTTATAACCATTGGGATACAAATATCTCTGTTTTTCCATGGTTTGCATCTGTTATCAATGTCCCCTTCAGGCTGAATACTCAAAACACTCCCCAACCACTGCAGAACACTGTTAAAGAAAAATGGCGTTAATGCTTCACATAATGTAAAACTTACGTTGGGCCCTAACATACAGTTTTACAGGGATGTAAAAATTGATCTCTTTGCTGCTGTATGAAAAGCTGGTGTTTTTGAGTGATTGCTGCATATCTTCACAATATAAAAAGGAAAGAAGCCAAAAGCCAAGAGTTTTTGTCCTTCAAGAAGTGCTGTAAGAGTCTCGTGCTATGAAAGTGAGAGTGTTAGTGTTGATTTCAGCAAGTACCAGACAAAGCTCAGATTGACTTAACTATATTATGCTATTATAAGATAAAGAAATATGAAAATGATCAAGGCAGGCTGATAGCCCGTTCATTCATTAGTCTTTGTATAACAAATCATGAAGCTGGAGTTGCAAATGTAGATTTGGTAGCATTTGTTAATGTAGGATTTGCTCCTGCACCGAGAGCCTTTACTCATGTTCATTTGTGAAGCTTTCTGCATGAAGTGGGACTACAGGATTGAAACCCTTATTTCTGAGGATTTTTAATAGTTTTATGCACATGAACTACTAAACACCCAGGATGCTGCTTCTAGAGACACTTTTGAAAAAGTATCAGATTAAAAGTTTCCGTGACGGCTTCTGGTAATGGAATTGAGACACATTAAAGGTGCAGGGCTTTCAGAAATCTCAGAGAAATGGCTAGGTATGTTTCTTTTGCTGAGTTACCTTTTTTCAATAAAAATGTTGCAGGTGGTTTTGTGCTTCCAATTGGTGCCTTATGCCTAATTCCCCTTACATGTGAAAGTCCAGAGCTTCACATGTTTTCATTTTCCAGTTTTATTGTTTTGGTTTAGTATTTTGTACTTTTTGGTGAGTTTTTTTGTTTGATTTGTGTGTTTGTTGGTGTGCCTCCCTCCCTCCCCCCCATAAAGTGCAAAAGATTTGATTTTGCATCTCTTTCTGTCTGTTGGAAAGTACACTGTGGATCAAGGGAAATTCTGGGCATGAGAACCAGGGAATAGCTAAGGATAGAGGTTAAAGGCATAAGTGATTCTATTATAACATTTTCAGAGGACTCTGGACTAAAAGCAATGCCCCCCAAAACAATCACCACAGTTTTCTATACCTAAATATTTGCACATATTAATAACATACCATGTGTTTCACTTAGCAGTATGGGTGTAACACGTCAGTTTACCAGATGCAGTATTCTCTCTGGAACAGAGTATTTCCTTGGAATATCCTCCTCTTTTTGACATCTCAGTTTTAACTTTTTCTATAACTTGATCTGAAAATGATGACCAGCTTGAAATCAATGTAACTTGAAGGCTTTATCAGTAACGCCCAGCAGAGTTATATTTTTCTGCGGCTGTGATGCAGAAACCTGGTGAAAATCAATTCTTCCTTCTGCTGAATGGTATATTTGAAGCATTTAAAAAAGGTGAATGAGTGTGCTGAGGACCTGTCATTCTATTTTCTTATGCAACATGTGTAGGTACATCTGCCTGTTAGCCCTGAGAGGCTGTGTGTGTTTGATGCATTGGATATTGTGTCAGCAAGAAGGAGAAAAAGAAGAGATGAGGTATATCAGAAAGAAAGTTGATAGCAAATGGTGTTTTGAACAGCCTGTATCCCCCAGTGTAATGTATTATGGAAATAATTATTCTGACAAGTGACGCTTCTTTGTAACCTGAAGTGATACAGTAGGGATTATTTATGCTCAAGTCATTCAGGACTGGATACTTGGTTGTCTAGAAATGCTGTAAGAAGTGTCTTTACCCCAAAAAACTTTGTTATAGATGCAGTGGCAAGAACTAGATTACTGAAATAAAGAAATACTGGATATAGGTTATTGTTATTGTTATTATTAGTAGCATTCTCAGTAGTATTAACGTATTATTACTACTACTACTACTATTAGTAGTAGTATTATTATTGGTTTAGCTAGCAATGGGAACAAAAATGGTATTCTTAATTCTGTTTTTATAGTTATCTCTTTTTTTGTGTGTGATTTAATACCATATTTTATATAGTACTTAGGGATTAATTGTATGCATTAACTCATTTTCAAGCTTGCTCAAACATAGTTGTTTTAAAACCATAAATAGGTTGTTAATTAACTTTAATAGGCAATGACAAGCAGGCTAAAGGTTTAAATGGAGGTGTCAGGAAGCTGGAACAAATAAAACATGACTGCAAAACAGTTTGTAAGAAAAGCACAGAGAAAATACAGAGGAAATTATCACACTAGAATAAAGAACAAAATGCTTCTGATCTGTACGCTCTCATTACGCACAGATCAAGAAATGGAACCCAAAAGGCAGGGTAAAGATAGCATATATGTCTATCCTCTCACGTCAATGGAATGACTTTCATGGTTGCTCTAGATCACAGAGATTTCCTTGCAGTAGCAACAGACTGGCGTACCTTGCCAGAGAAGGATACTCTGGCTTCAACTCATTTGATGATTCCCTTCTTCCCCTGAAAAACACAAATACGGGGATAGGAAATAATCTTAGATAACTTACTGCATTTTAGGAGTATCGTATGTTATGGGAATTATATACAACATATTTGTCTTCAGAGCTACCAACATATAAAGTCTCAGGGTTGGACTTTCTCTTCTTCCTCATGTGGTTCTTCTACCAATGAAAAGTAGCACAACATTTTTAGTTAGGGTAGGAAAAAAAGCAAAAACACAACCCCAAAAAACCTCAAAACCAGCTTTTAATCTGACCTTTATTGAATGAAAGGAATATTAATCGACAGAAAATGTATTTAGGATTGCATTTATTTAAGAGTTCTGAATGCTGTCTTGCAGTGTTGATAAATCACTGAGATTTTGGTTTTGAATGGAAATTTCTTAAGAATAGAATATGCAAATTTGTCTTGTGCTTTGTTCAGATGTTAAATAGGACTCTCAGACAGTATATTTAATTTCCCCAATTAAAATCTTCTCCCTTCTCTGTTGCTCCTTTTCTGCATTGCTGTTCCTTCCCTACATACACAGGGTTAACTAACACCAGAGGAAGCAAGTTCATTTTGCTTCACTGCTTTAAAAAAAACAAATGCTATGACCAACAGAATGAAAAAAATCGATAAGCTAAAACAAAAGGCAGAAAATGTTAAGAACAAACTCCAGTGACCGAGGTAATATGAAATTGTTTCATTGTAAGTATGAACATTAACAATTCTGGACATCTAAAAATGTAAAGTTAGCAATTTGAAAGCATTTATCTGGGTGAGATAGGAAATTATACATGAAACGTAATGACCTCTGAAATCCAGCCAGGATGCTGTGGTACTCATTTAGACAAAGACGACAACTAGTTAACCATGGCAAAGAAAACTAGACAGAGTAAATTAGTTTGCTGCATTCCAGACTCTTGGCTACAGAAAGAATATATTTCACTAATTAGAGAGTGAACATACTCTTAGGTTTTAGAAAGGGAATGCAAGAGTGAAAGAGAGTGATCCTGGCCTTGGAATGGTGCATCAACCCACGGTGTCTGGATGATACAATTTTATTATATTATCAGTTAGACAGCCTACATGAAGGGGTCCTCAACTTTGATTATATTGATTATATACAACATAATAGTTCATAATGATAATTATCATGCATAACTTAAGTCCTTAATTTTCCTGGACCCTTGGAGCCTCTAATGAAATGTAAATAAATTTCATTTAAAAGCCTACAGGAATATACATGTTATAGGAAAACATGCTAGAAACCTCACAATTAAAATAAGACTTTAACAATCAAATTTTAAAGTGTTTTAGAGGATTATTGTGTTGATTGTGCTGTAGATATTTTTATGTTATCATTATATTTTTATCCTTAATGCTACAGGAGTGTGCATTCTCCATGTTTTATTTCTATGTTTTTTAAATTAAATAAAGTGAAGTTCGCCTGCTTGTTGCATGGCATAAGAATTCTGTTTTATCTGAAGACTGTACGTCATGTTTACATAGTGAAAGCTTTATATACAGTTTTGAAATAAAGTTCATTTTTTATTTAGAAAGTATTTAAATTTTTCAGAATTTTTGTTCGAACATTCAAATATAGAATCGGTACCAGATTCTATATCTGAAAAAGATCAATAAATTTATCTCTGATTTTAATTTCCTTTCCTGTGTCTGAATCTGCTGTCCAAATGTGACCAAGCTCCTGTACATGTAAATGTCATTTTGCTTTTAACTCTAGAGGGCTGAGGGTCCTGAATTGAAAGAGAACAAGTTCAAGTTCTGCATGGTTCCGGTGGTGTAGCTGTTTTTTAAAGAGCTATGGCTTTACAGGGCTTCTGTGGTACACTCGTGTAGGTAGTATGTATGTTTGAGGAAAAGTGTGATGTTAGGCCTCCTTTTGAACTGCACATTAGTAGAAAATCTGCTGTCTTTCGGTTCAGTTAAACATCAGATAAGCTGATAAAGCAAGTAACTTTTTCAGTCTCTCACATTTTCTCACATTATCTCAAACATTTTTAGATGAGAATCAATGGCTCTACAACGCTTGTATCTTTTATTACTGTTATTATTTTTAGTTTCAAAAGGTGCTTGTTTGTGGGTGATCTTTATTACGAAACTGTGTGTATGTGTGCACACACGCAAGTGTGCATGTATGTGCGTCTCTGTGGCATGAGGTGGAGGAAGACAGTGTCCCCTTTATTTCATGAGCTCTACTTCTTAAATTGTCTCACACTTTCAAAAAATGCCAAGACCAAATATGGAAACTTCAGCTCTAAAGAGAGGATATCCTGGAAGGTTTGAACTGATGAAAAAGAGGGGGTTTAGTCTCTTAACAAAGTTATTTTTATCACCCAGTAACGTCCTTAACAGGTAATGTGACAGACAATTTATTAAGCAGAAAATGTGATTTTATTTCTACAGTATTATTTTTCTTTTTATGCACATTTCAGAAACATATGCAATAAACATTTAGACTCTTAATTTACTACACATCAATCTAAAAATCTACTTTGCTATATTAATCAGAATTAATTTGCTTAATTGTTACTCCTAACCATCAATCTCAGTTTTGCACTAACTTGAACAATGCCACTTTTTCCTGTTTGCACTTTGATTTTATTTTCATTCTAAGTTTATGAACAGTAATAGGGTCCTGCTTGAATATTCATTAGTTTTAAATTGCGAGCTATGAAAAGGTGCTTTCTTTTACCTTAATGAAAGTGGCTCAGCATGGGACGGATCAGTAATGACATTTGATTTTAGGCATCCAACAAATTTGCTTTTTATTTATTGACACATCTTGTCCAAACAGCTCCCTCGCAAGTTAGTGGAGTAATGAAAGAGAGAGTGCTGCAGAGGAGCGTGGAGCTTTCCTGGCAGGAACCAGAACATCCCAATGGAGTCATTACTGAATATGAAATCAAGTATTATGAGAAAGTAAGTGCTAAGATTACCTGTAATGTACAACAATGTGCTGTTTGCTTCGTGTTGGCTTGGTGTGTTGTAGAACAATGTTAAAGTCATCAACTATCCTGTCTCTTCAAAGTCACAGTGACTTTGCTTGTTTTTAATAACTAGTGAATCCCTGCAATTATTACTGCTATCATATGTCTCATATATTTCATCAGGGTATCTTAAAAATGAAACATCCACTTGAAATCTGCCTGGGTTTTTTCACTTTTTTTTTTTTTAGTTATTGTTGGACTTATTTTACCATTATATTTGTCATTTTTCTGTCTCCTCTACATTGTGTTTAAAGCTTTTTTCATTTCCTTCTGTGTCGCTGTAATTCCAGTCTTGAGATGATGTGTCAAATACAGCTCTTGACTGCATTTGGTATTTCCTTATGATCTGGGCAGCTTTGACTTGATGTCTGAAAACTTCCAAACCACTTCCTACAGTTTCAGCTGATAAATATTCCTTATTTCTCTTTTTTAAAAATCCCAGCATTGTGAAATTTATTTCTTCACTTGTTCTCTCAACACAGTAATGAATTGAGGCTGCCTTTCAATAGCAGATTAAGTGATGTCTGTTTCTGGTAGAGTGAAATTTCAATGTTATTGGTGTCAGTCGGAGTTTTGCCATGCATTTCAGCATGTCTAGGGCTTCATTCATGATAACTTTGAGGTACTTCAGAATAAAAAAAATCTGACAACTGTAGGTTGGATGAAAGCAGAGTGAAGGCAGGTTGTGCAGCTATATGTTTGTCATGGGACCCACACTAAGTATGGCTCCTCCAGATTCCCTGGGAAACTTGCTGCAGCATGTAACTTATTCCTAATTTTTATAAAACATCTGGGAGAAAAAAGAAAGAATTAAAAGGCAAAGAAATGAACAAAGGAGCTCCTTTGTGATCACTTGTGAAGACATTTCATCTCTGCAAACAAGGTAGTAGTACCTCTATATCAAAAAGAGTATGTCAGCTTACTAGGTAACATAGAATTAGGTAAATTCAGACCAGATTGAATCTAATATCAAGTGTCAAATCTAATTTTCAATGCTGAATTACACAAATATACTTATCAAAAGATCTTTATATGGTTTGGGAATGGAATAAAATGTTTATTTGTTGATGCTAACTCCCAGCTTATGTTGTTCACTTTAATCACTTATAAAAAAATTTACCAGGTGTGGACAAAAAGCTAAACAATTTTTTTAAAGAAACTTTATTGATTTTAGCGGGTAATTTTTGTTCCTCAAGCATGTGTGCGCACACACACACATAAATAAAGTCCATACGTTAAAAAAAAAAACCAAAACCCCCACAGTTTATGTATTTACCGAAGGCAAAACTGTTCTCTGCACACAAAAAAAAACCCTTTAAAAATACAAAGCTACAAACCAAAAACTTGTGGTTTGGGGTTTTTTTAATATGCAAAATAGTTTCTGATCTGTTAAAATGAAATAAATAATTTAAATAGGTAGTGGAAAATGACAGAATAACTATCAAGATGCTATACTTTTCATATAATAATAACTTTCAGTACATGGCTTTTATTATTTTCCTGATATATTCATGTTACTTTAAATAAGCAGCAGAATTTCATTGCCAGTTTCCTACATTTGCAAAGACAAGGACTGATGTTAAAGTTCTTTTGTAATGGAAGGAGTCCTACCAGTATTATACTTACTACAGTGAAACTAACAAAAGGGAATAAGAAGCTCATCCTACAACCACAGATAAACTGGACAATATACATTTAATTCAGTGAGACAATTTTAACACCAATACTTAAATGCTTGTCTTCCTTCCAAAGTAATGCAGTTCAGCTTGAAAAGTACTTCATAAGCTTCTTGCTCGGAATGAGAGACGCAGTTTAAGTTTTATTCCATTAGTTTAAGTGAAAAAAAAATATTCTGAACTTTTAGAGCCAAATTAAATAAAGCATTTTTGTGGTTCTGAAATATTCTGATAAGTGTTTTTTTCACCTCTCACTTCTGGCTAAGGCTGAAATGGAAACTGTCTGAAATCTCCCAAGTAAGCCTGTCTTCTGAGATTTCTAGCACAGGTTATTTTATTATTATTTTTTTACTTACTTATTTTGAATGCAGGAACTGCTGGCAATTCAAATAAGCCTCACTTATGCATCAAAACCCAAACTCTGAAATTCCACCGTGGCTTACAGTCAAAACCTGACTACAATTTCCTTACACTTGTTTCTCTTCTCTCAAGCATTCCTGCTCTTTCTCACATACCAACATACATTCCACCATGGTCCTCACTTACAGATGATTTAAACCCTCTTGGAGAAGATACAAAAAATTGTTGCTAGCTGAGCCGCTGGGCTTGCTCAAATGTCAGACTGGGCAAGAACCAGGAGAAGCCATTACTGAATCTCAGAAAAGAAATCATGTATGTTGTGTTTAACACTATTTCAGCAAAAGCCTTTGCTGCTTTACTGACTGTGAAAGGGAAGGTCCTTCGTCATTTTTAGCTGTTGAAGTACTATTGAAATGAGTTACAGATTTATTCCTTCCCTCTGTATCTGTCTCATTAGCACTGCCTTGTACAGCTCATGCTTCTCTGGTCATGTAGTGCATTCAGATGGTTGGTTAATTCATCTCTTCTGCCCTTCAAATCAGGGTTGCATCTGCCACCAAAAATCAACAGGGCTGCACATATCTATGCTGAAAGATAATCTGGACCAGTAAATGTGATGAATAAATAGAGCTTTTTGAATACCGTAATGATCTGTAATACAGCTTTTGTAGTATTTGAAAGTGAGCTATTACTCATAGGGTTTGTAATCTTACAGCTTCAGATTTGGGAGATGTCACGCTGAGCTTCTTTCCCAGGGTTCTTCTTGATGCCATAGAGTCAAAACCTGAGAAAAGACTAAAAGCCGGAACAACAACAACAAAAAAACAAACAAACAAACAAAAAAAAACCACTAAGTGAAAACTGAGTTAAGGATCTCAGAATCTGTATTTTTGTAAAGGTATTTGGAAGATAACAAGGGAAGGTGTTCTGACCCTGAAAGAACAGATTTCCCTGTCCTTGAACAACACATTTAGTCCCCACAGATCCCCATGGAAGGCTGCGGTCAAGCTATTTTCTCATCAAAATTTCACAAAATGTAATCAGAGCCAAAGAAGCAATCATTTTGTGTCTGGATGTTTTATGAGTAACAACATGAGCATCCCATTTGAATTTTATGTTACACTTAGAGCTCCTCATTGCATTGACAGTGTTTTGTAATACTCCACAGAGTATGCTTTATTTTTTATGTTGGGAAAAAAAGCATTCAGCAAATTGAAATAAACTACCCAGGCTGGCTGTCAGTCGCTGATGTGCAACCATGATAAAATCTGACCTGTAACTGTCATTTAATCTTTTGTCTTATTGTTTCCAGGATCAAAGGGAGAGGACCTATTCAACAGTGAAAACCAAGTCCACTTCAGCTTCTATTAATAACCTAAAGCCAGGAACAGTGTATGTTTTCCAGATTCGTGCTTTTACTGCTGCCGGTTATGGAAATTACAGCCCCAGACTGGATGTTGCCACGCTGGAAGAAGCAACAGGTAAACAATTAGGTTTAGAGGAAATTAACACTTGCAGTAGAAGTAGTAATTAAAACAAGAAAGAAAAGAATCATAGGCAATACTATTAAAACTAGAAAGAATAAATTTCTACATTAAGGTGGATTTTTGTCACTGTATGTTGAAGGACGAGCTTCAATTAGTTGTTTTACCATAGAAGTACAAATTACACTCTTATAATTAGCTGGCGAGTATTTATAACATATCAGGTTCTTCTCTGTTGTCCTTCCAACACAAAGGGAAATGTTTTTTTCATCAAGTATACACCTCCTTCCCCCCACAAGACAAGTGTGTAGTGGTGAGCTGAGTAACTCTCCTAGATTCTTCTGTAACTGGGGAGAGGAGGCAAGAGCAGATTTCAGGCCACAAAGGCTTCTCCAGGGTATTTTCCCCCTGTTTGATTTCCTGAAAAAATTCTGTATACTTTTGTTTATGTGGGTCTCTTGGTTAAGCTATATGGCCATCCTTAGGGTCTTTGGAGTTAATTAGCTAGTTTCAACTTGGTTTAGTAAAGAAACAGGGGTCTCAAAGGTTTCTTTGAGGCTCGTATAATATGTTGTAAGCTGTTTAAAGAAAAAAGCAACTCTCAAAAACCCTCACAATGGAACGTATGAAGCTGAAGTGCAAGTTCTGTCAGTACAGCACACCAGAGAATGTGGCTCTGACATCTCAGCAGAGAGATAACTTTTTGGGAAACGTTGCTCTTTCCTTGATGCTAAAACCAATCTTGTGTCCTTATTTGTCTGAAAAATCGCAGTGATACCTTTTTTCCCTCACCAGTGTAGATATTTGCATACATGATTAATCTTCCACAATTTGAATCTTTAGAAGGAAACTCTTCCATCACTGAGACCTGGCAGCTGTGAGCCCATTCATGGGAACTGCCTGTGTCCCTGGCAGCTTCTCCGCTCTGTTGCAAACCCAAATGTGGTTGCTCTATTTTGTGTCATTTGCTTCAGGCTGACCTGCTGTCAGGCAGGTCAGCCAGATTTGGAGCTGAGAATACATAGCCTACAGGTTCAAAGGGTATGGGTGCCAACCGTGCTCTCTGCACTCTGCAGCACGTGGTGTTGCACCGTATTAATTGCAGCCAGGTGTTGGCTGGACAGTTTGCAGGTATTCTTAAAACACAGTAGTTAGGTCTTGATTCCACCTTGGCTCCACACAGAATATGAGAGCTCTCAATAATGAATAATACCACATATCTAATAAACATAATTGAAATAGTAATTATCGTAATAGCCGCAATAAACTGTTATTACTAATATTGTTCTCTCTGTGTCTGATAGCATACTTTCCGTCCGTAGATGTCTGCTTCAAAAGAGTCAGTAGCAAAATCACCATTTTGCATAATGGGAACCTGAAGTATAGCCAGAAGTAACTTCTTATTTCAAGTAGATTCCTGGAAAACAAATTAAGAGTCTGTCATAATCTGTCATAAGTTCCTGCGAATTAGCTAATTTATTGTCCATAGCAGTTTAAAATCAGTAAACCAAAATGTTTCCCAAGATTTCCTTAATTACCTGGGTATTTTTTATATACTGAATGTAAGCATTCTGGTAGCTGCTAAGATTAGCAAAGATAACGGTCTTGACTGGAGTTTTGTCAACATATGGAAGATTAGGAAACCCTTAGAATAAATGCATCACTGACCATGCTCGTGTACCCTTTTTCTGACTCAGGTGTTGAAAAAATACACACAAACCAGTGACATACTTGGCCAGTATGCACAACGGATTTTTCTGTTTTCACAGGCCAGGTTTCTGTTTTGACATGCCATGTGAAATGTCCTGTTTTTTCATTAAAGAATATTTTAAAAGTGGCTTCTTTTCCATATCTTGAGAGGACATTATAGAATATAATTCCCATCAAGGATAAGGAGCCACAATTTTCCATATATGGTTTTCAGAAATAATTAAAATGTTGATAAAAAGATAGTAAATTCCATTAAATTCTTCGAGAATTGTTTTGTGCAAAAATATTTTATTCTTGTATTTTATTTATAGTTTTATCAGAACTTGCAGGGTAATCAAAATAGTCTTTTGTTAACATTTTAAAAAGAGATCCTTATTGGATCATTTTTAGGAAATATACCTCACATGAAGTACTGTGCAGGTGAGCAGTAGACCAATGTTATGCTACAGTTTAGAGGCACTGGCTTCTCATTGTTCCAGTGGAATGCAGTTTTTGAATATGTAAAAAATATTTTGAGAATATATATATAGGGATAAAATATATATATATACACACACATATATACACATTTATTTAAGAATATATATAATGATCATCACAGTCAGCTAGTCGTGTTGCTTACCTGCATTTCTCCTGGCACTTCAACTGGTTGGCACCATTCGGTTGGTGCTGTTGATTAAGTAGATTTTTGTATTGTGCTCCAGTTTATGAATTGTGATAGAAGCTGCATGGCCACTTCTCAATATCTGAGGAACAACATCCATTCCATTACTATCATCTGATACGTAAAATATACATATTTTATGCCTGTATTTGCATATATCATACATGTTGGGAATTGCATACATATTTATGTAAAAAAAAATCATAATTATGAAGTAACAATGCTTTAAAAAGGCGGGATATTTCTGTTCTATACTGTTTTCCACAGATCAAAGTACTTTAATCATTGCATTTTTTTGTAGGAATCATTGCTTGTTATTAGAGACCGAAGTCCTTCAAGAAGAAAATATAAATGTGTAGAATATCATTTAAGTGGTAAATTTGTCTTGTCAATCACTAAGTATTTAAAAGTTACATTAAATTACTTGTAGCCAGTGGATCTAAAGGCGATCCTGTGCTTTTTGTAACTGAAGGAAATTTTGCCACTTGTTACAGCTGTCACTCTTAAGGTAAAAGAGCTGAGCACAACCTAGCGTGAAGAAGACTTTGCTTTTTCCTTTTGCCATGAATCAGTTTAAATCAAGCAAGGCTGAAGTAATATGCAGATGTACAATTTATTCCTAATGTCTGAAATTACACTATTAGAATTTTTTATAGAAGGCATAAAGCATAATATTTAAGAAAGTAATTGTGGTGAGTTGACCCTGGCTGCATGCCAGGTGCCCACCAGCACCGCTGTATCACTCCCCTCCTCAACCAGACAGGGGAGAGAAAATACAACGAAAGGCTCGTGGGTCGAGATAAGGACAGGGAGATCACTCAGCAATTACTGTCACGGGCAAAACAGACTTGTCTTGGGGAAGATTAGTTTAATTTATTACCATTCAAATCAGAAAAAAACCACCTTCCCCCTCCCCTCCCTTCTTCCTGGACTTAATTCCTGATTTCTCTGCCTCCTCCCTCTGTGCGGAGCGGTGGAACAGGGGTTACGTTCAGTTCATCACGTGTCGTTTCTGCTGCTCCTTCCTCCTCACACTCTTCCCCTGATCCAGCGTGGGGTCCCTCCCACGGGACACAATCCTCTGTGAACTTCTCCAGCATGGGTCCTTCCCACAGGCTACAGCTCTTCAGGAACTGCTCCAGCATGGGTCCCTTCCACGGGGTGCAGCCCTTCAGGAACAGGCTGCCCCACGGGGTCACAAGTCCTTCCAGGAGCCTGCCCCAGGGTGGGCTTCCCATGGAGTCACAGCCTCTTTCAGGCACATCCCCCTGCTCTGGCGTGGGGTCCTCCACAGGCTGCAGGTGGAGATCCACTTCACCATTAACCTCCACGGGCTGCAGGGCACAGCCTGCCTCACCATGGCCTTCACCACGGGTTGCAAGGAAATCTCCGCCCCAGCGCATGGAGCACCTCCTGCCCTCCTTCTTCACTGACCTTCGTGTCTGCAGAGTTGTTGGTCTCACAGTCTTACTCCTCTCTCTCGCTGGTGCAGATTCCCACCCTGCTCCTTCCTAATACGCTATCTCAGAGGTGCTACCACCATCGCTGATGGGCTTGGCCTTGGCCAGCGGTGGGTCCATCTTAGAGCTGCCTGGCATTGGCTTTACTGTACATGGGGGAAGCTTCTGGCATCTTCTCACAGAAGCCACCCCTGTAGCCCCCCTGCTACCAAAACCTTGCCACACGAACCCACTATAGTAATATTTGGCCTACATGAATCCAATATATCATTGAAGCTTTCATGGTGGACTTCATTAGGAATTCTTTTCTGGAAATCATACGTTTCAGGTTGCTTTCATGAGAAAATATCACTGGAGGAGCAGCACAGCTTTTACAGCTGATCTTTTTTAAATCCTACAGGGTGTTTGGATATCCATTCCCCATCCCTACAACCCTGTATTTAAAAAAACGATTGTTTAAATTCCTTTAAATTAAGCATTGCCTCCTTCATTTGGATACACAAATACCATAATTGCCCAAGTTCCAGATCCCTGTCCCACCCTCTGAGCACAGGTTAAGCAAAGGAACGGGCAGACTTCCCTGTCCTGCTGGTGGTTCCTTGCCATCACCATTGTGTCAGCACCAGTGACAGGTAACCATGCCAGGCACCCCCTGAAGGGATCATCTACACTTCAAAAGCATTCCTTGAAGAACACTCCAGCACCTCTGTTTCTGGCAAACTGCAGTGATCATTCCAGAAGCTGGTTTCTGATTCACCCGTACACTAACACACTGAGTTTATCGCGCAGAAGAGAGAAGCAGCACAGGGTACCTGAACAGAGGTAGTGTCTTAGACTGGCATCTCTGAATTTGTACTGGACCATGCTCACAATCGGACCTTTTTCCTTTTTTTTTTAAAATGTAAAAATACATCATACATTTAATCTCACCTACCTTAGCAGTTGGCCAGTGTACCATGTCCCCAGTATCTTCCAGAACCCAAATAACATCCTCACCTTGCTTCTAGAATGTGCCAGTACCCAAAATCTGTGAGGCAGTAATGCAGAGACCCACTCACATATGTCAACCTCCATGCACTCAACTTGGCTGCTAGGTTAGGCGACAGTCTGGGCTGGGTATTTTTCCAAACTCTGTTAGATGGATGCAGCTTTGCAGCCTGGCCATTGTGGCAGTAGCTGCCTCTTCTTGTCTTCCAAGTGAGGTTTGCACTGAAGTTCAAAGGCAGAAGGGAACAGTTTTAGGACATGCTGTATTTTACATAAATTTGACATTGTTTGGGATTGTCTGCTTGGATGGCCTGGTGAAGTTACAGGAACTGAGTTGTGTTGCTTATGCCCCTACTCTCTTGCATGAGATAATGACCACTGATTGCCTGAAAGTTCCACAAGTGGGATACATGCAGGCCTGTAGTAGCTTTCTAGTGACCTGGGTATCTCAGAAAGTTGTAGTTACTCAAAGATTAGTATTTGTTCATTTCAGTTAAAGACCTGCATGAATAACGAGATCTTCCTCATCTGCATTTGGTAGAACACAGAAAAATTGCAAGGTTTCTTTAGGAAATAAAATTGAAGGGAGAGAAAGATATTTGCCCCCCGTGCAGATTATTCTATATCTGTGTAGTATAACAAGGGGTTTGTTATTCTGGGGGGAAGCAGTTAGTACACGTCAGTGTCAGTGACTAAATAAATCATGTGGACTGGCTCACTTCTCCCAAGATAAAGCAAAGAAAAGACCGGGTTTTTTGTTTCTAGGGGAACCTCTGAAGTCTGCAACAT
The DNA here is from genome assembly GCF_015220075.1 of Falco rusticolus. Classification (NCBI taxonomy): domain Eukaryota; kingdom Metazoa; phylum Chordata; class Aves; order Falconiformes; family Falconidae; genus Falco; species Falco rusticolus. The sequence goes on along the minus strand of NC_051192.1, from coordinate 88,084,782 downwards.
GAACCTGATTCTGTGGAATTCATCAAATCTTTGTGTAGACATTTCTGTTCAGTTACCACTACCAGCATTTAACCATATTAACATACCATCAATGATTTAGTTAATCAGCTATCAGTTGGGTCTCCTTTTTTCCCCCCTCTTTGATATCTCTGCTGCTTCCAGGTGACTCACACTTTCACAGTCCCTTACTCAGCACCACTACCTGATGTCTCCTCCGTTATTTTACAGTCTTCGGGGCTAGAGCCTCGCTGTTACAAACCAGCATAGAGTTCAGTAAAGCTGTGCTCATTTAATGCACCGGAGTACATGGCCACCCTCATTAGATGTCGGACAAGCAATGTATTTAACAAGCCTTGAGGTTTCTCGGGCTAAGTATTTACATCCTCGGTTTACATTAATGTGTCATGCATACATTTGCATTTATTAATAGCACAGGCATATCTGAATTACAACAGCAATAATGGGTGGATATTTTAGCATGTAAATTCTCTGCAGCGTGGAGAATTCCATTTTGTGTGCGTGGAAGCACCTTTTCATTGCTAACAGAAACAAATGATGAATAATAATAGCAATTACAATTACTAATAACAGTAAGAGATAGAAATATGCTAACTAGGAAATCTGTGTTAATAGTTATTGTTTCATCTCAAACATTCTTTTTATAGGTAAGACACTGTTTCCCTGGGTGCCATCAAAGTAATTTCAACCAGTTTTAGAGGGGAGGCTAGAAGCAGAGCTCCGCAGGGATTACTCTCCTGCTGTGCCCCTTGCAGCGATATAGAGGTATTCTCTTTTAGGAAGGAGTCAATCACCGAGCAAAACAGAAGGCAGCGCAGCCGTAGGAGGGGTTGGAAGTGGCTGGTGCTGCTCCTGTCTTTTGGCTAATGGCTGCACCACTTTGGCCAAGTCAGTTCCAGAATAGCTCCTTTTTATTCCCTGTAGATGATCATTAGCTGATCCAGCATTTGGATGAATTTCCAATGGAGGCCCTTCTTTAGATTATCAATGTAATGGTTCCAGGCAAAGGTAAACTAATGGTCTGCAGTTCATGATGGTTGACTTATTTTTTTTGCAGTTCCTTTGTAGGGAATAATTTTAAACTAATCTCTGCTTTGTGCTCCATTTGTAGCCACGGCTGTTTCCAGTGAACAGAATCCTGTTATTATTATAGCTGTGGTTGCTGTGGCAGGAACCATCATTCTGGTCTTCATGGTGTTTGGATTCATCATCGGGAGAAGGTATTGCACCTTGCACAGGCATAAGCACATGACCCCACTTTTGTAAAGTCTAATAGTCTAATAGTCACATAGTCTAATCTGAGATAGTAATTTGCAAAATTGAAATGGTAGTAATTTTTCGTAAGGACAAATTTCATTTAAATCCCGTTATCAATTATACAGTTCATCCTTTTACTTTGGCAAGACACACTTAAATCAAGATGTTCTTTCTGTCCTATGTAAATGTGCTGTAAGAGGAACCCCTAGCAGGTTCTTTACCTGTACTCCTCAAAGTCTGTCTTTCTGTTCAGTTTTCTCACGTGGAGAAGTCTGACACTTTATCTGATCAGCCTTTAAATGACTTTACATTCAAGAAAAAGAGGCAAAGCAGTAAGTTTAAGAATACCCTCATGTAAAACAGTGTTCTACTTTCAAGTTCTTTAATCCTCTGTCTTATCTGCAGAAGCTTTTCACCAGAACTAGAATTTTCTCTTTAGGACCTGTCCCAACTGGTATTTGGTACAAAAGCCTTTTGATTGCAACTGTTCATGATTTATTTAAAACTCTGCTGTCAAGAGAATTATAACTGAAATTTTCAAAGGGCCTACAGCAGTTAGGTGCTCAGTGCCTGGAAATCCCAGCCTGCAGAACTGATGTTGTCAGGACCTTAGATATGAGGAAGTCTTTAATTCCCAGTGAAACTGGTGTCTTTCTTTTCAGGCATTGTGGCTATAGCAAAGCTGATCAGGAAGGGGATGAAGAACTTTACTTTCATTGTAAGTGTTTTGTTTTTTTTTCTTTCCCCCTTTTCAAACTGCAATAGTGTAGACAATACTAAAACAACACTCCATGAAAGACAAAGCCCTAAGAAATTTAAAAATGCTGTGTAAGTAGCAGGTGGAAGGTTAAATACTGGAAACGTGACCTACACAAAAAGGATGCAGATTAAAGTCAGCATTGCTCACACAGATGGTTTGATTTCTATACGTGTGTGTGATATACTGTTGTTTTCATTCTGCTTTTTTTTTTCCCCCTCCTGGTTGCTTTGAATACATGTTTCACACCATCCTAATGATCCCTCTGAGGCGCAGTATTTGAGAGACCTTTGGCTAAGTGACTGTATGATCTTTACCTCAAGCAAACTTCAGATTAAGAAAGTGTGGGTCACTGCACCACCCTAACAATGAAGCTGTTATGCTAAAAAGCTGTTTTCTGCTGCTGTGAATATTGTAGCTTCAAATGTACAAAACATAATGTCCTTAAAAATTGAATATTTAATATGAAAAGAAAGGTCAGCTACTTCATTACTGTTCTCTGTTCTAGAATCGCTTGCCTGGCTAAGAGTAGTACCTGAAGCCTCTCGTTAAAATCTAACATCTGAACTTATGCTAGAACCCTGGGAAAATTCAATAAAATACATCTTTCTTGGGTTAATGACAGTTGAAAATTTAAAGGGAGAGGAAGGTTTATGCAACAATAGTTTCAGTTTTATCAAAATATTTTTTTTTAAATTCTTATTTTGGCCCTTTCTCATTTCAGTTGTAATATCATTTTGACATGAAAAATTAAAAATGTTTTCATTTATTTTAGGATCAGTCATTAACTCAGGAAGCATGCTAAAACTAAGTTGCAAAATTATTTTGAAAATCCAGAATTGCAGATTCACATAATAAAATTAAACTGAATATAGGTTCTGTCACAGAACAATGCCTGGGTTTCCAGTCTTCTCCTATACGTGATAACTCTCGTATCAGTAAAACTTGCCATTTAGTCATGTTATGCTGTTTGTAGCCTTTTTTATCTACCAATAATTGCAGCTGCAGCTTAAATCCATCAGATTCACATTTTTTAAAAAAATGAAAGCAATATGGCTTATCTTAAATAATGTTAAAATCGTGCGCTATTATCAGAACGTAATGTCACATGGAGAATGAAGTAGCCACTAGTGACAAATTTATCACATCTTTCTAATGCATGCCTCTAAACAAGTAGTTCTAGCCAAAGCTCTACTCAAAGACAGATCCAGGCTTCTGTTTTACCTTTCTGCCCTGAAAAAAATCAGATCAGCTGGAATTTGTTCATGCTCCCTGGGTTTGGGTGTGTTACTACCCAAATCATTTAAATGCAGTATTAAACTAAGTAGTGACATCATTGCAGCTTTTGCAAATCAATTCGTAATCTGTGCAAAAAAAGGTGGAAAATAATAATGGCATAGGAATTATTTATCACACATTTTGCAGTGCAGCTGATTTTAAAGGATCCATCAAAAATCTGATGTTACTTAAATGTTGCTATTCTGGGAGTGATAGATTTGAAATTTGCCTCTCACAGATGCATTTTAAGCTTTTCATGTCTTTAGAAGAGCTACTGCTTTCACTTTTAGCATCCCCCATTATGTCCTTGAAGGAAAAGATCAACTATGTATCATTGTATGTCAGTACATAAACAAAAAGAATATGCTAGCTAAATAATCTCTTTCCTTGTCTCCATTATTGGTGACATTTTTTGCTTCAATGAAAACGTAAGTGACTTAATATGAAAGCTGCTACTTAGTGATTAATAGTTGATCCAAAAATGGTGAGACTTTATAAGTGTCCGTTTCGCTCAGTTTACTTTCAAGAAATGTGGTTATCCAGCAAATCAGTCAGAGCAGTTATCATACACAGTCTTTTTAAAATTACAGCACCAAATATAAGTCACTTTTGCCAAGCTAGTGTTTCATTCTCTGTTGATTGACTGTGTAGTATTTAAACTTACTTTATAACCATGTACAGAATGAGACGGAACCCAGGTCTGTGGTCACCAGCTTGGTCACAGAGCTGTGAACACTAGTTTGGTGTCCTTTTGCTCCATAGCATCTAGACAACCTTCTTCTGTCCTGAGGTGCCAGACTGAGTTTTCAAAAACATAACTTACAACAATCACTTATTTAGAAGTAACCGTTCTTTTTTAACGCAGGCTTTAAAGCACTGTATTTAATAGAGTATCACGTATTTCCTTTCAGTCCCCCTCAACTCTTTCTGACCTCAAGTGCTACACTTGAAGATACAAGTACAACTGAGGAGTTTAGTCAAGCAATTCAGATTTATGTTTGGTTTCCTCCTACCATTTTCTTCTAAAAATGTCTTCAAATCCAGGCCAGCATTATTTCGCGTTGGTATGCCAGGATAGCCTTGGCCTGTCAAAATGTTTTATGACAGCCTGAATAAATGACCATCAGACGCCCACCTGAGATTTGCAAGGTTACCTCCAATCCTGGCCCCTTATTGCAAACAGAAGAGGATGGCTCCTTCTCCATGTCCCTGTCTGAAAGCACTATTATAGGAAGTTAACCTATTGCTTTCTTCTCATTTTCTCTGTAGTCTTTCTTGGTTTTAAGAAATAAATATTTATAATTGTAAGAATTTGCAGTGTTATCAATACAATTGTAAGAACACCTATTTAAATACATAATGTGGCAGATAACACCTGGGCAACATTTCAAATAATTTCTCTGGTTGTAAATTCATTAGCTTACTCAAACAATTTATCTAGATTTTTCTTTCCTTTGAGGGTTTAGGGTTTTTTTGGTCAGTAATACAATCTGAAACATAAATACTCATGATTGCTAAGCAATTTTTCAGTATGTTTTAAAATTTAAGATATTTTACGTTCAATTAAAAGATTATAAAGCAACCATAAATTATTTATGTTTTGTATTGACTTTTGATCCGATACGTGTATATCGGTATATCAATTAGCAGAGGAACACTCTTGCATTTTCAAGTTGAGTTTTAATTCAGTGATTCAATTACAGCTCAAGACTGTAATCCTTGTGAGCTGAATTTATTTCATAAAAATTGCTTGATTAATACATTGCCAGGGTTGCTCTACTTTCACCAGAAGAGCAAAAAATAATTTTCCTGAATCAGCAGCAAACTAAGGGAAAAAAATACATGCTGGCCAAAGTGCTACACTGCCTGAGTAGCTCCAAGTGCTATACTGGAGAAAGTTGCTGCTGATTATTCACTTCGGTGCTTGAGACAGGGAATAATTGTGCCACAAACCCCACTTTCCCTTCTTATGCCTTTACAAGTTGATGACAAGTGTTTCTCATGTTTGTGTTCTAATGCAAGAAACATACCTAATGTATGTTAGGTATAAGAAATATACCTAAGGTTATAAAATCTAGGTGCTGTGAATACTTTAGCTTGGCTATTGCTACAGTCTGTAAATAATAACCTATTCAGTAGTTTAAGCAAATTGAAGCAGGTAGAGGAGCCTCTCAAATCCCACTAGAAGACTGAGATAACATAAAGAAATGCTGTTTATGCAACCTGGGAAAAGAGGATAAGCTGCTGTCCTTACACAGAAGAGAAAGTTTCACCTCTTCTGTTGGTCTTATACCCCTTCCCCTGCTTTATTTTTGCTCCCCCTCAACCCTTGCATTCATTCCATTGAGCACTATTTAATATTTGTTACTTATTTTGCTTCAAGGTGGAGATGCAGATGCTAATGTTAGTCATTTGTGGTGATGGGATTGTGTACTTGTGTCAGCATGCTTGCAGATGATGTCTAAAACTAAGGTTGCCTCTCAGAGCGGCTCTGACTCAGGCAGCGTGGAAGTAGGTTCACTCTTCCAAGGAGCACTCTGCATAATGAAATTCCTGGGCTGGCTGCACAATAAGTACCTTTGCTTCATCACAGTCACGCTTTCTTACATCATTACAGTTAAATTTCCAGGCACCAAAACCTACATTGACCCTGAAACCTACGAGGACCCAAATAGAGCTGTCCATCAATTCGCCAAGGAGCTAGATGCCTCTTGTATTAAAATTGAGCGTGTGATTGGTGCAGGTAAGGCTGCCGTGGCTTCCTGATTCAACTGTTCCATTTAGCTGGGATCGAAGCTCATACATCATAATGACAGGCAAATAATTATACCTCAGGTATAGAAGAACTTTTTGCATTTGCCAGAGTGGTTAAGAGCAATGAAGCTGCACTCGCTTGTAAAATCTAAAAACAAACAGGAGGAAAAAACCCAACAAACCCCAAATAAGTAAATGAAGAGTCTGGCTTGACATTGAAAGCTTGTGGGTTTCTAATTCTGTATCTGCTGTTAAAAATGCAACTGGGGGGAGGGGGGAAGTTTGCCGCCTATTATTTACTGTCAGAGTAAAGGTGTCAGGCATGAGTGCAAATTCTGCTCGCTTTCCTTTTGCAAGTGGGCTTTTTGACCTCTGAACTTTTTTTCATGTGAGTAAGGAAAACTGGCTGCAGCACAAAATCTTAGAGACTAGGAAGGTCTTGTTTCTGTATAACAAAATCTTCCCTAAGGCTGTTTTCTCTTCTACCATTTTTCTTTTTGATATTTTATGAATACAAAAAAGTTATTGTTTAACTTCTCATGACTGATTGTAATTGCACCAGCATTACATTGCTTTTCTTCCTCTTGAACTGTCTACCACCTACTTAAGCCATGGTGTTCATGCTCTAAAAAGGCAGTTTCATTTGTTTGCATTAATAAGATATGTGACATTTTTATTGCAGTACTCCATGTAGTGAAATTAAGTTTCCATGGGTAAGAAAAAAATCAAATACTTTGGATTCCTGGAGGAAATGTTCTTTTGCTTTCCTGTTGTTTTATAGAAGTATTAGTAGAACACTTTTAAAGTCACCCTGTAGTTTGGCATGCACTGTAAATTACATACTGTGGTATTATTTTAAAAGAGAAAAAGAAGTATCTCTAAAATAAACTGTTTTACCTGTAGAAAAAAAAACTTTACACTTAGAATTCTCAATGCCTCTCTAAAGTAACCTCACACATGTTGAAACATGTCTTAATCAAGTAGTAGTTCCATTGAAATTAAAAACACTGCTGAGCAAATTATTCGTTCAGATGACTAAGAGCATAAGAATCCAGCCCCTGCAACTAGTAATTTTTGTGATGGTAGAATGGCAGCATCTCTTCTAATAAATAGGCAGTAGACCAGATTTAAATTCAAGATTAGCATAGAAAAATTCCTGAGCTTTATCTTTTGCTTTGAGTTAAAAAACTGTCAGCATAGCAGCAGTTCAGAGCACAGAGATATGTTCAGTTGGACTTTGCTGATACCTTCTGAGCTAAATGCTGAAAACACTTCAGCTGCAGAGTATACACTTTAAAATGTATCTTCACTGTTGTAACAGACTAATTCCAGGATGTTGGCTTTGTTGACCACAGATGAATTTATTCTTACTTTTAATGAGTATAACTGATAGCAAAAAAAATTACTGTGTGTCAGTAGTCATTCTGAAGAAAGTTAGTAAGAAGTGCTATGGTGAAAGCACGTTGTGTGTGGGGTTTAGCTATGGCTTTAACTTGTTGATGTAGGTAGCGAACAGGAGTTAAATGAAATGCAGTCCAGGAACAATAGAATGTTAAGGACCCAAAGAAGCAACGGAAACTCGTACATCAAAGAAGAACGCGGAATTTCTGCTAGTGACGGCACCAGAACAGCCACTTAGCAGTCTCAATACGCATTATCAGCAACGCTGGCCACATCAACTATTGAGTAGTGCCATGTCTCTCTCAAACAGGGTGCAAGTATGCTTGTGCTCAGTTTGTACAAGGGATATGTGATTTCCTTGCCAATATTTTCGTTACCATCCCTCTGCGACCACCTATCAGATACAAAATAGTGTCCACTATACTGAGCCCTTGTTCGTGCCACACATCCTTTGTTTTAGCCTCTGAGCTGAGCTAGTGGCTGTGCAGCTGTGCAGTATTCCCACTTTGGTTGTCATATTTTCTGGATTGTTTTTGGGCATAATTTCAGCTGCATAGACTACATTATTGGGAATAAAAGTAGTTCATTGGCTAGTGTCCTGGCCTGGAAAGCATAACATCTAAGTTCAGGTTTCTGGTTTGCCTGAGTGTGAGTGATCTGCTTTTGGAAGTAAATCAAAATCAGATCACAGAGAGCTGGAAAGGAGTTTAGCTTTAGTGTCTCCTGTGCCAAGTATCCTAATTACCTGGCTCTGAAGTATCACACACACACACTCTTATACTCGCATCTTGTGTTCAGCATGGAACAAAAACAATTTTGGAAGGTACTACTAGAGAAAACTGTTATCCTTTAGTAAGTTCTTGTGGCTAGAAACTGTGAGTGAGGTGAGTTCTGAATTCATTAATAGTCATCCATATTGTTAGTGAAGTGCAGGAGAGAAGTTAAGGCACCAGGCTAAGGGCATGAGTAGCCAGTTGCTATGTATTTAACAACTATGCCTCATGGTATTCATAGCTATGACGTGGATATTCAGACCACAACTCCAGTGCCCAAGGATGGTTTGGGCTAGTGCCTCACCAGTACGGGCAGGAATGGTTGTACTCTATCTGGCTGATTATCTCAGGTACAGCACGGTGTTACGAGAGGTATGTGGAGCTGATCTGAGCTAACCTTAATTTATCTAGTGTAAAACAGGAGGGAGAGGAATTCAGTTCTGTATGCAGTCATCTCCTATGAGACTCATAAAATGAGCCACGCTGAGGGAAGATTTGACCGAGCAAGTCGATTGGAAATATTAAGGTTCGGTCCAAGTTCTACACTTCTGGTTGGAGAACTGTGAAGCTGAGGCCTAGGTACTGCTTTTTTCTTTCTCTAAGCTCTGCTGTTGAGGGTGACAGGAAAGCAGTAGTGTTAGAACGAAGACGGGACCCTAAACAAGATTTCTCAGAACTCATCTGTTAGGACACCTCAGCATCTACCTCTTCAGGCACTGAGCCCCGTTTCCAAGCATACCTCTCTCCACTGCTAGCCAGATACCTTGCCTGTGTGTATGAGCACTGAAGTCTTGATCCCACCAGGTTTATCAGGCCCTCAGTGTGTGTCCCAAAGGGATTCTCTAATCAAACTCTCTGTGTTAGTCTTTCCTAATTCAATCAGTTTTTTCAGCACTCACCCTAAAACATGTCTTGGATTTAGGTGTGTCTGCATACTCGTGTATACTCAACAGCTTGATGTGAAGGCACTCCACAGGCATGCAGGAAATAAATTTCAGATTTGATGTGATTTGGAGGAGGGATGGATCTATAACTTCCATAGTCCAGATAGATCTGCAAAGTACCAGATTGTTAAATATTTTATATATTTCTGGTGCAAAGTACCAGATTGTTAAATTAAATAAAAAATGAATCTTTCTCTTTTTGAAGAGATGCTCCTCTGTATCCAATATATTACTACCCTTTTCTCCTATATATCCCAAAAGATTTTTCTTCCTGGTTACAGATTAGGGGGTCTGTCTTTCTCTTTCTTGTGACATGGCTGTGAGGCAAGGGACAATCCTTAAATCTTTTACAATCTCTAATAATAGTGACGTAGCTGTACTGCCATTCATCTCCACGCCTTGCATGCTTCCATCCTCTTTCCTGTCCAATGGAGTCCAGTTACTTCTCTCCCAAATTAAGGTTGTTAAGGCTTTTTTTTAAAGTATTCTTGCTGGCTATTTGGCCATTTTTTCTCACATGCTTCTTCAGGTTCCAATTGTCTGCTGGTTTAGAACCTTTTACAAACTTCCAGCATTTGATTGGGTTTGTTTAATGTAACAGAATTATTTTAAGTCACACCTATCATTTCATAATCTGGAAAGTAAATTAAGCTGCTTGAAGGTAGTGCTTCATTTAACACTGTAACGATGTTAAATTAAAGGCAGCTATGAAAGAGCTGCCTTTTGAAAGAAAAAAAACCATCAGATCTAAAGATAGCAAGGAAACCATGTAGAACAGAAAGACGTTTTCACTTAGAAATGGTATTACTAAGTCTATAATAGTATTTTCTTATGGAAGCCACTTCATTTTTATTTTCTATTTTTGAAAAAATGTAACAAATTACTAACAAGTCTTCTAAAAGATTCAAGTAACATGGCTTAACGTGAAGTGTTTTACTCTGCAAGGTACATAGTCAGCAATTAATTTAAAGCACGTGCCTGTCTGCATTCCTAAGTAACCCATTTCAAATGTGAACATTCCCATGTTAAATTTAAACACACACTTAGGCAGCTAGTTGCATCAAGGCATAAAGAGAATATTGATATTATAGTCGGAGTAACTCAGCATCGATTTACTTCATTTTAGGAGAGTTCGGTGAAGTGTGCAGTGGGCGTCTAAAGCTTCCTGGCAAGAGAGATGTTGCGGTAGCCATAAAAACTCTGAAAGTTGGCTACACTGAAAAGCAAAGGAGAGATTTCCTGTGCGAAGCAAGCATCATGGGGCAGTTTGACCACCCCAACGTTGTTCACTTAGAAGGGGTCGTTACCAGAGGTAAGCAGCAGCTTGATCTATCAGTCAAATAACAACATAATGGCAGAAATTACGTTAGCTTATTCATGGTCAAAGATTCAAATTATAAACAGGCTGCACACTCCTAATGGATTTTCTCCTGATGCGTAACTAACTAAAACAATATTGTGTTGTGCTACAACCTGAGGAAAAAATTAAGATGCACGCCTGATTAAAAGATGAAGTACTTCGAAATATATTATTTTTCTAGTTTCATTTAGCCTCAAAGACCATGCAGAGAGATAAGGTTTCTTATGTCCTTTCATATTATCTGAAGTGTCATTATTGCAGAGTCCCGTTCACACAGCATGAGTTAGGAGAACACACTGACATTTTGATTTGTATGGTTTAATTTTGTGAATCAAGACCATGTTCCATGCAGATATTTATGGACTTATTAGAGCTCAGTAACAGTGCTGGAGGCCTCAGAAATACTCATTGTCTCAATGGTTCAGTCCTTCAAAGGAATAACGTGTGTTTTATCAAAAAAAGGCACTCCATTTATGTTACAGTTTTTTCAAACAAAATCGGTCTTTTTTTGGTTTTATTTTTTTCCCTAGGGAAACCAGTCATGATTGTAATAGAATACATGGAGAATGGGGCCTTAGATGCATTTCTTAGGGTGAGTACCAAAATGAAAACATATATAGACATATTTTAAGTGATGTATATATTATGTATTGTCACTTTTAAAAACATGGGTTTATATATGTGCACATATATGTATGCATGCATGATATTCATATAATTAATATTATTTTCAGGCTAAAATGGAGCTTGATGAATACTAGCAGTTCTCTACGTTATTTCCGAAATGAGAGGATCAGACAGAATCGCATGGGAACATTGTAGGAATTGGAGTCATTTAATGTGGCATAGACATGGTGGGTTTTATTATTGCCACCAGCTGAAGTAAAAACCGCTGATACCTGAAGCCCAGTCTTCTGCGTTTTGGGAGCAGAATTTTATTGTATCAACATGGTGGAAATCAGCACACAAGAATCCCTAATTGAATTATGGTTGTATTTAAGAGAAGAACAAAGGAAAAAGAAATGCAAGTTCACAGCAATTTAGCATTTTTTGAGTGTGTGTTCTGGACGGGCCCATTCTGACTCCTTACCAGGTGTACAGAGATGATGTATAAACACTGTGTAGAGAACAGAAAGATTATGATCGATTGATAAATTCCAAGCTATGCATAACATTTTCAGTAGCTAGTGTTCCAAAAGGAGGTAGTTCTTATTTTGATACACATAATTATGCTGAGAGATTAAGAGCATATAGGCAAACTATAAAGAGCTGTGCATCAAGTGATCTCTCTTACAAAAGTCTTGCCAGGACTTAGCCAGAAATTTATGATTAGCAAGTTTTGTTCCTTCTAGTACATTAGCTACTTACACGTTTCTTAACGGGATGTACTTTTTTATCTCTGAAGAAAATAAAACTTGTGTATGAAGTGAGTTTCTTTGCCCCAGGATGAATTGCCACAGAAGTAGTAAATAAGTAGAAAGCTAAAGTTGTGAAACTAACTGTTATTTCTCTTCTCAGCTATACTAACAAGAATTGCTGCTCCTTTCTTCCCTCCAGAAACATGACGGGCAATTTACAGTCATTCAGCTGGTGGGAATGTTGAGAGGAATTGCTGCTGGAATGAGATATTTGGCCGATATGGGATATGTACACAGGGATCTTGCAGCACGCAATATTCTTGTCAACAGCAACCTTGTTTGTAAAGTGTCAGACTTTGGCCTTTCCAGAGTTATAGAAGATGATCCAGAGGCTGTCTACACTACTACTGTAAGAGAAATCAATGGGTTTTCATAGCTTTGAGATGTGGTTATTAAGAAGTGTATCTTCTGGAGAGTATAAATAAGAGAAATACGTTCATTGCTTGAGAAATGTTAATCAGTGAAAAGGAAAAGAGTTTCTGCCGGAATCTAGCTCTAATTAGGGACTGATATTTTCACAAGAACATACATTTTTACTTAATAAAATCTAAAAATTTTGCATGGTATCTCATTATTCCCTTCCTCATGATTTTCTGTTTGAAAAAATACAGAGGTTTTACCCCTAAAAATTTTAATCATCTCATTTACTATGAGTCAATTAAAATACTTGTAAGCTATTACTATTTTTCAGACTAGGTTTTATCTCACCAAAATGTTGACTAGCTTGAGGCTAGACTGTGACAAAGCTCAACTCCTGTGTTTTCCCTTGCTTTTGGGTGGGACGCTTTTCTTAAATAAGCATTCATTGGGCACACTATGCTCTTTATTCTTTTGTTGAGCCAGCTCCACTTTCCCGCCCGTGAGGCCTGCTGTGCTTGTTTTCTCATGCTGAGGGAAGGAGGGGCCCCTGGAATCTGCTCCAACAGGCGCACGGATCAGGAAACTGCACCAGCATTCACGGCTGTCACTCCTGCCACTGGGCTCTAAGTGGGATCCTGGTTTAAAAATGTCAGACCACGATTTCAGAGGAGCTGTATGACAAGTCAGCGGGATTTATATGCACAGGATGAGGTTCCCGTCACCTAGCTTCAGCCAGCCAGGAGTTAAATGACTACTGTAAATCAGACATCTAAGCAGCCCCTTAAAATCAATGGAGAGAGAAGCACTTACAGAGAAATGCAGCCAACTTAGCTTAGACAGGTATCTAAGTTTCTATGGTCCAAGTGTTTTAAGAGCCTAAACTTCCACAGACTGCTCTGAAAGTTCTGCAATCGATCAGCTATAGTAGATGATATAAGTGCTGCTTTTGATGTTGATGGAAATAATTGTCAATGTACTCTATGGAAGATTGTATGGAAATTTTGTGAAGAAAAATGAAAATTTTCTTCTTCTTTTCTTTTTTTTTTTTCTTTTTTTTTTTTTTTGGTCATAGGGTGGAAAAATTCCAGTGAGATGGACAGCTCCAGAAGCTATCCAGTACCGCAAGTTTACATCAGCCAGCGATGTGTGGAGTTATGGAATTGTTATGTGGGAAGTAATGTCTTACGGAGAACGGCCTTACTGGGACATGTCAAATCAAGATGTAGGTTATACTTTGTCTGTTTGTGAGCTTGTGTGTGTGTGTGTCTGAGCATGTGTTAGTAAAACAAAAATGACATATTGTAAACACATACATATGTGTTTCACTATACATACATAAAATGTTGGTTTAGAAATAAGATTTATCAGAATACCTTAGGGTTCTCACAAAATGAAAAAGCTATAAAGCTTTCACTTTTTACCTACATCTCTAGATTGTTCTTCCATCATTGGGATGTTGTAGGTCTCTCTCTCGACTATCAAGTAAAATTGGAAAATCAAAAATAATACTATGTGCTCTTCACTTTATTACACTTAAGCATAGAAAGAATTATATTTTTTTCCAATAAAAAATAAATCTGAGGTTTCTGAACCTCAGAGCAATGTTTAATCAGTTGAAAAAAGTTGTTAAAACTCTGAGTGGCAGGTAATGACCTACTTCGGCATTTTCAAGTTAATTATGCTGATTTAACAATATCCTTGTTTGCATAAAATATGACCCAGAGCAACAGGTCAGCAGTAATAGAACAGATGGGTGTTAATCTTGATTTCTGACAAGAGTATCTATTAGTATAGAAGGTACACAGCAAAAAGCCATGCAGGTGAGAAAGATGTCAGAAAGTGTCTCATTTAAAGTTCTTCAGGTCAGGGGCTTGAGTGTGGGTTTTTTTATTATTTTATTTTTTGATCGAATGATCGACATCAAAGTTGGAAAAAAAAAGATAAAAGTGTAAATGATGAGTCAGTTTGGCACAGTGCAAAGTTGTTAATATTTGACAGGTCTCAGTGTCAAAGATTTCATGGACTGTCAAAATATGGGCAAACAAGTCCTTGGGGCAGAGAAAGAGAAATATTTACATTCCCTAGACACCCAGTAGAGTTTCATTTCTTTTGACACCTTCCTTCTGTACTAGATTCAAACATAAAAGAAGTCTGACAGAAATATATGATGCCTCAAAGGCAAACCTTACCTATCTTTCAGGGAACAATAAGGAAAAACTTTTAAATATGGGAGAAATTTTGGTATTTTCATGTTTCTTGTTGGATTTTGAAAAATATGCCCTCCATTGGAAACTGGAAGTAAAGTGCATGACTGAACCTTTTTCATAAAACAAAAAAATTACCACTTCTTGCAGTTTCATTTCTTTTTAGAATCTTACGTGATAATCTTCAGTAGCACATAGTTAAAAGGTTAATCAATTGCTTGGTAAAATAATGTCAAATATTCTTGTATGCTGTGATCTTCAAACGTGTCCTTCCAAAACATGCGCACATCCTACCAATCCCCTAGATCAATTTATGATGCAAAAAATTTAGAAAAATCTTATGATTAGTTAGTTATTCTCCTTCACAGTTACCAATGGGAGTATTTAGCTGGAATGAAAAATGCTAAATATGTTTATTTAAATTTTGCATATATACTCAGGCAGTTTATATATCTGACGTGTATCATTTTGCCTAAAATTGGATGTGGGTATAGTCATAGACCAGATTAGATCTCCTAAAAAATATGTCTCCCTGACTTCAGGTCTTTAGATGGCATTTCTTTCATTCTGCCCCTCTTCTTTTAAGTCATTGTTTTAAACTGATGGAGGGTACAAATTTGTGTTGAGGTATCTTTTTAAGCAAAAGTCCTCCCTTTAGCAGCAGCCTGGAACTAGGGTACACCAGAAGAACACTCATCCTAGAAGCTCCCCACAGAGGCACTGCGGGTAGAGCACAGATACACAGCGTTCCCTCAACCTCTCTGAACAGTGGGCTCCCCTCAGTTTAACCCTTGCTGGTAACAGTAGCCCTCAAACTGCTGCGCTTTACCCTGTTCTCCTATTAGACTTCCAGTGTTTGCTGGTTCTTACCCTCGTTCAGTTATTGACCCTAGTGCACATCAGCTTTTCAGAAAGGGGCAAGAGCTTAGGCTTACGTATTTTTTCTTTTACCTACACCTGGATTTATTACCATTATTATTATTATTTAATATTATTATATAAC
The DNA here is from genome assembly GCF_015220075.1 of Falco rusticolus. Lineage (NCBI taxonomy): Eukaryota > Metazoa > Chordata > Aves > Falconiformes > Falconidae > Falco > Falco rusticolus. The sequence continues at coordinate 88,069,255 of NC_051192.1, read as the reverse complement.
AAGAAGCAGAGTGATAACATTATGTTGTCTGATCCAATTACTCTTATTTAATAGTTCTTCGTTGGCAACCAGTATATATGGTGAACCGACCTGGCCCTCTTCTCATCTACTTTACATCCTCAGATAGCCTGATTATGATAAAAGCATACTTGACTCTTAACAGAGCAGTGTCACCTTTTCTTTTTGCAGCAAAAGCAGAAATTGGAAAACAAATTATGGGAAGTGTAAATAATATAACTCAGTTCTATTAGTAAGAACTCCAGCTGTGTTCTCCTTGTAGCCTTGCTTATTTAAAAAAAAAAAAAATAAATCCTGCATCTGTTTCATTATCTCAGAGTACTGATTTTTTGGAACCCCACCTCCACCTTTCTTAGCAGATTAGACACCTGTGCCCAAGTTTTGTATAAACTTAAACAAACAAACAAACAAAAACCCAAACCCCCAAACCTTTCCTAGTCTATATTTCACAATGTTTTTCCAGTGTTTTAGATATTCTCAGCAGTTCCACCCATCTCTAGCTAGCTCATTATTTTATATTTCCCAGTTACATCCTTCTTGCTCAGAATACACATCAAAAAAGCTGATTCTGCAGTATCCTCAAAAACTTTTGAAAAATAATATCACCATCTTGATCCTAACCTCTCTTCAGGTTTCTCTGAAGATTGTAGTGAATGTGAAAAGGTCCTGTTCATGATCCTTTCATTCATGTTTTCACTATTGTGTACACTCTTGGATTTAGTCTTACCTACATGGCTTGCCAGTTCTAACGGTCATAGATATTTTGGTGGTGGTTTTGCTGTTGCTTTCAGATACTTTTTCACTCCTTATTGGTGGTCTCTTCCTTCTGACCTCTTAAGCTTTGTTTGTAGTAAATCATATGTAGTATGCACAAAGCGTTTAATACCTTTTACCTTCTAGGTCAGAAATTCCTGCGTTACTTTGCATAGCATACCAGTTGTCCTATACACACTGTAGCTTATTTGTCACTTTTGTTCCACGGCTGCTTCAAGCATAAGGAGCCATTCTTTTGTTTTCCCTCTTAATACTGCTCTAAAAGATCTTACATTTTACTTTCAATATATTCTTTCCTATATAGTCCTGTTTTTCTAATGGCCCTGTTCTGCATAAAACCTCTATCCTCACCTTCTCTGACAGATAGCTTCACTGTCTCTAAACGGTCATCACACTCATTCTTCAAAGTGTGGCTGTTGCTGCAGGAATTTAATATTTCTCCATCATTTTTGAGTTGTAGGACAGTATTGTCTATTCTAAATGTTCAGATAGAAAGCCAAGGCCCAAAGAGATGGAGCAACTTCCATGAGATTGGAAGGACATTCTGTGACGTAAACCTGCAGTAAGTGCCCTACCACCGGGCTATGTCTTCTCTGTTCACAACACTTACTTTCTGCAAAATGTTTTGATACAATTATGGACTGCAGCCAGCTTTTTGAAGGTCATTTTGTATTCTTTGCAGTTTTGTCTGCTTTGCAGTACACTGTTTTTACATTTTCTCATACAACCTATGGAATATTTTCCATCTGAGTTTATTTTCACTAAACCCGGATATTCATCAACTTTATTTATTATACCAGATCTACTTCCTAGGGCTACATCCAGAACAGCTTATGATCTTGCTTTCTGTACAAACTGAGGAAGAAGACAGTCCTATGCACTACCCTTCAGGAGCAAGCACCCTTCCTTAGCAATTCTAATACTGCTATGTCAGTCAATGTCAGTGTGCTTGAAATCCCCCATGAATGGTGTTTTGGCCCTTTTTCGCAAGCCTTTCTTATCTGCCTTGCTTCCTGATGTGCTTTCTTATCCTGCCCTCAAGGTTTACAGCAGTTTCCTGTGATTTTACTTTACCCATTTTTATTTTTTGCTTAAATCCAAATAGACTTGGCTAAGGAAGTCAATTGGGTGGGTGTAATTCTTGGTTCAGACATTTATGTTCTGCTCCAATCACATCATCATCTAACAGCATCTCTTATTAAAACTAATTTTCTCTTTAGGTGATATATTAAAATACCATTCAGCCAGGTCTTCCTCTCTCACGTGGCACATTCCTGCTACTTTATCATTAATATAACATGGCTAGACATAGAATACAACATTTTTCCCCCTAACAATTTCTGTCTGCTAAACATTTTTCTTGGATCCTTTTGTAGTATCTTCAGGCTTTTTGTATTTTATATGTGCATGCATAGATCCCTATCCATTTACGAGACAGTTGGTTCTACCACACACTCTTTCACAAAAGCCTTGGGGCAAGTAATAATGCTGTCTGAAATAACTCCATTTATCAATCTATCTTTTGCTCTCTCGGTGAATTTAATTGTTGTTCCCCACTGCTCACCTGACTAGGTAATACAGCTGCGCTCTGCACATATAGAAGAATATGTGTAAGAAGGCCAAAGATAAAGTCAGGGAAATTATTTGAAAACAGGAAGGCTAGTGTCAAAACAACAGTCATATTTTTGCAACACTGATGGAAAATTTTAGTTTATTGATTTTCTGGGGGTTTATTTTTTTTTATTATTTATTGTACTGAGTAGCAATATATATGTTTAAATATCCCTTGATGAAAAATTAACTATGTTGGCTACTAGGTTATAAAAGCAATCGAAGAAGGCTATCGTTTGCCAGCACCCATGGATTGCCCAGCAGGACTGCACCAGCTGATGCTAGATTGTTGGCAGAAGGAACGTGGTGAAAGGCCGAAGTTTGAGCAGATAGTTGGTATTCTGGACAAAATGATTAGAAACCCAAACAGCTTGAAAACCCCACTGGGAACCTGTAGCAGGTAAGAAAAGCTCTAGTGTGTGTTCTTATGATGGTGCATGTGGCTGGGTTCTGGATGTTCTGCTTGGTGGCTGCTCCCAGTTCACACTTACTCCATGTGTGTCTCACAGTTCCTCCTTCCTTCTGTTCCCTGTTCTTCCCTTCCCTCATTTGCCCTTCTTTTTTTACCATGCTGAACAAAGCCAAAAAGGACTTTCTTAAAAAAATAACCAAAATAAAGTAAATAACTTGGAACTAACACATTTCTCAGTAAACTACTGCCTGCTCATCACGCTTTCCACACTTTCACCACTAGCAGTCTTTGTTTTCCTTATTTCTTAAAGTTGTGAAGTCTGGAGGGCAAGGATCATGAGTTACTGTAGTTTTATATGATGTATCCCTTGCCCTAAGAACTGCTACAGTAGAAATAGTAATTAATCGTACTCATTCTTGGCCAATGTACTTTGACATGCTACACTCTAGATTTTTACCTTTCATTTTCTGGCTTTTAACTCCTTTCAGTGATTGCATCTCATTGTATTTCATGGTGTAGATTTTAATGGCTTCTTCATAAATTTCAGGTGAATTATTTGATTGTGGTAATCTTTTGATCAGTTAGCTAGATCACTACACTAGGGAATCAACTGGCCTGTACTCTACTCCCAGTTCTTCTACTGCCTGATTTCCTGTGTGACCTTAAGCAACTTACTTTGTGTCTCTGCTCTTTCCTTGTCTTTGTTTTGTCCCATCCAATTGAATAATGGGAATAGATACTACTATATTTTCCAAGATGCTTAAAAGAATAGCATCTTTTTTTTACTCAGCAACTTTAGTTGCAGCTGCTGTCATGCTAGGTAATAAGGTTGATTTTCTGTTAGTAACAATAGTCCACTAGGCAGATTTTGCTCACTCTGACTTTTCATCTTTTACGTGAATAAGCTTAGGAAGTATATGTTGTGAGCTACAGAGCAGTCAAAAGCTACTCACAGAATAACCTAAGCTGTGTATAAAGGCCTATTACTTTCTACTCTTGACATTTTTAGTACCCCAAACTTATTTGACTCTCACCTTGCTAAATACTCCCTGATGTTTTACTCTCTTTGGAAACAACTTACTTTCCTTTTTCCTTCTCCGTAGACCAATTAGCCCTCTTCTGGACCAGAACACTCCCGATTTTACCACTTTCTGCTCCGTAGGCGAATGGTTACAAGCTATTAAGATGGAAAGATATAAGGATAATTTCACAGCAGCAGGCTACAACTCTCTTGAATCAGTTGCCAGGATGACTATTGAGTAAGTTAGTACTGGACATGTTTAACGTGCATTTAGGGAATTTCTAGGTAAAATAATACACAATGTTCAACTCTAAAACTTTATCCTGAGTACAAACATGGTACTTGGGATTAAGCCAGCTGGTTTAGCAGCTGATGGTGTTATATTAGAGCATCCCATGAAAGGGCAAATGCCCTGCTACCTATGTGTAGCATCACTTCTTTCCCTGCTTTTGAGGCCAATTAAAAAAACACCAAATGGCTAGAATCTGAGGAAGAATGTGGCCCATTTTGAAGTATGTATTTATAGGAAAATAACCACTTTTGCCTCCACTACCTGACCTTTTTCCAGACACGTACTAGGAAGATGTGGAATTTTCTTCGAATTGGCTGGGGGTTGCCTGTGTCCTGCAAGAAATGACTTTGCATCAAGATAAAAGTCTATAGAAGCAAAACAATTTTCTGAAGGCAAGCATGGCCTGTATTGGTACTGCCATCTTAAACAGGTCTTCTTGGCACCCTGCAAACAATATTCTTGTTCTGATGGCTGCCAAACACATGTAATTCCTCTTATAGAGGGCAGTGGGTTTCTAAACAAGTTTCTAAAAAGAATATTCTCAAGTTTGCAACCCTACTGTTATCTGCCTGGTATCACTAGAGGTCTCAGCCTATAGCTTGGGAATGTCATCAGAGCCCACAAGCTTCTACTAGGTCAGTAGCACTAGTAGCAGTGGAACTGAACCGGCTGCTCCTTTTTCATTTGCATGATGGGAACGGGCCACTATGCAAAGGGTTTCTCCTGGCATCTCTTTAGGAAGCAGAATGTGATTCCCAAAGTCTTGGTTTTGTACCTAACTTTGTCCTGAAAGCCACCCAAGGTATTTTACAAGAGAAGTGTCTCTTTCTTCGGTTGTCCTTAAAAACCCCAACAAAAGATTATCATAGCGCAAAACTTACTGGCCTCATTCTCAGATGTGGAGACACATGCAGTGTAATTACATGACATTTGCCATATAATTGCACTCCTTGCTGAGAAGTTGAGCAGTGCCTATATGAACTTCATAGTACTGAGCTGAGGTTCCAGTATAGCTTCAATGTTAGAAACCTGTAGCCCAGACCACTACGTAGCTTTGACTCACAGTTGAATACCATACAATAGCAGTCTAAGTTGAAAAATTAACAATGTACGCATTTATCTTCCCCAGGGATGTGATGAGTTTAGGGATCACGTTGGTTGGTCATCAAAAGAAAATCATGAGCAGCATTCAGACTATGAGAGCACAAATGCTACATTTACACGGCACTGGCATCCAAGTGTGATAGACATTTCTCCCTTATGAGGGAGGTGACAGACTGAGAGAACAGCACTGGCCTTCAGTATATATGAAGTGCTGCTAGAAGACACTTGATTTCCTGGGTCCTTCCTGCAGTGAATAGAAGAGCTACAAGAAGCACCTACAGACTTGAACTCCTAAGTGCCACCAGAATTTATGAAAAGGGAATTAGGATCCACCAGTGGTGGCAAGGAAAACAGCAGTGACAATAAACAAAGTACTACCTGAATAAACATACAAACACCTTGAGCTCTCTAACCTCCTTTTTATCTAATAGACTTTTTAAATGTACATAAAAATTTAAAAAAGAATATATTTGTCAGATAAAATCATGATATTATTGTTGAATTCAACAAAATATTTTCCTTAAATCTGTGATTTCTGAATCTTTTTTTAATCATTTGTGTTTATTCTTCATAAAGACTTTCTTTTAGTATGATGTTTATATCTTTGGACCTTTTTAGTGCTAATTCTATGACACATTACTACACTGGGTACCTCTGAAGGATTATTTGAGTTTCTAGAGATTTAAGAAGCATGACCAAGCAATGTATATCTGTCCAAACTTTGGTATCCTTTTGTGCCATTTACTTTTGTTAAATCAGTACCGTATTGACATGGCTAGCTAATTGGCAGGGAGTCAGGAAAATGCAAGTTGCCAAGAGCTCTGATATTTTTTAAAGAATTTTTTAAGGTTACACATATACTATCTTTTAAAAGAAAATAAAAGAGGAAAAAAAAAAAAAAAAAAAAAAAAAGGAAAAGCAATAATGACCCCTAAGTAGTTCTAGGCACTTTTAGCAAATTGTTTGCAAGATGATTTTAATGGACTAGAGTTAAAGTGAGATATACTCTAAGACATAGATCTTCAACTGTAAACTTGCTGGGACACTGCATTGAATGGACAAGTGATTGTAGGCGTGTCTCAGAACATGGATGCAGTTCTCCAGTGTTATCTAAACCATTTAATCTGAGCACACCACATTTTTTTTCAATACTCTGCATTAGCAAATCTGAGAGAAATAGCTGGCATATATTTTGTATGAGTTTAAGCTGTATGCAGTCCAGCTGTCAGAATAAGGACATAGATTTTATATGAGAACTGTAGAGCATGAGGCAAGGGGCAGTTCAAAATTTTCAGGTTTTTTACAAGCTTTTGCTGCTCTGAAGAAACATGCATATGTGTGCTCGCACAGACACAACTCGCTCATCAGGAACACAGATGCAAGAATAGTTGCTGAATGGAATATCTTTTTACACACCTATATATGAATTTTGTTTGATTAAAACATTTAACTACCGTAAGCAATAATGAACGAGGTCTTTACGGATATTGCAGGAATGTATATGAACCAGAGAGAAAAGCTTTAAAAGAAATCTGAAAATTGTGAACTACCCCAGCAATGAAATGCTGTACTTCCAAAGAGAATTGGGCTGCTTCTATTGATTTTGATAGAGAAAGATCCCAGGGATCAGTCATAAATTGGTCTTGTTTGATAATGTGGGCATCCACACAAAAAAAATAAAAACAAAAGAAAAACCCTGTAAATGTTCCTTTGTAAAACTTGTAAATTTTATTTATACTGTCTTGTTTTGTACACACGTTTATGTGTAGTGAGCTCTGAATACATTGAAAATGCACTATATTTTTCTATTTTACTTGCAGAGCATCACAAACAAACATGTATATTCAGTGCTACATAATGTGTTTTCCCACATTTAGGACCAAAGATAGTTATCAAAAACTTAAATGCATCATTTCTCCCCTCCTTTTTTCTCCCCCCTTTTAGATCACTGTACAGTGTTATATTTGTCATTTTATTTATTTGTTTCATTAGAAAAATCAGTTTGGTTATACTAATTTTTTTGTCCCCCCTGCCTTTGTTGAAGAAAATCTGTAAAAAGCTTTTAACTAGCATAATCCCGTTACATAGACACTTCCATTTGTAATCTTTGTAATAGACTGTAAATATATTTTTGGAACTATAATGCAATGTGCATAAGGGTTATTTTTCAGTGTCCATATATGATTGTTTATACAATTCACAGCACTTTACAGTCATGCTGAGAAGCCTAATTTATTGCCTGGATTTGGGCAGAGTAAGAAAAAAAGGTGAATATTCTTATTTCATATTAGATTGTCATTCAGTAGAAATGGAGTTATTTTCATGTATGCAGCTCAAGATGGTTTTTTAACTATTAAAATTAATTTTCTAGAAACACTGTAGAAGTAAGACGCAGAGTAGACTGCATGCCCGATATTGAAATTAGTGCAAACAAGCACTCGGCCAAGGCACTTTGAGTAGCCGTTGGAACACCCTTAATTAATAAACATCCGTTTTGTGTAGAAACAAATGCTAAGTGCCTCAGTACTGGGGTGAGCATCTGTGGGCAGCTGCACAGGGTGCTTGTCAGTTTTGCTGCTGCTTTAGGCACCCAGCTGTGAATTTAGGGGGCTTAAATTCAGACACCTGCTTCCTCATAAATCTCGGCTATTGTTTCTGAGGGCTCGGTGTTTAAAGGTGCGATGCAGCAATGCTGGTATTGCTGAGAACCCACTAACCCTAGCTGCAGGAGACTTGAGGCCAGGCTTCACCTTTAGGACTTGTTCCGTCAATGTTCTGAAGCACAGAGGCCTCAAAGCGTGCGTGGTGACCTGGGATCCCACATGCAAAAGTGAGGGCCCTAATGGTATTTCTTCCTTATTTTTCCTTGTTTGATTTAAGCCATCTTCTTTGAATAGTAAATATGTTTTAGCATTCATCTATACACCTTGACTGCCTTAATGTTGCCACAGATTTTTACACGTTTGAAAGTGGTAGAGTAGACCCAGAAAGCACAATCGCTATCAATACTCCCATCTATCTGTTCAGAACATTACTGCGATTTTAGAGCACATGCATGTAAATGGGTTTGTAGCTGGTAGAGCAGCAACATGTTGATGTTGGTTGCAGTTCCCCAGGTTCCAGGAAAACATAGTCCAGCGTAAGAAAAATAAAGTGCCAGAGAAAGTTGATGTTCGTGGGAGGAACGGAAGAAAAAGTTGGGTCGGAGGGAGAATTAAAGGCTAAATGATGAAACAAAGACATTATCTCAGTTCTGGCTTAATTTTATTGAATTTGGAAATTGTGTATCGTTTAAGACAGATTATCAGGCTGTCAGTGAGGCTGATCTTTCTTGACTTTATCCATCTACAAGCATCTAAAAGAGATGTGCCTAAGACAAGCAGGATGAATCTCCCTCTGGGAATGCTTATCTCCATTACCTGTAGAGGGACCCCAGATGATTAGCTTAAATTAGGCATCAAATGTCTAGATAGTTAGGTGAGGTGATTTCTACCCTATATGTCCTTGGCTGCTGCAGTTTCCCCCCCGCAAGCTGAGTGTCATAGAAAGGCAGATCCTCCACTGCCAGTCTGTCCCAGAATGTATTTAAACTGGGCTTTATCACAGAGAGAGGTGATTATTTTTTTTTTATTCCAAGATTTGTAACAGATCATCTAAATGCTTTTTTGTATGTGGGTATTAATTCTTGAAAAAAATTGTGATTGTTCTGAGGAAGACCTGCCTAGTAAATTACAGTTATTTAATATTTTAAATAATCAGAAATATTTGCTGACATACTGCTTCACTACAGAGGTTATGTGATCAGATATGATAGTTGCTGTTTGCAAAATCATGTTTATCTAAAGCCTTGTCATGTAAAAATCTCCAGGAGGCAAAGATGCTTAAATGTATCTCAAATTGAATGTTGCCCTTAATATCTCAATAATTGAGCTCTGTCTGTATTATTCTCCATTTAAAATGAGGTTTTTATATTTGTTTAAGCTGGAGTTATCTGGCATCAACTGAGGGAGTTTGAAAAAATGATTTTAAATTAAATTTGCTTTTCTCCACTAATAGTAATATACAGTAAATAGTTTCCACTGTTTTGAATGTTACAAAACCTATTGCTTTAATGTGGGGGATGAAGGGGTTTATTTTTGTTTTGTTGTTGGTATTTTTTTACATTTATTGGTTAGTAGTTGAAATAAAAAATGATAATTTGTCCTTAACTTTCTAATATAATTCATATATAGCAATTTTGAGATTGATTTAAATTCTGCGACTCCCGGGTTACTACTGAGATGGTTATCATGTCACTACACCTATAATACCAAGTGATGCCAAGGCACCCTGCCACAAGGGTGGGTTCAGCTGGCATTCTGTTGCCCAGTAATGGCATGAAACAATCCACTGACCATCTGTGAGACGTGAAGGCCAACTCAGCCCAAAAAGGGTCATTTCACCTTTCAAAAATATATATGTGACTTGTTAGAGCTAACGCTCCTTAATGCATTACTTCCCTTCGTGCAGTTAGAAAGCAGTATGCTCATGATATGTGTTTGGGGTTTGGTGGGGTTTGTTTGTTTGTTTTATTTTATTTTAAATGACTGACATTTGGGGTACTTGTGGAAGAGAACAGTTCCCAGACAGGATGACAAGCCCAGTTTGAGAAAAGTATGATACAAATTCTTGCCTGACGGTAAATCGGGCAGCACGTGCTGCAGGGGTATCAGGCAGTTGGTGCTGTGATTTGCTGAGCAACTAGCACTGCAGGGTTTGTGCATGTTCAGGGTCTGTTAGGACTGCACATCTGATGAATTAACTGATATGTAGAAACAGGTGATTTTTCCCCCCCGCTAACTTGGAATGGATTTGTAGATGGTAGATTTGGGCAAGACTACTCAAAATTCTTAGCTTCAAACTAATTTCTAGTAAAACAAGAAATTCCGGGCAGCAGCCTGTATTTTCTCTCCTATTCCCTCAAGGTTTGTCAAGCATAGCCAACAATTACTTTTAAACAGAGATCTTTATTGTTTGCCTAGTGCAGCCTTCTATTTACTTGGGAATAGGCAGTTCTGTAATTAAATTTCCTGCAAAAAGGACTGGGGAGACATAGGGGAGGGGGGAGGTAATACAAAAGTTTGGGGAAAAAAAAAAAACACGGACAAGAAAGAAAATCCCAGTCCAACAAATGACCTGCGAAACCCAAAGTATGGCTGGGCTCACCATTTTTGTAACACATTCCGTATAGGAATTTGAAAAATATAAGAGGTTAAACCATAGGCACAAAATCTGCAATATCCTGATAAAAGAGTAGTGGCAGAATGCAAGCTACATTTGTGAGAGTTTTTCCTCTCTGGATTTGGTTTTGTGAGATTTTTAAGTTGCAATAGTTAACACATGCATTTAAAGTAAAATCTCTTGGGACAGGCCAAGGGCCAAAACTAGTGTGTCTATAAAATCTGTTAAATTCTCAGTGCATTTTCATGGTGGGTAAGGGTTAGGCAGTTTGATAGTGAAAGAAGTCATGTGGAGCCTGCATGCTGTACAGACTGTAGATTATTTCCAGCGAGATTATGAAAGGGTTAAAAAGGAAACCCTCACTTTTGTACGTAGTGAAAAGTCAGAAGATGGGAGGGAATGGAGAGAGAGGGGCAAGAAGTCATTCAGAATGTGTGAGTCTAAGACGTAGGGCTCCGCAAGACATTGCTGGCAGGGGAGTTAAGGAGTGTCAAGATTTTTTAAGTAAAGAGACACTGTTAATAAAATATACCTAATAATCTAATGTGGAGTGGTTTCAGTACTCTGATTTTTCCTCAGGCCAGATTGGAATTTGTCAAAGAGACTAAATTGAGACAGATGGGAAAGCCACTGGTAATACACAGCTCATTCAAGCAGACTTTAAAGAGACTTGAAAGGAGAATTTTACATTAAAAGCCCGAAAATAAAACATGAACTCTGATGATATTTACACTCAGAAGGTTTTAGAGTAGTTCTCTTTAAATCTAGAGTAATGATAGCAGATTTTAGCGCTGATACAATACAAATTGGGTGAAATTAATGTCTAATTAGAATGACCAAAAAAAGAACAACAAGTCAAAAAAAAAAAAAGAGTTGATGTCTTGATAGACTGTGAAAAAAGATGTGATACAGCCATGCAAAACTTGTGTAGCCAGCCAAATGAATCTTGGACAAAACAAGACATAATGTCTAGTGCCAGAAGAGCTAAATGAGGAACAGAAAACCTATTCATCCATGGACCAAGGCTTCCGTATTTAATTGAACCAAATAACCAATTGTAGAACTGTGCTGCTAATAATAATTAATACTAATAATGAAATACTACAACTCAGAGGTCATCTGATGGATCATAATATGGCCAACACTGGAAACCACACTCAGTGCTTAAGCACAAAGACTTATGTGTGCCGCTGGTATTAGAGTTCCTTGACTGAGTATTTAAAGTAATTTATAAACCAGAGACATTATAGCCCCAGGTCCATAACTAAAGCCTTCCTCTTTTGTGCAAAAAAAAAAAAAAAAAAAAAAAAATGCTGAGCAACCTGTAAGGTCTATCAAGTGCAATAAAAATTATCTTCAGGTTATTTCCTTAGAATTACCAATAAAACCATGACTTTATCTCTTACAAAAGAAACAAACTTCCTGCTCCAAAAGATGCCATCTCACTAAGAAGAAAAGTCATCCATTAGTTTTACTAGTACATCCAAATCTGGCTTGAAGGAGGCTAGACTGAAGAATGATAGATATAATGTGTCCATGTTGATCCCTCACATGTCATGTCTGTAGAAACATTACTCAGGCAATTTCTTGACTATCATTCAACCTGTTTTACTATGCCAGCTTCCACTGGCTTCCTGAATGGCTGCACTGTCCATTTTTAAGATGTTTCCTGCAAAACATGTTTCAGTTGCCTTTCCTCAGGGACCAACCAGCCTATGCCAAGAATGCATGTGTAGCTTAAGAGCGAGAAGTTCTAGGAATCTCAGATTAGTTCTCTCCAGAGTGTTCTTTCCAGTCATAGTTGTAAATTGGATGTGTTTTCCCACTGAGGTTGCATGTAGTAAATTGCATGAGAAATCTGATTTGCCTGGAATATAATTAGTAAAATCATCCTGATACTTCCTGAAGGCTACTCAGAAATGGCAGTTTTTAAGTGGTGGCTAGGATTTTGTTCAGAAAGTGAAAGAGGTGGGTCTATGGGAAATCTGTGTGTGCAGCTTTCAGTAAAACACTCCACTTAGCAATGTATGGAGTTTTCTGGGTGGTAGATATCCTCTGTCACTGTGCCTGAAACTAGACCACAAATGCAAAATCTAGAAGCCCATAAGAACAAACTAGTAAAAAAAAAAAAATCTGTAACAGAATTAGACCAAGTCTTCACTATTTATTGTTTGGTCTTGGCAGCACTGGCACTTCCATGCGGGATCAGTGGAAGAGTAAGATGGGTCCAGACAATAGAAGAGGAGAATGGGATTGGATGGGGTGAGAGAGGACTCTCTGGGTGGAAGAGGAGAAACTGAGATGAGGTGCTCAACCTGTGGGTGACTTTGGGCAATCTTTGTGTTTCTCTTTCAGGATCTCTGTGGCACAGAGCCTTTGCCCTCAGCCCATTTCATCCCAGGGCTCTTACTTGAGTTGCTCTTGAAGTCCTCCCTTACATTACTCTATACAAAATAGCAGTGTCGTCTTCTCCAGTAGCTAGAGTTTGTACCCTCATGGGCTGCTGAAGAAGAAGACAGGTTTAGATTCAAATCCAGGTCAATAAGCTTACAGGAAGAAATTGGGCCAGCAAGGCACTGGGACGGATTCCTAATGAGGATTTTCCTTTAATACTACTGAGCCTCAGTACTATGGAGAAGCGATTGATTGCTTTTGTGAAGAGAAAGGCCGCACCTTGCGATATAGCTTCTCTACACACTCCCGTTCATCCACTGCCGAGAGCAGGAAGGGGGGGTGGGGAAAAGAGCGGGTAAAAAAAAGCAAAAAAAAAAGCTTTCAGGCTTTTCTTTGTAGTGCTCTTTTCAAGAAAAAAAATTGCCTCAATGCTTACATTACCTAAACTTGTGCAAGAGACAAATTCTCTTTGATACTTCCTACTTGCTGGCAACAGCATCCCCGATAGACTGTGCTGTCTGTTGCAGATCTCAGTCAGAAGCTGCCTCCTGTCCATAAAACTGCCTAACATTGAGGTGTCTCCCAGAGGGTACCTTTCTTGCAGTACTTGAGTATCACAACAAAGTCCCTCTGCGGGTGTCCATGTTTGTTTCTTTGTGCAGAGGTGCCTCTGTTTTGGGGGGTATTTCCCCAGCCAAGAGGAAGGAGCCTGGTTTTTGCATTATGCTCTACTTCCATTCCTCCCCAGCGGGCATTAGTCATTTATACTTACCTAGCAGCACCCATGCTTCGCTGGGGCTTAAGTAGGAGGTAACAGTGAGGAAAGAACATTTGGTACCCGCACAACAATAAATGCAATGTCTATCTATGACCAACAAGCTACGGGTCAGGGTGATCACTCTAAGTGATCTGCACTTAAGAGCGCCGAAGTCATTAGTGTTGGTCAAAACAAAAGGAAACAAAAGTGTGTGTATGGGGGAGGGGCTGTGTGTTGAATTCAGAAGACCTGAATCAGCCAGTGTTACATGTGAACTGCCCAGTAACAGCAATGATAAAAGATAACGAAGTATGTTTAAAATAATATAAAAATCTTTCTAATGACAGTACAATCTAAGAGGGAGCTGAATGGCAGAGATCAAAACACCTGGTGAGGGCACTATTTTAGAGCAGTGGGAGGAAAGAGTTGCCTTCTGGGATTTCATACTCACCATAATGAATGGGGGAAAATTCCTTTCTCATTCTTTTATACTATCATAAAGCTATTTCTTATGGATTTTATGAAACTAATATAGCTGAATTAATGAAAATCTTATGGAAACTAATGCTTTACCTGTGTTATCTGCTTCTGAATTATTTGCTGAAAAATAATGAAGATATACCCCAGAAGTATTACCTTCTTTCAGTATAACAAATTATCTTGATAATTATGGAAAAGGAAAAAAAAGAGCCCTATGAAGTAAGCCTCTAAAGCAGTTAATATTATTTTTACGCTTGTATTTTGAAATAGGATTGTGTAAAGCTGAATCTGTCTTTTTCTTTAAACATCAGATGCTGTCAAGTTATTTTAATCTAAAATCCTAGAGGAATGGATATTATATATTTTGCAATGCTTTTACAAGTGGTTGCATAATATTTAAGGTTAATTTTCAGGTCTAAATTAACAGTGCTTCACTTTAGATACCAGAGAAACAGAAACCACATATCTTAGCATACAGTTATACATCTGCATGTCTGTCATCGAGCCATCACAGCATACTTTCACAAAACAGTATGCTACACATGGCAGTGCTTAGACCCTAAGTTCTATTGTGTTGTTTCCATTGGGTTTGTATTTAAGGCCTTTTGGTGATGGAAGCCCTTGTTAGCTAAGGTTAGTGAGCGTCAGCAAGCAGGTGAATGCGGTGTGAATTGGTAGAAGCCACTTGCTGTATGTATGGAGAGATCTCACAGAGGTGATGTCCAGTTGTTACTAAGCTCCCTCTCTCCCCTCGTCTAGCATAAATGCCAGAACAAGCCAAAAAACTGACTGCCCTCATGCCTATTGACAGCTGTGTCATGGCTACCTGTAGCTCAAGATACATAGCTGATGAAAATGTAACATCTGTCTGGCATCCTTTTACCTCTGTTCCCAGGAAGGCTCACATTTTTTTGTGATTTGATGAATGGCTGCCTTCTTTTCTGAGAACATATGGAAACTTTACATCTCTCTTGGGTGAGAAAAGCACAGAAAGGCTAAAACTGACTCTACAGTTTGGACTGTGGAAAGGTATTACAAGAAGGCCAACATGATACTTCCAACCTCTGTGTGGGAAGCGGGAGGCTCTCTAGGTATTCATATGTTGCCAAACACTTTGAGCTGCAGCTTCTCCTGGCAAAAGGTTGGTTAGGCTAAGTCTAATACAAAACTACCTCTGAAATTCCTTCCTGCACTCTACAACCTTTCTTTCCTGAAGCACTTTTCCCATCCAGAAATCCCCTCCTTCTTACTCTGAAACTGGTGTTCAGGACACCTCTGTAGGAATGAGGAGGCTGTTGTTCTGCGTAAAATGGAGGGTTTTTTTTCTTGGAAGTGGTTGAGTGTCCTGTCATGTCCCAGCAGAGCTAACAGCCTGGTCTGCAAGCACTGTACTTTTCCATATCCTTCTGTCATTGCTCAACTCTTGGATGAGATGCATATGATCTCTTTGATCCTTCTTTTACATGTGTTTCCTGTTGAAAGGATTAATTTAAGCATCTACATCGAGAGAAGGTTTGGGGCTGTGAATCCCTGAAAATAGTTTCCTCAGGACACATCCAGCTTTACTGCTGGAATACATGATGGCATACCAGCACCCTCTGAGAACTAGTTCTTGTTGGATTTCCTTTCTGTGACAGTTACAGTGTCAGTGGTAACCTGTGCACGTGTTAGTTTTGTCTCGTTATTGAACACAGGGATGGCCTTGGCATGCATCAGTCAGGAAAAACGAGTACTAAATCCAACTGTACAGATACCTCAGCCAAGAACTGAAGCCCTATTCTCACCTCAGCAGAGCTTGTCAACTGGTTTATCCGCTGTCTTTGATGGTCCTTCAGTTTCTCCAAACTGTTTTAGGTTTCCATCTCTTTTCAGAGAGATGGAGTATCTAATTCAGGCCTGGAATGACATCGGACAGCAGGGCAGCTAGAAATGAAACATTATGATACTGAATAGCTAGGTCATACAGATGCAAGGAAATTATCGAATTGATTTGCCATGTGTCACGTAGGGATCCTCATCTCCCATTTGTTGATGTTTCATACTTGTTAGCTTGCACCTGGTCTCTGCTCTGCTGAAACCAGTTCTTGGCAATGAGAAGTGCCACAGTGCAGGGTATACGTAAATTATCTCATGAGTCTCTTGATCTGGAGAACTTCATCCTGGTGCTGACCAAAAAATGTCAGTAGAGACAGAGCCAATAAAAATGTAACCTGAGGTTTTAAATACCTATGCATCTGTGTGCTGTTTGTGACTACAATTTGCCTTTAGCTTTGAATAAATTCACATATCAATCATTTTTACTAATTCAAAGACTTACTTGCGTTCAAAACAGTAAAAAGAAACTATCAGTTTCCTAAGTCAAAAAAAGCCTTCCTTTTGGAAAGGATTTCTCCTCAGAGTTCCTTTTCCCTGCTTTCTTTTCTCACACATTCCTTGCATTACTAGGGTTGCAAAGGGCAGGTGCAAAAAAACCTAATAGAAGCAAGATTTAGCTTAGTTAATACCTTCCCTTCATGTAAAATTAGTCTCCAGGACACTACGCTAGAGACAGAAAATAACATTCTGTCCCTCCATCAGATTGCTTTCCCTAGCTTTGGTTTTTGTTTACTAAGCCTCAGACATTATGGCTATTAATATTGTCGGGTCCTCTTCTCAGCTTATCATAAAACATCTGCTCCCATTTCGTCCAGTTTGGTGACAGAGATGTATGGCATGCTACAATGTATTTAGAATACTCTTCTCTTGAATGACTATCTTCCCTTTGATTCACACTGTTAAATAATCTAATCCATGTGCTGGAATGACAGATACTACTGTGGAATCAACTGTAAGGATATTGGTTGGTATGGCAGGGGGACATTCCTCTGCTGGTTTATTTTTCTTTAGTGTTAGTGTTACATTGGCTTGTCTCAACATCTGTAATAAATTGCTTTTCTCTCAGGAATTTTCAAATAATTTAGTTAAGAGATTGCTAACCATACGTAAAATAATTTCTATTCAGTCCTGGCCTATATCCATTAGTCCTAAAGCTATATTGTTTCAGAGATTTCATATGGCTAGCCCATCACTAAACATACAGAAAAAGCCACATCTTTTTGTTTCCTTTCCTTTTTTAAACTCCGGGGGTAGGGGGTGGGGTGTTGGCAACACAGATAACGTAAACATTGTCTTTGGGCGCCTAATATAATGTAATGATAATGTAATGACTGGGACAAGTCAGTTAAAATACTTTGTTAGATTCTTCAGAAATGCTGAGATCTTCTGGTAACATCACTTAGGCTAAAGGAGAGTCTATTAGTTTACATGCTACAATCTACTTACCATGTGTATGCTCTTTTAATTAAGCAGAGTTTAAATTGAACACACCCATTCCACTCTTTTCCTACTTCCTTCTTTTAAGGAGTTACCTACATCTTTTCCCAGTCCTTAATTTTATACCCAAACACCCATCTGAAAGACTGCCCCTCATTCATTTCCTTTATTTCCAGTACTGAAATTGTGAAGTGTAACCCTGTGGGTCATTGAGATCCAACATGAAACTACATTTCTTTCATGTTAGAGGTGTTTGCTTGGGAATCTTTGGGGTTTTTGATGTTTACCTAGCTAGTCAATGAGATTTTTTGTCAAGTAGTGGTATATACATGGCAACAAGAATGATAGTGTAATTTGCCTCTATTACTTCCTGATATCAGGATTCTGCTGCACTGCCAATTTCATATCTGTTGTTATTATTTGTTTGACAGAACCAAAAACATGCCAGGTGCTTTGCAAAACAGAGAACAAGAAAAGTCCCTTTCCAGAAGAGATGACAGCCTGAATAGAAATGGCATAATGGCAGGAGACAAAGGAAGCAGAAAGGGGAAGCAAAACAAGAGTTATAACCATAAAATCATGAGATTGGTTTGGAGGCACAGTGAACGCTATGAGGCATTTTTTTAATGCGCATAAGGACTGTAGTTGGGATTAGAGAATGGAAATGTAGAAAAGAAGCATGGAAAGGAATGGAGAAGAAGGGAGGAACAGACTGGCAACAGGAGGAAGAGTAAACAGAGGTGTATGGGAGAGGCCAGAACACACACCCGACAAGCTGAGGATTATGACTAATGCCAAGAATGAAAGACCACATCTGAAGAGCATGGTGATTTAAGGAGGATGGCGAAGCAGGACATGGCGATGCTGCTAGGGAGAGAAGAGCCCGCAAAGCTGCCCTGGAAGCCTGCCCTGGAAGTTCCTCACACTAACATAACCCTGCTTCCCCATCTTCTTTCTAGCCCCCCTCTTATGCACAAAATATGTATATAGAAGAGCAAAGGAGAAGGAGAAGCAGCTAAATCAAACATTTCCAGAGATCCTGCTGGGGAAGAAATTTAAGCTGGGATGATACAGATTTACTCCTACTGACGATGCTACTGGTAGAAAGCAGCATAGAGCATCCTGTTAGCCTTTCTCATGCAGACAAATCAATGGGAGGCTTTGCCACTACTTACAAACAGCCCTTGCTGAGAAATACTCAGCAAAATTATAATACTTCAGCCAATCCAGGACATTTCAAAATGTCCTTTCATTCTAGATCAGAAAGAAGCAGAAATAAAAACGCCCACAGTGAAACGGAAACAGGGAAGAAACATATTTGAGCAGTTTCTTTTAGAACTGTCTCATTATTACAGAAAACGGTAATGGGGATTTTGCTCACTGAAAAAAAAATACATTTTATAACTTTTCATGAAAATTTCTGATAAATTTGGGAATTATTTTCATTATGTTGGATTGGCTTTTTTTTGTTTTTCTTCTAGAAAATTGGTGTTGTTTTTACAAGGAAACTGGAAAACTGCCATTTTTAGTCTGTCAGATATTTTAAACTACCCTGATTTTCAAGGTAAGAATTCTTCAGGAGTAAGAAAGCTGCAAAGTGGCCAATCTAATATCTTCTTCACTTCCTTCTTCTCTGCTTCAGTGATCAGACATGTCTAATGGTTAGGCTGCAAAGAGCAAAACCAGTTACTTTGTCTCCCTGAGAAAAGGCATTTTGCCAACTTCTTTAGGAATTATTAACTAGATCTGCTAACAGGAAGTCACTTTTTTGCTGCAGACCATGTCTCCATTTATATCCTCCTCACATCTCTTCCATTTTGCCTGTGAAAGTTTATCAGAAAGCACACTGGAAAGGCTCAGATCTTTCTGTCTCCAGTGAAACTGTTTTGAGACACAGTTCTAGCTTGGCACATGTACTGGGATGACAGCTGAGAGACTACTGCTGGTAATGGAGTATTCTATTACTTTGGCATACACAGACACTTTTTGCTCGGTACTTCTAACCGCAAAGTATTGATGTTTAGGGTACTATAGGTACTTACTCATTGTATTTTTTCTTACAAGTTTTAGCGGACAGCACTGGATAAATTTTTCTTCTCCTTCAGGGTAACACAGCTTTGCATGAGTCATTCATCTTGAATGTACACCAGAGTGATATCAAGTTGGTGGTTGTGACACCTTATCAATATGATGCCCATTTTTAGTCTCTTCTAGCAGTGGAATGATTTAAGTATTGTCTAGTGGAGACAACGACCTCCTTTAAGAATATCTTGGTGACTCTGGATAGGATTCAGATAATTCATCTGGGTGAGGAGGAGACAATTCAAAGTCATAGCTGAAATATTACCAAAAATCTTTAACTGCTTGTGTTTGTCCATCATTTTCTTGAAGATTTTGTCAAATGGTGGTTTACTGGATTCTCAAATGGCAGCAATGGCCAAGTACACTTTTTTAAATTGTCTTCAATTTGAACTTTGCTTAAGTTAATTAAACTCTTGTCACCTCAGGGTACCATTTTAGTAATGAAGTTTACAGGACCTATTCTGTCAATATAGCAACTTCAGCTACTAAAGAACACACCAGGTACAGAGACTTAAGACAATGCTCAGCAGTGCTTAAAGAATCAGCCCACCTCAGTAATTTCTCTCTACCATTATTGAATGAATACTGGAATTAAATCATATAGCTGTGATGTCAACTTACCAAACCTATCCTGTTTAAATTCTTTCTACAATCAAATGTAGCTCAAAGTTTTATAACAGTCTTTGTATCATTTAAAGAAGAGCTTGCAAAGCAGTGTCGTAGTATCTCCCCATAATAGAGAATTTTTTACATCTATTTTTATGTATTTGAAAGAACCCCACTAATTCAGTTGCCTACAACTTTTTGCAATAATGGATTCACCATAAAGCAATATCAAAACTTAGTTAATATTTCTACTAATTATATTTAGACAAGCTCCAAATTTTGCATAATTTTGCCCCTGCTTCTGGCATGATAGCAGATATGGAAGACATATGTACCTGTCTCTTGGCCCTCAGAGAGGATTCCACTGTGTGGCATCTTCCCATCCTCTGCTACTAAAATAAAAAACAACAAACCCCACCAACAAACAAAAACAATTGGGAAAGGTGCCGTAAACTCTGGAAATTGCAGTTTGACCTGCCTTCTGAGTTCAGACGCATAACTGGATGCACGATTTTGGAAGTAGCCAAATGGAGTTAAAGGAAAAAGGTTGGGATAAAAAAAAAAAAAAAAAAAAAAAAAAGAGTATCATAATGTATTCTGAGAGTAAAGGACAGCATGGTTATTTTGCCTATAATTTTTTTTTTAACCTTGCCTATACTTTTCCTGCCAATCCTTTCCTATTGTTACCTGTCAGCTTTTCCAAGAAGATACTTGGCTGTGCCTAAAGTAAGAACAGCTGCACTGACCCAAACCACAAGTCCACATAGCCCTGTGTACCTGGCGGGTGTCCTGCCAGGTAGGGGTACAGTCCTGTTGCTATAAGGCCTCCATTTTCCCCATCAGATTAGGGACACCTTCAGCTGTTGACTTCCAGACATCTTCAGGGCTCTGTATCCAATATGTACAGCTCAAATGCTTCCTAAATCTGGGGGGTACACTATGTTTAATAGTCTGAATTTGTCCTAGATCCTGTGAATTTGCTTCCTCCTTCTGTCTCTGTCTGTCTTGCCCTTCTTTCTTCTGAAATAGAATGACCAGGGCTGCATGAACTATTCAACATAAGAGTGTATGATGTATTTATACAGTGATATAGCGATACAGTGTATTTATACAGTGATATATATATATGTTTTCTATTTTGTTTACAGTTTCTTTCTTAATCATCCAGATATCCTGTTTCACATTTCTACTTGATACTGAGTGCTTGACTTGATGTTTTCAGAAAGCTGTCTAATATTATTTAGTTATTTTTTTCTTCTCAAGCAATAGTAAATTTGTAGTCCCTGCCTGTGTATGTATAGTTAGACTTATTTTTCCCTCGTGCATTTCCTTCTGCTTTATCAAATTTCATCACCACTTTATTGCAAATGGCATTCAAAATTGTGAAATCATTTTACAGTTCTTTACAGGCAGCTTCTGATTTAACTTTTAAAAATCATTTTGTATCAAACTTTCTCATCTGACGGTTCTTAGATACCACATTTCCCTTTACTACTAATAAAAGTACTTTTGCTTAAGTCTTGTTTTAATTAATTCAGTCCAGGAATCTTTGCACACACTTAAGTGCCCAGTTGCTATAATTCACTTCTGTATTTTTCAGGAGGGGGGAGGGAAACCTTCAAGCTATTGGCCTTTATATTTATTAATTGGAAACCTTAAAAATAGAGTTTAGACCTTATTATTGCCTACTGGTTCACACCGAGTGGTTATACAACCTTCAGAGTGAAAAATTGTTAAGGATTAGATCCATAAAGTGCATTTAAGAATAGCCTTCAGCCTCTTAGATGGCCTCCCTCCTCAGAGAAGCTATAAATGCAGATTAGGCACATCCATCTACACTGAAAAGGACAGCTGGATGTTTAGCAGCACCCTCCACCAACTCTGGCGTGCGGAGCAGGGAACAGTCTGAGTGAACGGAGAAACATCCAGATGGGGAAGATAAAACAAATGAATGCTGTACTGGTATTAGTATATTTTTCAACACTGCCTTACTCATGGGACTACAGGGTGTCATGAGGTGAGACTTTCAGCTTTTGTCCCACAGTAGCTGTTCCTTTTGTTTATCCCACTGTTCCCTGCAGTAAGCTCTGGCATCAAACTACAGCTCTGAGGTGCCAATCCCTCTCTTTCTGTCTATCCCAGTAATTATTGAACTTTCAGGGTTAGGCAACAGCAGAGTGGACTTTTGGGAACTACCCTGGCAGCGAGCACCCAAAGCTGCATTTAGCCACCTCTGCTTCATTGCAGGTCTAAATGCCGGGGGTCTGCGTTACAACACCAGTGAAACCAGTGAGAATAATGTGAACCCTGACTTAGGAAATCTGATAAACTTGCTTGTGTAAAAAGGAATCCCTTCTGTTTGTCCCATATCTTAACTTCACTGAAATGGCATTTTAGCAATTCTCCCAAACCTATTCTCTGTCTACACAAGGATTATGCCATGACCCATGTTACCTTATGTGAATACTGAGAGTATGTAATTGTAGACAGGTGAGTAGAAGATCCTATGAGTTATTAGTATTCATAACATACCAGAAATCTTTCATAGTGATTGAAGTAAGTGGGTGATGACTGACATTTAGTGTTTCTCAATCTGAGTTGCATCTTTGATATTTGAAAGGAGGAATGAAAAGATTATGTATTTATTTATTTCCTTGGGGTTTAGACTCATCTACACTTGCCTATATTAAAAAAAATACAGAATTATGTAGTAGTGTTTTTATTTTTCTGTAGTTATAAAAGTAATTCTTTCAAAATCTATAGCCAAATTGAGCTAGTCAGTGACAAAAGAGAACTGGTTGTCACAGGAGATCTGTGATGTTCATAGAGAAAGTGTTATGAATTTCTTTCTGTTCCAGTAGAGTGTAGATGCCTGTAAATCTTTCTCTGAATCAGTAGAACTTTGGGAACTAATAAACCAAAAATTAAGAGACTCCACAAACTATCAAATCAAATTGCCATGTAATGTTCTGACAATAAATAAGCGCTGAATGGCTTCTGTCTCTATCTCTATCATCTATAACTAAGTATCTCTATTGATATTGACTGGTTCCCACATTTATAAGCAATTTCTTACTTTGTCAGTTTATTAGACATATACGTTGGCCCAGTCTCTCCACTGCTTCAGCATTTTTTTGTATTGCGGACATTAACTTTAATGGGGTCTGCTTTTTAATTGACAATATTAATTGAGTAACAATGGCAGGCAGCAATAAAATAAGCTGGTGAATGGAAATCTGAGATTAGAGGAAAATTCATAACAAATCCCAGATCAGCCAGTCTTTCCCAGTGTGTACTGGGCAGGTACAGCTCTTTTTATATAAAATGTAAAAATGGCAAAGTAAGTGGATTTTTATGCTCTGATGGCAAATAACAGTGAACTTATTTCTGGGAGATCTAATATGCTCAGCGACACAAAAGAAGGACCTGGTTGAAAACTGTGGCTTTAAACCTGATCAAAAAATTCTAGGTAATAACTTTAAGTGGATGAACTTTTTTGCCATTCTGCCATAGTGTGTTCACACCATGTCCTTCAGGAATGCTCACTCCCTGTTCACAGCTCATCTCACCAGCCCTTTCTAGCTCTTTTTTTGCTATATAGACAGGTACCAAAGACTGGATGTCCACACCCTTTTCCAGTGCAGTCTCTAGGTGTTCTTTTACCTTCACATGCACTTGTTCTTGCATCAGTTTATTGGTGGTTGGCCTCATGTTTATTTAAATTTTAAGTCTTTTTAGTTGCATTTTGAATGTAAACTCTACTTACATTATTGAAAGGTTGTTTTGTTCAATCTTTTGTTCTAATCCAAACCCCCAGAATTTAAGATGTGAGAAGTGGTCAATCTTTTAGAGAAAAAAAGAAAAAATAATCTTCTCTAGCTCTGTAAAAGCAAAACTTTTCCTGTAACAAAACTTTGCACTAAGGTTTCCAAGATTTTGGGAACTCAACTTGAAGCCATTTATAGGATTCTGATTTTTTTTTTTTTTTTCAGTACTGATTTACAAACTCCTGAAATACAAGAGTTCTCAGTTTATTGCAAACTGCAGAAATATATATAAAAAAAAGACATCTTTAAAACAAAAGGAACAGCCTAAGTTACTGACTTTTTCTTTGACATTTAGGGGCTTGATTTATTTTATGGCACAAGCTCTCTATTTCTTTTAAATGCATACACTTGTCTGCACTTTCACATAATAGAATTGTATAATCATAGAATCATTTAGGTTGGAAAAGACCCTTAAGACCATTGAACCAACCATTAACCTAACATTGCCAAATCCACGGCCCTAAGTGCCACTTTTACACATCTTTTAAATACCTCCAGGGATGGTGACTCAACCACCTCCCTGGGCAGCCTGTTCCAATGCTTGACAACACATCAGGGAAGAAATTTTTCCTAATATCCAGTCTAAATGTCTCCTGGTGCAATTTGAGGCTTTTCCCTCTCATCCTATCGCTTGTTACTTGGGAAAAGAGACCAACCCCCACCTGCCTACAACCTCCTTAGCTGTAGAGAGCAGTAAGGTCCCCCCTGAGCCTCCATTTCTCAAGACTAAACCACCCCAGTTCCCTCAGCCACTTTTCGTAAGACTTGTGCTCCAGACCCTTCCCCAGCTCCGCTGCCCTGCTCTGGGCACGCTCCAGCACCTCAGTCTCTGTCTGGCAGTGAGGGGCCCAAACCTGAACCCAGGGTTCGAGGGGCGGCCTCACCAGTGCCCAGTACAGGGGGACAGTCACTGCCCTGGTCCTGCTGGCCACACTGTGTCTGACACAAGCCAGGATGCTGTCGGCCCCCTCGGCCACCTGGGCACACTGCTGGCTCATGTTCAGCCGGCTGTTGACCAGCACCCCCAGGTCCTTTTCCCCCAGGCAGTTCCCAGCCACCCTTCCCCAGGCCTGTAGCGCTGCCTGGGGCTGGTGTGACCCAAGGGCAGGACCCAGCACTGAGCCTGGTTGAACCTCATACAGTTGGCCATCAATCCAACCCATCCAGACCCCCCTGCAGATCCTTCCTGCCCTCAAGCAGATCAACACTCACTCCCCTCTCCTTGGTGTTGTCTGCAAACTGACTGAGGGTGCACTCAATCCCCTCATCCAGATCACTGATAAAGACATTAAACAGAACTGGCCCCAGTACTGAGCCCTGGGGAACACCCTTGTGACCACCCACCAACTGCATGTAACTCTGCTCACCACCATTCTTTGGGCTCAGCCAGCCAGCCGGGTTTTTACCCAGTGAACAGTACACCTGTCTATGTCATGAGCAGCCAGTTTCTCCAGGAGAATGCTGTGGGAAACAGTGTCAAAGCATGACTGAAGTTTAGGTAGACAACATGCACAGCCTTTCCCTCATCCACTGAGCAGGTCACCTTGTCATAGCAGGACATCAGGCTCGTCAAGCAGACAAGTCTTTCATAACCCCCTGCTGGCTGGGCCTGATCCCCTGGTTCTCCTGTACATGCCGCGTGATGGCACTCAGGATGACCTGCTCCGTAACATTCCCGAGCACCAAGGTGAGGCTGACAGGGCTGTAGTTCCCCAGATCCTCCTTCTGGCCCCTCTTGTAGATGGACATCATGTTTGCTAACTTCCAGTCAACTGGGACCTTCCTGGTTAGCCAGGACTGCTGATAAATGATTCAAAGTGGCTTGGTGAGCACTTCTGCCAGCTCCCTCAGTACCCTTGGGTGGATCCCACCCCGCCCCATAGGCTTGTGTGCATCTAAGTGGTGTAGCAGGTCACTGACCATTTCCCCTTGGATCATGGGGGCTTCATTCTGCTCTCCATCCCCATCTTCCAGCTCAGGGGGCTGAGTACCCAGAACAACTGGGCTCAACAACAACAGAACTTACTATTAAAGACTGAGGCAAAGAAGGCATTCAGCACCTCGGCCTTTTCCTCATCCTTTGTCACTGTGTTTCTCCCTGCATCCAATAAAGGATAGAAATTCTCCTTAGCCTTCCTTTTGTTGCTAATGGATTTATAGAAACATTTTAATTGCCTTTTACAGGAGTAGCACAATTAAGTTCTGTCTGGTCTTTGGCCCTTCTAATTTTCTCCCTGCATAACCTCATGACATCCTTGTAGTCCTCCTGAGTTGCCTGTTCCTTCTTCCAAAGGTCATAAACTCTCATTTTTTCCCTGAGTTTCAGCCAAAGCCCTCTGTTTAGACAGGCTGGTCTTCCCTACCGGTGCACCTTTCGGCCCATGGGGATGGCCTGCTCCTGTGTTTTTAAGATTTCCTTTTTGAAGAATGGCCAGCCTTCCTGGACTCCTTTGTCCTTGAAGACTACATCCCCATCAGTCATTAATCGTCATTAAGCTCTAGACAGTCAAAACATTCCGTAACACACAGGATTACCCCACCACCTCTCTTTCCTTTCCTATCCCTTCAGGAGAGTTTACAACCACCCATTGCAGCACTTCAGTTGTGCGAGTCATCTCACCGTGTTTCCATGTCATGTCTTTGTGCTGCACAATGGCTTCCAGCTCCCCCTGTTTGTTTCCCATGCTGCGTGCATTGGTGTAGCTAAGTACCCAGGGAAGTCTCTCCACTTTATTATCACAAATGAACTTTTACCCAGTGGACAGAACTTCTTATCAAAACTGAAATATCAAGGAAAACAAATTGAGATGATCAGTTTGGAGACAGTTTTTCTAATAAATCTAAGGAGTTGGTTATATGCTTCATTAAATATTTCAGCTGAGTGAAACTTAAAAGAAGATGCACTGTTGTCAGCCATAATTAATATTACATTGCAGAAGAATATTTCAAACCCTGTGGTAGCCCACTGTTGAAATAACTTTCTCCAGAACAAGAACACCATTTCAAAGTTTTATCTCAATAACTATAGCCAGCAGAATTTTCTTTGGGAAATTTAAGATCTACAGCTTTCTTACTGTAAAGTGTTTACATTGTCAATTTTTTTCAAATTAATCTGTAAAAATAGATGGAGCACATTCTTTCCAAAAACTTGCTGTAGTGTTGTCTAATGTCTGTTGAAGACATAGCTTAAGTATAACTTACGGAAACAGTAGGTAAGGCTCAAGGCAAAAGAAAAGAGCAGACCTGTCACAGCACTCTCCAAACTATCAAGCTGCAAGAAGGTCTTTTACCATCTCATACCAGCACACTCTTCATGCCAGTCCCTTTACTGCCTTCTCCTCACCTCACCTCACCCAGGGCATGCTCTCTCTGCTTCTTCTTCCTTGGCTCCCCAACCACTTAACCAGCCACGCCTACACCTTACCTACATCAGCTAACCCCCCACCCCTGAAGCCCGCCCACAGCTGTATATTATCAATGCTAATTAACCCAGCTTCATTCCTCTACATAGACCTTTTTAGATGAATCAAATCAGGTCTAAAGCTAGTAGAACATGTTGATATTATCCCTCTCTGCCAAATAACAATGTATGAATTGTCACACTAGTCCACTCAATATAATATTTTATGGGTACAGTGACCAACAACTGTACCTCTGTTTTGATGGCTGAATGGAAAAAAGGAAATTATAGATTTAGATGCTTATGTCCTCATATTCTTATTATCACCAAAGCTGCCCATAAATCTTTAGGCAGATCTAGACCAAATTCTTGGGTAAAAGCCTAAAAGGTCTTGCTCTAAGTTTACCAGAAATTGTCTTTGCCTGCCAATGGGTGCACAAGATATTCAAACATACATTCACAAATAGATGTACAGAGACCAGTCAGTCAGAAGGTCTTATCTTTGTTTCTCTACTCAGGAACTAGAGGCATGTTCAGAATTAAACAATTTAAGGAAAACTTCACCTTCACATGATATCTGAAATGGTATTGCACAGAAACCTTCATTTATATAAAGATGTAATTTTCTGAAATCCAACAAAAACAAGCACTCAGAGACGTAATCTACATTTTCGTGTGCTTCTCTGTGTGGCCATTTTTTGCTTTTATTTTAAGAACATTTTTCCACCCTTTCACTCCCATGCTTTTGGAGAAGATTAACAGAATCACTAACTGCAGTCCCCCAAGGGACTTCCCTCCAGGAAAACAACCCAAAAGTTATATAATGTATAGTTTAAAGTGATGAAATATTCCCTCTCTCACCCTTGCAAATAGGGGGCACTACTTTCCCCACTTCCTTTACACCAGGCTGCCCTCACATACATTTTTATACTGAAGTATTCTCAATTCTGGGAATACTTCCTGTATTCAGAGAAAGCAGTGGAGAAGTTCTGAAACTTTTTTTTTTTTTTTTTTTTAATTTTTTTATCATGACTGCCAGTGGGAATGGATTTGGTAAGAAGAATGTAACCAGGATTAAAAATATCAGGTGTTACTAGGTGACATTAAATGTAATGAAATCTCAAGGTTAACTTCATTTCTTGCCTGTCCTTATCTGTTTGACACATAGTACTGTATCTCAGTAGCTGCCACCAACAGCTACCGTCAGAATGCTTGGCTAGTTAGTAATCACTCATGTCACTTGGTGTGATCTCATCCAGTCTGAATATTGAACCTTAGTACAACAACAAAAAGGAAATTGGAAACTCTTAGTAACTATTGGTTTAGTCCGTTTATTTTCAGCAGCATTGTGTGCCCAGCTGAAACTTTTGTTATGCTACACTAACAGGCATGTTTGAATTCGATGGTTTTGGTAGTTATTAATTTAGGAATAGTCTGCACCACTAAGAAGCAGAACATTCAACTACCAGCCAAATATATCCATCAAATGTCAAAAGATAAGATTTCTTAGCCGTTCAACAGCATGAAGATAGGGAAAAAGCTTTTTAATAAAATTCCTAATCATATATCCTTTCTCATTAGTAACCATTTCAGCATAGAAAATACCTGTCATAGCTGAAAACCGGAGAGCATCTCATTGCTGGAGCCTGATCCAGCAAAGCACCTAAACACTCCTAGTATATACAAGAATATCCCATCAAAGTTACTATGCTGACCCACATGATTAAAATTACACAGAAATGAAGGTGCTTTTCTGGATTAAGGTACAAGGAACAGACCATTTTAAACCAGCCTTTCATGTAGTAAAAATATTTACATATCTTTTTTAAGAGTTTACATATAAATAAAAATTACTATCTTGCCTTTTGTACTTCTAGACTCAGGACAGCTTCATATGTGAAAATCCTGCACATTAAACGAATCCTTTATTCTCAAACTAAGCAGCTGTCTGAAACGGCAATCGTAAAGTGCTAATCTCTGCTACCAGTAAACAAAAGTAAATCACAGCAGAAAACTGGTTTATGTGCAGTAATCTCCAGAGGATTAGCATTTCAAGGGATCAGATTTCCTAAAACTCCTCTTTCCTGGTAACAGCCTCTGCTGTGAGGTGACACACCAATACGCATAAATTATCTAGAGCTGCAGATAAGCAGAGGCCATTTGGGGGTTCGGAGTGCAATATAAATAGATGCAAAACAGTAGGGGAACTGGTGCTCATCACAAACTCAAAAGGATTAGCAGTTCAGGCTCTGATTTCCTTGCTGTTGTTAGCTGTGATTTATCATCAGACAGTGACTAAGAGTCTGTCTTATCTGTGATAATTTAATGGCTTAATAGCAGTCCCTTTATCTGGGGGTCATAATTAAGCTTGTTTGATCAGTTTCCTAACAAGCACCTCTCCTGTATTTTCAGCTATGCCTATTTTTTCCTAGGGTATAGCAGCATTTTTACTGATTAGTGTTAACAATGTTATTTACTAGTAATGATAACAATCTCATAAAAAGTTAGCATTTATCTGGAGGAAAAACGCAAGCCAAAAAAAAGGTGCAAGATTGAATTTAAATAAATTTATGGGAGATTTTAACTGCAGTGTCTCAAAAACTCTAGTTTGTTGTCAAACTGAAATGCATAACTGAAAATGATAAAATAATTTTCAATTGAATCATTTTCTCTGGTACAAAATTAAGGTCAATCTGAAAGTAAAGATGACTACTGTCTTACAGTGCATTTACTGTCCCTTTCTATCATCCTACTAATGAGCTGTTTCTTCCATTGTCATGAGAATTTTCTCAACAAAAGATTAGCTTTAAGACCTTGTTATGGCTGTTTAAGAACACAGGTGTCCTCAAAATGAATCTAATGACACTTTATCTGTTAGCATCACAACTAAAAGAAGGATTTTTTTAAAAAATGTACTGAATATTAGATATTTGAAGGGAAATATTTCAAATATTTTAAATTATTTTTTTATACAATACAGTGGCAAGAAAACAGACAACTACATGAAATGTGAGTGAATTTTTTGTTTTGCTGGTTTTTGGTTTTTTTGTTTTGTTGTTGTTTTAAAGAAGACCAAACAAAAAAGGAAAGAAATTCAGACTGACCACGTTGCTTTCTTAATCATTGATGTAATTTTCTTAATGAAATACCTAGGAAGCCACAAGGAGATGTGAACAGGTTACTGATATTTAGGGAAAAAGAATGACTAGCTATAGAAAGACATCTAAAAAACCCAGTGACACCCTTATATACACAGAAGGTATGGGTGTAATGTGTGTGTACATATATGCATATAAATCTATGTATATGTGCATTTATATTTATTTGCAAATCTATGTATGTGTTTATGTATTGTGTATTTTCTGTTTACGTTTATTTAGTCACATACATACATTTATGCATTCACAGATTTATTTAAGTTTGTCTTTAGAATAAGTCTTATTTCTCTTTTGAAGAAAAAAATTAATAGTGGAACAGAGAATCTATGTGTCTAGCCTAAATTAATTACTTAGGTACTATAATTAATGCAGGAAGACAAGGTTCATTAGAGGGTGAGTCATTCCACTTACCTGAGTTGCTTGTTTTAGAATTGGATGAGTTGCTTTTCTTTCTCGTGGCTGTAGATAAACCCCAGGAGACAAAGCTAAGCTTGTAGATTGCTGAAAGTTAGATGAGACAAATTCCACCCAAATGAATGAAACAGTAAATTTCAGAATGAGGATTACAAATACTTTCTTATAAAGAAAGTTATTCCTTGTTCTTTTCAAATGGAAGGACTGTTACAGATGAAGTATTATATATGCGTGTTTATATAATTATATATCCTGCCCCATGAAGAACAAGGCTCACCTGAGACTCTTGAACATACCAACCTTTCCTTCTGTATATTATCAAATAACCTATAGGAAGAAGTTGTTGATTAAAGAGACGCAGACGGCAACAGAGAAAACCAGCAAAACTAACACATTTGTTTATTCTCCTATCCTAGTGATTTAATATTACTGATTTTTTGCCGAGTTTTGCAGGTGGATCAGAAATTATTTGTGTTCAGCTGTTTGGGTCTGGCAAGCAGGAATTTGATTTTAAGCTTGCTATCTGACCAAGAGATTGGCAGAGGAATTTACTGGGA
Source organism: Falco rusticolus (assembly GCF_015220075.1). Lineage (NCBI taxonomy): Eukaryota > Metazoa > Chordata > Aves > Falconiformes > Falconidae > Falco > Falco rusticolus. The sequence continues at coordinate 88,037,816 of NC_051192.1, read as the reverse complement.
GTATTACAGAAGACAGTTTTGAATGAGCTTTGTTCCACACTAAAACCTTGATCCAGATCTTGATGAGATCAGTAAGAAACTTTTTATTGACTGTGGCGGAATCATGGTGAAGGTACCAGCCATATTGCAGCAGCAGCTGGCAGTTGCTTGGGAAGCTGAAATTTTACTGAGATATGAAACAAGCAAAATGTGTGAAACATAGAAATGACAAAGTGTAAGGGAGATTGCAACAGCACGCACTGAAATCCTTGCCCAGTATCTGCAACTAAGGCCATTGACAGTTGGGTGCTGAGCTGGCTGGGAGGCCTCGAAGGGATAAGCCGCACAAGCACCAAGACTCTGCTTTACACGTCTAACTTCTCAGATAGCTTTCCAAAACTAGCAAGACAGAAACATTTCTTGATGATTATCATTTTTGCTTTTGTCAGTGCATGACAAGTCCAGTAGATTTTTTTCCACCACTGGAACAAATTGTTAAGGATACATAAAATAGGAATCTTTGCCCAGTGCACAGTGAGAAAAAAGCCAGCATTGTGCAGTCACCACTGTGCTATGTTGTTTGTTCATCAGCTAGTGCCAGATATAATATAGCCAAATGAATCTCCAAGAACGAAAACTTCATGAACCTTGTGGAATGCTGAAACCTTAGTTTTAAGTTCACCAGAGGGTTCAGTGGATCTTGCTGTTGTCAGTATAGAAAACAATAAATAGCCTAGATATATCTCATCGTTTTAATTCTGAGCATTACTTGCAGAACTAATGCTCTTTCTAAAAAGAAATCGTAGGTATTACAAAAGAACTGCTCACAGATCTGAAAACTGAAGTAAGTTTTCAGTTGAAATGATGCATCTTAGTGGTTTTGGTCTCTGGGTTCATGGTCAGGATTACAGCTGGATTAAATTTGCCATTTTGATTTTGTGTCTTTTTGTATTAAAATTGTCATTGGTTGCATTTTCAGTTCCATTGTTCTTCCTGTATTTGTAGCTTTAATAACATTATTATATTGGCTATATGTATATATAAATATAAATAAAATGGTATATACATACATAGATATGGAAATATAAACCCATAAATTTTCACTTGTTCTTTGATGTACACACAGTTTTCAAGAATCTATTTTCGCCCACAAACAGGCATGTTATTACTGGAAAACAGTCCCAAATATGATTTGAATACTTCCATTACAAAGATAAAATCTGTTCCCACTAGCATCTAAATGTTGTTTTCACTAGATTGGATCCAATTATATATTTATAAAAAACAATATCCTTGATATTTAAGACATTTTTTATTTCATTATGAAAATTTTGCATAATATGTTCTTCTCATCCAAACTCTTGAATTCTATTTTCATCTCTTCCACTGATTTACTATTTTATCATGGAGAAACCTTATAATCTCTCTGAACTTCAGTTTACTCATTTGAAGTAGATAAGGAGACAAATGTGATTTAATTGATGTTTATGAGACCTTGTAATGAAAAATAAGACAGAAGTGATACTCTTAAAGGTACACTTATTCTTTGTTCCGTTTTTTTGCCAAAAAACTATATATTACTGGTAAATTTAGGATTATATGTTCAACCATAGTCAGAATTATTCAAAATGTTACATTATGATGTACTTTCATACTCAAATCAGCATTTTTACAGAAATCTAAAACACTGTGGGCATGGTATGGTTCTTAAAAAGTGAGTCTTTTGCATTAAATATTTCCTGTAATTTCACAATGCTTTTATTAAATTCCCAAATTTGCAATTCACTGAGTATTGGTGGACTGCTGTGTACATATGGAATCCCAGTGGTATATGGCTGAAAATGTTCAGCAGAGAAATCTATTGAAAATTCAGTTGTGGGGCAGGCAATGCAATAAGAATGAGCCTGATGATAACATAAATCAACATCCTATGATCTGTATACACATGAATAAATGTTTTTTTATAAAAACTAATACATATAACTATATATATGTGTGTGTACAACAAAGGTGGTTGTGTTTTTTTTTTTTTCTTTAAAAGAGTAATAATCATGTTGCCATGTTCCAATGTGCATAGATATATTTATGAAGAATAATCTTCAATGTCACAAGGTTTTTGGTAGTGAACTAGCAATAAAAAATTCAAACTTTCCTTTTGATTTGGTGGTCTCCAGAAAAGCAGGGCAGGCAGTGATATATTTGCAGGTTTGATCTTACTGTTCCAGAGGGACTGGAAGTGTTTGGTCTATTCTAGGTCTATTTTATATTCTGAGGTAGAGTTTCTCCCGTGATGACCTAGTTGCATAGTTTCAGGATACCACAGACATTGGTGCTGAGGACCAATATCTAATACTTGAACTTAAGAATGGACAGATCAATGAGGCAAAGCAAAGCCTGGTCTTTCATTCTTACAAATGGCCCACAAAACTTGCTTCCCTGGGGAAAAATACGTAGGGTTTTCTTCTCCAATAGCTCTTCAGACCCAGTGGGGGTCCTAACAAGGTAGGAGGAGGACACATTAGCTCATTTTATGGTCAGAGGTTTTTCTTAGACTTCAAGCAATAACTTGCTGTTAAGGAACACCACAGAAAAGATAATATCATGCCCAGCTGTACTGTTATTTCCTTACAATTTCTATTGTGCTGATGGGGGAAGCAATATCTCAGGGATTGAGGGAGATGACAAGTTGGAGAGGGTTATTAACGACTAGTTACTATTCATGGGTTTTCTGTTTAAATGGTCAGGAATACAAGATTGGGATGTGAAGTCAAGCTCATATGTCCCAGACAGCTGTGCAGAGCAGTTCCACTGGAAATACATAATTTAGAGCACTTCTAAATTCTTGCATGTCATTTTAATGGCTCATTTGACAAAATGATGCAGGGGGAAGAACAAAAATATTAACTCCTCCCAGATAGGAATCAGAAAAGAAGGACCATTCCTCTTTTCATAAAGTTTTGCAGGGATACTATTCTGAAAAAAAAAAAAAAAATGGAGAGTGCAAGCTGTAGGTATTAAGTAAAAAATCAGCCACTATAGTTACCTTGGTAGGTGTCAGCTACTCTGTGTAGCACATAAACCCATGCTGACCTTTAAGTTCCTGAGACTAGGGAAAGTCAGCAGCAGTTACTCACATGGTTACAAATCTGAACCTACTACTGGCAAAGAGAATCTTTCTGTATGACTTCTGTGACAAGTGAAATATTTTTCATGTCTTCACCACTGCAGTTTCAATAGGTGGGAAACTGTTTTCATATTGCAGATTTTGACATTTTGCTTAGGAAACATCCTGCTGGGGACATGTGAAGCATTATAACTTACATTTTGAAAAAAGCCAGATCCTCAGGGAGAAGTAATGAAACTTTACTCTCATCAAGATTCTACCCCAAACACAGGAAAACTGATACACTGCTCTGAAGAACTGTGGTTATAAGTTAAAAGCAGGCCACCACAAAGGGTCAAAAAAACAATGCAGAGGCCAAATGCTTGCTGTTCTTGAAAGTAGTTAAGGCTTTATTAAACCTTGATACAATGTATTGGGAGAGATGGCATAAAAATAAAAGATTCCTCATGTTGTGAAAAGATGATGAAGATTAACCTTTACTGAGAAGCCTCCCTGTGTGGTACTGGGGGAAAACCCAAACTACCCCCTTATAATTCAGCTTTACTTATCTCATTGACCCTCTTCTTATTGGTACTGTCAGTGGGTTTGCCTTTTTCTAACTTGACAAGTATCTCTAGTTTAATATTTTATTTAATCAGTGATAACATCTTCACAATGCTCAGTCAGACCTGTTCTTCATATGCTTTGAATTATTTTTTCTTGCAAGCGGATAAGTCACTGTTAGTAGCATATCATGTTTACTTGGGTCTGAATTGACCCTTTTCCATGGCCAAAATAACTCACAAGGAACATCATACATATATGCAGTTTCTCTTGCATTCATTGCCTGTAAAGCATAATCCCTTATGTGCAAAGTGAGATGGTAACACTTCTTTCACAAAACCTATATGTCTCCTGAAAGAAACAAAATACGTGTTGCTTGGCCATGCTTGTTCATTGCCTTTACTACATGCATTTAAGGTTGGAGATGTGTTTTCAGAGGTTTTTTTCTAACATTCCTAAGAGTGGAAAAAGATCTAGTTACTGAAGGCTGATGACAACAACTGGTGATGGTTTGTGTTTTGGTGTGAAGGGGAAAAACTGAGATCTACAAGCTCCTTTCATTCTCTTTGAGGTCACATTTTTAATCCACTGTAGACCAATAGATCATCCATACAGAATTAAGACAAAACTTTATCTTATTGATAGCACTTTCCTCTCCTGTGCAACACAGGAGTGATATATACCAAACAGCAGTATAGGTGTGAGTTGACTCTGAAGTTCCCTGCAGTTGTTTTTCAGTCACTGTCCTTTGATAGCAGTTTTATCTACATAGGGACCATAGCATCATACATAACAGAACAAGGCTCCTGGTCAGTTTTTAAAGTTAATATTTTTGCATATATTGCTGTTAAGATGTAGTCGTTTGCATTGTTCCTTCCTTTTCTATGATTGCATTGCCAGTATTTGATAGCACAACTAAAAATAGAACAAATAGTCTGTACTAAAAATGTTCTATAATCTGAAAAGCTTCCAAAGTGGTTAATGGAGAGCCTTCTTGTGGTCTACTGAGGACTGATTGGGCCAAGTTCTCCTCCATATTTCATTGCAATTAATTAGAGATCTTTAATTTAATTTGTTCAGAATCATACTTCCTCTTATTTTCAGAAGTTGTCACAATAAAGCAAGCTCAAAACACATCAGAAACATTTTTCAATATTGTTTTCACTTTTAGAAACCTGTGTAGCAACCCAAGTACTACTATTAGTGGACAATTAGAAGAAGTGAAGTAAGTCAATCGAGAAATTTTAAGAGATGGAGCCATTCTCAAGGCATTCTTTCTATCAAACAGCAAAGATTTCAAAAATTCATTAAATACCCTTCAAATTTCTGTCAATTGTCTGTTCAGCTATAGGAAGTAATGATTTATGACTGATCTTTCAGTAGCTTTCCTTCCTTGTTAAGAAATATTTTGGGGGAAAGTCTTCATTGAGGAGAGGACAGGAGAGGAGAGGGGAATGGGAGTATGATACTTTGAGCATTTAAAATATCATAGCAGTATCAAATGCCATTAAAATAGACACAGATGACTTGTAGAATGGGCCATATTTTGTAATTACATGATTAGATTCATTTAGTGCCACTGATCTCTTCAGATACATGTGTAAGTCTATTGATCACAAATCTGCCTCACTGTTAAACTAACAGCTGCACAGTTATTAATCCTGGAAAGAATCCACATCCCCTTTTCAGAAAGATCAGAGAAGCGAATTAAGGATGACATAGCATCTTCTGTAGAGGAACTGCTCTGCCCTTCCTATAAATGGGCAGAAATGATGCCAGAACCTGTGAAAAAAATGCCAAGAAAAAATAATTGTGCCATACATCACAATCTTTTCATTCTTCTCTGCCATTTTAAGCCAATATCTTTCTCAGATTATGTATTCAGTGTAACAAGTGCAGCTCAGCAAATGCATGACACCTGCTAACTGTTCTCCTTCCCTTCTCAAACTTCTCATTTACCAATCTTTTTTAAGTGCCCCAGTGGGTTGACACAGCAAAATAAATGCCAAAAAACGCTCTCTACAAGAGCACTAATAGCTCAACAGTATGAGCCAGGGTTATTAAACCACATCCTAAGCAGTGCCTGGGCTATTTGGGAATATAAATAAATAATGAGGAAAATACAGGAAATCTGTGCTCAGAAGATATTAGTATTCAGATTGTTTGGGTTCAATTAGTGCCAGGAGCTATATGATGTAGAAAACATACTATTTGTATATTCATTTTACAAGTTAAAATGTTAGATCTACTAGCAGAATTGCCTTGGTGAAGAATACTGAAATTACATACTTTATAAATAAACCACATCAAAGATCATATCACCTTTCCTGTCTACTTTTGAGATTTTGGTCTGTCTTATTCAAACAGGTAGGGTTTTTTACTATACTTATACCTCTTAAAACTGTTTTCACATGTACTTTCTTGTACTTTCTTGGACACAACTCCTTCAGACTTTTAAACACAAAGACAAGTCATCGGCCACAGAATAGATATGCACTTAAGTGAATACAAAATCCCCTATGGAAGGAACATAGGGGAAGTTGTTACCATCATTTTGGTCTTTTAAATATTGGAAATATTCACATTTTTTTCTTTTTTTTTTTTTTCTTTTTTTCCTGATAACTAGGACTAACCTTAAGAATATGGAGGTAAGTGATTTCTTGGACTTCCAAAGATCCAGGGATGCTCTTCCCATGAATGTCCTCTTTCTCTATAGGATATATGAAGGAGCTTACTTCTCCTTCCTAAAAGGGTAAGGACTTCAAATCATTTAGCATGTGCTACAAAGTCAGAGAGACATTGTACAAATTATTCTGATGACGCGACTGCTCTAGTAACATTTTTAGAATGACAGTAGTGCCCTACATTATTTTGTCAATGACTGAGCTTATGAAATTCCTGGGCAAGATCAATGACATTTGCATGGTAAGGGCTTTAAGACATCTAGATATGTTGTTAAGGAAGTAAGTAGATGAATTTTAGTGCCTGCAAGGTTGGAGTCCTGAGCTGGAGAAGTATAAAGTACGGGAGGATGGGCAGAGATATAATCACTCTATTGGAGATCAGGATTGTCAAATGAGTTCTTGGAAAGAGGAACAGAGGAATTTCAGACATTACAGGATAAATTAGGGCTTGGCTTCTCAATTTTACTTCAAGGTTTCATTTGCCTAAGGCTGATAATGTTAAACTGAAGTCACAATAACCTAAAGAAATGAAAGAGGAATGAGGGACTACAGCTATAGTGGAATACCAGTTTGGGTGCAGGTGCTAGCTCTGAAGTGTTTGTATCAACACTCAGCCCTGAAGGGGATGGTAAGTGATTTTTCCCATACAATCCATGTTCCTAATTCATCTGTTTTACTTAGTTCAAAAGATTAAAAAATCTCACAGCAGTTTGTTTTGTTTTGCTGGGAAGCAGAAGGAAAAGAGGAAGAAGTAAAGGGTGGGGTGCATGTAAGGCAAGATTGATTTTGGAGTCTGTAATGGCAGGTTTATTGATTCTGACTCATGAAGTATGAAGTTATAGATTTCTGTGATGTTACAAAGCCAGCTAAAACAGCTACATAATGTCACACACTACCCAAGTATTGGTCAATTAAATTCTTGCTTTATATCTTTTGGCTGTTTATGATACATTGTAGACATGATTTAACAGCTGGATCAATGACCCAGCTTTTCTTTTTAGTAGCAAACAATATTGTGTACTCTAAAAAATAAGGGCAAAAGACCTATATGATTCTCTTATGGATAAGATTTTAACATCAAAATTAAGAATAGAGATGGCAGTGGTATTAAGACATTTTTAAACATTTTTAGTTAGACGTAAATCATTCACTATGGAATAAAATTTTTGCTTTACTATGAATAAAACAATAAAGGTACTGTTATTTATTATGCATACCAATGATTTGCCTGGGAAGATTAAATCTCTAGAGCTGGGCATTTGACAGTGTGCCAGCTAGTATGAGTCACACCATAACCAGATTATTAAGAAATAAGTTCAAACAAAACTGAAAACCCCCTTATACAGGAAGACAAGGTGTTGTAGGTAGTATTTAGTCTTCCAGTAGTGTTTTAGTTAAGCATCATGATAAATCATGAAAGAGATTTCCAGGAAAAATCTCTTTCAGCTTGGCTTATTACTGACTCTAGAGTCAATGGAGAGAACAAGAGTGATATTTAAGTTAGACTTCCAAAGTAAGCTGTTTGCTGTTTGCTTAATTTAGGCTTTGAATGTTTTTCTTTTTACTGACAATAGACCTAGCCAGGTATGCAAATAGCCTAGGCAATCTAATTCTTAATTTGACTTGGGGTTCAAAAGTATCTATAATGCTTACATTTGACACCTCTAGCAGCTGGTATGAATACAGTCATTTAAAGACATTTACCTGTGAGGCTGTAGGGAAAATTGTTTTCCAAGGCAAACAAAATAATAAACAGCCTTCAAAAGATACAATACTTTTTCCTACTATTTTTGTCCAAAGCAAAGACAGTGCCATTAACAGAGTATATGGTTCCACAGGCATGCAGGGATGAATCTTTACAGGGCGTTTCAGAAATCTATATACATGATTGACCATCACTGCACAAGTCTGTGCCATGTTCAGCTTGCTAACATGGATCTAGCTAATGTGGCCAGACTAACAACAGTCAGTAGCTAAGCACTTCTTACAATTGGACACAAAATATCTATTTCTCATACTAATAAATATTTCTGTTTAGATTTCTGAAAATGTGTACTGCAGCACTATTGTCCTATGCATGCAGATGTGTGTGTGCACATACACATACACACACTCCTCTGGACAGAAAAGCCTTAAGGTAACAGTTTAAATACAGAGCAAACACAAAACTGAGAGAACATTATTACTGTTATTCCTATTTCTGGATCGAACTGGGAGATGTAAAGAGGTTACAATTACTTAACTGGAGTTTCACAGCAAATCTGAATAATTAGAACTAACTATTCTGTGTCTCTGTCTAGTTGATTTGAGATTTTAATTCAACTCCAAATTACAGGAACAATCATGGAAACTTTCCTGATGGATCGATCAGACTGGCTATATCCGTAAGGCCCTGCTTAGAGCATGTCAAGGCCTTGTACATCCACGTTTCTTTGTTGCAGCACCCTGGATATAGAAAGTGAATCTGTGACATGGCCAGAAAATACGCCATGAGCTCAGATGAACTTGTGGGTCCCCCAGTTCAGACATGGACCAGAAATCATCCTTTCTGGGTGCTGCATCTGTTCTGTTCATAGTCTAACGGAATAAAAATTATATTTCAGTGAAATGAAACTCCAGAGGTAGCAATTATTCTAATAACATTCAAAGTACTACTTGACAGACAGGCCATAAGCATATTGGTTTTATTTACAAATACATTCCAGAAGTATTTTGTTTAGCTGTGTGAACTCTAAAGATCTCAATGTGAAAATATACATGCAAACTGTTCTCTATTCCAACAGATTTATGTGAAGATTCATACCTATATATATTGATCTCCTTGCCTAGTGCAAGCCCCATTTTTAGGGTAAAACTAATAAGAATTACTTTTCAGAAGAGTTTTCTCCCAATAATAAAATGAAGAAATGCTAAGATTTTGTAGAATGATCATGTGGACATGTCGACTAATTTGGAACAACGGATTTTCTAGTTGTCTTAATTCAAATACAGCAGAGTTAAGTGGAACACACAAGAAGCCTCAGAATCTTCAGAAATACATTTTTCAAATGAGGCCTGGCCAGATACCTTCTAATTTTCTTCAACTTGTCTTAAGAAAATATGGATTAGAATTTATGAACTCTTATCTCTGCATCTTATATTAAACTTACATTGCTCCTGAGCCAGAAGTATCTGCTTCTGTAAGTGTTCCTTTTAAATGGATCCAAAAACCAGTGAGTAGTTCCTGAGTAAATTTTTCACATTTAGATCTTCAGTTAATGGATTTGGGTCCCTTCTGCTTTTCACTGCCATCTGATGAACCGATGTACATGCTCCTCACTGCAATTTAATAAAATTATTGCCATGTAACTTTTATACAGAAGTAAAGCAAGAACAATACTTACATGATGTTCCACAAAAAATTTGCTCACACCGTCTGTTGAACTTGTCTCTACCTGTTAGCTACAACAACATAGACTAATGTAGAGAAAGAGACACCCCACAGGAGGAGAAAAAAAATATATATGTAAAGGAAAAGTAAAACCAAGAAAAGTTTGGAAAGTCTAGATAAGAAACTTTTTTATTAAAAATGATTTTTGATTATGAAGATATCCTGCTGGAGATGGGTTAGGTAAGTGAGGTAAAAATACGTGTATCCAGTGAAAAATTTATTAATTTTCCAGAAACAGAAATGAAACAAAAATGTGATTTTTCATTATCTCTGTAACTCACCTCTCATATAGATCTCCCTGTTTCTTCCACCAAATTATGAGAATTGAAGTCACACTAACTATGAAAGCAAATTGGAAAATGGAATTAAAATTCTAGGAACACATAGAAAACTTGACCCTGATTTGGTATTTCCCTACAAAATCTTTATGATAATGCTCGTTCAATTTCAATAAAATCTGAAGACAACAAGAAAACCCAGGGAAGCTGAAGAACAGTCAGGATCATATTCTTTTTTTCCAACTGATTTTTATACACCATTCCTGGCAGGGCCTGGTTCTCAATTAGTGATATATGATGACAGCATGACGAAGTTGAGGAAATTACCATGCCTTACTTATTCATTTACTGCTGTTGCAGTTCCAAAGCATATAGATTGCATCATTATCTATATTGCTTCTCCCTGATGGACCCAATAGGCCTTGTACAAGTCCAGGTTGCTTTACGTGAAACGAAAGAACAACAATCACGCAGTGGTTCACTTCTTTTCCCTAGCCAAAACACCTGAGCCAATTCACAGTAGGAGCATAGGTATAGTACTATAGCATAGTACTAAGTTATTAATTCCTAGGATGTAAAAGGCAACAGAGAAGGAATTGGGTCTGTGACCTACAATGCCTCCTGTGGTTGTGGTGGGAGTGGGCACACTCAAAGCTGTGCCTGAAGTCACACTCTAGCCCTTTGTAGTCTTGCATGGAACTCATCAGTTTAATATTGCTTACTGCGAACCACAGCTATAATCTTACTTTGAAGGGGAAAATAAAAAAAGTTACATTGAAAGAAAGGTTTTTTTGCTTTTTTTTTTTTTTTTTTTAGGACATCTGAATAAGTTAAATAAATGTCATGGATCAGACCCACAGCTTGTGTAAATCAGCTCCACTCCATTAATTTCAGTTCACCTGAGAATCTGGCCCGGTAATTTTGAAGTCAAACAACATAATCTGATTTGCATGAAATGTTACATGCAAGAATGAACTGGGAAACATGATGTGAGATCCTTATATCCAGCTTTTTAATTGCTTTTCCATAATTCTACAAGGCGGACATTTATTACATTCAGAGGACAATGTTAGATCCCTTTTGGTTAATTTAACTCTTATTTAAAAGTTCCTGTGGGAGGGTTTTGGATCAAAATGTCTGACACCACAACTGTGTTTACACCAACTGCAGTAAACACACTCAAGATATACAAGACTAAACAAACAATTCCTGTTTAAAAATCAAAATACTTTTCAACATCAAGCTGCACACATGCATTTATTAATTTTCCCCATACAACTCTTATGAGGTGAATCCAAATTACTTATGGGAAAACTTAGAGAGGTAAAGTGAATCGCCTACTGCTATAGCAAGGTAATTTTCAGTTCAGGTTTGGAACTTGGGAGCTTTTGTCTATTAGGTGGTGTGCCTCTCTTCTAATTAACTAGAGGTTGGGGTGTTTTCCAGTTAGCAAAAAAGAAGAAAAAAAATCCTCCATTCTTCCACTTTCTCAGCATGCCTACATTACTCACTCTACACATCATTCCTCCTGTATCTCTTGTTTCTGGTAGATTCGGCTTCCTCACCCATACGTATTCTCCCTCTTCTACTGCACACAGAAGATGGTTGCTTATGAACTGTTTTCAAAAATAAGTGAGATTATTTGCTTCCTGTTTGCACATACGCAACAACAAGGATACGAAGACTTTACATCTGTGAAGACTAATTGGATGATTAGGGTTATATTTAAAAATGTTTAAGTCTTTGTTAGGGAGTCAGTGTCATGCTACAACACATTTTTTTTCTTAAAATATTTTTTTATGAAGAGTTTACATACTGGAGTAGGAGCATGGGCACCTCAGAATGAATGTTTGTCATTCTAACTAATTCTAACTAATCAACTTTTTATAGACCTCCAGACTCTCCCTTCTCTTGCTCTTCAGATCTACTTTAGTGTGGTTATCTTTTGATGTAGTTCCTTTACTTACAAATTTTTATGTCCTGGTTACATTTTTTTTAATGTTGGAGGATGGCCAGGAAAGTCTTTTGCAATCTATGACATGCGTGAATAATACAAGGCTTACCCATTCTGGTAGATGTATACTTCCAAAAAGTTTTAGATATATAGTCTTTAATTAGCTAAAGATTGCCATCATGCTAAGGCATGTCTTGAGAACGATCATTAGAAGCCAGACTTCTAAAAAATATTGTCTGAATAGTGGAAGCATATAGATACTTTGAAAGAGCCTCAACAGGCAAGTCAAAGCTCAGAAGAGCTGACAAAGTAACAGTGGACAAAGAGGGGAAAATGGAACCTCTTGAAATAAATTTAATACCTGTAAGAATACTATAAGAATATGACTGCATTTTGCAAGCAACTTGACTCTTACTAAAGGTTGCTACAACTGACGATTTCCCACAAAGAATTAAAAAAAAAAAAAAAAAAAAAAAAAGAAAACATTGAGCAGATAGATAAGCTAGCATGGCTTGTGCCCAGGAACCTATTGGGAACCTATTGTGAGATCCTTTGACTTCAAGCATATCCTGGCGTTCAACCAAGAAAAGATTCACACAGGGCAGCCAAGAACTATATTGCCAGCAGATTTGGAGATTACACAGAAACCTTAGGTGGTCAGCTAAACAGAAAATGCTGTACAGGACACCTCTGCAGCCAGCAGGAAAAACTTGTACAGAGTTGCTCTATTAATAACACTTATTCTTTTATCATAGTTCAACATCAAAAGATGAGACAAACAATCTGTATCTGTGTGAATATCTGTGTACTGGATATCCAATGCCATCATTTAGTCAAGGAAGAAACTCTTTGGGTGGGATTAAATTTGAGACTAAGACACTTAAATGAAGTTGTCTGTCTTAGGGTTTCTATATCACTTGTAGACCACAAGATTGTCTTACATTCAACGGAAACTTAGTAAAGCTGAATGATTCTGCTAAGTTTTTATTAGATTCCTAGATATTGATAAAACACAGGTTTCTGGAGGCACTGTAGGAGCACTGGAATACTTTTTATTCATCCAGGAAGACGATAAGCTATAGGTCTTATGTGATATCTACCAGTCCATGAAAATGCACTGAACATACAGTACACTGTTAATCTCTTATAACTGGGACATTTATGTGTACTTGCAGATCTAAAACAGGATCTATGGGAGACACGTATTTTCCTGCATCAGCAGATGGAAGTCATGTAAGAGCAAAAATACAGCTTCTCAAATGGTCCTGGATGCTTGTCTGCATGAAAGTACTCTAGACTCTTGTCTGCATTTGCTCATTTTGCAATTGCTATAGTGCACGGTGGCATTCCCACCAATGATGGCAGGGGTGCAGGGCAGGGGGAGCAATGCAAATTTGCATCATTATTCTGAGAAATCCATGATTTTGCCCTTTGTCTCCACCACGACGCCTTCCCTGGCTCTGCATTCCCATTTTGAGGTATGTTATCCTTCCCCAGTCCATTAAAAAATGTGTCAGGAAACCATTCTTCTGTAAGTTTACCTTCCAGTCTCTCTGCTAGGATAGATAGCTGACTCTTTCATTTAAAAAAAAAAACAAACAAAAAAACAAAACAAAAAAACAACAGAAATTCATCAGGTTCTCTAAGATTAGGCATAATTAGACAACACTCAACAATTCTATAGAGCTTTACAACTATCAGCTAACTAATCTTCCTGACACCCCTGTGCAGATACAATTAAAAAGACTAAAACCTGTGTACAAGAACACCTAGTTACTGAAGTAATTTTTTTCCCCCTTTTTTATGTTTTATTTCATTATTTCTGTTTTTAAAGGTGAAGACTGACAAGCAGACAACAAAGAATATAAAACCAGTTTCTGTGTTACTGGGAAAACATAATTCAAGTCAAGGGCTTTTATTTCTTTTTTATTTCTTTTTCTTTTTTTGTTGGTGTTCACAGGTTACCCTGTCACTGATTTACTAGAAGCTCAGTCAGTGTGTCTGAAAAATAACTTACCTTTCATGAGAGGCATTGAAAAATTGAAGAACCTAAATTTGAAGACTATTGTAAATGTGTTTTAGTCTTTCTCCCTATAGTACAAATCTAGCTAACTGAAAGAAAGAAAAAGCCTAGCTCCAGTCAAAAAGCATATGGTCACATGGTAAAAAAAAAAAAAAAAAAAAAAAAGTGAGTTCTATATAAGCTTTTTCTTTTAGGATCACATAAGATAACTCTAGTCTTACTATTGGAATTTATTTGACTTCTTTTATTCAAATATGAAAAAAGATAATTAAAGTGAAATTTAGGCAATAAATACTGAACAAAAGATTAAAAATACAATAAAATTATCTATTTAGACTTAAATGGAGCACAATTTTACCTTTTCACTCAGCAAAGGAAATCAAAAGCAAGTAAGTGAAAGAAAAGCATATTAAGAGTGAAGACAACGTTTCTACCTAAAATTAGCAAGTAGAGAGTTAGAACTTGGCTTAATATTAGCAAATTGTTTATTGGTCTTAACACTAGTGATAGTCCCAGAGCATCAGCTGTAATCAGAGACGTGTTTGCAAAATTAATTCATTCAATTTAGTATTTTCTTCCTGTTCTCATAAAAAATGAAAGCTTTCTCTATTACCACTCCTAAGTCTTGCTCTTAAAAATGTGGCTAGGGAAAAAAAAATAAAATAGAAGAACACAGACTTTTAGACTGGTTAAATTCTGTTAAAAAAACTCAGAGCTGACAATTATTTCCAAGTCTGAAGGGATTTAAGAAAATTCCATTGTAAGTTCACCACAGAATTATTTGGAAAAAACATGTAAGAAGCAATTTCGTAACACCAAAATGAACAGGTAGCATTGTGAGACGAGTATTCCCATGTTCTGTCACCATTCTCTTCTTATCGCACTTTTAACTGCCTGTATGGTCAAGGATTCCTAAGTTCAACATTAAAATGAACTGCAAGAGCTAGTGTGCCATCAGAAGACATTATCTGAAAATATCTGTCCAGCAGCCAAGAAAGGAAAATGAAGTTGACAGCAGGTAACTAGATTAAGGCCAGTGGTACAAATAATGAAAAAAGGGTATCCCATACACAGGTGTCAAGCAGCTTTTGACTTCTTAAGCAAGCTGTGAAGGCAGGCTTACAAATGTGTGCAATGCACTTATTTAAGTTCCAAAGTGCATAGCTGTACCATGGCTTTCAGTGAAATAAGAAACCATAGTGCTTTTTGCCACAGACTTCCCAATATTTGGCTTCTTCCAGGCTGGAAAGCAGAAGCTGTACATCTAGAACTTCCCTTATCCCCAGCCTGTAAAAAACCTATCAAAGCCAAGGGTAGATGGCATGTGGGCTGATGATGGAGGCATGACTAGGAAGCCGCGGACCAGTGCCTATACACTGTCCACTGACTGATTTGCTTGACACATTGGCTTCAACATCATCTCACTTGGTTGACAACAAAGACCAAGTGCTGTCTGAGATGAGTGGCCCAGTGGCTTAGTGCTTTCAGTTCATATATTTAGTAAATCTGTTCCCTCTGTCCCTCTGTGTTTGCACAAGCAAGATCTTCAAGAAAGCACATAGCACTATTGGAGTTCACCAAAATCTAGCTCAGTAGCCAAGATGAGGCAGGCAGAGGGGCAGTTCAGTGTGATACCTGACCCAACTCCCATATATATACGCATAATATATATATATGTGCATACATGTACCTTTCAAAGGTAACGGTATAGCTTTCTGTTATTTTTCATATTCACTTCTGCATTCTATGCCCAAGACAAGTCTGTCAGATGAAAGCAAGAATAATTCACAGCCTTTTAGCTGGTCTTATAGGGCATTTCTTTCTTCCATTTGAATGTCTAGTGATTGGTGAACAACCCTCTGCAGTTCAGCAGAGAATCCTCGAGTGGCTTCTGATGTTATTTTGATGGTATTAAGACAATGGTACATTATACCATGATATGTCAGGCTTTTTCTCTGAGCTCTTCCTTTCCTTCTGAAGAAACACTTATGTTTTCTAAAATGGAATAAGTCTTGTAACTCCAAATGGAACCTGTCAAAATGAATCTCTCTCATTTTTTCAGCTTTGAAATTAAGTACATTAAATGGAATTGTAGTAATTTTCAGTGATCACAGATTTGGGATTATGCATTTTTCTTTCAGAGAAAGCAAACGGTTTTCATTAAAAACATTTGCACAGTAGTATATTAAACACTACACTGCACTATTTGTTTCAAGTAATTAAACTATTTTGAAATTTAACTTCATTATAAAGTTCAATTAAAAAACCTGGACTTAGTTAGCAGTATCTTCTTGTAAATAATTATGTAAGCCAACGTGTTATTTATCTAAGATAGAAACCATATGACTTGAAACAAAAAGGGTGAATGTGTTTAATTAGTTTAAAGAAAGGGTTTAAAATTCAAACAAGAGATTCACTTCAATCAACATTCCTAATAATCCATTGAAATAAATGTCAAGGAAAGATATATATTTTTTCCTTGCAGCTGTGGGCAACATTTTCACATGTTAAGTTAAGATGTGAGAAAGGCTATAAATTGGGAATGGTGTATCTAAGTCCAAATTTATGATCCTGAAAACTCACACTCAACTGATACCTGACTGTCAGAGTGCCAAAGCATGTAGACATGTTAGCGCTTGAAATGAGCATTCCTCAGGTGCCTCTGCATTCCCAGCACCGGTTCTATTTTTATGTGCCAGAGCAGCTTTACATCTTAAACCTAATTAAATTCTAGAGAGCAGAATTTTTTCTCAAGTCCACTACACACCTGTATTAGGAAACCTGCACCACAGAGAATGCAAAGTGGCTGCCATTTTTCTTCTAAAACCCAGCAGTGACAGGAGAAAACCAAGGAGGTAAGCCTTTTACAGTAAGTTTCTTCTGCACAGTAGCCAAGGCATAAACCTGAATATGACTGTGAAAACATTAGAGACCACTTTAGTGGATAAGGATGAAAGGTAGTGACTTAAATTTTAACATCTATTTAAGGAATCATTATTTTTTTTACCTTACAGACACATTCTTTAAAATATATAAATGTTCTTTGGAAATGAATTGGAGCCCAGGTGTCCCTAACCCACAGCAAGTGCCTTAAGGATTAGAGTATCAGCTGCACTCTTTACCTTGCACTCGGAATCACTAATTCTTGCGGTCTTTCTCCCAGACTACCTCAGGTTCAAGAGGGAGATGTTGATTAAGCTGGTCCTGCCTGGCCTGTTACTTGGTGCTTAAGTCCCTCTCCTGGTTGCAGGAGCTGTAGGTCTGACATCCATCATAATGCTGAACCTTTAGTATCCATGTCCATATCTTTCTGTCTAAGCACTTGAGTTATCAGAATTAATTGCAGGAAGATTCTTCATCTGGCTGTAGCTTTTAATTAAAACTCTAGACTGTCTGAGTGTATTGTCTAGCTATGATCATATCTTACATATTGGGAATTCCAAATGAGTAGCTGCTTCCCAGCCCATCTGTGAATCATAAAGGGGGTTAGGTGGGAAGCAGGTGCTACTTTCAAACATATGTTAGAGCTTAGATTTAAGCACATTATGAACTTTAACTTCCAAATCAAAGATGTCTAGATTTCCATGGCACGAGCTCAAATGGAATGAACGAGTCTTAGACATAAATGCTTTAAATTCTGAGTATTAGGTTAGATGGAATTAAGCAGTCTGAATATCAACCTGCATGATAGACTACATTTTTTTTAAGTTTTAAAATTCACCACAGGAGAGAAATATTTTTCCTTTCTAATCACTTTCTTGCTTTTCTAAAAAAAAAAATATGTATTTTTGATTACCCAGCAACTAAAGTAATAAATAAATAAATAAATAAATTATTCCTTTCTGTTCCATTCCTACATCAATTAACTATTTCTTTAATCAGCTGCACATTTTGTGAAAGAGGTGAGAAAAGTACTGAGAGACTAGATGGTGATGAAAAATCCACCATCCTCTTAGTCTGTAAAATTGTAAATCACTACAAATCAGTAAAACTCTTTCCCACTATGTGACAGAAAAAAGAAAATATAATGAAGAAGAATCTAAGTCCATTTGTGAATGACTACACATATCCCACTCATGAGTGGGTGTTGGTTAACTCTAGAAAGAGCATCGGCTTAGCCCTGATCCAGCCCTGTGCTTAGGGGCTTACTTTCAGGTGTATTACTTTGCTTTTTGTGTTTAACACTGGCTTTATGGAGGGCTTAATACATTCCTTCCTCTAAGAAAGATTAACCCTCTTTGTTAGAGGTGACACAATTCATACTTATTGGCAATACCTTAACTGTAGAATTATGATATTTATATGCCTGAGTTGCATAAAAAGGAGGCATAATACAATCTAAGTAAATGGCCAGAGAATGTTCCTTTTCTATAGTGAGCTGCAGCTCACTCCCATGACAGAGTGAATGAATATAGAAATGAAGGTTCTGTCTCTGTTTCACAGTGACTATGCAATAAATACTTCCTTGGAAATGTTAAGTGTCAACAGGTATGTATTTTCTAGCAAATAATTGTTTAATTTTTACGGAAGACAGAGCCTCCTCTAAGTTTTCATAAAAAAATGACACAGTGTGTCTGCTTGCTCGCTTTCTTGCTGCTTTCTTTCTTTTTTTTCTTTTTTCTTTTTTTTTTTTTCCTTTTCTTTTTCTTTTTGTGTGCAGCTACATTTGGGAAAAATGCAAGTGATGATGTATTAATAAAAGATTATGAGACTTCACTGTAACTCTGTAAGCTCAGAGCATGTCCTTTCTCTCTCTCTTCCTTCTGTACACATACCACACGCATATATGTATATACAAAGATAACAGCATTATAAATAACAGATAAAAGTAGATAAAAGCACATATAAACAGTGTCCTGGTGACAATTCCTAGAAGCATGGTGGTATCTGTATAGATATGCCATAAAGCTGTGAGCCTGCTTTCAGGTTTCAAGTGCACTGTATTTCTGTCTACTTTATATATCTTACTGTTGAAAGGATAGATGTTTTTCTATTGATCACAACAATTTTGTGTCTAGTTAAAATGCACGTTAATATACCTAAACCTATTAAGTCAACTTTGGCTCCACTGTGAAGTGGCAAAAAATTTCCCAACCCTGCTAAATTGCATTACCTTTTGTAATCCCTTCAAGAAAAAGACAGAACAACTTTTTAGCTAAGGTCACATAAAGTACAACATTTCCTCCTCTTTCTTGTTACACTCATTATTTTTGTATTATATTCTTGGATATGATTGGTTATATTTAGATATGGGAGAGTATGGTGTCTTTCTAGCAGGCACTTGGAAAGTTTCTGAGGACAGGAAGCTCAGTTTTTCCTGGCCGCTGTCAGCAGATGTACTTGTCAATGAAACAAGAATGAATAATGAGTTGATATTACATATCAGAGGTTTGGAGATGTGTCCAAAGAGAGAAGTTTTAGGAAAGGGATTGTTTTTGCATTGTTAAGACTAAACAAAGTCGATGGGGACAAATGGCAAAACAATTTGTTTATTAAAATTTGGCTACTAAAAATGAGCACTGTGCAAGCACATAATTGACCAGGAGATACTTCTGGTCTGGTCTGACTCTTGGCAACTTTTTACCTGCATATGGTATGATTAGCAAATAAGAACTGTCTGCCAGTATTCCTGGAGCTCAAAGTGAGCTTGAGGCTTTTGCGTTTGGACACAGATTGTATATAAGTCTTTAGGACATGTTAAGCTGTCTCCAGGCAACCTGCTGAAATGGATAGAGACAATCAGGAACTCATTACACAGGTGCACTAATAATAGTAATAGGAAATATCTTGCAAACCATATTACCTTCCTCTCCTCTTCCTTCCCTCAATCTTAATTCATTCAGTTTCTATTCTCAAAATCTACCAGTGAGATGTTATTAAACCTGCTCTCACTTTTTTATTCAGACTTTATTATCCTATGACTCATCTTGTTCTTAAAAGACCAGTTATGTTAAACAAAGCCCAAGCAATAAAAGTACATTCACTGTTAAATGACAATGTTATTCTACTAACATCATACATGCATCCATATTTTTGCATGTTTCCTTAGGAAATGCACAGTGCTCCTTGTTAAACAAAGTAAGGAAGTCATAACACTCTCCAATAAGCCTGAAAGGATCGATGTCATATTTTGAAGTGCTTTGCACAAATTGAACATACATGATTGTCCTGGTTTCAGCTGGGATAATGTTACTGTTCTTCTTAGTAGCTGGTGCAGTGCTGTGTTTGGATTTGGTGTGAGAACGATGCCGACAGCACACTGATGGTTTCACTTGTTGCTGGGTGATGTTCATACCAAGTCAAGGACTCTTCCATTCCTTGGGCCCTCCAGCAGGAGGGCTGGAGGGGCACGGGAAACTGGGAGAGGACCCAGCCAGCACGGCTGACCAAACTAGCCAAAGGGATATTCCATACCATATGATGTCATGCTGAATATATAACCCGGGGGAAGAAGAAGGAACGTGGGGACATTCAGCATTACGGCATTTGTCTTCCCAAGTAACTGTTAAGCGTGATGGAGCCCGGCTTTCCTGGAGATGGCTGAGCACCTGCCTGCCCATGGCAAGCTGTGAATGGATTCCTTGTTTTACTTTGCCTGCATGCGCAACTTTTGCTGTACCTATTAAACTACCTTTATCTCAGCCCATGAGATTTCTAACTTTTACTCTTCTGATCCTCTTCCCCACCCCAATGGGGGAGAGTGAGTGAACAGCTGCGTGGTTATTCAATCATGACTGAAAAGCAGGTATGTATGTGGTAGAAGTAATAGTTCTAGGTTAGCAATGGTGGACAATGAAGTATAATGTATGGTTTAACTAAATTTTCAGATGAGTGGATTTACATTTACCTTCAATCCTTTTCCCTCTTTTTTGGGTGGTTGATTTCTTTTTTTTTTTATTTTTTTTTTATTTTTTTTTATTTTCTGTAAATACACAATACTCTTTTCCTAATAAGATTCAGAAATAGAAAAGATATTTGTGACCTTTTCAAAACCTATTGACTTCAGTAAGTTTTGGACGAGAGCTGCCAAAAAAACAATGGGAAAAGACTGATGGATAAAGCTCATTCAGAGTCGAGTGAGGAAATTCTGTTTTGACAATGAAAGATATTTTTCATGCCAGGATCTCTCACTTTTTTCCACATATATATTTGCAACAAGGAGCAGAATAAAAGACGTTGATATGCATTGCCAAGTATTGTCCATCTATCAAACACCATTGAAATGCAGGAATTCTAACAATTCTTTTACAGATGAAAGCCTAGGAATGGTATACTACCACACAGAAATGTTAATCTGAAGCTGTTTTCCATACACCAGCCTATATAGAATCAGACCCACAGGGGAAATAAAGACTTGAAAAATAGATTACAAGTATTACTACTATTATATAAGAAAAGATAAACAAAGTAATATTTTATAACTGTTTTCATGCCCTATCTTTGAACAACTACAATACACATATACCCAGTGTATGGCTCTGTTGTTACACCGTTGTGTGATGCTTTACTCCTAGGAACAGCAAGCTGGAATGTCAGAAACTAGAATTTTCAGTGCAGTCATATCAGCACCATAGTTACTTTCTCATTAAGAATATGTGTTCAAAGGAGTAGATAATTTAAGAAATCAAAGGCCTGTACAAGAAATGTGAACACATTTAGCAATATTTGAACCACAAAGAGATGAATTGTGTGACTATTTTCTGAGATCATGACCTAGTAAGTCCTAATTTGATAAGCAGTTTAAAGGAAAAAGAATTTTGAAAAGGCCTACCTTGTAGCTAATTAAAAATAAAATAATTTACAAAAACAGTACAGTTAACTGGCACCATACTTTCATTTTTTCCCGTGAGAACAGTTATTGTGTGAAAATTGTTTGTATTTTTCATTATCTAAATGAAGGCACATTACCAATTTTTTTTTGCAAAAAACTGTTGTGAAGTTTAACATATGTGTATATTTGGGTTTTTCTCAGTAGGTTGTACTTCTTCCTAATGTGATATGTCAGTGACTTATGTAGTTAGAAAACCAAACAGGTTATCACAAATATTTATCATCCCAGAAAGCATAATGCTTTCAGGAAGTCTTTGTTGCCTTCCCAGCTTTAGCT
Organism: Falco rusticolus; assembly: GCF_015220075.1. Taxonomy (NCBI): domain Eukaryota; kingdom Metazoa; phylum Chordata; class Aves; order Falconiformes; family Falconidae; genus Falco; species Falco rusticolus. The sequence continues at coordinate 88,015,694 of NC_051192.1, read as the reverse complement.
AGATCTTAAAAGAATGAATCATTCTTCTCATCAGTAAATTATTTTATTTGTAAATACAATGATGATGAAGCCAATGCATTATGAGTTATGAACCTGAAAATTAAATATTTGTGCCCAAGATGCTGAAAGATTAATACTAAATCATTTAAATGTTCTATGATGGAATACCATTTCAAGTAAAGCACGTTTCCACAGACATAAAAAAAAAATAAATCCTATCGCCATAAGTATGACACAATAAAATAACAGCAGAACTAGTTTCTGCTGTCTTCACATATGTTTGGTAAAACCTGAATTTTTCAGAGATTCCACTAATTTTTGTGGGATCTCTGATGGAGAGGAAGTCTTCTCAATGTGAATCAAATTAATTAAATGTTTTTGGAAATCATGGTTTTGTTCCTGCAAATACGTTTAAAGAAAGTTAATCATGAATGCTATTTAGCTAACCAGATTTCTTTATCATTTGTTTGGTGTTTTATTGTTCCACAGATTTTATATATGAGGTTTATTTGTTATGAATACCAGAGCTTTGTGCAGATTCAGTTGGGGTTGGCCACATGCTCAGAAGCGCATGTGTTTGCTTAAGGGCTGGACCAGCTTACATGCCACTAATGTTTTGAATCAGAATATGTGAGAATATTGCTTTTTCATTTTCTGCAAAGATGGTAGGAAAAAGTTTCCTTATTCAGCAACATTAAAATTGGATGTCATGTTATATTCATGATGTTATTGGACATCAAGTATTCTGGTAAACAGCTGGCATAATCCTGGATTGCACATCTGGTAGGTGTGGACGGAATTCATTAGAATAAGTCTTCCATAAATAATGTGCCAAAGCTTTGATATAACAAGTGCTTATGCCTGATGGCAGCCATTTACTGTTTGCCAGTTCAAATGTGCTTCCAGTGTTGGAATTCATCCACACTGGCACTTGAAATATTGAGAATGAGCTCACTACATTTTGGAGGTGAAAGTTGAAGTAAGGGAGCCATATACTCAGCTGCTATGAACCGCAGCAACTCCAGGGAAGTGATCAGAAGCACTTTATTTTGTAGCTGATTTTTTTACCTGTACACTTTCACTTTTAGCCAGCTTAGTACTATTTTAGGGCAATTAATCTTGGGTCATACCATTCTAGAGAAGTGACCTTGCATAGAGATGCCCCCTTAGAGAAAAGCTTAAAACAACAAGAGAGGAAGGACTTAAGTGTTATTACAGAACAACAGAAGATAGATCTGGAAAGAACCTTGAGGAGTCACCCTACGCTATCTTTCTGCTCCAAATGTATTTACCCCATTCCTAATGGATGCTTGACTGATCTGCTCATTAATCATTTATCATTAATCCCAGCCCAACATCATCATCAGAAAGTAGTATACATAACTCCCCTGTGTCCCTTACCACAGATGAAGGGAAACGTCTGACATTTTTTTCTCTTGATAGGACATGTAAGCAAATGATTACCATCCATGCTGTTTGCAGATGCAACAGAAGTGTTCAGCTCAAGTGCTGAAAAGAGGTTGGAATATTTAAATATGTCATGAGGTTAGTGAAAGAGGACCACTGAATAAAAATTCAGATATTTTTATTTGTGATTCATAGGAGAGCCTCATCTAAACACTGATCAAAAGGAAGCATCATTCCTTCCAGACATTTCGTTGTAATGTATTCTTATTATTTGTATTTTATTTTAAAAGTGCTGCCTTTTCTGTAAAAAATCTGTTCTTTTATGCTGCCACATATATAAAAATTGGTTTCCAAGTACTATTAAATCTCTCTTATATTTGCCCTGGCAATAACAAAAGGATTATAGAATTCAGCACTTGGCTCTCAGTATGGACATATAAAAGAAAAAGAAGCTGAATTCAAATGCATAACAAATGCAGAAGAGGCACTTACTTAATATCCCTGAATAATATTTTCAGAGGCATGTGGGTTGTTTAGTAACATAAACCAAAAGATTTGGGATTGTAGGTGATTTGGGCACTTCCAAAAAATTAATTTCACAGGAAAAGGTTGAAAGAATAATTTTGCCCGAGATGAAGTACTTAAATTCGATTTTAGCTGAATTATAATCAATGATCAAGGCCTTACCCAACTGATTGTTCTTCCTAAATAGATTGCACATTATCTATTTCTCTGCAGAGTAATTTCTTTATGCCTTTATGCCCTATCGAGCCATAGCTGATCAGAACATCTTTACCTGTGTAAGTGAACTGTAAAGTATTAAAATGTCACCCTTCGTTACACTTTAAAAATAGATATGAGTTACTCTTTTTTTTCCTTGTTGTATTTTTGTTGTTCATAAGGATTCTGCATACATTTTATTATTAATTTTCTCACTTACACATCACAATCTTTATCAGGATGACCTGAGACCAGAACTGATGTAAAAGGCACACATTCTATCGGCAAGATGAGAGCTGCAAAAAGCATGTTCACAAGCATAGAGCAATTTTTACTCGTTGGCAATAATTACTTCTTATTAGAATCGGCAAGGATGATGAATCCAGTGTTCCAAGAATTTTACTGTGACATCAGAAAATTAATAGAGGAACACCGGAAAAAAATGCCTGGCCTAGAAAATAGGTGAAAGGCAGAGCTCTGTGGAATGGTAAGCATCTAGCAAGTGTTATCTATAACCCAAAGTTGAGAAGAACAGGGAAATGTTTATTTCCTGACTTGTATCAAAAGTTATTAACTGTCTTTCTATTTGGATTTTTTGCCATGGTGACAAGCTTCCATGTTGTTATCTCTCCTGCTGACTGTGTAGGAGAACAATAGGAGGAGAGAAAAAGGTAAGGTGTTTTTGAATTAGCGGTGCTATCTTCTCAGTTTACCTTGACTTAAAACTCAGGGGGAAAGGAGACACTGTTCTGGTACTTACAGTAATAGTGGTTTCTGTCTCAGAGAGGCAGTGTGGAATTACAGGTTTACATTTATGCTTGCCATCATATCACCACTGTCTAGTTCCTTTTAATACAATAAATATTCTCATTTACAGTTAGTCACAGAGTCTCACTAATACATTATTTTAATTTAATACTATAATGTTCAAAAATAAGAAAGATACTGCAGAACTGCTTCTACGATTATTAAACGTATTTGACAACAGCCTGAGATAGTGCCTATGGTATCAGTAACAAAATCTCAACTGATTTCAAATGAACCACCATTAGGCCAGTACCGTAATGTACTTTAGAAAATCCCAGCCATCATGCTTTGTCTTCTTTTTGAATCCTCTGCACTGACTATGCTTACAAACACAGTGGAAGTTTAGCAAACTTAATGATGTGGCAAGTCATCAGCAGCTCACTGTGACCTGATGTTGAATGTACATCTGCACTGGAAGACGAATGCAATAAGGAGGAGAGCAAGCATCTAGCCTTGCTTGTATTATGACTGTCTTTATAGTTACAGACAATAATTGCCTGTAGGTTGCAGATAGAAAGACATTATATGTCAGCAAAGAGTTGTAGGATTTTCTGCTTTCTGTTTTTGGTTTGAGGAAATGAAAACTCAGTTTTGTTCTATTACATCTACTGAAATAAAGTGATAGATATTAAAAAAAAAATAAAAGAAAAAGATAGTAATCTAGTTCAAGAAGATGCTTGTAATGAAATAAAAAATAGAACAACTTCTAGATGCACATCTTAATCTTTTTGTTTTTTTTCTTGAACACATGCATGTGATAATAAGAGATTAATAAAAATTAGGCTAAGAGAACATTGGATCATCTAGATCATCTAGCCTTACTAATTATAGGGCATTAAATTTCACCCTTTACCCCTGTACTGAAGCCAACAGTCCTTGTTTGACTAAAACATGCCTTGTATTTAGTAAAAGCATAGTCTCCAAAAAGGCAGCTTCTCTTGATGTGAAGATGTTGAGAGACAGAGAATTCATTTCTCTGCTGGGTTGTTCCATTCATTAATCACAGCCACTTGTTTTTTAAAAAAGCTTTATTCCTAATATGAATTTTTCTGGCTGCTTCTTCCAGCCATAAATCTTGTTATGGCTTTCTTTACTAGATTTTAAAATCCTCAGTGCCTTGTATTTTCCATCTGTGATGATATCTGTAAGTTAAAAAGGCCATTAAAAAAAAAAAAAAGTCAACACATGAAACCCTTTGCATCACTCACTGTAAAATATTTTCTCTACACAGCAAATAATTTCTATGGATTTAGCTACCTCATCTCCACCTCTTAACCTCCTTTCAAATTTGTGAGTACTGGAATGGCACAGTTTCTTAATATCAGCTTCGCCAACGCTGTATGTGGCTATAAACCCTTAGAAAGCTGAATTTTCTATTTATTTCTGTTTTATATTAGTAAAAAAAATTAAAATAAAAAAGAACTAAAAAAATATTAGTCCACTCACCCATTTAGTGCTTAGGCATTACACAGTGTAAAACTTGAATCCTTAAGAAACATTTCTAAATAGATAGGTGGAAAACATCAAAACAGTCACAAAAGTCCACATTATTACTTGCCAGAAATCTGTTTAGAAGCATAAATTAATTCCTGCAGATTTTGTGAGGCAGAGCAAGTCCTTTCAGGAGAAGGTAGGCTCACGACTACATGGCTGCCACAGCTGTGTTGTTCAGATACCTCGCCCTGAGTTTGCATTAGCTACTGGAAGAACGCACAGAGAGAAATCATTTGGGTAAAGTTTCCTACTTTTCTCTAATATGTAGTTTCCTTGTCAGGCAGGTGAGGCTGAAGATAAAAAAAGAAAAGGAACTTAGCTTTGACTGGAGTTGGGTATGTATTTTTCTTGGAATAATTTCAGCAACATAATTATATTTCAGATACTTTTCAGTGTATGTAAAATGTGAGAATAGGATGGATAAACCAACAGCTTTCATCGCTGAAGGTGTTAGGTCAAAACATCGGCATTTATTCCTAGGTCAGAGAAAACATTTTTCTTTAAAGCTTTGACAGAGATGCTGAAACCAGTCTGAAAGGATAGTTTCTGGGAATTAGCAATAGGCTTTATTTCTTAAAATTATTAGTTTCTTCTTACCCCTGGTATTGCTGCAATTAAGGTAGATAGCTGCACTTCTGTAGCAAATAGTTTGTGCTTCTACAGCCTTGACCAAATTTTACCAGGTAACAAAGACAGAGACTCTGTCTTTTTAAAAAATTCTAGAATGACTGAGTCCATTTAATTAGACAGAGAGCAAAAAAGCTACCCCTCAATCTCCTCTCTCCCTCTCAAGTCCTGTTACAAGTCACATTTCTATAGTGCACTATAGGCACTAATGACATCATTCACAGCCATGAGCCTGCTGCAATAAAACAGGCACGTATTTTTTGTATGGCAAAGTGTAGCATCTCTCTTATTAACATTAGCTCTGTTTCTTGTTTCATCACAGGAAAAAAAAATCTCCCTTGTCAAAGAACTGCTGTAAGACTTGCAAATAACTGACTTCAAACTGAGGGAAGCTTAGCACAGCTATTAGCAGAAGGCTCCCTTTTGAATCACTTGGTAAACCTGCTTTCTATACACCCCCAGGGTTCTGGTTCAAGGACTGGCTGAGTGCACACACAGCAAGTTCAGTTACCAGATTTAATCTGTCAGTTGCAAACAGCTGTCATACCCATCTGTGGGACATGCTGAAAGGATGGAGAGATCAAAACCCGAGATTCCCTGTGAGTTTCTAGGATTAACAGTCCCTGAAGTACCAGAGATCTAAATGAACAAATCTAAGTCAGCACAGGGTGAATCCAGGTAATTTGGCAGGTCTGAGACAGGTGTATGACAGGAAAAATTACAGGGCAAGAATAACATTTATACTTTTCTTTCAAAAGTGATCGTGAAAAATGTTAATTTTCCCATTGTGCTTTCTGTTCACCTTTAGCAACTGGCCAGGCAGTTGTCTCCATGTCACTGCTGTTGTGCTGTGCAGTCAGTAGGAATGCTCCTTGGCAGCATTCCTTTGACCATCTTTGACATTTTTGTCATAAAGAATACCCAGTCCCTCCCTTCTGTTGCTAAGCTAATTTGTGCAGCATGGTTAAAGACACAGATTTATCCTCTGCGTCATTTCCCTCATATCTGACTGTTGAGCTTTCAGCCTATCTTATCAATATCTCAACTTGATTGCATGACTGAGTTGCTACATTACAATTTTTACTGTTGGGAAGAAGGTATACATTGATATTCATTCAGAATTTGCATTCAGATGGACAAATGTTTGTTTAACTTTTATAACTTCATATATGGCTGGTTTAGTGCACAACGTTTAAAAAGGTAAGTCATAGAGCATATTTTTGTAATTTATTTTAAGTTGTTGAAGACCTTCCGTCTGCAATGAAGTAACTATGCATAGAAAGAGTTCCCAATAGCTAAAGAGACAATCCTAGTTAAATTTATGTTTGGAGAGAAGTATCAACAGTATGTTTGTATAGCTAAGTTGCAGTTCCTCTGAAACTACTGAAGACATTTCAAATACAGTCAATGCAAAAAGGGGAAAAACACATGTAGCCTGTCTTGTTTGAGATAATTGCTATATACACTCATGCAAAGGAAAAAGAAATGGGAAAAAATGACTTCATATTTGAAAGAAAAATAATTTTAAAGTGGTAACAAAGTTCACATTTTGAAATAACCCTTCTTTAATAGGCACATCCAAGATACTCGACAACATGCTGTGAGTGCTACCCTAATCATATCAGTCTTTACAAATTCATGAAATGTGCTTTAATTTCACTGCAGACCAACAAGTTTGCTTTTTTTTAAAAAAAAAAAAAATCCTTTAAGCAAGGTCAAATGCTTCAACTGAGAAATTTCTAATAAATCAAAGCCATAATGTTTTAATCTTCAAGTATGCTCTGTTAGTTATTTGCAATCTTAATCAGTCTTTCTTTTAAAAAAAACTTTTAAAAGTTTTGAACAATGACACAAAATTAGGGCTGTGATGAGCAGTTCCCCAGAGTTTTGAGTTTTGTTCAGAAAGTCCTTCAAAACTTGCAATCTAATTAGAGCTCCTAAGGAAGCAGCATTCTTCTGTGGATAGTAATTGGAATATCAGTCACAAAAGCAAGGGCAATATGTTATAAGCATAATCAAGTTAGCTTTAAACAGGATAGCACAGGCAGCTCTAATAGTTTAACCACAGCAATAAAGAAGCTAATGTGAGCTTACAGCCATGATTTATTGACAGTTTTGAAGCCCACAATCATCTTTGTGTTGATGTGACTTCCAATGCTTTAACCAATTTTAAACTAGTTAGTGAACATGGACTTGATGCTGCTCTGGTTAAAGTTTCAGACTTAGTCTTGAATTGCTCTCTTAGGTCTACTGTTTGGACCTGAGAAATAATTGCTTTTCTCCGTGCCTCAGTTTTACCATTTGTAGACTAAGAACAATAATATCCCCTGTAAAATTTCTTTAAAGGCTATGGATATAAACTATGCTACATTATTCTTAGAATTACTGAGGGGATGATAAGATTTTTTTAAAATGAGGAGCAAACACAGCTGGGTTTGATCTATGTTCTGTACATTAATTTCAGCCAGTCACTGGTTAGTAGCCTATCTACTCTACCCTCTTGCTTTAATTAGGCCTTGTTGAGAATAATGTAAAGTGTTCTGTAAGCATTCAAGGCATTTTACCCAGTTTAATTTCACCAGTATATAGCAGGCTTGTGATGCTTAAAGCAATCCCATCTAATTTAAAGCGAAAAGATATTAACTGTGACTATGAAAAGCCTGTATGACTAAAATGAATTCTGAATCAGTTCTGTAAAACTACCTGTTAACAAAGCATTAGGTCATATGTACTGTGTGCTTTGTGTTCTTACATGTTATAGATTTGAAAAGGAGTCACAAAAGGAAAATACAGCACTTGTTAAGCAAGAATCTTACTCATTTTCATTGGCTTGGTATCCAAAATTTCCTTCTCTTCAATCATCTGCCCTCAACCAACATAAACAAAAGGACAGACTAATATTTATGTTCCTCAGCCCCTCAAACAGACCAAACAAAAGCCCCCAACCACCCCTGTGCAGACATTTTATAGAGCACAGCAGATGTCCAAAACAGCTGACAAGACAGGAAGATGTTAACACTAACACCATAACAAGTCAAGTAGAATTTTGCTGGTCGCAGGCTGCTCAGCAAGCAAGTTCAGGGAGTTAACAGCAAAACTGCTGCATATATTTAAACTTTGCGCTGCGGGTCATGTAAACATTCCTTTCATGGAAACTGTGCTGGGAATGTAGAAACTCTTTGACCCTGCTGTGTCTTCCCTATAAGGTTTATCATAATACTGTGAAATAACTACATACTGTATCTGTCAAAAAGATGGCATCTTGTTGTTTAAGAAAGACCAAGCTCGTGTTTATCAGTGGAATCTGGAGAAAAGCAATAATGTAGTCCTGTGCCATTGGAAACTTTTCCATTGTTTTTGACATTTTTTAAAATAGATTTTCATTTGAAAGTGAATGTAAACTGTAAGGCCTTAATGATTCCTTTCTAACAGTAATAAAAACAGGTATGGAATTGAATAGGCACGTATAGTCTTAAGGTGTTTAAATGTCAGTTAAACTTCCCAGATGGAGTACTAGTGCTTCTCCAGATAATCAGGAAAAGAAATGGTAACATTCAATTGTATGTATAATTTCTTTGCCTTTTTCTTATTTTTCAGAGGTAGGGAAGTTGGAGGTTATACTACAGCACTCTAGTAATTTCACTGCAGTCCTAAAGCAATATGTCATTGTCAGACACTTTATCTGTCACTTGCAGTCTTGCCCATAGACAGCAGTAGCTTTCTGGGAGATTTCATGGTGACTTTTTTTTTTTTTTTTTTTTTCTCCAGGCTGCAGCAGGTGTGAAGTCACCACAACTCTATTAGCTCCACTGTGGCAATGAAAGCGCATTATTGTAATAGAATTGGATGTCTACTCATTACTAGGGAAGCGACTTGCTCCAGGACTTGCCCTTTTTCTATGTAAGGCCACACTTTCCTGCCAGCTCTTTTTCAGAAGAGGCCTCAAAAATGAAGACATCAAACACTCAGCTGGAATCCAACTACATTCCACCCTGCCATCCTCACAAACTGGACCTGAAAAGCCTGTCTTCTCTTATTTCAGTCTTAACAAAAGCAGAACAATGGGTGGCTATTGGTAAAGTCTTTTTTTTGCAGTTAAGAGCCAAAAGCATTATCCCAGGAATCTCCATTCACATGAAGATAATGCACAGTCACTCTCTCCTTGTTTAGACTACAGCTCAGCCTATCTCAGACCACCTCTCATTTTCTTTCTCGCTTTTTAATCCGTGGCTTTACCTACTGAGCTATCCAACAACTGAACAAACTAAATAGAAAAATAATTGTGGTAAGTCTAAGTGCATCGAAGCCTTAGACAAAGATGCCTTGCCTTTTTGCCCTGAGCTCCTAAGCTATATTGGTGGGAAGGAACTTCCAAACAGACATGTTTAAGACTGCTGAATGAGCTTCTGGAGCCTGGAAGGGGTCAATGTATTCTGTGGAGAATCATCTATCCTTCAAGGGTAAATGGAGTCGATCACAAATCTTCTTAGCCCTCAGCTTCTTAATGGGCTTTTTGCACACTAATCTACATTTACACACAAGGTTATTACTATAAAAAAATCATTGTGCATTGTTTAAGAATATCAGCTCCTGGTGGTTTTTTTTGTTTGTGTGGGTTTTGTGTGTGGTTTGTTTTGTTTGTTTGTTTGTTTTAATAAGGGGGCAGAATATGTTAGGAGGTTCAGAAGTAAAATTTTCTGTTGCTGAGACTCCCTCTAAGAGGGTGAAAGAGAAGGCATGCATATGTCTAAGGAAAGACTGCTTGAAGAAAAGCTTTCTTCTTTAGCAAAGTTATAAACTACCTAGAGTTTACATGAAAGAATTCTTTATATATATATATATATAACTTCAAACCTTTAAATTAAACAAATATCTTAGCTAGTAATGTTTTCCTTTACTGATTCTGCTGCTCCTTTCAGCCTCTATCCTGTCACCAGTAACAGCAATAAACAAGTACTGAAAAGTTTGAAGTTTCATTTCCTATAACAGTTTGGATCATACTTGAAGAAATAAAACCTGCAGAGCTTTATTTCCTTCATCTACTACATCCTCTATGTATCTATGCCTTATATCACTGGTTTGACAGGCTTCTGTTTGCCTGTCACTTGGATTTGACAAAGTCCTGTCCTCTTATTCACACCTGAAATGATCCTAGGGCCTACCAACTTTCCAAAGGCATCCACAAGATTCCGCAGTTGTTGAAACAATTAATTTTCTGAAAGGTTACCCAATGTCTTCTGTGATCCTAACTCCACCAATTTTCCAGTCTCATCCAGGGAGTTAATCTTATACATCCTTACACCTGGCTATATACAAATATATTTACCAGATACACTTGGTTCAGATCAATGTTCAATGCAGATAGATCATTAGAGCTGTGGTATCCTACTTAGGCTGTTATGTAGTTGAGTACAACATTTGAGAAACTTCTAGAAGTGCATTAAGTTAGAAATCACTTTTGTTTCTCTATCTGCCTCTCAAAAACAAAACTATGTGGAAACATATTTCTCATTTATTAAGTATATTATCACTATGCATATTTATGCTAAGATAGAGAAGGTTGAAAAAATGTGATTTTTTTCTCCCCATGGGAAGTTGTTCTAGTAAACACCTTTTGAAGAATAATTACAGTATTTAACATGATCAGCTCTGTTAAAGTTATCTTTCTAGGAGAGGCATTTTCTCTTTGGAGATTTTTGTCTGGACATGAGGATTAGGGTTGTCAGTAGTGATGTGCCTCTTGAAGAACAACCATCCTGGATACAGACCACTTAGTATTTTAAAGGTATGAACTGAGGGCAAGATCCACAACAAGATTTAGATCTCTAAGTCTGTAAAACCAACACTTATTCTGTTCAGGGAGCATATTTTCCCCTCACAAATTGCTTAGGCACTTAAGATTCTGGTACAAATCAGGCCCTGAAGCATTGGTCTCTTATCTGATGTGAGTATTTAGGTGCTTACACACTGCTTAAGCCACCTGACATCTACAGCCTCCTCAGCCTTGTGCCCAGCACAGTCCCTGGGCTACCTGGACTAATGCACTTCAGCAGTACGAAAAGCAGCAGCCATGGTCAAATTCACCAAAAGTAGTCCAGAGAAGGAAGCCCGATGTCAGTATAGGAGCTTTGTGTATCTGTCTAGCAGCTGGCATGCTCCTCTGGGAAGGAGGAATAGGTCAGTTCCCTTCTTGGCACATAGGGTTACAAATTCTCAACTTTCACTTTCAAAACAGTGCAGAAATTACATTAAAAATAGTTACTAATATCACATTTTATAGACATTCCAAACCCAGCTGGTGGTTGACAGCTGTTTCTCTCAAAGTATAATCTAGTCCAGATGTGCTCCCCATCCTGGCCCCACAGGGACTGGGGTGTCCCCAGGGAATACCACCCAGGACCTGTGCCACCACCCCAGTCAGAAGCAGGGCAGCTGGGGGTCCTGGGGCAGTCACAGCCACGGGCACCAGGCACCTCCTTGGGGATGGGGATGGGGATGGGCCGAGGCTGGGCTGGGCTGTAGGCCTGAAGACGGGCCCAGCCGATGGGGAGTCTGAGATGGGCCCTACGTCAGCATCACTGGGCCAGGGGCTGAGGGCCCAGGGTGGCTGAAACAGGGTCCTGGGCCATGCGCAGGGTGGGGGTAGCCTTTGAGAGGGGCTGGGCAGGGACTGTCATTCCCATTAGTGCCTTTGCCTTGCAGTATCTGCAGCATAAAACATGCAGAGTAACACACGCCTTTTTAGCCTCAAGGTTCTTTGGTGGAGGAGCATTTCTGAAAATCTGAGAGGTCTTCCATCTCTGATGTGAAAGTACCATTTATGGTAATATAGGGCTATGTCCTTCTCGCTGCCTCCCACTACCCTTTCTTCCTTGGCTAGAGAGTTTTAGCAGGCAGTGCACGGGGTATGGTGAGCTAGGTACTGTACGCTAACTCATCCTTCTGCAGCTGGTCACACACCCTCAGGCCAGAAAGTGTGTAATATTTCAACTCCTGCTCTCACAGCAAGTTTTCTCTGTACTCACATATCAGGCATATCAGGCAGTTTGTGTACCTGTTCTTCCAGTTTTTATTATAATCATATGCTTACTGCTGACAGACAATAACAAAAGAAAATATATAATGTTACTTGCTTAGAATGGACAAATTGGATTTATATTCCAAATTAGTCTGGAATAAGTAAAATCCTCCCAAATTAAAAAAATGGAATGGAAAATAATTTCTCTGATACCACTGTGGAATACCAACAGACTGTAAGTATGTTATTAGGAACAACAACAAAAAAAAACCAACACAAAAACAAACCCAACAAAACCAGAAAGAAAGGAGAGAGATGAAAAACATAATTGAATGTACAGCACTCAAACCTGTTGTTTTATCTTCCATTCTAAGTGTCCGTAAAATGGTTTATCATCTTAATGTCCTAACTCTACAATAGCTGTGGCTTATGTCACTAAACCAAATGTTCATCAGATTAACATTTTACAGCAGTTTTAGTGTTGTCTTTAGCAGGCAAAACCAAAACAACCCCCTGTAGCCCTGGCTGAATATTGGAAGACATTTTTGATTGATGTTTGAATATCTGCAGTTGCTCTCTTTAATTTAGTACTTTTTCTTCTTTGCAGTATGTTAGCCACAGTAATTAATAGACACTTTAAGTGACTTGATTTTATCAGATTTATACCAAGCAGTCAGAAACATGACATACAAACAATGTAGTCAGCAAAACTGTAAGCTACCAAATATTTCCAATTGACTTAATTTGTGCTGGTTAATGTTGATGAATTTTTAAAATGTCAGTAAAGTGTAAAGTTTTAAAAAGTGAAAGAGAAAACACAAGCAAATCTTGATAACTTTCTCATGACCTTCTATCTCTTCTCTTTCTTCAGATATGCAAAAGATAAGAATTCTTCAAATGATCTGAAGCATAAAGTCAAGTCTGTATTAATGGCAACTGATATTAGATTTTTGTGAATAGTGGAAATAATGAAACTTTCATTGATTTGGAAAAAATCTTTAATTTATGAAATTTAGCATAAGAAATATCGGCAAAGCAAAGTTGTAAAGAATCTATGACTGAATAACTTCAGAAATTATATATGTTGCATACTAAACGGCATTCATGATTCTGCTCTGTCTCTCAGCAGAGTCACAAGGACATGAATGTAAGATCTTCATCTATAAAGATATGCCAGAGACATTGTGAGCAAAGACACTGTTCCTTCCACTTTAGTGCCATGATCAGGAATGACTTGGGATTTATTTCATTTGGTGGCATGAACAAGATAGGTAATGAAAGGGTGAAAAAACCACTACTTCTTATGACATTCTTAGCAGTAGAAAGGTATATTGCTTCAACTAAAAATGCTCGTCTTCCTTCAGCATAATCTGGAAATGGCGTAATGCTTTATAGCATTGTATCTCCTTCACAGAGAAGGCAATCATCTGTTTTAGTAATGCATATTCAAGCCCTAGCAACAGCTGGAATTAAAAAGCTGCATATTACAATAGTCTCTTGTACAATGTTTCTATAAAATTGTGTATTCAGGCCTGTCTGAATTAATTTATCTACTTTCTTTTACTGTTTATAGTTCTTCCTGCCTTATTTTTTTTGTTGGTGTTTTTTTGTTGTTTTTGTTTTAGTTGTTAGATTATTTTCTCTGGGTTTAGGGCACAAGACACATTTGCGAAAGTCATATTAATATTTACTGTTATAAAAGGACATAAATATTGAAAACATAGAGAGCAAAATTTCAAAGCAATGAAGTAGTAGAAGTGTTTTAAGTTTTCAAATAAAAGTCAAGCTGCTGTTTTCTAATATAGCCTATTACTCTGGATATGACTACATAAAAAAAATAAGGTAGTTTTCATTTTAGTGGAATTGCATGAACATTACAAAATTTTGACATTAACATCTTCTTAACTTTTAATGATCTTTCCACTTCACCTGAATAATGACTGACATCCGGATCTCAAAGCCATCAAGCATAATAAGATTGCAAATGTATCATTCAAGAAAGAGCTTCATTAAAGAACCTGCTTAAATAACCTACATGTCTACAGAAGCGCTATGGACATTTTCAGACTCCAATGGATACAATTCTGCCGTAGGCAAAGAACTTTCACAGCATTCAGGTAGGTCTGGGCCACCTTTTACAGTTTCTAGCTTGCCTTCCTTCAGATCACTGGCTGCTAGGCTATGCAAAATTATCTGTTTAATTCAGTGAAGTCAAATTGGCAGGATGACTGATTTACTATTCATTTGCATGTGTCAAGGAAGCAACTATGTACTTTTCTTTTTTTTTACAGAAAGCTTTCATAATACCTTTGTGCTTTTAGTAGGTGTTCACATGTCCCCATCATGTTAATCTGTGAAGACTTCATTAAACTGACATGTCTTTAAAGAATATCTTTGTTTGAAAGTAATTATTTCTTTGGAGCTATGGCTATTAAAATCACAGTTATACCTATATCTACAGGTAAACTGAAATACACTGTAGTGAAAATGATAATTTGTGAATAAAAACTCTTAGGAAAAAAACCCAATATTGCCAGTAACAAATTACATTAATAACAGAATATTAAGAACAATGCATTGGGAAGGTTTACTTTTAATTTGTTTGCAGTGGATTACAAATCTTTTCCCTCATAGCTGCCCCCCCCCCCCCTTTTTTAAAAAAAAATAATTCAAAACTGGCTTAATTTAAGAAAATGAATGAATTTTAACAACATTAACACATAGAGTCTTAAAGTACCCATGAAAAATATATACTTGTTTAAGCAGTCAGAATTAAAATAGTATGAAAAATTAAAAGTAGTCCTTCTATTCATTGCCATCCCTCTTGGAAATTCACATGCAATATTTTCATCACCAGAAGATCTGTTTTAAATGCACATTATTGATTATTGTTAGTATTTATATAGGATTTTTTTTAAAAAGTAAAAGTAACACCCTTTAAATCATTCCTTGAATGCCACACTGGGACAATATAAAGACAACTTGCAAATAATTTCTGTAGTGCACTTTAGATGTAGTTTTTCACTGTTGAATTAATTATAAAAATATGGTCTGCAGTTTGCAGAACTTTGCCATTTTCATAACACTTCTTAAAGCTCAGCCATCCTGTGATATAAAAGCTGTCATGAGGCCAGAGGTGGCTGCAGCTCACTGTTCCTGACAATTATTTGTGTAACACATAGAAATCAAAAGAGTACGTATAATTACCGGCTTCACATAAATTTAAATTTAAAAATAAATTCCCATTTACATTTATAATTTCACCTTTAGATATCTTCCTTTGCAACAACAAAGAGAATACAATACAACCATATTTCTCCACTAGTGTTTGCCATCTGATTATTTGTGGAAGTTCATGTCTTAAATGCTAGAAGATTTTTATTTTTTTTTACTTCTGAGAGAGAATATGGATCAAATACTTCCCAAGGCTAATCCAGTGTCTTCCCAAATAACTCTGCTGTTATGAGAAGAATAATCTGATTGAAATTCTGTTTTAACAGTGAACAAAATGGCCTCACATGTTTAGCAATAAAGCCTTTCAGACTCTGCCTCCTCACGGAGTGTTTCTCCTATCCAAGACAAGTTTCTTTATCTCTAGTACTCATTTTCTTTACTTTGATTTAGAAAGAAAACAAACACAAAACCTAGAAGGATGAGTCTTCATGATGTCAACTTCCTTCCTCATGTTATAATTCCCAGTAACATGGAAAAGAACACTTTGAAAAAGTTCAGCAAACCAGTTACGGACTGAAAGTCCTTTCCACTATTTTATCAGCCAGCATAACCAGGTATCTCCAATAATTTTTCTCAGTTTTGCCTGAGGGTCATCAGGGTCTCGCTGCCTGAGTTTGCCTTCCTTGTTGTTCTGAACTGACAATATCAGACATTTCAAATCAGTTAAAGTCACACAAATGGTATTTATGGTAATTTTACATGCGTGCACACACACACATATAGATAATAGCTAGGCAGCCGGTTTGCTGGTATGCATCACTGCTTATCATGCTGATTATAATCATCTCATTGCTACCTTATTCTTCCTCCATCTGTTGGTTGCATCCATCTGTTGTCTATCGTCTTATAATGAGATTGCAAGATCTTTGTGGCGGGGAGAATTTCCTTGTTATTTGTATGCATGCAGTTAGGAAGAATGGTTTGATGCTATTCAAGGTGTTATTGTGGTTTAGATGATGGTAATAAGAATGATCTACATAACTTTTCTTTTCCTCTTAGAACAGTTTGTAGGAAACATTCATAAACACTCATTTTATAGTAGTGGTGTAGTAACACGTCTAATAGTGAATTGTTTTTAGGATTTTTTTTTTTAATGGCTCTTTAAAAATAAATTTAATTATTTCAGGTTCATGGACTTTCTAGGAAAAAGGAAAATTTAGCATGCAAATAAAACATTTGAAATTCTTTGATTTCAGAGTCTGCAACAGATGTCTAGCCAGATGATGCAAAGAGATTTCAATTATTTTTTTTCTGTTGTGAAAGCTGCGTTAAAGTAAAAGACATGTATTATGTTGGTTAAACCCAATTTACCCAGCTAGGATGATCTTTTTTATTACTATTATTTTAACCCTTTATGCTGTTCTGTAATGAAAAAGTGGGTTTTGACTTAGGAACATGTTGGAGTGAAAAAAAAATCTGATTTCCTTGGAAATTTTTATTTCTTCATTTATTTACTTTTAACTCTTATATTTTCAATTGGAAATGTGGAAGTTGTTGCAAGGAAGTAAAACTCAGATGAACTGGACTATTATTCTCTGCCACTTCCCAGTTTGTCTGCCCTTACCATGCATCTAGCGTTACATGTAGTGAGTGAGAATCATCAGAAAGAATTATATGTTTCCTTGAAAACACCTTTAGAGCATGAAGAGGACAGGTAACTTAAAAATTCTACGTAATTCCTTGCATTGGCCAAGACGCAATTCCCACCTGCACTGCTGTCAGTACCAAACGAACATGTATGTTATTTCCTCTCTAAATTTTATTTTCCCACTTTATGTGCTATGTGACTATTAAAAACCAACAGTATGCAAATACAAGTAAGACTGCATCTTAATAAAGTGTTAGAGCACATAGCAAATTTGAACCTTGTAGGTTAGTAAGTGACAAAGACTTTTGAACAGTATTATGAATAAGGTATTACAGACTTCACAAACTTTTCATTTTATTTTAGGATGAATTGTTAACTTGGAAAATGCCATTTTTCTCATGTTCAAGTTAGCTGCCTACTGCTGATCCTGATGAATTTTATAAGGAATTTCAAAATCCTGTAAAATTAGTTGATAAGAATCTATTAACTGCCATTCACATAATATTCATTAGCCTATGAAATAAAACCTGACTTTTTATTTCTTATTATGCTTTATTTAAGAGATTGAGTTCAGCTTAAAAAATCTGAAATTAAAAGTAACGAAACCCATCATTTTAAGTCAGTTACAGACATTATAGCTGGCCTTTTGTTCTTTAGAAACTAAAATTTGTCTTGCGGAGGCGGATGGATGGACGGATGGATAGATAAATATAGACGGATAGACTAATAGGTAGATGGATATATGGGTAGATATGGATTTCCAGACTTCTTTACTGTTACATAGATCTGAACCAGTCTGTAATATATTGGTCTCTGAAAAGGTGAACTATGTTAAATGTTATTATCTTACTACAGATACCACGAGTAATTGGAAAATGTGTATAATATGAAAAATTCTCCATGGATATATTGTCTATAATGAAGACCTAATTATTACAAGAGAATGGGCTTTGACATCACCTTTTCACATAGGTATTACATTGACACAGCCTGTACTGTAAACCAAAAATAAGAAATCCAGCTTGCGGTTGGGCAACCTCTTGAGTCTACATGGGGAATGAAAGAGATGCTATGTGTATATGTGTGTACGTGTGTGTGTGTGCACGAGTGCGCAAGTTGCACATAGGGTCATGCAGCTGCTGAGAGGGAAGAAGGCAGGAATTGATGGGGAGCAAGAGAGCCGTTCTTAGCTGCCCCATCAGGAATAATTCATGATTTTACTGATCAAATAAACCTGTTCCAGCATAGCTTCAATGTTGACAGTAAGCCTGCAATCTGCAGATCACAAGTGAGGGAGGTCCCTGCCCCATAGTGGTGGGCAAGTGTAGGGAGAGGTCAGCCAAGCTGTTCTCATCTGCATGAGTGGCACTTGTTATGTGAAATATTGGCCTGTCCTAAGTTGAAGGGAGATTATCACACATGCAAGAGTCAGTAAACTGCCCTTCATCTTTAATGAAAGTTCATTTTGGCTAAATTCAAGATTTTTCCTTCTGTATTGGTGTTTGTAACACAGAATAACAATACAGTAGCAGCTCTAGAGGACTAAGGGTGGTCACTGGCAGTGGAGGAGGCTATGGGTAAGCGGGAGCAGCAGGCAGACATCAGAGGTGTAAACTGTGTGAAGCTGGGCATGTTTTAGACAGGTTTGCAAGGAGAGTTGAAGAGACCCTGGTGATTTGGACAGAGAGGGAGTGAATATTCAGGGGGCTGCAGTAGCCTCAGGTGGATACTATGGATGTGCTTTTTCCCTCTTCTCAGCTCTCTAACCTAATTAACTTGTCTTACTTTTTAAAAGTTAGTGACCATTTTTCAGAAAGTTGTTCTTATGCTAGAAAAGACTGGAAGTTTACTTGAATACACCTGATTTTTGTTTGCTTTTTTACAAGTGAAATTTGAGTACATGGTGCACATTAATGCTTACACTTAAAGCCTGACTTTGTTCCACTAGAAAGACTTCAAAAGTAATTAAATATGAGTCAACTGGATTAAAAAATGCACACCTATGTGTGAATGGGTACACTGTTCCGTCATCAAACGTCTTACGTCTAGAGTTTCTGTCTCTTTCATGTAAGAATAACAGCAAGTCAAGAAAGCAAAATTTAAGAGACATGAATGTATTTTGTAGGTAGCCAAATACAAGGAAACAATCAATATTTGGTTGTCCTGGAATATTGATTGCTCCTGGAAAAAAATCACACAGCACTTCTGAGAGGAAATGCACCATAGTTTCTGCCTTTGTGTGTATGTCCAAGTACATATTCGCCTCACACTGACGTTGGCTGCTAACCCTAAAATAGTACATGTCCTATGGCTCATAGTGCATTTTCATATTTCATAAAAGTGTAGTTAACAGTGGTCATGAAATCTCACCATCTGTTAAATCATCCAGTCATGTTCACATTAAAGAAGCAAAGCTTATTTTCACTTTAAAACCTAAAACATCACTTGACCAGAGTGAGAAAAGCCTACACAAGTTTGATTCTCGAATTTGGGGATCATAAACCCTACTCTTTAATCTGTGTGTTGACTAATATTACTAAGTTGACTGGGTTTCAGGTACTAAAAAATGCATGGTGTGAGACTTAACAGGGTATTCAGGAAGGAGAAACTTGAAAGAAAAATTGTCATAGACTTAAATGCAGGCAAGTCCTTGCAGAAACATGTTAGAACTCTATCATTAAGATCCCTTTACTGTATACACAATTTATATTTATTTATATTTCTGTTCTTAAGGGATGATTTGGAATGAGATGAGAAAACTGATCTGCAATCTATCACTAAAACCAAGGTAGATGATAAGCAAGAACTTTACACTGAAAGGGAACATTTTTAATTTGCAAAATCATAATCATTATTTGTTTGATACTTGTGTTTAATCACACATTTTGCTCAACCATGTATATTATTCATGGGAAGTTGAGAACTGTATGAAACAAGTTGCATAATAGAGTTGTAAAATCTCAAGCACTTTTTTTGTGTGTGTTTTCAATCGCTAAATGCAAAAGCCTTAGTGGAAAGAAATGTATGACTAATAACATAGAAAGCCTTGACTTTCATTCACAGTTTGATGTGCATTTTCACATGACCTCTTTAGGGTAGAGCTACAGTCTAAGGAGTTTTGCAAACAAGGTGAACTAAAGAAAGATGTGCAGGAGTAAAGCAGAAGTATAAACAAGGGTGCAAATGAGAGGAAGACATTTGAAACTGAATAGCCAGTTAATGATTCAATTAGTTTTTCACTTTGTTAAACTATGATAATCCTTCTCTACTAGCTCTCCATATTGAAGCCTGTTGAAAGAAAGAATGCAAAGTATCTTAGGAAAATTCTAAGGAAAAAAGTAAAGCCTTTTGTAAACCATTGCTACCTCCCAACAAAATGCTGTTTATGAACAATAATGTGGATGCAAGACAGATATTTTACTTAAGTCTAAGATTCTGAAGGGGCTTGGTCTGAATAAAGGCTATCAATCTGAAGTGATTCCTTCAGTAATGCAGGCTGATTGAAGTGCAAGTCTGGCTTCAGGACTGGTGAGAACCTAGTAAGTCATATGTACTGTGGCTTATCTCTTTATCCTTTCCTATTCTCTCCACTTCATATTTATCTTTCCACCATACACTTCAACTTCTTTTTCCCCTTTCCATTCTTTCTCCCCTTCCCCATCTTGGAAGCTTCCTTAATACAGGTTAGATACCTTCTCCATTTCTCCATAGTGTAGAGATACGGAGATAGAGCTTTCAAAAATGCATGGACATGAACACATCCATATGTATGGGCACATGCATATATGGGTTTATTACCATATGAAGGCTCTGTGAAGATGCCATTCTGATTTGTGATTTCTAAAAGGCAGCTGTGCAGATAGGTGGCTGTGACTGTTTATTATGACTGATGCTAGCATGTAAAAGGCACTGATTAAAATACACAATGACTGACATTTGGCACTGAGGCAGCACAGCACTCCCTGCCCTTTTGAGTGTTGTGCTGGAATTAAGCAATGGTTACGTGGAGTCAAATAACTATTAAGCAAGGGTTTACGTTAATGGACTACTTAAAAATCCTGAGAAGCTCTCTGATTACTTTACAGGCCAACAAATAATGCTATTCCCGTAACTACTTTTCTTGGCAATCCTGTCATTCCCAACTACTGTGCGAATGATTATTAATATCATGGTAGTCATGGTATTCAGTATGGCCTCAGTCTGACTATGTAATTTGAATGCCTCACGCAAACAGAGTTAGACATTTGTGATCTATTGCTCCTGTGAAAAAATAATTACAAGCAGACAACTGATTACCATTTTTTGAATCCCATAATTTATTTTAACCACTTCCACTAAGAAACAAGGTGGTGCCTACACATAACCTTTTCCAGCAAGGGTAGATATTTGTGCTGATATAGTGTAAGACTTCTGTAGGTTCCGTGCATTCCTCAGAATTCACCTGAATGAGAACTAGTTCTGATAAGGGTTAGACTAAAATAAAAAAGATCTGCCTCAGTATTTGTATAACCCTAAGTAAATGCATTTTTAAATGACTTATGTTAATTACCTGCAATGCTATTATGTAAACCAGAGATGGAAAAGAAAAGGAGGGAGTAAATTCCGTCATGTAGGGAGTGGACTGAGCAGGCAGAAGTATGGGAGCCTCACTACTTCTCACCTCAGCTGACCTTTCACCTGTTCAACCTTGTACCCAGGCACACCGGCTTTCATATCAAGGTGTTTCACCTGACATAGCCATGTTGGTGGCCTCACAGGCCTAGCCTCCCTCAATCCTTTTAGTTTTGCCTAGGGCTATAGCAACAAATCCTGACTCTCTGCTCTAGACAGAAGAGTCACATAAGACATGTAAAATGCCTGTTAACATTACCAGACCATAATGAAAATATTTTTCACCTATTAAGTGAATTTGTCCTTGTATATAGGGATGGAAAGGAAACTAGAACAAGAACATTGTAAATAAATTAGGACAAACTAACGCTGGAAAAAAGCACTATACAACTCCCTTTTTAACACTTAAAATATGTATTAAAAGGTGTGTGGGTGTTCTGCATCAGCTTGGATTTCATATTTTAAAAATTCCAAATGTTGGTTAAAGCTATAATTATGTTTAAAAAACCTTTTCTTGGTTTTTTTTGGTTATTTTTTTTGTGTGTGTGTGTGTGGTTTTAATATAGTCTATCAAATGTTCTCAATTAAATAAGAAATATGTTATGCAAGTGGTACTATTAAAAAAGCTGATGGCTACATTCTACTACCCCCTCTAGGCAGAAACACTTTTCTTTAAAACAATAGACATATCTTGTCAGTTCCTTCAACTTCAGAAGTAAATGGGATGCTTTTTTTGTCCTACGAAGATAAACTACTATTTAAAGCACTGAATGGGATACTTTTATTTAATTTAGCAATGCAATAAATGCAATTCATCACATCATTGCAACATTTAGAAACAAGGTTCATCATGATTTTAATTCAGTTTTGTTATCTGACTCACTATAATGTGTCTTAATTTTGAGTTTAGTAATTTTTCTTGATTTCTTTAAATTAGAGGAAGCATTTCTGACTTGTGATGACTGCAAGACCTTAAGTCAATTCTGAGGAGGTGAATACATTCTTTAATTTTCTTAGTGAGGAGCAAGACCTCAGTTCCTTTCCTTGTTTTGATTTGTGTGTTTATTAAGCAAGTATTAGTACAGATGAGTAAAGATGTATGCACACATACATGCATTTATACATTTGAAAGCTTCAACTCTATATACCTGCTCAAAATATCTAATCATTGAAGAAGTTATATAGAAATAAATACATGTGTGAAAAAGGAAAAAAAAAAAAAAAAAAGAGAGAAAAGGAATGCTAGGTAGGAAGGAGACAGAAAGTATAGCTATTCTTGTCTAATTCCAGGACCTCTGACTTTTGAAAGACACTGGAAATCTGCCACAACAAATAGCATCTTTCATACCATAATTTCTCTAACAAACTTTCATAATAATTATCTAGTGCCTTGGTTGTTCAAGTATTAATGTATTGTAATGATTTTCATGCATGCAGACCCACTATCTTCAAAAGTTTTTTAAAAAAATCTCTCATTAGTGATAACATTTAAGAGTTGAAACCCTGTGTTGTTTGTTGATAATAAATTCAGTCAATTGCCTAGAAAACTTGTGAGCTATTACGCAATAAAACAACATCTACAACAGCAAATAAAAGGAGTGTAGGAAAATACCAACTAGCTATTTCAGAAGGCCATCTGTGGCAATGTTTCAGTCTAATTTAAAAATATCCACATGAGATCACAAGAAACCAAGTATTCTTTTCCACCCTGCTCTTTCTTATTCATTTGAGTGATAGTATTCACAGCAATGGTTTATGTGCAAATTGCAGATTTAAAATGCTAGTGAATAAAACTAAAGCCTTTTTTTTTCTTTTTAAATGCCTTTTGGTGCAGTATAGCATAGATAATTTAGATTCAAACCTATTTCTAAATGCATACAATTAGAGTTGATTTAGTTCAGTCACCCTACTATAGGCTAACTAATATTTTCATTTTAAATCAAAGTGGAATTTTTCTGGTGCTATTGCTTTCAGAATGTGTAGAATATAACCCTTATGGTTATGGTCTGTAGAGATCTTGAATGTACAAATTCTCCTAGAACTTGTCAGAATTCAGTATTTACTCAGAAATGCTTCTATGATTAAGATGTTTTCTTTCTTTCCCTTCTCTATAATCTTTCACTTAAATCCTCAGAATCCTTGTCACTACTAAACTGGATTATGGTCCTGTTTCCAGATGAGATTAAAAACTAAGAAGCCTGTGAATATAAAGGTAACCAAGAAGGTGGATTTTTTTTTTTTTTTTAGAAGGAAAAATGCAGAAGCTTGAGCATGCAGAAAAGTAGGACAATAGCATTTGATAACTGTTGCAGACTTACGTTATTGTATGCAAGTATAATGGAGTCCCTGAGTCCCAATAAAGGAAATAAATCTTTAAACTAATGTCTTGGGCCATTTATGTAGAACTGCTATATTTTTATCTTTCAGTCTTTCACAGGGAAGAAATCATGAGATTCTATGGAAATGGTCATTCAATTTATTCGTTGTCATTAGTACAGGCCAGGGAATGACTAGACTAAGGAGTCCTGACTTAACGGGAAAATAGTCTTAGGTTTAACCCAGAGAACAGCTGAAAAATATGGTCCAAAGATAATAGGAATAAAGTCAAGAATGCTGATTGATTGCTTTTAGGCCCCAAAAGAGGTTGCTTGGTTTATTAAGGGTTTCAGAAGGTCACACCTTTCTTCCTTCCCTCTCTTTCAGCTGTACTCCAAAATACTCAACAAAGTACAAACAAACACCACATTCATAGAAACACAGAATTGTTTGGGTTGGAAGGGACCTTGAAGATCTTCTAGTTCCAACTCCCCTGCCATGGGCAGGGACACATTCCACTAGACCAGGTTGCTCAAAGCCCCATCCAGCCTGGCCTTGAACATTTTCAGGGATGGGGCATCCACAGCTTTGCTAAGAAATCTCTTCCAATGCCTCACCACCCTCAGAGTAAAGAATTTCTTCCTAGTATCTAATCTAAGTCTACCCTCTTTTAGTTTAAAATCATTACCCCTTGTCCTATGCAGTGTTCACCGGTATATTTCATTGAAAATGTTTGTCATGAGCTGACATACACCACCCATTCTAACACCTCATGGTTAAACTGCTATTTCCTTTCAGCTAAGATGAGGCAAACCTAAGAACAGTATCTTAAATACTGTCTTATTACACTACAAATTCATAATCGGTGAAGGGGAAAGTCCAATAAAATAATAAAAAAAAAATTCCTAAGATGCAGCAAAAGAAGCTATCTGTTTTTTCTACCTGGAACATATAATTCTTAACCCGAGGCAAACATTTATAGCATAGTTTAACTGAAAATAAATGAAATAAATCCATCTAAAACACTAAATATTTAATATCTGAATTTCCACCATGCCTTATTAGCATGTAGATCCTTGAAACTCCCAATGGTATAAGAAATATTTACATAAATGGAGAGAAATTGTCAAATATGGGATTTTCACACTACCATTCAACCACTGGATTACTTTAATTCCTTAATCAAAACTCTTACTACATTTTCCTGAAATAGTGTACTTTAAACATAAATAAAATATTTGGACCACCTTTTAGCTGCAATGGTCAGAGGTACGCTGAGTGATGGAGACATACTATTGGGCATGAAAGAATGCAATGTCGAAAGCACAGTGCAATATTAAGAAAGCTAGACACAGATGTTAGGAATATAAACATTACAAGAGAGACAAAAAAAACAAAACCCCCTCCTGATTTCCTGAAATTGTTGTTCCATGCAAGAAAAATGGTGATGCATGGGGAAAAAGAAGGAAGAACCACCAAAGCTGTTTTCACAGAAAGTGATAAATCCTCAAATAAGAACTCAGTTAAAAAAGAGAAATCTTTAATAGAAGCTTTAATAGATTTAATTTCATAATAAAGTTCACATAAGAGAACCACAGTAGTGATAGTTTTATTACTAAACAAAGAATTTCCAAAATCTGGTTTTGTGGCTCAAAGTTCCAGAGACACAGCCTGACCATATTTACACTATTAAGCTTGACAGGAGTGTCCACGTGCCAACTGCCTGTTGACAATTTTCCCCACTTCATGCTAACTTTCCTGAAAGGTGCCTGGACACGGTTTGAGAGATCTGGTTGTCCCAGGAAAAAAGCATACTAGGGTTCACTTAAGAAAAGTAATGGGGCAAAGGACCAGATATTAGTATGATTACAAAGCCACAGAATGATTCCTGGTATAATTTAATTTACTAACAAGATTCAGCCACGATGAAAGCAGTGAGGGGGTGATAAACTCATTATCAAGGCATATGAAGTCTCCTTCAGGTTTCTACTACCTTTTCCTGGTATCATCTTTTCCTCCTCTACTAAATATGATATCCATTCAACATCTCTGTCTATGTAATCAGTATAAATCCTCTACTGAATAAGAGATTACATAGGATTAATGCACTGCCTATTCAGCAGGCTGTAGCTTCAGTTTCTTTATGCTCTTATTTTTCCTCAGTGTGCTATTGAAAATAATAATTGTCATAAAAATATGTCCTCTGGTTCATATAAGATGTCTAATATGGATTTAATCATCAATAGTTTTGGTGTTTTATAAAGAGAGGAATCTTACCTCTATGTTTTAAAAAGAGGAATCTTACCTCTATATTTTAAAAGAGGATTACTGAAATAAGAAAGTGTTGGCTATTTCTGGAAAATACCTTCTGCAGTGGGACAGCAGAGATGGCTGTGTATTTAGAAGTGGCTGTGAACATCCCATTTTGTAGCTTTTTTTCCAAACTGATTTAATATTTTTGGTCTCAGCTTTTGGTCTATAAAATGGGAATAATGAGGATTTTGCTCATCTCACTTGTGACTGTCTGTGATTTTTTAAGCTACTAAAGGCCCACACTGTGCTGCCTGTACTCATTGGAACTACCTTGCTTACTTTAGTGTACGAGGGCTGCAATTTAGAGCACCTGGAGACTACTATAAAAATACTGCTATAACTAAGAAGGAAAAGAAAAATTCACAATAATAAGTAAGGAAACTGTGGAAGGTATTATGACTTACAAAAATTATTAAAGTTAATATAAAGTAATTCCTGGCCCATATAGATAATATGTTAAAATGGAAGTGAATTTTATTATTCTTTTTTTTACAAGTGGGAAAAATGGAATAGAGAAATGAAGTTATAAAGAAGTAAATAGAGGATACTAGCACCACTGGATTTTTTGTTATAAAGATATGATATTGCAATAATTTTGATAACCAGAATATAAAAGATTAGATAATTTACATACTTTAATAACTATTAGGTTTTTGGTATCACCAGGGATACCTGAATCGAGAAAAGGTTAATTCTTCAGGCCTCTGTAAAGCAATGTAGCACGGATTTAGTGTTATTAAATGAATAGTTACATAGCATTCAAAAGAAGAACAAAGTCACATCATTTTCAGAAACATACTATCATGACAACTAAGACTGGCTTCTGGGTGTCTTTTGTCTTAAAATAATTTCAAATCCTAATTGATAATAAAACATTATTTTGTGTATACCACAAAACCACTTACAAATTATAGCCTTGTATAGGTGGATTAGGACTGAGAAGCACAAAACTTCAAAACTTTTTTCAGGGTTACAGATCAAAAAGTTAGTGTCGTATTTTCTTTCAAGTTAAATTACTGTTTTTTGCTCTGATGGATAAAAATGTGACTCTATCACTGGAAGATACCATGTAAATAATAATAAAAAAATAATAATTTGAGAGGTGTCCTGCAAAATTATAGAAGAGGGAATGTCATGGTTTAACCGCAGCCGGTAACCAAGCACCACGCAGCCGCTTGCTTAATCCCTCCCACCCAGAGGGGTGGGGAGGAGAATTGGAATGTAAAACTCCAGGGCTGAGATAAGAACAATTTAATAATTTAAACAGAATAAAAAAGGTAAAAACAACAACAATAACAATGATAATAGTAACAACAGTTATAATGAAAAAGTGGGGAAAAGGATGAAATCCAAAGAAAAAGGGAGAAACGAAAACAAGTGAGGCACAGTACCACTGTTCACCACCCGCTGACTCATGCCCAACCAGTCCCTGAGCAGCAATCCCCTCCCCAGCAAACCCTCCAAGTTTATATACCAAGCATGACATCCCATGGTATGGAATACCTCTTTGTCTGGTTCAGGTCAGCTGTCCTGGCTGTGTCCCCTCCCAGTCTCTTGTGCCCCTTCAGCACTCTGGCTGGCAAGGCCCAAGAAACCAAAAAATCCTTGACTTAACATAGACATTACCCAGCAACAACTAAAAACGTCAGTGTGTTATCAACATTGTTCTCACATCATAGCCAAAACTAGTACTAGCTACTGAGAAGAAAAATAACTCCATCCCAGCCAAAACCAGGACAGAGAATCCTGCTGAACCACAGTCTGAACCTGTAACATAAACTTTTCTTACCAAGAAAACAGGATAAAATGTAAAGTCCTGATTAAATCTGGGTTCAGTAAATCTTACAGCCATGGCTCAGGTTCAACACATTGTTTAGATCATTTTTTTGCATTTAATAACTAAAGTCAAGGAGATTTTATCACATTATGGACCAAACGTGTTCTTAGTACTTTGTTTCAGATACTAAAAGTGATGGTCAGAACACTACTTTTAGGAACTGTTTGAAAAGATGAGGGTGAAACCAAAGCTTGAAAAAAAAAAAAAAAAGAAAGAGTGTGAAACCACCTCTTCCTTATTTAATGACAAATACCTAATTTTGTATTGTTCTGATTTACTGAAACCTCATTACAGTTCTTATTTAAGTTCAACTCTTTTAGCACATATATAGAGAAACAACAATATTATTTAAACTACTTGGAATACTTTCATTTTCTACTTTTGAAATTCATTAATGGTACAGACTGCTTCTGTGCTGATGGTTGCAAATGTTATTAAGTGGATTCTTAATTTTTTTCTTTTTGAAATCTTAAAACATTGTCATTCTATGTTTAGGAGACTACATCTTTTAGTAGAAAAGGAAAGAAAAATAAAGGCCAATCAAGTGATGATGTAATTTGTGTACAGGGAATTCACCTGAATATTCTTTTTCTTACCACACTGTTTCATTTATTGAGGGGAACAGTATTTTTTTCTTAAGATTTACTTCCCAGGCAACACATCTCTTCCCTTTCTTCCACAAGAATTGACTAGCGATTTTTTTGTAGCAAGAGTTGCCTTGTTGACTTTCCTTGCCTAAATCAGATATTACCATGCATGTGGCAAAAATCCTACTTCTTAACAGAAAAGGGAAATGGATATATGAAATTATGCTATTTGTTTTCCCTAAGTAGTACTGTTCATATTAATAGAACAGCAGAAAGTCAACTGAAATAACTCCATGTACATATTCCAGTGGGTAGTGTCTCAGTCTTAAGATCTGCATGTGTACCGCTACCATAATAAACTACTGTGGCTAGGGAAATCTTTCACCTAATAAACAAATAATTTCCACCATCAACATTAGTCGTTGTGCAAAGATTTTCATCAATGGCCTAAAAATTCATATGGCCTGCCTTGGCTTTAGCACACTGATACATCCTGATGGCAAATACTAATTTTAAATAAATATATTCCCATGTATTTCCAATATAAACATGTGTAATAATTGCAGCTGTTAAAAAGTAAATAAAATTCCAAGCAAAATATGTCAAATAGAAATTAAATTTCAACCTACTATATAATATAGAAATAATATGTTTGTGGTAGTTAGTGCTTTTGAAACAGGCCATTTCTATTTAGATGCCTAATATTCAGTTTTCAAGTGTAAAAATTCAGTTTCCCATTTAAAGAATGTGTATATATTTACAAAGGGATAAATGTTTCCATGCATTTAATAAACCACAAAGAGTTTTCCTTAAATAATGCACACAAAATTCAAAACACACAATGCACACAAAATTCAGAGAAATTACAGGATATATGGCAAGGTAATGACCCCAGACTTCCAATTGTAAGTTTGATTTGCAGGGAAAGGTTTCTAGATGAATGTGTGCATTTCTTATGAACTCTTCTTTTCTGAGTATACACATCTCTTTGTCTGCATCTCTCAATGAAGAAAAAAAGCAAAAAGCAGAGAAGAAATATATGTTTTACTTTTTCTTTGTTTTAAAATTTTGTACATTAGAGCACTAAACCCCTTGGATACAGACTTCATCAGCCGTAGACAAAAGCTCTTTATACCTGTTCAAAATTTTTCCCCAAGAGGCATGTCTACCTCACACAGTGTAGTCTTGCGTAAAGACCTCTGTGCTGCCTTTGAGCAAGCTGCTGCCTCCACCCAACAGCGAACCGCTCAGAGCTTGCCAGTGGCTGCTATGTCACCGGTACATCACCTAGTGTGGACATGCCTTGTGCTTGCTGTGTTATTCTCCTTTGGTCTGTGCCTCTCTGTGCAAACACCTCCACCCACCTACACTGATCTTCAGAACAAAAGCTATCAACATGACAGTAAACCTGAAACAAAACCTGAAGTTCACCTACCCTTAGAGTTTTGAAAGTTTCAGTTAAGATCTGGTATTTGTGTTTGACTCAGCTTGCTCTCCCTTGTGATCAAAGCAAAACCGTGGACTGGACACATGCAAATGCCATAAACATTTGGATCTGAATCTAGAGCTCAATAATTTTTATGACTGGCCACACCATTCAATTGAGTTCACAGGCTAGTGAGTTCACAGTTCAAATTCTGGTACAATTTGAAATATTCTGAGAGGTACAGAACTGGCTAAGTCAGATTAAGCACCTGACTCAGATATTAAATACTTTGCACACTGAGGTAAAACTGATCTTCAGTCATCAGATCAGCTTTTTCAACAGAGAGAGATTCAGGGAAGCAGCTAGGTTGGAGATTGTCCGGTTGCCCACATGCAAGCATCCAGTGCCATTTGGGATGCTTGCAGCTACTCTTTCAGAAGGTCCCTAGTGTCCCCCAGGCTTTGTGTCATATCTGTCCCTTCTGTGCAGATGTCTCAGATATCCTGAGGAATCTCAAATGACACTAGATGCCTGTGTGTGGTCATCACAGACAATTGAATCATGGCCTATGCATGTACTTATGTCTGCAATAAGCACAAGATCAAGTCACCTAAATTTAGGTGCCCGCATGCAGGTAGCTCAAATTGCAGTAAGCAGCTATGTGTGGACAACTCAGCCAAGACTTTGCTGCTTTGATGTCTGTTATTTCCACGGGGAGGCTGCTCTAGACTCTCAGTGTCCTTAATGTCACAACTGGTGCTCACAATTTTCAGTTTAAACTTGCAACAAATATAAGGATAATAATTTCTTTAAAATGTTAGTCAGGTTTGTCTTCCTCTTGTGAAATAATGCTCTCAGTCCCACTCGTTCCTTTGTTGAGATGAAATGTAGCTTGAGTGTTCAGGCAGGATTTCCTCTTTCAGGAGTGTGTGAATACGTGTGTAGGTGTTTTGGAAGGAGGGGACAGTCAGAGGGGAACTGAAACACACCTTCATTAAGCCAAAGTGCCAATGAAATATGTTGTTCCGCTCTATACCAGTCTTAAAAGCAGAGATTAAAAAAAGAATCCCATGCTGAAATACATAGACCAGAAGCCTTTACTTAGCCTTGTGCAAGTAACTAAAATGGATACCTGATAGTTCAGATACTGCAAAGTCTCTCAGGGAACAACATTAGTTGTTTGGTTTGGTTTGATTTGTTGGGCTTTTTTTCCTTCTTTTTTTCTTTTCTTCACATTTGTTACCATTAAGAACTGGATTTTTGTTAGCTAAAAACACATAAAACCCAATAAATACAGTTATCATGCAATTAAAGGAATGTACAAGACAAATGTGCTATGTGTTTTAATAGTGTATATTTGTGATCTCGATAAATAAAAAGAAATAAACACCTCAAATATATATTTTTTAAAAAGCGCTTAAACTATGTCCTCTAAGAGGCATCACTCAGCTGTGGGCTATATGAATTCTTTAACCAGGTGGCTGTGCTACCTTTCTATTTTTTTTTGCTTTCCTCTGTAGAAACTAAACCTTGTTGAAGGTAAGGAGAGAGGCCAAAGAACTCAGATGAGATTCTTACAGAGCACACAATGGATTTCACAGGATGACAAGGTTGTACCCCAGCAAGGAGGGAAGTCAGCCTGTGATTGCGTCAGTAAGGGCTTACTGCAGTGATCTCTGGTTCCAGGCGTTGATGTCCTTTTTACTCTCCAGTGAAAATGTGGATCCACCCAAGGTGAGTGCACTGACTTTAAATTTGCATTGAGGTCAGAATATGTCCCCATTTTTTTAAACATATCTGGGTCAGAAGACCTTCGAGCTGTCCATTTCATGATCATTCTGCCTATCTTCCCTCAGACATCTAATGTTTGCAATTAAATCAGATTCTGTCACCTGTAAAACTGAAAGACAACACATGCAATCAACTCTATGCACTATTTAAAACTTAGTTACCTAGGTGCTTTACCTTTCCAGCCTAAAGACCAGAATGTGAGGGGCAGAAGCACAGCATTTTTGAGGCCTTAGTCTGTTCACTTCTCAGTGGAGTTCACGGCAATGACCTCCTGTAGCCCTGCTAACTGAAAGTATGTTACTTGGATTCCATTTGCCTTCTGTCAAGATGTGTTGGTATTGGCTGGAATAGAGTTAATTTCCTTCATGGTAGGCAGGGTTTTTGGATTTGTGGTGAAAAAAATTGTTGCTAATACAGGGATGTTTCTGTTACTGCTGAGCAGTGCTTATACAGCATGAAAGCCTTCTCACCCCACCCCAGCAGTGAAGTGGGAAAGGAGCTAAGAGGGGGCATGGCCGGGACAGCTGACCCCAGCCGACCAAAGAGATATACCATACCATATGACGTCATGCTCAGCGTGATAAAGCTGGGGGAAGAAGAAGGAAGAGGGGCATGTTCAGAGTTACAGTGCTTGTCTTCCCAAGTAACTGTTACATGTGGTGGAGCCCGGCTTTCCTGGAGGTGGCTGAGCACCTGCCTGCAGATGGGAAGCCGTGAATGGATTCCTTATGTTGCTTTGCTTATGTCCACAGCTTTTGCTCTACCTATTAAACTGTCTTTATCTCAACCCATGAGTTTTCTCACTTTTACCCTTCCAATTCTTTCCCCCATCCCACCGTGAGGGGAGCGAGTGAGCGGCTGCCTGGTGCTTGGTTGCCAGCTGGGGTTATACCATGACACAAGAGCTGCAGCTCTCTGGGATCCGTGGAGGGAGCTGACAGTACAACATTCCTACTGAAAAAGCTCCAGATGCTAAATATGGTGTCCTTCCTCACTGATCCTTCCAATCATTACTTTGTATTCACAACAGAGCTCCTTTTTTCTTTGTGCTTCATTTTGAGGCAGGTGTCTGAATTTGGAAAGGGGGTGGTGCTGTTGGGTTACATGCTGAAGTGATGTAAGATTATCATGGAATAACATGGTGCAAAGAAGAGCAGAAATGAGAACTACTCTTTACCATAAATTCTGAGTTGGGTTACAGGCAACCCAGGGCTCTGAATGCGTACTTCTAAGTATAAATAATATCTAGGAATTATTAGAAAACGTATGTTGTGCTGGTGGCTTGTGCATAGAAAATGTCTCCTCCAAATCTTTGTTGTGTTGAATGATTTCAGCAGAAACTGGATGTCAGATTCTTAAGTGTGATAATTGGCATAACTGTGCTTTGGATAAGGATCTGGTGAAGGTTGTCACCATCTCCAGAGGGTCCTTTGTTTTTCCAGAAGCTGCTGCTAGTCAGATGCTTGTCCCTAGTGAAAATAAGCAGAGATTATGCAGAGGAGATACACAGGGAGTCTCAGGAACTGCTATACTGAGAGGAAAAAAAAGACTCTGTGTGTATGTTTTGTGGAAGGGGACAACCGAAAGACAGGGAAGCTGCTTGGTTCTGAGCTCTCTTTTAACCTTAAAACACCCTCCCACTTATTAAAGGCTCCCATTTTAAAGGAATGATGTTAATCATACTGATAGTAGTCAAGTTACTGTTAGGAAATATTGACACAGTATGATACTGTGAACAGGTTGAATTGTGACCATCGTTTTCTAGCTCTGTTGTCTGCCCAGCTTTCCAATGAGAGGCAATGTTTTACTGTCAAAAACTGCTTTTGATCACAGGCAAGTCATGGAAAAACAGAGGTGAATGTCTTTTCATTTTTACTTTCTCCATTCTTTGGAAGTCAAAGAAAAATGCCACGGTTTCAACTTACATGAGGAAATTTTTCACACAACCCTCAAGCTTCTCTTGTGACTGAAGGTGTTGTTCATTGAAAGCTGTGTGAAAGGCTTGGTCCTGAAGTGCTCTGAGTACTCCTGCAAGGAAGAGACTGTAGCTGGGACTGTCAGTACTCAGTACCCTGCTGGATAACTCTCAGAGAGGTTCTCAAATAATAAACTGAGCTTACTGAGTTCAGTAGGGACTTTGATAGGAGTTTCAGGTGGGCTAAGGATTGTATCTAGTGAGTCTCTGGAGTCCCAGCTATGTCAGTACTTCACTTGTAAGTCAGTTTACTCAGATGAACAACTACACGAGCCATCTGGTACAAGTTTGTGGTTTATACTTCAGAGTATTTAAGGCTGCAGGAACCCAATAAATCTTCTATATTAATCTATGCCATGTCACAAGTTGTTAACTTTCACCCATATACTCCTCTTTGGGGCTATGTGACTTGAGCTAAATCAAGCATTTCGGTCCTCAGATGCCCGAAGTAGTAAACATTAAGACTGGTACTAGCCAGACATCAGCCTATGAGGTGGCTGATGAAAAATAGTTGAGGAATGTACAAGGTGATTTTTGTACTATACCTCAAAAAAATAAGACTGCAACATTCCTGTTATTTAGATGTGGACAAAAATTTATCCCTAGTCCCAAAATTTCTGATACTTGAAGGCAAATAACTTTTGAAGGACACTGAATGACTATGATTATTTTTATGCAGAATCACACTGCTACTGAATTGAGTGCACTAAAGAACATGCTTTTATCTTCATAAATAATGAACCTTGGATTTACATATTTCACATAAATTCTAAAATCTGAGAAGACCACTGTGGTGGCCAAACTGATACCTGGATTACAGCAGGTTGTTTTTTGTTGTTTTGGTTTGTTTGGTTGTGTTTTTTTTAAAAACAACAACAACAAAACAAAAAAACGGACAAATGTTATTTGCCTTAGGTTATGGTTGATCCATTTTTTGCTAGAAGGTTGTTCCTGTATTTAATATCTTAGTTAAATTTCTTAATTTCACTTTTAAGTTTTGGTTAATTTCTATTTATAGTAATGCAATGTTTTCATGTCTTTATCAGCTCTTTTGATGGCTCTATAACCAGCAGGCATTATTATTTTCTTACTAAACCTTAGTGGCTCCTGCTGATATATTTTCACTAACAATACTATTTAGACACCAATCAGCTAGTAAATATATGAGCTACTAATTCCATGTAATTTGTATTCTTTAAATAATTAATCTTTTAAAAGTAAAATGTCAAAAAAATATGGACAAATTAGGTATCCATAAACAATGTTGATTTCATCAGTGTGGCTTATAACCCTTTTGTATTTCATGTGAATTAAACCTTTGTATTCTTATATTATCTCTTTTTTTCCATAGACCTCTACATCCAATTTAGAAGACTCAGAATGAAGTGGAATTCCTGAAAAATGTCATGCATCTCTGTCCATAAATGGTATTTAATTTTAAATAAAAAATGTTGAGTTTATAAGAGAGAAGGAAGTGGAACTGATTAAAAAGTTAGCACTCCCATTTCTGAGTTACACATTAGCTCTTTTTTTTTTTCTTTTTTTTTCTTTTCTTTTTTTCTGAGGAATGATATATAATAGGACATCAGAATCCAACAAGTATGAATTGTAGGCTTTAATGTACTTAGGACATACAATTCACTAGAATCATTAGTGCTGAGTTGGGAAGCTTATTCAGGGCGTACTTTGTGACATGAAGCCCTATGTGTGCTTCTAGAAGGTGGTGCTGTAATTTGCATTCTGAAAATGACAAACAAATCAAAATAATTCAGAATATTCCATTTCTTGTCAGTTCTCCAAATCCACTCTGCTCATGTTCCCCAGCAGCAGTCTGAACGGCAGATTTAGATGCTTAATATCAAGCATGCCAGCTTCTCTCTGTATCAAAAAACCCCTTCTTTCTCCCACAGCCTTTACAACTTGCTTCTTTGTTTGTATAAAGCTGGAGAAAATTAGTCATACTTTTGTTATAAACTCTAGGATATATATGAATAGGAAGATTAGGAGATAAATATACAACTTTGTGTTTAGTAAGGAATCTACTTCTCAGAGATGACATATGCATCTGAATACAACTCTTATGATGCTGAGTATATGTAGTGTTGACATGTGTGGCGCATGTCAATGTGTATAAATACCTTAAGGGCGAGTGTCAAGAGGACGGGGCCAGGCTCTTTTCAGTGGTGCCCAGTGACAGGACAAGGGGCAATGGGCCCAAACTGCAACACAGGAATTTCCACCTGAATGTGAGGAAAAACTTCTTTACCTTGATGGTGGCAGAGCCCTGGAACAGGCTGCCCAGAGAGGCTGGGGAGTCTCTGCTGAAGATATTCAAAATAAGCCTGGACAGGATCCTGTGCAACTCGCTCTAGATGAGCCTGATTTAGCAGGGGGTTGGACTAGATGATCTCTGGTGGTCCCTTCCAACCTCAGCCATTCTGTGATTCTGGGATCCTGTGGTGCACGCTTAAGTCTCTTTTGGTAAAATTCATATATCCTGCACCTTTGAATGCCTCGTGTTTTAGTGCCCTATCCTGTCTTCAGTTTATTATTTTTATGATGGATGGTTGCAGCTGCTCAGTGGAGTGGAATGTTAGAAGTCTCAATAAAGAAATGTGGAGTTGCCTGAAATCTAGGGCTTGAACACTGAATTTTAGGTAAAAGGTACAACAGGTTGTGGCTGGCTAACATAAAAGAAGTTTGATTATAATTTAAAAGCTGCTTTTACAGTGGAATAAGATATTTCTTACTGTATGTGGATTCTAAAAAAAATTCTGCCTTTGACATACAACAATCTTATTAAAAAGAAGAAATACTTTTATATTGTTTAGAATTTTCCCTCTCCCTTCTAATGCTGGAAAATTGTACTCATACTGAAGTAGACAGCTTTTTCAGCTGTGGGAAATAAAAATAAAACATAAACATAAAAAAAATTGCCTCTGCAAATGTCAGGAAGGTTTTATTGATAACTGCTTGAGATAAGCTGTATTTTAAATATGTTCCTGACAAGTTCGAAAGAGCTCCCCAGAATCATGTACAAGTAAAAGTCAAAATGTGAAAAAAACACATTATAGTGGGACAAACTACTTACTTGACTTGCCACAGAGAAGTCCATGAGGTAATTTAGCGTGTCCAACGTGTGTCTAAGGGGCAAGCAGGATCCCTTTCACACTTACCCTTTATGATTACGAGTTTTATTATAAAGTAGAATAAAATCCTGTGGTGGAAACCGATAAAAGGGTTTGGCTTTGCTTGGTTTTTTTAGTTTGTTTGGGTTTTCTTTGTGGTTTTGGTATTTTGTTGTTTTTTTTTTTTTGTTGTTGTTGTTGTTGCTTTTTTTGGCTTTTCTGAATATGCAAGATGTAGATTTTCTTACAATAAAAATAAATAACCTTATCCATGGATATATAGAATTGTCCATTCCCACCTGAAAAAAAGAGTTGATATCTCGTTTGACATGTGAAATCTATGGCTTAAGTGGAAGCTCATACCAATAATCGTAAATCCTTCCTGTTCTGAAAACGCTTCTATTTATGAATCCATGAGTGATGCAGATACATCAGCAGTCTGGTTATCCCAAATGTATGATAATAACATATTTTTACTACATCATCTCATTACACATAAGAATTTTACTTTTTTTACATTAGAATATATATACACACACACACTATGCGTGCTACCCTATGCAAATGTAAAATTATGACACATTGTTACTATGTCAAACTCAGTTCTGAAAAATCTCTCTCACAGATCTTAATGTGACTATCCAAACAAGATCTGTATGATGTCCAAATGGTCACAGGAACACAGTCTAAGCCCCTCTGAAATCACTTGGAAGCTTTTCCATTAAGTTTAACAGATACTGCATATAACCTTAATTTAACTTCAAATTTGACATATACTTATCCAAGTTATCTGGTAGAATGTGAAAATGTTCTCCTGTCCTAAGTGATTAATAATACAAATGACTGTTCCAAATTTATTTGAATATTTTGCAGTCTATCTTTAAAGATATATAGATTTTTTTATTATTTTTTTTTCTTCTAATACAATCTGTGCTTCTGGAAATTCACACAAATTATAAATTGTCAGGAGTGTTTTTGTTGCTTTCAAATGAAAAATAGTGTCATAAAATATTATTCTGGTTAATGCTATACAATTAAAATAGCAACATTCCACATGAAGAACTCCCAACTCTGTACTACAATCTTTGTCTAAACCACTATTGGTGATTACTCAACAGCTGATTAAGAAGGGGAGCAGGCACTTTGGTGGTCCACTTAACATTAAGCAAGGTCATTTTTGCTATGGTATTAGCCTAAACCCAGAGCAATTGTGGTGAAAATCACTAAATCTATGTGTAATTAAAACAATTGTATGGTAGGGTCTTGGTGTAGAGGAATTATAGAGGAATGAAGGCAGGTTAATTAACATTGATAATATACAGCTGTGGGCTGGCTTGAGGGGTGGTGGGTTGGCTGATGTGCATAATGTGCAGCTGTGGCTGGTTCCTTCTGAGGAGTTAAAGTAGGGAAGGGGAGTACTGAATGAAGAGAGAGCACTGGGTGAAGAGAGACGTGGAAGAAGCAGAGGGAGGAGAATGTGTGCCCTGGGTGTAGGAGAGGCAAGAGGCAGGGTGGACTGGCCTGAAGAAGATGAAGAAACAGTACAGGCAGTAGATGAATCTTTGAAATGTGGGGGATTGGTGGCTGTGCTGGGGCAAGGTGTGGGAATTACTTATTGAAGTTACCCTGGTATGGGGTGGTAAAGGCCTTGTTGCAGCTGCCTAGTTTTGATACTGCTGTGACACCTTGGTTTTGGTTTTAAATCCTGATTTGGAGCATTGGATAATTTTATTTTTATTGCTAAATGCAAAGCATTATGGGGACAGTTCTAAAATACATGAAATAATTTTTGGAGTTTTGCATCTGAATGGTATTATGGACCATATTAAAAAGCTTTCATTTGGGGAAAAAAAAAATGGAATCGCCACAGCTGAGATATTTAAGAAATAATGTTATATTTTTCATCTTTTTGTATAATGTTGCAGAGGTAAATATACCACAATATTTTTTTTAACTCTGTGTTCATGTGTGATGCAGGGCAAGAAAAACAGAAAAAATAAGCAAGTCAGAAAATTGTAGGGCACACTTTAGTACTGTGGTGCTGTAGGCACTGCACTTTTGACAGAGGCTCTGTGCCCAAGAGTTACATGTGGAAGCTTACCACAGCCGGCTTCCCCCTGACAGTAAATAGCGTAACAACAAATATTCAACGGTATGTGATTCTTTTAACAATGTATTGATCATGTGGTATGAGAATACACGTAATAAAAATCAGGGGAGACCATTCCAGAATTATCTATCAATTAGAACTCCAAATAATCTCAAATAAAGGAGGTAATGCGTATTAGAAGCAATTTGCAGTAACCGAGTAGATTGGAAAAGGATGAAAAGATGTACTCTATTACTCTGGAGGCTGTGTCTTAAAGGGTTAGATAAGCAGCTACCTTGACATCAGACTAAAAATTCAGAAGAATATAATCATAATAGCAGCAGAAAACAATTATTATTTTTTTTTTCCTTACAATCATAGGGAAAAGCTATATCTTCTAATGAATACTCTTTGGGGCAGAGGAGAGGCAGATTTATTCACAGTAAAATTATTTGAACAATCTGGTTACGTTTCTGCTACATATTGTGAAGTCACACACAAAAATACGTTCCCTTCCCAGAGACACAATGCATGGCCTTCTTACAGAAAAAAAGTGGCCATTAGGGACAACAGATCAGAGCAGGTAAGCAACAGGGGAATGGAGCCGTGATTAAATATGTATGCTTTTCATATTATGTGGACATGCACAGTTAAAGTGATAATTGAGCTGCATAATGACTATGTCTTTGTGCCATTGGCTATTTCACTCATGCAATGCTTAATACATTAGTTTCTTAATAAACACCGCAGCAAAATGGACGTTTCCAAGAAAGCAAAACAAATCAAAACAAGCCCCCAGTGTAGCTGGTTCATTTGTAAGTATGATTATTTTATACATTAAAAACTCCGAGTCTAAAATCAATTTAATTGTATTTTAGCATCACAGTTGAAAGCGCCTTCTTCCTGGCAACACCTGTGTGTAACACATCTGCCATGAACAAAGAGCTTGTGAAAGGTTATTTCTGTAAATAGACCAGGTTATATTTTTTGCTTGTTTTGCTTCTCAGAGAATGTTTTGATGGAGATCAGCATCCCAGTAAATTGAGCTACATATTTAGGATATCACAGTTGCTGGGATAATGGAGCAGTGGAATCCATAGGGAGTTGTCATCCATTTCTACCTCCTCTTTACCTCTTTCTCAGCAATGACAAGCATTATGTCATTATTATGCCATTGAAAACTTTTTCATAGATGTCATTACTAGATTTGGGCAAGATGTCTTCCCTATTTTTTAAAAATACTGAAATTATTTTTTTTAATTCTAAATGAGCTCAAATGTCCAAGTCTTTAAGAAAGTAAATGTCCCCATATTTTTGTGAAGAAGAGGTTTTTTGTGAAGAAAAAGAATAAAAATCTGTCCATACAAAGTAATGCCATTTTTTTTCAATATCTCAAAAAGCTTTTTCTTTTTTTATTAAGCCTTTCATTAAAAAAACCCCACAGTTTAATTAGTTTACATCTCAGAAAAACATTTTTCAAACAGAAACCAAATACTTTTTGCAATTAAAACACCCAAAGCAATAGATTTGTCAAAACTAATCTTGTAAACAATTTTGCTTTCAGCAGAAAGGCATTTTCTGAAATGAAACCAAGAAACACTAGGTCTTGTGCAAAGGTTTTGATTATTTTGATTAAAATTTATATTTTAGTGACAAATGATCTTGACAAGTACTGTCATTAATCTGTATGACTAACAAGCTGTAGAACTTAAATTAATATTTTCTAAATGAAGAGTTCAGATGGCCAAGCTTCAGTTTTGTGTATTTGGTAGCAGATCTCAGACAGAAGCGAGATGATATGGAGTTTGAAAAAAAATTCATGAATTCTTACTTATTTGTAGTCCAAAGCACCAATTGCAAGGATTCTAGTGCTATACAAAAACCTTAAGCAATTATTTTCCACAATTTAATGATGGAACTGAATTAAATCAGAAGCAGACTAAGTACTTCATATGTCTGTTATATATTATTTTGGTTTTAAGACAAAAGATTCCAAAGACCCAGAACTGTTCTGTCAGTACCCAATAACAGCTACATTTTTGGTTTCTAGTTCAAAAGTTTTTAAGACCAAGACCAAGTTTTGTCATCACAGGTTGCAGAGAAAGGGACAATGCTGGAAATGGATTTGTTAAGAAAAGTCCTAAATAAAAGTATATATATTGAATTTGCTTGATATTACAATTTGACCTATATGATTTGTGGTTTAGGGCATTTTTCAGATGTTCAGCATAGAATACATCCCATAAGAAACCAAATATACTTCTCTTGTACAGGTGCAGCGTAATTCATGTCTAACAGGATCCCAATTTCCCGCCAGATGTCGACTCTGAAGTTCAGTTTGAAAATAACACACCTAGATTTGGATGCCTTTAGACATGTGGCAACAGTGAATTATATGATAGAATCTCATCATGTTCAAACAGTGAAGCCTAGAGAACCCTTGACTTCTATGCTACTGCAAAAGGGCACGAGGCTTTCATAGATTGTGTTGTATCTACCAGACTTTTGCAAATGTCTCAAATACCCTGTGGTATTTTAGTAGCAGAAGAAACCTATACATGGGCATCTCTGTCCATAACATGCATGCAGCCACTGAAATTTAGGTATCTAAACTTGAAGCTGATTTCTACCCTGAATATGACACCAGTTCTTCAGGTACATCTAGCTCAAATGGGTATAGGAGAGCTTCTGGGCAACAGTCTACCACCCCGATCACTGCCAGACTCCCCACAGAGGTACCTAAAAGGCCAAGAATGTGGTAGAACAATTCCTTTTGTTTGCTAAACCTACAATACATCATCATTTCCGTGGCAGGTGTTCACTGTCACTCACAGGGCTTAAAGGATTTTAGTTAGCTGAAATGATGGTGGCTTCTGTCTAGTCTTGGCATAAGCAGTGGTGTAGCAGCAGCTGGATGTGCATAGTGAGACCATAATTGAGGACTGTCTCCAGGCACCTCTCCTTAAAGAAGAGGGGTGCTGAAATTCCAGCTGATTGGAAGAACAAAATTTTTTTTCCAGCCTAATAACCTCAGTCTATGAGTGGCACATACAAGAAGTGGGAATAAGAGAGAGTTGGAAGGGACATTTTTCTATCTCCCTGACTTGTAGGTAAACATTGACAAAAGGCATATTGGAAATGACTGAATCACCGTACACATAAACACAGAGATGCTTAATCGTATGTTCTTTTAAATCAGTCCTTTTCATTTCCCTTTCTCTTTCCTCTTCCCAGTAAAAACACCCTCCAGGAAAAAGTATTGTTCTGTCATGCTTCTGGAAAGCTGGAATAACAGAGATCTGAGTATTTCACCTTGACTCTGGTTGCTGCCAAAAATGCTTTGTAGTTGTTCTCAATAGAATAGAATGGGTAGAAGAAAGGAACAGGGAGAAGAGAGACAGTGATGAGAGGACAGATACAGTTCTCAGTTTCCTCATTGCTACAGTATCTGTCCATGAAGATGGCTGAGTAATTTAAGGTAAAGAAAAAACAAAACCAAAAGCAAAACCAACAAGAAGAAAAGGAAGCCCCAAACAGCTTGCACAAAAATAAAAGGCACTGTTAACTATTCTCCATTGCTTGCTTATTGCTGCAGATGGGATAGAGTGAATAGGATTGTGATTTTAGTACAGAAAGTGAGAACACAGGTCAATAACACTCAGTTGTAGAAAACAGAATCACTAATTCTGGATTTAACCACTCAAGGTTTCCTAGCTTCCATTTGCAAACCGCAAGAGGACTTAGGTATTCCTCATTGTTTTGGTAGATTTGGTCTAGATCCTTTAGCATTGAAATATTAAGTCTGCCAATTGGTATTTAATTTGATTTCATAGATCAGTTAGACAACCAAAGGAGCAGATAATTGGATAGTTGCGGTCTGCTCTTCATTGTAGAGGGCTTTTTACAAATCTGACAGTCCACTTATTTTTTTGATTTACTGGTTGAATAATTCACTGTAGAGAATAATTTTCAGACCTTGTTGTAATAACTTCTCAGAGCCCTTTAAGCAGAGGAAACTGGTAATGCAGAAACTATCACCTACTTCATTTCTAACGCAATTGTAGGTGTTGATGACCATATAAAACCCCTCGGTGGGATTGACCAGACTATCTCAGATGTCATTTATCTTATCTAGCATGTGGTATTATGTCTGGCTTGTATACTTTGGTACTCTGTCCCTCCAGCTGATTTCCTGGAAGTTGAGCTGTTGAAGGAAGATCGTAGGATCATTGTCTTTGAGATTCACTCCCTCTTGTGGCAGCAAGTGACAACCATTGATGTGGTTTACACACTTCGTATCATCTTTTTAAATTGTTTTGTTGTTATTATTGTTGTTGCCTGAGACAGTGTTTATGCCAGTATTTGGTCTGACCGTTGTGAAGACAAATAACATGCTATTTTCACTTTCAGTATTTGTTAATGTATTTTCACATATAATATACACATATTGTTGGTGTATGTACAGCAAGAAATAGTCACATCACAAACATTTAAGTACACTGACTCATTCTAAATTGGAGTAAAAAAAAAAAAAAAATCTTTCCTGAAGTATTTCCTGATTACATTTTTTAAAAGCTTACTTTTAAAGGCTTTGTCTACTGCTACTAAACTGTCTTTCCATTTCCGTGACAGTCTGCTGTGGATTCTCCATAGGAACATAGAAGACCGCGATACTGGATGTGTTTAGCAGAGGTAGTGCGTGCACTGCTGAATGATGAGGTACTTAATGTTCTGCAGAATGTCAAGCTTGTCAATTTATGGCACCCAGGTTACATCACCGTAGTGGATTTATTTTTAAGTAACTTGGACCTAAAAATAAATTGGACACCAGATTATGCTTTAAAATCACAATCTGTTACAAAAAGGGGTTTTATGGAACTGTTAGGTGATCTGGAACCTCCACTGGAATGGGTAAGAGAGTGGCCATATGCTAATGCAGGACATGTGGGCATGTGGTAGGTATAAAGGAAGAAGCAATTACAGTTCTTTAGACACAAAAGTAAGTGATTTACAGGATTAGTTGCTTAGAAGTTAGTGTGCCAGGTGGACCCCAATTCATGTAACAAAATGAGACAAAA
The DNA here is from genome assembly GCF_015220075.1 of Falco rusticolus. Taxonomy (NCBI): domain Eukaryota; kingdom Metazoa; phylum Chordata; class Aves; order Falconiformes; family Falconidae; genus Falco; species Falco rusticolus. The sequence continues at coordinate 87,971,648 of NC_051192.1, read as the reverse complement.
CTTAACTTAGTCGGAGAACTTACTATTTTTGTAGTGAAAGTAGACTAGAAACTGGGTTCAGAGGCTGAAGGAGACAAAAAACCCACACTTGTCCTCTCTGCCTGCACTGTTCTTTCCCCAACTCTTTTCCATATGGCAATATAAGACAACTGTGGTCACTTTATATAACTTCTAGCAGGAATGGTAAGATCAGAGGAGTAGTCTGTTCATGCACAAAAGACTTTGTAGGGTGTGAACTATGTATATGAAAGGCAGTACACAAATTAAAAAAAGATGAACTGGAAAAACTTTGAATCAGGTCCTTAAATCTGTGATCTCAGCAGACAGAAAAGGGAAAAAAACCACATAGTTACCTTTTTTTTTCTTCAAGAGTGTTCCAAATCCTATGAAGGAAAATTCTGAATTTAAATATTTTAAAGGACCTTCCTGACAGTGTAAAATGTGTAGTATATGCCAAGTTTTAGGGAGCCTGTAAAATGTTATTCATTGATTATTTTCTTTTCTTCTGTGAGTTTAAACCCTTGCAGAGAGACTAACAGTTGAAAGCGCTAAACTCCTGAGAATTAAGCATACTCATATTTACTTGTGGCAATGGTCTTAAAGGAAAAAAAAAAAAAAAAAACATGTTGCTTCTCTTGAGTTGGAAATTAACCTCCTGCCTTCATATTTTTTTTTCCATTTTTATGAAAAAAAGTGGCTAAGAAGTTTAATTGTTTGTTAACAATGTTTTTGTGTAGAGTCTCTGTGGGTACTCTGTTTAAACTCTGTTTAAAAAGCAGCAGCACAAGAACACCTCTAAAATCCAACAAAATCCCCTAACAAAATAAAAAAAAAGCAAAGAAAAAGAGCAACCGAATAGTGGCAAATGAATTTGTTGTCTAAAGAGAAATCTGAGCACAAACTGGTGCCATTTAAACAAATGTACTGCAATTGAACTGCAAGCTAGAGCCGTAAGAACAATTGAATGTTGAGATCCCTAAGAACACTAAAGAGATTTATTAGTGACTTTACAATGAATGCTAAATGAATTGATAATGATAAAATCCTCAAACTCTTCCAATAAATAGCTTCCAGATGTTCACTGTGCCCATTATTGTAGGGGATCCAAAGACCCATGGACACATATGAGGATAGATTAGTATTCTTTAAGACCACTTAAAAGCAAACTGCTTCATCAATAGTGTAGATGCTGTTCTTTCCTAATATTTTTATTCATCTAAGGATAACTATATAAAGATATTTATGAGCCTGAAGATGTAAGTATGTTCTCATTGTGTTATTAATATGACTAAATCTACTTCTAAATAATCTCACAATGTACCTCTCTGCATTGCAGATACCCAATGTAATTTTAAAATCTGCAGAAGAGTTATTACTGACTTGTATGCAATACAGATTTCATATATGTGAGAACTGAAACGGATCTCAGACCTGCTGGGTCTTGTTTGTACCCAATGTCCTTAGGAAAACCTGTTGCATTAATTACCGTGGAGTACTTCCTTCTTGAAGCGATAGATTTATATTTAGTAATTGATTAAGCCTGAGATTGCTTTTATGTAAATTTGGTCATCAAAAACGAAACGTCTTGTCTTAGCTTTCTTTGCAAACAATGAAGAGATGCGTTCTTCCAGAGGGTGTTTCTATCTATCCCAGAACAGATATCAAAGGCAGTGGTGATGAATTGCCTTTTGGAAGTTTGTAATTTGCCTTCAGAGGGACTTAGCTTCAGGGGCTGCAGAAGGAGCCTAGATGATTAGCTTAAGTTTGACACCCAACTCTAATCATTAATATTATATGAAAGGAATCATATCCTTAAATTATTAGAAACATTACAGTGTGAAGGGCCACTGATCCATCTACTTGACTCAATAACTGGTCTCTGACATGAGCTTACAAGAGATACTTGACAGGAAGACACAAGAATCAAGCAGTAGACAGCTAAGGGACAATTTTTCTGTATGGAACTTTTCAAGTTGATTAATCAGACCTTGGTTTATGTCTTCAAGTAACTAGATGAATATGAATTCCTATCTTTAGATTTTAAACGTATTAATTTTCCCCGAAGATAAAGAACATAAACTCTGAGAATAGAATTTCAGCACTTTGTTTAAGTGTAGCTAGAGAACTGTGTCGCCTTCTCATAAAACAGGGGATTTCTGCTGCTTTGACCTCTACCATAGCATAGTTCTTGGTGATGAATTAATGCTGTTGGGGCAGGTAGGTCAGTGTTGCATTCTGCCTTGGAAATACAATGTGACCACACTGCTCCTAAGGCAAATATTATTCCCTCAGGGTACTCACTGCTAGTTATAATTTGCACATTCCAACCAGTCATGCAGTGAAAAGTTAAAGGGAACCTTGTTCAGGAAATCAAGCATAATGGGTTATGTTTTGTGCTACACTGTTCAGTATTAAGGGCTGGAAAATAAGACGTATATGATATGAAGAGGAATCCTGTGTGCTTTTGAATACTTCTTACACATGAAGGCTTTTCCATAGTAAATTAGAATGACATAAAAGGAGGGCTGGAGTATTCATAATGTGCAAACTGTCATTTAAATTATGCTCTAAACATAGGCACTGTGGGTGCACTAAAAGTATGACATTATTACCTTAGTTTCATAACAGTTATAATGTATATCACCTTGGTCAATGTTAAATAACTATGAAAATCAGTAACCTATGTACTGACACATTATGCTCCATTGAGATATAAAAGTATATTAAATAATTGGTTTGTTTACCATGATTGTTAGGACTATTATTAATTTAAGGTGACATTTATAATTAATACTCTTAGACTTTATGCCTTGAAATAACACATGACGCTCCTCAGATAAACAAATTGTCTATAATGTTCTTACAGAAATAAGCAAATTGTGAACTGTTTTACAGAATAAATGAAGGGCTAAGTTGTTTTGTTTTGCTTTCAAGTAGTCCTTTGCATTACATTTCAGAGATCAGTTTAAAGAAGTGGATGATCACACAAGTCTTCAAACTTTGTATTTTCAGAGGTTCACAAAAAGAGTACACAACAATTCTTTATGCTTTTCTGTTGCATTCTTTCCATTCAGGATCCAAAGCATCAGTCTAGGCTGTCCTGGAGGAATTGTGCACAGAAGCTTCAATTTCATGTTTTTTAGACATTGCAGAGATCACAAAACTTGGACTTTAGTTGACTTTCTCAAAATAAAAGGAAATGTGGTGTGTAATAGTCAAGTTGACTTCCACTGGAGTGCCTAATCCTTTCTTACTTTACACATCTATTTTGATTTTTTTTCTCTCTTTGCTCAGCAGGACTGTGGTGATCCCTAAAAAGTACTTCTAACCTCTATTTTTAAATCAACACTATCACCACAATACTCCAAAGAATCTGTTTCTAAACTTTGCCAGTCACATATTGCATGGCCGGAAATGTTCATTACCTTTGAATTCAATGACTGGAAAATGCCAGGCTTATTTTCATAGAGACAAATGGTGACTGCAAACACTACCATCCATCCTTACATTTCCATGCACTTTAGGCAAAGTGTGACTTGAACTGACTTTATTACTCATTCTTGGGTACTGGAGTACCTCATTGCTAACACTAAAGAAGAGGAAAAAAAAGACAGCCATGAATTTCAAGTATCACCCCTTGAAGAAATCCAAATATTGTAATGCGTCTTCCACCCTGCTCCTACTAAACTGTTGTGGCTCTGAGTTGTCTCCAGCGCCACACAAATTTTAGAGCTGGGACAAAATATTCCTTCAAAGGCTAAAATCCATCTGGAATGGATAGTTTAGTTCCAGGGACTTTATTTTACTTCATTAACCAGAGGAAATGAAATACGTTGATCATATACCTAAAACATATCACTTAGTACAAAAAGTAAATATCCTTGAATTAATAATTAATAAGGGAATTTTACACCATTCACTTCCGAATAAGTTTTTAAAGTAGAAATCTTACACTGGTTTATATGTGTGTGAAATCAGACTTAAAAGCCTGTACCTATATTGATAAACTTAACATGTCCCTGTCTTGAAAAACAAAGCCCTGCCTTGAAAAAAAAAAATAATTGCCCACTACAATTTTATAGTTAGTTTGTAATTGGGCCAAGCAAAATTTTTAAATTAGAGAAGTGGCATTTTGTTAATTGGTATGCTCACATTAAGTATTTAAGATTATAATTAATTATTTTCTATACTCTTAATTGAAACATTACAACATACTTGGTTACTATTTAATTAGAAAACACATTAATTATATATTAAGGTCTTCATTGTTTATATACTCAAGCCTCTTCTTTGAAGGGAATTCGATGGTAAACAAGCCAAGGCTCAGCAGAGCATTCTGGCATGAAGATGCAGCAACATCAGTGTTGTTGTGACTTACTTTGATTTGCATGGGCTAAGCACGCATCAGTGAGCAACTTTATGGGAATTCAGACTGCCGTATTCAGATGAGTCATAAGAACTGACGGCTCTCATAATATTCAGAATGTGTTACGTATATTTTCCCAGACAGAGATGATCATACAGAGAGATGCTGTATTAGTAATTTCCATGGAACACCCTTAATGCATAATAAAGCTAAGTAACCAATTAGGAAAGAAACTAATTGCATGCCATTAAATTCTTCTGGTGTAGTTTATTCCAGTTTTCTGAATATTTCTTGAAAACAATAATTTTATAATAGCAGTTTTTCAGATATATTTAAAATATTTTGCCCTTCTGGATGGCTATTAATTTTGGTAATTCTCCAGTTATATATTGAATTCTTGTTTAAAGGTGGGAATAAGTTTAAGTAGTGTGAAAGTGACAACACAGAGAAAATCTCTACAGTAATAATACATTGAACTAAAAAGATTAAAAAAAAGGAAAAGAAAGAAAAGAAAAAGAAAAGAAAAAGAAAAGAAAAAAAAAAAAAAGGGGGGAAAGAAAAACCAAACAAGCAAAACCACTGTCAACACTCAAGCCCACAGAGATCTCTTGGCAAGATGTAGGCTTTATGAGGGGTACAATTTAGAAATATCCTAGCAAAATAAAAGAAAAGAAGATCAAATTGTTTGTCAAAGAAGTATCACAGTAACAATTTTTTATTATTATTATCTCAGGCATTCAGTGTGTCACACTGAGGTTAAATTCATATCATACTTGAGACAATGTAAGACTATATAAGGGAAAAAATATTCTCAGTTCTATTGGTGAAGCTTTTTTTTTATTTTTTACAATGTGTGTACAGTGCTTTGTTTTTGTATTTTCGTTCCTACAGTTTCTGATCTCTTTTCAAATATAACAAGATATCAATCCTAGACTAAACATGTTAGGATTCCTTTTCCCTCTGAGACCCCTCTAGTTCTGCTAATATTTTTCTATGTATTTGGATCCCAGCTTTTTTGTCATCTCTGCCAGGAGACAGAGGAGTAGGTGGAGCTGGAAGATTTCTTAGCTAGACAAGGTTTGACTGAATTCCAATGCAGAGCCAATTCCCTGCTTCATATGGCTGGGGAAAGATGATATATTAACTGATATTGCTATGGTATGTGCACAAACCCTGAAAGACCTTCCTTAAACAGATGACAGAAGAAGTTCCTAAACTCCTCCCCTAATGACATACAAATACAAAGCCAGGAGGAAAAAATACCAAAGAAAGACACAGAAAATAAATAATTTTAAATTTTAACTTGCATACCAAGTTCAAAACTGCTGTCGTTTGTGAAATCCAGGCTTACCCTGGAAGGCAAGAGGTGTTGTTACTGACTTTATTAAGATAAGGATTACACCTCTTAGTGTAACCAGTTTTGAACTTTAATTTGAATTGCACCTTCCATTGAAATGGAAGTTCAGCTAGGTCTGGGTAGGTTTTCCCTCAGGTGTGTTTAACTACTTTGTGCCAGAAATCTACACAATTCCAAAACATTTATTACAATTTTATGTACAAAAATTTGTACTGTCTAGTTGGTAAACCTGGAACATACATTCGAAGACCATGGTACCAAAAAGGGACGCTGGTGCTCAGCCAGTCTGTCTTCCTGCATCTCCACTGGAATAGCTGGGAGTTGGCCTCTGGAGTGGGCATGATCCCTTTCTTTTTGCCAATCCTGTGTCAGACCACACTTAAGAACCTCATTGGTAGGGAGGCAGGCAGGTAGAAAGAGGCAGGTAAAAGTATTTTAGGAATAACATAAGATCTTGAGCCAGTTCTGCTTTGCTGAAATTATATACTGTGGCAGAAGTTCACCAAAGCTGCAACCAGGTTCTAATTGACTGAAAACCAATTTTAACCTCTGTACCAAAGTTATATCTAGTAAAGCAGAGATACTTCTATTAACTTCAAGGTCTGTCACTCAGATTATAGTGTGGTAAGTGTGGATTTACAACATGATGGCCACTCTTATAATATCCGTATGCATCCTTTTACTCCAGGGCTAAATTGCAGTAGAACACCAATCAGGCAAAGCTCTCTACCTGGAGCTCTATAGTTGTGTTTGTGTTATGAGTCACTTTGCCTCTTTAGCTGATTTAATAAAAGCCTGTAGAAAATAATGTGACACTGAAATTGTCTCGAAAGACTCATGAAGACTGGATGTTTCATGACTAAAACTTGTTTTTTACTCAAATTCCCAGGATCAAATATGAATATATAAACCTGTTTCACTACACAAACCTATTTCTCTATTTTACTATAAATGTATATGAATTATGGCATGGAAAATCATGTTTCAGAGCACTAATGCTTAAAATGTCATTTTAGTTTCAGTGAATATTTTTACAAAATCAATTCAAAGAGACATGCATTTTTGCCTCAGGGCAAACAGAACAACTCTACCTTTTTGAAAACAGTACAGGTACAGAATAATAACTGTTTTTACATGCCACTGTATGGTAGTTTTCATGCCAGATACAAATGGTATCAGTTTTGTAAGTAAATGGGATCACTAGAGACTAATCTGAGAAAATGTACTGTCCACGACATGTCATGATAATGAATATCTGATTATTCAAAAACAATTTTTATGGTGTAGAATGTGGTTTCCACTGTGCAACTGCAAGGGTATATGTTAGTTTTGAAGTTGTATTCAAAATGGTGTTTAGTAGTATCTAACAATTTATTTCTTTCTTTGTAATAATCACTGTCAAATTAAAAATACATTATTTCTCCTTGTGTACTCTTTGGGAGAGATGGAAAAAGATATAGCCAAACTGGCAATATGATGACACTTATCATATTGTGTATAATGATAGGTGTCACCAAAAAACATAGATTAGAAAACAAAATTTCTTTAATCAGATTTGTATGATGATGGTATAAGCCTGTGAACTGGATTTTGGGTTTGCTGAATTGCTTTCTGCCATCAACGGGAAATAAAATTTGGCGAAGAAGGCTGAGATATCCTCTGAGGTTTTATGATAGTGAACCATGGGTGGGTGTTCCTGTCATGAGGCCACCTCCACTACCCCACTGAGGTGAGCTGGAGTGTGTTTGGACCTTCCACATCACTACAATGCAGCAGAGAAGGGAGGGTGTAGAAAGGAATTTGTGTGAAACTTGGCTTCCAGACGTCAGTCTGCCAGACTCCTCCGATTTAGATAGTTCAACATTTCTGGTCTTAACATTTAAAGCAAGGCATGGTAAGTTTAAGGGAAAAAAATATGGCAGACTTTAAAGGATAATACCAGTAATATTCAGTAAGAGCAATTACAGAGAACTAAATATATACAAACAGGATATAACAGTAATGTGAATTTATGAAAAAAGTGTCTGTGTCACATGCAGAATCACAGAGGGAAAGAAGACGGAAGAACATTTACAGTCTAAGAGAGAGCAAGCTGTAAAAAACAAAAGCCAGCTGCCAAATAAACTGTTCAGAGCTGTAAATATATGTCTTTGCCAAATTTACAGCTGTTCACAGAAGAAAAGCATGAGAAAATTCATCAGCAAACAGAAACTTTCCAGGGAGGAACATTAGTAGTCAGCAGACACTCTTGAGACATAAATGTGCATATTATATGCAGAAACTAAAGAACCTTAAGTTTTCAAACCTGGTCTGACACATGAAATAATTTTTATATCGCATTTTTAATACTTTGTCATACTGGAGTACTTTTTAGCCATCCAGGTCACTCAAAGTATCCCCAGCGGCTGTCAGATTCCATAAAATCTCTAGGGTTGAATTTCAGTGCAGGCAAAAAAAGTCTCTGTCAAGGACATAGGAATCTAAGTTGCCATTATTTTTCTTACAAAGCTGTAGGAAGCAGAGTATAGAGATACTCCAAAGCTAATGACACCTGTGTAGTAAACATTTTCTTGAAAAGCCCTAGGAAGCCCCAAAGTGGTTTCCTTTCTTGATAACCTTAATCCAATCACAAGAACACTGTGAAAATAAGGCCCTTTTTTTCCCTTAAGAAACATTTGGGTACAGTTCTGGTATTAGTTACTCAAGTCATTATCTGTATCTTTGCAATATTATAAGGAAAGAGGTATTTCTGTTACCCTGATTCTCAGTACGAACAGATGCTTCATATAATTTATTATGATATAAAATTATTAGGTCTACCTTTTAGATAATTTCTTGATAAAGGGGTTGCTCCAATTTATATCTTAAGCAATTTTAGGGTGTTCTTGTTTGTTTATTTATTATGCATCCTGTTTTAGCCATTTAAAATAACCTTGCTATTGCATTTACTAAAGAGTAATGCCTCTTTACACTTGAAAACAGGGCTTACTGTAAATGAGGACCATACAGGGTGCAAAGGTAGCATAAAATGATGAAACAACACATAGGATGAATCCAGTGTAAGATACACTCTAGAAATATGAAGAAGTCAGAGTGAAACTGAGTTGAAAAAACGTTTAATATTCTATTTCACCAGATTGGAAGAATGTTTAGTTCATTTCTGAGTGGTGACTATTTTGTTACCCTTGATTTAATCCTCCTCAGTTATTCATATCTGAACTTCTTCAATACTTCTTAAATCGAGTGACATCATTTTACTGCAGGTCAGTTTGAAGTCCAAGTAACTCCTGAGGGTTGCTCTGTCAGACATTTATGTATCAGTGTACATGTTCATAGCATTCATTATTGTTTATAGCATCTTCTCAAAAGCTTCAGACCACTTTAAGTTTTCCATTTGTTGTAGCAAAGTGAAATTTCCTCTCTTCTTCCTATTTTTATTACATAGTGGAAACCTTTCAGTGTTTGCAAGGGGAAGATAGCTCTGGAAAATATATATCTGTCACTTGACTGTTGTAATACACCAGTGCACAAAAGGAGGTCTTTGCACTTTCAAGAATTTTGTACTTGACCGTTTTCATGCTGTAGAATTCTAGAATGTCACATATTCATCTAGAAGTATAAATAATGATGCCTACAGAGACTGAAGCATTGACAAGAAGTTAAACAGTTGAGTTTCTGCAGCTCCTGATCACAACATAAACATCATAAGCATCTGCTTCATTTGACAGAAAAGAACAATAAAGAACAAAAGAAAAGGAAGTAGCGTCAGGGTCTGCAAGATATATCAGCTCTGTATAACCTGTATCTACATAAGCCTCCAGAGTCCACTAACCAAACTGCAGCTGAATGAATACAGTTTACACAGATGCAGAGAGGAAAGCCTAGTGGTGACTAGCAGTGATTCTGGCACAGATAAACTCCTGCCTGTATGCTCCATTACAAAGAGAATTTTAAGAGATTGTAGAGTACAAGAAAAGAGCCACAAAAAAGATACACGGATAAATGTTTGTGCATCTACATGGGCAGTTTGAATCACCTGCTGTTCTGCTCTCAGATCTCAGATGATCTCAGATCATTGTCCATACTCCATACATGCCAGATTGCTCCTGGCATGGGCAAAATGATCTTTCCTGTAGCAGTGTTTGGCAGTGGTTTGGTAATTAGATTGGTTTATTGACCAGTTCTCTAAGCAGTAGGGAGATGATTGTACCATTTCTGTTTCTTTTATCCACATAACTGATATTCCAACAGACCTTACATTTCACACATCTTCACACCTCTCAGGTCTATCTGTACTTGTATTTTTCTCATCCTATCAGAGTACAAACAAACAGGCTTCCTGGCACTATTTGTTACTAATATCCTTTTTTCATAATGTGCCCAAGATTAATTTTAAAAACACTGAGAAGTTGTTACATATTGCAGATCCAAAGCAGTATAAGATCAAATAAGAGAATCCTTGGCAATGGATGCCATGTACTTCCAGCTATTTCAGCTTATAAAAGGAGAACTAATCTTGTTTCCAAGAATCTCTCTAGCTGTGTTTATAAATGTGGGCAGGATTTGTTTGTTTGGTTTGTCTGTTTTTGGTTTGCTGTTTATTTTTTTATGAAGGAGGTCAGCGCAGCCCCAAGAGTTGCCCTATGAAAAGAAAATAAAACCAACCCCCCTAGAAGTGTTTAAGAAGCTGAGAACTAGCAGAGTCACATAATACACCTGAAGAAAGACAATATTGTATGTGTGTTGGAGAGGCTAAGCAGGACTAGGACAAAGGACTGAGCTCTGCAGTGCAGTCACCCACACATGGAATTCATAAATAATTATGTTATGGCACATTTTTAGACTTTGCATTTTAATATTTTCCCCACCTTGTTCAGGAGTTAGCTCAGGCCAAGGACCGTTCCCAATAACCATCACAGAGGTTATGGACACAGCATATGGACACAAACTTTGCCATGACAGTTGGCCAGAGGACCAGGGAAGGGTCCCTGACTAATTTAATTTAATGGTAAAGCCTCTAGTAATGAGAAGTTTGACCAATTCTGAGAACTCTACTTTTGTGGCAGTTTTCATAATGAGAACTGAAATTATTTTTATCCTACTTACGGCCATAGCTGCTTGAATTTGGTAGAACATCTATAGAGGTGTTATACCAAGGCCTGAGAACAGCAATAGAAACACAATATTTTTAGGATAATAGAGATTTTCAACTGCATCATCTTTGGAAACTCAGACTATGCTGCTAATAACTAACAATCCACAGGACTTTCAGATTACTTCATCACAGATGAAGGCTATATAGACTTTTTAAATCTATGTCACAAGCAGGTGATCAGTATTTAAAAGGAAGAAAAGGAATGTTGTTAAACTACAGAGTAAATAAATAGAGAAAAAAAAAGTAGGTACAGAGTAAATTTTCTTTCTATAGGTCTCATTCTTGTCATAAAACTATTGCATTTAACAGGCCCTCTTTAAGCACAGCTTATTATATTTCATAATTAAACTTGTAATATTCCCCAGAAAAAGCAAACACATTCTAGATCAAGTTGCGTTCAATTTTTAAAGGTTTGGTTTTGTGGGTTCTTTTTTTTTTTTTTTTTTTTAAGTAAATTTTCTTTATAGAAATGTCCCAAAGTAAGAAAAATAAATAAAGCTCTGTAACTTTTGTAGCAGTGACATATGAAATTCACTTGAACACCTTTTTTCCAGTGAGTAAGTAATATTCTTTTCAGTTACTGTTAGTTCGATACATTTTGTTAAACTTGAACAGCAAAGAACACAATATATTTACTGCAAGTTGTGACCCTTGATTTTTACACGGCCTTAACAGATCAGAAGCAGGAAAAGACACCTGGAAAATAGGTTACTGAACTACAAGCTGCCTCAAAAATTTCCCATAGCATACCTGGGAATCTAAGGAAAACTGGTCCTCCGAAAGCACAGAGATGTCTGCACTACACCAGCAAAAAAAAGAAAACGGGGGAAGAGCACAGGGAAGACTGGAGATATGATACTGGGAGTAACAGGGTCGTGTTGGTATGTACAGATTATTGATTTATTTTTTGTTCGTGTTAATACATTTTAAATCTTGGAAGGATCAGCTGTAGTTGGTTCTCTAATATTTCTTTCTGATGAAAAGTCAGAATCTATTCTCTTTCTTAATATTTCTAACCACAACCAGTTATAAAGCTAAGCTATTCCCCGGATTTTTGTTTAGGGTGAGATTCCTGACGTAACATATTTGTTCTGCAAACTGGCTGTGCTTCATGTTCCATGTTTGAATGCAAATAAACCACATTTTATTGTGAATATGCCCAGATGTTGGTTTACTAATTGGATCTTTCATGGCCAAGTGTTGCAACCTTTCAAGATCTATAAAAACTCACCAGTATTTTTCAGCATATCTTGAAGAGATCGAGACATTATTGTGAAAAGTGAAATGATCTTAAGCTAAGCAGTTTTGAACAAAGATTTGAAAAATAATGATTACCCTTAAAATACTTTTTTATTATTATTATTTTATTTTTGTTTTGGCACGTAATGTGGTCAGGAGGGGACAACATAGTCATCTTTGCCCAAATTAAAATCTGCTATTCATTGATTATCCAAACCCCTTAGATTGCTTAGATCAAATACTGTTAAAAGTAGCCTCTCAAGTCCTTTTCAATCCTTGCACATTTTACCTGTATGTTTATTCAAAAATAAAAGAGATTTTTTTTTCTTCTGTAGAATTTAATTCTTTTATAAAAAGAAGGACCAAATAATTTTAAGGAAGTCCTTACATCTGACATACATAGCAAGATACATATGTTTTTCCCATCACTGGAAAGTAAGCAAATAACACTTGTAACAGAAAAAAAGACAAACAGGAGGGCATTATTTAATATCACGGAATTTTCAGCATCTTTCTTTGCCAGATAACTTTAGATTTGGTTTCAGCTATCAATCAAATTCTGTCTCTAAGGTTACAGAAGAACTATCAGACAAGACACTCAATGGATTTTAACAATTTTATTGTAAAGATTTGGTCCTATAAAGATCTTTCTACACACCTGCAGAAGGGCCACCTGCGGTTATAACATTTCACCACCATTCAGGAGCCCTAAGGTTTCAGCACTCAACATTGCTACAGCCATCTGTGTGAACCCTGGGAAGACATATAGGTCTGGAGAAATTCTCAAATGCACCCTTTGCTTTCATTTTATAAATGAAGCTTCTCAGATGTGTGAAGGTGAGCATGTAACCGTTTCACAACTCCATGGCTATCTCTGCCGGTGGTTCAGATCCTCAACTGCTGTGACAATACGTATCATACTTGCAAGAATAAGCCTGTTAATACTCAGTTACTTCAGTGACAGGCCACATAGATAACGGGAGAAGACACAAAGTGGACAAAAAGTGTCACAATAGTGGCTCCTTTCATTGGATGTTGTCAGATTCTTGATAAGGATTAAGGTCATGGTGATGGAGTCCTAGAAACCCTGCAGTTCCTAATGTGACTAAAAGATTTAGGATGTCAAATCCCTTTACTATTTCATGGGTCCAAACTCTTCCTGCTTAGGGCAGCAGAGTGGTGGAATTTCCCTGAATGCGTACATACAGAAGACTGTGTCATGCTATCAGTTCTGAAACAAAGAATAAATATTTTTCAGTGAAAACTGTGAAGAACTTTATCTATATTCAGCAGTATGGGGGGCACTACAGTGTTCATCAGTTTTATTGGTTTTCTTGTTCTTTTCTGTTCCTGGAGATCCATTGGCTTTTAGTTCAGTGCTTGCTTTGAATACATTGAATTCTACGTTATTCTGGGTCTACTACACTGTGGACCCAAAATTAGTATTTTTGTTTGCTTGTTTATTTTTCTATTTTCAAGTGTTTGCCACCAGAAAGGGCTCAGGTGTATTGCAATTTATATACATCCCAGGCATGTATGCATTAGGCATCTGGAAGCTGGTTACTCTTGGATGCATGCTCTGCATATTTGGGTCAAGGAGATCTGGAAGTTAAATTAGAAAGAAAAGAAATAACTGTGAAAATCAGACATGCTATGTTTTTGATATGAAGTTCACATCACTGTTCTAGTAAATTTATTTCCTATATATGCTATGCAGAATTTCTAATATAAAAATCCAAGGTCTGAATATAGCCATCTGGGCCAAAAAGCCTATTAAATATGAGTATATGATGGACCTTGGAGAAAATTACTTTGGGGAGCTTTTCAATTGTACATTTCTCTCATAGAAAACACAGCACATTTGTGTTTCTCTCTGAGATCTGACAGATACATTTATTTATTGTGAATGATGTTTTTAAAATTGCAAGCTAGATTGCTCAGTATTATAGGGAATGGCACTGTATAGAGCAGTCAAGCATAAAGAAAACAAATATAATGAAAATAAAAATGCTAGCCAGTGCTGCTTTGCACATCTCCCCTAAAGAGGACAAATAGTTTTTAGCACACTAGAAGACTCTGCAGGGTCAACTAAACAGTAATCTTGACAATAGAATTCCTTTACTTTTCATAGACTTAAAACTGGGAGGTCTGTTCCTCTGTAAGTCTACTGTGTTCTTATTTACCTATATTGATCCAAAACTTTTTCAATTTTAGTGCTAGAATCCTTTCAGCTATGACTTCAGATTGACTCACCACTGCCAGCATTAACAGCTGACTAGGTTTCTATATTTCATCTAAACACACTTTATCACATTTTTGCATTGCTTATATGACAGAAACTCCAAGAGCTTAGTGCAGCAGTGCTGTTATGGACTGATGCTATGAAGTACTAGTCATTCCTTGGAAAGATGCTCAGCATCCACAACAAACAGCGGGCTGAATGACATTCAACATCAATCAGAATCAGGTTCTTTAACTTCTTAAAGTTGTAGAATTTCAGCAAATGAAGGCACATTGTCTTATAGTTATGATATTAGTCCATAAAGGAAATTTTGGAAAAGTATATTTAACATCTGAAATGATGATATTATTAATGACATTTATGCCATTATTCATTGCATCTATTTGAACTGAAATAATACGTTGTAAGCTGTGTTTGGGTTAACATAAGTGTCTATAGCTGCTGCTGAACTTTATGAGAATGCCAACTACTTTTTGATTGCTTTTACTGCAATTTAGAAAGCAAGCAATAAATTTATCTTCTACGGCATTTTTGCGCTATTGTTGACCAGAAAGCGAAAAGAAACCTGAAGGCAAACATGTCAAAGTATCATTTACCCATAAAGTCAAAATGGAAGATGAGGGAACACAGACTTTTTAAAAATAAATTATGCTTAAAGTGCAGAAATAACTGAAAAGAAGAAAGAGTGTGATCTATGAGAACTTACATTTCTGTAAGGTTTACCACCACATCTACTGATTTTATTTTGGCTTGATCGCAAGTCTGTAATATTGGCAACAGGACTGTTTTAAACGGTAAATAACAATTTTTCTTTATTGTGGCAGAAACTTAAATTTCTTGTGAGGGCTTTGTTCAATTTCACAGGGAGCATTGGTCACACAAATAATTAACTACCAAACTCAACATGAGGTTGCCCACATACAGGCAACTTTCACACCCTGGAGTCCATTTCAGGGACTGTAGAATTTTTCCACAGTATAAGCAAAAATTTCTTCCTGTCCCAGCAATGCTGCCCACAAGGAATTCTCAGATCGCTTCTCAGAAAGTTTTTTTGACTGTTGATGCCAAGGGTTCCTTCACATATTATGGGCTTTTCACAGAAAATTAATATTTAGGTACTGGAGAAATCTGAATAACGAGATAAAACCTGGATCCATAGATGCTATTGATGGCAAAACATGTCTGCAGATGTCTGAATCCACAGCTGATACCTTCTTCTGTCTATAGAGCATGTGGTAATCTCTTATGGCAGATCAATGCTTTGAGTGGTCAGCTGAAGAGATCTTGTGATTTTTAGTGTCTAACCTATTTTGACTGACCCCCCCCCCAAAAAAAAAAAAAAAAACCATCCAGAACAGGTCACCAGCTACTACTGATATCATGCATGGGTTTTTTGTTTGTTTGTTTGTTTTTAATTATCTTTACTAAATTTTACAACATGTTTACACAGACACATTTCGGGATCACAGGATGAGGTGTCTTCTACATGGCAATGGCTATTGTATAAAAAAGTGCAAGCAAAGTGTGATATACCTCAACTGTGCTTCACACAGGAGGAAGGAGACAGAGAAACTTTTGTGTGCTGAGCTTACATGTAGATATCTGGAAGCTCATACTGGGTGACTCTTGCTGTGCTCCTGGAAGAGCAATACATAGGCTTTTCTCAGTGCATTGGCCACACTTCTGACATACGTACTACATTTTTTTCAAAGGTTTGGTGTCATAGTACTCCACAATCTAAACTGTCTCCCCTCTTTCATTTACATCAAGTTAAATGTTACACTTTTAATCTTCAAAGCTCTGTTAGTATGGCCTTAGGCTACTTCAGTGATTGCCTGCCACAGAATGATGTGACTTTTCCAGGGAGTTGTTTAGGAAATATGGAATTTTAAAGTGCAAGGATGAGTCTTGACAGAGTAGAAACTGAATTCAGAATTTTCTCTGTGTACCTGGAACTCATTTAAAGAAGAAATGAAAATGACATGTATAGTCTCCAGAACTAAATGTCAAGATTCAAATCTTTACTCTCTCTTTTTCAACATTTATATCTTATTTGAGCAGGAATTATCTAGGAATTATCTAACATTGCTGTAGGAAATGTTTTGGGAGTATTTTTTTTATTTGTTTAATTTCAGAACTTTAAATAGTATCTACCATTTCTTTTAAATTTGTATAACTTGCCAAATACACAGGCAAAGAAGAGCTTCACGCAATAATGGAAATTATGGAATTCAGCTCTCTTATAATTACTGACAAAGTTGAGAGGGTTTTCTAAGACTGCTTATCTTTATAGATCTAGGTCTGACAGAATAACACCCATCCCCCCCCCCACCCCTCACCCCCAACTAAGGGTAATGTTATCATTATCATAGGTATAATACAGATAATCATTTTAAGGACAAGAATATCACGCTGTGGTTCATATAAAGCTATTCCAAGTAATCATATTAAATATGTCTTTTAATCTTTGGTATCCTTGCTTAATAGCTTATATTAAGGCTGAAGAAACAAATGACTATTTAAGGACAATTTGGCTAGAAAATTTAAATTGGCACATATCGTATGTTCTGTGTTTTTTGAGAAAACGGGTAGTATTAACATAGTTTTAACAGCCTTAAATAAGGTTATAGTAGAGTATCTGATATAAAATTAAAATGTTATTTACAGGAGTTTTAAATTACACTGCGAGTAATAAGGTGAACAAGATATGGTGCAATTTATGCAGGGATGATTCTCATGAAAATGGAGCAAAGGGTGAATATCACAGAGTTTATGTATAATGTGATAATCTACAAAAAGATCCCTGGTTTTCTGTAAGAGTCAGTGGAAGAAGTGAAGGGTGGGCTCAATCGTTAGAAAACACTGGTTTTAGACTCCCCTACAGTAGAGGTTGCACAGACGTTCGCATTACTGTGTTGCTTATTCCACCAGGATTAGAAGTAACCTAGACCTTCACTTCTACCACTTGGTTCAGGAGGACTTTTTGAGCATCTAAAATTTGGCTGCTTGGTTATTATGTCTACAAGTCGCAGCTGCCAACAGTAATACCTCCATGGCTTAGAGAGGTGTCGGAGAGACTTCTGCAGGCAGTCAGTTAAGGCATTGAGGACACAGGGTCATTCTGTAGGTGGTGGCTCCTTGTACAGCTTAGCATTTGTGGATGTGGGATAGCCAGATTTAGATCACCAAAGAGGTCATAACTGCCCCTGCCAACAATAATACCTCAGAGGGCACAACGGTGACCATTTGCAGTCAAACAGCTAGCTTTATTTATAGTGTTTATGCGGCACAAAAAGGAACCACAAACAAAAAAATTACTTCCTCAGAAAATATTGAAGAGGGAAAACAATTTCAAGATAATGAATGAATACTGTGCTGTTAATCTATGCTCTTTTTTACCTCTAATTAGCAATGTGATTAAAGAAATTGGAGTTAATTAAAGGTAAAATGTTTCTCCTGTAAGTTGTTTCGTGCATCTGATAGTATGAGATATGCCACTCAGCGACTGTTTCACCCATAAAGCCTGCATGTTTATAACCTGTATATAACATCTGTAATCATCTGTCTAATATGTTTGGGTGTTACTAAACACAACTTGTTGGGAGAGTTATTTTTACTTGAATAAATGTCCATTGGTTTTGTAAACTGCCTGTTTCTAATCTCTGACTTGGGTTGATGAATGCCAGGACAGTTATTCCTGAAACCAGCACTACAGCTGTGACTTCACTGAACAAGGCAAGTCTTCTGTTTCCATCACTGTAAGTTTGTCCGGTCAGAGCAGCACTGAGTCGGTTTGAACAGGCTGGTACTAATATAATTCTTTCTGGCCAGTTAGCTGGTGTTGAATAAGTCTAGAGAAGGTGAGACTGGGATGTGATTAGTTTTTTTATAACATATGTAACAACAAAGCAGGAGAAATCTGTTACAGAATTTCTTAGCTTGCATGTATTAATTTAATATAGGAGTACCTGGATAAAGTCAGTTTGTGCACCTTTGTGGTGTATTTTGCTTATTTTACTACTCCATAGACTTTCTGGTACAGAAGGTTAAGAAAATAGAATTACTATCTTGAGTCATTAAGCATAATACGAAAGCAAAAGGCTCACCCCTCCACCCCAATCCCCCACACACCCCACCCCCCCACCAAGGGTTTCTGTTTTCAGATGGTTCTATTTTCTTCATACCCAGAGAAGCATGTGAATGCATATATGTGGAAGAATAATCTTTCTTTGCTGTGACCCACATCAACCATAGAAATAAGAAAAAAAAAATATTGAAAAAGCAAAAGAAAAGAGCCAGAAAGATCCTGATGCAGTCATCCAGTGCATCTTGTTGTCAAAGAAAGATCAACTAAGCAGTATTTCTAGAGAATTTTTGCATCAATGTCTGAGTTCAAAATTTAGGAATCATTAATATACTGGTGTCTTAAGTGCCTATCTAGAAATCTGACAAAATAATACAAAATGGTGTGGTATTCAATAAAACGATCATGCCTGCCTCTAAGTAGTGAATTAATTGGCTTAAGAAAGAACTATCAAAGGCAAAAATTGAAAACAACTGAAAACAGGAAAATGGACAGGATAATATTCAATAGCTAAATCTCTTTTCCCCAAATCTATTAATAACTATTACAATTACTTGTGTCTGATTTATTGGTAAAATTACTCATGCCACCTGGCTGACTTCCGCCTCCTACACCTACATTCTCTTTGTATTTTGAATTGTTAACTCTCAGATTGTCTTTTTAACTCTTTCTTTACAGCAAGACCTCGCTGTGCTGCAACTGCCTTATAGTCACTCTTGTTTTTTCCAAGGTACAACTGCTCTGCTAAAGGCAGTTTTCATTTATTAATGTTTTATAGTACATGTCTTTTATGGAAGTTGGTCATATGCAGTAAGAAAGTTCTTTTTATTAAAGTTAAAAATATATCTACATGGGATTTTCCAGGTCAGTTTGATCAACATAAATGCTGTTACTAAATTTTAAGATGTTTTAACAGTTGTTATTAAAACAATTGAAAAAATGAAAAAACAGTACAAAACGACTTCCATGTCAAATTATACCAAATATATATTAATGGATCATAATACACTAAACACAAAATTGTCAGCATGTCACACTTCATGGTATTTCTGGTTCTTTTTAAGTGAATATTCAATAAATATTCACTTTTTATGGAGGAACGATGCAAATATTTATGCAAAGTATACATGTGGCGAATGTCATCCTGAGTTGAATTAGCAAAAGCCTATCTATGAGGACAAGGAACATGATTTAACCCCTCTATTCCACATTTTTGGTGCCACCTCTGGAGTGCTACACCCAGTTTGAGACCTCCCAAAGCAAAACACATAATTAACAAACTAGCGGGAGTCTAGTGGAGGGCCACCAAGATAACTGAGGGGCTAGTGCACAGGTTGTGTGGAGGGGTTGAGGGAACAGGTTTTGCTTTGTCTAGAAAAGAAAAAGACTCAAGGACAATAACACTGCAGTCATCTACTGTCTAAAGGAGAGGTTATGCAGAAGAAAGACTCCTATTCAGGTATAACAAAAGGACACAAATCAAAGTTTCAGCAATAGAATTTCCAACTGGCTATGAAGAAAAAAACCTATTGCAAATAGAGTGGCTACGTCCTGTAGCAGGTTGCCAAGATGTTGCTGAGTTTTCACCCTTGGAGATACGTAAAACTTGTCTAGGCACAAGCCTGAGCAACTTGATCTGACTTCAAAATTATCATTACTTTGGGCAGGAGACTAGATGACTTACAAATTTTCCCTCAAACTGAAATCGTGCTATATTTCTAGAAGTCCATTTATTCTTTGCTTTCTGGTCTACTTGTGTAAATCCCTGTGATACAAGAGTTCCCAAAGAAAGCGCTGGTGTTGATCTTACACGGTGAAAGGAAATGATGTCAGGTATAATACTTTTGAACATTAACTTGTCCAAGACTAAAACACAGGTTATATCAAACCATTGACCACATCTGAGGCTAGGAATGGATCTAGCCACACCTAAACTCTTGATAGAGTTTAGATGTGGCTAAGAAAGGAAGGGGGTACACACATGGCTCAATGGGAAGATTTTTCCTTCATTCCTGATATCTTAGACAAAAACTGTCCAAGTCTGAGACTAAGATTGGATCTAGCTGCACTTAAGCTCTATCAAGAGTTCGGAAAGCAAGAGGGTCCACTCTGAACCTCATGGCTCAATGGGAAGGTCTCTCTTACATTTTCCTTACATAATCTTACAAAGACATTCCTTATCTTTGTGTAAATCATTCCAGGTAAATTTTAATTTGATTCTTCTTTGTGTAATTTATCTATTTAGCAATAGAGTGAACCTTGCCATTGAACTTCGTGAAGCTGCACTCCCACAAATTCCTG
This sequence comes from Falco rusticolus, assembly GCF_015220075.1. Taxonomy (NCBI): domain Eukaryota; kingdom Metazoa; phylum Chordata; class Aves; order Falconiformes; family Falconidae; genus Falco; species Falco rusticolus. Next base: position 87,950,904 of record NC_051192.1, on the reverse strand, counting down.
CTAAAACTTTTTAGCCCATACTTTTGATGGTGATTCTTTAAGTCACTTAACCTAAACCAGTCATCTGTGACATGTTTATGAATATAACCAAACTCACTGACACTGATTTCTGTTTCATTTGGAGCCTGGGAGGATACTTTTATTGCTTTTATGAATCAAGCTCCTCATTAGCTATCCACCATCCACAGAGAAGTTAAAATGTGCCCTTAAAGGAGTTTCATGCATCAGTATGTTTGGGTAAGGGTAGGGCCAATGTCCATTCACTCACAGATTCCATTGTTTCCCATAGGAGATTTTTTTCCCCTGATAAAAATTCTGTTTACTATACTATACTTAAAAACCTGTAACTGTGATGTCTTTTTCAGCCACAGAAGAAACACGTTGATGTCAGATACTATTAGCTGTTCATGGTGTCATGGCTGGCTAACACAGAAGGTCAGATCTGAATTTAAACTAAGCAAATAAAGTGAATAGATTTATTTTAAATTTACTGGACTAGACTAGATATACTCTGTCTTTGATATTTTGGATGTGATCTTATATATAACCCTTCTTTCGTGAAACACCAGAGTTTGATAGATGGACAAATTAAAAAGCATAAGTAATACCCTGTCCTGCCTGCTATGAACACCACAATTAACCTGATTCACGGGACATGAGTGTCATGAAATACATTGTTTGACAAGCACCCTAATTACTTATACTAACAGCAAGTCTAAAGACTGCAGTTCCAACAAAACTCAGTGCCACATATCATAAAGTTGATGTAGTTTTCTTCTCATAGTTAGCCATTCTGTAGGGGGAAAAAAAATTGTGGAAAATTCTCCCCCCCCCCCCCCCCTTTTTTTTTTTAACCTCAAACGTGATAAAAGTTGAGCTGAATTTGATATTTCATATTTATACAGAGCTGTGTCTGTAATAGAATAGATGTAACTTTGGATTTCAGATATGATACTGAGACAGGTGTCTTAAAAATGGGGAAAATGCAGTAAGAGACAAGGTGGGGTTTTTGGTTTTTGTTTTGTTTTTTTTTAAACACAGTTTCTGCCTTCAGCTGTTTACAAAACTGATTGTTACAGACATTTAATTTTCTTTGTAGGTCATTAAAGTCAATACAGTACTCATTTTTCAACTGTCTTAATGATCAGAGACTTTGTGTGGGGAAGGTTATGGAGCAGGTCATTGTGAGCACCATCACGCGGCATGTACAGGACAACCAGGGGATCAGGCCCAGCCAGCAGGGGGTTATGAAAGGCAGGTCCTGCTTGAGTAACCTGATCTCCTATGACAAGGTGACCTGCTTAGTGGATGAGGGAAAGGCTGTGCATGTTGTCTACATGGACTTTAACAAAGCCTTTAACACCATCTCTCACAGCATTCTCCTGGGGAAACTGGCTGCTCATGGCTTAGATAGGCATAGTGTATACTGGGTAAAATCTGGCTGGATGGCCAAGCCCAAAGAATGGTGGTGAACAGAGTTATATGCAGTTGGTAGGTGGTCACAAGTGGTGTTCCCCAGGGCTCAGTACTGGGACCAGTTCCATTTAATATCTTTATTGATGATCTGGATGAGGGGATTGAGTGCACCCTCATTAAGTCTGCAGACGACACCAAGTTGGGGAGGCGAGTGTTGATCTGCTGGAGGGCAGGAAGGCTCTGCAGGGGGGTCTGGATGGGCTGAAACCAACTGTATGAGGTTCAACCAGGCTCAGTGCCGGGTCCTGCCCTTGGGTCACACCAGCCCCGCACAGCGCCACAGGCCTGGGGAAGGGTGGCTGGGAACTGCCTGGGGGAAAGGACCTGGGGGTGCTGGTCAACAGCCGGCTGAACATGAGCCAGCAGTGTGCCCGGGTGGCCGAGGGGGCCGACAGCATCCTGGCTTGTGTCAGACACAGTGTGGCCAGCAGGACCAGGGCAGTGACTGTCCCCCTGTACTGGGCAGTGGTGAGGCCGCCCCTCGAACCCTGGGTTCAGGTTCGGGCCCCTCACTGCCAGACAGACACTGAGGTGCTGGAGCGTGTCCAGGGAAGGGCAATGAAGTTGGTGAAGGGTCTGGAGCACAAGTCTGATGAGGAGCGGCTGAGGGAACTGGGGCTGTTTAGTCTTGAGAAATGGAGGCTCATGGGGGACCTTACTGCTCTCTACAGCTAAGGAGGTTGTAGGCAGGTGGGGTCGGTCTCTTTTCCCAAGTAACAAGCGATAGGATGAGAGGAAATGGCCTCAAGTTGTGCCAGGGGACGTTTAGACTGGATATTAGGAAAAATTTCTTCACTGAAAGGGTGGTCAGGCATTGGAACAGGCTGCCCAGGGAGGTGGTTGAGTCACCACCCATGGAGGTATTTAAAAGACATGTAAAAGTGGCACTTAGGGCCATGGTTTAGTGGTGGACTTGGCAGTGTTAGATTAGCAGTTGGACTCAATGATTTTAATGTTTTTTCCAACTTAAGCGATTCTATGATTCTGTGATTTATGTTGCAGCCTCTTCCCATTCTTTTTTGTTCCCTAATTCTTTCTGTCTAAAGAACTGTGTGGTGCCAAAATAAGAGATAATAAGAAAAATAGCAGACACACCAAACATTTCTTTGTCTTTTTCAAAAGGGATTTCATCATCAGTGACACTGTTATTTGAAAGATTGTTGTCTCCAGCATCCCTAATGCTATGCAGTTTTAAATCATCACCTCAGCTGGGGGCTGACTTCTGAGTAAGCAGTAGACTTTTTGATCTTTTAGCGATTCAGTGATGCATGGGAACAATTCTGTGATTTCAGTCCACTTCTTCATTTGCCAATATCTTTATCATCAAAACAAAAAAAAGAGTTAATAGCTGAATTTAGCTGCCAGGAATGGGTCTGAATTGGCCCTCAGAATACACTACAGACAATTATGATTTTTTTTTTTTTTAATGTTACATTGTACTCAAGAATGTGATAGAAAACCAATTTGCTAACTTTTGAAGAAGAGTCAATGTTTCAAAAAACCTAATAGATTTCTGAGCAAGGTTGAGTTTGAATGAAAGCATTTCATTAAGGTATGTTCTGTAAAGACTGCTAGAAATGTTAGATATGTTAAATAATTTATTCTGAAAAAAATATTTTATCATTTCTCTCTTTATTATTGTAATCAGACAATCACATTTAAATTATCTAAATATTGGAATGAATCTTAATGTTTGTTTTCACAGCTAGTGTTATATATTGGTAGATTGAAAGCAGCTAAAATAATATAGAATAAATTACGTATAAGGAAGGAAGTGAAAATTTTTATCTATTAGTAGTGTAGGTAGGAGGGGGGAAAAAGAAAGGAAAAAAATAATCCATGCATATGTGAAACAGGCAAAAATCAAGCGTGAAGAATACTTGGTTAGAGTGGAATTTAGAGATTATTATCGAAAGTATTCAAAAGAGACTAAGAGAGGAAAAAATAGGTTGAATATTAGCAGAGAGTTCCTGAAGATAAGCTCTAGGAAGATGGACAACCACTTCCTAGCTGAAGTGAAGAAACTAAAGCTTTACTCTTCAGATTACTTTAATCTGTATGGACAGCAACATGGACAGAAATACCTCAAGAATTAAAAGAAGCAGGTGCTTAAATAATAATAACATTTAAAAAGCACCAAATTTTCAGGAGCAAATATGCCTGTATTTATACATCTGACCAATTCTAATTCAAAGTATACTGAAGCTAACCTTACTAGATGTTTACCATGAGTATGGTTCAGAGTACTGGAGGCCAAATAAGTCCCTGTAATAAACATAACATGTTGTTGCTTTGTATTTCTCAGTTACACAGTTCTGTGAAACATTTTCTGTCTTAAAACTATATCACAGTTATCAGAGGTACTGTAATTGAGCTGCTTTAACATATTTTTTCTTACGGTCGAGCTTTTCTCTGTAAAAGAAAGGAAGATTATTATTATCATCACTTCATAGCTAGAGAACTGGGTCATAGAGAAACTGGTATGTTGTCCACAGTGGAGATAAAAACTGTAGAAGTGAAAAACGCAAACAGGCATCTTAAAACCTAGGTTAGTGTTCCACTAACTACTGGACACCACCAATCTCACGGTTACAAAAACTTGGTTTTGCTCAGTTTAATTGGTGACATTCATTCTCTTCTGTTGTTTTTCATGCATCTTGTCACATGCAATGAACTTCTAAGAAAGATGAAACTTTGCCTCAAAACCTTTGTAATTTCTGGTTAAAACTGTTGTCCAGATTTGATGTTACACAAATACTTTGATTATCTGGCTCTCTCTTTTTCTGGTATCAATAAATGCTGTGATACGTCGTCAGCTATAGACATAACCATTGTGCAGGTGCTTCAGTTATGACAAAGAGTAACAACACTTCCCAAAAGACTGAGCTTTGAGTGTGATGAATAGTTTACTTTCATAGACCATTTCTTTAATCCAGAAACCCAATCCAAAACAAAACCAAAATACTGACCGCATACAGTTTATGCTTACCGAAGCTTTTGAAAAGGGGGCTCACATTGCCCATTCGTATCATGCGTACAAATTACATTTAGGGGAAAGAGTGATCAGTTGGTTAAGTTGAGTTACCTTACTTTTGAGAAAACTAAGATAACTACTTCAGACAGACAAATTAAAAATGAAGCTATTAAGCTGGAAAAAGTAAAACCTAATAAGGAAAAAATAAACTCTAGATAGTGAGGGTATGTCGTAAGGAGCTAGTCCTCAGGCAACAAAACACTGAATGCTTTCTCTTTCTTGTAGTCTACATCTCTACTCATTAGTGTTAATCTATCCATTAGCGTTAATCTTTGCATCAGCTTTGATGTATACTACACCTAGTGGAGTAATAACAGAACCAGACATACACCTGCGGGTAGTTTACCAACATACATTACACCAATGGATGACATTCTTAGATTTGCACCCTCCTTTTTACGTGACTTTTTTTTGGGTGAGGAGGTTCATGTTTCCAAAAAGTAAAGCACATTTTGAAAACTTTACAACACTTCAGTTTCCTGTTGGTTTTTTTTTACACAAGATGGTTCAGGTTCTGACTCCAAAGAAAATTTTGAGCATTTCCTGCTAAAAAAGGCCCCCCCCAAATTTCCTAAAACTAAAAAAAAACCAAACCCCATGTGATACTAGAAGTTTCCATGGATAAAATACCTGATTTTTTACAGCATGTACTGTATGCAAGAATGTATACCTTGTCATGCCTGAATACCCATTTACTTGTACATCAACAGTCAGGCAATCAGTTTTGGACCTGTTCTTGAGTATAACTTACCATACACATTGTAAACCCTTTACACTACTTGAAGACAACCCACACAGCTTATGAAACCTGTGCTTTTGCATTTTTGTGTGATCTCAAGTTCCTACCTGGTAGATTTGGTCATTTTAGCATCAGAAAGGATATAACAAATTTATTCATAAACAGGAGTCCCAAACTTTTTTCTCTAATATTGTAGTAATACTTTTATGAGGTACCCTGAGGTATAAAAAAATGAATGAAGCAGCATGCTAAAGAATTCACTGACGCCCTGAACAGATCTTTCTGTAAACTCAAGTTAATGAGATAGATGTTCTTGCCCTAGTTTTTTTAAAGTTGCTAATGGCTGGGATAAGGAAATAGGAAATTATGATGATCCATAATCCTAGAACTTCACAAATGTTGAATTAATGCTGACAGTTGTATATCTTATGATGCATGCTACTATTGATGGCTTAGGAACTTTACAGTTACTGGAGGGCTGTATCTTCCTAGAGTAGATATTGCTAATCAGGAGGATTATGCTAAAATGAGTGAAACTTTAACAAAGACAAAACTCTTCCATGGGCATAACCATTTAAATTTGGGAATTTAGCTTTGAATCCAAATGAACAAAGCAAAAAATAATTGTTACCAAAAAATTTAATCTACTGCTCTCCCATGCACACATCTGCGCAATTTATCACACACACGCACACACACAAAAAAATCACACTAATATTCATATTGAGTAAAAATGGTTCACAGCAAAACTAATTGTGAAGTATATATCAGTAGTCATCACACTGTGGTATATTATAGAATAGTTGATCTCTTTGTTTCAAGGAAAGAAGAAAATGATTTAGCTTTCTTTACTGTCATCTGTTCTGATGTTAAAATTTTTAAAACTCCACCCCCCCCCCCCCAAGTATTATAGATGGACAGCCTTCTTTGAACAACAATGAAACTTTGTGTTAAATCTATTTTATTTAATGTAGAAAATAAAACCAGAAAAGTGGGGTTTTTTTTTCACTTCTAGACTTCCATTTTATGAAATTCTATTTTCATATTTTTGTTATTTAAAAATATACAAAGCTGGGAACAGTTTCAACTCACAATGAAGAAATTAATGTACTTCACTCCACAAAAAGTTGAAACTCTAAGCACTGTCACAAGGAGAATAAATGAGCCCAATTCTTTTTTTTTCTAAAAGTGAAAATACTTTAGAACATGAAAAACATGGATCTAACTAGCTGATTTACACCCTGGAGATACACTATTGGCCAAAAACACTTATTATGAGGCAATGTGTAGAGTGCCACCCATTGCACCTGCATATAGTAAACTATTTTTTGTTAAGGATGAACTAAATGTTATAAAAATGTACAGTTATCTGTAATGGATAAGGCCAAAGATCTGAGTATTATCTAAGTATTCTCCTGCCAGCAGCGGTGAAATGCAAATGCCAGGAATAAATTGCAGTGATTATATATATACGTATACGCATATATATATCTATCTATAGATGAACGTACTTTAAAACCCGAAGTAAATACTGCTATTCTTCACAATATTCTCCCAGCCTCCAACAACTGACATCTCAGTTACACCCCCAAACAGTGGTCCTATTTGTGAATTAGACAGTCCTTTTTGCTTTCCATGCAGTTTCTCCAGTTGTCCCATGAGTTCCTGCAGCCTTTTAACATTCCCATGTCTTAAGCCAAAGAGCTTTATAGCTTAACTACCGACTGTCTTCGTTCTGAGCTTGTCACCTGCTGCCTTTACCTAATGCTAGTTCATGATTCATAAGGTACAGTGAACAGCTGATCCTTCCTCACAGCTCCATATCACTATAGATGTTCTCCAGGCCACCTCCTTTTTTTAATTTTTTTTCTTTTCCATTTTAGGCTGCTGACTTAGCATTTTCATGTAAATGTACAATGACTTAAATTGATAAGCATATCTATGAAATAAACATTAAATATGTGGTTATGTTTTAGAAATGTAAATAGCAATCTTTTGCAGAGACTAGATCACCATCTTGCAAAGTTGTCTTTTCTCTTCAAGCCACATTGTACTCTAAGGGAAATGTAAAATGCAATGGTCATCAGAGGATTATGCTGCAGAAGTAAGCTCTTTGCTGGCTTTAACCTGACACAGGTTAAATACCCTCAAGTCACTGACCACAGTGCTGTAGAGGGCAGGAGGCATGTTGTCTGTCTGGAGGCCATGAAATAAAACAGAACCTTAGGTAAGTTATCATTCTTTCATTCCAGAGAAACAGGGAGGTTCATTACCACATTGTGTCATGAGTTATGATTAGCTCTTTTTGTAGGAGGCTCGTTTATTTCAGTATGGCCTATGCGTGCTCATTTTGTGCTTTTGCAGCTAAATTATCAGTTACAGTATTTTTCCCCCCAGCTTTCTGTATATGAACAGTAATATTTTTGCTTTGTACAATTGAGAATGCAGTATAAGGAATGAGAATATTAAATATATTTTCTTCTCTATAAAGAGAAAAAAAGAGAATAAAAACCTTACTAGAACATGATAAAAAGATAAAGCAAAATATCACAACACTTTCTTTAGAAATACCTATATGTTTCTTGACTCGGGTACACTTCTGTCTTTGATAGTATATATAAAGAGTTTAGCCTCAAACATTTAAACCAGACATCTTTAAGCAATGATGGTGATATCATAAGACTCAATTTTCTTCTGATCTTAGATGGTTAATCTCACTTAAGATCACCCTTCCTTTCCCTTCCTGGAATGGACCAGAGTCTCACTCCCATGGAGACTAGAGTAGTTGAGATATCAGTAATCTCGCTATAAAGAATTCAGGTCTGAGCTCTGAAACAGAACTTGTACACAACATGTACTGGCTAACTTCCAATATTTAAAAAGCCTCAAAGCTTTTGATAGAAGCAGCTAAGAACTGACCTGCAGACAGCTAATGATTCAGTTTCCAGACAAACAAATCCATTTGGGAAATGGCAAACCAGCTGTCTTTAAAAGGCTTCCAATGGTGTAGGTCACTATACCGTATCTAATGGAAAGGTCACCTCTTAGGAAAGGTTAGAAAACAGTAAGAGCTTTCTACCTTTTACTTCAGATTATTCCATTGAAATGGACTACAAAATGGGTGGAAGGAGATGGTTTAGCCACATGGCTGCGTATCCTGACTGCCTGGCTTATCAAGAGAGTGCCGAGGTTTAGCACAGAAAGATGTATGAACCGAGACAAAGGAGATATAAACACCAGTACAAAATGTGTATTTTACTGTTGCTGAAAAAAACAGCAGTTGAGGCTGACTACGTGATAGTGCCATCACATAGTCAACAAAAAGTTTTCTTTAAGCTGTGCAGGAATTATTACTAAAATAAATAAATAAATAAATAAATAAATAAATAAATAAATAAATAAATAAATAAAGGATAGTATAATTAATGATTTATATTAGGGTCATCTTAAATGTTCCTATTTTAATTGGCAGTTCATCCCACACATGTCCCCACTTTTTTCCCTGTCCCCAAAAAGTCAGAAAAGCTGTCTCTTTGCTACAGCTAAAGGATAAAATAGTCCCAGCCACCCACAAATGCTAAATTCTATCTGCATACTCTACAGCAATTTTCACCTTCCAGCAGCTATGCAATTAAAATGTGAATCTCCCTATATATTCCATGTCCACAATTTTTTTTAAATTTATGAGTTCTTATCAGATAATAAAATAAAAATGGACAAAATCCATAGAAATATGATATACACATGCATAAAATCTCCTGCTGGACCTTTATGTATCTCTGTTCTGTTTTGCTCGTGTTCCTGTCCTATACCACAGATGATTTTTATGACTTAAGTCTTGCTTCCATTTAGTAAGGATCATTTCCAGATCACACAAAATCAGTTTATTGAGCTGTACTGGCATTACTTTTGGTTGTTTTTTTGTTTGTTTGTTTTAAGATTGTACTCTGGATGTTTTGGCATGCATGGCTCTCAATTATTTCTGATTCATAAGTCATGAACCGCTTTTGCTCAGTATTTCATGTTTTTGGATCTTTGTAAAGTTCTTACATTTTATCTGTGATGATACTAATCCTGTGCAATTCCAGACTAGAGAAGTAAAAAGGAGGATCATTATCTTCTGATGAGGTATTAAATTATTCTTTTCCTCATTCTTTATGAAGAAGATTGGTTTGTGTCTAATTTTTACTTGTGGAAGGCAAGAGCAAGCCAAAAGGGCTTCACATATTGCAATTCACAAGGCTAATGACATTTCCTTCAACATTTCAAATTTTAATGAGAAATAGACTTTTTTTTTTTTTTTTTTGGGGGGGGGGGGAGGTGGGGGTAGGGTGGTGAGTGCGGAGAAAGAAATGTTCTTAATATATTCTAGGACCTAGGCTCAGTCCTAGAAAGATGATGCAGCTTGCACCTTGAAGATTCTTCAGGGATGATATGGGATGAAATTTACAATTAATATGAATTGTTTCAAAATCAAAGGTATTTTAAAATTCATTTGCATAATATGCAAATGTTGTATTCTATATTTTTGAGAGTATGTGACCAGCAGAACTATTGAGACAGCTTTTGAGTATTTACTACTTACAAGATTTTTCTCCCTTTAGCATTGCTTCAGATTGAAAAACAGAAAAAAAACCCCAGCCTAAAGGCTTTTTACTAAATAATATTGTAAGTGGGAAAGATGCCAGAAGAGAAAATACATAGTAAACCAACATAATTTAATTGTTGTTTTTCAATGGCCATTTGGACTGAGTAAGTAATTTTATAGCAATAATTATTTAAACTTGCTGCTATTTAATCCTTTCATAGTACTCAACAGGTTCTGTTATTCAAATTCACTTTTTTCCAGAGAGAATTTTTTGGGCTGAAAGTTATTGATCAAGAAAATTTCTTTTGAATTCATAATAGAGAATGCCTTTGTAATGGCTTTAGGTAAATAAATTATGCATCATTATTTGTATTTCTTTTAATCATACATAGGTAATTTCTTTATGAGGACGACTAGTATACTTTGAATTTCAAATAGCAGTCTAACTGTAACAGTAATAGCTTGCATTCTACTGGTTTATGTCATTTATACACTTGAAATGCAGATTGCTATGAGAAATATAGGTGAATACAGATTGGAAAATCTCTTCACTGGAGGTACAGGCATATGAATACTAATTTCTATGAACATTTACACCAGCATATATCAAACACATAAATATCTAGAGAAAATATGTGTAAAAGAGCTTCAGAATTGAAATATGAACTTAATTCTTTGAGAGTTGTGCCTATTGTTCGATCAATACTTGTCTGCATTCAAGTTAGTGTATTTTCCCACATAAGGTGTGCAAATATTTGATATACATTTTAATTCCTCCATAGTCAAGCACTTCTTATGGATAGGACTAAACAATTGTCTACATTCTTTAGGTTCAGAGACTTCCTACCCTTTTTTACTTAGGCGTTATGCTTTATTTCAGCTAAGTAATGAAGCCAAAACATAAGACCCATCTCTTCCAGTTTCCTTTTCCTTCACATAATTTCCCAAAGAGATGCTGATGGTGGTTCTCCAGTGTCTTTCTGGAGAAATCTTGTTCCTGTAAGTTATTCAAACCTGTCTTTGCACCAAGTTTTATCAAAACTATAGTATTAGTCATGAGCTGTCATTTCTCCCTGAGTCTATTCAATCCTGTGTCATATAGGTTTGAACTGTAACTGGGGAAAAAGGGAGGGAAGGGACTTCATATTTTTCATGCCAAATATTTATACTATTACTTACATTTTCCCTATTCCTTTGGACATTTTGTAATATTGACAGTGATAGCAAAGGGATTGCAGAATAGGTATATCAGCATAAGACTGGATTTACTCCTTATTACTTCAGCCATAACTCTGAGCATTAACTGATGGATTATTTCTCAGCATCATTATTTCAGCACCTTTCTGCATCTAGTTCTTGGTCAGTATTGATTTTTTTCTTCTTTGTCAGCACAATGGATTAAATCTTTACTCTGCATTATTCTTTAAGAATCAATATGTAACTTTATGAAAATATTTAAATATTTGGTTTAATTCTGGTGATCTAAGCCATAGGCGTGACTTCATGTTATTAAACTATTTTTTTCTTCAGTAGACTTCAGTACGGATTATCTATCATTGCTGCTATTACTGCCTCATGATGCTAGAAAAATGAATACCAGAAGTTCATCTTAGAGCCTTCTGTTACACCTAGAAGTTTTGACCTCTGTACTTGGAATGAGATAGTGAACACTAAAAAAATAAAAATATATAAAAAATAGTCTTTAATTGTCTTTTACTGTTTCCCAAAAGTGTTTTTGAATTGAAAAGTATTGAATTATTTTTTTTCGGGAGGCAAGGATATGTTAAAGCATTTGGGGGCTTGAGTTAAACAAGATGTTAAATACTATCTTTACCAAGTTATCTAGGTGTGTTAAGTACAATGTATAGTACAAAAAATAACCAACAAACCCCAGCAAACAGATTATGTAAAAACATACACGTGCACACACTCACAGTGCCCCAATTGTTGACTCAAGTTTCCTTTGTTCTGTTTTGGATGGAGCAGGATTCAGTCTCTCAATGAGGACAGCACAGGCTGAGGAATACAACAGGAAAGCAGAATGCAACACCAGTGAACAAATGATGTAGAGGCTGCAAATTTATTCAGAACCTGGAACACATGGGAGCTAGAAAAGCCCATTTCATTGACTGCAACAGTTTTCAAGTCTTAGGCTTTACTTCTTGCACAGTGCCTCGGCATTGATCAGGAAGGACATCAGTGCCACACGGGGCTTGACACCCAGTTTATACTCAGTGAACCCTCAGCTGCCTGTTAGTGAGCACTCCTCTTCCATTAAAATGCTGAATAAACCAGGCTGTTTCCAATCCATGTTAACGCTCAGTCCGATTTAAGTTAATCTGCTTTAGTCAGCATTGCCGTGGCCTGGGAGTATGCACTTCATCAGCTGCTATTGCTCAACTGAGGGTGTAGTCACTTCTGGAACCTTCCAGAACAATCACAAACAGTTGCAGGGACACATCTCAAATAATTACACTTTCAAACAGTGACAAATATATTCACGTCATGCTAAGCAGTGTCACAGGCCTTGCCAGTACTCCAAATGTGAAAGGTTTTAATCGGCCGTTACCTTTCCCTATGCTCCAGCTAATCCCTATTATTTCTCTGTAGGAAAAAGTGTCTCTCTATGCTGAATTGTTTCATACAGGAGTGCCACCGTAATTTCAGGGAACAATGACATTTGAAGGCAAATAAGCTGGCATTTAATAGGCTGAAGGGTTATTTTGTGGAAGACTTGGCTTTAGACAGCATACAAAGAAGTTCAAGCTACTAGGCCTTTGAGGCAGTGTTTATATGATATTTGGTACAAAGAATTATCAGGATAGATTTTATAAGGTTAGGGAGTCTCCTCCTAGAGACCAATCTATTATATACAACTGTTTAATCTAGCTGGGGCACTGGATCTTAAGTGATACTCGCTCAATAATCTCTCCTTTCAAAGATGCTCTGGCAAGCATGGGTAAATCTCTCAGTCAACAGAGGAAGTTAGAAATTTATATTTAGGCAATCATGTCCCATTACTAATCCTTTGTGGCTCAGTTTCAGAGACTCAAATGGCTGATTCCCATGGAGGACAGAAACCTTACCTGACCTTATAAAAGTTTTAGAATAAACTATATTGCAAGACTGAGCATCAACCCAGTAATACTGTAATAAAGACACATATTAAATAGCCAAGGTCTCAAACAGAGCTGTTAAAAAAATTACTACTATTTATCTTCAGGAAATTTCCCATTTTTTGCTTAAAAAATGTACACAATTATTTTGATTTGGAAAGGTAATCATGAAGCTTATGGTAGCTGTGGAAGCAAATCTGCGGATCTTGCACTTCCAATATACTGTGCACACTGCATGTACTGACGGCACAATATTTTCTGTGAGATGCCACAGTTGCCCCCCAGAACAAGGAGAGCCTGTGATAGGAGTCTGACATGTGTATCTACATTGTGACCAACAAAACAGAATGAGGATGAAAGACAAAAAAATGATGGTTCTTATGAGTTGCTTTAGGGAAATGCCTAAGAAAGAGCATTTTTTTTGAATGTTTACATCCACCTTAGAGTTTCTCTCAGTTATATGTACAGAATATATATTTGCTGTTAATCTTTAATGTTTAGAAAATTAATTCACGTATATCTAGTCTATGTAAAATTTATTAAAATAATTTGTACTCATTTTTTTTAAACCTGACCTTTTATTCTTAAAGTGGTTCTATCAGATATATGATTATGTGTATTAGTGACTATCCTAGAGGTTAAGGCAGTCCTTATTTTATGGGTTCAACTTAACCACAGAGTGAATTATTGTAACAAGGGATTATGTTCTGCAGCTGAACAAGATACCGTGCTTTCTACAGTTTCCATTATTCCCTTGCTAATGCTGAGGAAATCCTTTTCTGATTTCAGGTTATATGTAGAACATTAATTTACTTTCTAATGTGAATTTTTGAATTAATATTATATTTTACATTATGAAAGGAAATTTTTCTGTAAAGCAAAGATTTTTTAAAAATAATTTTAATTATCAAATGTGTATCCTGCAAAGATCTGATGTGACACTTCTTGCCTTGCTTTTGTTCTTATTGGCATATGAAAAGTCAGGGTTAGCACTGTAGATCTGTCATACTCTACTTGTAGTATGTGAACTATAGATCAAACTCAGAAATGCAGCTCAAGGAAGAAGAACAACACACATGTCAGGATCCATTCCAAACCTAGAAAAGTAAATTGCTTTTAACTTTAGACCTTCCACAATGCTTTTTAATTTTTAAAAATCACAGTATTGTACTTGGAACCTAATGACAAACATGTAGTCACAGAATCACAGAGTGGTCAGGGTTGGAAGGGACCTCTGGAGATCATCTAGTCCAACCCCCTGCTAAAGCAGCTTCACCCAGGGCAGGTGGCACAGAGTCACATCCAGGTGGGTTTTGAACGTCTCCAGGGAAGGAGACTCCCCAGCCTGTCTGGGCAGCCTGTTCCAGGGCTCTGTCACCACCAAGGTAAAGAAGTTTTTCCTCACATTCAGGTGGAAATTCCTGCATTGCAGTCTGTGCCCATTGCCCCTTGTCCTGTCACTGGGCACCACTGAAAAGAGCCTGGCCCCGTCCTCTTGACACTCGCCCTCAAGATATTTGTAGATGTTAATAAGATCCCTCTCAGGCTTCCCTTCTCCAGGCTCAACAGCCCCAGCTCTCTCAGACTTCCCTCACAAGGGAGATGCTCCAGTCCCCTGGTCATCCTTGTAGCCCTCTGCTGAACCCTCTCCAGCAGTTCCCCAGTTTCTGGAGCCCAGGGCTGGACACAGCTCTCCAGATGTGGCCTCACCAGGGCAGAGCAGAGGGCGAGGATCACCTCCCTCGACCTGCTGGCCACGCTCCTCCTAATGCACCCCAGGATGATCCCATTTGCCTTCTTGGCCACCAGGACACACTGCTGGCTCGTGGGCAGCTTGCTGTCCCCCAGAACTCCCAGGTGCTTCTCCTCAGAGCTGCCTTGCAGCAGGTCAGCTCCCAGCCTGTACTGGTGTATGGGGCTGTTCCTCCCCAGGTGCAGGACCTTGCACTTGCCTTGGTTGAACTTCATCAGGTTCCTCCCTGCACAGCTCTCCAGCCTGGCCAGGTGTCACTGAACGGCAGAGCAGCCTCCTGGTGTGTCAGCCACTCCTCCCAGCTCTGTATCACCAGCAGACGTGCTGAGGGCACACTCTGTCCCTCCATCCAGGTCACTGAGCAGCAAGTTGAACAGGACTGGACCCAGCACGGACCCTGGGGCACACCGCTGGCCCAGGGCCTCCAGCCAGACTCTGCACCATTGATCACAGCCCTCTGAGCTCTGCCATTCAGCCAGTTCTCAGTCCACCTCACTGCCCACTCACCTAACCCACACTTCTTGGGCTTACGTATGAGGATGTTATGGGAGACAGTGTCAAAAGCCTTGCTGAGGTCAGGGTAGATGACATCCACCACTCTTCCCTCATCTGCCCAGAGAGTCATTCCATCATAGAAGGCTACCAGGTTGGTCAGACATGATTTCCCCTTGGTAAATCCATGTTAACTACTGATAACTTCTTTTCCTCCACATGCTTAGTGATTAATTCCTCATTAAGTGCTTTCCTTAAGGACAAGACTTCTAAATGAACCACGTCCAGAACTGGAGTAAACTTTTAACACTACAGGGCGTTTCTAATTGGTTTATGCTCCTGGGTCATGACCAGTTTGTGCATTATACTAGAACCCTAAAGTGCAGTCATGTCTAGTTCATGTTTATAAGCTGAATTAAGATTCTGAACCACATTAAAACTGCGGCTTGGAGCTGCACAGAAAGCTGGGAGATTACCATCAGTACCGTCTACTTAATTGACCTAATGCTTAGTTTGAAACTAGAACAAGACTCTTAAGCCTGGATTAATATATATAGCATCTGTAACTATATGAGCAGGCCATTGACTACCAAAAAAAAATCCCTGAACTTTACACTAGAGCTTTTTTTAGCTAGTAGTTTCATCCTACAGCATTAAAAAACTACAAAAAAACCCAGCCTCACAACAAAAAATCACCTTGATTATATCAGGACACAAAAAAAAGTTAAGAAAGAACAGATCAGTGCTGCAATAGCATCTCAACTCTTAAGTATTGTCTTGGTATGTTACACATGTAACCTTCATACTAACATACTTACTAAGGCTCCACATCTCAGGCCTCTGGAAATCCATCACTTCGAAAATCATTTTTATTACAACATTAATAACATAATTTGTTATAATGTGGTAGTAGAGCTGATACCATCAGGCCTGGAACAAACGAGTGAGTTGATACCAGGGTGCTCAGTCTCCCCATTCAAGCATTCCAACACTGGCCAGGGAGAGCACCCACCTCACTCCCTTCTGGTCTTCCTAACCACAAACACAGACCTGACATTGATGATGTGACAACAGGTCCGATTTCTCATCCTACTTCTGCTGCAGTGAACAGCACATGGCAGCCTGACTGGTACCACCAGGCAGCATCATGCACACCCTATTATCCCCTTTCCTGTTTCCTGGCCTTTTTTTTCATGACCCTTGTTCTCCTCTTTCTCTGTGCAGTCTCTGCCCAAATAAACAACCTTCCCTAACTATTTTTTCTCCCCTGATGCCAGCTGAGATACACCTGAACCCAGACTTATTATTTCTGATAAGGTTACCTAGGTAGTCTCTGCCACATATGCCAGTGCTGCTATGGTTAGCCAGTGCTTCTGGCCTTTCAAGACTGTATTCCCCAAAAGGTGCCCAGAGTTTCCCTCCAGTTTTCCGTGAAGTTTGACAGCCTCTTGTTCAGCTCCTGCTTTAATCATTTTATATTGTGTCCAGTAGTTTTCCATGTCCTGCTCAGTTCTCTTAACCTCAGGCCAGGTGAAAGGTCTTGTCATTTGCCTGCAGCCCTAATGTCACACCGGCACTAAACCCAAATTTATATACTGAAAAGTATCTGCTGTCTTTCTTTATGCCAGCTTAGGTAAATGGGTTTAGAAGATGATGTAGTTAAACTGGTGTGACTTCCATGTGTACATAAGCTCTGAGAAAAAGATACACAGGTATCGCCTGAAGTGATTTTTCTCTGCTGCCCTAATACTTATTTATATAAAGTAATGAATAAATCTTCTATCTCCTCAAATTTATCCTATTATGCATTTAATAATTATTAGTAACCAATAATCAATAATAATAATGTATAAGATTCTTGGAAAATAGCATAAATTAATATTTTTATTATTTTATACATAACTTTGAAGAAGAAATGAAAGCTGAAACTAAAACATTGCCAGTATGTTAAGGTTATTTTTCTTGATCCTGTGATTACTTTGAAAAGCCATACATTAAAAAAACCATCTCTGCTGGCATCAGTAAATATAGATACCATATTAGTTCAGGCATTACTAGATGAAATTGATTGAAATTGTTCCTACTTTTATCAGTAGCTAATCCTCTGTGTTGTGGGGAGATGCAGTGTTTAAATAGTGTAGAAACTATGCTTGAACTAGCAAAATGTATCTGTTTGAAAGAAGACTGCTGATTGTACTCTAAAATAGGATAACCCTTTTGAAACGACATATGTAGTCCTGTATGAGCAGCTTCTCATGTTCTTTCTAGTACAGACTTCTCCTGAGAATACTTTCCAATTGCTTTCCCAGAAGCACAAAGATGCTGCATTAAGGTGTGGTAACAAGGGATCAGAGAGTCCACCTCCAACCTTCATTAGATAGGTTGTGACTTTTCTTTTATTAATATAAATTGCTTCATTATAAGAGATCATCTAATTATTTCTGAATTCACAAAAGGATATTCAAATAGCCCTAAGGGAGATTTAAATTTCAGGCTTTGCTGTAGAGAGATGGACATTAGAGACAGTTGTCAGGGAATCTTGTATTTTACATAGCATGAAAATTTTGATAGCTCAGAAATCAAAACTCACCAGACAGAAAAAAAGAAAAGAAATAAATGAAAGAACCTCCAAACAAGATATATAGGTAAAACTTTGTGTTAGATAATCATAGTGCTTAGAATTGCATTCATCTAACCATCAGAGGTTTGTAACAGAGTTATAAATAATTTATTGGATTTTTAATAATAAAAAAATCCTTAATGGATGTGATATAGGGTGCGTGCCTACTACTTGAAAGCTCTGATGTATGGAAACTCCAGCAGCTTTGAACTGAGTCAATAAATCTCATGAGTCTGTGTTATGATGCCTTAGTATCTTGTCATCTACCATCCATTTCCTAAGAAAGACAGACTATAATAAAAGTATTGGGCTATGCTTTTGTTCAGAAACTGGAACACTTGAAGAGCTTATGATTAGGACTGTGCAAATAACTGATTTGCTAATTTCTTTGGCACCAAATAATTTATAGAATTACTTATTTGTTTTGTTGTTTTTTTTTAATGGATTTCCAGAAAATGGATCACTCACCAGCATGGAGAAGATAAAAAAACAATTTCTTTATGTACAGAACAGGTTTAAACCAAAACTTTCCCCAAGGACTACTAAGATATAAAGTACCTGAGACCTGTGCCTTCTCCTTGTTTGATGCTGTTCATATCTTTTCTCAAAACAAGACATGTACACAGCAAAACCTGGTGCTCAGTCATTCCCTCTTTTTCCCTTTAAAAAGAGTATGACCAGTATTGGCACTTACTCCTGTTTCCTTGTGGGCTAACCAAAGGTTCTGCAGAAACTCAGATTCAGAGCAGTGGGTGGCCTGGTCTGTCAATGAACAGGGAGATTAAAATCTGTGTCCTGAAATGGGTTGTGTGGATTTAAGCTTTGACAGTGTGTTCACACCTTAGAATTATTAGGCAGAAAGAGAACATCTCTTCACTGCATCCAACAGTCTCAGCTGATGCTGTTGAGCAAATTTCTCCTGCATTTGCAAGTTAATTAAGAAAAATAAAAAAGTGAAAAAAATTTGATTGCTTCATTATTTCATTGCTTTCCTTATCACCCCTTTCTCTCCAGCTTTTGTTACCAATGCTGTCTGATGATATTTTATTGCAAAAAAATTGCTATTTAGAAAACACAGGGGAAAAAAGAGAAAATAATTTGAATACAAAGAAAAATATTACTGAAGGCAAAAATAACTTTTAATAATAACCACCAAAACTTTTAGTTTCCATTGTTCTTGTAATTCTGCTTCTATGAAATCATAACTTAAACTACAATTTCTCACTGAAAAAAAGTTTAGGAAGTATCTTAGAAGCTTTGAAGATCTTGCAGTATCGTAGATTAGAAAGAGATGAAAGCTGGGTGGGAAAGAGTGTGTAAATTAAGTATTAAGCAGTTGAGTATTGGCTTGATTTTTATGTCTAATTACTCAATGCTTTTTTACTTTCCTGGAATTAACCAGTTCCATTTCTCCATTTTTATGACAGCCTTTATGCATAATGTTTTCTTTAAAAGAGTTCCTTTCTTGTCGTATTATATACTTAACCTGGTACAAAATTGCTTTCGTCAGTAGAATCTATATTCATAATTTCTCAAGGGAAAGAACTCTCTCTTACATTCAGAGTTTCAAAGAAAGGTTTGGTTTGGTTTTTAAAATGACAGACTGCTTCAGAGAAGCTGCAGATCCAGGGGCAGAATCTCAGTGCAGCTGAAGCTACAGGAATTTTACAGCTGACATCAATGAAATGATGGTTTAATTTCTGATTTTCAATTTGGTTCTTTGCAAACATCTATGTGCACTTAATTATGTGTGAAAATACTGAGACTGTATGAAAAAGTCAGATTTTTGCATGGACACATGGCCTATTAATGTAAGATTCTTTATCACTATCACCTGACATTAATGACAAGTAACTTCAGTGCAATACATCTTGCCTAATTTTATTGATTTCAGAATATGTTCCACATGATTAAGGACTGCAGACTGGGCTCAGATTTCTTATAGTCTCTTCTTTGTACGGGCTGTGTATTTTAAATACTACGCCTCTGGGTTTGCCAGATTTTACATCATTTTTTGTAATTCAAATCTGAAGATTTTGAGAAACAGTAATAATCTAAGAGGAAAGAGAATATAATATTAAACTGCTGTTCTTTAATGATTTTTCTGTGGTATTATATGTCATTATATCAAGCAGCCTAAGCCATTTGTCAAGATTTCGTTTACTGCATAACCCTGTGAAAGGGATGTTTCCTGGATCCACATGGGCTTTTAAGACTTCAAACTCAGTTTTTCATTACTGTCCTCCTGTTGACCTGACAGTACTATCTGACAGTAGATAGAACCTACTATCCAACTGTTCCACCACCAAACTTCTCAGGTAATTGCCACCTAAAATCTTCTTCAACAAAAATTAGGCTGCATCAGTTAAAATACTTTAATTGGCAATTTGAACAACCTTACCTGGTTTTGCCAGACCACTGAGCCCTCCTTCCATGGCTGAGCCCAAAAGAGCAATAACCTCCAGCAGAGGGACTAATAAGTACCTGGTGGGTGTGTTATAGTATCTTAGACTGCAGCTGCTGCTCCTAAGTGAACAAACATCTGTCTACAAACTACATATCTAATGTTGGAAGAGCTCCTATTCAGTAAATACTGTTGAGGTTTTCATTCACTCTAGGAAGCTGAGTTCAACTTATGGCTCAGTTCACTGAAGTGCCAACACACCAGGCTTTGATACACTTTGCAATTAAGATTTTCAGGACCTTGAAATTTACATCTCTAAATCAAAGTAACCATTGAGCAGTTAATCATCTGTATGCCTCCTAGATCAGGGTGGGATTAACTTGAATGTCTGGAGAAATAAAGCTTTTATTTGTTTATTTGTTTTGTACTGTTTTGAATCCTTTTATATTAAAAATTTCCACATTCATCTATTTTCTTCAGTCTTTTTACTAGACTAATCCTGAACAAGACAATATTTTCCTCCACCGAAATACTTTTTTGTTTCTACTATGCTTTTCAGAAGTCCTCTGGATAGCAAACGAGTTATTAGTACTAGTCCCAGTGTTGCATTTTACTCTGTAGAAAAGTTCAGTCCAGCATTTGTAATCAGAATCCTGGCTTCTCCTTAGTACCAGGAGGACCATCATTATACCTCAGCAATCATTATCTTTAAGGATATTAACTTTGATTTTGAAAGCTGTTTGGATTTTCCAGAACATTTTTTTTTACCCTTTTTTTTTTTTTAATTTAGCATTTCATCTCTGTGTTTTTCCATGTCAGTTTTACAGAATTCACATAATTCCATGATGTTTGATTATTTTTTCTTTTGTTTTTCACTGTATGATGGGCCCTTTCTTGTGGTTTAGTTTTGATATAGCTGAAACAGGTTGTTGAGTGTTTGTATTGTCTTTCTGTATGATATGTTTTTTAAATTCTGATGTTAAGGAAATTCTTCCTCAAGTAGAATTCTTCTGAAAACTGGTATTAATAGTTACATTTCAAAAGCTAATTTAATTAATTATTTATATTTAGATGTGTATGTGTGTATATATATAGAAGTGTGTGTATGAGATCTTTTGTACTAGATTAGACAAAAGACTTACCTATCCCAGTATCTTTTTTTCCAAAATTTACACATACCAGGTCTTTTGTGAAAAAAAAAAAAATCATGTCATTATGTATCAAATAATCATTTCTCTACTGTATCTCCTGACCTCTAATAGCATGTAGCTTAAGGGCTTGCTTGGATAAGAAACGCATCTGGATTATCACATCTGGAGGCTACTAGAGAATGTTATGAACCTGCCCGACTATGGATATATTTTTACCTTCCCAACAACCCAGAGCACTAAGTCCCATAACTTCATTAAGCATATTTTCAAAAATACATATATTGTAAATTTCCTTAAATATATTGAAATGGATTGTGCTTCTTTGTTCTTTTTATGAAAGTTACAGGAAATAGGAACACAGATTTTTTTAGGCTGTATTAAATCTGATAAAATATTGCTTGATTCATTGAGCTAAACCAAAAGTCCAGAACTAAGCTTTTCCAACCTTGGGCTTTTCTACATGGCAGCAGACTTTTGGAGCTGTGGCTGTGGTTGCAGATGCCTTTATTTGAAGAAAGAATCTAGTGTTAAGGTGAATCTAATTCTTCCATGAAAATGTCACGAATGCCAAACGCTGAATAAACACAAATTACTTCAGCTGTTGCTTTTCCTTTATCAGTTTGCAATTCTTGTTCCCCTGAGGAACATTCCTTCTTTTGAAGACCAAGTTATCTCTACAAGTTCTAGAGGATCACAAGGTCAATTTTTCAGTCTTCAATATTAGGTAAAAGAATAGAATGATAAGCAGAACAAAGCATCTCGTGTCAGGTCATACAAGCATCAGTTCTTCACATACAGTGCAGAAATGCACAGACTATATATAAAAGGCACCTCAAAATCTTTGCAAGTCTAGGCCTATTTAATTTGTTAACATTCCTGTGCTTTTATTGATTTAATGGAACTGAAGATTCCTATGAATTTCTGGATAAAGTGGAGCAGAAGCTGATCTCTGTATAGGGAAGCGTGCAACATTTGCCCAGTACATCATTTTGACAAAAAGAAGTGGAAGCACTGGGAGTCACCTGTTGAGTATGGCAGTTTCTAAGTGTAAAATTGCATTTGGTCAGTTATGTAAGCTTTTTTGGAAACTGTCATATAGAAATTTAACCATCAACATCCAGATGATGGATAGAAGGATAGATAGTTTGGATTAAACTCAAATAAGGAATTCTACCGAGATCATGAGTACCCAGGCTACCTGCAGCATACCCCAGAACACTGATGCACAAGTGAACTGTTTCATTACAAAAGTTTCTTTACTCACCAAACTCTGAAGTGAAACTGACATCAAGTCACTGAAAACCGGTTACAATCCTCTGTCTCATTTTCTCATTCACATCCATGTGATTATTGCTTTTTCATAGCTAAGATTTGTATACAGTTTCTGCTGCCTTAACTTCCTCAGTTTTATTCTAATGTACTTGTGTGTTTCATCTTCCTAATACAAAGCCCTTTCAGGTCTCATATTAAATAAGATTCATGCAGCTTATTCTTGCTTGTTATTGTTTCACAGTGAGTGCTATATATAATTTATTCACTATAATATGAAAGCCTCCTTCTTTGTCTCCACTCACTATTTATTGGAGAACCTGATGAATTCATGAAACAGGAGAGAGGTTTTGTGCCATGACATAGCTATAGAACATGGTATGGACTATTTCTGCCCAGCTGCAGATTGTCACAATTGAACCCTGCCTTAATTTATGTCTTATGTTGTGTGCAAGACTGCTGTGTCACACACCAGAAAACAGTTAGCTAGAGACTTCTGGGTGTGCATAAAGAATTCCACTGAGTCTAAATTACATTTAACTGGAGACTAAGCCCCAGACAGCCTTGTATTCCTCCATTGCTTGTATACAGTCCTGTTCTAGCTTGAAAATTTTGTGAGCCTTTAAATATCATCAACATCTCTTTTATTATGCAAACATTCTTTCAGCTAGTGGGTGGAGGTGTCTAGTGACTTCTATTTGTCTGTCAGTTGTCCAGGGTAGACAACTAGCTTTTCTTCTGGTGCCACTTGATTTCCCAGTACTTACAGAGAGAAGAGGTACTCACGTTAGGTAGAACTGCATTGCCTTCTATGGATTTATGTGGTTTCTTACCTTTTTCCATTGCCAGTATGAAAAAATGAGGGTGGAGTTCAGTAGTTTAGATGCTTTCTTTAAGGATGAATGCCTAGAATTGTGTTGAGACACTGTGAATGCTGAAGAAATGTTATTATTTTTTAATCTGTATGTAAATAAAGTGTATTTCGAATCTATGCAGCTTGCTGATATTTTTACAATAAAAAATAATACATAATAATATGAAAGAATCCAAAGCAAGAGGTTTTTCAGAGTTAAATGAGTGGTATTTCTTAATATTGACTCTTTTTTTTCTACTTTAAATACACTGAAACACAGTGGAAATATTTAAAATAATTACCATGATTAGCATTGTTATCCAAATATGCTGTGTTGCTGATGAATATCATAGAATCATAGCATGCTTTGGGTTGGAAGTGACCTTGAAGATCATCTAGTTCCAACCCCCTGCCACGCGCAGGGACACCTTCCACTAGACCAGGTTGCTCAAACCCCATCCAGCCTGGCCTTGAACATTCCAGTGATGGAGCATCCACAGCTGCTCTGGGCAGCCTGTGCCAGTGCCTCAGCACCCTCACAGTGAAGACTGTAAAGAAGACATGCTTAAATACACTAACTGGACTTCCAGAAACAGTTAAGATAAAAGCACATGGAGTTCAGTGCATGTTAATTTATCTCAGATGTCAATGGAGTATCTTGGCCTAACCAAATTTCAGTACTGCTTTGATTAGAGAGCTTACGGCATGCAAAGTGTCTGCCTTCGAACCTGGTCTGATTATCACAGCACCACAGTGCAGACTGCTGTCTGAAATGCTGTGGGGTTTTTGAAGTGAACATATGTGCCCCCCCTGAGTTATTGTTTCACGTTCTCAGTAAGCTAGGAGGGAGCATTGTTGCTTATACTTTCAGCTATACTTTCAGGCTTTCCTCACAGACATAACAGGTATAAACTTATTTACATTTAAAAACAAACCAACAAGAAGTCTGTATGAAAATCCTAGCAACCTTCTCCTATGTTCTGCACATAGGAGTCAGCAATGAAAAACAGTGGTCCCATGCCACATCATATCCTGCATATGCTCCAACTTGATCACACAAGATTATGAAGCTCTAACTGAAACTGAGTAAAAATATGAAGTTGTCTGTGACTCTACTACTTAGTATTGTAGTTTACAATCCCAGTAGACATTTGGAAATACTATGTTGTCATCATTGAAACTGTCTGCTTAGTTCCCAAGTTAGAGAGAGTCTTCAAGTACCACCAAAATATTGTATGCAGCTGAAAAGTATAATGTCCAGACTCATTCCTCCTAGTTTGAGGGATAAAAATTATGAAATCTGAACTAGAACTGAAAAAAACTTTTAAGTTGATATAAAGATAAACGTTTGGCTGTTATTTTCATGTGGCTTTCTAAAACAATGACTTAGTTGTACATAGATGAGCAGGAAGCTGCTGAATTCTAGACCATCATGTAGTTTATAAACTGTGATATGAATCTGATTAAATATATGAAAATATCAGAGTCACTGAACATTACCAGGATGAAAGTCTTCATTAAACCTTTAGCATCCTCAGTATTTCTGGTTTTTCATCTGGGTGATTGCACTTATAATATAGGGCAAGATTCATATATTATTAACTAATTAATTAGTTTCTACCATATGTGAAAACCTTTGGCACAAAAAATCTCCCTAGCTATTAAAGGTGACTAAAACTACAGATTAAGGACAAAGGGGAAGAGTACTCAAAGTGAGAATCACACTTTCACTTACCTTTGTATAATTATAGCTCATATCAAGTTCAATTTTCATGAGTAATGCACAATGAAACATCCGCATAGTACAATGTGGAAAGTTCCCTGTGGGCTTTAATTTACTGCTACCTTTTATATTCACTTTTAAAAGAAGTCAAGCATAACATTTACTCATGTAGGTCTCTCTGCACCCATTACAGGCAGAGGGCAGGGATCACATTGAGCTCTTGGTTACACACGTGCAAGTTTTTTGACTTCAGAAGAATTTCATATATGAATATGAAATAAAAGTATCTCAGAATGGACTCTTCACTTTCTCTGCCTCCTTTGTGGAGTAGGAAGAAAAGCAGTCAGTTTTGCAGATTACGTAAATAAAAGTTAATGTGGTCAGCAGTTGGCCCTCTGCAAGGAGAAAAACTTGCAACCTAATCCAACAAATCTTAAGTTTCAATTCCTGTTAAAAATAATACTTGAAGTGCACTGATAGCTTGTGATAGATACCATGTAGTACTTTTTAGCAGTGCATTAAAACATTCCACCTTATCAAAATTTTCAAAAATGTTCCAAGCTGTTTGAAATCCTGGTTTAGGACACTAGCCTTGTTTTTATACAGCTTTATATCTATAACAACTGGAATGACAAAAATCTGTATAACACTGTGCAAAAATTGATAGAAGTGATATATACAAACTCTGCCTGTACAGAGCGTGCTTCCTTGTTGCAAATGTGTGCAAAGTGTTAGGACAGACTAGAACTGCTTGCTATAATAGAGAAATGGAACTTTATACCTGTGCTCAAACAATTAGGCAGAGTGGGTATCCTCGTTACAATCTTGTTGGAGCAGGTGGTCTGTGCAAGGCACTGAGTATATTGAATGTTGATTCCTTCCTAACACAATGTCATGCTTTAACCCCGACCGGCAACCAAGCACCTCACAGGTGCTTGCTGACTCCCACTACAGTGGGGTGGGGGAGAAGATCAGAAGGGTAAAAGTTAGAAATCTCATTGGTTGAGATAAAGGCAGTTTAATAGGTACAGCAAAAGCCACACACGAAGCAAAGCAAAGCAAAGCAAAGCAAAGCAAAGCAAAGCAAAGCAAAGCAAAGCAAAGCAAAGCAAGGAATCCATTCACTATTTTCCATCGGCAGGCAGCCATCTCCAGCAACGCAGGGCTCCATCACTCATAATGGTTACTTGGGAAGACAAACGTCATAATGCTGAATGTCTCTCCTTCTTCTTCTTCCTCCAGTTTATATACTCAGCATGATGCTATATGGTATGGGATAGCCCTTTGGCTAGTTTGGTCAGCTGTCCTGGCTGTGTCCCCTCCCTGTTTCCCATGCCCCTCCAGCCCTCCCGCTGGCAGGGCCTGAGAAACTGAAAAGTCCTTGACTTAGTATGAACATCACCCAGCAACAACCGAAACCACCAGTGTGCTGTCAACATTGGTCTCATATCAGGTCCAAAACACAGCACTGCACCAGCTACTAAGAAGAAAATTAACTCTATGCCAGCTGAAAGCAGGACACAAAGGAGAAGCATGATGAGAAGTGATAACTGAGTCATACTGCTCTGTGATATAAATTATTCATGGTACTATGTTAGAAGCAGGATCTGAAACCACAGTTTTACATGGAGATTACTAATACAGGAACAGTGTGACCAAATTGGAGCTGTATAGGCAAAAACGAAGATAAAGCTCAAGTCCTTGACGAACTTACAGTTAGCGTTACTCTACCAATGAATTTTCGTGTTCTACTAAAGTGAAAATAACTCCCAATCAGCAGGGAGTACAACTGGAAATTTTAATTTAAAAAATCTGGTTGTTCTTAAATGACTTTTTATCGCAAATTAGAGATTTCATTTTTAAAAAAATGTGGGTTTTTTCAGCATTATCTTTCCATGAGAAAAAGCTGCCAGAAATACAAAAGAATGTTTCTGATATATACTGATTAATATTAGAACCATCTTTGAAAATGGAAGTTTTCATACTCAATCCTAGTAAAGTAAATCCTGGAAATGTTAAAAAAAAAAAAAAAAATCATTTAAGTATAGAATTCACAAAATGAAAAAAATTGTGACATTTTGAATTTTTTAATGAATAATACTTTCAATTTTTTCAGGCAGCTTTAGTGTCTTTTTCTGAAAAGCAGAAAATACATTGGCATTAAAAGCAACTGATCTATATAAACTTTGCTTCCTTATTATTAAAAGAACCACAGACCACATTGGAAAAACTATACAAAATCAGGAAAACCTATCACTTCACATGTGTTTCAAGAGCCTCCAGGGGTTTATTGCCCTTTCTTAAAACACCATAATCAAGAATAACTTGACAACTGAACTCCTGTTTGGATACTGTTGACTTAAAAATTATTATGTTTCTTTGCAGACCTGATACCCCGTAGGGCTCAAATTTATAGAATTTTTTTTTTTTTAAACAGTTATAAACATTTATAATGTTACATTGCAAAATACTTGTCCAAACAATTGTGGTATTAGCTGTATGGAAAACAAGAAGCAGGATGCCATAAAGCTGACAGGGAGAGAAAAAGCATGTAGATAATTTTTTCTCTCTTTATACAAAGTACAAAAAACTTACAAAGACAATGTTTTATTTTTCCTTATACTGGACATGTTTAAAGCATGTGATGCATTTTTTTCACATGCAAACAATTACTTGGTTTTTTTGGTGCATTTGTGCACTTTCTAGCTGAATAAACCAATACATTATCTCTACATATTTTTTGTTAGACTGTATTCAAACACAAGTCCTTAATTTTAAAGCAATTTCAATCCCTTGAATCCACATAAACAGGCAAATGTTGAAGACATAACTTGTAGTAGATATCTAACTCCACTAAATTGGGGGTTATATATCTGGGTGTCATGTGAGGTTTTAAAAAGTGTCCACTTAGGCTCCTGAATCAAAGCAGTTTGAGTTTTAGACATTAAACTATCCCTACAACACCTTTTTACATGTTATTCCTCTATGACACTATATTCATCTCCATTTATATCATCAAGGGGTGCTTTGAGTTAATATGTTCAAAAGGTGAGATTAAATTACAGTTTAGATAGAAGAAGTAAAAATATGCAAAATTAAAATAGTCAAGGAACAAGCCTTCTCAATTCTGTAAGTAGGGCTGGCATAATACCTAAATATAAATTAATAAATAATGTGTAATACATAAACCAATACATAGAATACAGATAGATTTGGTGCTATAATCATGTTTAGGTGTTCGGGCAAACTGTTGGTCACAATATATTTGAAACTTGTTCTTCCTTTGACCCTTCAGAAATACCAGGAAGAACAGAGTTCGAATGAGTTACTCCTCCTCTAGCTCCTGCAGCGGAACTGAACAAATTGTTTTGGGAAAGAAATCTTCAATTGATAAGGACTGTAGGACATTGCTAGCTCCTGAAACAAAGAAAATAAGGCTTTCACCCACATGAGACCGTAATATGTATTTTTAAAGTTACTTCATTGTTTAAAAAATTTACATATTCATATTTAAAAATAGGTTGGCAGTATTGATATTCTCTTGATTCAAAGAAGGTGTTGCCTATGGCTTAGCCATTGCACTCCCTATTCATCTCTTCATAGATTCCAGGCTTCTCCTGAGCCACTTTTGAATTAGACAACTCAAATTCAATGCTTTTCAAATTAACAGCAGAAAAGAAAAATAATGACTTTTATCACCTTTTCAGTGGTTACATAGAGAGCAGGAAGATATTTAATGCAGCCTTACAGACTAGCAGTAAAAATTTCCTATACTGCTCTATGCCAGTAAAAACCAGCTGGTATGTGGACATGAACTTTGTAGATGTAAGAACAAAATGTAATTATATCTCAATGCTAAATTGTATGTGAAATTGGTTTTTAAATTAAAATAAATATGCAAACAGTATATAAGTGTATAACCTATACTGGCAATATCAGAAAACAAATAGATCTTATGTATCAAAGAAGAAATATTTAGTTTCACCCACATTTGAAACATTATTCTTTTTTATCCACTTGATGGGGAACAAAGAACAAGTAATAATTTCTTTTGTGTTTGAAATTATTCTTTTTTTGCCCTGAATTGACATATTGCTTAATCTTGGCTCTTCCACAAAGAAGTGCATACTGTAAAATTCAATTAAAACTAGCTTTTGTCTAAGAAAATGAAGCTATGCAGAATAATCCAATTTCATCTAAGTTTACTAGAAAACTGGCTGCAGAACTAATTCTAATTTCTGTGAAGAAATGCCATTGAAGTGGGGTAAAAATCTGATTTTTTTTTTTCCTTTTCAGAAGAATGAAACTCTACAAATTCATTTTGGAAAAATAAGCAAGTGGTTTTTGATATAGCTAAAGATGAATCCCTCCCTTAAGCTCATAGATCTCACTGAGGTGTATGCTGGGACCACTGGCTCTGAAAGCGGCCTGGGAGTCACATCTGGGTCTTTCCCTGAAAGCTTTTATTCTAAATGAAATGTATTTTATTTCCTAAATGAAAAGTATTCCAAATGAAATATTCTGAACAATGTAGTGTTGAAGACTGACAGCCTTCTTCTGATCCATGTAAATGATAAAGCCAGTGAACACAGGAATGAAATCCAACATAGGCAACTAGTTACACTGTAATTCAATTTAGAACAGAAATATTGCCTTTAATATTCAATAAACCACAGTTTGTTTCCCATGTGCCCCTGGCACTGTGGCTAATACTACCCATTCTGATTAACAATGGTGGCAGATGATGGAGAGAAGAAAGGAATTTGTGCACAAATTCTGGATTTTTCAGTATTATTCTAAAGCCCAGTGATTTCATATAAACACCTCAGTAGTCATAGCACACCAACAAGGCTGTCTCTACACTATTCTTTAATTCTAGTAGCTAATAAGTGCTTGATTTGGAAAACACTACTTGAAATTCAGTGATTTGTGTAATGCAGGAGGTTAGGCTAAGGAAATACAATGGTTCTTCTGGCCTGGAAATCTATGAACCCATAAAAACTGGATTAGATAAAACCTGATGACCTAGAGCTAAAATATTCTATGCGCCATTAATAGTTTTCTAAAAGAACTGGCTCAGTAAATAAATTTTTTGCCTCTATTTTTCTCTGGTAATATTAATACCAGAAAAATAAACTTTTGAAAGTTCAAAGATTCAGTGCAGTCGATATAAATAGCTAAGTACTAAGATGGTGATCTAAAGCTTTTATGAATCTCCAAACCCTTGGAGATATATTTTCTTCTTATCACCTCAAGTTTTTATTATATTTCATGAAATAATTTTACTGCATTGAATTTTTTTCTGTTGCATGATTTTCAGTCCTGAATTATCACTGTCTGTCAAACAACTAAGCAGTTTGGTGGAGTAAGGAGAGTTGGCAGAGGAAGAACTACATGTTCCTAACTAAAGCCTTAATTCTGCAAACCTTTAAGCACCCACTTAGCATAAGAGTATGCTTGAGTCCCAGTAATGACAGCAAGACTTCAGCACATATTTATGCGGTAAGTTGAATGGCACTATGTTTGTTGACCTCCGCGGTTATAGTCTTATGCTTACATATCTGTAAAAAGATGAGAACTAGCTAATAGGATACAACTGGAGAGAAGATAAGAAATATAGACATGAAACTAAGGGAGGAAAATATCAGGCTTTCTCAATCCAAACAATGTTACTCTGAGTCCTCTTGACGCAAGGGAGCACACAGACAACTCTCTGCTGTCTGAGCAGTGGTGTCCCAGAATAACCAGACTAAGTAATTATGTAAGGTAAAAAAATAACTGGGTTTTGGCATGAGTCAAAGAAGCATCCCAGCACTTCTGCATCAGGAATACTCATTGCAAACAGGTTACTGCCACCTTCCTGGAGGTCTTGGACTGAGCCTTGGGAAAATCTAGAACATGCAAAATGAGTATCTTCCTTCCACCCATAGGCTATGTATGTTTGATTGCAAAGCTTTGAAGGGAGGAGACAAAAAAGTAGTCACCTTTTAGAAATGGAGAGGTGACAATTCAATAAAAACTGTCAGCAAAATACTGTTTTGATAGGGCACATTACAGTATTCACTTTCATCTACCCCTCTAACCTTTAAAATACAACTTAATATCATTAGTAATTGATGCACTTAAAATCACCACCCCTTCATGAGACAGAATTTTGTTTCTCTCTCATATCTGTAATTCTAGAATAGAAAAAAAAACCAAACGTTAGTATAAGGCAAAAGTTGTAAAAGGAAGCTGAAAACTTGGAAAATGTAGAACTCAAATTTCATTTAGCTCTAGGGAGTTGCCATAAAAATTGCAATATTTCCACATGAATAACTAACATGACAAGGCCCATGGAAGAAGAGTGATACAAAATTCATGGCACATGAAATGGACTAAGATCTTCAAAACTGACAGGCTTCCAAAACTAATGGCAAAATATGAAATCATCATCAAGAACCACATTCCAGTGAAATCCTTCAAGACCTTATTTCTGACCTGACATTGCTTGACAGATTTATCAATTATCAGGAAGGAAGAATATGATGGAGTTTTCAGAAGAATGATAAGCAGTATAAAGGATCACCTACTGATACAATGTAGTCTGGACCACTTGGTAAAGTGGGGCTTAAATGCACAGTACGTATGTACAGACACAATTTGAGGAACATAGAATGCAGAAAACATGACCCATGTGCGGAAGTCTACTTGGGCACTGGAAGGGAGTTTGAAGAGGATTTGATGTTTGTCGTGGATTATCCATTGGATACAGATGTGCAATACAACATAGAAGCTATAGAACTATGTAATTTATAGACCTGCAAACAGAGAAGTATCAAGAAGGTGCGGGGAAGTTATTACCTCTGACAGCACACTGGTAACAACCATGTACTGTCTTAAATCGTTTAGTCCATAACTGAAGGATTACATCAGACAGGAAAGCATTCAGAAAAAAATGTTTAGCACACTGGTCTAATGCAAACATCTATTTTATTGAGAGGCTCAAGAATTCAACCTTGTTTACCAGAAAGCTGATTGTATCACAGTTTGAATACTTGCATTAGGAAAAGATAATAGGAGAATTTTCAGTCTCACACACAAATATAACAGCTGCAATTCTGAGCTCAATAAATTCTGGTAACAAAGGTGAAGTTAGATTAACTGAGAGCATGCATATGTTTAACTGTTAGGTCAAATAACCATGAAAAAGGTCTTTATAGATTTGTAGGGAACTCTCTGCCACTAGCAAAGTTTACAAGAAAAAAGGAAAAACTTTTGAAACTATATAACTATTACTGGATCTACAGTCATTACATTGTTGATAATTACAACAAGGTTTGTTGGTTTTATTCCCTCTTACCAACATAATACATTTTCAGTTGTAATTTCAATTTAACATAGTCCTCTGCTTGGAAATTTCTCAAGATTCTTAATTTTTTAAAGATGTGGAAAAGACACCAGAAGACAGTGTTATGAACTTTAAATAACAGTAATTAATATGATAGAAAGCTAAAATTATTATATTTTCCAAACTGAATCAAGTTATAAAATAAATAAACACCGATTTTTGAACTCCTTGCTGCAGAAAAAAAAATTGTGAACAGATAGTTCTACAAAGAAGAAAGAAAACATGAAGACATCTTCATGACTTTTTCTTCAGAAATTTCAAAAGTGCTCTCTAACACAAGGAATATGTTTCTCTTGATGTCTTTTGTCCAGCAAATGTGGCAATACATATACACCAGAAGTTAGATTTTTGCATTTGAGATCCATAACCCTGCTATTTCACAGTTCTTCATAGTTATAATGGAAAAAGAAAAAGATAATGAAATTAAATTTACAGGCAATAAGTCAGCCAGTGAAATTTTACTTCATTCATATAGAACCTTCAGATTCTAGTTCAATTAAACTAAACAACTCACAGGTGTTCAAAGGATTTTCTTAATTTTTATTTTCCCTTCCCCCCTCCCCAACTTCTTTTGAGAAGGCAGACATCAATACTTATTTTTATATATATAAAAGGACTTCTTTTGGTATTCTCAGGTAAAAGAACAATTGTAAATGTTAATTTCTGGGTAGGAAAGAGGGTATGTAGGATTAAATGACTCAAAAATACATTCCAAAACTACTCTATATTATTTCTATTTTTCCAATCATATTCTGCAATGGTTATATAATTTACAAAAAGAAATAGGACAATTTGTCGTTAATTCTGTACTTTTATTGTAGTGTGTAGCAAAGTGAACTAAACAAAGATTTCATTATAAACACACTGTTTATAGGTAGACATTTTAATCTGCCTGTTAAGCACATCCAGTAATTAAAAAATACCATTCAGAGGTGTGTTTCATTAATCATTGTGTTTTGCATGTTGAATAGAGTCCTGGGGATTCCTTAAAAGTAAGGGGAATGTAAAAAAGCTGTATCTGCATAAGCAGAGAGGAAAAAAAAATATTTGTTTCTTGTGAATCTGTTTCTTGATTCTTTAAACATGTCATTTACATTTACATTTTGCAATATGGAGAAAAAAGCTCCACTTTGGCATGTGGTAGGTCACGCAGGGCCTGTTTCTTTCAGTCTTTGTAATTTAGATGAGTTTTACTGAGTAAAGACATCCATAGCCAATCAGTCCTCCCAGTCCCCTGTGGCTGCAGATAGAGTTCAGGGGAGTGCTGCTCTGTGTGCGGGTACGTATATCTCTGCTCACAAAAGATCTGCCATTCCTGAGTGATTTGTGACACAAGCATCTAAAAAGAAGTTGTGATTACCCAGAGGGCGACAGTGTTATAGTCACACACTACAATGGAGAGTCCCCTCTGACTGATGAGTATGATAAGGTGTTTTGGCTATTCATGACAATGTGCTTCTTAGGATTCAGCTCTGATAGCAGCGAGTTAGAAAACTCACAGCTAGAGCAGAAATCCTGATAGCATATTTACAGTATGGGCCTTAACAAAGCGCTGTGGAGTCAGTGGGCCTTTATATTATTCCAGGTGTTAATGCATAATACTGGGTATTTTCTACTCCTTTGTGTTCGTGGAGTAGGTCCAGAAGGAATTGCTTGAATGCAGAGAAGGGGTTGATAGTTCATATCATCGCTGGTTTAACTAGGCAGTGATTATCTATGATCTTTTCTACATGTTCCACTTCTGTTTGGAAAAAAGAATCACCCCACAGGTGTTTCAGTATGAAGCAATTATACTCAACCTTAATACTACATGTATGAGTTGAGCAATGTTTTCTTTTCTTTTAAAAGTGTTGACATTTATTTTTAAATATATGTAATGGAAACCACTCATTATTACCCACCTTTTATAAGCTACTGCTCATAAACTGCAGAGGCAGCATTCCATAAAACTAATTATGCAGCTAATACAATGCCCCACTGATCTAAAAGTTGCATGTATTTGCAAAACAAAATATATCTCATTTTTCAGGTTTTCAGAACAAATCCCTCTCTTTCTGAAACAGCCAGAGGTAACTGCAGTCTTAAGTGTTAACCTTTGAGAACTTTTCATGTATTACTGAGCTATCAGCCGAAAGTGACATTTTGACACAATCAATAGATAATTGTGACATATTAAATACCACCAAGTACAAAGCTTTTTGTTCTCTAGTGTTTTGGTGTTTTGTTGATGTATCAGGTGAAGTACAAGCAGAAACTTTGCATGTCCTACGTTGTATACTGTCCAGCATAGCAAAAGCTGGAGAAATGTTGTTAATAAGAGATAAGTGCAAGATAACCCTGAATCAGAGCACTCCTGGATTACTTCAGAAACACTCCCTCCACTTCCTATACCAGAAAAGTGAAGATTTTAGCTGACGTGTAAGACAGGTCTGCTAGTCTAAGTAAATAGGAACAGTTGCCGTCTCCTGTCCAGAAGCAGTAAGAATCAGTATTTCCCAGCACACCACAAGCCTAACCTGGTCTATTTAAAACTAGTGCTAATAGGTATGCTGTTCACATGAAGAGAGTTCACCAGAAACAAAGGATTAATCTTACTCTGCTTTTGCTGGATAAATAAGGCATGATCTCAAAGCTAGCGTAACCTTTTTTTAGTAAGCAGAGGCACTTGGACACCACCGAAGATGATTCATCCCGCTCGTCTTTGGCATCTGTAAAAATGGGAGGGAACCAAGATGATGCCTTAGACTTGCTGTCTAACAGTAGTCAGGTCAGACAAATCCCAGCATGGTATTATGATTAAATTGATGTTGTAATTGTGTTTCAGTGCAGCAATAAAGTCTCAGACAAGCTGGCACATACATAGATAAGGTAAATTCAGCCATGTCTTCAAGTCAATCACTGTTGTACATCTTACATTGTTATACATGTTCTTCATGCAGCATAAGCTTCTGAATTTGTTACCTGCACACAGAAGTTTGGTTTTATTAGTCGATCTTATGCTGAAGAAATTAGGCAAAAAAAATATGTATGTAAGTAGAGGGTGAATTATTACTATTACACTTCACTTTAATGATGGCTTTTAAGAAATTCTTAAGGAAGATAAAACTGTTGAGAAGAAATGTGTGTTGGGAGGAATAGCAACTTAACATTTTTTTCAGAAAATGTTAAAGTTTCAGCTATGTATGCCACTAGAGTTAAGAAGTTTCACATTCTTCAAATGCAGTCTTTGATCCCATGCACTGCTAAACCAGAACTGTAACTGGGGAAGCTGTTTAGTGTACTAGTAGTGTGGATCACTGAATGTTTACAGTATATGGGGATATTTTATGCTGCCATCACACTGCTACATTTTCCTGAAAACACTGTTCAGGTCTTGAAAGTATGCTTCCAGTGCTTCTGCCCCAGTTTTAGGAGCTTTGTGAATACAGTAATCCATATTTACAAATCATAAATTCTACATTATCTTACACATGTTTTATAACCTCTGGAGAACTATACAAACCCTAATACAGAAAACTAGTAATTTACTATTTGCTGGCATAGTTTTAAATTGCGTAGCCACAATGCTGACACAAGGGAGGTGGTATGAACATAGAGCAGCATGTTCTTAGATTGCACTAAACTGATCATGAAACCACAACTCACAGTTGGTATTTCCAGGCAACCTGATGAGGTAACCTAAGTGTTCAGCTCCACTGAAAGAGGGAAGCCCTAGTCACTATCACTCCCAGATGCATGTTTTCACTGAAAACCTTGTGCCAACCCCATCTATTTTTTTTTGCATCAGTCATGAACTCATGTGACTAATTAACCTGGCAGAAAATGAAACATAATGAAGCAAACTACAGATAGTTTTCTGCTTTGAGCTGGTGATCTGGAAGATGCTATGAATGCCAGGGCTCACATGACAGTGTGACCGTACTACTAGAAGCAGCAGCAGGGATAGGCAGAGGAAAAAGAAGGAAAGGAAGCACATGGCGTTTTTTGGCAGGAGCAGGTTGATTTAGTAAAGTTGAGGTATTCAAGAAATCACAGTTTGAATATAAGAAATGCTATAGTTATTGAACGAGTTAGGTTTATTCATGCTTCCCTATGAAATCAATTGTAGAATATCATCTCTCTCTTTTTTCCTGATTCAACCATTCTGTTCCCAAGATGTTAGCTGGAAAAATTCTACTTTGAGGAATGCAGAGAGATATCCACCGGTATTTAGTGTTGAAAATTTATACACAGTGGTTGAAGAAAAGCTGTAAGTCATCTTGAACAAAGCATAAATATAAACAAGTAGTGCAAATGCAGCCACAGTAGCCAATCATATGCAAGATATAATTCCTTAAGAGTGTCTCCAGAATCTAAGTTTATAGCATTCAAGGGTCTGTTTGTTGTTGTTTTTCTTTTTTTCCCTTATTCTTCTTCCAGGTCCAGATTTTCTCTACCCTTCCTTCTTTCTGCATCATAAAGGTAAATCCAGAACATTCAATGCTTCATGAAAGAAGCTGTTTGAGTGTGGAATGTAACTCCATTAACACTTCCTGACTGAGCATGCATTATGGTTTAATACGGACGTTTGCTGATTCTGTAGAACAGAATGACTTCTAATTAACTGAGGGGCTGCTAGTACATGCCATAATGCTTTGGGTATTCTGGCACTAGGGAAGGATATGAGGCCGATCTCACCTAACCTTAGCTACCTGAAAGTTTAGTCTAACATAGCAATTTATGATACTTCAGTAATTAATGTGAAAAGGCGTATATCATTAGAGAATGAAGTATTTTATTTCTGTTGGACATGCATTTTGAAATGGAATACATTTCTTTCAGGAGTCACCGATCTCTTCTTAGAACTATAGAAAAAGCTTCAATACCAGTTAATAACCAAGATGACTCCAGAGAAGTAGGGATCTGTTTGCAGACACTAATCTTTTGATAGCATACCTAGTAAATGTGGTATGAATTAAACATTTTCTAACACACAAGCTCCACATAGGTAACATGAACGTACAGGTCTGAGAAATACTTTGTAATTCACAGCATCCTAATTTATTTGTCTATATGTCTCCCCTGCCAAAAACAACAAAAAAAAGAGAAAACAAAAAAAAAGGCAAGCTGAAGCATGTGTTCAAAATAATTTCATATCACATTAATTTCAAATACTATGTTACCTTGAATAAAATGTAGTCCAGAACCAGAATCACAGCAGGGAATTCTGGTTCATACTCAGTTGTCCTGTATTACAAAATTTGTGTCTGCTGATTCCTGGGTAATATTATAAATAAGTAACATTTTGTGTTTTTTGATCACTCCACCACTGGGGCTTGATAGCACTCTGCTTTCGATTTAAAGTCCTGATGGAACCTCTTGAAAGCTGTGTAATGTCTTTGCATAGCTAAGATGGTCAGAAATTGTTGGTTTATAAATTCTCTACATTAATAGAAATGCAATGTCTATATAGTATGAGTAATATATCAAGCCCTTTGTATAAAATTGTTACAAAATTTTGCCTCTTTTCAGGAGTTAGGAAATGTCTCAGAATATCCATAAACAGAGACTTTAGAAAGCATTGCCTGTATTAATGTCAGTGTCATTACCTCTATAATATTGAATTAGGTACTCTAGACTTTTCTGGCTTTAGGTATTTACATCTTCACTCCTCTTCTAAGAAGTGTGTGAAAATAGGAGCCATTAAAGATTGCTGGATTTTGATGAGGCTTTCGGGGTGGTTGGTGTCATAACAGCATAGCAGCTGCTTTACATTTTACTGATTAGGTACTGTA
Source organism: Falco rusticolus (assembly GCF_015220075.1). Lineage (NCBI taxonomy): Eukaryota > Metazoa > Chordata > Aves > Falconiformes > Falconidae > Falco > Falco rusticolus. The sequence goes on along the minus strand of NC_051192.1, from coordinate 87,912,522 downwards.
AAAAACATAGTAATGAATACAGTGTTTGGAACTGCAGCAGTTTGGTATTAGTTGCCAAAGATATGTATTTAAAATATTTATTGTGAAGTACTGGCTTTTACACATTGTACTTTGGAGGAAAATGATCTTGTTATTTCTTCCTGCTTACACTTTAGACTTTAGAGTCTTTCCTCTAAAGTCACCGGTATCTCTGCAGCAATTTCTTTTGCTGTGCTAACACTGATTTGGCTATTTCACGTGTATGGATAGATACTCACAAGTCAACCAAAACCAATGGAGGACAGAGAATCACCCATTTTTTCACTCTAGAGACCTAGTTTGTGTGTTCTTTCTAGTTAAGACCTAATGAATGCAAATTCACTTTGGGGAGGCAATTGTGTCCTGATGTGTCCTGATAGACAAGTTTAAATCAATATGACTCCAGACAGCCATAGCAGAAGCTGCAGCTTGAAGGTGCAAGCAATCACATTGTAAACGCTTGAAGCTACGATCAACTTATTGTGTATCTTGAAGATAAACACAATAGTCATAGCACTATTAAAAATTAAAATAAAATAGAATGAAAGAGATACTATACTCAACATGTCAACGATTTCCTCCGTATCTTTCTTCAGATTTTCAGTTTTAAAAGGCACTTTATGGTGTTTTCTGGGGAAAAACATAACATTGTATGTCTTGATTCTTGTAGCATCATTCTGGTTTTAAAATATTCTATAGTTTTATTTTTCCTGAAACTTTTCCTCCCTTAAAAGGGTAACAAGTCATTGCTTCGCAAAACAAGAACAAAAGTTACCACTTGTCCTCAAAAATAATAAAAAAAAAATCAGACTATATTAGATCAAACAGGTATTTTTAAGAAATTATGAAATACCTAGTAGAGTTATCAGATCAAGATAGTGCAATCGCATTCCTTTTAAGTTACTGTGTGTCATATCAGAGTAATGGCTTTTACTAAAAATATATGACAAACAAACTCTTAATATATCATGAATTAATTTGCAATAATTAAACAGAAAATCACTTCTTCAATGAGGTTGTCAAATTTTATTATGATTTTTTGTTTTAATAATGTGAGATAAAATTTGGCAATTCAATAACCCATAGTGAAATATGCCTCTTCTCTTTCAGAAACATATTATGATATGTCTGGGGGAATTGTCATTAAGATGACAAAATTATCATATTAATGACACCGAAATATATTAAAAGTGATCATCAATTCCCTTCCTTTCCTTCCCCCCAGCTCCCCAAATTCTGGTAGCTGAAATAAGACTTACTATATCATCATTCCTTGAGAGGTTTGGTGGGGTTTTTGAGGGGGTTGGCATATTTTTGTTTGTTTGTTTGTTTTCAGCAACTTTTATTTTGGGGAAGCATTTGCTTTTTTCAGTGAAAAGCTGTCCCGTCCCCACATCATTACTGTATATGTACAGCTCTTGCTGTCTTCAGATTTCCTAACACAGGGTAAATTCCTGTGAGGTTCTTCCAGTAGGGACATTCAAAGAAATTCCAACAAACTGTCAATAAAATTATATCAGGGTCATTCTTCCCATTTCGTTTCTAGTAAGGGTAAAAAAATCTAGTTACCAAAAAATAATTTCAGAATTATTTTTACTTTGACATAAAAGACAACCAAAATAATTTCATTTGCTTCTGTAAGTCCTGCATTTCAGTTGCTCATAATGACAGGAAGTATAAAATTGTAAATAGAATACTGTAAACTTTATTCTCATTTCATATTCACATGATCTATTTTCCATACAAACTGAATTAATAATGACACAAGAGTTTAACGTATATTTGCCTCAGGTGTGGAAAGCAAAGGAGGTGGCTGATAGATGTTAACACTTTCTGAAGGTTGTATGAGTGATGAGAATCATAATGTGATAGCTAACTGGCTGGAATGCAAAGAGTAAGCATATTGCTATGTGATTATCTGTACAGAATACAAAGATGGAAGACAATATGGGTGAAAACGTTGTGTTATGACAGAATTTGTGATTGCCAGCTAAAGCTCTCATATATTGCTTGGTGTATATTTTCTTCTCCTTTCCAGCCAGCATTTCATGCACAGTAGAAATCAACTTCTGTAAGACAGGTAACTAGTCTATTTGCAATTTAGAATTACCTTTTAATGGAGTTCTGTTTTTCCCTAGTTTTCAGACAGTGTCATATGGTATGGATTAAAATACCAACAGGCAGATTCACATCAGGTTGAAATCATCAAACTTAAATAGCAGCTATCAACAATTTGATGTCAAGAAACTAGGAAGATGCTTGACGTGGGTGGCCCTGCAGAGATCTGTCTCGTGTTTGGTGTAATTTAATGGTTTCATTAACAGCTTGGATGATGACTTATCACCTTGACACCCAACAGTAAGTGCTGCAAACCTTTTGGAGGACAAATTGTGAATTTAAATTGATCCTGATATATCAATGAAATGGTCAGAAGTCTTTATAAAATTCAACACGATATAGTATAAAAACTACACACATAAAAAAACCCAAATCAAAATATACAATGATGATATCAACCAGGCTGGGAAAAATACAAATGTGGGATACAGAGGGCTGGAAGCGTGTCCAAATAAGCAACTACTTCTGTTGAAAAGACAGACACTGACATGCTAGGAAGTGTGTTGAAAGCATAAAATGAGGTAAGGTATAGTTATTGCTCTCCAAACAGTGTAGCTGCAGAACTATTTCCAGTTTTAGATACTATTAATAAAACAGGAATCAGAGGAGAATAAAACTTCAATAGAGCACACAGGACCAGTGAAGAAAGAGATGAAACTGTGGAGGAATGGATTCATTTTTATTTAAATATAGAAGATTATGTGCCTGAAGAGGAAGGAGAAATAGGTCCCAGAGACTTTAAAACAGTCTCCCAAGGTGAAAATGATTCTTTTAAGAATGATAGTTGATTTTCTTTGTCTTCAGTGTTCTGACTAGCAGAATAAGAAGTTAGAAGTTTTATTTTCAGAAACAATGGTTTATTCTAAGCATTAGGAAACTTAAAACTTATTGGAAGTGTGCTACTGTATCTTCTTTGGGAGTAAAGAGCTAGCCCAGATGATCTTTCTTTGTTCCTGTGTTTCGAGGGATGCTTCAGGTTTGTATATTTTACAGTGTGTCTATTTATCATTAAACAAAATACAATATAGTGAAAATATACATATTTTCATTTATTTACATATAAGGTCAGAAGGGTTAACTATGTATACGCATATATTCCCAGCAATTCTTAAGCAATGGATAGAATTTCAAAACTTTTCCAATAATTATTATAAAATCCACCACAGCATGGAGTTGTTTCACACTTTTAATGAGGTTTTACTCCAAGATATATTTTCAGGGGAAGAAATATATTTTAGAAAAAGAATACATTTAAAATTGCCAAAGTAACTTAGGACAATATCTTTCTGTGGATATTGTTGCAGATTTTAGAACCTCCAAATAGTTTCTTTCATCTTGACAATTCATGAAATGGCAATAAAAATCCTCAAAATAAGGATTGTTAAAAAGAGTTCTTTGTAAAAAATTTGCACCAAAAAGGAAAGGTTTTAAAAATCACAAAGCAGGAAAGTTCATGAAAGTTTTTCTTCCATTACAGATAAAGCAAATCCAACACTAAATAATTCAAAATTGGTATCAATACTAAAAAAAAGCAAAACTCAATTTAAAAGAAGAAAAAAAAAAAAAAAAAAGGAAAGTTTAGAAGCAGAAATGAGATATCTAATTCTGCCCAAGACTCTGCACTTAAATTAAAAACAGCAACCAAAAATAAAACCAGTGGAAATGTGAGGTCAGAGTACTGAAATTAACCTGTTTTAGGACTTCAGGAATTACACGGGCTAGTCTATATTTTGTATTGCTTCTTGGACCTGAGATTTAATATCAGGGACACAGCTCAAAGGAAACAATTCCTGTGCTCAGGCCCCTTCCCAGGGATCTTGGGATGGAAAGGAGCAAAATATTGTGCTAAAATTGGAAGAGAACAGGTACAGTTATGACAACTCAAAGGACTGGTGTATGATTCCTCATTCATCTCTGCTTAAGGGGTAAGGCATCTCCACCTTTGCATATCTAGTGTAGACTTCTGCACAGGTCAGCTCCAGGCTCCCTTTCCCTTAGGGTGCAGTGTCTGATCTTGCAGATCCCTGGCACATGTGCTTTAAGCAAGGATAACTGTGAAATTAAAGCTCAGGTTGCTCAAGTCTGTTTCCAGCCTTTCTGGGAAACCTGCTACAGTGCTTAACAACTCTCATAGTGAATATTTTATTTATATCTAATTAAATTTCCCTTGCTACTACATATTAACACTCCTTATTTTGTTGTGTGACCTTGGGAACTTCCTTGAGGAACTTGCCTCCAAGATCTTGCAGTCATTATTGATCAATATAAGAGCTCTTGGTTCTTTTGGGTTACCGGTGTGCCCTACAGCTGAAGTCAAAAGTTTACTTATCTCCCTTATCAACCCACTGTCCCTTTATCCTGTTTTGACAGAGAAGCATAGCTGTGCCCAGGAGCTAGCTAGGCCTACGGTGAGTCAGGGGCCTTAGGGGCAATGGCCTGATATTGCATTTTTGGATTTGTGTAGGATCTGGTGCCACTTTTTCCCAGCTAAATCACAGTAAGCAGTGTTTTCCCTAAGGGAAGACTGGCGTTTGGAAGCTGAAATGGTAGCAAAATGAATGATGGATGAATGGAAAAACTTAGTCTTCCCTCAGGCTTATGTGCTGGGTAAATTCACTTGAATGGGCTTGCCAAACGCCGGGTTACTTCACATATCCTGGTTCTTGAGACTTTACAAGCTAATTTTCACTATGAATTCCTCTTTTTCTCTGCCAAGTATATTTATAAAACAACATCTTGTTCTCAGTCTCGGCAGTACTCACATACCACTTCACAAGTTGTCAAAAGCTTAGTCAAGCACTGAGAAAACCCAAACTCACATAATTAAGTTAAACTCAGAACAAACGTTGTCAACCTGTGTTTAGACTGAATTTTGTTACCTCTTTAGACAGCAAGGGCCTGAATACTTACTCTTTTCTCAATTGTACTAGCTGGTCTAAAAATAAATCGTATTTCCTTGTAAAACTTTCTTCAACAAAGAAAACAAAATCATTGTAGAACCTGAAATTAGCCAAAGTAACAAAAAAGCTGAAAATTAGCAGTAATGCCTTTTTGATATCCAGAAGGAGCAAAAAGTAAATCTGGATAAAAGATTAGAAGGGTGCTTTCCAATTAATTTCTCCATCACCCATTCTTCTAGCCAAGGCTTTTTTGAGTAGTGCTTGATGATAAAGCTTAATAATTTACAACAGCTTTGTGATGTGTCTGTATTTCTCTGTTTGAATGCAGAAGACTCAATCAAAATGTGTCAGACCCTAGCCCAGGGCAGAAAAACCCCTCTATTCTACTCCTTAATTTTTTTCCTGAAATTCCTTCAGTATTAACAGATCTGGGTTTCTGGCTCATATTCACCTACTATTTGCTAGATTGCAATGGTGGGAGTCAAATTTCCAGTTTATGACATAGACCAGGGTCTGTTTCATGTGAGCGCAGGATCCAAGCCTCACTGCTTGTGTTTCATTGGTGACTGGAACTTAAAAGCCCAGAAAATGTAGAAGAACATGTTACACTTTTTCAATAGAAGAAGCATGGATAAATTCCTGTGCAAAGAAGCTGCCTTGATACCAGGAATAAATTGCCATTAGATCACTGTTAGAAGCTAGTTTCTTTCCAGTGAAGCAGAAGTGCCTGCCCTGACCCTGGCTTATTTTCACTAGCCTTGTTGTTCGGTCTTGCTTACCCACAGAGGAAATCATAGGGTAAGTGATTCCCCTGAAAAATAACCTCTTTGGGTTTGGATTGTTTTTTCAGCCACATCTATTTCACCCTGCAAGGGCAGAAACATTTGTGCTGTGCACTGGAAGAGAAGGGAAGACACAGAGTTGGCCTGGGGAGCATCAGCTGCCAGGGGACTGCTGTGGAAGAGCGCTTAAACTAGCTGACACTATCTGATACCTGAAATTAAAGGAACTATTCTAGTTTTTAACCTGCTGATATTTGGCTCGATCTTACAAGAAGGTGGTTGTTTTTTTTTTATTTTTCTTTTAAAAAGTAAAGATAAATATGCATGAATATATCAGAGTATTCCATTAAAATGGCTTAATTATTGGATAATATGTAAAAATATGTTTAGACCTATAACGCTTTTCAGCTATGCTCTTACTAGAAGGACTATATAATTTTTAAATTTAGAATTTTTTTTCCCCTTGTGAGCAGAAGAGCAGAAGCTACCTTTGCCATTGCAGTTGCACAGCACTTTATCAATAGATTAACTTTATTGTTTGAATATTGTATCAAAAACTATAGTTGAACAATCAAAAAATGTTAGGAAATGAACTTGTGAATGCTGAGATCATCTGAACTTTCTGGCCTGCCTTATGAGGACCTAAGCAGCTCTCAGAAAGTCTACTACTCTGAATTCACCAACACCCTTTGCCAATAGGGGCAGTAACATTTAATTTTACAGGAACAGCAAGCTGTATATGATGACATCTCTCAGGTTCTAAACAGACTCTCTGCAGCAGATGCTATGTCTTCTAGCATTTCTGTTTCTCCATCATGACAGCACTATCGCCCAGATAGAGAATATTAGTCTGTTACCAACAGAAAAGTCTGTCATGGTTTAACTCCAGCCAGTAATGAAGTGCCACGCAGCCGCTTGCTCACTTCCCACTCACCCAGAGGGCTGGGGAGGAGAATCGGAAATCAATGTAAAATTTTGGCGTTGACATAAGAATAATTTCATTACTGGAATAAAATAAAAAACCAAAAGAACAATAGTAATGTTAATGATAAGAGTTATAATGAAAAAGAGGGAGAAGGGGAGAGGAATGAAATCCAAAGGGAAGGGAGAAAAGAAAACTGGTGATGCACAGTACAACTGCTCACCACCAGCTGACCGGTGCCCAGCCAGTCCCTGAGCAAGGATCGGCAGCCCTGGAAAACTGCCTGCCCCTGCCCCCTCCCTGTTTATACTCCAAGCATGACGTCCCATGCTATGGAATACCTCTTTGGTTAGTTCAGGTCGGGTGACTTGGTTGTGCCCCCTCCTAGCACAAACACTACATAGCAACAACCAAGAATGTCAGTGGTTTGCGTATCAACACTGGTCCCACACCAAATCCACACAGCACTGCACTAGCCACCAAGAAGAAAGTTAACTATCCCAGTCAAAACCAGAATACAGTCTTATAAAGTGTCTTATTACTCTGTAGATATTTAATGGGCATAGCAGTGATTATAATGAATTTATCTACAGCCTATGTTTTCCAGTGTTTTCCACTAAAATATATTATTACTGTTATTACTTAATCCCTATTTAAATTATAGTGTTGTCATTGTTTCTTATAAATTGTTACTGTGACCCATCTCATTGCTTTACTGAGGGGTTCATACCCTTGGTCCTGCAGTATTCCCATTTTATATCCAGCACATTATAAAATAAAATAAAATAAAATAAAATAAAATAAAATAAAATAAAATAAAATAAAATAAAATAAAATAAAATAAATCCATAACCCCCTGAAACTTTAGGGAGTAGAAATTAAAACCAAAACTAAATGTAAGAGACCAAAGCCAACAAACAAGCTCCTGTGGGTTGTTTTTGCTTGGTTGGTTGGTTGGTTGGTTGGTTTTGGTTTTGGTTGTTTGGGGTTTTTTTGGTGTGTGTGTGTGTGTGTTTGTTTTGGTTTGGTTTGGTTTATTATTTCTTTTTATTAGCTTGTAAGACAATGTCAGCTTTATGGCTAAATGCATTAGGGCTACCTTTTCTTCCTTTGTTGTCATTTACTGCTCATCCTCACAGCACCAGTTGCTACAGTGTTAACATTTTTCAGTACTAGATACTCACCTCTGAATGGGGCGCTTCCCATGGCAGCAGGAATATACACTAGGACAGTTATTACATTCAACTCTAAAATGGATGAATTAACAAATCATTGGTGACATATCAACCTCCCTTCTGTCTTGGTAACTAAACTACAGATGGTGTATTTAATATATATATAAATATATATAAAAACAACCAAAAAAATAACCAACCAACAAACAAAAAACAACAACCAAAAAAACCCTAAATCCAAACACGCACAAGTGAATATAAAGGCAGAGGCAGTTTTAATGTTTTCTCATGATCTGTGAAAGTATAAGCGGGTACTATAAGAAATACCCATAAACTGTTCTTAAAAAAATTCATGCCTCCTATAACATTACTTTGCTAGCACTCTGACTAGGTATAACATTTCACTGCAAAGCTCCTGGGAATGCTAAGAAATTTCACTTTATTAATATGGGGCATATAAGGCTCTCACTATATGGAATTTCTTGACTCTCCAGGGGTAAGGAAGGATCAAGGTAATCCCCACTGTAAACCAAAAGTATTAATAATTTATTAACTTGTAAGTTATGTTATATTAAGACCTTCATTATTTACGTATTTTAATGATGTATCATGTGATCTGTAATGATGATATTCTGTCACATGTTATAAATCTACCAGAACCCTAGGCAGAAAACATGTAATGCATATGTATGAAGTCTGACTAAGAAGCAAAGCAGCCATTTCATTAACTTAGGATGATGGAGCTGCTTCCATGTTCAGAGGTTTGTTGATGTTGATAAAAAAATTGTTAATAAAAAAATATTACATTGAATTACAGAAAAGTTAAGCAGAAACTTTTACCATTATTCAAAGGGGGTTTTGTACTCTCATTTATCTAAAAAAGTTATCATCTGCTTAGACTGTAAAATGTTCTGACCAAGACTGTCTGTTTTTTCCATTCCTATATTCTGGTGAAAATTAATTTTTATTTTTGCTTCTTCTGCCATTGACCTCCAAACTAGATCATTATCAGACTGACAGCTATGAATTAGCCTAATCAAAACACAGTTCCTCGTGTGAACAGCTGAGTGCACAACTTGTCAGAAGCTGAACTTAGCAATCACATCTGGGGTTGCAAGTTGTCCCTCTGTGCTGGAGTGGGCTAACCAAGCTGGGCACAATGAATACATTTGTCTTTGATGCTGTCTTGAGGGTTTCCTGCAGAAATTAGTGGCTATTCTTTGTCTGCTCTGGAGCAACAGGGTATTAATGGATGCTGTACCTGGCTCACAAGAACAAGTGGTCCTTCAGGCACCTGCATGCCGTCATCAGCATAATGTGCCTCATTGAGAGTGAAAAGTGGCAAGTCAAGATACCAAAGTAAATGTCATCAATAGAACTATTTGACTGGAATGTGACTACGGAAGTAAACTTTCCTCAAGTTTATGTGTTGTTGGAAATAATGTAAATACACATTTTTATATACACTATGAAAAATATATACCTTTTTCCTGTACTGCAAAGTTTTCAGAAATATCTTTGAAAGAAACTGGTGTGCTCCATTTTGTCTAGTCAACCTAGCATATTCCGAAAGAATATTTACCCATGAAAAATTGTGTTCAGCACTAGATTGCAGTTTGTTTCAACAGATTTAGACCTCACTTCAATTTGATTTACAGCATATTACATCAGGGGTAGCTTCTCTAAAACAAGTAAAGACTTTGACCCATGTCAAACCTAGTAAAAAAGTCTTGGAGTAAACGTCATTAAGTTCTTGCAGTGTTTGATTGGTATACAGCATGTGGCTCACAACTTACCATTTCCATTCCATGCTTTAAAAGGACAGGCAGTGAAATTCCTGTTTCATTTGCATTGTGCCTCTTGCATAAAACCATAATTCAAAAGACTTTTTACATCTCCTTTTCTATGCATGTTCTTTCTATTTCATTCCTTGGCTAAAGTTTTCAGTACCTTCTATATATTGTGCCAGCACACATGTGAAATTATTGCTGACATTTAAAGTGAATGATCTACTATATTTCTCTATCCTCGCATAATGATGGTGTAGTGACATAGCTGGTATCCTTAAGCTTTGCTTATCTCTTTTTTTAAACAACAGCAAACCCCAAACAAACTAAAACAAGCCAAAAAAGCAACCCCTGCATTACTCATCAGACAGTATTTTAATGTCAAAAAATTGCAAAAACTGATTTGAACATATACCAAGGAACACTGTTTAACAGAAACCTTCCTTGAAATGTAAGAAGCAGTATGAAACAACACATCCACAGTATTTCATAAAAAGTGAAATCAACCAGATCCCACTGGAAAGATGTCATAATTTTCTGATTGATTTTTAAATTACTTTGATGGTTGTCAAATTTTTGGATTTAATTCTTTGTTTGAGAAAAGGTCCTGAAAATGAAAACATGCTTCGTATATTTCTTGTAATTTAAGTTACTAGATACATACTTAATCCAAGAAATACAAATTAAAAATAACATATTTACATTGCTTTCATTAAAAAAGGTGGATACTCAGACTTCCTCCATTTCTCTCATCTGTTTTTTTCTGGTAGAGAGATATAAAGAAAACCCCTATAAATGCAATATTCTCCTTTTTAAATCCTCTTTGCCTGCTCTGATTTGAAGCATTCCATGACTTCATCGGCTACAACCGTTAGATGTGGTATATGACTGCTTGAATACAGTAATTAAGAGGGGTAGGCTACTTTAAAATTAAAAGGAACAAGAACCTTTTTGCAACGTATCCCCCAAAGCATTTATTAAAGGAGAAAACTATTTCATTTACGCTGGTACAAATTGTGTGCGCATCTAGTATGTCTATATTTATTGGATTTTGTAGATCATAAAATCCTTTCGTCCTCTTGATTTTTGTAAGACTTTTCTCAGCTTCATAAATTCCTGCAAGTCTCTCCACACATTTTGTAAATACCTATTACTTTTAATTATCATATTTAGTTCTGCAGTCCTTTAGAGACTCACTCTGGAATCAGGGCCTAATGAAGTGTCTATAAACAAAACACTACCGAAAACATAGACATGGTCTTAAAGGTCTTAAAATCAAAGGCATCAATCTTGCAAAGAACTATGCATGCTTTTAGCTTTGTGTCATGAATAAAGCCAGGCCTGTGCTATAATGTTCTGTGAACACAGCTATGTCAGCTAGGAATGGAAGGCAAAAATCTCAGTCCCAGCTAACTCATGCCAGAAAAGCTTGCTGTCAACTCAACTCCCCTGAGGGGGCTCAATATATGTCATGGAAGGACATGCCACACTCACGCAGATAGAAAAAATCTCCTGTCAGTTGCGGCTATATTTCCATTTGAACATGTTGGCAACATGTTCTTAATTTCATTTCACATTTGCTTTCAATTAAGAAATATATAAACAATATAATGATGTTGATATTTCATTGCAAAATGAAGTTTTTCTTTTAAGTTTGATTTTACTTGTTTTTTTTTTAATTTTCTGAAAGAATAGCCTATATCCATTCTATGAAAATTAATTCACTTAAAACAGCATGACATTTATGAAAAGTGTATCATTTTAACAATGAATAGCAATTTTCATAATTTTCAATGCAATTTTCACATGCTGATCAACATCAGTATGACAGTAATCACTAACTATGCACTGCACTTTCACATATTTCTATGTAATATAAATGTGATTTTTTTTGATGAAAACCCACCAAGGATAGGGGTTTTGTTTGCAGTCCATTTAAAGTATTACAAATACCTATCGCTGCCTAAAAATAAACAGCAATTTCAGAACAAAAATTCTGTCCTCAGAAGTTGTTTAGATATTATCTTCAGGTAAAACTAATACTGATTAACAGATTTTTTCTGAAATTAAGACCGAAACCAAATTACTATATTAATTACTGTATTTCTAATGCTACCAAACAAGAGACATTTTTGTGCAAAGAGCTCTTCACAACCTCCGTGTGTCCTGTGTCCTCCAGTAAGTGACTTTTGTAAGTCAACATCTTTATTTTTCTGCTTAGTGACTGGTCTGTCTGTGAGCATTTTATTTTACCCCATTGGCTCTGTGTAGCTTCCTACTCTCATACAATCATAGACCTTGAGGATCTCCCTGTGAAATACCAGAATATGAACAGGCAGTATTTTATGTGCTTTTAATATACATTCATATGCATAGATATATACATACACATATATGTCTCCACATTTACTGTGAAATAAAAGATGTAACATTGTATGCATACAGCAGTCTTCAAATATCATGATTTTGTAGGGAAGACTGTTTAAGTCCAAAACCCCTGCAGAATTTTACCCCAGTTTTGGAATAACTCTGAAACTCTGTCTTCTGTATAGGTATTTCTGTTGGTTTAGAACTTGTGACTTGGCATAGTACTTGCAATTTCATGTGCGTGGCCAGCTGTCAGATAAGTTGCAGACAGTGGAACTGTACCTCAATTAAATCAACAGAAGAATTGTGCTAGCAAGACACTCAAGTACTATTTTTCCTTGAAACAAAAGCAGATGGGTTCTAGGAATCTAGAATCGTCACAATCTAAATACTTTCAAAGACATTAAAAGAAGCATTCAAACCCCTATTTGGCTTGTATAATCACCTGCAGAGTAAACTGATCTTTGGTTATAATTTTCCTAGAACATGTATCTGGTTTTCCAGAAATATCCTAAATTCAGACATCTGCATAAAATGATGGATTAACAAAAGCAGAGGCGGGACCAAAAATTGTTTATAAAAAGGGATTTAACTTGAAAGATGTATTTCCCTGCATATCATTGAGCAATTAATGGGTTTTGCTTCAGAATATTTATTTATTTGCCTTTCTATATATTTGCATTGTAAATATCTATGCATCTGTGTATGAATCTATCATTTCACCCTTTACCTATATATTACTTAATGCTTGCACTGCAAAACAAAACCAAACACCTCAGTCTTTTCCTAGGACAGACTAGCCACATGTGTAAGCATTCAAGTTTACAAATCCTCAGCAAGAATAAACGAAACACTGTTCAGAAATGGTATTTCAACCCTGTCTTGATCTTTCTGTAGCCACTCTATGTCCTGAAAACCTTGGTAACTGGCCTATATGAGGTGCACCATAATAGTCTGTTCCCTGCTGTTTGGTTTTGGTTTAGCTTTTGGGGTTTGAGGGGTTTTCAGTGGTTGCTTTTTTTTGTTATTTATTTAATAATTTATATGATATCTTCTGTTTTAAGCAGCTTTACTACACTAATAGGATGCCCTGGTGATGCCCAGAAGATTTTCTTGTCAAAAACTGAAAGATATAAGAACCTGCTAAGTGTCTGCTTGCTCAGTGATTTGAGGTGTATAGTAGCTGTCCTGAAATTGTCCTGGCTGGTTGCAGTCCAGTAGCACTACTTGCAATTGCTGTTGTTGCTACTGCCATTACTGCTATAGGGTGAAATTCACCCTGACGCAGAGGATGGCACAAGGTCAATCTGTTTATGAAATCCTAGATCGGCATTTTCTGATACTGTTAAGGGAGACTTAAATTGTGCACAGCTCTTGTGCTTTCTCCTTATGTAGAATTCCACGTAGCTCATGTTAGAAGTTTTCTAGCATTTACATCTGTGAAAATCTGTGGGGGTTTTTGGGAAGAACAAAGTGATGAACAAAATTTAGCATTCTGTACAATCCTACGCAAAAAATAGTACGAGGTGTAAAAAGCTGCTCTCTACAGCTTCCTGAAGAGGAAGTGGAGAGGAAGGTGCTGAGCTCTTCTCGCTGTATCCAGCCATAAGGGCTCATGGGAATGGTGCAAAGCTGCACCAGGGGAGGTTTAGACTGGACATTAGGAAGCATTTCTTTACTGAGAGCGTGGTCAAACACTGGAACAGGCTTCCTAGAGAGGTGGTCAATGCCCCAAGCCTGTCAGTGTTTAAGAGGCATTTGGACAAATGCCTTAAAAATGTGCTTTAACTTTTGGTCAGCCCTGAATTGGTCAGACAGTTGGACTAATGATCACTGTAGGTCCCTTCCAACTGAAATAACATTCTATTCTATTCTATTCTATTCTATTCTATTCTATTCTATTCTATTCTATTCTATTCTATTCTATTCTATTCTATTCTATTCTATTCTATTCTATTCTATTCTATTCTATTCTATTCTATTCTATTCTAATTCTGTTCTATTCTGTTCTATTCTATTCTGTTCTGTTCTGTTCTGTTCTGTTCTGTTCTGTTCTGTTCTGTTCTGTTCTGTCCTAAATCAGAATTAAATCTGGCCTTGACTGCCCATGAAAAAAGAGCTAGCAGAAATAAAGCATAGACACAGGGAAACTTAAGAAAACAAGAAATAATCCAGTAACTTAAAACAAATTTAGCCTCAAACCCATCAAAATAATAGCTTGAAAAAAGTACACTGATGTCTCTAAACAAGATAATAGACAAAGCCAACTCGAGATACATTTGTTTAACTATCTTAATGTTACCTAAGAGACTATCTTGCTAAATCACAAGCTGCAAGAAGAATAGAAAAAAAAAAAAAAATCCGACTCAAAGGCAAACCAAACCACCTAAACAACCAACAACACCAAACAACAAGAAAAAGTAAAAAGTAAAAAAAAACCCCAAAAACCCCAAACAACAAAACAGACAAGAAAGACATTTTTATAAATTATTATCATTATCATTATTATTATTATTGGGCTGAAATACAGAACTTACAGATAACAGGTAGAAAAGTAATGTTTTCCTAAATCATACCACTGGCAAATGTTCAGCCAGATTCCTCCATTTTGTTTAATCTCCCCATTGTATGAGGTGTGCTGTCTGAAAACAGTTTCTGTATGTAATGAGTGCATAATTTATTTTCTGTATCTATTATCTTTTTGCAAACTAGCAATACCCTACACATGCACAATCTTTATAGGTCAATGGTACTGGATTTAATCCATCTACATTGCAAAATGTATCTTACATATGGTGTTCTAATTTCCACTTGCTTTCTTTCCTGAGGCATACTCAGAAGCAGTACGGCACTGAATTGTTATCAAAATGAAGGTTTGGATAGCTTCCACATTCTTCATATTCTGCATTTCTTTAATATTTTTAGTATGAAAGAGACCAAATTGTATTACTGGATTTGCAGTTATTTTCTTTAAGTTTCCAGTGCTCACTTCAGTTAATATGCCTTGTTTAAGATTAGTGAATGGGACAATATGTCCAGTGAGAGATTTTGCATTACTTGAGTTGCATTTTAACTTTATTCCTGTTCATGCAAAAAACATGACTGCATAGGTTTTTCAGAAAACATAATTTGCAATTTCTCTTTTTTTCAAGTTTTTGGTGCCCACTTGGAAAGCAGGAATTGCCCATTCTTCCATATTGAAAGACAACTGCAGGAAACTTTTGAAAGGTAAGACATGAAAGGTGAAGTAAGAACTACTTCTGTAACCATTCCATTAGGCAAATGCTTAGCCAAATTCAGAAGACATAACCTGGTCACCTTAAGTACATACCCAGAATATGTATATATTACATTCTGAGCAGCTTGAACTTCAGCCTGACAAGCACATCTTGTTACTGCTCTGTGTTTTGAGTCATCTGATAATTTTTATACATTACTTTTGATTTTTTATGTACATGACTTTTGTGAATTCTGATTTTCTGAGGAAAATTAGAATAGCATCAAATGCTAGACTTATGTATCTGAGATTGCGATGTTACCTTTCACATTTCTGCTCTTTGGAATACTTTAATGTTCTCCATTCTGCTGTTATCCCTGGAAAATAGTGAATTATATATTCATGAGATTAGGCTATGTTAAGCATGCATGGTAGAGAAGAATAGAAACATTTTGTTAAATGTCAGAGCATACTCTCCATGTTCAATATGCAGGTTTTATTACAAAGGGAATCTATTCTTACCTGTCTCACCTGCAAGACATGCTTTTGAGTTGTGATCCTATTGTGACCTTCCTGCTCTGAAGTTGTAAGTGAACTGTGTTTGCACAGTCACACCAGATATGATGTCTTATAAAGTTTGTTTTAATAAATACTGAAAAAAATATCTCAGAAACAGGTATTTTATACTGGAAACAGTAAAGTGATCACACAAAAAGTGGCAAATCTTCAATATACTGTGAAATGTTTTTCTATTTTTACAAGATAACTGTACTTACATCTCCCCTTTTGATCCTCTTTTTGAGTGGGTTATTTGAGCAAAGGGAGCTGCTGCTTCTCACTGGTTAATAATTGTTTTCTCTCTTTTCAGACAGAGCAAAAGTGGACTGCCTTAAGTGCATAGATATGTTTTATTTACTGGTATAATGTGGAGGTGAGAGTGAGGTCACTAAAACATTCAGTGTAGGGAAGTTATAGAAGATAAAATTCCTCTTTTAAAAAAATGCATTCATTTACAAATTTTGAAAGTATACAGAACACCCATTTTTTAAATGGAGTTTCTCATATGTATGCTCACACATGCCTTATTTTAGATAGGTTATGATCTTATCTATGGTCTACAGGGTCAGGGTTAGTTAAGGAATGACTCACCACAACGTTTCTGCTACAGAAGAGTTTTAAGAACCGGTTAGGTAACCATTTGCCAGATTGTCATTTTGTCTGTGCATCAGTATTTCTTGTTTCAGCTACATCTCTGAGGAACCAAAAATTCTCCAGATTGGGAGATTATTTTGTTTGGGATCATTTTGTGGTTGTGCTTGCAAATAGCCCAGTTTAATAAGTTTTAGAAGTGGCTGATTTTCCATGTGGTGTTTTGACAGTTCCAGATTTCAGGCACTTGAAACAGGAACTTAGAATCATATTTTGATAACTTCTCCATCGGTCACAGCAAACTGTTTTGCATTCTTCAAAAGGAGACAAAAGAGAAGGGTCTCTGTAGGACACATTTCAGCACATTTCAGCATTGGCAAGGCTTCCATCTTTGCAACAAACCACCTTACTACAGTATTCATTGTATAAATATTAGGCTCTGGTAAACTGACAAACTAGCCTGTGATATCAAGTAGTTATGATACGAGTTTCAAACTGTCATAGAAATTGCACAGTGAAAACAGCAATATTTTTAACCTTCTCTCTCGTCTTTTTTTTACAGATAACAGTTCTGGATGACTCCTTAGCTCTAATAGCAAGGAAAATCTTGATGGACATCTCACTTTCCAGAGTTTCTTCATGTATATTTTGTTGAAAGAGACTGACATTTCAGTCTCCAGAGAGGTAAGAACAATCAAATACTTTTCTGGTGGCTTATAAGTCTATAAAGCATGAACAAAGAAAAGAAGAATGGGCCAACTACTTCTTACTGTCCCTTTAGTCTGCTGAAGTTTCTAGAGAAAGAAACTCCGTGTTTGCCAGTGAGTTGGAGACTGTGGCCCAAGGCAAATTACTGTCTCTATCTGATCATCACCATATCCCTGATTTAGACTTCAAATGCTGCATCATAAGGGTATGAATAGCACAATTTGCCTCAATGTATATCTATAAAGCTTTAACTGTGCATTTAAACTGCTAAATTATGAGCTACAGAACTTTAAGTAGTGTCATCTTAGCTCCCAATGCCAGCTTCTGTGAGATTGTAGGAGACAGTATGTTTTCCAAGCTATTAAGTTTATTTATAATTGGAAAACAAATTTGAATCATTTCCTCAATGTCATGATGTGCAATGTTTGATACTATAAATGGGCAATTATCATATGACATCCAATGAATTATAGATTTTAACTGGCAGAGAAATAGATTTCTAATTGGCTATTAGGTATTTCAACAAATAGCTACAAGGAAAGACAAATGCTTGCAGAAAAAAGTAAGTTTTATTCCTACAATATTTCATATTCAGGTAACATTTGAGCGCTAAGTAACTATGTAGACAGGAATTAGAAACAAATGTGTATTCTGATTAATTTTTTGTATTGGCTAAAATAAATCATCTTGCTAAAAAAAAAAAAAAGAAAAGTAAACTATGGTAATTTTTGAATGTGTTTAAAATCGTAGGAAAATAAATCAGCCCTGAGCCCTTTAATAATCCTATGTGCACAATCATAGTTCAGATCAACACATTTAACTTTTAAATACATCTTTTTTTTCCCTGGTGAGAAGCCCAGTGAAAGCAACAGTTGGGCACAAAGAGTGGATGCACAAGTGTGTGTGTAACAGAGGGAGAGACTTTAGGGCATTTTGTTCAAAAGTCAATTTTTTTTAACAAGATGAAAAGTTATATACTATTGCTATATATTTGTGTTATATATAACAATAGCTAAATGCTGTGAACCCCACTAAAAAAAATATAAAATAATTGCCTGTAGATTTCATTGAAAACTCATGCCACCTTCACTGACTCATTCAGAAAGCTCTGTAAAAGGATGCAATAAACTGACATGGCTAGACACGAAGGTGATAGATCCTCAGGTGTACTTAGGTATATGTGCAGTACCTTCTGTGAAGTTTTTCTTGACGGTGCAGTTGAGGAATCTGAACTTACGACATGAAATAGATCTATATTAGATGGAAGTCTCTCTGCTCATGTCCTGGCCAGTCCCTCTTCATGGGCTATTGCAGCACTCAGGGATCACCTATTGAATAGACAATATAGTGAAATACTAGGCAAAACACAAGACACTTAGCTACTGAGAAATTCGTATTGGGACTTACAGACCACTTCTTTAGATTGTATTTATTTATGAATGCCAATAATATATTGTCACATATAAAAGATATTTTTTGGGAAAAATATACTTAGCATTTATTGAAGCCCAATCAACTCTTCCAAGACACTAGGAAAGCTCACCTGGACATAAGATATTACTTCAGAGAATTTTCATGACATATCCAGAAATTCCTTGCAGACAGGGAAAGTGGTTGAAAGGACTGGAATAGATTATTTGAGTTACCAGAAGGAATCCACCTGCTATTGGTTACATAGACTCAGCTTGTTAAATCCCTGTTGGCTCCTTAACATGTGAAGTAACTACAACCAAAATGAAAAATAACTTTTTTATTATTATTATTATTCCTTAAAAAAATTTGTCAAGCTTTTCTTTTTCTTTGATCCCTTTTCAGTGAACAATTTATCCTTTTAGGACCAGATTATAATGGTCTCCATATGGGGTTGCAGCTTTAGGTAATTCGAGAGAGAGGCTAGCAGTATACAGACAATTGTTATTGGCAAGATTTCACAATAAAAGTGCATTGCATTCATGCTATGTAATCTACCTGCTTAATCTTTACATAGTTATTAGTTTAAATCTTTGCAGTTTCTGAAAGCCACTTATCTAAAAGCTAGCCTCTTTCCTTTGCGGCATCATTACAGTAACTATAAATGGAGGAGGATGAAGTGGAATTTCAAGCTGATTTAAATGCAAAAGATTAACAGAAAGCAGTTTCTATGTGGCAGCCTTCATCTACACTCTGGCTTGCTACAAGAAGGATCTATTGATCATTCAGACATTTATCTTGGTTGTTTCAGTAACCTTGGGTTGAAACAAAGTTTAATTTATATTTTTATAGAATTTTACCACAGTTCCTTCATTTAAAAAAATCATATTTATAATCTATGACCATGATCCTGTAAGAATTTTGTTCTGGCATAGTCTATTTATGTAAGTATTCTTAAGCACTTGATTGCAAATTTTTTTCAAGTGAAATGAGTCACACAGAAGTTGTGGTAAGAAATGAGGCTTTTGAATACACTAAAACATAGTTTGTAGAAATAACATGCCTACGTAACAAATCCCTAGGCAAGTTTTTAGCTGCCCTCCTGTTTACTTCAGTAGCAAGTGTATTCTTGTTTCAATAGAAAATAGTGATTTTTTCCAGGACGAAGACACTTTGAATGTTTACAAACACATACCAAACAACTACAACAACAAAAAAGTCTTGCCACCCCTGTGTAAGCTTGTAATACTGCAAAGCAAAAAACTTTCTTTCCACAATCACCTCCCCCATGTGGTGGGAAAGACCTATTCAGAGGTCAACAAATATCTTCATAATGAAACCAATGCCCTTTGTAATGGAAAGAAGAAGATTGATTCAAACACTGAAGTTCCTTAAGCTTGTTCATTGACTGAAGATTATATAGTATAGATTGAGTGTCTCACCTGACCTTAGTTAAGCAAGAGAGTACGGAGAGGGAGATGGTTTTCAGCACCAAGACTAGGCCAGAAAACCTAAAAGCAACTTTGCATTCTCAGTCTATGCATCAACTGAGTTACATGCTGGGGTGACACTTAAAGTGACCTCAGCTGCTCCTCCTCTTCTCCCTGCAACCTAATTTCCATGAAAAGAAATCAGGATGAATATTCCTAACAGAAGCCAGTGTATGCTTTAAAGCTACCTATTCTAGGCAGCCTGGGGATCCCAGTACACTATAGATAAACGTGTGAGTGTATTGCTGCGTGGAAGATAGTGTCTCTCCATATTTGGAAAGCGCCATTTTATATTCAGATATACCAGCTTAAAGTAATGAAGTCCCCTGTGGTAAATGTCAATCAATACCTATTCCAAGGTTAAAGTACAACCAGCAGGTCTGTGATAGGAATTCAAAGCACACAATCAATTCACTTCCATTTTGTTTAGTGATCTTTGATTATTTTTTTTTAGTGTCTTCTAAAGGGTGTTTATGAGTCACAATGAAACTTGGTGTGAATTTACTATATGTCATAAAACCCTATTCAGTAGTTCCCATGCATGCATTTGTGTACCAAGTGCCGGCATGTGGGTTAAATAAATTTGTAAGTTTTTATTTCATCACTGGCTGATCTATTGCAAATAATTGTTGAAATATTAGGACTAATTACAAAGCCTGCAGCACTTCGTACTTTATGCTTCATTTGCATTGTTTCTCATAATTTATCTGTAGTATAACTGCATGTGGAGGTGGGTGATGGGAAAATCAGATTAGGTCATTCAAGCCAGCTGTTACTTTAATGGACAAGCAGCAGAGGTCTGTCTCTAGCAACATTAATATCATATATGTATATGTATGTACAGGTATATATGTAGAAATTCAGCTTTGTCGCATTCATTGTACTATAAGACAGGTCCTTAAATGGATGTATATGTAACTAAAGAGAACTCGTATTGTTGCTGACATTTTGATTAATTTAATATTAATTACGGGAATTTCTTTCAGAACACTACTTTGAAATGAGTAAGTATCAAGACCTCAAATGAAACATGTTCATGTTCATGTCAGGTAACAGTTTGTCAAACCGCTGTACAAAGCATGAAGCAAATTTCAATTCTGATGACACAAAAATGAAGCTCTGCTTCAGTGGTGAGTGAACACATCTGTAACTGCCTTTGCTCAGCAGAATCCTACTCTTTCAGGGGGATAAGTGGGGTCTAATTCTAACCCAGTCTCACCAGTATAGTTTAATCAGCTCAGAATGTACTTAAAGTCAGTGCTAAGTAGGCAGTTTCCTTTAATGTTATGTGTTTATTGCAAGGGCAGGTATGCCATCAGAGTGCCCCAGGGCACTTTGTAGGGCAGAGGGTCCAGAGAGATGCTATTAGAATCACACTGGGATTGTGATAGCCAATCCTAAGAAACTGTCTCTCTGGCTAATAATCAATGGCAGAATTAAACTATCACGTTATACACACATATCTCCATTTATTTGCTTTGCAAAGAGAAGGCACAACTAAGGAATGTGTATTTTTTTTTCTTTTTAAATGTATTTTCAAGGTCACACCATGTATTTGTTTCTCTTGAAAGGGCTATAAATTTGCTGAATGCACCCATATGAAGTAACGGAAGATAACAAATGGACTCTCTGAGGTAGTCTAACGTTATGCACTCGGTTTCTACTTCTGTATCTTGCCTTTTAAAATTACTTTACTTTCTGTGGTGGTGATGAGATTATAAGAAAACATCCAGACAGGCCACAAATACCACATACACACAAATAATCTCTCTCTTCACTGTGTTCTGGGTGTGAGCATATACACATATATATAGAACCTACAATTAAAAATCAAATAAGAAGAATGTTTGCTTACTTGGTTCACAATTGGGCAAATTACTGCTCAGCAGTAACCTAACAAAGAAATTTAGGAAACAAAAGGAAATCCTTTGTGCCTGATGAAGTCATAAAGACCTTTAAAAAAACAAAACAAAACAAAACAAAAGGTCTTTAAAAAAACCCAAAACAAACAAAAAAACCCTCAAACACAATCATTTCATTTTCTTTCCTGGAAGCTGAAGGTGTTACATCACTGTGACACCAAGGTAAGGGAGAGTGGAGAATCACATTTTCATGTAAACACTACTTTTCATCTGAGATAGTCCAAGGTTTTCAGCCTCAGTTCTTGTATCCTGCTTTGAGGCCAACGGGTGTTACTCTTCCTCTTCTAAACAAGTGCAAATGGAGATATGGAAATTTTAACTGACTTAAGACTATGAATCCAGTTAGTGGCAGAACAGTTAAGAACCTCCAAGCGCTCTGGCTTGTGGTTAGCTGTTCTTTGGATCTCAAGCATGATATACCATAATGTGTATTTAGATGTCGATGTTTTTAAGGTTTTTGAGCATGGGTTATGGTTTGTTACTGTAGCTGGCTTCTAAGTTTGCAAACTTTTTCCTTTTTTAAGTGTCTTTTCATTTGAATAACAATATGCTATAATGATCCCTGCTATTTCAGTCTTCATTTCTGAAAAGATTAGCTCTGACACTAAATGATTATGTAAATGAATTAACAAATGCTTTTGAAATTTGGACTTCTTACACATGGAAAAGTTATTTATATAGCTACCTGTTTTCAGGATCAAAACCTTAAAGCTTAATATGAAAGGGAGCTTCTCTCAGAATTAATTTCATCTTGCAATGAATTGTCAGGTGTTTCAGTCCTTGGTCAGAGGGAGTCTCCAGGAGGGTGCAGGCCTATGTCATATCAGGAGGCATGTCCAAATGGCTGGATTTTTTTTTTTTTTTTTTTTTTTGGGGGTGTACCTAGAAGGCTGTAACAACTGCCACCGCTGGTGAACAAACACTACTGGAAAATTAATATTGTGCTGAATAATAGCCTTATTTTAATTTGTACATTGTTTGTTGGCAGCAATCTGTGACAATATTAACTTCTAACAACATTACTGGCTATCTCAAACTGACAATGACTGATACTTTGTAGCAGGCTGATAGACAGTTATTATACTATCCACACCAACAAGCTCTGTGCTCAGTAAAGCTAAGAATGGAAAGTTTCTGGAGCTTCTGGAGGTAAAGGGGATGTGTATATAAACCTGCTTTTTTTTTTTTTTTTTTTTCAATTAGATGTAGATTAGGAGCTACTTTTCATCTCATCTTTCATCCTCAAAATGTGGCAGACTGGCTGTAAACTTGTTAATATTTCTCTGTCATGCTCCTCAGACCATACATGTAGAGAGGAAGCCTACCTGAAAGCTCTGTCCAGACGGACGCAGCCCCCACTGTGTCTGTCCGGCTCTGACTGATAGACCCGCTCATGTCTGGAAAAAAAAAAGAAGTGATTGAGGAACTGTTGTGTGGCTGTGGCTGACTTCGCCTGTCGTGTAACACAAAAATATGTGGTAGAACAGAGGCCAATGTCCAGTGACAGACATTAATTGGCTTCAGATATGGTGAAACCCAAAGGGATTTTCCCGAGCTTCATGATTAACAGGGCCATTAGTGGTTTATGATGGCAATGTACACAGAAAATAATGCACAATTGGAATTATAGCCCCTCAGGGGTGGAGTGACATATCTGGAGATACCTGGTGGTGGGGAATACATGGCATCACTGAATGGTGGAGCAAGGCCACCACTGTCTTGAAGGGTAGGAGCAAGTGTCCCCTCCCCTGAGAGTGCCCTAGGTGCTGCTTGTCTGCAGGGGGCTTCCTTGGTGTGTTATGTGTGTTGCAGAATAAGAAACCTAGAATAGAAAGCGCTCTCCACCCACGATGTCTGTCCTGCTCATTAAGTTTCAAGCTGTGCATTACTGAGTTGTATGGCTTGGTCTGCCCGGACACATCAGCTAAATTCTCTTGTGACAACAAATCAAAGAGGAAAGGCTCACTTTAGAAAGTGCAAGAGTATGAAAGCAAAGCTAGAGCCCAAATGCTTTGAGAATTAAACTATGAGCAGCAAAAGAAGTAATAGTGTTATACCAGAAAATACTTTCCAGGATATCATGACATCCTCTGCTTTCCTGTGAGCAGGGTGTGAAATCTTTCCCTACAGCACATCTTCTCCTTGTTGAACTGTTATTCACAAAAATAGGATTAAGTATCAAATAAACAAAATACGATGACCAGTACTATCTATTAAATCTATAATTCTTAAGCAATTGCAGCATTTCAAACTAAATAATAAAATGAAATCAAATCACTTGTGACTTCCTACATTATGGATAATTGCCAAGCAGCTGAAAAGCACCTGTCAGTGTTGCATGCTTTTACTTTTAATGACTGGTAGCAAGTTGCCATGATTTAAAGTTCTTGGACTCAGCTTAAAATACATGTATTCTCAGTGACAGTTGCCTAGTTAAAATGTATAGTCAGACATGAATAGTGGGTAGATGTTTCAGGACTTTTAATGCTTCTCCTCTGTGGTACTGATTTTTTTGTAATTCTGTGTAATGTGTGTATCTATCACTGCAGACTTTCTGTGTAGTACCCAGTTCAGTTTCATCCTTCCAACCTGAGCTTGGTATACACAAAGCTGAGTAGTAAACATGTTGGAAAACATAATTTAACAATGTTTTATCAGATCTTAATTACTGCATTTAATTTTACTTATGTCTTCAAGATATTGCAGATAAAAACTGTTCTTTAAAAGCTTATCATTTTTGGTAAAAAAGAAAAGAGAAGACAAACAGGAAGTTATATCTAGTGACACTGAAGACAAATTGTATAATCAGAAATCCCTATGTGCCATTGCCATATTCATTTATCATTAGCAGACACATTTCAAAACAGAAAGGGGAGTAAACTCTTTCACTTCTTGTACAGAAAAAGGAGTTAAGATTACACACACAAAGAAAAATTTGTAATTTGTTAATTACAGATCTGTTGGTCCTTTGTTTGTTAATTTATCTATGAAATACAGTTGAAAATACATTTAATCTTACGTTGTACAGAGCTTGCACAGTTTATCCCATCAAATCTTGACCTCTTACAATATTCAAATATCAGAAATGTGTAGTCCTTTTACTTAATGTCTTGTTTAGAGGAAGTGGGGTTTTTTTCCCCCTAAAATAAACATTCTGCAGTGTGGGGAAATAACAGCCCTGGCAATAGAAAACTTCAAAAGACCTTTATAGCTGACTATATTTCTTCACAAATAAAGAGTTATGTTTACGCACGAGTGGCAAACATTGCTGAAAAACACCTAAGGGTCAGCACCAAGAGACAGCTCTTTAATTTTGTGTCCGTCACAGTATAAATGAGGTGCTTTGGGCAGTGATATGCTAATATGGAAAAATTTTTATTGGCTTATGCTATAGCATCTGATTCTCGGGCAGTATTCCAGTTCTCAGGGTGATTTCATGGAGGAGCAGTTCAGAAAGTACGTTGAAAATAGTCTATGTGGCAAATCATCTTAAACACTCTGCTGCAGCAGAGAAGAAATAGCAGTTCGGTGCAGTTAGTTTCACACAAAACAACATCTTGGCTATAGAATGAACTCTCTCAGTCTGGTAAAGTGAATTTATTACTGTTGCTTATTTGTTATTTATGGTGTGCTAAAGACATAGAAATCCCATTCAGGATCAGTCCCCAGTTAGGCATGGATTGTATAGACAGACAAGAATAAAACAATTCCTGCCTCTGTAAGCTTTACAAGTAATTACTTGCAAACTCCAATCCCATTGACAACATCAAGTCTCAATTTCTCAGGAAGCAGTATGAATGTAGAGGTTACCTTGCTGAAATCCTGAATATAAATTAATCAGTGTATCAGGTATGTTAATATTAGAGTATATTATAAGGGTTACAAACAGATGTACAGACAAAAACTTTTCTGGATCCATAATACTCAACCCTGTAACTAGGAAGGGAGAATAGAAATTTGCAGATCAATCTCAAAACTGAAAATGTTCTGGTGTGTCCAACCACAAGACAGCACTTAAACGACCACTTGCCCATGTGATGTTAAAATCTAAACTGGAGATTTTAATTCTGCCTGTGTGAATTTATAGAGAGCTCTTCTATTACTTTTAGTGAAGGCACAGTTTTAACTTTTTTAGATTTGATATAGAATCCAGTAAAATTATTGGAAAGAGTTCTAGTTACTGCAATGAGGTATGAATTATGCCCAACATGTTTATGCCCTAGCTCATGTGGCCTGTTCTGCTATTCAGTTCTGGAAGAATGTTGATTTCTACTTTTCTGATGAAGGCAGGATTAACTAATCAGTTATTGGGGGAAGGAATAGATTGTGGCTATGAAATAGAGAAAAAGCATTTAATCCTCTTTAATTGGTCCTTATTTGCATATGAGCACATGACTTTAAGGCAATTTTGGAAGTTCCTCTTGATGCTGTCCTTGAGATCTCATTTCCAGTGTTTGGACACTATCAAACAGCTCAGCCTAGAGGACCACCATTATCGCCCGCAAAACACACATTGTACCTTTACCCCCTCATTGATCTTTTTAGTTAGTATAAAGCAGCCCACATCTTATGAATAACTAAGCATATTTTTATCACTCATAAACATTTCCTTACCTGCACAATTTAACTGTAGTTTTCTAGCCAGCTTCTTAATTGCTTGCTTATCAAGAGAACAAAACAAAACCTCTGTTCTTTCTAAACACTAAACTTTCACTCAAATCTTCCAAATGCCTTTTTCCTTGTATATTCTGTCACTGAGCAAAAGTGATGTATTGGCATATTATCATAGTTCACACCACGCATGCTTGTAGAAATCTACCAACCCAAAAAATAATAATAAAAAAGCCATTTCCACTAAGTCAGCACAGAAACTCCAAATGCCATTCAAAAGGTCTATATTTACTGGTATATACACTTCTGTCCGAGGGGTTTTCATAGTAAAATGATGAATCTTCACACCTTTTGACACTTGTACACATGAACACTTTCACACATGAGATCATGCATTACAGAGTCAGTTGCCATATTCCTAAGTATTTATAAGATTCGGTTTTAGGAAAATGACAGCTTTATTTATTTCTTGTGGAAAGAAATATTTTCAGACCACTCTATACTTTCAACCTTTTCCTTACTCCTAGAGGCAGCTTGTTTAAAATATATCTGCAGCTAACAAAATTGTGTGGAATTATTACTGAGATCAAAAAAAGTTAGAACACTGCTTTCAGCACTGTAAACTCAGAAGCTTCAGGTTCAAGTTATTTCCTCTTTTTGGTTTGCTTATTTAGTTGGTGAGTTGTCTGGTGTTTGTTGTGGCTGGGTTTTGTTTTATTTTTAACTGAACGTGAACCCAATCAGTATTTTCAATTTTTCTGTTTTGAGCAGTCACATATTCTGAATAATAACATTGTCAAGAGTAGTTCTTTGCTTAATCTTCTGGTACTCATGTTCTCATCTAAGTATTGCTACTTTTTTTGTATATTCCTATTTTTTTAAGATGAATACTGGAATAGGATCATATATATTTTTTTATTGAGTGTTTGTTTGTTCGTTTTTTTAAGACCCTAATTTCTTAGAATTTATAAAGAAGAAAGTATGGCTAGGTTTTGGAAAACGTTACTCATAATACATTTTCCATTTAAAACTGTCTCCTAAGGGCAAAAGTCATTAGTACTAATCTTTTAATGAGAACAGACAGTCTCTTAATTGTGTATTTTCCTGAAGGATAGCTTGCACTTTGCCTTCAATACCTAGATGATTATGCTTTTATAATATTCACTGTACGTCAAATGTAAGAGTTGTGGTGGCATTTTTGGTCTTTTCTAATGTTTCTTCATGCAACTTTAGTGTTGTTTCTGTATGTTTTATACTTTCCATAGTGCTACCTTGCATAGAAATGATATGAGTGTGACTGGGAAAAGGATAATGAAGTCGTAATACCTGACAGAATGTGATTTGTGCTGTTGTAATTCATATTTTGTGTGTTTTTAATATGTTCACATGCCATCAGACTGCTAAGGCTGAATTACAGAAATGTAAATTTACATATTGTCAGGGTTAGAAGTGTCTTTGCAAAACAGTAGTCCAAATAAAAAAAGTGAAAGTGTTTCTAGAGAAATAATTATTCTAAGTTATTATCATGTCTATTTTATTTTTCCTCTCATTGAAAAAAAAAACCAAACAACAGGACCTGATGACAAACCACTGAAATCAATTAACAGTTTACCATCGTTATCAATGACATAAATTGAACATCATCACTGAGTTTTTCATTAAAAAGGACTATAGGATTTAGTCTCAATTCACTAAAAAATAATATGAAATTAGAATAAGTATATTTAAAACCCCATAAAAGTCTATTTCCTATATAAGCTACTTTAATGAGTTGTTCAAGACCTGCTGCAGGCTTTAGCAGAAATGTCAGCATTGAATTTGTTATGTCTCTCCCCTCCTTCCTGCCTAGCGGCAGAGTTCAACGGTACTTCAGAGGCAGCTTATCTTCTGAAGTTTTAATAGTTCTAATTTACTTTCTGAAGAGAAGGTACAACTTTAAAGTACACCAACTGCCTCTCATAAATTTGTTGCTGGTAGTGAGCTAAATGGGAGAGGAATCCACAACATTCACCTTTCACACCATTTGTGTACGAACTATGGGTGACCGTGGGTAGCTGTTTCAAAAGTGGACAGTCCTGTTTCTGCCTCATCTGGATGTTGCATATTGTAGCAGTTTAAAACCAGAAGGGATGCTTTTGAGTCAAGTTTCTTTATGCAAAAGGTAAATTTGGATAACAAACTTGACTTCTGATTTGACTTTTTAAGTACAAATCCTACCTGAAAGTAGACTTGTACTTTTTGCAGTAAAACACAAATGTATCTCGTATTTTTTGGGGGACCTTCCCCTTTTTTCCTTCAGCCATTAGTTTAGCATGAGAACCGTTCCTCATATCAGCATTTTCTGGTCACATATAAAATTCTGTAACCAAGGAAACTATCAAGCATGTTAGATAAGCTTTTCCTGAAGTTCAGAAATCAAAGCATTATTTAAAAATTTAAGAACAAGCAAAGAACTCAAGCAGTCATAAGAGTATGTTTTTTTAAAGCTTAGCCTCATCCAAAAGTTTTATGTATTTAACTATTTATTTGGCACATCCATCGCATAAGTAAAATTCAGCTTAGAATCTTACTCTTACACTGAGGGCTGCAGTTCTTTATGTTCCACTTGACACCTTTCCCTTTTCTTTCACTTGTTAGAAACAGAAGTTGTCCTCGAGATAGCCCTATGACAAAATAGACACAGAAATGCCATGGCTTAGAAAGCCTAGGAAGACATGCACAGATGTTTGTCTACATTTTATTAGTAGTTGTAAGGAGTTCTGTGCACACAAAACACAATACAAACAAATACATGCAATTGCAGGTACTATTTTTTATAACTGACAAGTGAAATGGAATTCTAAAACTTTCAAATCCATTTTAAACTGGAGTACATATTACTTAAAGAATGTTTTACCAGAAGACTGGTAAGTGACTATTTGAGTCTGCCCCATCTGGAGTCTTTCCTTTGATTGCACTGGGAGTTAAACTAAGCCCTTAATATACAACATTTGCTTTCATAGAAGAGCCTCTGCAATTGGGTCATTTAATCTATTCTCACACTAATTTAGGGTTATTTCCCTACAGTAAATGCATTGGTTAGTTTAAAATATTACAAAAACTTTCCACCTGTTCTGAAATTCTCCTTGGGACTGTTTGCAAGCTTAACACATTGTATCACATCAATTTTATTGAGTAATTTTGTAAAAAGAAAAGAAAAAACCACACCCCTAAGTTCCCTGAGGTTTGACTCTTACTCTTCATAAACCTATTCTGCTTGCAATCCTGCTATTCTCAGGATCATTATAATTTCTTTATATGTGTTCCATTACTTAATCAAACAAAAATTGGAT
The DNA here is from genome assembly GCF_015220075.1 of Falco rusticolus. Classification (NCBI taxonomy): domain Eukaryota; kingdom Metazoa; phylum Chordata; class Aves; order Falconiformes; family Falconidae; genus Falco; species Falco rusticolus. The sequence continues at coordinate 87,882,614 of NC_051192.1, read as the reverse complement.
TTAACGGATCCTAACTACCTCTTTCTTCTTTGCAAATTAATATGAGATTGGCTTCTCATAGGTGTTCCTTTCATAGTTTTCCAAACAGATCTACCACCACTGTTTACTTAGTCACTGCACTAAGATTTCTCAACTATATCTGCAAGCAAATTTGCTTGTCTCTTTCCTATTGTGAAAGAATGTGCTCCTAACTGACTGGTAGCATCATACATTTCTCCTAAGGAAACAGCAAAGGAAACAGCAGTCACAAAAAATAATAAGAAGGATTTATCATTAATGTAGTAAAATTCATTGTATATTTCTGATCATTTAAATCTCCATAAAAATTATAAATTAATTTTAAATCTAAGGCAAACATACCTAGTAAAACACTTAGATGAAAGTTTAGCTAAATGTAGATTGCAGCTTCTTGGTTTTAGTATCCTTTAGGAGTTCATATCCAAAAAATCTTCCAGAGTCATCAAATCATCTGTAACTATAGGCCATCAAACTTATCAAGCTGTTATCTTAAATATGTCAACTTCTTTTCTCACTGTTTTTTCTAATTTCCTAATAAAATCCACTGTTTAAAAGTTCTTCAGAATCTGTACCTTCAGGGTCTCTTTAGCAATTTTGTCCTTGAATAAAAGTATATACTCCACATTGCTTACTTTCCTGCTTCTCCTTCACAGTAGGTACCCTGCCAAGTTTTAAAACTGTATCCTTTGCAACTGAAAACAATTGGGGATTTTCAGCACTAGTTTTGAAGGTGTAGAATAATCACAGTAGCTTCAAACATACTTGATCCTCCATAGATACGACATCATTTTAAAATAGTAAAATCATGCTCAACTGTTCAAGACAATACACAAAGTAGAATGAAGCATGGTCATAACTCCTTGGGAAGAAAAGGAATCTGTGTAAAACAGGAACATGTATTAAAGGACCTTTCTATTATTTTTTGTTTGTTTGTTTGTTTGTTTTTGCTTTGAAGAAATACTTATTTTCCAAACTGATAAGTAATATAGTAGCATAAGCTATAGAATTACTTTCATTTAAAGTTGGAGGGGTAGTAATTTGTAATATTTCAGAGAACTTTTTAAAGCATGAGAATGTGGTGATTGATGCTTTGGATGCAGTCAGCCTAGCAGGAGAATCCAGCAGGGTGCATATTCAGATTTCATGATATTTTATGCATGTAGGTAAAGGGAAAATACATCTCAAAAAACTTCGGTTGTTTAAAAACTAGACATAAAATTAAATTTGTTTATCTAGGTTTTTTCCACACTAAAAAGTTATACATCTCTAGAATGTGATCCATCCCAGCTCAGACTAATTGCGTATGTCTACATTCATCTATTGAGAATAGATGGTGTCTTGATGACAAAGCCAAATGATTATTTTTCAGATGGATAATATTAGATTAAGTGAATCCTACCTCAAGGTTAACACTCCCTAGACAGCTTGATCAACCTTCAGTCCTACAGATGAAAACAGTAGACAAATTGCATGTGTATGAGGAGAAGGCCTGTATCTGGTGTCCCAGTCCTGCATCTGGAAAGTGCTAAGGGGACTTCATGGCCCAAAGGTTGGTTCCAATGTCTCAGAGTTTTAGAATATTCAGTTTAAATGAAAATTTCAAAGTAACATTCTAAAATCCAGCCTTGGTGCAGACTTGGCTTGAACACTGCGTGCCGTCCTGGGCCCCACAATTTGCGAAGCTGTGAAGGTCCTTGAATGCATCCAGAGGAGGGCAACACAGCTGGCGCAAGGGCTGGAAGGAACGTCCTACAGGGAGCGGCTAAGGACTGTGGGCTTGTCTAGCTTGGGGAAAGGGAGGCGGAGGGGCGACCCCATTGCTCTCTACAGCTGCCTGAGGAGGGGAAGCGGAGAGGGAGGTGCTGAGCTCTTCTCGCTGGTGTCCAGCGATAGGGCACATGAGAATGGTGCAAAGCTGCACCAGGGGAGGTTTAGACTGGACATAAGGAAGCATTTATTTACTAAGAGGGTGGTCAGACACTGGAACAGGCTTCCTAGAAGGGTGGTTGATGCCCCAAGCCTGTCAGTGTTTAAGAGGCATTTGGACAAATACCTTAAAAATGTGCTTTAACCTTTGGTCAGCCCTGAACTGGTCAGACAGTTGGACTAAGGATCATGGCAGATCCAACCAAAGTAGTCTATTTTGTTCTATTCTATTCTATTCTATTCTATTCTATTCTATTCTATTCTATTCTATTCTATTCTATTCTATTCTATTCTATTCTATTCTATTCTATTCGATTCTATTAGATTCTATTCGATTCTATTCTATTCCATTCTATTCCATTCTATTCCATTCTATTCCATTCCATTCCATTCCATTCTATTCCATTCCATTCCATTCCATTCCATTCTATTCCATTCCATTCCATTCCATTCCATTCCATTCCATTCCATACCATTCCATTCCATACCATTCCATTCCATTCCATTCCATTCCATTCCATTCCATTCTATTCTATTCTATTCTATTCTATTCTGTTCTGTTCTATTCTATTCTATTCTATTCTGTTCTGTTCTATTCTATTCTATTCTGTTCTATTCTGTTCTATTCTATTCTATTCTGTTCTATTCTGTTCTATTCTATTCTATTCTATTCTAAACTTCTAGAGAGCTGGGACTGATCTGGTATTTGCAGAGCACGTAATTGCTAGTGACACATGGATCAGCTCAGGAGGGAACTATTGGGTCTGAACTCCAGCAAGAGATGAGGACCTCATTACGCTGTCTGGTGGTGTTCCATGTTCAATGCCAAAGAGAGACAGAATTTTCACAGGTATCTGAGAAATTTATGTAAGAGAGGATTTTAAGTTTAATAATAGTATACAGCAAAATTATTCAGACTAGAAATAAAGTAGGAAATAATGAGATCAGTGGAATAACAAAATAAATGTGTGTTCAGCAGGCCTCTTAATAATAAGCAACTTGAGCAAATGTATACAGAATTTAGCCACACCAAACTCAGCGCACAATCTCGTAGTTTGAAATACTATACCTGAAGAGTTTAAATTTGGACTGTATATGATCAATGACCCAGACAAGATATTAAAAATAGTTGTAAAACAGTAAGAAAAGCATAATCATGATCATAATGGGAGATTTCAGTTGTTCACACATAGACCGGGTGAACGTTGTGCTATAAAACATTATGTTTTTTAGAACTCGAATTTTTTTTGAGCAATCTGCCTTTAAGAAATCACAGAAATTAACTCTTCTATTAATTTATTCTTGAGATGCACAATACCTGATCCAAGAATCATCCTAACAGCAACCTTGGTGATTTCCTACCTTAGGGAAGTAAAAAAATAAAAGTTCCTAATTCAACAAAATAATTTTTTATTTTTGTTAAGTACCATAGAATTTAGAAAAATAGGTAAAAGATTACCTGAAATGCAGTTAGAAGAATAAAATTATTTCAGGATGCATAAAGAATGTCTAAAAAAAAGTTTATTAAGGCTTTAGGGTATAAAAAAAAAAAAAAAAAAAAGTGAAGGGACTCAGATGCTATTATCTACTATTATCTACTGAGTATGGCTAACAAGAAGAGTAAAGAAAGTGGTAACTGGTAGAAAAGCTTTCTTCCTAATGTGGAAGTTTTCTCCAACTGAGTAAAACAGAAAAGAGCATTAACTTTTAATAGCTAAATGTAGAATCAGAGTAACCTAAGCCAAGAAAAGATTCTAATGTACAACAGATACAAAACATTGTTATAAAATGCTTTCTAAGTGCCCTGAAGTCAGGCGACTGTCAGAGATGGTGGAGCCCAAAACTGTGAAGATGTGAAAGGAGTATGCAATATTAAAGCTGCAACAGGCATTATTAGTGGGGAGACTCTGAAGAACTCTTTCTAACTGAACTGAAATTAATGAAAATGAACAAGATCAATTTGCCAGGAACAGACAGTATTCACCCAAGAGTTCTAAAGGAATTTGTTAAATTTCCAGTTTCAGTTTATAACCTAGCCTTCAAAACAGCTGGAGGAATGGAAGGTGAAGAAGCTATATTAAATTCAAATAGGATATTCTGTATAGAATACATCAGTAGAAATCATATTAAAATACGGAATTAGAAGACACAGGCATAAGCAAGAAATATAGAAGAAGAGATATATCTTTCAGAAGGAAATAATACATCATCAATTTTGTTAATATTATTTAAGATATTCAGAGATGACACTAAGAAGTTTGTTTTGAGTGATGTGTGGTTAGAGTTCAAAAAAAGGTAGTAGCTGCAAACAATTCTTAAAGAAACTATGGTGGGATAGAAGAGAAAATCTAGGTAGTCTTTTTAGTAACTGTTAAAATCTAAGAAAAAATAAATAAGAATAATTTCCATTTTTCACAGTAGAAGTGGGATACCAGTGGGATCCCAAAACCATGTTATGCTCTTCAGTATATTTTCAAGCAGTCCAGTAAAGATAATGGGTACTGAGGCCACAGAAGTTTTTGATTAGGCAGTTATAAAATGATTTTCAATAGAATAAGATAAATGTACCTAGAATGAACAATTGAAAGACCTTATGAGACTAAGGATGGAATTAATCTAATCTAACTTTAGCTGTCTAGAAGTTTGATATCTAGACTAAACTTGGCATTTAAGATTCCAGTATAGTGTGTAGAAAGAGATAAGTACTTTAGGAAGATGGTTCATCCATTTCATCTTACAGAAAGATGAATCACTTTCTTTACTGTTTATTGGGAAATCTTAGATAATGATCTTTGGCCTGATACTTTATTTTTTCAAAGCTGTGAGGGGAAAACCATACAAGTAATGCAGGTAATGAAATGTCAGATAAAACTCAATGCAAATAAAAGCCAAGTAATGCACATGAGCATTAAATAACTACATATGTAGCTATGAGTGTATGTAGATATACTAAATTTTGCATACTAATTTATTCAGAAAACAGGATTTAAATTCATACAATGTGCATGGGTGGTTCTTTAAAATTGGTAGTTAAGTGACCAAGAGAAGTAAAAAATACAATGAAAAGTAGTTTTCTGAAAAGAAATATGTATTAAACGCTAGGAAAATATCACAGCACCATGTAAATCAAAATCTTATTTATATCTAGCACATAAAATACTTTAGCTTAGTGAAAAAAAAATAAAAAAAGAAAAAAAAAAAAAAGAAAAGCAAAAAGAGCAAGAAAGAATGGTTCAGATCCTCAGACATATAAACAGATGGACAACTGCCACCTTAATGGAGTTGCAATGTCTGAAGAGCCAGCTCTGGGTGTTTTCACAGCCCCCTGTAAATTTACTATTTGCTAGTCTGACAGCTCTTACACATGTATAATTCCATTTTAAATACATTTTTTAGTGACAGCATGAAGTCACATAGCTGTGGACATTGTTTCTGCATGGCACACTGAGCACATTTTTTGTGACCTGAAATTCAAGGATATCTTACTGGGCACTGTGTTTTGCTACTATTACTAGGCACACACCGCTTCACTGGCTGGCTGGCTGGCAAGAGAAATGACCTCATTAGTCTTCATTTCTATCAGGATTATCTTGGCAAAATAGAACTACTAGACTTCTGGACTTCTGTCACTAATATTTTTGTTTTACTCTGGGTTTTTAATCTGCATTCCTTATCCATTTTGGTGAGCCTTGAGACCAATTATTAAGTCTGAATTTTTCACTTTAAAGGTTATTCACCTACTTACAAAAGTACCCATTCCTCCAAAATGAAAAATTATATTAAATAATTAATGGTATATACTTTTAATTAAATATATTATCCAATGTTTTTTTCATGGTTTTTTTCTCCCTTTGAGTATTTTGAATCAAAGTGAATGCTGTATGGGAAGCATACTGAAATGAATCCCTAAGTCTTCTAGTAGACATAACAGAATTGTTGGAGAAGTTTTGATGAAAAATTCTTAGTAGAAAGCAAGTGAAGTGAAGAATTTCTCTTAATGAAGAAGAACTTTAAAAGTTGGCTACAGATGAAGAGTCTACCTCAGTAGTTTGTCTTCAAAGCACAGGTGCTCTGCTTCTACACTAATATTTTTTTCTCATTGTAGTTACACATCATCTTGCACGGTATCTTTGGTGTGGTTAAAGAGTGTAGATATGGTATATTCCTCAAAAGAAATGTTATTCCTCAAAAGAAATGTTGCTGCTAAGTGACAGTAGGAATTATTGGTTAGCCATTGCAAAACCTTTTGATTACAGAAGTATATGTGTTGGATGGTATTTCTAGAATTAATCCCTCAAGGGAATTGATTGAAAGTGTCAATTGAGGTATGACAGATAGCTTGTAAAAACATTAGCAGTGTTTCATGTTCTACCATTATACATTATGTTCAAACTAAAACTCTACATAGATATTGCATGACACTCCAGATATTATTTAAAGGTGGCTCCCAAAGTGTTAGAGATGAAATAATGTTTCATCCAGGCAGTTACATATGCTTTGAGATTTTTCATATGATTGAGATGAAAAAGGATAGAAAAGGTGATGAAAACAAGGTTGGAAACTAAATAAATTTCCTCACATTAATTTGTCAGCCATTGCATAATTAGTTTCTGTGGCCCAAAAGCAAGCTTTTTATCCCCTACTTGTATGCAAAAAGTATAAAGATGGTATTGAGGTTCTAGGAAGAAGACAGCATCTATGTTGTATATTCTAGAAGCTTAAAAGAAAAAAAAAAAATCCTAAGCACAAACTATTCTAAAAAACACACCTTTGGAAGTCTCATAAGAAAGAAGTCTGGTATAATTTTTTTGTATCCATATGGTGTCAGAATAGTAGAAAGATCTATAAATGTCAAAAAATAGTAAAAGTAATTATTAATATAAGTCCATAGCCTACACCTTTGAATACTTTTCCTTTGGAAATCTTTGGCATAAACCAAACTTACGGTTGCAACACTGCCAGAAATATGTTGAAAGCAGCGTTCAGTTTTATGTCACACATTTGTGACAGAAATACCAAGCTAAAGCAAAAGAACCATACTAAAGGTAGAAGCAAAAAAAAAAAAAAAAAAAGCTGAAAGTAAGGCACACTGTATTTATGGAATGGAATTCAAAATACTGGCTAATTCCCATATGTCATGGTTTAACTCCGGCCAGCAACTAAGTACCACACAGCTGCTTGCTCACTATCCCCTCACTCAGAGGGATGGGAGGGAGAATCAGGAAAAAAGCAAAACTTGAGAGCTGAAAGAAGAACAAATCAATAATTTAAATAAAATAAAATAAAATAAAATAATAATAACAACAATTGTAATAAAAAGGAGGAGTGGAATTGAATAAAATCCAAAGGGAAGAGGAAAAAAACCCAGAGAAGTGATGCACAATACAGCTGCTCACCCTCTGCTGACTGATGCCCAACCAGTCCCCAGGTAGTGATCAGCAGCCCTGGACTACTCCGTCTGCTTTATACACTGAGTGTGAGGTCATATGGTATGGAACATCACGGGTCAGCTGTGCTGGCTGTGTTCCTTCCCAATTGCTTGTGCCACTCCAGCCCTTTCACTGGCAGGGCCAAAGCAACTGGAAACTTCTTGACTTGATATAAACATCACCCAGCAACAGCTAAAACCATCAGCGTGCTGTCAGAATTGTTCTCACACCAAATCCAAATGCAGCACTGCACCAGGTACTAAGAAGAAAGTTAGCTCTATCCCAGCTGAAACCAAGACACCATACTAATCAGTTTACTTCTCATGCAACACCAAGACAAAATATATCCCATATAGTCCATATGTTCCTATTCACACATGACTTAATTTTCATTGAACTATGTTATTAGCTCAGACAGCCTCTTTCCAGCTTGTGTCTACGTGTTCATCAACTTTGTCATCTCCATCACCATCCACCAACCACTCTTCTGCCACGCAGAGACTGTGCTGAGAGGCTTCAGACTGACATTGAAAGGGATAAATAACAGATAGAAGTTGCAGCTCTTATGGTACTTTATTTCTTCCTGGTGGGGAAATGACCATTACCGTGCTGCTTACCAGACTGAGCGAGCAAGAGAGAAAAGAAGCAAGGTAGCTTTGCATTCCTTTGATCTGTTCTGAAAGGTGACAAAACCTCGTAAGTGTTTTAGTAATACATTTCACCATTCATTTATCTTTCTATTTTGAGTTCTTGAAAACTTTGGATCCATTTGAAATGAAACCAAGTACAGATATTGAAATTAGATGCAAGCTTATCCTGAAGTAGGCTGTCAAAAGCTCGGTGGTATTCTCACTTCCTAACCTTGATTCTCCAGTTTCAGCACACAACAGAATGAAAACACATTTCTATTTTGTCATTTGCAATCCTAATAGCTCTTCCATAAAGAGGGAAGGAAGGAAGGAAGGAAGGAAGGAAGGAAGGGAGGGAGGGAGGGAGGGAAGAATACACAGCTCCTTGCTTTATTCCAGATCTCATTTAAATCAACAGATTTATTTATACAGTAAGACTCAAATACATTCAGTATCATTTTAGCTACTCAAATGAAGTAGTCTAGAATTCAGGAAAACTGAATTGATGAATTCAGGCTGTTCATGCCTCAGATGATTACAGAGGGAACGTAAGCCAAGTAGGATCTTAATTATACCTAAAATTATGTTTCTTTGCATAGTGGACTACTGGTTTTAACACTAATGACTGGATTTCTGAATTCTTTGTGTTCTGGGCTGTTTAACATCCAGGAATTTGGGCTGGTGGGGACAAGCATGAGTCTGGCATGTCCTGGAAGTCTTAGAAGCAGTGCATTCACAAGGTAGAAGTGTTTCACACTCATATTTAAAGCATATGAAAGTCACTGTGCACATGTAGATCAGCTTCACCATTCAAGTATAATAGCTTTATCAAATTTTAGACAGAATTCTAGGCATCCTGGTCTTCTTGTGTATATGAAAAAGAGATGCTCTGCACATTTGAAGAGATGGAATGAGTATCAGTCCAACCTGCTACTCAGAAAAGCATATCTGACCTACAAAAAAAAAAAAAAATATGGTTCATGCATTATAGGATCAGAAGGGACAATTAAAATAATTCAGTCAAACTGGGTAGATATTTGGATAGAATTTGGCTGAACTAATTAATACTAAAATTGTTCTTTTCACTTGAAAAAATATCAAACCAAAACAACTTTGATTTAAGAATTTTTAGCCATGTAGAATCCAGCAAAATTAATTCATAAACTATTCCAATTGTTAGTAAGTCTTGGTATATTTTTAATATCGATTTTATTCAGATTCGGTTCCAGTTACAGTCTTGTTTACTAAACTGAAGAGCTCAGTTTTATCAAATTTCTGTTTCCCCATGGCTTTTCAATATCTTCTTTCAGTCTTGAATCTCAGAATGGACACAATATTCATGTAATGATTCCCTCACTGTGAAAACCAGGATAATATAAACTCTTTATTCTTACATAGTCTACTTTGTCTACCCTAAGGGTGTCTATCTAAAGGTAACATTAGCTTTTTAGTCACAATGAGGCACTGAGGTCATTTCCAACTGATTATCCCCCATGGCTAAATTATATTATATGAAATCATACAATTTTATATTAAATGACATTACAAAGCTGGAATCTGACCCATTCTGAGTAAGGGTAGCAGAATTTTACCTCCAAATAAAATTTTAAAAATCAAACAAATCAACTTCATATATTGTCCCACAGAGTGAAATCTGACATCTTAAGGTCAGTCTCTGGCAATCAGAACACGAGGATACAGAGGCAATTTAGTATTTGTGTTTTCATTACGCTTAGAGAACACATTTCTTTTTACAGCCAGATAAAGCCTTATAAATCCTAGACACTGTGTTTTAGCTGAAAAATCAAAGTCCTTAAGGAACTGTTGACAAGAAACAAAACCAACGAAACCAAATGAATGAAGCTAAAAAGATTAAAATAATTTGTTTATGAATAATAAGGCAGAACAGCTCCAAATAGTGGGAAATGCAATTCTCTTTCATGTAAAAGGGCACAGCATTATCCGAGAGTATAATATTTACAACAGCTGGGTCAAATGGCCCACAAACAATTCTGTCCTCACCTCTTCTGTTTCAGTTCCATTTCCACCTCTAGTTGAGCAAGGATCACAAAGAACTGTTGTATGCCAAATCTAAGGGGGAAAATAAACAAATGGACCTGGCACAAAAATTTAAGTGTGTGAAATGAAAGAGAACTGTAGTTTGTATGCATTGTATTTTTCTTCTGCCTTTTATATAGCTGTTATTTTATACCATAAATCTGGGAAATGCCTTAAGTAAGTAAAATAGCAGTCAAGAAGATACTTTTTTTCTGATATCTAAAGCACTTGTAAGCAGACTTTTGTATCATGTCTGTTGTTACTCCAAAGTATAAAAATATGGTAATACGTATCTTCAGAAATCCTCCATCCCCAAAGATATTTAATAAGACCAAAAATGTTATTAAGTACCTGCATGCTGAAAACCATTTATAATTTTATGGAAATACTGAATTATGCAACACATTCATTCTTGACTACCATCTCTGTCGCCTCATATGTTATCTAGCTCTTTTAGCATAAATACTTCTACAGAGTTCTCCTGTTAAATGTTTCAAGCTTTCAAATTCCCAGATTTTTTTAAAATAATGACAAATTATAACGAGTACTCAACAGATATAAATAAAAACCATTGTAGAAGTCTGCCTTATTAACTCACGGACTTTCATATATTTATCTCTTGTATCAATACTTACTTAAAAAAATTAGGGGAGGCTTGAATACTCTTCACACAATTTTTGCCTGACTGGTTTGAGCCCAGTTTTAGAGCAGAAGAAAATGTCTACACTTGCCTAAAATCAAATATTTCAGCTACATGGTTTTAAGAAGATTAACCCGTTGACCCAGAATAGCAGAATGAGTACTGTTACATAAATTTCCTTCTTTTCAAGTGGTTGTTATACCAAAACATATTTTCTTTTTTCTATCTGCTTAGCTTTCCTTTCTTTCACACTCCTTAGTTTCTTTCTAATTACATATATAGGAATTCCACCAGGGCCCTAAGCATGGTACTGTAGGGTTCCTAGATTGTATGTATTGGGAGCTAAAATTATGTGGAAGACATAAATCCTCTATACTGTGGATGCATTTACCCATAATGCTCTTGAGCCATAACGTCTACTGTTTAACTGAAATTGCTGGCCATAGGCCTTCTTCATCATCTCTGTTCACAGCACAAAATCTGTTTACTTTGCTCTGTGTAAAGGAATAGGTGAATTTCACCCTATTGCAGTATCTATTCAATTGGCATTTGATGCAACACTAGAGTAATTGTGCGTGCAAGAATACAAAAAGAAGTACAATTCAATGACCATTATCATTGGAGTAATAGTCTTCAATTCCCATAAAATTTGATCTAATATATAACAGACCATTATAATAATGATTTTTATACTAACTTGGCTCAAATCACAAAGCTAAGTTTTTGCATAATGTTTTCAGTCTTGGATTGCTATAGTATACTCAATTATTTTGCCAGAGGCATTTACACGTTCAAAAATATTATTGTGCTCTTACCTTCCTTGTTGTTCAGCCATTTGTGACAAAAATACTGACAAATCAGGTCTGCTTAGAAGCCAGCTCCATTGGACTATTACCCTAAAACAGGAGGGAAAAAAAATTGACAACTCTGACTCTGGAGTGTGCTGATATTTAGGACACATCATTATATTTGAAGCAGGTAACTGTATTTTATATTCACGGCTTAATTCTGTTCTCACATATGAGAGTGCAGATGTCAAGAAAAAGCAAACAGAAACTATGACTGGTTTTATTGTTGCTGATACTCTTTTGCAATATTGTCATACTATGTGAGGACCTGTCAACCTCCGGCCTCTTCTAACAAGAGTCCCTCTTGAAGGATTCTGGAGGATGGTGGGTTTTTTATGACAAGCCCCATGGGAGATACACTCACCGTGGGACTGAAACAGAAGGAAGGGTGAATTGTATGCCGGTTGTGGCTGGTGATGTCAATGGCTGCAAAAGCTCACCTGTATTACATGAACACAAACTAAGCATATATAGGTCCATTTCTTAGTGCTGTGTACCAAGACTTAGTGTATACTCGTTGGCTTTATTCTCTCTCCCAGGTGAGTACATGCTATGCAGACATAGCATTCTTTAGTTGTTGGTAAGATTTCTGTGTAAATATGCAAAGCTTAAAGTGTTGTGCCTGATCCCTATTTTATACACCAGGATAGCAGGGAAGGTTACCTTTGGGCTTCCTACTTTTGTATGAGGAAATTTTTCAGATGTCATATGAACTCACATTATGTCCATTTCAATCAGTTTGAACACAACTCAGATATTCTTACTTTAACAGCACTTTATCCTTCCTTAAAAGACTTGTAATTTCACAAAATTTTAGAACAGTTCTTCAGCATTTGTTTAAAATAGATTTTGAATTATTTGATTTCTTAAAATGGCTTCTTAAATGCTGCTCTCATTTTAGATTTTCTCAGAACTGGTGAGAACAGGGCACTCAGGATTTTGTAAGATCCATGAAGAAATGCATATGTTGCAGTGTTAAGTCCTACATTGTCCAATATACATCTGCTTGGGCTCTCATGTTATTAAAATTGGAGTCTAGGTTCCCCACAACACACATGAGAATATTCAAACTCTTCAGAAATGGACAGCAAGAGCCATGGAACTTTCAGATCCTGCCATGGTTTTCTTCCCCTACCCCACCCACTCCATAAGCAGAATAATATGTAAATGGGTAGAACTGAAACATACTTTTGGATACTTGTATTAAGCTTTAAAATGTCATAACAAAGAGCTCTGCTTACATCCACTGTTTGGCAGTACTGATGCCTTTGACTGACGCTGATCTAAGATTGAGAAGAGAGCTGCTAATGAAGAGAGGGAAGTGATATTCACTGACCTCGGTGAATATCGGAGTTCAGCTGTTTACTTACAGAGTTGAAAAATGTATAATGGATTGAAGGTGCTCCTAGAAATTTAGGAATAACTGTGGGGTGGTATCTGGTGGTATCTGCCTGTTCTGGTCTAGTAATAAGTTAATATCTTGGAATTAAGGAAAAAGGAAAAACTTTGACAGGTAGATATGCACCATTTCGTCTTTTATCTGGCACTTATGATGAAAAACATTTAAATCCTATTAAATCCACAGTTTCTATGAGACAGCCAATCATGCAGCATGCAAAAGCAATTGGCAGGTTATTTATGCAGGGTTTGAGTATTTGAATCACATATTCTGATGTTAGGTTTAAACTACTTTCTATTTAGGTAATTACGTTGGCAACTGATGGGTTTAGAAAAAAATAATGAAGAAAATATCATAGAAACGTTTCCTAGAGAAACAAATAATTTAAAGATACATAATTTTTATTGTATATAAAGTGTACTATTTGAGATAAATGTATCCTAAACTTTTCCTCTGTTGATATGATTAACAGAAAATAATAACAGAAGCTTTATTCACATAGAAATGGAACAAGAGAAAAGATCCAATAAAGGTGTGGGCGACATGGAGATTTTTTTCGTCCTCACAGTTAGATGTGCACAGGGCAATTGTATCATGTTCCCTTTATGAAATAATACTTGAGTTATATAGCTGCCTGTCTTCTGAAATATGTGCAACAAACAGTACCAAAATGGCCATGACCTCATTCCAGTGAGGTGAGGAAATATCATTTCTATTTTATGGCTAGAAAAGCTGAGACAAGTGTAGCTGGAATATGTTTTGCCCAAGGTTATGGCAGAAATGTATGTGAAAGGTAGATATGGAAACTGGATCTCTTTATTCATAGACCCGTTTATTATCCAGAAATCTCACTTTACTGTTTTTTTGTGGTATTCTGGTAATCTGCTATTGACAAATATACAAAGTACTATTATCTGAACAAAGAAATTACACATATGTGTTTGCTGTATAGGGGGTTATTTTCTTCTGGTCTTGGAAATGTCACCTAAAATTGTGCCCTTAGTTGTCCTGTTAGCTTTTTGAATAGTTCCCAAGTATTTTTGGTGACTCACTCAAAATCAACATTATTTTCACATAAAGGGGTCTTTTTGACTGTATCACCAAGAAGTACTAAGGGAAAATATGTCTACAATATGGCTTTGCACATCTACATCCAAAAGTTTCAGTAGTGTTTTTGGGTTTTTTTTAACACTGTGAAATAGGGCTTTATTATTTCTCTGGTCTGAAACCTAATTACATTGACACAGACAGTGAATGTTTTATGAGACCATTTCCTTGCCCACAGAAAACTGTGTGAGGTGAAAATCAAGTACAGTGTTAATTATGGCCCTAAGTTATAGATGAAGCACTGCAGTTAGCACAGGTTCTTTCTGCTCAAATGTTCCAGATTCTGAAGCCTTACCGACAGTCTGGATATTAGTTATTCTATTTGTGCATTCAGAACCATCTTTGGGTTTTTATGTCTAGCCTGCATTTTTCCAAGGAGAAAATTTAAAGTCAATTACATTAACTTTATAGGTTGCATGATGGACTAGTATAAATACACGTATGAATTTGTGTACTACACTTACACCATTTCATAGAGCAGAGGGCAATAAAAACAATAAAGAATTAGAGAATTTGTGAGTTAGAGACATTGACATTTGTTATGAACTGTCCTTCATATGTGCATTGCTTTCAAAAAAATGACTTAGTTACAACTTTGTTATATGATATTTAGGCAACTTCTTTCACAGGTTCTTAGGCATAGCATAAAAACTGGGCTGTGGGGATATATGTTTTGTAATTGGCTTTAATGATTTCAAGCTTGGATGTATTTAATACATGGTATGTATACACCACAGGTTTTTCTCAGGTTGGCTTATTTCCACAATAAGGACCTTCCACATGCCAGCAAATAACTCACATTCTCTGCATTCATTTCTACACCTTCACAGCCATTCTACCTTTCTAAACATTTCATGAATTTCCTTATTTTTCCTGAGTGAGCAAACACTTTGCAGACGCTACATGCCATTCATTACCTACTAAACTGTGGCAGAATGGTAACAACAGCTGTAACTGAGATGGAAAAATAGTTTCCATTAAAAGTCTGCATATTCAAATGACCATTTCCTAACAAAATACCCTCTTCTTAAACTGACTTTGCCATTTCAGGCACTTACTGGCAGATTTTATTTTGCGTGAAGATATGAAAGAGAAAAAGAACTCTAAAAATCTATTCAGATGTTTTTTGACATAGTTAAAGCTGCCAATCAGTTAGGTCATTTTTCTCAGATGTACTATGAAAGTTTTATTGCTGATGCCTACCATAGTAAATAAGGACATACCATAGGAGCATAAGTATTAAGTGCTGTCCTCATCAGACACATTTCAGAAGGATTTATTTTGGACTAGCAATAGTCAGGTCCTTCAAATTGAATATTCATTAATGTTAGATGCATTGCATAAGCTTCTTGATTGCATCTTCTGGTTCAGTTTTATTGAAATGAAATTCAGTTCTTGTACCATAAGGCTGCACTGTGATAGCAACTAAACCATGGCAAGTGGTGACAATCAGGAAGTTTCTTTCAATGATGCGTCTCTCACCCAAAGTGAAATGCAAATGTAGGTACACCATTCCCTTCCCCATGCTAACTAACAGCACTTTACATCTGGTATATTTGAAAAATCGATACAACTTTGTAAAAGAAGCACTATAGTATCATGAGTTAATTTGAAGATTAGGTGGCTAAAATAATCGGTTTTGGGAAAGGAAAAGCAAGAGACAGTTGTAGTTCAACCTGTCAGTTCTGTTTTGTGTAATGCTTTCTGTATGGCAGTGATGTGATGGGTGGTAATAAGTTGGATTTTTGCCTTCATTGTCTTCCATTTTATTTTGATTTCCTATATTGGATTTTGATCATGTTACCAGCCCTGTTATCACCATCCTACCATGTCTTTTCTCCACTTCTGCAAGGAAGTGTTGGTGAGGTGCTGGGAATATTAACAGGGCTGCTGTAATAGACCGGGAGTGGGAAACAAAGCTAAGGAGAGGACTGGTGTCTCTTCCCAGGTGAAGATATTGAACCTGGATTCTCCTAAAATGGAACTGGCATTTACAGGAGAATTAGCTAATCTCTTCCCTTCCCTGTTCTAGAAGCAGCACCCATTCCAACAGCATGAGCACAGGTGAAGCAGTTTAATGCCTCAACATCCCAAAAAAGTCTTAAAAAATACACTGTCTGTAAAATTCATTTTAAGAAATGAAAAGAACATTTGTAGTGACGCCCATATGGTGTGAAATAATAATCTTGCCTTTTCTGGGAGAGTAGGACTGGAAGGAGAAATAAGAGTATCAAGTCAAGTTGTATATAGCAAACCTGCAGTGGTAAATAAAAAGGAGTGTAAAAATACATGATGGATTTCTTCCAGTCCAGTCACTGAAAACAAGAACAACTTCTATTTCTTACCTTAGTAAGCTCCATTTACCAGCATGTTTTGATGACTATACACTGACTTAATCTATGGTCTTAGCGGCAGACAGTGGGATAGATAGCTGGAAGGATCAAAACAAGATCTCCTGGGCCACTGGGCACATGGGAATGATTTGCCACTGGACACCTTTGTACCAAGTTTCACTTGATACTAGAACTGCTCAGGCGTCACTTAACAAACACTACCTTTATATATGTCTGTAGGACCTATAAATAGGGCTTGCATTGTCTCAGTGCTGGGAAAGCCTGCCACATGAAATCAACTTGCAGTTCACACCTTTGACCTTAATAGTATATTACATAATTCTTCAGTTACTACGTGCCGCAAGTAGCTCTAAAGAACCTTCCTAATGCAGTAAATCCTATACTGTATGCTCCAGTACTTGTGTCAGTTACTCCTATATGCTTTGTGACTGAGCCACCGCTTCCAAATCTGAAACTCTAACATAATCTTTTTATGGTGGGTTTGGATGTTCAGTTTGATCACAACACTGAAACCCAAGATAATAGTATGATACTAGTGTGGAGGCTTTGTGTACCATATATATATAAATATATATATATATATATATAAGCATACTTATATATTTTACATGCTTTGCCCCAAACTAGAGGTTATCCACATTGTATTTCAAGCATAGACATGACCCATTGTCATACATAATTTCAAATTCTGTAAGTAAGCCTGTGCTTGACAAAAAGTTTCAGTGGTCTTTGGAGAACATGAAGGGAGAAATCCTGGATCTATGAAGCTTTTTGGATCTGTGTTTGAGCTTGCTGCATTTGTGATGTTCAGCCTGGTGCACCACTGTCTTGTCCATTTAATGTGGAGCGAATAACTGAGTGCTAAGATATGCCTGATATCAGGTGGAAAAATAAATGGTCCCTGATTTCATCATGCAACAGCAAAGGTGGTGAGATCTGAAAGTAGTCTGAGCTTCACCTTCCCTTCGTTTGTAAGGAGGAAAATTGAACACTACAGACTGCATGGAGGAATAGTGAATGCAAACATTGTGTCTACATTAGCAGTGCGAAAGGAGCAAGTGTTGAACAAAGCAGTTAATGCTGGAGATTTGGTATGCATACTGTACACACTTGGGTGAATTTAATTTCATTTTACTCTAGTCTGTTTCCAGGGACTGATGTCTATTAGCAGACTGAGAGCATTTAGGTGCACTTGTGGAGCACATCTTCTCGTTTAATTTCATCAAAAAGGAACCCGGGTTGTGATCTCTGAGCCCATGCTAATTTGTATGTGCAATAACAAGCAGTAAGTAGGATTATCAGGAGAGCTGAGTGAAAACTGCAGTTCTGATTAAAACTGAAATACTAATGCAGACAACACTGAGCAAGAGTATGTACTGCTTTTAGAATCAACTGCATTACATACAGCAGACATTTAGGTCTCAGCAACTGGTGTTGCTTGCTCTCAATACTGTTAAGCAGGCTGTGCCTACACAGTTCTCGCTGTCCCCCAGTGAGAGCCAGTGCCAGTATTCTGTAATCAGACAGGATTAGGAAAGTCACATTTTGTCAATGTTTTCACTTTTTCATCCCTGATTCCAAAAATGATAGCTAACGCAACCTTTTAACCTTTTTATGTTACTCTGTTAATACTTTTAGACTGGTCCTCAAAAAATGGTAATTTTAAAATGCAAAATGGTTTTAATGTTCTGGATTTTTGGGTTTTTTTGGTGGTTTTTTTTTTTTTTTTTTTTTCCAAATAAATCAATTTGTTATTTCCTCCTCTGACAAACTGAATGCAGGAAAAGGATTTGACACAAAATTTTAGTGTCCTTAATATTGTCTTCTGCTGGAGATTACTGTGCACACGCTCACCAAATAGCAGCAGAGTGAACTACCAGCTAGCCTCCCTTATGAAAGGAAGGCTTTGTGAACTCTTTTGTTCCTAACTGCAGGTGCTTCTAGTCCTGAAAAGATCCTGTGATCTGATAGCTGTTTTTCACTTTCTGTGATCATGGGCAGCTTGCATAATACAACAAAGGTGGAAGATTGTTGCCTTCCCCAGGGTTGCCTAAAGTTACAGTCCTGATCTCTTGACCTTTAATTTCAGCGAGTTTGATTGCTCAAGGAACCCTGGTGTGCATACTTGGAGCTAGTATAGCATTTTGCTGTTCAGTTTATTGCAAGTAAGTGCTTTAACACTGACACAGTTTTAGAAGAGCAATAGTTTCTGGGGATCTCCTGCATGTCATGGAGTTAAGGAATAAAGAGCAACTGCCAGTGCAAAACATCCCCCAGACTCACAGTATGCCATGGGCTGCAAGATATTCTGTTATGGATATTATAAATGCTGATGTGTCACAGAACAATGGTGCAAATGTCAGAGGCTGTTTGTATTATACTCCCCCAGTAGGGCACTGTGCAATGATCTTAACCCAAGCAAAGGGCAGTATAGCTCAGAGAAGAGAACCCAGAAGAGAGGTTAGGAATAAATTAGAAAAAAAAATTACCTTTTCCTTTGTTTTAGCTTAGCAGATGAATAAGAGAACAGCAATAGCAACAAACAAAACAGATCAAAATGAAGTTTCTCTCACTAAACCTTGTTGGGTTTCTACTTTTTTTCTTCTCTCTCTCTCCATCCCACCACCACCATCCCCCCAGTAAATGAAAAACTTCCCAGTTCAAGGTTCAACAATGGGTGTTGTTCAATACAAAATATTTTTCTGACTTGTGAAGAAGTAACAAGAGTGTGAGAGCAATCCAGTTTAGATCAACTTATAATAAGGTGCTTAGTGTATTTTCCTGTAGGTAGAGTTCAGTACCTCAGGGAAAACAAGGAGATGAGTGCAGATGTGCAAGGAATGAAATTTGGATGATTGCAGTGATTGCTGGACTCCTGAGTAAGAGAACAAAGGTTTTGTTCCCCCTTCTGAACCCCTGAACTGAGATCTTCGCTTTGTGAGAAACCAGAATGTAAAATGTTCTGAAAATACCAAACTACATTTTAAAATATTTTTTAAACCTTTCACTTCTATTTTTAATGTATTATAACTGCAGTTTTTAGCTAGGGAATGACTCATTAAATTATTTTTTTTTTTTAAGTCAGGAATTTTTAAGGTACATCTTACTGTCTGCCCACTGGAAGGATTGATGACCCAAAAGATCAGTAGAAACTGTCCAAAGGCTTACAGCATCAGAAGGACAAACTAGCGGCAGTGAACAGGAGTACTGAACTGAGAGAAAAGTTGTGTGGTTTTTTTTTTAAATTGGACTACTGGCAAGAGTAGAATAAAAACCCAAGTTTAAACCATATTAATGACTGTGAAACATTCCTATACTGTGGTGTGGCAAAATGCAGAAGAGTTACAAAAGGAAATAAAATGGGGCATAGAAAATGGTATAAATAAGTAAAAAAAAAGGCTACAATTATTCACAATTTTAAAAGCAATTTTAACTGCAAACAACTGTGAGATTCACTTCAGAACAGTCTTAATTCAGACTAGAATCTATGCAGACATACCCACAAAGACATTGAGATTAATGTTCAGCTGCCCCATTAAACATCCCTCATTATGTGGTCCTCCATGTACAAACCTTCAGAACCACTCAACTCTCTAAATCATCCCAGTTTAATTCTGAAGGGCAATTAGCCTAGAGGGAGCTTGTGTTTCTTACATACCATCTTGCGTCATGTTGTATAGTGTAGCTTGGCCACTTTCACCACAGGTACCATAATTTAAAGCACTCAGCTATTAAAATAGCCATCAATATTAACAGCAATTACTTTAGCTAAATTTACTAAGAGCAAACAATGGAAATTCTGGTGAGGCTACAAGACCTGCCTACATCCTCCCCGTGTTCCTGGCAGATTTTCCATCAAGAAATCTCTTATGCATTCTGATAGAGTAAGGAAGTTGCACTTTGTGTTTTACTTCTTTTGTAGTTTCTCTTTTCTGTTTCTGCTCAATTTTTTTCTCCCCCCGTCCTTTTTTTTCCTCCTCTCCCCCACCTTTTTTGTTTTAAATTGTAGGTCTTGGAGTCAACAAATTCAATGTTTATCCCAGCTTCCACATGAAATAAAAGTTCTAGTCCTCACGGTTACAAGGCAAAACTCAAACACGAGTTGAGTGCAACTGAAATAACTTAAAGTCAGGTGCAAAGGAAAAAGCACAGCTTTTATTATTACATGTGAAAAAATTATCTAATTGGGTTATCTGTCTTATTTACATAGCACACAGATCACTTATTCATTTTTGCAGGTGTTTACTTAGTCCCTTGTGTTTCTCAAGCAGATGCACATTTGTAAAGCAAAGTTCAACACGTTTATGAATGTTAATTTAATCAGACTACTCACGGTTTTGTTGTTCACATCACAGAAAATGAAAAATTGTGTTTGTTCTGAATAAATGTAGTTTTTAAGGAGTTTTTTTAAAAAAAAAACAATAATGAAAAACAACAGGGGTTGGGTTTGTGCTTTCATCAGTTTATTTTCTACTTAGTTTGTACTTCTAGGGGTCACCAGAAACAGAAGGATTTGTCCTGCAGTGGTAAATCAGGCTGTATCTATTACGGTTCTCACGGTATTGGTTTTTTTAAATGTAGAAGTAATGCTTCAAATCTTATCCACAATCTAGCACACTGTGATGCAAGCACAAAGTGGAAGAAATATCAAGCTTTCTTGTGCAATTGGGAGTTTTTCACTGGATCCATATGTCACATGTATAAACTGGGACAGGTGCTCAGACTTTAAAATGTTGCGGTGCTATTAGTCATCTCGATGTGAATTGGTTACATCTGATGGCTGAACAATATCGGGTATCCTCATTTTGTTTTCAGTGGAAATGTTATTACCTAGCGATCTTAATTCTGAATTTCTAGCACATGCCTGAACTCCTGTTAAAGTATTGACGTTAGAAGAAATTTTTAGTCAGCTTTCAGTGGAAAATAGCAAAAATACCAGTAGTACCTACATCCACAACACTTATTTGCTCTAACCAAGGATGAAAGTGTTTTCATGTTCTCCTGCATTATTCTCCTCTCATTTTCCAATTAATTAAAAACTATATTAAAACAAACAGCAGTGTTCTTATTATTTTCCAGCGATCCGTATAAGTCTGCCTAGTTCTGTCAATGAAAACAATCTGACTTGGGTAGATCTGACTATCTCTGAAACAACCAATTAAGTCACCCTTGTATTGTTTAATAAAGACAAAATCAATGTCAGAATAGCTTTTGAGAACAAGTGCTGAAACACAATGTTCATTCTAGCAATAGACTTTCAAGTACTGAGCTGAATAACAGTGACCTGTGAAAAGTTTGTGTCAAGAAATGTATATTTTCATTGTAGCACCTGAACATATCCAAAAGTTCTTTTTATTGTACAAACATAGGTATTTGACAATTCTTATCCCAGAGAGCTTTAATCCTTCCTCTGCCATAAAACTTATAGGTTGATCATTGGTAACATACGTGACTTGTCTTCTGAAAAATTGCCTGTAATAATATCTAAGAAAAGTAAGTACCCATTATGGGAACTGAAGACAAGTAAGAGGCTTCTATTTTTTTGTGTGTGTTTGTGAAGTTCAAAGGTATTGTGCATAACAAATTTTAAGAAAAATTGATAATTATTGTTCTTTTTTGCCTCAAAAGAATACTACAAAGTGATAAAAAAGAGGAAAATAATGTTATTAAAAAAGAAATATCGATTTTACTTAAAAAGAAGATATAGGTTAAAATTCCAAACTGCAATATGATTTCAAAATATTTTTTCAATATTATTTATAACTTATTAAAAAAAAACAAAACCAACTACTTTCGAACAATATTTGTATGCCTGACCTTCTTTTGGAAATCAAAAAATTTAATATAATTTCCGGAGCTCTACTTAGCACTGATTTCAGTCATAAGAACTTGTCTCTATTGAGTTATATTAAACTTCACCCCAAACCCAGCAGTTTTCAATGTGAATAACCATATAATGAATCTGATTACTACTTCATAAGAAATCATCTGACAGTGTAAATGCTTGTGATTGATCCAATTGATCCATGACACTTAACTTAACGTCCTTTGTCAGCTTCTCCATAAAACTGTAAATCACTCAACAGAAAATTTGATTTATCTGTATGCTTTATTTACCTTTACTATTAAACACTGATATCAGTGAGGCCTTCCCATCCAGGTGAATGACCTGGAGACTATATATCTGACAGAAATGTCGTGTCTTGGATTCAATCATCCAGTAGTGAGGCATTCTCAGAGTTTCTCAATAAATTTCTCACCTCAACCTCTCTCAGTTCCTCAAGTGCCTTACATGAACAGGCAGATAAGAACCAAAGTTCATGTGCATCCCAGTAGAAAGTGTAGGATTCATTACTTTTCTTACACCTGTAGAATTCTAGTGACCTCTGATTAAATTGTAGACCAGTGAGAGTAATTTCTGACCCTAGTTATTACAAGTGGAAAAAAGCCTGTTAGTTCTTAATTCATCCTCCTGTCACAACTATATTTGCCCACTATAAAGTTAAATATATCAAGCGATGGGAATTTTCCATATGCAGGAGAAAATGAATATAGCAGTTGAAGGACCTCATTGTTCAGAAGATCTTAATTTCAATATGCAAATCTCAGCATTTCTAGCTATGTATTCTTTCATTCTACTCAAGCACCCACCCTTTACCTGATATTTGTATGGACCAAATAATGTAGACTGTAAGCAATTTTTTTTACCCTCTTGGTAATTTTTTGGTACATTGTATAATAATCATTTTTTTCCCCTTCAACCGTTTAAATTGTTCTTTCCAAACATTATTTCATTACCAACTTATCATTGCCAAGATATTTTAAATATATCTGTATTTCCATCTGGTGCCTTTCAGATACATCTTTATGATACCAAATGATGCTGGTTAAATGTTTCTTATTAAAAGATCTGCAGTGAAATAGTGAAAGTGCTGAATCTGTTTCAGTTTTGGCGTCCCATGAAGAATACTGTAACAATCAGTACGCCTTCTATTTTTTCTAATCTCTTTTCAGCTATTATTTTAGATCACATCTTTTGAGTCTCAGCTGAAGGTTCTTACTACGGCCTGAGTATTCAAACCCTGAGTTAAGCTGTGCGTTATCTGACTGTAGTCCCCTGTTAATTTTAAATCTCTGGCATTTTACAGCACAGTGAAGGTGCTCATGACATGCCTTGCTGTGAATGAGTAGCAGGGGGGGCTGTGACATAGGACAAAACGGCCAGGCACTTAATCCATCTGCCCCTGTGAGGCTCTCTGTAGGTGGTCAGCCATTCTGAATTACCTTTGTTGTCTGATTTTTCTTGCTCATATAATACTCTAGAGTACAATGTTTCAAACCAAGTACTCAGTCTTTGAGAGTGTCTGATAGCAACACTATTAAGGTTATTAAACATAGATCTTAGTGTCAGAAGGGATCACTTTGGTCATTTAGTCTGACCCGCCACAGCTAAGATTGTCTCCTAGAAAGCTCATTAAACACTCTTGAAAAAAGCATAACCTAATGTTGAAAAACCTGTATTTTCTTTCTTGCTTGGTTATTTGGCATTCTGTTCCTACCTTTGTTTCATGAAATCTTTAGCCAAGGCCATGGTTCTATTTAAATAAAAATCACTTTCCATTTACTTTGACATTTTTGAAATTAGAATTCAGACTCTGAAATGAAGGTCTTGTCTTATGTCCTTTTTCTTGATTCTTAGCTTGTCCTTTATTTAGCTGCAGGCTAGAACATGCACAGAATTTCTTCACAGAGAAATTATGGTTAGTGGGGTTCTGGTGTTCCATTTCACAGCTCTGCCTTTCAGGTATAATTCCATCCATCACTTGTGTGACTTATACATAGTGTATATAAATGATGTATAGACACAAGGAACAGACAGGTTCGATACTCCAACATAAACCTTACTATGTACTTGACTAACAGGGCTATAGTAAAGTATTTCTTTACCTTCATTCTTCTTTCAGGATCTGCACTTGTAAAGAGAGCTGTATATAGGTTTTAGTTCCAGGGACCTGGCTGTGCTTGTCCTCTAACTCTTTTTCTGAATTGTGCTGCAGAGAGCAGTAAGAACAAAAAACAAGATGAGTAGATGACAGTCTGTCAGTGACAGCTATCAGATTTTTTCCAACCCAGTAATAACTAGAAACAGCCAAAAGCATAGAAAGGAATAATAGCTTTCAGATAGTGTAATTCCTAAACCTTGAAAACTGGCAGGTATAGGCTTACCTTACTTTTTTCTTTGTTTTCAAACACACTCTCAAACACATTAAACTTAACCTGTAAATATTGCTGAAGGACTGTTAATGGCTGAAGTCCTTGAACCTATATAGGTTAATTAGGGCCTTCTATGAGGAGTTTTAAAGAACAAAGCAAAAAAGACACTATAAAAATTATTTTTATTCTTTCCATCTCAGATATTATTGTGGAAGAGATCCTTGAGCTAGCACCATGAAATTTAGGTTGGTGTTAATAAGGGTATCTGCTTCCAATGTTTCCAGAATAGTATGAGGCACAAAGGGCCCTCTCAACCTAAAAGACTCAGTAGAAAGGATTGTCTCCAACATTTTAAAGACTAAAGCTTAAGAGATGGCTTGGAGAACAGCAAGGCAAAGGAGATCATTGACTGAAACATATCTTCATATGATGTATAATTTGTATTTTGTGTTATTTTTTTGAAGGGTGAACAAGCAAATCTACCTCAGCCTTTAAGACGGGTTTAACAGGAACACCACAGGAAATTTTCATTTGACTGACAGAGTTTATACAGAAATCTTACTGATAACAACTTACAGTAACTCTTTCCCCCTCCTAAGCACTATTCTCCTGTTTGTTAGTTTATGTGCTATTATGGTTAACATTTACCTATTACTTAAGCTTAATTTTGACATCATGTTGCCCCTGAAAATGTGCAGGCTTTAGACATCCTTCTGAATAAAGCAAGACTGATTTTTGGCTCTGAGGGAGGTAACAGGTTGGTCACATCCACATTAGTGACACTTAGCCCTAGACTCCTCTGTTACCCTACAATATTAATATTATTTTGTGCATATGTTTTTTTTCAGACAAAATTTCTAGTGATGTTAGATTATGCTGCAGTCCATAGGAGTCATATTTTCTTAAAACCAATATATATGTTGCACATTTTGTAGAGCAGTTAAGAACATGGGAATTTGTGAAGGTTTCAGAGCTTTCCAGGCTACCATTGGAGGACTGCAGGGAATATTTTTGTTCATACAACCCAGAAGGAAAGCATTGCTCAGACACTGAGAGTGCTAGCTGCCAGGAGCCATCCATGTCAGGAGATACTTCAACAGTTAAGCAACACGAATTTGCTCATGATGTCTCAGAATAGCTGAGAGCCTAAAATAGTTGAGACTTCCTAATTGTAGTAGTGAAGACTGAATTTGAAGTTCCCAACTTACCAGAAGCTACAGTGGGACCTTTTACTT
This sequence comes from Falco rusticolus, assembly GCF_015220075.1. Lineage (NCBI taxonomy): Eukaryota > Metazoa > Chordata > Aves > Falconiformes > Falconidae > Falco > Falco rusticolus. The sequence continues at coordinate 87,856,757 of NC_051192.1, read as the reverse complement.
ATTCTCATGGCCAAGCTAATTACTAAGTAATCTTAGAGTGCATCAGTAAAATTATTGCTTTGCATCAATTCATATGAGAAACCTCAGAACTTTCTGGATTTGTGCTCATGGAGAAAAATACTTGCGATCTGAAACTTTCTGTGGGCAACAGTCTCTACAAGAAAAGTTCTGATTTTTTGTTCCTTTAGCTTGCATTTGATTGATTAGTTCAACTCTGTTTCTATATTATATCTCACTTTGTTATTCTTATTGTAGGATTATATTTTTATATTTTTGTATGTGTATGCAAAAAGTAGATTAATAAGATATAAAAGCATGTAATTTACACTTAACTATGTAAGCAGTATTATTGCAGTCAGACAACAGTACTTTGCTTAGGTATTCAGAAATAGGGAGCAATCAAGTATGAAGTTTTCAAGCTGATACTCACAAAGGTTTTTTCAATTTTAGTTTTGCAAGTAGCTATTAATCATATGACACACTCCATTAATTGAGCCAGACTTTTCATTCTAGTACAGTTCATCAGGGGTTTCTCACTGGACTTTTAATTTGCATTTAACTCAGCTTTGTAGACCTCTTGTTTCTTCATTCACTTTCAAACAAAGATTTTCAAATTATTTTCTTTCATAAAAAATCTGTGAGTTAGACCTAATAAAAGGTAAAATAGTGTTGATGTATAGAACAATCAGGGAGCATGGAAAAAAACTAAACCACTTTCTATGTTCTTTTGACAGTTTATAGAATGAATAATAGATAGTAGATGTGATTAATTTTCCCTATTCCATAGACTTGCTCAGGTTATGTTAAAAAGCTTGTAAACTAATTAATAAAATCTACAGCAATCAGAACCATTTGCTGTTTGTGAGTTGCAATTTTTGCAAAGTATGCGCTTTAAATTTCCTCTTTACTCCTTCTTTTTCTGTTGTCTCTGAATTCCTCCTTTTTCATCAATCAATATTCTTATAGATGTTATTCTTTGTCTTAATGAGCAAATATTTTTCCATCTTCAGGATTCAGGACTTGAGGAATGCTAGATCCTACATGCTGTCCTTTCAGTGGGCGTACACTCCATTTCCGTTCTGCTGATTGATTCACAATGGTTAGATATTTCTATTGTCAATATCTATCATAATCCTGAAATCTCAGGCATTTTTCTCACCTATGCAGGTCATAATTATTACTCAAAATTTTGCACTCTGTATTTTTTTTTTTAATTCTTCTTGTTTGTTTCTTAGTTTTCCTTTCAGTTCTTTTGTGAAATATAGATTCCTGTGAAATATAGCCTAAAGTAGATTCTGTAATGATTCAGGACCGTCAACCAGGGAATGTTCAGCTCAGTGTGGTGAATGCAGTGACTGGCATAATCAGTTATTCATCGGAGTGTAATAGACTTGTCATGCTGATTGATGCAACAAGATTTGTGATTGTATTTTTAAGGTCAGGAAGTGCTCGGCTATGATTAGCATGACAATTCTGTTCTACCAGAATCAGTAGTAGCCTGTTGTGAACTTTGTTCACAAATCTTGCTATGATTTGTCTTCTGGTATCAAATGCATTGTGTGATATACCTAATGGATATAAGTTATATAATTTTACAATGAAGAGCCGATACTAGCAGTCAAATTTGTTCTAAATAATTTTAAAAAGTGTCTCTTAGATTGTTGGAATATTTCTTTAGTTTTGCTTGCTGTACTGAAATAGATAATATATATGAATGACATTTGTAAAATGTCCACTTGGCACTCCACAGATCTGGCATCAGCAGTTAAATGCACCATTTCATATGAATCATGTAGGTACGAGTGAAAGAAAGCCACAAAAATTCCATGTAAAAGTTCTAACCTTTGTTTTATTAACATATTGGGGTGATGATTTCTTCTTTAGTTTAGAGAATAAAGGCTCTGAAGAAGAAGGGATGGGGAAAAGGGAAATTCTTAGATGAGAAGATTAACAGGAAAGAAAAATGCTTTAGATAAAGAGGTCTTAACACCATAAGAAAGAAAAATCCCCCTCCCCCCAAAAAAAAACCACCCACAAAACTCCCCAGAAATAAAACAAACAAACAAAAGAAAAACACCAACCCCAAAACCAAAAGGAGGTGAACTGTAAAAATGTAATACAATAAATGCATTATTTTCAAGTATACATAGATGACAGCTGGCTGGTGTAAACTATGTGTGAGATACCTTAACTCTCCTGGTCAATAGGTTATCAATGCTTTCTTAGAAGGAAATCTGCAGAATGTCCTCCTTTCTGAAGCCCAGCTCCAAGAGATTAGGCCAGACCCTAGAGCCTTCCAGGAAGTTCCACAGCTAAGTAATGGGCAAGAAACAGAAAAGTAAGATAGAAATATTTTTACAACTTTTATTCATTCATTCATTCATTCATTCATTCATTCATTCATTCATTCATTCATTCATTCATTCATCTTTCTTTCTTTCTTTCTTTCTTTCTTTCTTTCTTTCTTTCTTTCTTTCTTTCTTTCTTTCTTACTTTATTTCATTGTGGTTGGTTTTGTTCACATTTTTGCTTTTGATTTTGTAGTCAATTTCTTCACTTTAATACAGCTTGGGCATCATAACACATGCAAAAAAACCGTCTGGGATCCTTTCTGCTTATTTCATTGGGACTTGGATTAATCCCATACTGTTAGGTTAGGTGAAACACCTACCTAGCTTCTACAGCTAGAAAATTTGAAATCGCTCATATGTGTAGTAAATCCAAGTGAAGAATTCCTGCAGTTATTTTTCTCAAGTTTGTGTCTTTGTTATCTAATTTATAATGCAGGCAAAGCAATGTAACAGATACATTTGCTACAGGTATGATCATGGAAATATCTAATGTTAGAGTTTTCAGAAGCAGTTTAAGAGAATTAAGGGTACATATCCAAGAGAAATTGAAATCCAGATCAAATCGATCTATTGTCTCTCTTAGGTTTCTTTTAAAAGTCTTTCCCTCATTATTCCTTGCCTGCCTATTCTATTCAGACTAAATTCTGCAGTCCTTACACAGTGAAAACCTCCATTACTGCTAAACTTTTCAGGCATCATGAAAAGCATTTTACTGATCCAGTAATAGAGAAATCTGAGCATCTAGTGATGTTCTTTCCTCACTAAAGTTATTATATCAAAATCAAAGGGAAAATAAAAAGAAAGGAATGTTAACTATTTGTCTGGTATAAACAAGACATTTTTCAGAATTTGAATTACAATTCTATATATTGTCTAATTGTCTGAGAATGTGGGATCAGTCCCAATGTATGGTGGATACCTAGACATTTCTGCCCCTGGCTTATTGGCACTATGTCAAAAAGTGACAGGGCAAATCGTAAAACTCAAACGTGAGACCCATAAAGCAGAGGACCTAATAGATTTGATAATGCCCAAACTTCAAATTAAAATCTCTCTGGAAAATCCACACTAGGTTTGTAATCCTCGGTAGTGAAGGTGATAAAGGAAATCCTAAGTGCAGAATTTCTCTGAGCAATATTGCACAAAGATCAGCCATGAATGATAGCAAATGACAAATATATATATGCAAACCTAAATGCCTCTGTCCTGCAAGGGTGATGAATTGTGTCAGCTGTGTTGTTACACCTGTGAGCAAGATACGATATGGGTTGGCTGCAGGTAGGTATGTCTCATTGGTTAGTATTTACGCTGAAAATCTGAGCCTTTTTCCTCTACTTTTGATCTTCAAAGATTGCTTAAGGGAGTCACAAATCTTTTTTAGTCATATTTTTGGATCTGACTGTTAATTTTTCCATGCATTCTTTTCAGGATCACTCTTTTAAGTCTTGGGTTTTGAGATAGCCTGTCTATGTTAAAGCAGATTTTTTTGTGTGTGTGTGTCTTTGTTTCTTCTTTTATCTAAGATCACGCAATGTTTATCCTCTGTTTAGCACCTGTAGTTGTTCCCCTGCAGGAACAATCACATCATATCTATGACCTGAGCTTCTTAAAGAGTAATATGACTTAAAATAAAAGAATTTAGAAGAAAAGCAGATCTGAAAAGTAAACAGTCTATGTTCAGGCCTGCCTTTCCTTAAGGTGTGCTGTCCTTTAGAACAAGGCAATGCCCAACATGATCAAAAATGTTCCTGGAAAATCTCTTCATGAAGTGTGCTTTCTTTGTGTTGTGCTGTTTCTCTGCTTGATACTCACAGAAATCCTCCCCATTAAGCTGAGAAAATATCTTTATAGCACAAAATCTTGCAACACCATAAACTTCATCTACATCTGACAGCATAGAAAATTCAATGGACATTGAAGATACATTGAAGATAAAACTATGTTTAATTCATGATGTACAGAATAATAGGAAAAGGTTTGCTAAACAAAACAGTTTGTACTAAGTTTTCCTATCTGCATTAGCCACATGTCAAGATCTATTTGTTAGGTTTTTAAACCCAAAATAATGGTGGCATTAGAGACACATAGCTTCTTAAAAGGAAACCAGTTCATGCTTTTTGAGACCTCTCCAGGATGCAAAACAGAGCACAGTGAGTATGACAGACATTTTCCCCAAAATTAAATTTGTGATCTAAGAAGAAGAGGAGATAGGGGTTATGAGATGATCCAGGTAGACATTGCCAAATCTGACAGCAGAACTGTGTCATGAATGCAAGGAGAGACAAGCTGCGAGCTGGGTGCTGCTCTAGAAAGGTAGAGAAGCTCTGAAATCATTAAGAAATGTGATCTAATAAAATACAGATGCCAGAATTTATACTTTATTGTTATCATGCTCCAAGAGAAGGAAACATAAGCCTTAAGGAGATTTTTTTCATATTATGCTCCTTGAGCTAGTTCACCATCACTACTGTAAGAATTTGCCTCAAGTGGCTGACAGCTTCTGGATGTCTTGCTCCTTGCAAATCCATCTGAAACACTAAAGAGGGAGACATCCACTCCTGAAAAGGGAAAAATAAGGTTTTGAGCAGTGGGAGTTCTCTGTGTATTCAGGGAGGGAAATTAATAACCTTAAAATGAAAAATAAGTGAATGCTTTTGGTTAATTATAACATATGATGTGATTTATTTATATATAGTGGTATAACTACATTAGGATAAATATCATGACAGAATGTGAGAAAGTGGGGAAAAAATCTAGTCAAAGCAGTGGCAAAAATAATTACAGGAGAAGATGAGAAAGTACACTGCACACATACCCTCACCATTTCTTGGTGAGAAAAATGCAAAAAGCACAATTGAACAAAAGCAAATATCAGTAGATTGAATGCTGGAAGTAGATCAGCTTTCATGAGGTGAGAACCCCTGCTTTAAGAACCAGGCTACTTCTGCTGTAGATTAATGGATCAAAGGCTGGTATCGATATTGTTCTGTAAATTATCTACATGTGTTGTGAGTCTCAATTTTGAGTGTTCTTTTCCTATGCTGACAAGAATACGCTTGTGTTCATGTTAAAATAAAATGTTAACAGTTATGGAGTCATAAAAGAGGAAAGATTTAATGTTGGTAGAAGAGCTAGATTTTGGAAAAAATTAGTGTAATCTTTTCACACTGTAGGAAATGTAACATTCGGATAAGCCAATTCAAAATAAAGAAGAAAAAATCCCAACAAACCAAAAAACAAACAATCTCAAACAACCATGCTATAAAATTAATCAAAAAGAATAAACAGGATTGACTGGGACAATACGAGGTAGAAGGAAATTAAAATGAGAGGGGAGTAGCAAAGCTATACAATAGCAAACCTATACAACTCCTCTGCATAGTTGTCAGAAGTACGTGAACCAGCACTGCAGGAGACATAATCATATAAGCAAAAGGACTAGCACCAGAATTAAATGAAATTTTAAAAGGAAGGAAATAAAGATCTTAGGTGTGGAAGTGGTTCAATTTTTTAAGGTACTGGAAATTATTTCAATTTTATTTTTTCTGTATAAACCTTTGGGTAAAGATTACTCTTTAAGCTACTCATTCTTCACTGTCTATGTTATCCTGTCACTATTTACTTCCTTTGTGTAACTTTTAGCTATGTTTTTATGTCTCATAACTTTTAAGAAGCTCCTCTTTCCCCAAATGGTGAGAAATACTGAAATTTTGGCTTTCACCTCTGAGAGAATCCCACAGGATGATCTGTGTCTACACTGCACTATTAGCTTTTTGTGACTGTAGATGTAAATAACTTGCTAAAAGGGATTGCTAGTAGTAGTAGTGCTTTGTTATCTATGTATTTCTGAAGGTTTTGGTTTAAGGAAGTGACAAAAATGTTGCTGTAGTTATCATTGATTATTTTTTAATTATTCTTCACAAAGAGTTCCATAAGTTGTAAGCAGGACATTAAAATCACAACTTTATTAAATTTAGTGGCAGTTTTGTCACTGATTTCAGAGACAAAATTTTGAGGTTACTATCTGAAAATATCTGTTTATGAATGTGTGACTGAGGACAATTATATCTCATTGTCTAGTTTAATAATTATTGACGACTACTGATGTCTTCACTTATTTTTTAAGATCATTCATAATGCACATCTTAATGAAACACAATGTTTACTTGTTCCCAGGAGATGGACAACTGTTCATACAAACATACATTCTTATTTACGCACTGGCACTGCAGTCAAAACCTCTTTATATCGAAATGCAGACTACAACAATGCTCAGTGCCTATACAACACTTAGCATAATGCCAGCTACATACTTCTTGTTTTAAAGTTTACAGCTAAAACTTATAATACATGAAAGCTCAGTATCTGAAAGACCTTTGTGTTCAAGGCTTGCATAACATGTTGAGAAGCTCAGTTCATCCAAATGCAGGCCAAACGCCTCCCTAGTTATTCCAAGGACATAGACATGGGGTGGAATTTGATAAATGGACTTAGTTGGAAGCGTATTTTGATACTATTGGCATGTAAGTGAGCACAAAAGCATTCCAATACTCCTCAGAATTTTTAGGTTCTCTATTATCATTGCAAGTAGGAAAGCTGTCAGTACCCTTCCAGTAAAAAAATCAGTATTTTATGCAAATTGAAACTACCAAAAATTCCACAGTAAATTCCATAAAATTTCCATAGTAAAATTACAAAAAAAGACACAACTCAAGCAACCCCAAAAAACCCCACAACCTTGTAGAATCCCTTATAATATAGTGATAGAAGGGGTATCTAGAGTCAAACACCTTCCCTAAATTGGCTGGAGAAGTGCAGATGCCCTGTATACCAGCTGTTATTCAAACCCATGGGACATACTCGTTGAGAAGGTGAGTAACGGCCAAGGCTTTTTCAGCTCTATGTGCCAGAAACAGCATTGGAGAATTCATCAATAATCTTTTCTTCAGTCTTTCTGAGAACTAGGTCTAAAATTGAGTGGAGTAATCTAAAGGTCACTATCAGCAAGCTCAGTAGCAAAAATATAGCACCTATAAAACTCTACCAACAGACATGGGGTGTCTAAAAGGGTGCCCACTTACAAGGCTAGTAAGAAAATAAAGAAGCAATTTTGTTTTATCAAATATTGACTGCGTTTATCTATAGGTGAAATTCTATATCTGAACATATTATGAACATACCATGAACAGTGCCTTAAATGTGTAATTTAACATAAAAACATAAATTTGTATGAATAAAACCTTGTAGCATTTATTTAAAATGCTTTTAACTTCAATAAGAATTAACTTTAAAAAAAACCCAAAAAACAAAAAACAAACACAGAACAATAGAACCCCCCAAAAAACCCACAAACCAACAACTCCCTCCCCCCCCAATCAAAGTTTGAATCTATATAATACACATGACTTAAGTGTCATTTCATTGGTCACTTTTTATTATAATGAATTTATATGTGCAGTGTGAGAGTTGTGCATACACCAAGGAATGAATGAATGTAAAGATATATGGTACTACCACTGTACAAATATTAGTTCTGACCAAAATTAAATTACATTTTCATCCAGTGAGCTGTACAATGTTATACATGGTTATGTATTTCATCTTTTAAAACTTTCCTGGTTTTAAGGGGCAATCATGTTAAGCTGAGAAGAAATCAGTCATGGAAAGAAGCAAAGATATTCAACAGGAAGGAACACAAAGAGATTAATTTTTCCATCTCATTGCAAAAGTAATTTCTAACAAATATTTGAGCAACCTGTTCCTTAAAAAATCATACAGGAATAGAAATTCTACAGCTTTACTTGGCAATAGTTTCCAAGGATTAAATATCCTCATAGTAAGAAGCACTTTTTCTGGTATCTGGCCAAATTGCTTCCGATCGATTTATAAACCCAATCGCAGCTTCACTTCCAACCAAGGGGAAGTCTGGTGAATGGTGACTTCTAGTACGCTTTTCAGTACCATTTTTCATGCTTGCAGGATGCCATTGATTCTTCCTTTTGTCTTTTCCAGATTACAGAAATATAAATTATTTACTTCCCTACTGCTCTATTTTTTTTAACCTTTTGGACCAGCATACATTTTAGTTTGGAATGAGCCTAAACCTGGAATTTTGATGATGCTTTTGTGAACACTAAGCTGAGTAAAATTTTACTTCCTATATCTTACCAAGTTATTCGTTTTATACTTTCCATAAAAGGTGAAGGAGACGAGTCCTCACACTCCCACCCCAAAGTCTATATCCAAAACGGAGGGTCTTTTTTCCAACTTCTTATCAAATAATTTTAAAATATGCCCATTTATAAAGCCAAATCACTTTCTGTATTACTTACTAAAATTATGCCTATTTTCATAAATTTAGAGGATCAAAGAAGATAATTTAAATGAACTTTCCAAAGTTTATTCTCACAAAGAAAGTTTGTATCACAGCAAAGAACTCTAAAAGTATAGCTTCTCTATTGAATGATCAGCCTGGTGATTAAATCTCTTGATCAAAAAATTCTGAGTGTATAAAGTTACAGATTTGATGGAATAATTTTCCTTGTATTGATACTTATGTTTATTTATAATGTATCTTTATTATATGCATATCTAGACAGTTGTGGAATAATACATTGTATATATAAGAAAATGTATAAACTTATATATGTATATACACAAAACCTTATATTTATATTTCAGTGAAATATGTTTCCTAGTCTTTTCATTTCCCACTAGGAAATTCTAAATATTTTTAGAACATTTGAACCATATATTACCCATTGCACTAAGCTGAAGTATTTGGTGTCATATTACTTGAAGGAATCTGTCTGTTCATCGTGCGTATGATAGATGTAGTAAAAGTTAGCGCCATTAAATATAATTAATTCTCATATTTGTCAAGATTCCTGACAAAGGCCCCACAGGTAAGCCAGTGTTTGAAAAGACTAACCAATACCATGATTAAAAGTAAAATAGATGTAGCACAGAAGCAGGAGGCAGAGTGGTCAAAGCTGAACATTGTTACAATATTAAGTTTTCACCTTGTAGAATTTGATTGCCTTTAAATGTCCCAGTATCAGCCTGAGAGATGACACCTCAGGTTATAGACTTCCCCTGCCTCCCAGCTGCCCCTTTGTCAGCTAAAGATCAGGATATTGTCCACCCCTTAAACTCTGGCTAGATATTTTTACTACATTAATTGTTTCTATGACATCTGACAACTTACAAAGAGCTACCACTTTAGATAATTTAAAATTTCTATTGATACTATATGACATAATCTTTATATTGCTTGTTGTTTGAGGATAAACTATCAACACTCTCACTTGGTTTTACAGAGTAGTGGCATATTTGGCCTTCTCAATTCTCTTCTGACTGTGAATCCAGGCAGAAGAGGGAAAGCTGCAGCTTGAAAAGCATATATTTTCCACATCTGCTGACCAAAACTGGCACAAGTGGGAGAAACACTGAACAGGAGCATGCTCTTTTTACAGGTATCTTCAAGGGGAAGCAATTAAAACTAGATCTTGGCATGACTTTGCAGAACAGGCAAGTAAAACATTGCAGTGAAATTTTTCCATGAAGTAAAATCCAGTGTTTACTTTTTCCTTACATGAACTTTGCATGTGGCTTCCACTTAAAAAGTCCCATTTCACAAATATAAATGGCAGTTGCTGTTGATGCACTGAAGTTTGAACATTGCAAAAGGATGTCTCCTTTAACACTAGCCGTTCTGTTGTATCACATTAGGGACCTTTCCATTAGACTGTGCCAACACACAGCTCCAGAAGATACATCAGATGACTGGACAGATAAAACATCAAAGCCAACTACACTTACCAGTTACCTGCTGCCAGTCTAGTGTTCAAGCTGCCTAGTCTGCAGCTGAAGCCCTGCTAGAGCCAGAGAGGAGACAGCTGGAAGTCTTTTGGCACTTCGCTATCCACAAATTTCAATATGTCCTCGGATATTGCCTGAAGCAAGCTACTGCAGTAATGCTTAGAGAATATTCATTTGATAAAGGGATATTTTTACATATCTATATTCATAAAACAGAATGACCTTTTGCTTATATTTAAATCATTATTTATGAAGTTATTGTTTCTTCAAAAGAGGCAAATGTCATTCACAGAAACCAAAGGTCTGTAACTCTTTTAACAGGCATAGCACAACAGCAGCAATGCAAGCTTCTTACCTTTAAACCACAATTACAATCCATCCACGATCTAGATAATATGTTTCTAGAAATGCAAGTTTCCTGATAATAAGTTCCAGTGCTTTATGTGCAGTCTTGGCAGCTCGACAGTTAGTACCCTCTGAACATGCTTTGGTCTCACTTTGGTTGAAATATTGTAGGTCATCATGTTCATTGCCCTACTGCCACAGGCACTGTCATATAACCGTCTCCTTAAAATTGCAGCTCTCAAAAGGCAGGTTGGTCTATTTGTCCCTACTGGACCTATTGGATGACTACCCCCAATCTACCCTTTGCTGAAGCTCAAGATTATTCTAATTCTCAGCCCATTGCTGCCCAGTGTATATCCATTTGTTCCTACGCCAGTCTGGCCTGGCTGTTGTGCATCTTTTGTGTACTTTACGTGAGGCAGTCACATCCCCTCACATCCTTTGCTAGACTAAACAAACCAAGCTTGTCAGTTCTCTTTCGTAAAGTAAGGTTTTTTTCTGATCATCTTATACTTTATTTTGTTCAAGGCTTGAATAATCTTTCATGCGGCTTCTGAGAAATTGCTAGCAATGGCAACTCTTGTCAGGTATTTTTGTTACTCTTATGTCAATATCTATCCAAACATCTATTCAAAGGGAAAACCAGACCCTGTTCTATTTTAAGAGCACGAAGAAAGCCATAACTCCTATGAGAATCTGCCAGGCCTGAAGACACTGTCAAATGTTCTACACATTATTACTGGGAGGAAAATGAATTTGGATCAAGATTCCTAAATAGATCCATTGGATGATTTGTTGTCTGTGTTTGAAGAAGTCTGTGTTTGCACTTCTCTTATAATGACTTGGAATAGATCTTCCCTAACAGCAACTAAAGTTTAATAGGTTTCATAAATACTGAGGAGAAAAACAACCAAACAGGAAAAAAAAGTAACGAATAATAAAAAAGAATTATTAATCCTTTCTGATTTATTTTTTTTTTATAAAACTACCCTGAGCATTTTGATATTGCCTTTCCCCAAAGAGTCACTTGACAGAAAGAAAATGTTTTACAGCAAGGATTGTCTACTAAACTACCTAATCAAAATATTATTAAACAATTACACTGCAGTAGGCTGTTTAATGAAGTGTTTTCAGTGCAGTTTGAATGTTAATAGCAACAGTGTTAAGCTGCTTTGTGCTCTGTGTATCAAACAGCCTGGAGTAATGTGAGCTGACTAACAGCCAAATAAAATCTTGAAGCGCCTTTGACAGACAATATACTTGTGCCAGTCTAAATCTTGTCATGCATTGTTATTGCGCATGGAAATGACGAAAAGGAATGTCAAGAACTTCTATATAGTGTATATCAGTTAGCTCCATGATAACGAGGGGCCTCCTGCATTCTTCCTCATGGCTAGCCCATGCTCTAACAGGGATTTGAATCTGAGCAGAAATTTGAAGCTGCATATTCTGTAGCTGTTTAGAAAGAAAGTTGAGATTTCTATTCAGATTCAGAAACTCTCCTGGGCTGTAGCTAGGGTGCTGCATCAGCATGTAATTTACAGATAGGCACCGGATCCCAAAGATTCAATTGCCTTTAAAAGAAGAGAGGAATACTCAAGCGAATGAGGAAATGGCCTGTTTGAATCTTTGCTGATTAAAACTTTTCTAAAGCTCGGTATCTCTGAGATTTTTTGCTTGTTTTAGCAAGAGGCCAACAACAACTTGAACAAAGAAACAGGCAGAGGATTCCAAGAGTTTATCCCCAAAGCAATAATCAAAATTTCATCAAGAAAATCCATTGTTACTGAATACCATCAAAGAAGGAAATAGATAGAGTGTGAAAACACAGAGCCAAATTTACATTTAAGTCTGGACTTCGTAGAGACAGGTTGCACTACAATTAAAATAAGTGCAGGAAAAAAAAGAAAGGTGGATAATGTGAAAATCTGTACTGTTCCAATAATCTTTCATAGTTACCCAACTACAGAACTCAGAGCAATGGCTGATGAGCTACGATGAATCATCTTTAAAGGTGTTTTAAAGTCACCTTCAGCTCCATATATATGCCACCCTAAAGCAGAGTTGTCCTGAAAGGGACAATGTCTGCTTCAGCTGATCTCAGTCAAGAGTCTGCATCTTATCAAACTGTCATTAGAAGTGCCTTCAGGTCAGGATGCTGAACTTCGTGCTAAAGTATCTGAACTGAGGTCATACTGTCTTTTCCAGTAACCCTGCTGCATGTGGTGGGGAAAGAAACATAGCTTTTCACTGGTTGACAGACTAAATATCTAGGGACTACCACCACCCCGATAAAGTGGCTGGGACGTTGCCTTACAATCGGGTTTGTGTCTATGTGGGTGCCTAAGTGTAGTCTGCACCCTGGGTATTTTGCAGTGACATTGTTCAGAAGCCTTGCAGAAGCAGTGAGCATCTCTTTCCATCTGCTTACCTCATGTTTAAGGGGAGGCTGAGCTCCAACATTCACTTCTTTCAGTCCCTAACCTGTTCTGGCCCTGCCTCAGTGTTTCGTATATACCCTTTGCCAGAAATTTCTGTGGGCTTTCATAACTTTATCACACTGCCACAGCAAGACTGTAACAGTTAATGTTAAGATGTGGATAACAAGCACTATTACTATGGTAAAATATAATGTCATCTTACGGTAGTAAACATTGCATAGTACAGAACCTACTGTACGGTGGAGAGCGGAGCAAGTTGCATCACAGTTGTAGCAGGGTGAGAGAGCAGAAAAAGTCAGCGAGCTCTAAATCAGTTACACAGCTTACTTTGTGAACTTACCCTACAGCAGCTTATTCAGTTTCTTATGACACCTAATAATTTTTGTCTTCTACAAGAAAATTTAATCTGAATTCTACTGAAATGTTGGAGAAATTGCTAGGCTGAAACATATTTTGCTTAACAGCCACAGAAGCCAACAAAGTTGGAACAATGTTTAGCCTCTCTTTTCCAACTTAGCAACACAATGCACAGATTACAGTAATTCTCTCTTTTAAACAACTCCTTCCTCCACTTCCCAAAATATCTTTTTCCACCCACCATCAAAGTGTTTCCTAATAGCAGAGAGAGAGCCCTAAAGGGGTGGTTGCCATGAGATAATTGGATAACACACTCCTGAGATGTGAGGTGTCAGAGGCACGGCTTAGCTGTGCTTTGCCTCACAACACCCCAGGGATGTGATATAGGCAATTGAAGTTTCTGTTTCCACTTACGCCTCATTGCCTCAGCATGCCAGATCACTCTCATGTAAACCTTGATGGTACTTCTGTGTCTAATATAGTCTATGCTCATGGGTTCTGCAACATAATTTCAACAGTAGCTACGCTATAGTATGACACATCAATATTAGATCTGGTGGAAAAAAAAAAAAAAATCCAAACCCACAGGTTTTCATTAGCAGATGTGGAATTTTGAAAAACAAAGCATTTTACGGGAACATCGTATCCATGAAGGGAATTTACCAAGCTATTTATTTGATCTTCTGATCATGCCTGTTGGATGTATTCCACTGTCATATAAATATTTAAATTCTGATTGTGGCTGGGAAAAAGTGTGAATACATGGCCACTGGATTTTGGAATTTCTGGTTCAAACTCTTGCTTCACACCTTTTTCTTTCTGAGTGCCTTTTTCTCTGCAACTAGGGGATTGTGAAAGACGTAGCCATACCCGAATCCACTGCAAAAGTCATATTGGGACTTATTTTGATCTGACCATAATTTTGGGCTTATGAATTAAAGGGAAAATCCTCACTGCTGTAGACAGCAATTCTTAACAAGAAATGCCCAGACCCTCAGCACAAATAACAGGGTATTCCTGTGACAACATTTTCTCATCACAAATCATGTAAGAGATTAAAAGTATAATGAAGGAAGCACCCAAGTCACATTTGCTAACAACAATTAAGAGAGAAATACAGGATTTAATTAAAAGAGATTAAAATTAAATTTTGCGTGAGAGCCAAAAAACCATAAAATCTGGATCTGTGCAGCCTTAACATTTGATGAAAAAGATATGGCAGAAGAAGAAATAGGAGACCCATATTTTCCTCTCTTTTTGGCTATAAGACACTTAGCTGAGTTTTTAAAAAAGGGAAGAAAACAGTCCCCTGTTTCTATTACTCCAGTTTTTCAAACCTCTCGAGCATGTGCAATCATATATTTACTTCCAGTAAGTTGATTTAATTACCTTTTCCACAAAAGGAAAAAAAAAAAAAAAAAAGGAAAAATGAAGAAAAATATTTTACAGAAGTATCTGCAAAGATATTGTAAAAATATTCAGGGTTGAAATTTCCTCAGAAACTTCATGTAATGATCTGTAATGGGAAAATCCCTGGCTAATAATGTTTTTCATAGTTTGTTTTGGTTTTTTTTTTTTTCCTTTTTCTTTTCCTTTACACCTGATCTGCTCAGTGTTTTTTGTTTTCCTCACTGAAATTGTGATTATAGACTAAGCACTGCTTTTCAGAGTGCCATTGGCAATGTCTTTAAATTACTAGGCATGGAAGTGCAGAGCTCTTTAAAAAACCTGAAATCTGTGACCACTCAAACAAATTGATTTTTCATCCTCAGGTACTAGTATTACTGAACCTGGATGGTCCCCAGGATTGTACCCCCTATCACTTGCACTTTGGTAGCATTTCACTACGTAAAAAAATTTTCATCTTTTGCTACTTGTGTTGATTTCTTAGCACACATTCTTAAAAGAGGGAAAAAAAAAAAAAAAAGGTAAATCCATGAGTTGATGTATTGAGGAAGTAGAATTTGTTCCTTAAATATGGCCTGCCTTGTTGTCGCTAGCTAATTAAAATATAAAAGCACATATATCACAAAATATTCCCAATACTGTTAAAAATAAAAACCAACCTAAAGTAAACGTGTGACTAGATAAATGTTACATAAGGTCAGCATCATATCACATTTTTTCCTTAAGATCAGTGTCTTCAGTTTTTGCTGTTTTGGTTTGGGGTTGGTTTTTTTTTTTTTTTTTTTTTTCAGACAGAAACAGAACTCAGCATAGCTTTGTATCAAATTGAAGAATTAAGTCCCTCTAGTAAGAAGTGTGAATTGTAACACTTCTATACCTATTTATATTTTTGAAACATTTGTTTGCTGAAATATTTACATATCAGACATGTTTGAGTATGTAGGATGTACTCGCATCTACCTACCCAGTACCTACCTACCCATCCAACAGAGACATGGCCCAGGCTCTGCCATTTAAAGGCTTGTGGTAATAGCCCTCTAGCTACAGATGAAGCTCTACTCCTATATCAATTAAGCCTCAAAATGGGTAAGTGGTGCATTTATTCACCTGACATTTCTGTTTGGGTGATGGCCAGACAACAAAAGCCGTATTATAAGGTTTGCGTGTTACATATTAGCTGCTGTCACACTTCATTATTCGCTAATGTGTTGCAAATGAATAAAGGGTCAGGACCCAAAACAGGATATTTTCTTTCAAATGGGGTATGTTTTGAAGACCACATCATATATAAGCAGGAAATCAGATTGGCACTAATATTACTGATTCAAGTATCATGCATCCTATTTCTTAACACATCTAATGTGCCTATGATACAATCTCCAGTTTCTAGAAGCGGAGTCTTCGCTTGAATGGTTTATGTTGCATTTTCTTATGGTAAATAAATATTCAAGTTTAGGTACTTGGCCTTTTCTGTTAAACAGACCTAGAAATGATGTTGCTATGACACGATTCAACGATTGATCAAGAACCCTACATTTTCTTGCATTTGTATCTTCTACTAGGTTCTGGCTCAGAGATTCACTTATATGCTACAGCATGTTTAAGCAGACATTTGAATTGCATTATCATAATTGCTTTTTTTAAATTTAGACTAGATTCATTATACTATCAGTGTTTTAATACTTTGCATTATCTAAAATCTACCTCATAAGCCAACATTGAATTTGGCTACATTGAAGTTACGCACATAGAGCATTCAATTTATGAAAGGCTGAGGTACCTGCGGTACTGAAGATCTTTCCATGATTCCTGAAGAATGAACCCATCATCAGCCTTGTGTGTTGTGTCTTCCATCTTTTTTATTCATATATAACTTTTCTAAGCTTTACAATTAATTTATAGACTTCCAAGAGCTAACACAGGTTCCTTGATGAATTTATGGATTTTCTTTCTCTATTGGCTCTGGAGTCCCTACGAATGTTAATCTTACATGATTTTAATGTTCATGTTGACAGCATAGAAGATATGTTTGCTTTCATTCTCATCCTCTGCTTTATATGAAAAATCATGTGTTTACTTGGTTTGTCCATACCCCTATAATAACTCATGGCTGCAAGATTTACTTTTATTCTTTCCATGTTCATTATTGGCAGGAATGACAGTTCTTTGCTCTCACCAGTTATATGGTAGCATTTGCAATAATTCTGTCTAGTTTAATATTGCCAGTTATGAAACCATTCTAGCTTTTCCTATTTAGTTTCTGCCATCCTCTGATTTTTGTATCTGTTTGTGCTCAGTAAATGCAACAGTCTTGACAGTGTCTGTCATGTCAAACCATACAAACTTTCTTGTCTTTCAAATAGGTTTTAGATGTTTTTATTAGCTTTCAATTTTCTATTTTTTTCTCATTTTTATGACTTCTGTAGTATTTATCAGCTACTTCTATTACAGTAGCCTTATTTTTCTTCATATCTCATGTCATTAATATTGTCTGTACTGGGATTGTTTTTAGTCTCTATTCTCCAATATGTTTTAATTTATGAGATCATTTTCTTAAAATCTTAATATTCACATTTTCAATTCATTTATCCACACATTTACTTATTTTCAGTTTCCTAGTTTTAATTTCCTTAACATGCACATTCTTTTTATGTCTTTTCTGATCTCCAGAAATTACCAGTTCTTAATAAATACTGTTCCTTCATGGACTTCTATGGCCCTAGTACCCCTGAGCGATATTACTTGGATTTGCCATAGACTTGGGAGAAGGAGGAATTATGTTCAGTTAACAGCAAAATGAATAGGACACAAAGCAGAAGGTGCAAATTCTGTTGTAAAATTAAGGTGCAGGATCAGACTTTTTGTTCTTCAAAATATAGCTTATTTAGCTACTGTTAGTTCCTCAAGTTCATTTTCAGAAACTAAGTGTCCTATAGAATAGTATCCTTAGAAAAAATAGAAACCCAAACACTCTGAGCACAAAGTTTGGGACCTAGTCACAAAAGCCACCAAAATAAGGAAGCTTCTTAGCAAGCCTCCCTGCACGCACATTTCATGCAATTGGTAAGGCATACCCCTGGATACAGCATTTGGTTTTCCGTTGGTGCAACAAAGCAGTAACCAGGAGAAGAACACCACCCACTGAGGATGGTTTTCAAGCTCCGGCTTCTTGAAATTCTTTGGCAAGATCCTTGTCAGTGTGATGAAATAAACTTTTTCCCACTCTCTCAACTCCTATTTGTTTGAAAGGAATGTTTTTTCTTTTTCTTACATGCTGGCAAGTTTTCTATTGTTGCTTTCTGCTCTTGAGAAGGGTTTAATTTTCTTCTGATAATTTCCCTGTATTGTCACGCACATTCTCTCTTTTCTAAAGCAGAGCTTTTTCCCTTCCTTAGGGACCGAGAAGCCATCATATTAAAAAATCCTATTGAAAAATCACCCATGGTTATTGCAAACAATATGATCATTGTTGTTCGTTTATGTAATGGTAAAAATAAAACTGTTATGGAAGTAAAGGATTTCTGGAGCTGGTTGTTGGCATCTCACAAATGTTTAGTGTACAACAGCTTTTGTGTCCCTGTTGGTGTCTTTGAGAGTTTTATCACTCAGTGCTGTGAGAGTTGCATAGAGCCTGAAATTAAAGATCAGAAACAATAACTGCATTTTACAGGTGGGGAAACTGAAGTATGCAGTTATGAAGTGGCTTCTTCAAAGTGAATTACAAAACTGAGAAATGAACAAACAATTTCTGATTCCTAACCTGACAATCTCAACCTCTTCCCCTGATGTGCTTTCACAAGTAGACCTTGACAGCCATTGTTAACAGCATATATTCACACACAACCACTTATCCATCATTCTCTCTTTCTGGTTGCTGTAAATAAATGATTTTCAGAAACAACTGAAAAAAACCAATTGTTTTGACTCTATCTATGTAAATAAATTAATGCTAAATGGATCCCCTTCCCTCCCCCCACCCCCACCCCACCTCCTCCGAACAGTAGGTAGTTATTTTAGGAGTCCTGGGCTAAGTAGCATTCCCAAACAGTTCTGTTTAGGCACAGTCCAGACAGATCACAGACCAGGAATGTTTCCCAGAACGTCATCCATTTGGGGCCCGCCTGTATTAAACACTATGAAAGTTTTATATTACAGAGTTAGCCAGACATTGCTATTGGTTCCAGGGCCAGGGAATAGATCTCATTTAGTATATTAGTACAGATTTAGGGTTTCTGCATCAATCATTTTATTTGTGTTTTAAGGTAAAGGACGATATTATTTTTCATTTGCTACAGCTATCATGCAATCAAAATCAAAATATGAGACTGAATCATTCTGAAACACACGGAGAACTTGCTTAATGATTGGCTTTATGAAAAAAAAAAAACCCACCAAAATAAAACAAAACAAGGAAACAGACAATGGGAGAAAACTTTTCATAAGTGGCAAAATTATAAGAGCGACAGGCACAAATAACAGCTTGGAAAGTTCAAAGTGAATATTTGTGAGGGTGTTTTTGGGGGGGAGGTGATGCTGCACTGAAAGAAGTTGTCCAGATAGGTTGGAGAGTATCCATTTTTGAAGTTTTTCAAGACTCAGGTAACTAAAGTCACAGCTGATCTGATCTACACTTAGTGTTAATCCCTCTTTTGTTGTACCAGGTGATCAACCATCTATTTGATGGTAAATCAGGAAAAACTTATCCCAAAATATGGACAACAGCACTGGAGGTAATTTAGGAAAGATTGCATTTCTATTTATATCTATCATGTTTTAAGGCTGTCTTTCATGGTGGAAACATGCAAGGATATCATTTGGATTCCTTATAGCCACCACAGCTGCTATGATAATTTTTTTGCTAATAAGGAAATCCTGGAAGGGTGATCATCTTCAACAGACTGCTTCTGTTCCAGCAGTTCGCTCTTGCGATTTCCTCTGCCATTTTTTTTTCCATTCTATTAAATTTTTCTCTTAACTATGTACTTTTAATAGGGCTTTAAAAGCTCACATTAAAGAATAAAACTTGTAAATGTCAGGAAACATATAAACTTTAGCGGGCTTGTTTCTCTATTTTTAAATGCTGCCAAGAAACTGTATAGGTATAGACATACTCATGCATAGTCTCCTAAAGGTAGGAATAACTGCTTTTCATTCAGTACAGGAAATACCTTCTGTCTGTTATTTTCCTGTGATTGCTGTGGATGAAAGAAGTAATCCAGATTCTTTTGCACTAAACTTCCAAAAGAGTGATTATCATTGCACTGCTAACATACCTGTGTAATCATCTGAATAACAGCATGATGCACAGGTGTTTCCTCTGAACACATGCTGTAGGCATCTACATTTGGATTAAACAGTTTTATTAATGACTCACTGAAAAATAAGGATCCTTAAACCTTTACCGGCCTCATCCTAGTTATCAATCTCATTCCCTCAATGTTTCCATAGCCCAAAATTTACTGATATCCACCACACACTTTCATCCAATGGTATACAGATCGTTGCTGCCACTTTTTCAATAGTAAGACAGGCAGTTCTGGAAATACAGCACTAGAAAGAAGCAAGACTTTCAGTAACGTAAAGTCTGCCCTTACACAGGTCAAGTAGTAGTGAGGGATGGTGGTTTTTCACACTGTAGCATTCCCAGTTACTGACATATCTGAAACAGTGCTAACAGCAGTGAGAAATTTCATAACATCCATAAAAGCCTTAGAGCACATTCTTAGAAACAACTGAGTCCCTGACTCAAAACAAAGACCTTGTGGGGACTTATGTGAAATTTAGGTAACTTTGTATAAAAACAGAGTTCTCAAATTGTGCCTGTTAGCTGCTACGAAGTACCAGTACCCTTTAGCTGTCCCAAACACTAGATTTTTCACCTAAGAAAATGAAGTATGCAGTCATGCAGTCTACTTCTGTCTATCAGTTTTTCTCATTAATTTTTTATTGCAATGACTGAAGGACTGACGTCTGCGACATCCCTGCACAGGGTACACAAATGCAGCCTGACATACCTTGAGCTTCAAAGTCTCAGAACCCATGGGCCCATTCAGCTCATCAGCAATGGGAGTATAATGTCTAGTAAAGACACATAGCACCAGCCAGAACAAATACTGTCTATTTATTACAAAAATAGGCTATGCAGATAGAAGCTAGGAATACTGGGAAAATTAACAAAAGCTATTGGAGGACATAGAAGAGTTGAGAAGATGCTGCAGAACCATTGAAGTTTGATACAGTTAAGTCAATCAACCACTAATCTCTGTGGAAATTAGGCTGATTTACTGCAGTCAAAGATTCTGATGTGTCTAATCTTCTGCAGTTGATAAGTCTGACTAGCTCTATGACTAGATTATATTAAAACCCTGTCCACAACATACAGTAGAAATCTTTCTTGCAGTGACTGTCCTGCAGAAGGATTCAGATTTGAGGATATTTGCTATGGTCATTTAATAAAGCATGCTTCTGTTACAATTTGGAAACAGTTTCTTTTAAAATTTGGCAAAAAGAGACAACTTGCTTATCTGTATTAAAAAGCTCCATGTTTAGAGCTCGCCAAAGGTATGGAGGACCTAGATTTTGTCCTTTCCTCTGCATATCTATACTTTTCAGTGCAACGTATTTCTTGATCTGGAAAAGGAAAAAAAGTGCAACATGCAACTCATTTTTTTGAAGTAGTTCAAGTTTGATTTAAAAGATCGGTGATGCTGTTAAGGAGGGAATGGAGGTATATTGTATCTTCTCTCAGAATGCTTAAGTTCTCTAGCCACTGCTGGTTGAATGCAATTATATAAAAACTGTTACAAAAAACTTGGAAAAGTGATGATCTACAATGTAGGATGAGGCAAAATGTTACACATCTACAGAAGTTTCAAGGATTAAAGTATTTATTATTAAAACTATTGGTTGTTATCTATACTCACTTTTTTTAATGCAAGTACTAATATGTCAATCAGACAAAATACTAAGCATTGAATACGGTGTTTCTGGAAACTATTATGTGACTAGTCTGAGATTTCTTTCACTCTTCCTGACATCCTTTGCATGGCCATGGTATGTTAGGCATGGCACAAACAGTCCATACAGGCCCAAAGGTTTATTGCCTCATATTTCTTTGCATGGGCAAACACCTTGAAAAAGGGAATGTGTAAAAGTAGTTTATCTGAGAATAGGTGGATACTTTGATGATTTTGACTTGCAGGTCTTGAAAAAGGCTCAGATTAAATTGTTTCCTGTAGTTTGACTTGTCAACCAGAAATAACCAAGGTTATTGTCTCATATAAATGGGGCAATACTATGTCATCAAATGTTAGATATTTATTTAACATCACTTGACTGTAGTATATACTAGTAAAAATCTTCTGAAAATGCCCTATATTTTTTTATCTGCTTGTAAGTATAATTTTATAAGTTATAAGTATAATTTTAAAAAGTTACAATTAAAAGACTGAAGGGAGGTTCAGAAACTCTGACTTGCACAAAAAGAATACATAATAAATTGTGTAGACTATGAGTCGTTTTTTCTGTGTAAAAACCTCTTCATTTTATCTCTATTCAATTCTGTAGGACATTCCACTCACTCTAGATGTACTTTGCATTGTACAATGAATTCTTAAAGAATACCTTTTAAATGCCTAATCTGTATTCATTTACTATGCAACTGAGTCACTAAAGTTAATTAATTAAATGCATTGAATCTGAAGCATTGAGAAGTATGTTCTCATAAGGTCAAAACCAGGTTGTAATTTTTGAAAAAGATTCTAATAGTCCATTAGATATGATCACAGTAAGTAAGATAGTTTTTTGACTTCTGCAGTATTTGCTTATTTTCTTCTGCCCCAGTACATTGGTGGTAGTTGTTGGCAAAGCCACAGTTTGATTTGATTTTGACTAACAAAAATTAATGCTGATCTGCCATCACACCGTCTTGCTGAAATGTTTTCTTTCACTGGTCCAAATCTTTGTCATACTCTTGATTGCGTAGTTCCCATCACATTTAAAATTATTTTGCTTAGTGCAGTTGTAAGATCATTAATAATTAAAAGAGAGACATTAATAAATAAATAGCATGGGATTCAATTTAGCTGAGTTGGAGATTCCATCAGCTGTGAGTCAACACTTACTGCTATCAAAAAATATTCATGACTGATGGAAAAAGACCAGCAATGGAATTTGGTTCCAGAGAATAGGTATCTTAATAGGGAAAGGGGGAAAAAAAAAAAAAAAAAAAAAAAAAAAAAAAAAAAGACATTTAGGGCTTCCTGAGCACATGCAGTTATGGCCAAAAATAAACAAAAATCCCCCCTCATGTTCTTATGTTTTAAAACAAAAGGGTAGTGTTCCTCACATACTCATACCTCAAGATTACAGCCAGACAGGTAGCCCTTCAGTCTTCCCAACTGTGAATCAAATAATAAAAAAAGGACATTTTTTTCACTAATAAACTTAGTATTTTTCATTGCAGTTACCTTGTGGATTAAAAATCTGTCAATAAAGCATGCTGCATGCATTGCACAGGCCTATCCTAGCAAGTAGCCCATCTTAACGAAGACTTTTTCTTCTTTTTTGCTCAGCAAACAATACATTCTTCAGTGTTCAGCAGGTGATAAATCAACTTCAATTTCACAAAGGACATTTATCAGTATGAACTGCATGAATTATACTTACAGAGACTTCAGTTTGTAACTATTTAGATTATCACAAAACATCACAAAATGTTGCCTCTGAGGGACAGAGGATTAAAGGCATGCAAACATTGTTTTGTTTTGCCTAGGTGGATAGATAAAAAATTCATTAAATTTAATTTATTAAGTTGATTGTGAGTTGAATGAATGGCAACTCAATCGAAAGTCTGAACCTCACACAGTTTTCCAGGACACTGAATGTGTCTGTTTGTCATTATTTTTCGCATCATATCTAACATAACCATTTCTGGTGTAGGTCCCAAAAAGTACTAGCAATCATGGTCATTCCATACGATTACGTACATGGCAAGGAGGATACATTATCCTGATCTACAATAACAGAAAAATAAGAATTGTAACACTGAAAATCTTTCAACTAATTATGAATAAAATTGTCCTGGCCTGTAAGAATATGACTGCCTTGTTAATTTGAAGTGAGCTTAGATTTCAGGTTTTAAGGCCAGTATCAAAACTGACCTCCTGCATTGTACCAAGCACAGTTTCACCAGGCAATGTTGGTGTCAAGTTCAGTAACTTGTCACTAAACTAGAACAACTTCAAATCAAAGTCCCCAAGTGACAGAGTATGTGTCATATTCCTTTCAAAGCTGTTACAATTCTAAATGGCAAAATTATGTCAATTTTTTTACATTTCCACTCATTTCCATTTTTGTCTAATTTCTTTTTCAGCCACTGAATTCTCTTAATGCCTTTTCTGGATTAGAAAGTGCTCTATCTGCTCACTGTCTATTTCTCTTGTAAAAATCACTAATCTGGTTTGGTCATCTCATAATCTTTGCTGATGTAAGTAGATAGAGCTTGTCTTAGTTTCGCATAACAAGATGTGTCTTCCAAGGACAATGATCACTCTTGGAGCTGCCATATGATATCTCCAGACAGAAAGACAGTTTTCCTGTGATAATCTCACTTACGCTAAATTACAACACTGCCTTCTGAGCACAGGTAATAAAAAATATTTTTAATTCATTGGGAAAAAAAATAAATAAAGAATTTGATTGTCTCAGAACAATTCACCTAAGCAATTTGAACATGCCAAGGATTTTAAATAAAATAATAATATCCTTATTAGGGGTTTGATTGACAGTACAGGATGTGACAACCTATTTTTAGCTATGTGTTAGGAACAAAAATTTTCAGCTAGGCGCAGTGTCACTTCTGCCTGAGGAAACATGAAACCACAGCTCCCACTTATCAGAAGTTATGAGGTACATAGTCTGTGCATTTAAGAGATGTTCTATGTTTACGCTGTTGTCACTGTTCTACATTTTATGAATATTTAAACATCCATTGCAGTAGTGTGGAAATGCAGATATACTCCCTTTCACTTCAGCGTCCAACAGCCTTGGAGGCTTTGATCATTTGTGCTCTGTCTCAGAAATAATTTAATTCCAATAACAAAGATTCAAGGAGACTTGTTTTAGAATAATGTGTAGTTAGAAAACTCATTTGAGATGTGGGAGACCCATTTTCTAATCTGCTTTCTGGCTGATTTAGAGTTAGCTCTTTCGTGTAATGCAGCCTAGGAATGGCATTTGCTATTTTCACTGCCACATTACACTGAGAGATCTTCCCTGAGCTTTTCATCTTCCAGTATCCCTAACTCCACTTTAAACTCACCACTTTCCAAAGTAAACTATCATTCACGATGCTGACCTTACAACATTCATTGCTTCTAGAGATGTACCTTGACATTTGATTTCTTTAAGGGGTATGTAGGCTGATCATAAATAGCAACTAGTTATACTGCTTTACCAGTATATCTTTAAAGATACATGGACAATTTATTTTTTTATCAGGAAAAGAAAAAAAGAAGTATACTTTCTTGCAGGTCATTGGATAAAATACTACACAGTCCCCAGGTTAGGCAGTAAAATTGCAAACTTCCCATTAAAACAATGCTGTAATAATTCATCATAGAAATCTACTTTGAGCTCTTTAGAGTAATGATTTTGAACAGCTTGGAGTGGTTTATGTGTTAGTTATACTGTTTTAATAAAAATATTGTCAGGAGTTGCCAAATCTGGAAGACCAATAGAGGTGACCCTGCTGCAGCTCCAGGTCTGTAGATGTAGCTACAGGTCTGTAGGTAGGTTAAACATGTATCCCCATAGGCACTTACAACCTGCAAGATGCTCTGTAAAGCTGCCTTGTCCTGG
This sequence comes from Falco rusticolus, assembly GCF_015220075.1. Lineage (NCBI taxonomy): Eukaryota > Metazoa > Chordata > Aves > Falconiformes > Falconidae > Falco > Falco rusticolus. The sequence goes on along the minus strand of NC_051192.1, from coordinate 87,831,175 downwards.
TGAGTGTTTTGCCCAGCCCCCATGGCTGCCCTGGGAGGAGCCAGGTCAAGGGCCCATTTCTCTAAGTCGTTGGGGTTGCACTGCCTGTGACCAAGCCTCTGTGCATCCCTGTGTATATGGATTTTAGCTTTTCATCACACACATGGCCCAGTGGATCAGTACTGGCTTGTCCCTACTGTGGGTGGGATTCATTCCAAGTTTCAGCTTGCACAAAGACCAGTAATGCCTTCAGCACTTACTAGCTCCGAGCATACAACACATCACTTATTTGACTCAGGTATATAACACAGAAGAGTAGGAAAGATGTTTTACAATCAGCTTAAGTTCTGTGTTTACACTGCAGTGCAAGCAGTGGGAGATGTCTGCAGTGGGATGTGGTGTGACTGTCTCTCAAAGTGGGTGGCTGGGGAGAAGGGTCCAGAAGTAAAGCAGAGAGCCAATTAAAAGGGATATCTTCCGTAACCCAGATGTATTATTTCAGCTTGATAAAAACTTTATTTGACAACCTTTAGGCTTACATTAATATTCTGAAGAAAACTGAGTATAATCCTAGGTCATATGTCCTTTAAAAGCACAAATGCAACCAACACCAAGGTTTGCTTAACATGTTCAAGCAAACCCACTTAACTTCTTTTTACTTTTATCAGAAAGGACTCAGCTCTTATTGACTGAACTTATTACCTATACAAGGAATAAGATGCAAGCAGTTTTCCCTTCTGTTTATCACCTAAAATGACAAAAACATGTTGATTATCAATAAGAAATAAATCAAGCCTGATTAAAAAGGTAAAGTTTGCTCTTATACACATTCTTTTAAATATATTTTACCAAAGCTAATGTTTTCCATGTAAAAAGGATTTGTCAGAATATAAATACATCCAAGAAGTAACATTTTATATTGGATCAGCCAGAATTTAAAATTCTGTCTTGATTTGCCAGCATGGCACACGCTATTGGACTTGATTTACTACCAACTGCTTTATCAGCTGCAGAAGCCGCCATTTAATCAATGTAGTGTCTGTATCATGAAAAGTGCAGACTACTCAGAGAATACAGTCCATATAGTTTGTGTGTGTGTGTATATATTTATATGTTTATATATAAAAACATACATTCCACAGACTGCATATACAGGACAGATTAAAGTGGAGTCACAGTTGTAATACCTATGAGATGCTACATTGCCAGGCTACACTCAAATATCTGCTTTGACTGAAACATTTTTGTTGATTTTAATTTACATATTTTGTTATTTCCCAATTATTAGTTCAATTTGAGATACAAACATGTTGAAATATCAACATTTAATGCAGCATTTCAGATCAGAAGTGCACTTCTGAAGCAAATTTCCACTATCCATACTTTGGCTCACTTTATGGAGTACATAAACTGGATTAATTTTGGAGGGAAATAAAAGGGCCGGGTCTAGTCTATGGAACCGGTCTGAACTTAATCTGCAGTAAACAGTAAAATGTATACAGTGTGCACACTAGATCTTCAGCAAAAACATTTCCTCTTCAGATGTTTGGCCACGATTCTTGTTAATTCAGGCAGACTCCGCCACTAATACAGCTAAGAGCTTGAACCATGGACTTGAGTTACCCACAGAATATACTGATTCAGCAGCATTATGCAGTCTGAACACAGAACAAAAAAAAAAAAGTAGTCTGCAGATGTATGTATGATGGATAAAGGTGTCAGGACAACAAACACCCTCTTTTTCAGGCTTCAAGAGAACAGGAATTTCTGACTAAGTGTTGTGGTTGTGGACATACTGCAATTGTACAGAGGTTCAGCGGCTTTTCCTCCACACCCAGACATCAGTTTAGCATACAATAGAGTAGGACCAAAGCATGTATGAACATGCGAGCAGACTTTACACATAGCTGCAAGTTAAGTGTGTAGTCAAAACACACATATCTGAGTTGCTGCATTGTTTTTGGTCATGCACTTCAGCACTTGCTACCAAGACCAATCAATGGTGTGAGACAGCCTACAATCCAAGCCATTAATTTAAAATTATTTTCACAACCATAAGACCTGATTTGAGGAAAAAACAATGCAATAATAAAGAAAAAAACTTTCTTCTTTCTTTGGAATTATGTTCTACAAAAAGCTGTCATAAAGCACAATGAACCGTTATAACTTACCTTCATTGAAGCATTTTTCTAGCTGCAGCTATTTCAATAATTCATAGTTAAAAAATGGTATTATGAACTAGAATCTTGCATGTCACCGTAGATATGTGCCCTAATTCTCTAACAATGTATTTTATGGCATGTGGTCTACCCAGTCCACTTTATTCTCTCTTTTTTACCACATTAAGGCAATGACTACAGTGCACAGCAATCACTTGTTAAATATGTTTCAATAAAATTAATATATTTTAATTTTAAATTACAGTGTTAACTATAGTGGAGGTTAAGCAGAATGAAAACTTCATCCTTGGCTTCTGTGGTGGCCTCTTTGGGGTTCAGTGTTCTGGACTGCATAAGACGTCCCCTGTGTTGGGACTTTTACTTCAGACTAAGTCTAGCCTGGTCCCATTACTGTAAGTTTTCATGTTGATTAACAGAGAGCTGTCATTATTACCATTTAATTCTATGAACTGCTGATATTTTTTAATGAGGACCTACTTCCTGTTTTGCATTGCTCTGAGGATGTGTGATATTTCCATATAAATGAAAGAGCAATTTTGCTAGGATATGTCAGTGTAACTTGTTTTCATATAGTTAGTATTTAAACTATCATTGAATGAAAAACAAAAAATCACTGTAGGAAATTAAACGGGTCTGGTCTGAATTTTATGAAGATAGCTTGATTTATTTTTTCTATATGTTTACCTCCATTGTTACTGCACCACTATTTCATGATTTTTAAACAAAAGATAATTTCAAAAGATAATGTATTGCATCTATTTTGGTGGGAAATTTTTAGGGAGGTTGGTGACTCAGGCAAACAGATTTTTAATTTGATATTTCTTGAATGCCTTCTCTTTTTTATTTGATTAAGTGCTATATATTATTCTAACTATATTCTCTTTCTTGCTTGCATTTCTACTAATTTAAGTACTTTAATTAAAGATAAAAAAGAAAGTATAGCCTCTACCAGGAGTACACTTATACTTTAGAGGTTGAAAGGCTGAGTATTTTTTGTCACATAGTCATGAAGAAACCAAATTTAATAATTCATAAATATTTATAAAGAAATGTTTCATGGTATAAATTCAAATTATAGAGAAGAATAATTGACCAAAATAACGGAGACCAGGGTTTTTTTGGTGACCCTTTTAATCTTCTCTTGATTTTTGGATCCTTGCACTTACCAGGACATACTAAAATAAGTTAAATAATTATATTGTCCTTGTGTTTATTATCTGTGTTAACTTTGACTGATTTATGTCACAGATAAGCATTTACACACAAAAAATAAAGTGCCACTCTTGTCAAATGTTTTTAAGCAGTTATTTATTTTTTTGATTCTTGTTTCTCTTTCTAGAGGATGAAGGATCAAATATAACTTCTGATATTCTCAAGTTTTCGCTTGTTGTCTTTCATTAACTTAATTTCATTCATTCATTGTACTTGTGATGCATTGGTAACTCTAGGAGTAGGCTGAGAAAAGATGTGCTACCTTCCCATCACCACAGAAATTTTGAACTTACCATGATCAACGCATACTTCTGTTTCCTGGACAACGTGCTTTTGATTTAATAGACAGAATTGATGCTATGCATGTAATTAGTTCTTTTTCAGAATGAAGCTGGGGTATATCTCTTGAGAAAGGAAACCTCCCTTTACCTTCCTCATTTGCTGAATGGGCTTACTTTACCAGGGTATGAGTAGTTTTCATTTTTCTAAAGTCTGGCTACTTTGTTTTTAAACCTTTTAATGCATGTTTTTTAGTATGTGAGAATAATAATGGTCTTTTCTTCAAGACTCAGTGGCCCAGGCTACCTATCCGACAATAACCATAATGTAATTTCTATCCTATGGCTCATCTGTTTCAATAATCACCTTCATTTAAAATTTCCTGAATGGTGTGAGCTCTGACAGTACATTACAAAACAAGAAAAATTAGTACTCTACATAGATAATCCACGCATTGGTATAATTCTAGGATTTTAACGCATTTTGTGCTGGTTCTTTTGCTGTGATATCTACATTATACCCTTCCACTGGGGCAAGCAAAATGGGTCATGCTCAGAAAGAGTGGAAAAGCCTGATGGAGGATTGGGGAAAAAGCTACATTTTATAACTAATGTATAATCACACTAATTACATGGCTTTTAGCTAATAAAGGGACCATTAAAAGTTTGATACCAAGCACTTCGGTTTGAATTACTTTTAGGTAATAGCAACTAGAAATAAAGGTTTAGGACATAAAGGGAATGTACCAGAGTATGCATACAGTAAATGGAAATGAAACAGATGTACCTATGTTTTCATAAAGCCTTGCTTGAAGACTTGCCAAACTTTAATGTAAATTTGTATTAAGTCATCATGCATATTTTCTGAGGTAGAGTAAAAGAGAACCACGATACATTGAGAGGCAGAGGGGTGAAAAATATTCTACTAACTAAATGTATGTTATCGTCCAGTTGTTTTGATTTACCAGGGTAAAAAAAAAGAATTTTTACAACCATGAAGCTAGACAGATTTGAAACAATGCAAGTGGTTCTTCATTCTCAATGCAGTCTTGAGTATGTGTCACCAACATGGAGACGGTGACAAGGAGCCCTACAGAAAAAGATCGATGACACTAGAATTTACCAGCTTGGTGCTTACACTGCACTTTCAGTGTGCAGGGACAAACTGTTTGTTTTCCTTTTTAGATTGCTTACCACTGCTTGATTTACTGGGCAGCAGAGTGAGGACAAGTTTTTTAATAACTGTGGCACGGCTACCATTCTTCTCAGCAAGCGACTGAGCTTCTGGAGACTGAAAAAGATTACTTATTCTGGGAAAATATTGTAATACTTCTTGCTACTTCTTGCTAGGATTTTCTTCATGAAATGTGACCTTAAAGGATACTTCAGTTGGAACTCACTTCTGATTTTGGATATCTTTGAGGTCCTTTGGCCGTGAGGGAAAACATCTGTAAACAACGAAAGGATCTGTGGATGGATGCCTGAAAAATTATATAAGTAGTAACACCTTTCATCTACACAAGAATGTACGTGCAAAAATGAAAATGGTTAATGCTGTTTTTCAGTGAGTTTAACAAGTTACAAAGACCTCAAAAATGTCCAAATGGCTATAGTACAAGATGGCATAGGATGAAAAACTGCTACTTGGTTATTTCATTGAAACTTCATTGATTTCAATTCAGATTCAATTAGGGAAATGTATACAACTTGTGTAAAGGAAAGGCAAACTGTTTTCTTCATATAATGTTATTAAAGGCACAACTCCACTGATATTGAAGGAGTCATACCAAAATTAATTTAATCCATTCTGTTCAAATTATAAACTGTAATTCTTTTCAAAACATTAGAGCTCCTGGTTGCGCTCCATTTTAGCAACTCCAGCCCCACTTAATCTCATATTTGCACTTATAATGGATTTTGTGAGGGAACTGTCATTCATCTGGATAAACTGAGCATCTTGACAAAACACTGCAAACTTGTCACTGGAGAAAAGCTTTAAAAACTGACATGATTTGAGACATTTTTACAGGCAGAGAGCTGTCGGAGACATTCTTCATAATATAAATTCATCTTCCTGATTAGTCACAAGTTGTATTTACTCAATATCAACTGTTCTTTTTGAGTGTGCTTAAAGACAATGTCAAGTTTGCATTGCTCTAGGTATAAAATAAATCTTTCAGAAAGACTTTCTCCATACAGACAAAGGTGGGTGGTCCCCTGGGGGAGGAGGAGAGCTCATGGCCTCTTTGTGATTGCACTAATGAATCACCCAGAGAAGGTGAGACTTGACACTTAAGCTGAGGTTATCCAAGGTTTGACTTCGATATCATTTGCATAACACTGAAAACAGGAATCTTACTTTTTAAATAGTTTTGCTTAGACTTCTCACAGCTGGTGAGTAAAGTTAAAATGAAGCAGCAGCAAATGCCCCAGGCAAGTGGGGAAAAAAAAAAAAAAAAAAAAAAAAAGGTGCCACCAGCTTCTAGAGGACAGGCAAGAAGAGGGTCATTTTAAAATGACCCCACAGGTGCTGAGCTCAACTAAGCAGAATGATAATCGTGGTTTGCATACTGTAAAGAAATGTATAAAGAATGTTTCCTTAAACCTCTGCAATTTATTTATACAGTTGTAGACTTGTTCCATTAGTCATGAGTGGTGGAGTGAAATGAAGCTGTACTACATAATATTCCAGTCAAATTAGCGCAAATAGATCTAATATTTCAAAGGTCATTAGGGTATTCTGAAATGACGCCACATTTCACTGTGAGAAAGTGCTGGATTGTCATGTGATTTCTATTTTGGCCTTTTGTCTCAGCAAGAAGTAATCACACTCCTGGCAAAGAAAATACTTTAATGTTTTAGTACAATTTTCATGTAAAAAAATCAAATGTCTTACATAAGTCATTTGATAAGAGCACGGTGTTTTCACTATATCTGTCTACATCAGGCTTTTGAGCTATAGTCTAACAACAATTATCTGAAAAATCAGGGGCTGCATATAGTCATGCCACTGCAATGGCATGACTGACTCTCCCATCTGTTCCTCCTACTGAGGAGGAACAATTTTGTGGACTTCCCTCTTAAACAGCTTCTTCCAGCTGGTAGCCCAAATGGAGAAGTCTAGGGCCAAGGCTGGCAAGCTGCTCAGCTTCCCTTTAGGATGAATACATATCCCCTCAGCATCAAAATGGGGCAAACAGAGCTGAGGTCAGCTTCAACTGTATTAAGATTATACAGCTTCCCTGAAAAGTATATGTCTGTGCTGGACTATCCTCATAGATGCTGGATGGCGTTTACTAGCTCCTAGTCTTGTGCAGACATGTAATTTAACATGATGGTCCAGGTGTACCCTCAGAGAAATCATTAACTTCTGACTCCTGACAGCTGATGTCCTATGCCAAGGGCAGACCTGCTAAACCTCTGCCTCCAAGGAGGCTCGCTGCTCACCACATCTTTGACTTGACTCAGCCTGGAATTCTTTTCTGTTTTCCCTTGCCTGTGTTTTCCCCTCTATATTTGCAAACAGCAACCACAGCACACCACGCCTTTCATTTTGCCAAGTCAAGTTCTTTAAGTTAGGTTCTCAAAGTCAGGCACTGACCTAGCAAGTTTACCCCCCTGTACTGTGCCTCTGTGTGCTCCTGTTGTTTGCATGTGACTATGCAAGCACTGCGTTTGCACGCTTTGGCAGTGTCTGTGCCAGCAAGGAACTAATCACTGGTTTCCACTGCTAAGAAAAGATGCCGCCTTGTAAAGAGGGCTGTGGTCCTGTTCCCTGGTAGTGAAGAGAATAAAGGCATCATTCTAGATGAATCCTCTACAACTCCTTATTAAAAAAAAATATGAGAAACACCATGTCATAGTTTAGTTTAAACTGTGTGAATCCTTCTCAAGTTCATTAAAATATGGAGAGTTTAGTACTTCCCTGCAGGAAAGAATTTCTGGGTTTAGATCCCAGTTTGCCTAAGGGGCAGGAGTGCTAACACTGAGTATGCTTAGCACTTCCTATCAGCTTTCTCTAGGTAGTTAGATGGTGAATATTCAGGACTTTCACATAACATTCTGAGGCGTACCCTTTTAATGTTGTTTGTAGTTGATGTGTACACAACATTATTCAAATGAACATGTGGTAGTAAATTTTAGGGGTGAGATGCAGCTCACCTAATTTAAATGCCTGGAACATAACCTCAGCTTTAGGTAGTATAAAGATCCTCTTGAAACTTTCCTGTGATTTCATGAAAAGAATTAAAGATAAATCCTGTTCAAAGTGTCCAGAGAAAGATCGGTGATTCATTTAAGTTCAGCACCTTAATGGTGGAATTCATGTTGCTGAACATGGGATTCAAGAAATCACCTCCAAATAATAATAATTCTTTATTTCTTGGAATGAGATCAATGGCCATCTAGAGATGCCTATTCCCCTTTATTTTACGATAATATTGGATCAACATTTTTAAACAAATGTATGATTTATTCATCCAACAGCCTGTATGGTCCTCCTACATTGGCGTAAGTCCCCTTACACATATTTTTGATGTAAAGCCATTCAGTCCTCACTTTAAAGGTTCAAATTGAAATAAACAAGTCTTTATATTTTTCTGCACTAATTTAACTAAGCAGACTTTTAAATAAGCTAGTTCTGTGTCCTGATTCAGATAAGGTCTTAAGACACATCCTAGTATGTTCATCGTTACCTTTGGTTCTGTCAAAACTTAGCGACAAGCTAACAAATGACACTTTAGAATTATTAAAGCTGAACTGGATGTGGGAAGCAGCTACCTCTATAGTTACACTTTCAGCTGGTGCAGGCAGCATGTGTGCGGGATGATAATGAGGAGCTGTCAGTAGGCTGTGGTCACCTCTTAACCTAGATCAGCACCAGCTGGAACAACACATCCAACTCTACCCATAATCTTCTATTTTATTTAGGAACTTTTGAAAACTTAGCCCAGAAGCTAAAATGTCTTCTACATAAATTAGGAGATACTGCAATTACATTTCCTCATGTCAGCGATTTCATTTACTATTAATTATGGTTCAAGTATAGCCATGGGCTAAGTTTGACATGGTGTCATAAGTTCAGTGCTGCTGCTGTACAGGTATAAGAATGATACTTTCCCTCTCTGTTTTTACCATTTTGATTCCCTGAAATAACTTGCTATGTTTCCCTGTGTTGCAAAAATCCAAGTGCAAGGAAAATCAACAGCAATGAGATACGAAGCATGTAAAAAACAAGGTTAGCTGAAGCAACACTCAAACCCATAACTGACAGAACATTTCTTTCTTAATTAAAAATGGCAAAGCAAATAGACTTATTTCCACTTCCAAAATGTTATTTTCAGAACAAATAGCTTACTCTTACTTTTCTTTCTGTATTAGTTACTGGTTTTCTTTTGTTTTTAGCTCTTGGAAGGCCAAAGATGGGAATCTAATTTTACTATATAAAAAGCCCCATGACACCCACCCTTATGAAATAAATGTCAAAAAACCATCCCTGTATCAAGAGAGTACACAGCACTACAATGGAACAGGGAGAAAGGGTGAAAGCAACACCAAAACTGATGTGCAACAATGTAATTTAGCCATGTGTTTTTAAAAGCCCGCTAAAATCAGTAGAAACTTTCCCATGCATCAGAACTTATTTGTGCAACCAGTTTGTTCCAAAAAGCCAAATACCCTGTTCTATTGCTCCATAGTCCTCCAAGTGACTTAACATTCCTTAGAACTATTTTCATTTATATGTGGATCCAAAAAAACTGACAAATATTTGTGGAAGAAAATGTTGTTTAAAAAATGGTGTTTAATCATAGGACTATGGTGTTTTCAGATTGGGTCAGTATCTGGTCTCTAGGGAAAAAATACATGGGAAATTCTGGATGTAAACCAGCAATAAATTTCATGTACTTAATTCTGTATCCCGAAGGACCAATTTTGAAGAAAAATTGAGAGATATTTCTGCCACCATATTTCTTATGAATGGGTGTCCAGTGAAGAGGGCAATCAATTAATTGTTGCTTGGGGTTTGAGGCAGTGAGTGGATACAATATTTTAAAAACAGTATGATTATATTTTCAAGTATGTTCTTTCAGAATTTCTTACCTTAGCTCCAAATAAGTTTTCCTTGACATATATGTGGTCATCCCCTTGACTCCACTTGTCATGTATTAAAACAGTTATTAGTTAAAGACAGGAGACCTCTTTTGTTTCACATCTCTAGAACGTTTTTTTTTCTGAAAGGAAAATCTCTAAAATGAGCATATATTTTTCCATAGCCTTACTCCCACTTCCATTTTTTGCAGTGAATTTATTCATTAAAAGAAAGGGTTTTGCTCGTTGCTTGTTTAAATTCAGTAATTTTACACAAAGCATTCTGCTTACAGAAACTAAAGTATTTTCAGTGTGTGTGTTTCAAACTCCTTACTTACATGTTCAGGGTCATTTTCTGGTTAAAGCAGAGATATGAGTCAGGAAACCTAGTGATCACTCTGTTACTGATTTACTGTGAGATTCTGGACAAATTCTTTTCCCCTCTGTGCCTTCAATTCCATATACAGAGGATGAGAATATTATTCATTGAGGTTTTAAGATTCTTTTGCAATCTCCCAAAGATGCTCAATATTATGATTAATTATTACTGTCTATATATGTATAAAGCAATAAACACTGACCACATTTAAATAGCAAAGCTGTGTCTGGCATTTGTACAGTATTCAGATATGAGAAAAAGAGAAATAACTATTTCAAATGTTAATCTAATGGTATTTGAAATTTGAGACAAAACAGAGAATATTTTTTTTCCTGTAGATAACTTCAGCTTTAAAAAACACAATCCAACCATCCAAAAGCTAGTCTGGTTAATTTTATCTTTTGATTAATATCCCCTTTTGTTTTAAAGAACAGCTGAGCTAAACTTACAGATACTTAGATAAATATAGATTACTAGGAAAGTGGATAGGTGCTCTCTGAAGATACATATTACCAAAGATGGTGTAGTTATGGTTTTGATATTTGTTAAAAATAAATGTTTTCAATATCTATTGCAATGCACTTAAAATAAAAGACTCCTTTAAAATTCTAAAATTGTTTATCAGATTTAGTGGTAATAGGGTATAAATGGCATATAAATTGCTAGCTTAAGTTTGCAACCTTGCCTTTTAAAGTCTTCAAAATTAGACCTCTTTAGACAGAGTACTACTGACAGTTAAAAAAAAAAACAACAAACAAAACACCAAGAACAAAACCACCTGTATGGTGGTCCTAGTGTTAGTTTGAATGAGAAATTGGGATGCTGTCATCATTCTTTTCTCTATCCATGTTTAAAATTCCGATTAACAATGACTAGAACATGAAGGACTTTTTCTTATCAACATTTCTACTCCAAGTGCAAAATGAAACACAAACATGAATGTAGTTCTGCCACAGGAAATTGTTCGTTTCAGAAGAATTATAATGGCCAGGTTGTGACCTTGTCTCATTCATTGATGCTGGGGAGGTAAGATTCCCACCAATTCCATTACACAGCTCTTATAAGTTTGAGCTGAGCCAGGAACACAACCCTTGTGTTCAGCAGACTCCTTATCGTGAATGCAACCCAGAAGGGCATGCTTTTGTCCTCGTTTGGTCTTAAAGTGTCCACGCAATGGCATGTTAAGAAGCACAGTAAGAGTGGTTCTCAGTCATTATACAGATTCATGTTGAACTGGTTTCCAATTCCCAAAAAATTTGTGTAAAAAAAAAATATGCAAAATAAGCACTGTATCGTAAGATTAACAGCTTCAGGAAAAGATGCATTATATAAAACTGATGATGCGTAAGACAAGATAAACATTGGGCCATATGTTTCAGTAGCACTTAATGTTAAATTTGCTTCAAAATCTTGTACGCAAGCTACAATTACCTCTTCCATGAAAGGAGGACAGTATTAGATTAGATATAAGTTTATGCTGAACCTAAATGAACCACTGTAGAACAAACAAACAAAAAAAATGAATATTTTTAATAGAAATATAGAAAAATGCGGGTAATTTATCATATAAAGGTATTGTGAAAATCATGCAACATACTAGAGAGAAAATACATATTGCTAGATGGAGTCAAAAATTTAATACCATCAGCCCTTCATTGTGGATACCAGCATAAAACAGTATGTGTGTGTGTGTGTTTGGTTTCCACCTCATGTAAAAAGGGCTTGATGAATTTTGTGTTGCAGTTTATGACTCTCTTCTTCTAGAATGAATTTGTCAGTATTAGCTATTAATAAAGAGTATTAAATAATAAATAGCATTAAAATATTTATTACTATTAGATAATAAACATTAATTAAATCAATAATTAAATACACACCCATTGAACAATTGATTAACTATAGTTCTTAGACTTAATTTGTGGTTTGCAAACTTTCATATAATTTGCTATTCACCTGTTCAAGGGTGTGAGCGAGGTTTATTCTATTAGTACCTCATATGAACTTTTAATTTCATCAAGAGTAGGCTAAAGTCAGGTTAAAGGACTGAAAATCAGTGAAGTGACCATCACTCACTTTCTTGTAAATATACCTTTACAGAAACTGTATTTTTACACTTTTGATAGGATTTGACATTAAATATATTGACTTTTAACATTCTGTATATAATGGAGTTTAGAGAACCTACAGAATGACTTAAGAGAGTAACTAGTATGGTTGCAATTCAGTTACCTAGATAAAGATATTTGCTGCCATGTGAAACACCCCAGAGCATCTGAGCTGTCTTGGTGGATCTGGCAGATATGACAAAGCATTCACAAATGGCCACCATGCATTTCTGGAGATGAAGGCTGAGGAGAAGAAAGGTAACCTAGAACTTTTAAATAATAGAAATATGTGTTGATCTGTCCTATAACTGTATTTGACTCTGAAAATTTGATTTCCACTGGGAAATACTAGATGAGGGAAGGGCTGTGCATGTTTTCTACCTGGACCTTAGCCTTTGGTACCATCTCCCACAACATTCTCCTGGAGGAACTGGCTGTTCGTGGCTTGGACAGGTGTACTTTATGCTGGGTAAAAAGCTGGCTGGACTACCGAGCCCAAAGAGTGGTGGTGAACGGAGTTAAATGCAGTTGGCAACCAGTCACAAGTGGTGTTCCCCAGGGCTCACTATGGGGGGCAGTTCTGTTTAATATCTTTATCAGTGATCTGGATGAGGGGGTCGAGAGCACCCTCAATAAGTCTGCAGACGACAGAAAGTTGTGGGGTAGTGCTGATCTGCCTGAGGACAGGAAGGCTCTGCAGAGGGATTTAGACAGGCTGGATCAATGGGCCAAGGCCAACTGTATGATGTTCAACAGGGCTCAGTGCTGGGTCCTGCCCTTGGGTCACAACAACCCCATGCCATGCTACAGGCTTGGGGAAGGGTGGCTGGAAAGCTGCCTGGGGGAAAAGGACCTGGGGGTGTTAGTTGACAGCCAGCTGAACATGAGCTAGCAGTGTGCCCAGGTGGCCAAGAAGGCCAAAAACATCCTGGCTTGTATTCAAAACCATGTGACCAGCAGGAGTAGGGATGTGATTGTCCCCTCGTACTCAACACTGGTGAGGCCACACCTTGAACCCTGGGTTCAGTTTTGGCCCCCTCACTACCAGACAGACATTGAGGTGCTGGAGCGTGTCCAGAGAAGGGCAACGGAGCTGGGGAAGGGTCTGGAGAATGAGTCTTATGAGGAGCAGCTGAAGGAACTGGGGCTGTTTAGCCTGAAGAAAAGGAGACTGAGAGGAGACCTCATGACTCTCTACCACTACCTGAAAGGAGGTTGTTGTGAGGTGGGTGTCGTTCTCCTTTCCGAAGTAACAAGCGATAGAAAAAGAGGAAATGGCCTCAAGTTGCACCAGGGGACATTTAGACTGGATATTAGGAAAAAATTCTTCACTTAAAGGGTGGTCAGGCATTGGAACAGGCTGCCCAGGGAGCTGGTGGAGTCCTGGGTTAACAGCTGGACTTGATCTCAAAGGTCTTTTCCAGCCTAAATGATTCTATGATTCTATGACTCTATGATTCAATGAAAATTAATTAAATATTGATAATTTCTGGAATTCAAAAAATGTATGGTCAACTTTTAAAATTTAAGAAGTGAAATGTTCGTGTTATTAAATGTTCTATCAGATTTGGACTGGGATTTAGAGTAAAACATGAAATAATATTAAGTTATTCATATATTTAAAAACTATAAATATACAGAAATTACCCCAAATCAAAGTAGAATTAGAGATCTAATTGAGAAATACTGATTATAATGGTAAATATAAAATAAATAATTTAAGACAATTGGCTAGGCAGATCAGGAAGAATAATTTTGTTGATCCCTATATTCTGCAGTTCATTCAACATGTCCTGTATTCAAGATATTTTTTACTTCTTTCCAGTTTTTGTCATTCCTGTGTTAGGTCTTATGCCACCAATAAAACCCATTCAAAACCTATGGGAGTCACTATAAAACAAGATGATGAACAACATTTGATGATTTACAGAGTATGGACCAGGTACAAAAAAAACCCCAACCCAACCCAAAAAACAACAACAACAAAAGAAGCAGCAGCTTTCTTTGGCCTGCCGTAGTAGCTGGGCCTTATTTCAGGGTAGGCTGTTTTACATGGCAATGCACATAAGGGAGGGTTTTATTTTTCAGTGACTGTAACCTAACAAATACTCCAGTGCATAAATAATTGGTTTTTTCCAGAAAGTCAGAGTAACTTGTACGTGTGAAGAAATATAAGCATGCTGCTTCTAACATTTCCTTGGGGGCACCTTTGAGCTGTAGTGTGTTCAATCTACCAGATGAGTTTACTGCAGGTTCCAAGTAGCATTGGTTTTATTCCTCTTCTGTCGATATAGTAACAGAGAAATTAGAATTAAACTCATGTTTCAAAATTGTGCTTGCCTCCTAGACCACTGGGGGTAATACTGAGGACTTGGAAGAGCAATGGAGAGATGTTATCAGATGGTATATTTGTTTGAGAGTATTTCACATTTCTCAGCAGCTGAAAAAGTCACTGGCTGCAAGCTTTTTGCTAAATATTGTTCTTGAATGGCAGAGAAAATATTTCCCAGGTATTGCTTTTTGAAGAGTAATTTTTAAGATTTATTTTTATATTTTTTTTTAAATCTGATACCCCTTCTCAGATTTTATAATAATACAAGAAGAACTAAATAATTTTTGGTTTGGAATTTTTTTTTTTTTGCTTTTTTAAATCCTCCTCTTTTTTTTTTAATACTTGTTTAGTCAAGATGAACTACAGTTTAGGTGGAGAAATAATTTATTGACAGTTGAACAAATAACTGAAAAAACACTTTTGACAGGCTGAAAATTAGGCCAGAAGAAAGATATGGGCTTCAGCTTGGTTTCATTAGTAGTGGCAAAATTCACCTCTGACTTGACTGCGTATGTGGCAAAAGAAAGATTAAGGATTAAGAACTATATTATTACATTCAAGATTCATCGGGTAGCTTTCACTTCTGTTTAATAAAGAAAAAAAAAAACTGGAAAAAAAGAATGAGAGAGATGTAGAGAGAAAAAGCCCTCAATCTATTAGGTTTAAGTTTCCAATGTGGTTTCATGGACTCCAGGACAGGCAGAAGCAGTAAGTAAGGTGTCATATTTTATCCCTTTAGGAATCCTTGCTAATCAGGAAGTCTTTAAGGTAGGTAAGGTATGTTTTCTCCCCCCACCAAAATGACACTAAAGCTTTTGAAAAATTTCAACCACTGGTTTCAAGAGGATCATACAATGAAGTAAGTTGCACAAGCTCAAGCTCATGGTAGTGATGGTAACTAAAAACTCTGAACTGTGGACTGAGGTGCTGAGGACATGGTCCTCTGCCCTTTAGCTTAATGGCAAAGAGGTATATTTTTATAATTGCTGGTTATATCTAATGATTTGAAAGAGAAATTTTCCACTGTTATCAATACAACAAAGGGAAACTGGGGAATAAAGGAAAAAGGTGAGACAGTGCATATCAGAGGTGGAGAAGGCACACAGTGAATGGTAGTAGACAGGGGTGTAGCTAGAAGGTTGCTACATTCCTGCAGTAGGTGGTCTATCTGCAGAAGTATGAAAAAGACTGGGACCTTGTGAAAACATGTTTTTAGCTTCTTTTTGCCCTGGATGATTTCCATTTTCCTTGAAACATCTTGTGCTACCCAGTAGAAACTCAACTGTTTGGTAATGTAATATGATCTTTTCACAAGTTCTTACTAGTTTGAGCTATGTTTTTCAAATTAATGTATGAAGAAAGCAAAATATGTCACACAGTCTCCTCGTGTTGAATTTTATAGGCAAATAAAAGGGATTATGGTAAGAAATATAGTCTAGCAAATGCTGGGTGCTAGGTGAATTGCTGGAAGTGTTAGCACCTCTATCAAGCAGAGTCTGGTATTTTCCCAGTTTCCAGGGGTTAACTGTGGAGAACTACCTCATGTTCACTGGCAAACTAGAAAATGTACAATTTCTTTTAAAGCATTTGAATGGCTAATAATTTAATTCTGTTATATTATGTTACCAAAAAAAAAAAAATATACAGAAGCTGAGTAATTGCTCTTGGTTCTTAAAATGTCATTTGTTATTTATGATCAATGCTGTCCAATACATTGAACAAAGACAGTAGATTCAACTTAAAATTTATTTCTTAACACTGGATGAACTATTTTTTTTAATTGATTTACTTTGCATTACCAAAGATGTATTGAGATCAGTAGGTCTTGTTAAAGAAGTTTAAAATACAGCCTGAAAGGAAAAAAGATGAGTATTTGTTCCCTTGTGTAACAAAAGAAGTATGCAAGAGGATTCCAGACATTTTTAAAGTGTGGGGTGGTTGTTTTTTATTTTGTCTTTTTCTTGCTGTAGTGGTACCTTTTCTGTCCTATGTTTTTTCAGTCATTTTATAATTTAATATCAAGTTCTGAGTCTTTAAATAAAGTTATTATTTCATAACTGTCTCAGTAAACAATCTTGAGGTTGTGACAATAGCAAAATTATGTCTAGATACACAACACGTTGTAGTAGTGCAGACAGATATTTTTTTTTTTTCCCCTACAGCTATCTAAACAGAATTTGGAAGGGTAAAGTGCATATAAATATATCTGTGTAGAAGTGACAAGGACAGCTTTGCAAAACACATTTTAAATCAGTGAAATTTTCATTTAACCACTATGAAAATATACACTTCTCATTCCTGAAGTAGACAGACAAGATTTGAGATCCTAACATAAGCTTTAGAAACCTTAAGAAGAGTTATAGCAACATATATAAGGGCCTGATCCTACTTCCAGTGTAATCGCATACACTTTTTTGTCAATTATTTCAAAAAGAGAGGAACCGCGACCCATGCTTTCTTGTAAAATAATTCCTCTCACACATCTCTAAATCTATGTAGTCCTACTGTTAGCGTGTACATATTTATGCCTTTTCCTCATCAAAAAATGTAATTTGCGATTTAACTTCTTTCTGTGAAATCCTTCCTTTAAGAAATGGAATTTGCTTGTAATGTCTCAAAATCAGGCATAGAGAAGGAAGATTTTGTTATACACGTCGTAACAGATGGAAAAACGCCAACACAAAATATACAGAGGCTGAGAGGGCACAGCATGGAGTAGGGAGAGGGGCTTGTTATACTTTACTTTGCAGACCTGTTAATGATGAGCTCGGTAGACCTAATTAGTACTCAGGGGGACTCTGCATTTCTGGTCTGGATTGAAACTACTTGTGTTAGAGGGTCACATATGTGTCTTTCCTAAAACCCAACAATATATGAAGGAATCCCACTGATTTCTTTAGACTTTACATACTTCTTCCTTAAAGAATACTTGTGCAGCATAAAGGAAGACTACATTTGCATAGATGTGGTTTTAATATGCTATCTGGATGACTGCTTTTGCTTGCCTAAATAGTACACTATTTTTAAAAATACAAACACACAAATCTGTTAAAATGTTATTACTGTTCTTGGATTTGGTGTGACCCAAATATTACTAAGCAGTTCGTGTGTGTAAATCAGATACATTAATCTTTAGCAAAAGCATAAGAGAATACACCTCAATATTTTTCCAGAATATAGGAATCTTGTTTATATATTAAAAGTGGAAACGGTATCCAGCCATGCTCATAATTCACAAATACAAGGATTTACCTATCCCTTTTGTCCTGCCTGTTTCTCAATAAAATCTTAGAAAGTAAAC
The DNA here is from genome assembly GCF_015220075.1 of Falco rusticolus. Classification (NCBI taxonomy): domain Eukaryota; kingdom Metazoa; phylum Chordata; class Aves; order Falconiformes; family Falconidae; genus Falco; species Falco rusticolus. The sequence goes on along the minus strand of NC_051192.1, from coordinate 87,813,322 downwards.
ATACCAATTTTCCATAAAAACCTGAGCTTCCTCTGAAGGTTCCTTACAGGAAAAAGGCAAGATAATGCTGCATTTTAAACTACTACACTTTTTAACTGGATGGCAATGTCTCAACAATCCAAAAATCAAGCAGGCTGACCTGTCAAATGAAGCACAACTCCCAGAAATGCTTTAAAGAGTCTATGTAGGATATGGATATGCAGTACCATACCATGATGTCTTTTTATATAGGGCAAATCAGGTAATTTTTAAGATGCTGCAAGCTGGCAACACTTTCCAGGTCAGTGATCTATAATGTCTAACAAATAACTAACATTGTTTCAGGAACCTATCTGAAAGCCAAAGATGGAATAATCTCACCATAAAGTCAATCACAGAATCATAGGAACAGCGGTTAGAAGAGGCCTTTTGGGGGCCATCTAGCCTCACCTCCTGCTAGAAGGAGGAATATCACCAAAACCAGACCTTGCTGTATGATGGAGTTTTATCTTACTATGACTTAAGCTTCTGAATGACCTTAGCACATATCTGAAGCCGGATGCAAAGTCACTTAATTAATACAGTTTTTAATCTGGTCTTAACGAGTTATTGCACTTAGTCTAAACACTTCTGTATTATAGTTTTGGTGGTGGTGGGAAGAGGAACAAAATTCCATCTATTTGTACACAGCAGTCTTCATGTCCAGAGTGTTGTTCAAGAGCCATCAGATACCAGAGAGCAATTGGTCTTCTAATTCCTAAGCTCTGTCTTGGAAATGCATCCTTAAGCCTCTTAGAAAAAAGCTTTAACTAAACAGTGATATGAGTTTCCTGAGGTGAAGTCTGAAGCTGACATTTATTCTGTTCTGAAAATAAAAATAAAATAAATAAATAAAAAAAAAAAAGGGGGCAGGAAAAGGACAGAAAAAGATACCTCCAAGATGAACTGGTTGCTTCTTGAAAACTTAACAGAAGTGAACTTGTACCAAAACCCATCAGTTCTTTCCCTCATGTTTCTGCAATCTGTTTGTAAGGATAAGAAATAATTTAGTGTCACACAATTCCCTTTCAACTGACTGGTTCAAAGATGATTTCAGTATCTGCTATGTAATCTAGGCAAGTAAGGTTGGTTACATTTTGCAGAGACCTGAAGGATTATTTCCTAGTTAGATAACAGCCAGGGGAATGCATTTTAGCAAAGTTTTCCTCTGAAGTCATCGCTAAATTCATAAATTGTTCATGTCAGATCTACAATACTGTTAATGTCAGATTTCAGCGTCTGATGCTGTGGAACTCCTTACAGCCTTTTCACCGTCTCAGTGAATTCTAGCCCAAACTCTTCTATGCAGAAAGACTAATATATGCAGACATATTAAAGAGCAACAAAATATTAAGCTGATTAAATGCTTATATATTTGCTCAAACTGCATAGCTGTGTACTATAGGTGTGAAAATGGTAGCCTATGTGAAAAAAATCTCAGCTAATCCGTCTATTGTGTATACTTTCACTTAAGAATATAATTTTTACCTATTTGTCAAACCTAGTGAAGTTCTGAAACGTCATTTTGCAAGAGGCCTTGACGTTGCATTTCTCACTGCCAGCACTTTATGTCATTAATGGACAGGCACTCAGTCAAAAATCCCATTTTTTTGAAATAGGGATTTTTTTTTTTCACATTCAATCTACTACTCATATAGTCCATAATACATTTGTGAGTATAAAATCAAGATAGAATGGGTCTGTTGGGTTTGACTAGGGGATTAGTGCTTGCAGCTTCAAGCTATTGTTTTTACTCCATCAACACCTGATTTTACAGTTCCTAAAAGTTATCATTTGAAATTCTGTTGAAGAAGCAATAACTATTAAGTCTTCTTACATAAAGGAACTTGTGTGGAAAATCTATTGAATTTCATTTAAAGTTTTTATTTTAAATCATTATTTTTAGTTAATTTAGGCTTGGACTAATGCTGTCTTACAGAGTCAGTCAGGACACAGGATCAAGTTGACCTATAGTGAAGAATAAGCAGAATTACCTAGTAAAGTGTCCCTGAAATCATCTTATTGCTAGTTTTTAAAGGAAGATGACAAATGAGTCTTGTACAAGACAGTAGAATAAAAGAAATACAACATGTATTTGACAGTGGATTAGTTCAGAAGAGATTAGGTTTTGTAAAGAGGGGACTTCCTCTAAGGAGTCACACAATAAGGAAGCTCTTCTACAGAGTAATAAATAAGACAGGGGCTTGAAATGTCCAGGGTGGTTCCTGACATGTACTCTTTGAGCCATCTACCAGAATAAAAATATGTCATTTTATGGTAAGAGGATCTTTTGAGGGAACAGGAGTTATCTGCGAGACAACTTCAGATTGCTTTGCACAGCCCCAAAGACTATTGCTAGAGATGTAACAAACAAAAACAGTTCTGCCTGAAAAGTTTGGTGGCCTTTTGTGACAGGTTTACAACATTGGTAGACAATGGAAGACTAACTGATGACATCTATGTGGACTTGTACAAAGCATTTGACACAGTCCCACACAACATCCTTGTTTCTAAAGAGACATGGATTTGATGGATGGACCACTCAGTGGATAAGGAGTTGACTGGATGTCCTCACTCTAAGGGTTACAGTCAATGGCTTGATGTCCAATTGAAGACTGGTGATAAGTGGTGTTCCTCAAAGGTATTGGGACCAGCACTGTTCAACATCTTTCTTGGTGACATGCACACTGGGATCGAGTGCACTCTCAGCAGCTTTGCTGATGACAGCAAGCTGTGTGGTGTTGTCAACACGCTGGAGGGAAGGGATGCCATTCCAGAGGCACCTTGGCAGGCTTGATGGGTGGGCCTGTATGAATTACACGACGTTGAAGAAGGCTAGGTGCAAGGTCCTGCATGTGGATCAGGGCAATCCCAAGCACAAATAAAGGCTCTGCAGAGAATGGATTGAAAGCAGCTCTGAGGAGGAAGACTTGGGCGTGTTGGTTGACAAGAAGCTCAACATCCAAAAAGCCAGTTGAATCCTTGGCCTCACAAAAAGAGGTCTGACCAGCAGGATGAGGGAGGTGATTCTCCTGCTCTACTCCACTCTTGTGAGATCCCACCTAGAATACTGCATTCAGCTCTGGAGCCTGCAACATAAGTAGGACATGGACCTGTTGGAGGGAGTCCAGAGGAGGGCCATGAAGATGATCAAAGAGCTGGAGCACCTCTCCTGTGAAGACAGGCTGAGAGAGCTGGGATTGTTCAGTCTAGAGAAGAGAAGGCTCTGGGGAGACCTATTAGCAGCCTTCCAGTACCCAAAAGGGGCCTTCAAGAAAGCTGGAGAGTTTTTACAAGGGCATGTAGTGATAGAACAAGGGGTAATGGTTTTAAGCGGGAAGAATGTAGATTTAGATTGAATATTAGGAAGAAATTCTTCACTGTGAGGGTGATTGAGACACTGGAACGGGTTGCCCAGAGAAATAGTGGATGACCCGTCCTCTGGAATTGTTCAAGGCCAGGCTGGATGGGGCTTTGAGCAACCTGGCATAGTGGAAGGTGTCCCTGCCTGTGGCAGGGGGTTGGAACTAGATGATTTTTAAGGTCCTTTCCAACTCAAACCATTCTATGATTCTATTATTTTTTGCTGCATCAACATTTCAATAATGCTAAGTATGGGGAGAGCAGAACTGAAAATAGTTCATCACAATCTGGCTGTACGTTTGAGAATACAAGTTGCAGCAGCTCCAATCACCAAGGGTTTGGGGAACTTCTAATCATAAACCATTCCTAAGGGTAATGGGTGAAGTCTGGGCTCACACAAACTCAGCGGCTCCACAGACACTGGAGCCAAGATTTAATTCAGCGCCCTTTGAGTGCTCACAGTGATGTTATATGACCATATGGACTCTGAAACAAATCTCTTTCTAATGGAACTGTTTGGCAAAAAGGAAGAGATAAGAAAATAAAGTGATATATCATATTGGTTCAAAAGGTTGTTTTTCAGTCTTTTCCACATTAAGAAAGGGAAGGATCGTGCATGGGTTGACAACCCTTACCCTGCAGCCATTATTACAAACATAGAATATGTAAGAAAAAAGTAATGGAGGTGAAAAGGATTGATTAAGTGAGAAATAAGAATATGTACATTCTTTCAGTTCCTCAAAAACACAAGTTTATGCAAAAATGGTGTCTCTTATCCAAAAGCATCACTTTCTGGATGCAATAGGGGTTATTTCTGATGATTATTTTTTTTTTTGTTATTTATTTTTTACTTCGCTATCTTTTATCTTTCAGCTCTTTCTAGCACCCAACTCAGAACTAATATTCCCACTTGCAGAAGGAAGCAAGCAAATTAAACAAAACAAAACAAAATCAAAGAAAAAAAGAAAGAAACGAAACCAAAACCCGAAAATTCCAACCAGCCAGCCAAAAAAAAAAAAAAAAAAAAAAAAAAAAAAAAAGGAGGAAAAGCTGAAGAAGTAGCACTGTTTTACTCCTGGGCTTTCTAATTTGGTAGTCATCAAAACTGCCTGAGAATGCACTTGCTTCTGTGATATGCAATCTCAGCATTCACTTCAAGTCATTGCTCTGCTTCAAAGTAGGAGTTACTTGGTTTCCTGGTAGCACTGATAACTTCACACATGTGACCTTTAAAATATTCTGATCCTGGTCTGAGTCTTTGGAGATGCTGAAATATCTGCAAAGAGGTATGAACTGCCCTTACCACCTGCCTCAGGATTCAGCGGATGGTATAGCTGTGCAGCTAATTAATTAGGCTTTTTCCCCCAGGTTTCAGAAAGAATTCAGTATTTTTGCTTTGCAATTCACTATTTTGCTGCCATTAGGCATCAAAATTTTGCACTAGGTGTGCGTGCTGCCTTTGCAAATGATTTGTTTTTCCTTCCTCTTTCTCCATCAAGTGAATTTACCTGCCTCACCCAAGCAGCCTGGAACTTGCACTGGGGCCCTTCTCTGTCCAGTGTGCAGAACAGCTAGCCTGACCAGGGAAACAAGAACTTAAACACAGTCATCTAGGAAGATGAATTTCTTGTAGCCAAATACAAGTGGTCTCCTGGTAAATATTATGCTAAGAAAGATAATTCTGATCCGTTTCATCTGGGAATATATGAAAACACCCTCAAATCTAGTTATCATCACTGATCAGGCTATCTAACTGTTTGCAACTGTAAGCAGTAATCTTGAATGCATTTCAAAGAAATAACAAAGAAGTGATAGCAAAACGAAGGTAGTAGTCGTTCCAAAAATTAGTGTTTCTGGAAACCGAAGGAACTTGTGGTGCTAAATGTGCTACTAATGGGCTGCACATCTTGATTTTGTTTTACCACGCTATAGACAGGGCACCCGGGCACCATAATATTGCAAATGTCGGGTATACAATGAACTTTTATCTGGATTTAGGATTATCTTGTTACTGAAAACAGTTTGCCTGTTAGGCATACCATTGATCTATTGAGCCACCAGCAGGGAGATTGCAGTAAGACACCGGCTGACATCTGCGTTCCCCTGAGGGTAGCAAGCAAAAGGTCTCCTGGGACAATTTACAATATGTTAAAAGACCCAGGTTCATAATTTGAGCATTAATAACTTGCATTAAAGGCTGAACAAGCAATAAAAATGGGAGGTTTCAAAGGAACCTGGGGGGAAAGAGGCCGTTCAAAGAACCTCTGCTTCCATTGTAAAAATAACTGTGGAATATTAGAGCAATCACAGGTAATCTCAAGAAAGCATGTGCTTAAAAGTGAAACTATTTAGTGATTGTCCTGAACAATAACATTCTGAGGAGAAAGCTCATCTATGTGCTGGAAAATATGCTTTCAAGGAAGTGGGTCCTGGAATTGAATCAAAATTGGAGGGTAACCAGCCACAGTTTAAAAAAAATAATAATTAAAAAAAAAAAAAAAAGGCAAAGAACACAACAAAAGCAAGCAAACAAACCAACCAATCCTTCACCCACTAATAACTGTAGTATTTCAGATTTGAATTTGCTTGCGTGCATATAACAGTGAGACATTTTTCTCATACATCTTGAATCTCAGTAGGACAATCATGTAACTGTTCATATGACTGAATCCATATTGTATTTATTTTGGATTTTTTTGAGCAGCTAGGCCTAATGATGCATGTTTGTGATGGTCATCTCAACAGGCATTGTTCTTTTTAAGTCTTACATTTATATGAATAGTGGTAAATTTTCTGTTATTAAAAAATATACATGTAATAAGAATATTAGGTTTATTTAGATTTTTAACTAACCAAATCATTCAGAAAGTATAGTGCATTGTGGTAGCAAACAAGTGTATTGTTTTATTATCTGTATTTATTTTATCTTTTATTATCCTTCTTTTTAATAGAAAGAATTATTTAATATTGCTTCATTCACACAGTTTGGAATGATTTACTGCACATATTTATTCAGAAGAATTACATTTGTGAATGAAAATATAGTTTTGGGTTTTTTTTTAATTTGAGAAATGGGAAAGCCAAGTCTCTAATTCATTTGAATCCATCTGGAATAGTAAATTGGGGGATTTTGCAGCTGCGATGCAGAGAAGAAAGAAAAAGGAAGGATGGAAGGAAGGAATGAAAGGAAAGGGGAAAGAAATAGTATTATTAATGTTATTTTTAATATTTTTGCATTGAAGTTGTGAGGTATAAGAAATGTTGTTTCTGTAGAAGCTAGCAATAAATAACATGTATCCTTTTGGAACAACCTTAACCAATAAGGTACCATAAATTACAATTCAGGTCATGAAAACCCCTACATTTAGATGACAGATATGAAGAAGAAAATTAAATTTCAACATTTTATGAAGTATCTGCCTAGGACTGCTACAAGAGGAGTCTGAGGATAAAATGTGCTTCCAAACAAAGAGAGGTAAAACCCAGAACATGTGGGAACTTGCAGACAGCTGTAACTCAATCTCATCACACACCAGCAGCTGTTAGAACTTCCCTGAGATGTGAGGAAGTCCCTTGAAGGTCCTTTTCATATATGCCTCTGTCATGTGGGGATTAAAAAATGCAGCATGAATCCTTTTGAATCTACCCATTAATAAATTACTAATAACCTCTTTATAGAAGAGATTGTAGTTTCCTAATTTCATAGCCTTTTGGCTGCATGCTTGGGAAACAAAAGAAATTAAGAAGAGATTCAAGTATTACTAAGAAGGTCTCACTTGAAAACAATTTTACAAGTCAATAAGAATAGTAATACCTTATGTTCAGTAATTTGCATATTTTTGTCAAAGAGCCTTAAGAATGTGACTGCTTAAACGAGGAGGAAAAGAAAATCAAGATAAAGTATTATTGAAGCTTAACTTTACCTTCTCTAGGGAGTTAACTGAAATTCTTAACATTAGAAGTCATCCTTATTCTTCCGGTATTCTCATTTCTCACTGAAGAGTGTCCTGGAAAATCTCTTGGTCACTTGGAAGAATTAAGAACATTTCTGCTTTCTATGAGAAGGAGGTTTGTAAGGCATGCCAGCCAATCTAGCCACTGAAACACAGGGTTCTACAATGTCCTTTTGTGTGCTTAATCCCACTTTTAGATAACATCAAAATGAAATTCCTATTGCATTAATGTTACGCCCTTGCTAATATCAAATGAAGTTAGCTAAGTAATTCAACAATCCTGCATGAGCTGAAGGGGATTAATAGGGTGCCATGATTTGTTTTGAAGTGTTGCCAAATTGTCGTCTCCTCCATCTTTTTTTTGTGTTGGACTGATTACATTAATAGCAACACAACAGTTTGAGTCTAATCTCCAAAATCCTGAACTTTACAAAGCAAACAGTTTGCTGATCCATCAGCATTTATTAATCACAACAATTACTCCGAGGCCAAATACCATGTGTGTGGTGCTTACACCATAGAGGCAGAGAATTGATTTGTGTAACCCTTCAAAGAACAAGAGGCCGTTTGAAAGAGCACTTATGCCTGGAGGCACCTGGTTGGAAATAACAGGTTTGTAAAATAGTTTAAAATGTCTTATGCTAAAAAGGCATGAAACAAACCAAGTAAGGTTTCAGATGATTAGAAAACTGTGGGAATATAGCCTCCTTTATTGTAGCATAATCAGTATATGATAATTATCCAAAAGTTTTAAATTTATGGTGGTGCTCCCTTGAGAAAAATGAAATAAAGCTATTAGAGAAAGGGCTTTGGAATGGAAAAGAATGGGAAAAGTAGGAAATCTACTATTTGCAATTTCTGTCTATCTATCTACCTGCTCACTTGTCTAATCTACAGTCCATTATCTTTTTGTCTGCTTACCCTTTTGTCAAGGCCCATTGAAATCAACAAAGAATTTAGGTCTTCATCTACTCGAAGTATAAATAGCAAGCTATGAAAATTCTGTGAGCTGTAATGTAACTATTAGCTGAAGGCCTGTCCAATTTGGAAAAGTGTTTCTGGGCACTGTCTTTATGAAACATTCTTCCTTATAATGCCAAATTTTAATGGCACCAGGTTCAAGGCAGTAGGAAACAGGATTCTCTGTGGTGCCAACTTTAAAAAATATTCAGGTTTTCCTAATCAAACATATACTGTTTCAATGATGACTTATGAGATTAATATTTTAAGCTTGAATAGATCAGAGAACAGGAAAAAAGAAATATGCATATTGATTAAGGACTTTTTTTTGTATCTGTTTGGAAAAAGTCCCATAACTAACATTTAATTTTTTGAAAAAGAACCTTTTGCAAATCTATGCTGTAATTAAGACAAGTCACAACACAAAGAAATAAAAACAGAAATTTAATTCTTATATTTTGCCCTGATCATACTGCTCCACTGTCTTGGAGAATGCTGGTAATATGTAAGGTATAAACACAAATAATTTTGCTAAGAAAAATCCTGGAATGATTGCAACAGATATGTAACACTTGTATCTTTTCCAACTACATAAAGTGAAATGTTAATGAAAAGTAACATGCAAGTATGTAAAGACTGATAAAGACACATTGCAAAATTAAACTGAAAAATATAGTCAAAATGTAATGTTCATCTAATAGAATGGGTAAAAAAGGATAACACACCACAGCTGAAAATTTAAACATAAAGATATGCCTCCCTATTTTTTCTAATATTTTTTAAAAATAAGGTATTATTAACATTTACCACTGCAGGTATAATCTATATAGATTTGTGAGAAGGTAATTCTGACCCTACTAATTTGCAAATATTTCAATAAATTTTTGTGTTTGTTTTTGGTTTTTTTTAATGTTGACTCATATTTCAAATGTGTTATCCCAAATGACCTTGTAAATAACTCATTTACATCTCTGCCTTTGCTTCCAAAGAGCTCTCCTGAGGCCTCTCCATGAACTATGTCTTTCATTTTTTTATGCCGTGTTTGTTCCCTGGTTTTGTTAGGTGCTGACAATTCATTACCTTCTGATCTCTCATCAGACATCCTTGCTAATGAACCAGAACCTTTATGGACAGTTCACCTCCTGCAGTTCTAATACATGCGTTCCACTATTCACTGAACGGTTTAACTAAGTGAGAAGACAATACCTTTGATTTACCTTTAGATACTGATGAACAGAACTGCCTTACAAGAACTTTTGGGAGAAGCTTTCCTGCTGTTTCTTATTTTTCTAATAATGACAAACTCGTTTAGTTAAAAGAGATAGTGGAATTATAATTGCATTAACAGGTATTTAATTGTTACTCTGCTTATACTGTAGTTTTTTGAATATTTATACAGCTTCCTAATTAAAATTTATGCGGGCAGCAATAAACATGAAGTATGAATGTTAGTTATTCAGCTTGTTAGTATAACTCTTGTAATAATGTCGTACTTGAAAATGAAAATACAATCTGTTTATAACACATGTTTAAGAGTACATCAGACTTCCAGTTGGTATTTTCCAATAAAGGACTTTGAAACATCTTCTAGTATGCATACAGAACACACATTTTGAGTAATGTGAAATAGAATGTTATTTAAAAGCATAGGGTCAAATTGGTATTGAACTAATAATACCCATTGTCATAAAATGATATTTTATATAGGCACAGAAACAATTTTGGCTACCTGCTTCTTATGTTTAAAATAATGGAGCTGAAATGTTGCTATGTTTAATAAAAGAAGTGATAAACACTTAGAACTGAACTTCTGACAGCATTATGCCAGACTCTGGAAGTAGTTATAGGAGTGTGCATTTTATCATTTCTTTATTATATATTCAGAATTTATATGTAGAGTTCCAAAAATACAAAAATTATATGGGACCAGTATCTAAACAAACCATGGGTTAAATATAAAAGCACAAATTAAAGCTGATCATTTTAAAAACATAGAGATTAAAATATTAAGTTCTTGTCTGCAGCAAGTGTTTCAAAAGAAAGCAATGAAAAATTAAGAGCAAAAGGCCCATGAAGAACGGCTTAATACACAAAATGTTGAAAAAAATCACCATTCCACCAGTACTTGCTGAAACAAACCCTTTTCTGCTTTCGATCATTCTGAGATTGGCCCGAACTACTCCTGTTACACCAGTGCAAACCAGGAACCTTTTCTTATTTGTGTCCTTGAACATTTTGCTCAGATGCAGTTGAAAAAAATAGTGCATCCTTCACACTGCTAGATATTAATATTCTGAGGATTCAGAATATTTTTTACTGGCTCTGTATGCAATTTCATTCTATTTATCACCAAGAATGAATTTCTTATTGCTTTATGGTGTCTATATAACACTTTGCTTATTCACCAGTAAGAGACCAAATACCTTTGCTGTTGTGGAATGCTCTTTGCTGGCATTCTGAATAAAACTCCTTCCTTTCCTGCTCTTCCTCTTCCTCTTCTCTGTAGAGGAAAGAAGGCAGGTTAATTATCATTGATAATATACAGCTGTGGGCTGGCTTCAGGGGCGGTGGGTTGGCCGATGTAGATAAGGTGCAGCTGTGGCTGGTTAAGTTAAGTGGTTGAGAGCCAATGGAGAGAGATATGCCCTGGATGAGGTGAGATGAGGAGAAGGCAGTAAAGGGACTGGCATGAAGAGTGTGCTGGTATGAGATGGTAAAAGACCTTGTTGCAGCTTGATAGTCTGGGGAGTGCTGCGGCACTTCTCCAGGAATGCAGTACTACCTTGCAGCCGGATGCGAACAATTCCAAGCTGTAAAAGTCCACTTTTGCTTTTTCATCTTTTGCCCAAGGCTAAATCCATATTAGTACAGATGCTCTCTCCCTGGGGACATTCCACTGCTTCTGCAAAAGGAATATTAAAATTTAGCTTGTATTATTTCTTCATCAGCCCATGAATAAAGTTAATTTTTTTTTCCATTGTCTCTTAGCTCTCTTAGCAGATCTCTTTGTTTTTTCATTCCCATTAACTGAACAAAAACTTTTCCCAGATTCCCCTTTAACTTTTTGATGGACATACTATGTAAAATTTTTCGTTTCTTTTTTTAATTAATACTCATCAGCTGATGCATTTTATAAGACCTATTAAATGTAAAGTCTTCTAGGGAAATACTAGACACTGGACTCTTTCCTGAGTGCTTTAGCTTCCAGATAACAAAGGGGAGATAGTGCTCATTTCTTTTTTAAAATTCATTTTAAGTGACCAGAGCAGAGAACTGTATTTAAGCTAGTTACCCCAAAATATTCTTATAGCCAATGGAGAGATATTGATACTTCTGGTGTGCAATATGTCTCATGGTAATGGGTATGCCTAAAACAGAGCAAATGAATCATGCCCTGGAAGTGTGTATTTATGAAATTATATCCACTTTCCTTGCCTGCATGCTTTCCCTCTTTCTCTTCCCAGCACCATGAGGCTAACCTAGGATGCATCCTTCTGTTCTCATCCTCTCTAACCTAACGTATATTGACTGTTTGCGATACAGAGAACACGTTGATCCACCTTGCTGGACAATCTGTAGCCTCATCTAGAGCCCATAACTTGAAAATTAGGGCACCAGTTACTAGACACTGCGAAAAAAACATTTGCAATACATGTGGCAGAGGACAGAAATAATTCTGGGTCCCTCACTCAGTTGTGGAGTACTGGCCACTTGTATAAAACCTGAGTGGTGATGCCATCAGCAGCCCCATATTAATGGCAATAGTGAACAGAGCTGTACTTTGCAAGGCAAAACAGTCTTCTCAGTGTACAAGTGCCCTAACTGCTACTTCTCACAAGGGACAGCCCGTAACTACTGCTACTGACTACAGAAGGAAATTGGAAAATATGCTTAATCTGCATACAGAACCAAAAGGTGTACTTGGAAAATGTTTGGTGAACTTTTGCCCTTTCATGCAGATATGGTGAGGAAATGGTAGACACAGACAAGCAGTATCTCAAATTCCTCAGAATTTTCAAGTCAGGTGTTTACAGGAGCTCACAGAAGTCTTAGTACACAAGGAAATTTTTTTTGTTGTTGTTGAAAGTTGTTCTACAGAAGTCCAATTTAATAAGGGACTTTCTAAGCTGCCTTTTTGAGCCCAAGCACAGAAATCATTCCAAGCAACGTGGAATGAAAGATATTTTGACAGTACAGGATCAACTAGTGTTTAACTAAGAATAACCAGCTATGCGGTATTCATGGCAGATTTTCAGATTGCAATTGCAAGTAATAATGTGGTATCATGTGTTAAAAACCTCCTTTAGTTTGGGTTTTGGTTTTTTTTTTCCCCTCTGTTATTGAAGTCTGCTCATACACCTAACTTTCACCTGTAAAATGAAAACTTACCATAGATGAGTGATCAAATCACAGAATTTTCCATTAAAGATTCTGTATTTATCAGGACTATGGAAATTGGAAGTCTGTAAGTACTTTAGATCTGTAGATAAATAAATAAAAGGTACACAATTTGATCTGTTATGAAATTCAACCACCCTACTACATCTGGAAATTTGATGAAAAGCGTCTTCTCCTTTCACTCCCTCTAGTAGTTTTATGATTGAGTCTGAATAGAGATAGCTGAATATACAGTTGCTCTGAGGTCAAGGGAGTAAAAGGATGATAGTTCATATAAATTGCATGGATTACACTACTACATTGCAAGGATCAGTGCATTCTTAGGAAATTCTCATTGCTTAACTTTTGCATTTTCACTGCAGATATTGCATTGACACTGATATATAGGACTTTGGTTAGAGCTTATCTCCCTTAATATGATCATTCTGATAACTTCTATTTCATTTTGACAGCTATTATACAATACAAGGCTAGTGAACCTCATCTTCATTATTTCTTCCCTCATTTTCCTTTGTGCTTCTCTTCAAACTCCAGAGAGCTGATCATTCCATTTGTTTCAAGGCGCCACATAGTGAAAAGAGCAGACAACATCATATGCAGCACAGTAAACTGCATCAAATATGCAATCCTAATATTCTGAAAACATTTTGTAGAAAACTATGTAAGTCCTGAGTCAACTTTTATACTGTTTAAACGTTTGAAGGACAGGTAAGATAAAGGTGTCACACACTATGTCCTGATGCTGCATGCCTTTAAGGTACTGAATTGCCATTGAATTCAATGGGATTTCTGTGAACAAGGAAGGGGGGTGGTTAAGCCTTTTATTTTCCTTCCTGTATAAACATGTGAAAGTGGAATATGTATACATACATTGTAAGAAAGTTATGATCTTTGGTACTGGTAAGAAACACATATTTAGAACTTAAACTCCATCAGTGACCAGTCAACTCAAAGGCCCTGATTACTGTTCTCACTTCACTTCCCTTTCCTCCCCCCTCTTTTTACTTTCCCTCTGTTTGTCCTGTTTAGGCAAATAATTGTAAAGAGCAGCTATACAAAAGCAAAAAGTTGCACATTACGAAAGAAGAACAGAGAATCTGTTTTAGACATTTTCCTTCTAACAAGGGTGTGTGTGGAGTGTGGGGTGTGGAAGCAAATTGAGACCCCACAGCCTTTCTTAAAAAATTTCTATAAAATCCAAAGGCATTTCTCAGACATATTTAAATATCTTGACAATAATAGCTGTGATTTTTCAGCTAAATCGCTAGGTAATCACTTTTTATGTTTATCCTTCATTTATGCCACAGCTTAACACAATTCCAGAAGGATGAGATGTTAATAGTAAGAGTATAAATTAGATGACTGTAAAGAAAGTTTCAAGGACAATCAGTTTTCATGATTCAAAGCAACATTCTTTGACCAGTTAGCTCTATGACTGAATGGCTCTCTTTATTTTGTAGCAGTGAATGGCTAGATGAGTAGGGTGGATTATAGACTATATTTTCCTCCAAAGGATATATGTTTGGGCTTTTGGGAATTCCAGTTCCTACACTGGACTGTGGTTACAAGGTTAAATAATTAATACACTTTGAGGTGAAAAATCTTGATAAGTTTAAATCAACAGGATTGCCACTAATGCCAGTGAAGTCAATAAATTACTTCCTTAATGTATTTCTTTATAAAATAATTTGGTTTATGACTATTACATTATGTTAGTACATTTATGAATTAAATTATCTGATATTGATGCAATCCAACTTTCATAGCATAGAACAATATAATTCCTAATCTGTGTTTCTCTTGGAAATTTATGTTAAAGCATTTTACTAGATTGTAATATTGTAATTAAATTTATTTTTATTACCTCTCACATTTTACAAAAAAATACATTAATATCAGATATGATTATTTTACGTGAATTTAAAATATTAATTAAAATTACAAACTTTTTAACGTTAAGGCAAATTTAAAAAAATAATTAAGATACATTCTGTAAATTATAATGATGGAACTTTGCTGGGCATTCTTCCCCATGTCTTTTCCACTTTTGGTAGCCACAGCTGAATTGGTATTTGAGGTGTCAAGTGATCTTGTTTGAACTAAAAGTGTCCATGCAACAGGCATATACAACAGCCAGACTGTGTCAGTTGCGTTTAAATATTTTTTTTTTGCATTTTGGCAAAAATAACAACCAATCTGTACCAAGACACATGGCAGCTATATGTGTCCCCATGTGTACTACATGTTCTAGTGTTCACTTCTCTAGCATCTGCTGGTAACAGCTGGCCTTTTTCATGCACCCTGTGACACTTCAGGCCACCATTCCCTTGGTCACTCAGACATTTGTACCATCCTTATTCACATCCTGGCCAGTTGTGTGGACTAGCTCATCCAAATTGTATTTCAGTGGCAGGCTCCTGTGTGATGCATGGGGCAGTGAGTGCACTAGAGGTGCATAACCTGAGACAGACAACACAGATGATAAATCCAGTAAAGAGGGGGGAGTCTGGCTCAGACCATCCATTCTGCACAGACTGGGGCTCAGTATATGGTGATTTGGAAAGCCCACAAAATCCTGAGACTCTATTTAGGCTTTGCTGCCATAGACCAACATACACTTCCTTGCTGGACAGTCGCCTGTTCATTCACACAGTTTGACCCTGTCCTGCCAGTGCTGGAAGAAGGCAATCTCAGCTTGCTGTTTCAATCACAATGCCCTTGAGATAGCTTTCCAAGATTGTCATGGGACAGTGTGGATACTGAAGATCTGTTTGCAGTCTTACAAAGTATTTTATACTTTTTTTAAAAAGCTAGAAGTGTTCCATTCTGTCCAAGGATAAACAAGAAGGTAGGGAAGTATCTTGTCAGTGTTGTTTTAGTAGCACAATATTCCTAAAAAGTGACTGTGTGTGTGCCTGCACTCCTGCCATGAACACAAAACAGAGATGACCAGGCATGCCCTGCTCAGGCAGCAAGGGACCCGGCAATGACACAGCCAGTTTCTATTGCAGTCCTTACACATTTGTGTATTTGGTGATCTGTGTCATGTCAATACAAAGTAACAATCACAGAAGAGAAACATAGGTGTGGAAACAGATCACTTATACCTCTATCGCTCTTTAAGGATGTTTCTAAAGAACCCAATGATGGTGACTTCACAGCCTCCTGAGATAGTCCATTTCAACCTGTCACTACCCTTACTTTCATAAACACTTGCTAGTCTGAATCTTTCTTTCTGCAGTCTCACCCAGCTATTTTTTACCTTGCATTTGTGCCTAATGAATTTAATCATACTTTTTCTTCATCCTGTCATTTTGAATTCCAATCTCATCCTCCAGCCTGCCTGACATTTTTCTCATCATGTTGTCTGAAAATTTAAGAGATATACTATTTTTGCATTATCCAAGCTATTAGAGCAGATAAATATATTATTGAACACTAAACATCTCTTGTAAATAATGGCTTGAATGAACTATGCCTGAAGCTCAATAGGAAGAGGGTGTATTGGGAAGCTCAGTGTGTGAGATGACATATGGGAAGAAGAAAACAATGAGAAGAGTCATGACTTTCTGGTCTTCTCTTTGTATTTGCCAAACATGGAGTTCTTACCTCATTTGTTGCTTGACTGAAGCATACATGAGCAAAGTATTCATTCCCTAGCTCAGGTATGGTCCTTCCCTTATACCACCCACATGCATGCATTGCATGTACTGTTTAGACTGTCATGGTTATGTGAATGTAGACAAAAGCATGGTGGGGAAGACTAGAGGAATCTAGGATAGAGCAGCCCAATCAGAGAGACCGACTACAGTCTTAATTCGATCACTTGTCAATGGCCTTGGGCTCAGAAGTTCTTCACTGGTGCCTCAGACACAGATGTTTGAATTTCTAACTCCTTCAACTGTAGAGATGAGGTCTGCACATGATCTACCTGAGAACCAGTAGACACTTCCCTCTCACAGATCTCATTCTCTGTAAAATGGTTAAATGTGATGTTATGCCTAGGAAAGTCAAATTAGATCCTAAGTCTGAAATTTTGTAGACTTGCATTTATTAAACTTCTTGTATAGGTCACATGCTAGGCTATGGCTTTGTATTGCTGTTTAGAAACTGCCAGAACAAAGGCTTTGCACTGAAGCATATTGTCTCTGAATACTCATGGCATGTCTTTAGCACTTCCTAAGGTGTTTTTCTGGAATCCAGTTATATTACATGAAGAGCTACCCCAGAAGGATTTTACCTCTTGCTGCTAGTAAATTTACCTAATGAGACAGTGGCCTCAGCACAGCCTGTGGTAGGTTGGCATTAAAGTGCAAGGATGAGAATACAAAGTTTGCTGAAATATCACTATAAGTCTATGGGTCAGTCAAGTCAGGGCCAACCCTACAACTTCCATTCTGCCTGTAGGAGTAGAGCTAACTTACTTCCTTGAACATTTCATAACAGGGGAACCAGTGAGTATGTCCCAAGGTACTGAGTATGTATATGCAGACTTGTAGAAAGTGAAGCTAACTGAGAAGTCAGGATCTGAATGTAGTCTTGATACAAAGTCGACATGACTCATGTGTTTCAGAGACATCGCATATGTAAAATAATAATTAACTCCTTTAAACTGGCATATACTAATGTCACTGTTCTAATATATATTGTGGAGATAGTTTCAACTAAGAATGAATTAACATTTTTTTAAAAAATATGTTTGATAAAATTTTATTGTAATCATTCATTTTGGTACTTTAGATAGTTCATGTTTTGTTCATATTGAGTTGAGACATAGACTGCTCTTTCCAAAACGTTTTTTTTTTCTTTTAGTTGTCATAAAGTTTGGCTGATTTTTAACATTATAGTGGTAAGGATTTGGGGTTTTTTCCCCAAAAACTTTAGCTTTCACCAGAAGAGCAGTCAGAAAACACCACTATAGTTAATTTAACTGGCTGAAATGCCTTTGAGAAAAGAAAAACAAAACAATTTTACAGTGCCTTATGAATTCCTTACCCTTCCAGAAAATTTCAAAGTATTTTCAATTTACAGGTTCATTGATGACAGGTTACTTCATTAATTATACTTTTTCCACTTTTTATTTTTTAAAAATGTCCCCACTGCGGAATGGCATTGGAAAACAAAATGATATATTGTCATCCTTGGAATTTTTGAAGATTAGCACTGTTTACAGAAGATAAAATGAATACTCTTTTTAATCATCTTGTGCTTGAACTGACAATTCATACAGCTCTTCAGTTGCTGAACAGCAAAATCTTAAACTGTGATAGCACATTCTAACAGTGAGTGTATCTGTATAGTATATAATGCCTCTGAGAAATAGCTAAGGTACTGTTATGACATGTTTCTGAATACAGTACAATTCCCTCACATTACAAAAATATTGAGACACATGCTTTCATTGTGTCAAAATTACAGATTAGGTATGTAAGAAAAGATAATATGAACTTTGGGCTCACCTTTTGAAAAGAAGTTTTATGTGATTGAATATCTGCCACAGAGTCATAGTATTTGGCATCCTAGGTAGAACGGACAGCCAACATTCTCCTTAGTGCTACTGCTGCCAAAAGATGCTTCCATTAAATTACAATAGTGAGGATAAAAACTGTAGTCAGGATCTTTTCATAACTGGTCATTAACTGCTGTTGCTTGAATGTTGGATCTCTTCCTTAGACAATAATGAGAGTATTCAGAAACAGAGACTCACAAAGCTGAGCATACACTTTTCTATATATAAGCTGAAACAAAAATCAAGTCATGTAAGCCAAAATTTGTAAGGAAAGTATAAGTTTGAAAAGTTTTACCTCAGATAATTTCATTAAAGTAAAGGATTAAAAGACTAGTAATGTCAGCATGAGCATTATTATTTACTTTAGAGAGGGTTAGATCACATCCTAATGCCTGTGTTCTAGGAAGGGAAAGAGGAGGAGAGAGCAATGAGGGAGAAGTGAATTAAAGACTGAAATGTGAAATAAAAGAGTTTTGCTGCAAGAAATGCCTAAAGAATTAGAACTTGCACCTAAGATAATTTATTTTCCAATTTACACTACAGGATCTAACACATGAAGTGCTGTAGAAAAGGATTTTACTACCTTCTGGGTAATTTGTTTCTCGATTTCAGGATGTTTTAGCATCATGAAGCGTTAAAATATACATATATAAGTTCTGCAATCTTTCAAAGATCTCCTACACCCTGCAAAGAAATACTGTAAATATCCTTGACAACTGTAATAACTGGACATTGTTAGAGCAATGCTAACAGAGGGGGTTAACAGCTTGTGCATGTACAAAATACTTGAAGTCAGACAGAAAGCCATTATTATGACCTTGTGCTGACCACATTCTATGAAGTGTTACATGATCAGGGACAGGGAAGTTGCTTAATGGAAGTTATATAGTAGCTAGATGTATCCTTGTCACACTTCATCTAAACTGATACATTGCAATGGTCCGCACTGCTCAGACCTGGCAATTACTGTCCAATTCCAATCTATTCCACACTGCCACTATAATGAAAAATAATTAGGAGCCTGAAAATGAGTTTTCACATGAAATGGTTTCAGTGCTTGGACACAATCGCCTTTGGCAGATGGTTTTGGGTTTGCTTTAATATAATAAAGACAGTTAATCATCTCTAAAGAGTGCACAGAATGAATAAACTTTTAACACTACTTTCTCCTTTGGAACTCTCATATTGATCAAATGCTTAATACTGAAGAGTTCATGTTTCTGTGGGTGAGTGTTCTTAAATAGCTGATACCCAGGAATCTGTGCTGCACATTCTGATGCACCCTGAAAAAGAACCAAATTAAGCCAGGGACCAATTTCTTGATACTGGAGTTTAGAAAATAATTTCAAAGAAAAAAAAAAAGAAAGAAAAAAAAACCTCACAACCCCCTCCCCCCCCACAAACAACACCAAAACAACAAAACGAAACTGAAATGAACAAACAAAACCCCACACACAAACCAAAACTCCAACATGAACCAAAACCAAATATCATAAAAAAAACAAAACAAAAAAAAACCCAAAACACCCAACTCTCTTTTAAATACTATAAAAGTACAGAACTTTGTAATGTTTTCATGAACTCGGACTAAAAATCTATAGCTTACTTGAATTGCATGAAATAATGTGACATAATAGTAGTAAAAATATTGATAAATTTCAGAAAACATGTGCCTGTTGGATTCAGCACATAAACTGGTAAGAGTGGGAAGTATTTCACCCTACCTCAGTTATCTACAGTGCAGTTGTTAGTCACCTTAGGTTCCCTTTGTAGCTAGGGTAGAGAAATAGGCACATTTAAGCTGCGATTGGTATGACCTGTATGAGATGCCTACTTTTGGTTGAGATTAATTATACCCCAGAAGGTATATCAATTTCTCTTCCCTGACTATAGCCCAGAGGCATTAGCTCAGATGTGGATGTCAATAGTGTTTAAAGTTAGATTCAATAAATCTGCCTTGAATAACTGTTTGATTTTCATTAAAATATTTGCTAGATTTCATAACAGTTATGTGTATTTGTATTCAGTACACAAGTTAAGAAACACTGAATGATGTCTCATATACATATATGTTATAAATCATACCACATAACAATCTGAATACAGAAGGATGGATACAAGTCTTCCATTGCATCCAGTGAACTCTGAATTATACACCTCGGCAGTAGTACTAGAAAATAGAGATATTGTTCTCCTGACGACCAAAAAAAAAAAAAAAAAAAAAAAAAAAAAAGGCAGACCATTCTTTTCCTAAAGAACTTAAATAAACAATACTACAAAACCATGGTGAAAGTTACATGGCATGTTAGCAGATGAAGATAACAAAGACTACACAGTTGTGTAGGTTTTGATTATTTTTTGTGGAGGAGAGATTAGCTAAATAGAAAGAGATGTGGAAAGAGATGTAGACAGCACCACTGTGGGGAAAAGACTATAAAATGGGTCAGTGTTACTGTTAGTGAGTAATGAGGCTGTTGAGATAAAGAACAGATCAAGCTGCAAGAAAACTGAAGGTAGGAAAGCCCACCAAAGCTATGGAAAGTATTCCAAATGTTCCAGAGTCCTTATTTTGTCTGCTTCTACTCAATACCTGTACAGTTTCTTTCTGCAGTTTTTCTCCCAGACCACAGGGTAGTGGGAATAAGGAGCATGTCATCTTCGTCATAATCTCTGTCAGAGAGAATTGTTTTCCCTTGGAAACATCTGGTTACAACGTCCCCAGTGAGGCCCCTCTTCTGTTTTGCAATTCTGCAGAAGTCCTTGACTTTGATTGCTTCTTTAGCAGCTTGGTTATGAAAAGAAGGGAGGTGGTGGGAAGACAGAGAGAAATAGAAATAATACAGAACAAATCTTGTAACAAAACTCTTGACAGGAGTCTGGACTATATTTTATACTTTTCAGTTCACTATTGATTAGAATAAAAATGAAACACAGTTTTTTCCCCTGGCAAACATTTGCATCTTGATAATTCTCTCCCTCTGTATGTTTATAATTTGTTATTGTATTCATTAAAATATAATTAATTTTTTAAATACAATTTATAGAGTGCATTTAGCAAATTATTCACAAGTGCTTGGAAGCAACATTTTTCTGGCTTTTATTTTCATTGTCAATGAGGCAAGAATTTAGTATTTTATAACATGCATGTCACTCGCAAAATAATGTTCTATTCTAGTAGGCTAATTAATACAGAAAACTAAAAAACATTTAATATATGGTTTTAGATGGAAAAGTTTTACAATGAAAAATAATGGGAAACAAAAATACCTCTTTTTGCCTGAATTATGAAGTGAAGCTCTAAGTTGCCTCTCACAGAATTAGCAGTCAGCAGAGCTCTAGGTTTTTATTTTTTTTTAGATTATTGTTTTGTTTAGGTTGTCTTGACAAATTTTAACCTTTTTTAGTTGCTTCAAGTTTACTTTTTGACATCTTTTTACCTCCTCATTAGTTCTATGTGTAACGTTCTTCTCTGACACAAAGTTAGGGTTTTGAGGTTGTCTTATTCCTATAGATTTTTTGGAATCCAATTTAAAATTGCCAAGTGATATGGAGATTATAACTAAAAGTAAAGAATAAATTAAATACCTTGATTGCATGTTTCTGTTTAATTCTAAACCTCATAATTATTTATCAGTGAGACAGATTTATTAGAATACTTATTTTGGAGGAACGTTGAATGAAGTTATAAGTGGCTTGAAGACTGATGAATGTCATTCGCATAGTTCAGTTTTAATCTTATTTCTAGAACATTCAGCTATATTGACTATCAACCCAACTTGATGTCATAGAATTTTTTTGCATACCTTTTTTCTATACAGTCTGAAAGCATTCATGTATCTACCACATGGATTCTTTCACTTCAATGTTTTTGTCTAATTGTGGAGCTCACTGCTCTCTACAAGATGGTATTGACTTTACTGGCTATAGCACAGAAATTATGATGGAAACTTTGCCTTTTCAGACTTGTAAATTCCTTACAGTGTTTAAAAATCATGTAAAATATCCATTTATTTTCATTTTCTAAAAAAAATTCTGAAGAAATTTCATTTTCTGCCTTCATATTCCATGACCTACTTTTTTAAAAAAAATGAACTCTGAAACCCTTGCAAAGGAATCTTATCAATGTATATAAATATCTCTGTATACAGAGGCTACTGCAAATTATCCTGATAGCTGCTATATTTCCACAAAGGCTATAGTTAAATTTTAGTTTCTGCAATTAGACAAAAAGTAGTCTAGAGGACCTGTGGGTATAGCTATTAAAAATTTTACGTTTCATAATAAACATCCTTGTGTAATCAATTCACTGAGTAGCAGTGCCAGCTTGTGGCACCACGTCCAGCTGGGACAGTGCAACAAAAGTGAGACTCGGACAGAAGGAAAAATGGTTTTGAAATTTGCTCCTTATGTACATCAGAATGGTCACTTTTTTGCTACCAAGTACGGTTCAGATACTGTTGAAATTGTTAATTTTCCTTGCCCTTGTTTCAAGAAATAAATAATAAAAAAATCAGTACATAGATAGGTATGTTTGGAGAAAGGGTGGGGAAAATTAATAACAATTATTTTTAAGAGGACATGTGTTTGTCAGGTGGTAAGACAATCACAGTACAGTTAATTTTTTCCTCTTCTTTCCACCTTTCTAGACCCATCTCCAGAGCACATTGCCCCACCATGAATCTGAACCACTGCATGCAAAATAATACAAGTGTGGGTTTGGGTTCTTCCCGCCCCCCCCCCCCCCCCCCCCCCAACAGATTTTCATCTATATTATCTGTATAGAGGTATTTGGTTGAGAAAATGGAAAAGGGAATGGATAAAAGGGACCTGTCTGAGTAGTGGAGAGAAAACCTTCCAGTTTGCAACAAAGAACTCTAGAAGCTGGAACAATTAGTAAGTCAGAGTTATGTCAGCGTGCATAGACAGGGGAAGCAGGCATGGAAGGAAAACAAGACTGTCAGCTTGAAACACGTTTTCTTGGTGCTGATCAACTGAATAATGCAGAAACTGGAGAACAGCAAATTTAAGACAGATAAACTTCAGAGGGCTACTGTTGAAATGGTTCAAATGATTTTGTGCAGTATGTTGAGTGATGGCCTGTCTGAAAGTTTAATATGATACAGTTGGAAGACTTAAGCCAGACACTTCTGAAATGACTGTGTTGCTATGTGTGAGCGCCTTAGATACAAGTAAAACCGGCCCTATATTTAGAAGACAGAGACAAAGAGAGATAGTCAGGCAGTCACACTGTCATCAGTGCACAGGTGATTGTGAAAGGTAACCACGACAGTGCTGTATGAATCCTATGGAAAACAACACCAGTGTACATGCCTATGAAGTCAACATCATAACCAAGACCAATGGACCTCACACAACACTCTGGCATCAGTGACAATTTTTCCACTACAGGATGCATCTAGTGCTTACATATCACCTTGTCTATGACCGATTTCCCTCTGAAGTTGTGTCATTTCAGATGGGACACAAGTCCTGCACGTTACAACTAGAGTGTATTAAGTTTGAATTTGTCCACTAAGTACATAAGATGGTAGATTTATATTGCCTGTCCCATAAAATAGCATGCAAATAACTAGCTACCATACACCAACAGCTTTAAAAGAAAATGTGTCATACTTTAAGATATGTCCTATAAATAAATAAATATAAATATATATATATGTAGGAACTAAAATGTTCCATAAGCTCACTTTCTTTCACCTTATGTATAAATCCTTTTAAATCTTATCTAGTTGCATGCATAACCACTGAAAGAATAATTTATACCTCTATATTTCAGAGGAAGTTACTTGACTGATTTTATTGTTAAATATCCATGTCAGCTTTAAACATTTAATAATCAATGGGTATATGTCTACTTAAGTTTAAATATGGCATTATGCATTTAGTATTAGAAACAGAAGTCTATTTGTTTGTCATAATAATATTTCAGCTACTCTGCTACATAGTTAAAACAAACATAACAAACTACTAAAAGTACTGTTTTCCATGTCAAACTTTAAAGTGTTCACGCAGAGCACATGATGGTGGTTAATTTTCCAGTGGAGCTGCACTCCTCTTCTACCAGTAGTGTCCCTGCCAAGTGCTATATATGCTTCTTTATTTTATTAATACATTTCCTCTGTGAACTAAATCAGAAAAAAGGGAAGGGAAAACATTTTAGATTGAAATGGGCCAGAATAAGCATCACCTACCCAAAATCTTGCCTTATTATTTATGAATTCAATAATATACAGAGTAAAGCCTATTATGCATCTTTATGCATGCTATATATGTTCCTGAGTAACGGCAAGGATATTAAAAGTAGCCAAGCCATGCATTATATCTTCATCAACAACTCAAATTAAAATGGAAAACCCTTGGATTCTTCCCTTCATCATCATATCTGGAATTGAAAATTATAGCTACATTTGAAGAAATCAGGCGTGACTTGTCCATGTTGTCACTTTGCATATAGTTTGCCTATATAACACTGCGTGCCAGGAACTCTTACTGGCACATGCAGTAATGCGATATAATTGGTAAAATGTCAAATTCCATGCATACAATCAATTTTACAATCAGATTTTGAGCAGGTATAATTTTTAGTGCTACAAATCATTTCTGCTTGGTACTTGCATCTGACTGATGTCTAATTTCAGATTACAGAAGAAAATATTGAGCATTTGTAATATTGATTTTGGGGGAAAATAATGAATTGTTCTGACTACCTAGATAATTGCATGTTGGAAATATACTTTTTCTCTGTGTCTTGTTTTTCAACATCCTACTAACCAATGACTAATTATTTCAATTGTTACTTTCACTTTACTATGGCTTTTATCTTTTTATTATTCTAGTTTATGAAAGCATAGTATACATTTCAAGATGTAATTGCACATTTTCAGTTTATTTAAAGTATTTTTCAGTGGACTATGTAAATGTTTTAGATACTTAACCTAGACAGAATTGTTACAGTGTATATTTCTTGTTATAATATTACCCGCAATCTATTTTACAATGCATGTTTTTATTGGTAAGAATTTGTAGCATGAAATAAATGTTTAGCATGGGATACACGTTATCTAATCTTAGAAGTTTACATTGCTTACATTTGGAGAAATCTTTCAGACTGTTTTACAGCTAAAGCTATGGAATTAAATAGTTTTAGAGTGTTTTCCCTAGAATACATATCTAGATCAGATTGTGCATAGCATTAAATGTCTCTCTCCACTAATTATAAAGTGTCTAAGCAGCTAGTTTATATTTAGGTTTCTATGTGACAGATTCAGATAAATCTATCTGGTCAGATAAATCTCACCCGATGTCTTAAATCCTGGTTTAAATTTATGAACAGGAGAAAGATTGTAACAGACAAATGTACAATCATATATATATATGTGGATATGTGTGGGAGTGAGCGTTTTGTGTACAATTCTTAACTTCTTGTCTATTAATATGCCTTTGGTAGTTTTTAATTACATTATCACATAGTGGTTTTGCATAGGAACCTTCATTCTAGGCACAGATGGATACGTGAATATTGCTCACAATGAAAAGTGTTCAATATTTTGGTTTTCTTGATGGGAATACGTAGTCCCAAATGTGTTTCATTGCATATTTACTACAAAACCTGTTCCAAAGGCAGAACAGCTCCTTGCTTTTCCTGTGGCAGACCTCACTGCTATATCCATGTTATCACAGGCATGAAGGAATGCAGACCCACCAGATCCCACACACCAGTCCCACCCAGTTGTTCCTGCTTTTCAGCCCACATCGTAGCCTTAACATCCCTCCAATGTGTCCAAGGTGGTGTTATGGCTTTTCTCCCCCTTCCTCCTTGATCTGTGTTTTTCCAGTCAGCTCTGCGATGTCACCCAGTAAAAGTAGCCATGGCACCTGCATGTGGGTCAGGCAGGCTCTGCTGGAGCCACTCTGGGCTTAGTTCAGAGAAGCTTTCTAGTTGATACGCTCACTAGATGTCACCTGTGAGTTCAGCTTACATAAATTGCTTATAATTATGTAAAACCAATGTAAAGTCAGAGTGCAGGCATTCTGACTTGGTTTTGGAGCTTCATAGTGTTTTGAGTGGATGGGAGAGGAAGGATGGGTTTTGTGTACAATTTCCATTTAGAAAAAAAAAAGGGAAGCTGGAAAAGCAGAAAGCTCATCATGCAGTATTATCTGACAGCTTGGCTGGAAGCTTTGGATGAATGTCGCAGACCTCTGACACTCCATGTAATAGAGTAAGTGATAGCAGCAGGTGGGAATAGTCCTCTATGTCAATGCCAGCACTGCAAGAGTCTGTGACACTTTGCCAAAAACATTTCATAGATGTTTGCTGAAAATAGGGTAATGTTAGGATTTTCAACTTAGGGTGCCATTCCAGACTGTTCCTATAAGAATATATTATTTTGATATGTCTCTGGAAGATTTAACACTTTATTCTCCCTCCCTACCAGCCTGTCAGGATCCTAGTGCCATTTCTTCTCCACATTAGCTCCTGATTTAGTTAGTCTTTATGTTGTTTCAGACTCCACCTTTTTAGGATTTTTCATGTATGTGTTATATTTTCAGTCTCCTTACTACAGCTTTAATTCCCTTCCCATACTACCACGCTCAGCCGTCTTATTCAGCCATTATCATTTTCACTTTGAAATTTAAGCCCTTTCCTAATTTTTTTTTCCTTAACCAGCTACAGTTCTTTATTCATAACCTCTTCTTCCTTTTGGTTTCTCCATCTTTCACCCATTTCATCTGTTTTGTTCACTCTCACTCAACCTGCTGTTTTCCAGCCTTCCTGCTGGTATCCCCATTTCCTCACATCGCCCAGTGGTTCAGTCCTGATTTCCTTCCATTGCTCCCCATGTCAGGCTTTCTGCCTAGTAAGCCAGGCTGGAATTCAGCTATCGCCAAGAGGGATTCAGTTTAGGACTAACTTCAGGGACTAGCAGAATATTTAGGGACATTCAGGCATATCTATTTGCAGATAGATATCTAAAATACCTCTTTGCAGATAATTGAACTGAGCTCCACGATGAACCTTAGGATGAACTGCATCACTCTCTCTCTTCTGCATTGACTTTATTGACTAGATCTCCACTGCTTATGGTAGTCTTATAGATCAAAGGTCATTCTTGGATGTCCATTGGGTGTGAGGGTATTAAGCTCTAGGGATTTTGCCAAGCCAGAAAGCCACTGCTCTACTGTACATGCCATTTAGATTGCTGGATGCTACTGCTACATTTAGGAATTGATTTCTACCCCTCCTGTCTGTCCCAGCCATGGGCTCAGTCCTTGTTCAGTGCAAGCAGTTAGACTTTTGACAAAGTTCTAAGCTACTGAAAACAAGATATTACATATATTAAACTATGGCCTACTAGGTAATTAATAAAATGTGGTGTACTGGGTCTGGTTGAGATGAAGAATATGAGCTCTAAGTCTGGTAGTACTCGATCTCATTAATTTTATGAGATAGGTATCTCTCTGCTACAGTAGGTTTATTCACCTCAACACAGTATGAAGAAAAAAAAAATAAATCAGGCATTTTCCTCACTTGCAGTCCCATGGTTCTTGATATTCTGGATATTCCCATGATATCCACTTGATATTCCCATGAACTAAGCCCTATGTTTTGGCTCCTAACACGGTCAAAGCTGCTTCTTTATCTGTCTGATGGCTTTATCAACTTAGTTTTTTTCTTTCAAGAATGCATAGCATGATGACCTTTTCCCAAGTAACAAGTGGAAGGACAAGAGGAAATTGCACACTCAAGTTGTGCTAAGGGAAGTTTAGATTAGATATTAGGAAAAAAACTCTTCACTGAAAGGGTGGTCAAACATTGGAACAGGCTGCCCAGGGAAGTGGTTGAGTCACCATCCCTGGAGGTATTTAAAAGATGTGTAGATGTGGCACTTAGGGCCGTGGTTCAGTGGTGGACTTGGCAGTCCGGGGTTAACAGTTCAACTTGATGATCTTAAAGGTCTTTTTCCAACCCAAAAGATTTTATGATTCTATGAAGAATACCCTGTATTTACCACCAGTTCTACAGAAACCTCACAAAGCCCCTTGCTTACACCTGCAATATATTTCTTCAGTTATCTTATTCTTTAAAGAGGTGGGGGTTTTTGGGGGATTTTGGGGTGGGTTTTTTCGGGTTTTTTTTTCCCCCCATTGAAAAGAAAGATGACTCAAAAACCTGTTGGTCTTACCAGCACTGTGATTACCTATAAAAGAAGCCTTCTGATGGCCATCAATGATACCCCTCACGAAAAGGGGCATACACCTCCAAGAAAAAAAAAAACCAAACACAACAAACTGCATTCAGATACCAAGTTACACAGTGACTTTATTCAGCATAGTATTTAAGTAAATATACTGAAGTGTTGAAAGTTCTACCTTTTGCTTAACTGCTTTCACAAATTTTAATCTGAACTAGGTAATATGTCTTATGCATTGTGTGGTTAATGGGTTAGCTCTCTTACTATTGCAGTAGGGTTTGTGTGTTCCTTGTGATGGAGACCGCACCGTGAGCCGCCGGCCTCAAGGCTCGCCCACGACCCTGCCGAGCTCGGTGCCGGCTCCCTGGCGGGCACTCGGCAGCTGTGGGCCCGGCATGGAGCCAGCAGCCGCCCCAACCCAGACACCGGCAGGAGCCAGGGCACGGCCCCACCGTTCCGGGCGCCATGTCCAGGCACAACCGACCGCCCCAGCCCGCTCAGGCGCGCGGGCCCTGACACAGGCCCACACGGCCACCGCTGTGAGGGACACGCGCTCCCCGAGTGTTCCGTGGTGGGAGCGCCATGGAACCGTGGAGGCACCATCCCGAGCGTGCCACTGAGGGGCAAGGAAACTACGGACCGACGGGACGCCACTGGATCCATGGTGGCCACTGTCTTTTCCAACTCTACCCTGACTGCTTGCCAGGTTTCCTTCTTTTCTGTCCTTCCTTCCTTTTCCTATCGCTCTTTTCTTATCAACACTCTGTTCCAATAAACTTTCCTGATTGGAGGTATTTAGCCTCATTTGCATCTTCATCTCACTCCAGGTCTAACATCAAATCTGCTCGACTTGGGCTGTCCCGGCCAGAACACCTTCCTACAAAGAGTAGAGTTACTTGGTCCAAACCAGTGAAATAAAAGAACGTTGGAACTGTCATATTAAAATCATAAGAATAGCCCCAGATTCAGAATGCAATTCTCTGGCAGAATTGGATTTATCATACATGGAAAACTCCCATAAAAAAAATGGGATCAAAATATCTACAAAGAATATATATTAAAAAAAAAAAAAAGGCAAAAAAAGAATTGAGATGAAAATTTTAGCGTTTTGTCAGAAATCTGCCATCTGAGGCTGAGAGGGAGGCAATTTGACTTTCAAGGAACCACATAGGCGGTTATATTAACTAAAAAAGTTAATGTTTTCCTTACAAAGACTTCAAGAGCAATGGAATATTTCTTCCAGTATGTCCATAAGTTAAAGTCAGAAAAGTCAGTATTTTTTTTCCTGGAAATATATGGGAGATCTATTTTAAAACTGTTCATCTGTTAAGGGTTTTGTTGAACTAATGCAGAATGTTCAGCACCTTTTAAGAACAAGATATGAATTACACCAATGTCAACTTTTAAAAATACTTCTAGGTTATGAACACAAAATGGGTTATTTTTTTAAAAAATACATCTCAGACAGGACTTGATTCCAGCTCAATGATATCAAGACATTTTTCAGACTGTGTGTTTTAGTCTCAGTGGATGTCCATCAAATGGACATGTTGATCTATGTATCAAAGCTATTTGCTCCGACGATCAGACCAACACATTTTCTCATTGTAATGGCTTATTCTGCTGCAATTGCTCAGCATGGTGTAATAACATACTAAATGCTCATTGGAACAGCACATTGAGCGCAGACCATTTGAATCATAGCTGAGAGCCGTAGTTACTAGGTTGTTGTCAATCTCACTCTTACATCTAATGAGTATCTATGTATCTGCAGAACAACAGCATAGCCTAGTGGTTAGGTTTCTGGAGAAGACAAGGACCCACGTTCAGCTGCATGACCCAAATCAGACAGAGAACGGAAAGCAAACTGTGTCACGTAAGTTGGAGCTGAAAAACTCATCAGGAGAAGTTTTGTCATTGCTGGAAAGGATTGGATTTGGGTGTCCCCGCTGTCCCCTTGTCCCCCCTGTCTCCCCTGTTGTTTTTGTTCCATCAGTGTTTCTGACCAAATAAGTAAATTAATTTCTGACCAGATTTCTGATTGAAATAATGTAGCATATGATGCCTACTGATTTTATTTTAAGCCTTTTCCTTTCATGCAGACACTTTAAGGACTTATTTTACAAGAACATATTAAGAAGAAAGATTCATCCAAAAAGTAAAACAAATGGAGTCTGAGAGGGCTGTGTGGAATGTTTCTATATGTTAAAAAGAAACTGGCCCATTTCTTTTTCTGAGTTCACCCTTCTGTCTTCACAGATCGTAAACTTCTTAGCTTTTGAGCAAAACGTTCAGTCAAGCTTTAGAATGATAGATATATGGGTCTTGTGGTTAGGTCTGTGGTTCCATTTCACATCACAAATTCCTGGAATTCCTTAAAAATGAATTATAAGTTGTTATTGCTGGCAACATGTTCTAGGATAGTAGTTATTGATAACAGCATATCAGAGGTATGATTTACAAAATACTTCTGCCTATTCAAATAAAGCATTAGTCATAACAAGACATATTTGGCCCTGGGAAGTCCTGGGAAATCCAAACGCATACCTTGCCAGGAGTTGCCTCTTGCCTTATGTTGCATATACATATAATTATATTGCATACTCTTTAGCGGTACCAGTGAAACTTACTGCTTGAAATGACAAACGTGGCAAATTAGTAAGTATATTTATATGATTAAAAATAGGTTCATAATTCAATACATGACAGTTATAAAATAATTTAGTGCACAGAACTTTTGACCATGGTCAATATATCCCAGTCTTTTGATGTAATTGTAGCTGCTAACAAAAAGAGAAAATCCCTTTCTATTTCCTCTAAGGATTCTTTTTTTTTTTTTTTTGTTAAACTCAAGTGGTTTGTGGAAAATATTCAATTTTAATAAAAAATATCCGACATACTATCTTAAAATTTCAGATAAACTGAAGGATCCTTCTCATTACTTGTGAATGCTCTAGCCACTAAGTTGCTCAATATCCTAACCGTCTTAATCCTGCTTTCATTTCTGTTATTTTTTTAATTCAAAACCTTTATATAGCTGTTGTGCCAAAATCTGGACAAAAAAAAAATAAAATACAGGGTCTTTTTTTTTGTTTTTCTTTTTAGAGTATTTAAATGTTGTTTTCTGGCCAGCCTATCAGTGGTTTTCACTGACACAGTTAAAACTAAGACTAAGGCCATAAGTACAAAAAATTCTTGCTAGCAAATAGCCTTGTATAGCTCTAGATTTTTAGGTCACATACTGTATGAACCCTCTGGATATCACACACATTCCTGAAGTTACAGAGTTAGTTTTATTTCTTCAGTTCTGTTGCATATTCAAATATGTACCCTACAACTGTAAACTCTACAGCAGCATTTGTCATGGTAAATGTCTCAGTAATGAGGCCTAATCTCCATATTGTCCTGGCCTCTCTGCTTCTAGCTGTTATGCTATAAGCAACAGATCATACATTTATTTCTCATAGGGCTCAAGAATAAGTTTTTTGGGGTTTTTTTTTGGTTGGTTGGGTTGCTTTTTTTTTGTTTTAATAGTCTGCTCTACTACCATAAAAATATCCTGCTGCAAGGTTATGGTGACTCCCTGAGGACTTGCTGCATGGAGCCATGTGTCCCATAAACACAACTGCTGTGTCACTCCAGAATAACTTCTAGTGCTGGATAAAATACACTTTCAATATCATTACCAAGCTGAAGAATCTTTACACATTTTTGGGCATAAATTGCAGTTGTAGGTATATGCACACAGAACCATACTTGAAATAGCTTTATTAACAGAAAACAGAACAATAAAGGAAGCAAGAGGGTGCTTGATATTTTTCTAGAAATAGACGAAAAAAAGATATTAGAGGGAATCCTATTTCTTATTCATTCTTTTGAGCTTACAAAACTAATTTATTCCAAAAAGCATTAGCTCACTGGGGTGTGAATGCTGTCCTAGTTTTTTTGGTGTCAATGTTATGTTTGCGTTGTAAAGAATATGCAGATACATTTGTACAGCATCTTAAAGGATCATTGTGAAATTAACTGGCAATCTACCTTAAGTTACAGCCCATCGCTCGAACAATGTTACACAAAGCACCAGGAAGTGTGAGTTCACCTATAATTAAGTTTAGCAATAAATTAATAGTTTTAATTTTATGTCTGTTTCTATGACTTCATTGGAAATCAAGGAACTGATTTCAACATGTCAAAAATTCCTGATTTTCTGATTAATTTCAGGGCTTTGTGAGGGACAGGATCCAGAAAACAAAAATCTAACAACAGAAGCAGTCATTTTGAAGCTAAACTGGAGGAAAGCTGTGCATTTTTAAAGTCGGAGTTCGTAGTAACACTGATTACTTTGCATGTCTGTCATAACGTTGAACAGCTTTACGTATAATATAGGGGTGTAAGATGTTAAAACTTCTCATGTGCTATGAGAAACAATACACTGCTGATTATTTCTTTTTCCTTCTTACGAACACAACTATTGTGCTTCATAGAAACTTTTGAATTAATTTTGCCATCATACAAGACAGTTTATTAATTTTAGTATCACTTCACAGATCACCCCAGATTTTGTGAAATTTCATAAGACAGTCTTTGCTCTTTCTAATTTCTTTGATGTTCCATCTTCTTAGATCATTGAAAAAAAGATATTGGCATACAAAAAAGCTTATTCAGGAGGGCTGAAAAATAGTAATGAACAGAAAGTGACAAAAGAGGCATACCTGTTTCTGCTAATGCTATTACACCTTGCTTTAACAAGCTCTTCATGTTCCCCAACTTCAGACAAACATCCCAGAGAGGTATATTACTGTTGTTTTTTCTTGTCAGTACCTGGCTTTGCAGGACAACTCGCTAAAGTCTCCAGGGCATCACTTCTGACTATGAAAGTCCTTGCTGCCATTTACAGTCAGAGTGAATTCAGTGAGATTTTTTTCCCCTTTCCTTTATATTGAATTATATGTAAAAATTGTAAACACTATTACTGAGATAATGCAAAAAAAGAAACACATTGTGGGTGCAAATTTACAATGTTTGATCCCAAACCAAGAGAGGAGTCAACTTCAACCCCTTAAAAGCTTGTCCTTGTAATCAAACACAGATTTTATCTTTCCAGATATAGTATAATGTCTCTGAATTACTGGCAATATACACTTAGGCTTGGAGACTCAGTAGGAATTAGATATCCAAATGTCTTTCAATATTTGACCCACAGTAATTCGGGTATTTTTTAGGGAACTGAAGCATAACTAAAGATATCACAAGAGTCTATTGATATGCTTTTGGAAAAAGAATGCTCAATGGTAAGAATTACTTATTATTATCATGCCCTTGAAAATGTCTGGACATCTTTAAATTGCAAATACTGAACTAAAGAATTTCTCATTTGAAACTTAGTAAAATCTCACTCTGAAAACTTCAACTGACCCACGCAGAAAATGTTTGTGGGCCCTCAGTATCTGAAATTTAACTTGAACTGTAAAATGAAAAGTCTGAATTTAAAAAATATTCTCAACAACTCCAAGTCTCTGCATCTTGACTACTGTGGGTTTGTTTATTGTTTTTTAGAAGAAAGTAGAATATTCTGCAACTATCAGTTAACTGATCTGCTACAGATTTGACAACAGGGCGTGTAGGAACTGCCTGATAAAACCAGAAAGAATAAAATCCATTGTGGGTATTTGCCCTCAGCCTCAGAATACACAGAATAAAGCAGTAAGGTAGTGAGAGGAGGAATTTCAGTGTTGGCGATGAGGTAAAGCTGTTGGATGTCTTTCAAATTATTATGCCAGTCCAGATAGTTTATGCATAATGAGAACATCTTTCATGTGCCAGAACAGGTTTTGATTATAACTAAATAACTGAAAGCAGGGATACGTTGATAAGGTCACCTTTAATGTAAAGTTTGGTCTAAGTTATCTGAAGTATTTGATGGAACAGGGAAACCTGCTGATGAATGAGGAATTCAGAGAAAGAAATATTGTAGAACACCATATTTTGGAGGAAAAAATAAGCATCTTTTTCCTTAAAAAATAAATAGATATATATAAGAAAAAAACTATATTGAGAAAAGAGATCAGTTACAGTAAACAAACAAAAAAGAAAAGTTAATAATGAAACAGAAATTTTGTTACTTACCATTATAAATTATTTCTTCAAGCTCATAATATTAAATTAATTGTTGGAGGGGATTATTATGTTTATTACAGTAACGATGAAAACCTTTCTCTAAACATGTTTGAATAGCCTCTGTCTGGTTATAGCTGGGTCTTTGTGAAAGTTATCATTTCATGGGCCCAGAACAGACAAAAGAAAGCATTGATTTGAATAGCATGTTTTTATCCAGAGAACTTATTTTCAAAGGATGCTGGGGGGGTATAAGACTGACAGTGTTACCCTTTGAGACTAGTATGCTCCTTTTAAAGATTTCAGAGTCACTCAATAGCCAAAATATTTTGGTATCTGTCTCCTAAGACAAACTTGGGGGAAATAAACTATTTTAGTAAAGGGCTAATGGCAAGACTAAGAGTTTAATACAACACTGCAGTAACATCAATATCTATTCTAAAGCTTCATGGACTTATTTTCTAGATTTCGCAAGAGATTCTGGAGCTGACCTTTGGATGAAGATTTGGATCCTACCTATATTGGACATGTATTTCTATCTCTCCCTCTTACCATAAGGTTAAAACATGTTTATTGAAGAATAAAGTGAATTTACCTAAACCCTTGTCTTCTCTTTTTCCTGATTATGGTATTTGCTCTAGAAAAAAACCTTAACTTACAGGCAGTATTTGTTTGTATCTAGTCTTGGATATAGTAATACTATACAAGGTGAATTCTCAGAAGATTCATCGTAATTGGAGAAATGTGAAGGTTTCAGATGTTATATGTATTATCACACTCATATATATAACAAACTCTCACAAAGCAGGGACTGTCATTTTCCTCTGTATTTCTACAGTGTCTCAATGTTGGATTTCTTAGTGGTATTACAATGCACTTTTTTACAAATAACAGCAACAACCATGAAGACATGCTGCTAGGACTTATTGAGAAACTTCGAACAGGTGCTATAAATTTGTCTTTTCATGAGCATGAGAAACTTTGAAAATAAACCAATGAAAGTATTGAAGGTCAAAATTGAGTTTTAATAGTGCAGTGTAGGGAAGGCTGTTTCAGAGAATATATATAAAGCTTACAGTGCTAACAATAATAGCTAAACCTTTAATGCAGTAGAAAAGTTTTAGAATCGTAGCATAGTTTGGGTTGGAAAGGACCTTTAAGGGTCATCTAGTTCAACCTCCCTGCAATGAGAATGGACATCTTCAACTAGATCAGGCTCTTCAGAGCCCTGTCCAATCCGATCTATGTTTCCAGGGATGGGGTATGTACCATCTCTTTGGGCAATCTGTCCCAGTGTTGCACCACCCTTGTCATAAAAAATGTCTTCCTTATACCTAGCCTGAATCTACCCTATTTTAGTTTAAAACCATTACCCCTTAACCTATTACTACAAGCCCTCATAAAAAAATCTGTCCCCATCTTTCTTGTAAGCCCCTTTTAAGTATTGAAAGACTGCAATATGGTCTCCCCGGAGCCTTCTCCAGGCTGAACAACCCTGACTCTCTCAGCCTTTCTTCATAGGAGAGGTGTTGTATCCTTCTGATTGTCTTTGTATCCCTCCTCTGGACCCACTGCAACAGGTCCATGTCTTTCATGTACTGAGGACCCCAGAGCTGGACACAGTACTCCAAGTAGGGTCTCACCAGAGCAGAGGGGCAGAATCACCTCCCTTGACCTGCTGGCCATGCTTCTTTTGATGCAGCCCAGGATACAGTTGGCTTTCTGGGCTGCAAGTGCCTATTGTTGTCTCATGTCCAGTTTTTTATCCATCAGTACCCCCAGGTACTGATAAAGATAAAAACACTTTTCTTTTTCTTCTGAGGTGTGTTTGTATGTTTCTGGAACATAAAAAGCATGACCACATACTTCACCAGAAAAATCAGATGTCGTCTTTTAGTCCAGTTCCAAAATTGTTCCAAGAGCTTCAGTTTTCATGCTAATTTTATTTTATGTTACATTTTGGTTGGAAAAGCCTGAAAGAATGTTCCAGCACTGAACTTTGTAATTTAAGTAATTAAATGACAATATTAGGTATATAAATGTTAAGGTTATTTGTTTGAAAGCTAGAAGGCAAATAAAAAACCTCAAGCCTTATTGTTTTATTGAAGAGCATGATCTTTAGGCCGCTATTATAAATCAGAATCCTGATTCATGAGTTTAGCACTCATGGCACTGCAATACTGGAGACCCTGCTTAACTAGGCAGGGGTCAGAGAGTTGCTTTGTTTTGTTTTAATCTGTTTTACTACAGTGCTGCATAGCCTAATTATCTAGATACATTGTGATGCCCGACTGAACAAAGAATGCATTAGTCTACAGCAGGTCTCTAGAATATGACTTCATTATGGTTTTCTTAAAGGTACAGTTCACATGATCTGCAGCACACTTTAACCAACACCTCCAGCTGGGCTAGGAAAAATATGAGGTAAGGGGAGTGTTGCACATACAGCAATTTTCCATTTTTGTTTCCACAAATATTGAGGATTATTTATTTATTAATTTATTCATTGATTAAACATGCTTCCTCTGAAATTAGCAGTCTTTCTCCCCTGCCTTCGTTTACAGGGTGCCTGTGTATATGTACATATGGCTGAGTATATACAAGTATAAATATATATAAGCATTTACATTATGGACATACAAATAAACTCTACATAGAATGGCTGACATTATCACAGCTAGAAATTGGAACATGTAAGGTACTTCAATTCTGCCTTTAATCATTTACTTCCAGTTCTGTGGAAGACAGAGTTTGGCAAAGCATCAGTTGTTCTGCTTGTTTTCCGTTCTTTGTTTGAATGAAAGTAATTATGATTGTAACAAATTAAGCATTTTATTTTTTCCTTTTGGAGTGTGGTAAAGTATGTTGCTTCTTCAACTACTAGTCAAACCTTTGAACAAGTCTGGTTTTCATTCTAGGAAGCAAAATAATGTTGTGTGCTTTTAAAATTTATTTTCCCAACCAAGATTCTGAAGTTTGCATGAGTAATATGGATAACAGGACCAAATAAAAGTAATCTACTAAAAGAAATTATCTTAAAAGCTGGAAATTTAAAAAACGCCGGAGATACAACAGAAAATTACTCAGTATACAGTGGATAAGACAGAAGTGTAGTTCTATTCCTATTAATACTGTGTCTTGATATCAATGTTGGGTATTAATGATATCATTAATTAAAAAAATTAAATCTAATAGTCTTGTGAATACAGGTGAAACAAATGTGGAAGTAAAACCTTCAGTAATCCCGTCTTTCTGGCTACTTTGTGAGACTTCTAGTTACTCCAATATAAAATTTGAAACATTTCTCACCGTTCCTGGTAAGTATCAGCAGTGTTTGCCTTTGTAATTTGAACTGTGTACCAGTGATCCATTGCTAACTGTAACTGGTCGCTAAACATGCTTCCCCAGGAAAGTCAGTTACCAGGAAAAAGCTAGTCAGTTCACACAGTTTAGGCCAGAATCAGAACTGAAGCACTTTATTAATTTATTAATGACATGTAATTAACCCACAATGAACTATACTTTCAGGATCAATATTGGTAACATAACAGATAAATCATGATACCAGGCACTTACAGAGAATTAATAAACAGCTACACATTTCCCAGCCCTGTAAGCAATGCCCAGGATCGCACCCCCCGGCACCCCCAGCCCCCGGCAGCCCCCTCTGCCCCGGCCCAGGGTCACCAGCACCCCCCAGGGGGGCAGCACATGGTGTGGGGTCCCACGTGTGACCCTGCGGTCGCCAGGTCCCTGTCGGGGCAGAGGCTGTTGCTGGGGGGGACGGGGGGGCTGCTGCTGGTCACCTGCAGGGAACCCCCTGCCCAGCCACCCTTCGTGCTGCCGTTGTGCCCCCCATCAGGCTGGCTCCCTCTGAGTTTCGGTTTCTTTTATTCTGCTCAACAGCACTTCTCTTCTCCTGGTTAACTTACTGCTTACTGTTTAATTTGGCTTGAGGTTGTCTTCCTCGTCACCGTGGTTGGTTTGCAGCAGATTCCCCTCCTGCCAGTCCTGTGCATGTGGCACACACACCCCCTACACACACTCATGGTCCTGCCCTTGCAGCTGGGGGTCTCCAGGCCACCCCCTGTGTGTGTCATGTGAACACCCCACAAAGACCTTTATGTTACAGCTGTGAATGGTAAAAACATTCCTCTGAGGAAAAATTCAGAATCAATTTCATACAGATGTAATTTGCGTTTGTTCAACTTTTGTCATTCTGTTCATGTCACCTTGTAAAAAATGTACTTTCAGATTCAAGAAAGTCACCTGGGTGAAAAGTAAGTGGGGAGGTGGGTAAAAGAGACAGAGGATCCAACTTAGAGGGAGAGCAATAGGCAGTTTAGGGTCTCTTAAGATTTTGTTCCTTAAATACAAGATATTTATCCTGGAATTAACAAAAGTCAAAGAGATATATGGTCACTTCTACTGGCAAACTGCCCTAGTCTGTTCTAGATATTGTAGACAGTTTGGTTAGGCCAGGATGGCTTGTCCTCTGTAAATGACCATTTCTGTCCAACAGATTTGAAAGGAACTTAAATTTATTACCATAGGCTTACACAACACAGTTTTAGACCCTAAAATTATATGACACCTAAAAACTACCTACAAACTGGGGTCTTTTCTCCCTATGAGTAGACATTAGGGCAGAAGTCTTTGAAATGTCTACATCGCAGCACAGTTTCCCATTGAATCCCATGTAAGGGCCCTTTCTGAGAGAAGCTTTGCTCATTGCCCGGGTGCCGGGCTGCAGAGTGATTGTGCCTTGAAATGCAGCGAGGAAGCAACGAGCACTAAATCTGGCTCCCTGAGCTCACCTGCGAGTCAGTTCTGTGCTCACCTGGCTGCAATGAGGGGCTGCCCAGAGCCTCCCACAGCTTAAGGGTCTGGGAAGCAGGGACCTCCTCAGGTGAGCACGGAGGAGGCAAACAGCTCGGTGGAGCGTGACTGGCTGCAAAGGTGCTTTGCTGCGCCTAGGCACATTCTGGGGTGGGACTTGGGTGGATAAGTGACTGTATGGAACCAGTGCTTGTGTGTGCAATGGGGGATCTCACCTGGGGTCTCTGCCTTCATATGCTGCAATCCTGGAGGACACTTCTAGCAGAATAGAGTACAATCTCTATACATATTCTGATCCATTGAAATAGTACTGAAATGAGCTTCCAACTACCAGCAAATTTCTCTGTGCTTTATTCTAATTGTGGTAGATTTTGAATTGGTTATTAAAAAAAAAAAAAAAGGAAAAAAGAAAAAAAGAAAACAAAAGTTATTCCATGAATCTTGTCAGAAAGAAGAAAAAAGTGATTCTCAGCCATTCCTGTATCGCAGTTTGTAGTGTCTGGCATAATAAGATCCTGGTCCATGAGTGAGTATCCTGATAACACAACACAAACTAAAAAATCATTATTATTCTGACCTGTCAGTATAACATGTTGGTGTCATTTATCAAGAAACCCACCTTGAAAGTGGCACAAAAAGTTTGGTGATGGGAAAGTGACCATCACCACATTTTAGTTCTCATCCACACAGGATAAATATGAGGCAGACCACAGCACTTTAGGAGCACAAATCTGGAGGAAAAGAGGTCCACTTGGGGAAAGGAATTAACAGGGCAATTAAAACAAGGATATCAATGAAACTGGTGGTTTCACCTTCAACCAGACACTGTTTGGTTTTGTCATTTCATTCAGTACCCATCTTCATCCTTTACAAAAATGTACTTGTGTATGTTTTGGTAAGTATCACTTGCATTTAAATGCTAATGAACAGTTGTATCTCCTTGGTCTCAATTTTTTCACACAGGCAGAGGCTTATTTTGTAAAAATCACTCCATACGTAAAGCAAAGTAAGCAAGTGATTTGAAGAGAGGGAGAGCGAGATAGACGGTTTCTTTCACAAATGAGCCAAAAGACTTCTGCTGTAGGGATAGATTACTCTCTGAACTGTATTGACCTCTGGCCGAATTGGCTTCTGCTCCTATTCTTGTTATTCCTTACCACTGATTGCCAAATCTGTTGATAAAAACTTCTAATAATTGGTAATCCAGAACCTTCCCAGGCAATCATTTCCAGAGATTCCTTTTTTTTTTTTTTTTTTTTTTTTGGTAATATTTTGTAATTTTTTTAATGCCTAAACCAAATCATTTTATCTGAAATTTAATCCCATTATGTATAGTCTTATTCTCAACTGATACATGGAGAACAGATTTTTCCCTTCTTCTTTTTCTTGTTTGCAGTAATATTTTGCATATTTAAAGACTGTTATTGCATTCTCCTCTATACTCTTCCTCAGACTAAACTAACCATTCTTCCTGTCTCTCCTAATAATCATGACTTTTAGATTGTTGATCTTGTTATTCCTCTCTGGATTTCCTCTAGCTGGGCCACAGCTTTCTTGAAATATGGTACCCTAAGCAAATGTTGACTTCCCCAACTGAAAGTGTTGCCTACATATTTTTAGCCAGTCTTTTAACTGCTTTTAATGAAGAACAGTTGAACTAGATTTAGAAGAAAAGAAATGTGACTTCTTTTGTTGGGTTGGTTTTATTTTTCTGACAAGGGATCTCATGATATAATGGCTGTGATGTCAGAAATCATTACGAATGATGTTACATATCCTGTAAAAAACACATCAGCTGTTTTTATACCCATGTCTGTATGGCTCTGAAAATGATCAGGTCTTCTAGATCACAACTTATTCCAAAGCTTTCTGCTCATTTTAGTGACAGCTGATGGCAAAAGAATTTATTAAGAATTTATGTAATGAGAAAAAGACCACTGTGAGGAATTCTTTTTTTACCTCCGTGACCTGGCACTGTAGTCACTGGGATCAGACACTTGGACAATGCCAGCTGTCTAACTTAATTTTCTACAGAGCATGGTTTCTCATATTTGTGCATCTGTAAGCTTTCCAGCAGCTTCTTTGTGCCAATGAAGAGCAGAAGTATTCCCAGATATTCCTGCTGCTGTATGTATACTCACTGCACTTCCTTCCTACAGCTCAGGTCAGAATTTAATATACCAGGATTTGAAAGCCGACTGAGGATAAATTAGATTTCAAATATCTGTGATGACTTTTAAACTGAGGATTAATGTTATTTAAATGGCTTTTCTTAATGACCTTGGATTCTTATAACATTTATTATGCTAAATATAGAATTGCCTCAGGATGTGATAGTACATATTTCAGAATCTGTACAGACTGGAACAGAGCGTTGTATTGGTGATTATTGCATATACTATTCAGAAATAATATTTATTATTATAAGACTTGGAAGCTGATTGGACAAGTGACAATGGGAAACTTATATTCCTAATGGACTGCCATACCTGGAGTTCCTATAATTTCTGCAAAAGTTCTGAGACACAGGCTTATCTCTTTCTGTTAGCTGACACTAGGGCAAAGAAAATGGTAAAAAAAATAGCCATGAATGCCTACTCAAAACTGTAAATAAAATTCTCTTCTTTTTCAGTCATAAATTTCTGTATTTCCTTTCCTGAGTATTGTCATACGAGGGTTTACAAGCAGATTGTTCACTCAGAGTTCATTTAATTCATAGACATTTGCAAACAATTATTTTAACCAAAACAGAAAAGTCATGCTGATTCAGTTCTGGAACAAAATACCCTTTATCTCATGTATTCAGTCAAAGATAGCCAATGATTTTCTTTTCAGATTTTGATTATTCTCAATGACTTCTTCCTAAACAATTTTAAATTAAGGGATTTGTGAGGTTATTGTGTGAATAGCAATTCAACTAGCAAAGAAATGTAAGAAAATTATAAAAGACAAGTAATATAGAAGATGGACATAGAGAAGAAATGTGGAAAAAGTTATGAAAGAGGGAATATAAAAAAACACCATCCAAAATTAAGAATAGATTTAGAAGCTGGGGAAAAAAATGGATAGAATTGTTTTATGAAGCAAGCATGGAACTGTAAAAAATTGTTTAGAATGTGGAATCAGTTACTTTATTGAGGTCTAGTGTGTTTATTACTTTAACCCATTATGCTCTGCTTCACTGCTCAGAGTGCCAATAAATTAAATATATGTTCATATTCTGTTGTTTAATTTAGGGAATTCATGTGCCACAAATACTTCTGATGCCAGAAGAACAAAGTATTTACATGTAAATACAATACATATAATGCTACTTTGAAACAAAACCTGCTTATAAGGTACAGGTGTATTAGTTTTGTAGTCTGTGTAACAATTTTCTCTAGGACAACAACTATTTGGCAACAGTCAAGGTTTAATTTTGCTGCAATCACTGTTATATGTGATATCTTATTGTAAGATCTGTATAGACTCAACACGTGAAACAGAGCATCAGATCTCTTTTCTTTACTCTGCTTAGTAGTATGACTTACTAAGAAACAATAAATGTTTAAAGCCTCAGGCATCCTGGGATGTCACTGTGGCAGGTGTTGTTCGTTAATCCCAATAGCAGATTAAAGCAGGTGCATGTAAGTTACTGGTGGAGTGAACTGGATGTGAAAAGGAAAAAATAGATTACAAACAGTAATAAACTGTAGGACTGTCAGTGTACCCTGTAAAAGTCAGTCGTGAGCTAGGGTTCTCTCCTGTATTGAGGTTGTTTTAAACTCATATTTTAAAATAATTAGAAGTATTTTAGTATTTGGCTTCTGTTTCTTCTTAAAAATGGATGTATATTATAGATTTAAACCCTTCTCCATATCCAGGAGTGACAAAGACTAACCTGTGGCCTAAAATAAAAGGTGACTTTAATATGTAACTATGTGCCTCTGGTAGCTACAGTGTTATAGAAAACAGTGTGTATCTTATTATTTGAAATGACATTATCAAAATGGGTAGGGCCAGAAGAGGAAAAGAAACTTAATTTATAACTCCAGAAAAGGAGTAAGGTTTGGCAACTGGCTAACATCTCTGCAGTTTACCAAGTCCAGGACAGACATTCACAAAGCTAGACTGCAAAGTTAGATGGACCTCCTTTGGACGTCCTTTGCTAAACTTTGGTCTTTCAGGCCACTAGAAAAAAGTGTTGCAAAAGTTGTTGATACAGGAAAACTTGCATAGTTTTATAAGGAGGTTAATTTCATGTTGAAAGAGTGAAAGTATCCGAGATGTTGTCTCTCATTCCCTTGCTTTCAAAGCACTTCCCTCTGAATACTTATAAAATTGCGTCCGACTTCCCAACAGATTTGAAATAGCAAGATGATGTCCAG
Organism: Falco rusticolus; assembly: GCF_015220075.1. Lineage (NCBI taxonomy): Eukaryota > Metazoa > Chordata > Aves > Falconiformes > Falconidae > Falco > Falco rusticolus. The sequence goes on along the minus strand of NC_051192.1, from coordinate 87,769,584 downwards.
GCTTTAACCTGATCAATCTATTTCATCTCTGGTTTTTAGTCTAAAATGTATGTTATAATCCACTAATTTAGAAGGAACATAGGGATTTACCTCCTTTTTCTCCCCTCTGCTTTTTGAGGAGATGACTTTAGATGATGTCACCATTCTCCATCCTAGACCTTTCTCTGGGAGGGAATAGGACAAGGAAGAAAGATCAAGTAGAAGAAGGTCACTGATCACCTGAACTAAAATTTACAAGGACTTCTGAGGTGCTTTTATAAAATATATTAGTTTCTGGTTACAGTTACACAACATCTGTTAGAGGCACCAATCCCAAGACTAGATAACATCCTACCGTACCCACCTCAGTAACTATAAACCAATGTTCATTTAATGGCATTGCTGCAGTGAAGAACCTTTAGTGGAATGAAGTAAAAAATGCAAACTTATACAGCAGTGCTAGTACCACTAACAGACTGTGTCATTAAGTTATTTAGGAAGTTAAGGTGATACTACGCAGCTGCTGTGATTTCAGATCTTAAACCCAGTTATCGATTGGTAAAATAATATAATCCCAGGCACAACTGTTAATAGTGTATGGGTTTTCCACTAAGCTGAAGTGTCCTAATACAAATAAATGATCCCATGGGAAACAGGCTTCACGTTCTCCAGAACATGGTTAATAATCAGTCAGTCTTATTGACCTGCATAATTAGTAGCTGAAGTTGTGGGAAAAAATTGACCTTCCCTTAGGCTGAGCATTTGTAGCTCTGAATGTGTCAACTTTTAAAACCTATTATTTGTAAGCCCCTATTATTTTGTTTAAATTAATGTCAGAAACACTAGATTATAATAGGTAGTGAGTTCTCTATATATTCTATACTTTTTAATCATTCACAAATATGTATATATGTTTATAACATAATATAATATAATACTACAGCCTTAAGGGAGCAGTGAGACTCCTAGAGAAGAGGAATAGAGATATTTAACATACATCCCACACGAAGATACTAAATTTAATCTGAGAATATCTTTCCCCTAACAGCTATTTATGTAACCAGTCATTTGCAAGATTATCCTTCAACAGCCTTTTCTATTATTTCAAAACTTCTTTAGGTTGTGGCAAAATAACTGAAGCTGAAGCAGCTACTGGAGCACAACCACTGCGAGAAAAGGAAGCACAATGAATCAGAGGAGTATCACAGGCACAGCTCTAGGCAAGCCACAATTATGGCTCTTAAACTAGGATTTTAATAAAAAAATGGCTTAATTTGAGATCTCACAAAAAAGCTAAGTTTTCAGAGAGGGAATGTTTAACACTTTCTGAAATTTGACCTCTAATTTTCTAAAATACAGCAACTGACTATTTAACTCCTGTAAAATGTTGAAATAGACAAAATTCTTAATTAATCTTGTGTGCCATTCCATTACAATGCCAAGGTCTTTGCAAATAAGTAATCTACATTTTATTAAGCTAATTTTACATCTCTGTGTTTTTGATGCCTATGATAATCTTGCTAAATTCAAAGTGTCAGCAAACCATATATGGTAATCCTTGACCTCAAAGACTGGAAGACAGGATAAAAATATTTGAAACTGAAGAAACTTTTAGGAATAGTAAGTTCATAAAGCTACCACTCTGCTTAATTTAGAATTAAAAAGCAAGTTACCTGAGACTGATACTGGTCCGTAATGAATAGGACATTATTCATTGAACACTATTGACTATTGATTGCTGAAGATACATCATCAAAAAAGCTAATGTTTGTTTGGAGCAAAGCAATACCCCAGCTGATTAACAAGCCTTGAGAACTGTCTCAGAAACTCCTGTTGCTTAGTGTACTATAGTTTATTCTGTAAGGTATATTTTTGCCAGTGAGCTACTGTAAGCCAAAAATAGTGTGTAAATCTGTCCTTATTCCAAAACTGCCATTCACGATGTTCAACTTCCAGCCTGTCAGAGCAGGAGAAGCTAAAAATCTTCTGTAAAACAAATACCAAGCTATAATATGAAATCATCAATTAACAACTGTCTCAAGTGACTTAAAAAATAATTCTGAAGGAAAAACAATCTGAAATAGATCAATACACGAGCTAATTAATTCTAAAAAATAATAATCTTTGAAAAATATGTTATACATATGAAGAAAATAAAAATATTTTACACATGTATTTGCTGTATTTAAATGTTTACACTACGAGAAGTGTATTTCCCTATGTTAGTTGTATTATATTTGGGCATCTGAGGAAGGCTAACTATTTTTTCTCTTTTCAGTCCTGTTTTTTCCCACTGCACTCCTCTGTTATCTGAGCTTGCATAACACCACACACACTCAATACCTTCAAAAAATGAAGCCATCTTGTTTAGAAGCCTATCAGTAATTCTGCTGGGAGTCTGCTTCTCTGTGATTTAAGATATTCTTGTAAAGCTTTTTACTTGTGCTGGAAGGAGTTATAATTTCATTCCTCAATCAAAACTGAAATTCTTCAGTACCTGAAATGTTGTCAGTCATAGAAGGTGTACTCTTCAATTAAATTATAGCAGATCTTAAGGTACCATGAAATTTCTGGGTATGATAGTAGACTACATAGGATGATGTTAGTGATTTACAAAGCCAAGTATTATGTTTTCCTCCAGTAAAGCTTTCTTTACTGTTATTAATGGATGTTAATTTATAGAAAAGCAAAAGATAAGCATACTAACATTTGTAATTGAAGACAGATAATTGGTTTATGTACTGCATGTTGAATGAGTTCTTTCAGTGCCTACTGACCTTTGCCTTATAGATTAAGTTCCTAATTTTTTTTTTTTAATTATCACTATTTTATGCAGGTTTTACCACTTTAGATGCAATATTAAGACATTGTAAGACCCCCAAATATACTTTAGGCCTAACTTTTGCATTTGTTTATAATGGAAGAACATGCATAAACAGTTGTCTTAATTCCCATCTTTGCATGTAGGTCTTGTTAAACCAAAACTTTTTGTTCTGTTTCCTGAGTGAAATGATTGTGTTCATCATAGCTTTCAAAAAAGCAAAATAAATTAGTTTGTTTCTCTGATCACAACATGAAATCTGGTGTGTGATATGAATTTCCTATAAAGAAATTATAAAATGAAAAACAGTTCAGACTGGGTATCTCTTGATTTTTTTAAAGTTCATGATTTCTACATCAACTTCACTATTTTCTGCAACTTGATCTTCTAATAGATGGGATATAATATTCTTTGATGCTTTTACTGAAAGTATGAAAAGAATGAATGGAGAACACTAGCAAGGACTTTCCAGAGTGCTAAAAGAATGCGTCATGCTGAATCACTGTCAGAACACAATTTGACTGTTTTCTTTTATATATTTGATCTTCCAATTATTCTCATCAGCCATCCTCTCCGCGATTTCTTTTATCTCACTCTTTGCTGGACATAAACACCACCAGAATATAACCATAACATCTGAGGACCCTAGCTAAATCTTATTTGTTCACTTTGAAAATGCCTTCCATTAGAACATGTACCTTTTAATCTTTAAAATTTGGACAAAGCCATTTTGTTATGTTCTGCTGGGGCAAACTGCTCTTTGATCAGCAGCTTGCTTTCTCTGACAGTCACATAAAAACTAATTAATCAAACTCCTATTCTTGCTTCCTTTTCTCTGTTTCCCCTATTTCTGCAAATACTTCTATTAATAAAACTAACATCAGTAATTACAACAATATGAAACTGAAACAAAACCCCAACCTTGCAGGCATTTATTGGCTGCAGTCATTAATTTGCCAAAGGCATCGAAGCAACCAAAGTCTTTCAAGGCAACTGTAGAAAAGATCTGTGTTGTACTAACATTTAACATCTAGCTGTTACTCTACTGATGTAAGATACTGTGGTTTGACTGTGAATTGACTTTACAGCTAACCTTCTGGGATAAATCGTGGAAGTCAAGTAATTGACTGTGGTCAGAAGTATCTCACTGTCTCTAATTGTCCCCTTACTCACATCAGTTTTATGGGAATATAGTTCTGTCTCTGAAGATTCTCCTCTCTGATATCACTGTTACTGTGGGGAACATCCTACTACCTTAAGCAGAGAGAGGTACGGGGTTAGACTCACATGAAATTACTGTCTATAACACCAACTACAAAGTTATTGCAAGTCTTTTTGGCAAGGGCAACTTGTGTCCTGTATTTTAGTTTAAAAGTGAATGCGCAGAGAGAGAGAGAGAGAGAGAGAGAGGGAGACGGATCTTCGCACTCACAAGGGTAAGGCATTAACTGTAATATTACCAAGCATAATTCCAGAAGACTGTAATGAATCTAAACTGTCCTTCCTAGTCCCACCACCATCCCCAAATTTATTTTATTTTTGTTTAATAATAATATACTGTGAAAATCATGGAAGAGGCAAGAAACCTCTGTTTTCCAGGAGAGGTTAGGCATACATTAATGCAGAGGTTTATCTAGGGAGCAGAAGCATCATGTCCAAGTGACAAGTTATCATGAGTGGGCATGTGATGCTTCTCCTCTAGAGAACAGAAGGATGGATGATGCTACCTGCAACTGTAGCAGCTCTTCATTCCCCTTCCCAAGCTTGCAAATACAACTTATACACACCCCAGAAAGAGCAACTGAGGAACACAGAGGAAGAGCTGGGAATTAAAAAGCATCAGGCCCAGGATGATGTCATAGAGGTACCTCAACTACTAACGAAGGGGTTAAAGTGAACTCTTTGAGTCATAAGGAAAACCTGTGATAAACTGACAGACAACAATTCAGGTGAGAGGGTACTCCAGGGTTTCTGTCTCCCAGATCTCTTCTTTTACAGCCTATTTCTGCAGCGAAACAGAGTTGAGTGCATTGTAGATATTGTCACAGCTATATGTAACTTTTTGCCATGTAATTTGTATCTGAAGCAATAACTATGTTTATGGATTTTTGTAAAATAAGCTCTACCTGTATGTATTCTTTCCTCTTGAGTGAGGTTGTCTTGATTTAGTAGCTTATTTTTCCTGTGACCACATTTTTTTCTGTTCCTTTAATATAATTAACATTATTCTTGGCTTCCCTTTTTAATTCATAACATATCTGTTATATATCCCTCAAAGAATGTTAAAATGTGCCAAATACATAAATACTGAATATGGACTAAATTATATTTTCATTTCTGTCGACTTAATTTAGTCTCCTATAATCCTTCTGTCAATAAGTCCCACAATAATTCTTTTTCACTCATTCCAATAACATTTAAACCATGACCTTGACTGACCTGTAAGGGTGAGTGGGTTAGGAAGAGGGAGAAATGCCAAAATATTGTAGTTCAGGATGCAAGCACTGAAGAGTATATTTCTAGTTTTACTTTTTCAGATCATGCTTTCCCAAAATCATATGGGATCTAAAAGGTTGATCTCTGTGTTTATTTAGAACGACTTGAATCAATTCTAAGAGTAATAATATAGATTATTTTTTTAATATTTTTTCATCAAACCTTCATGCATAAAAAGTGTTTGAATTGCATTACTGGATGTATGGATTCATGGAAAATACACCATTAATTATATCACTATATTCACCCAAACTTGTTTCCATTATTTTAATAGCATTTTTCTACCCCTGTATCACCCCCTGAGGCTAATGACTTACCTGCACTCAGAATTCATGTCACTGATCACAACTCTTTGAACCCAGTAATTTACCCAGTTTTAGATCTGTCTTACTGTCTACTTATCTAGTCCATACGTAGTCATGTACATGAGGTTAGGACAAGGTTGAGAAAGTTACAAAAGTCAACATAGGCAATATCCACCGTTATCCTCTCATCTGCCAGGCCATTCATCTCATTGTTGAAGTTGCTTAGGGTGGTAAAGCATGATTTTCCCTCCATAAATCCATGCTGACTATTTCCTAAGTTGACTACTACCTATAACAGGGAAGAATGCAAAATCAAAGAAAAGTGACCTTGGCAGAGTACTTGGGAGGTAATTTTTCTTCTCTGGTACTGTCTTCTTTTGAAAAAGGGATTATTAAAAAATGTTTTAAAAGTAAAGTTTTTAGCTTTTTTTGGCAGTAAACCAGGGGCAATTTCTGTCAGATATTCTAAAATTATCTGTGTATGGACAGTGAGCAATTTTCTGCAGAAAGCATGCATATTAGTCCTATTTCTCCCAATTTTTCACCGCGCGGTTTACAGAGATGACTCATGAATACTTCTACACTGTCCAGACATTTTTTAAAAAAAGTATTCCCATGGCAACATAAGATAAGTCTGCTACTTGTTATCCTTGTTTCCTGAACAGCATGGGCTGGGTTTCCCTTAGAAGAATCTTTTGTGAATTAGGGGTGATCTGCTGCAGACAAGCCCTTGGTCTCTTCGTAGATCAGTTTGTGAAGTTTCTCCAGATGTCCAGAAAACTCTATGTGCTCTCTGTTATACTTCTAGAAAACCTGGAAGCCTACAGCAGACAACAAAATAAAATACTGATTTAAATGAAGATGCACACTACCATGCTGTTGGAAGTACAAAGACAGTGATACTTGAAAATGAATGAGGACAAACACCTGCTGAAGCTCAGCTCCATTGTATGGTGAAACACTTACTGATCATATTGTGCTACTTGGATGCACCTCAATAAAGTTGTGCTCTGAAAGGAAAAGTAGTGAGAGATTGTGTCTCAAAATTCTTGGAGGCTGAGACCATGATGTTTAACGATGATAGTGTTCAAGACTTCAACTTCTATGTGAATTGTGATAGGCCGAAGCTCTTAATGACATGAAATAGCAGTTTTGTCCTGCTTACAAAAAATAAAAGAGTAATTTTAAAACTAACCACCACCCCTGCAAAACCAAACAGATAAATCAAAAATCAATGTATAAATAATCATATTTTAACTTGGTTTATGGATGTCTTAAGAAGATTAGTGACTCTTTTAAAAATATTTCAAGAAAGAAAAAATTAACAGGAATATTAGGGATTTCTATTGAATTGCCTTAATAAATAATTATCTCTAAGAAAACTGAAAATTCAAAACCAGGATATGATGGCATTCATTTTGTTTTGAGCCATTCTGCTCTCATACTACACCTGCATTTGAAAGTCTAACTTGAGCGGCAAAGTGTCTTGGTAATATTAACGGAGATACATAAAGGATAAGATTGACTGTTGTGTTATATGAAGCAACTGAGATCCATACAGAAAGTTACTGTCAAAAAGTCCCTAGGAAACATCAGTTTGAAGATATTTAATCAGAACTTTGTGTTATGCCTAACATTCCCACATTTTCAAGCACACAACCTCCCAATGAAATGTGGGAGTATGCACCATGCAGTATGTGCATAGCAAGGCTAATGCGTTTGGAACACATTAACTCTACTCGGCATGTTCAAGTGAGCTGTACAGCACATGTGCAGGTAACCCATGCATGCACAGTGGTCAGTTGTCTGGAAATCTAGAAAAAAAGACTTATCCTTTCTTCAAGCCTGAAGAAAATTACAGTCATCTTAAGGAAACCAAGACATATGGCCACCATGGTTTCCTTGTGGTTCTTGAAAATATGGTCACAACTTCTCTTTCCAAAAAAAAAAACAAACAAACCAACACCCAAAACCCAAACCCCCAAAACATTAGATATTAATCACTCATGGAATGGTATGTGTTTTAGTAGAAATGAGGCTAAAGTTCAAAGGTTTTGTGCCACTTTGGCAGCATATACATTCAAGAATAAAGCCTCAGTCATTTGCTGGAAGATGTTTTCTTACTTTTCTCCTTTCCATTGTTCTTGGTTTGAGCTTCTGTCCATTGTTCATCTTTCGGAGACTTTGAATTACTGCGATGATGCTGAAAAGAGTCACTAGAGGGTTAAACACTTTCAGAAGTTAATGTATCTGGCTAGTTTTGCCATTAATAAATAATGAATCAGGTACAAAGTACCATGTTTCAACAGCTGTCCTGAATGCTCTGTATAACTTCTCCCAAGCTTATTTTCCCTTCATACAGGACAAAGTTTTGCATTCATATTATAGGAGGTATCATTAAGATAATCTGGAGCACCGCAGTGAAGGGTGCAGGAATTCTTATCTCTCTTTCTTCGTAGCACACAAACTTGACTGGACACAGCCCTGAGCAACCTAGTCTGATCAGACCTGCTTTGAAGCGGGAGTTGGGCTAGGTGCTTTCTGAGGCCCCTTCTAGCCTGGATTGTTCCATGATTCTGTGATCTGCAAAAATAAATGATTTAGGAAATGCAACAAAATTGAAGATGAACCCTGCACTGCGAAAACATCAAATGCAGGTGCTATAAGTGCAATCATTTAAAGATTTTCTGCCTTTCCAATGAAGAAAAATATTTTTTTAGAGATAAATGAATATAAAATTCACATTGACAAGTTCAAGTGAACAAATAAATTTGTAACAGGAGTTTTAGATAATATCAGGAAACCTTAAATTAGAATTGTAAACTGCATACAAAATTCAATCCAGAGCACTACTCAAAAAGAAATTGTGTGTACGGTTTTCCAGGAACCAGAAGACCGTAGTATGTTTAAAACTAAAAACTTTACAATCAATCCGGGTTGCCTTTTTTCTCTGAGCTATCCTATGGCCTTTAGTAATGCCATCTACAGATTAAGCAATTACTGAACATGAATGAGTATTTTATAATCTGGTCTTCAAATACCAATTTTCTAGATGGAACAGTATTTTTATGAAATAAAATAAAAAAGGAAATTTGAAGCGAAAGGATTATGATAGTAGGGTAAGGATCAATTTAAATTTATGTTCTCAGGAAATGCATAAAATATTTTTGACATGTAGTTGCATCAGAATGATGTTTTTCAGAGAGCTGACTTTTGAAAAATGGCTTCCAATTAGTAAAATTTGGTGTATTTATACCAAAATATGTTTTTGTAGCAACTGAAAATGAAGACACTAAAATGTGCCTTTTTTATTTTAAAAGAAAATATTATTTCATGTACATGAATGATGTCATTTCATTAATAAATTTTTTAAACCTAGTTATGAAAATAAACAAGGAGACTTGTTTCTTGCGAAATATTCCAGATGATGATAACAGTGCTAAAAACAGCCCTAATGCTGGTGTCAGCCAAGCCATCGGTAAGGTATCCAATAATCATATCTACTCTGCAAGTGTAAAGAAACTGATAAAGCTTCTGCCAGGGCTATAACGTTGCCCGGAGTGCAGAGTGAGTGTGGGAAGAAGCAGCATGCCTGCCTGGACCAGAGCCCAGTGCCCAGCTGAGTCTTCCCTCTGACTGGCAGTTTCAGGCTCATATCCATAGGTATGCAGATATATCATTGTTTAATTACATCTGATAATGTTGCATGGCTCGAGTGTATGACACCATACCTGTTTGAGTTTCTGCTATTTCTGGTACCACAGCATCACTGAGATTTTACAAAATGGGTTACCTCTCTTTCTCTGTTTCTGTGTCAGTATAACTTGTACACTCCTTGAATAATGTTTATGATAAAACTCCAAGTATATTCATGGTACAGTTTAGGCAAATAAATGTTCGGTATTTCTGAATGTAAGTTAGAATGTGTTCTCCAATTTTCACCTTTAATTTTGATATCTTTTGAAGAAAAAAAAACACCCAATTATCATAAGACCATACCAGATTGTTTCTAAACACATATGAGTGCACCAATCATTTAATCCACCCAGAATGGCACAGGTAATGGAAAGTTGGTTATTTATGCCTAAGTCAGTCACCTAAGCATCCTGTGGAATCAATGGAGATAAATGGGCCTCTGAGGAGGGTGATTCACTTCATCATAAGTTAGGTGCCGACAATAAGTGACATGAATCAGTCTTGGGATGTGCTTTTTTCTTTCCCAGTATCTCAGTCGAAGTGCTTTTTTCCATTCAGAGCTAAATCCAAAGGTATTGAGAGATGTGCAGAGACTCTTCTAAACAACAAATAAAGTGTTATAAATGTTTATACAGTGAGCTCTGGAAACATGTCGCTGTCTGGATCCTAATGTGTGGAACCCCTGCCTCCACGTTTAGATGAAGGCTGATGCTGCAACATCATTCCCTGGTTTCTGCGCACAGGAGGCAGGGACACACAAGCCAGCTATGGTTCACCAGGACTTTAGGAGCACTGAAAAGCCTGAATCTTCTGCAGAAAAGCTTTAGTAGATAACAGCTGTTAATACTGGCTCGAGAAGCTTATTGGTTACAATCACCAGACAAAGAGTTTTTTCTGGGCAAAGAATAGTTCTACGCATCTTGTTTATTACATTTTTTTTCCCTTATAATGCACTCCTGGTCGTATTTGCTTATAAAATATAGGATAAGGCTGACCATTGTACTGACCCAGTATGGCTATTCTTACATTCAGTAAATTTATTACCTCAGAGATTCAAAATAATTTAGGAAAGGAAGCCTATCGTTCATGTAAATGTGGGGGGAAACATCATCAAAATTAACTCAATATATACACATAGTTTCGTCAAGTGTTCTAGAAAAGGCAAATAATAAGCATATCTCCACATCTAAAGCATTGTATTTTGTCTAAGTTGTGTGAGATGAGAATAATCTGTCTGGAGACAATTACAAACAGCACTGAAGTAATTACATCCATCTTTTCTATCTGTGCACTTTTATTCTGCTTTTCATTATATAATTTGTATATATAAATATAATCATCCTAGTGGCTGACAAAGAAAAAATAAATAAATAGGGATGTGCTCTATGGTTTATACATAACCTGTCAAGCTGGAAGGTTGGAAATGTATTTCTTCTTTCATTCAAAGGAAAGCAGCTGACACAGGATACATTTCTTTATTTTCATGTGGCAGTATACTTCTCCTTAACTGTGGGTGGTGAGCTGCTCTGTGGTGTAGATCTGGCTCATACAGGAAATAAATATGTGAGATAATTGTGCAAAGAAGGAAAAATTACTGGGGGAGGAAGTGAAGAAGAAAAAAGTTTCCCGAACATCTGTTCTTCACATTAGAAAGGATCAAATTCAATTATGTGCCAGACTCCTAAAATCATGGTATGTTCATAAAAATTGTGAAACTTTAAAAATATTCTTTTCATGATTTCTTAATCTCTTCTTTTTTTAAGCTTCAGGGCTGGTCTCTGCTGATACTTTTAGATCCTTTTTCTCACTCTTAATCTTGGAAACATGTTTTTCAAAACTCAGTTCTTAAATTTTAAAACAGATTGCTCTAATATCTGGTATATTTAGAAATGCAGGAAACACAAAATCTGTTTATGAGACTTAAAACACATAGGCAGGATCTGGCAGAACCAGAAATTTGTCCATAAGCAGGATATTTGTGTTTATTCTCTACAGTTATTTTAGCAAATAGGTGACCCGAAAGAAATGTTCATAGAAGTGAAAGGCAGAAGGTCAAGAAAACTTAAAATGTACAGACGATTCCCCAGCAATGAAATATAGAAAAATGACACTTTGATGCTTATTACATTTAATAAAAAAAACCAAAAAAACAACCATAACAACCACAAACTGCAGAAAAAAGTCTAAGTAGTGATACTGAAGAAAGCCGACATATAAACCTCATTCTTATATTTAAGTGCATCCAGTCGGGAACATAGAAATCCATCTGTTTTCTTTCACTAAGAACTGAGTCACCAAACCTCAGAGACCAATATCTTAAATTTACTTTAGAGAACATTGCTGATACCTCTTTTTTGGATGCTAAGCAGAGATCTCCTGTTTGGCTCCAAGAATGAAGCACCACGAGCAAAAAAAAAAAAAAAAAAAGTACTGCAGGAGAAGGAACACACCTTTTTATCGACAAATGCACCCCTGACCTATCACGTGATTTGTATAAATTCATTCTCTATATAAGACAGATTCAGGCATCACTGTGAATCAGAGCAGAAGATACAGCTTGCAGTTTCTCATTCTTGTTTCAGTAACATATAAATATTGTAAACAACTAAAGATACGAGCTTGGGCAGAGTTTTTAAAAACATGTAGAAAATGGCAGAACAAAAATAAAATGGACCCCATTTTCCCGATGGTGTCGAACCCTTGTTCTGATTTAGTTCTCAGGGATAGAGCGTTTTAAGGGCTTTTTTTCAAGGGTTATGCTAAAACCTTCTCATTGCAATGATTCTTTAACAAGCTTATGAGGCAAATGCCAGGTCTATTGCAAATTTTAAATTTCTTAACTGCAACTAAAGCCATCAGGCTGACATTTGTCTTCTTTATTTACAGTGTGGAAAGGGCTAATATGCTGTCCTTAAAGATGGTGTCTGCATCTGTATTTTTAAAAGTAGGAGAAAAAATAATCAGGGAAGAATAAAACATTGAAAAAATGTATTAAGTGCTTTATTCTTTTAATTTTACTGATGGAACAGTTTTCATACATAATCCCCATGATGGCAACCAGTGCTATTAGAAAATCTAATTAGCTATTAAGGACTGCATTTCGAAAGAAATTATTTACTCAAGTAGAAATATTTGTAAACCCTTAAGGTGAATTATCAATTTCTTGCATGAAACCTTATGATTTTGTGTGGTGACTATAAAAAAAAGAGAAAAAGGGTGGATTATGGGACATGAAGTATAATGCATCACAATATACTTTAATGGAGAAATAGATATCTTTGTCTAAAAAATCACTGGTTTTATTCATTATAAAGAATGAATCTTACATGGTTAAAGCAGAGACAGATAAGCAAAGTGCATTCATGGAAGACGTTGCAGTCAATACTGTTGCCGTTAGTTATTTGTCTCCAGCTTCATACTTCAAGGGAGGCATTTGCTTCCTCACCTCCAGCTGCTGTTGCAGGGAAACAGTCTAAACTTCGAATTTTTATTTCTTAACAAAATCCAGTTTCATCTGAATATATAGTTAATAAGTATGAATTCTGAAACAAAACAAAACAAAACGTCTCATTATTCAGTCATAATGTGAATTTATAAATACCAGAGAAGCATCCAAATATTCAGAAATGCTAAACTCTAACTTGGAAATGTACCCTTCTTCACTTTCTAAAGGACAACACTGCGTGCCTTGTAGTCGATGAGAGTTAGTACACTTTCAGACTAAGTCCTAAAAATATTTCCAAAGATAGAAACAGCAGCAGCAAGAGTAATAAAAACTAGCTTCACAATAGAACCTATGAATACTTGGGGGTGGGGTCGTGTTGGTGGTGTTTGTTTGGTTGCTTTTTCCCCCTACTCTGTTCTCAGGAAAAAATGGGTCTGAATGTGAACCCAAGAAATGGCAACGGTAAAGTTTGAAATTTACTATTAAATGTAAAGAAAACCAGATGAGATCTCTTTCCAAGCTGGATAATATATATATATATATATATATAAAAACATACAATACACTGATTAAACAAAATGTGAGAAAAAATTAAATTTAAAAGTGTTATATATTTCATAATGTGCAAGTGTAATAAAATATTCACTGAACTATTTTTTATATGACGGCCTTCTTCCTTTTCATTGTAACTTCTGTGTCTGACCTTAGTGTTGTGAGAAAGCGGCCATTGTCTTTACAGTGTATTTAATCCGTGTTTCCATTTTGCTACTTATTTGATCGTGTTTTCTAACCTTCCTATACAGAAAAAAACAGGGGAATGCATAGCAATCTGTAAGGGATATGAAAAATTGTGAAATAAGAAAATATAATACTAATGAGACTGTGTGTTTGGAGTAGTATAAACTGAATGACTGACCTGAATTTCATTCTACAAAATAGTGAAAGTTAAAATTCTCCTTTGTTTCTTTCCTGCTCTCAGGGGAAAAGCTCAACTATTGTGTGTCAACAAAAAATGACAGCCCTTAATGAATCTGGCCAAAGACCAGTGAGAATGGAGTTAAATTTCTGCTCCATTCACTCTTCCTATCTGGTTGCAGCCTTTTCTCCTCTGCTAAACCCTGTATAACAACATAGGAAGTTCTACTAAAGATATGCTGGTGATGTCGATGTGTTATTTCTGCAGGCATAACATTGTCCACATTGGGAGTTATGCCTAAGTATAAATCTACTATGCGAACTGATTAGGAATAAAGTATGTATTTATATTTCACAGATCTGTTTGTGCATAGCTGCACTTACCCACCAGATCTAAACTGATCTCTATTAGTTTAAATAGTTGCTTTTTGAGTTTAGAAGATCAAAACAGGTACGAAAAGGGAGCATCATCTTGTTTGTAAATTGTCAAAAGAGCTGTTAATTTCTAATTACACAGCCACATTCTCTCCTGTACTACCATAACTCACTGAAATTACCAAGATGCCACCAAAACTACAATTTGGTTTGCATAAAATTGTCCTTCTTGTTGAGCATGCAGATGTCTGAAAGAAATTTAAATATGCAGCCTGTCATTTAGAGATGTAACCCACTGGATTTCACCTGGAGAAGCAAAGCAAACAACGAGAAATGTACCATGACACTTCTAAAGCTAAATATTTGCATTACATAACTGCTTCATCCTTTTAACTACTTTGTTTCAAATTATTTGTTTTACTGTTACACTTCAACATTGTAATAAGTAAATCAGATGAACTAAAGGTCTGAATAACTTTAGAAGAATGTTCTCCCCATTTAAATTTTTTTCCCTAGAAATGTCACCTCTTTCTAATCGCTGTGCTCTATAAAGTGAGAATAAAGTACTTTAAATTCAATGAATTATAATAGTAACTTTAAAAACAAGCAATAAAAACATAGCAATTTTATTGCAGTAAAGAGGAAATGCCAAAGCTCACTGGATTTCCTTGAAAATAATGTAGATTGGCCAAGGCTAGAACCCAATAGAAGAGATCAGATTTGAGTATCTATTGACCAACTCCAGAATTAAATAAGTAGCTGGGAACAGTTTCTGGTGGGTAATTGCTTGACACCCTACTTACTTTATTGTTCTTAATTTTTAATAGAACAAAAGATAATATAATAATCTACCTATTCATTAAAATTATTAATGTTTACGTGTTGTAGACCTTCTGCTCAACAGATTATTTCTTTCATGCAACTAGTTTGGTGGGATATGATAATCTGTTATCTGCTACAGCTTGCACTTTCATAATTAGAACTGCTTTCAGAAATCCACAAAAACTGCAACATGGGCAAGTAAGAGGTTTAGGGTTTCTGACAAAGGTGTATAAATGGTAAGAGAATGTATTATGTAAAAAAGCTATGATTAGGAATATTGTGTATGTTATAAATAAATTTCTCTGATACATCCTTGAATCATCCTACTAATCTATTAAACATAATCAGAAAGCTGGATATTATGAAGCATCTAAGCCTCTGGATGTTTTTATAAACTCATATGGAAAAACCTTTTATATTTTGTTCATCAGTGACACATGGAACAAATTAAAATGAAGCATTCTTATATTGTTTTACTTAGTGTAAATTGAAAAGCTAGATCATATCTCAAAGAAAATGTTTTTGCTCTCCTAGAACTGCCAGACCTGTTCACTGTATGTGGGTTTCTCCAGCTTTAATATCTCTTTAAATTGTTAAATGGTTATGGCTATGAAAAAGGTTTCATAAAATGTAACAATTATGAAAGCCAGTGAAACTGGGAATGTCCTTAGGCAAACTGGGAATCACTAACTGTTGTGTCACTTTACAGTACAATCTTGAAATAATAGTATGTTAGGATATGTTGATATGATTTACATTTCATCTGGAAGTTACAGTAGGCCTGTTATGCAGAGAGAGAGAGAGCAACAACTAGACAGAAAGAAAGAAAACATCAGAGCTTACTTAGCTCCCTCTACCATGGGCTAAGCACCTGGGAAATGAATTCATGTTTCTAAACCAAAAATCTTTCTGAACCTTTTGTACAGTATTTAATCAGATTAACTTCTCCTTTGACAAAACTGCCAATGACCAGGGAAAGAGACTTCATCTAACCCACAGGTCTCAGTGTACAGATCTCCCTTGGACAGAGCTTTTGGAATGGTATTTTGCCAAACATGGTCTGTATTTAACCTTTGCAAATGCCTATAAATGGTCTGTAAGCGTTTTTTGCAACTACTATGTTGCAAAATCAATCTAGCAGTCTAATCCAGAACAGGTGTCCTATGAATGTCTTTGCAAGGTTACATAGAGACCATAGCCTTACGGACTATTTTAGTAACTGTGATTACCATTAAGAAGCAAATCTCCCTCCATATTCGTGGTGTGAAAGTATCCCGTTTCGGCATGTGTGCCGATCCTCCACCCAAGAAAGGGTGGGATGCAGGGTCAGGCTGATGTGGCAAGGCTAAGCTGGAGGTGGAAGGGTCAGTGTACAGCCATGCAGCAGGAGGAGGAGGCAGCAGTCAGCAGAAAAATATCTTCAACTTCTTAAATTCTCCATTTAACACACCTCAGTAAGGCTCCATGCAGAGCACAGAGGCCCATACCTAGTAATCAAGAAATGTCATAGGCAGCACATAGACTCTAAAAGAGCTGTTTTCATGTCTTGACAGATTAATTTTATTTTCCTAAAAATTAATTACAAAACGGTCTAAAACTGCCTCATAAAAAAATAGAAATAAAATATCACCAAATGAAGAATATTTGCAAGTCTTTTATTTGTGTAAACTTAGACAAGCATTTAAAAATATTTTTCTTGATCTAAAAATCTTCTGGGTTTTAATCAGAGGGAAATCCATTTTCAAATCTCTAAAATTATTAACAAAATCAAAATAACAGTTACAGTAAGTGTTACTAATGCTGTTAAAATTAATTATAACAGTATTCTGGATTTCCAAGCATGCTGTCATTACAAACATTTTGGTTTGTATAAAAAGGTATAATACCATTTTTGCTCACGTGTTCCCTGGAGATGTAAGCTAAATGTTTAATACAATTAAACTTCTTTTAGCAGAAGACAGACATTTCCCAAATGCTCGTCTCTGACTGTGGCCACAATCTGTTCTCATGGGAACTAAATACTGCCATAAACCCCACGCCCTTCCCTCTCAGTGCCAGCTGCAGTTCTTTAGCTTTCTCTTTTCTAACATAAATGCATGATAGCATAGAAATGTGTGTCATGTGTGTCTGTTAAGCAATAGTGTTGCTTATATATCATTTTAAATGAAAAACCTATACTAATGGAGCAATCTTTTTCTAGGGCATGTCACATTAAACTCCAACATTTCCAGAGAACGTTACATATCCCTGAACACTCACTGTTACATGCAGAACTCTAGTTTAGCTTAGAAATGTAAAACCTTCTGTAAGTCAGACATCTTTCTCAGTGCCTGGTATGGTTATAAGGACATCAAAGAACATATGTTAATTCTACCAAATTCAATTTTACCTCACACATTAGCAGCTGGTTGAAGCCTAGCATATTTATGTCTTGCAAATGGCAAAGTATGACTAAGTAATGCCAATACTTTCTCTGAATTAACTGGAATGTCTTTTAAAGTCTTGTGATGCCCTTGTACACTATCAAGATGGAAAATCATAAGGATGTGGCCCAAAGCACTGGACTTCAGAAAAAGTGAATACATCAGTGCTAAACAGGTGATCTTTCTGCTACAACCACTTATTAAAAAAAAAAAAACAAAACACCACCACCCCCCAAAAAAAAAACAAAAAACAAACCACAAAGGAAAAAGTGGTTACTGAGATAAGCAAAGAACATCTCCTTCCAATACTGCCTCATTACTTATGAATTACAGAACCTTATTACCTGCATTTTGGGTGGGAGGAGGTAGTTCAAAACAGAACCTTCTTTAAGACGTCCAATGTGTTAATCTTTATTTCTGCTGAGTATATATCAACTGACAATTTGATTGCTAGAATTGATACATTACCCTTCTGAAACATGTAAAGAATATTTAATTGAATTTTACTCCAAATTAGCTATCATAGTACACTTAATCTCTTTAGAAGTAGGTGTTGAATCATTAGTTTTATTCTAACACATAAAAATGTCATTCTTCTGGATTTGGTCAATTCTTGTTGCAAAATGCAAATGTATAAAATGGATAAAAAAGGGTTGTCAGAAGATGAACATATTGTCCTAATATCTTAAACTCCATTCAGAAATAATTCCTGAATAATTCAAATTTGGTTGATCAGATTGGAACCCACAGTACCACACCATTTCCAATTATTTAGGATAGAAATAAATTCTATTAAAAAAAAAAAAAAAAAAAAAAAAGTGGGGCCAAATCTTCATTTAGGGTCAAAAGGGCCCTAACAGGGACTGACAATTAAACAGTTGTAGCAATTATTATTAAAAGACTGGGGGTTTTATAACAACTGCAGATCTAACTTTACAGTCATGTTCTATGTCATTTACTCTCGTGAACTTGTGCTGCTTCTCAGTGGAGTTCTGAGTCCTTTTTGTAATAGTTCATATGTTTCCCATATTTAAAAAATTGTTTCAGTCATGGGTTACATCACTCATGATTAAGAATATAGGAGCATAAGAAGTTAATGGTGACCAGAAGCGAAAACAGGGAGAACTTTAAGACCAAGGCAAGCATATAAGATACTTCACATTTATATTATTACAGCCTAGTGTTTGAGTACTGGGACTTCCCAAGCCAGATGTGTATATTATTTTACATATTTATTAACCCTCAGTGGATTTCTTTAGCATAAAGATCTTTCCTTGAGTCCAATGAAGTCCACAGAATCCATTGACAAGGAGTTCAACAGCTCTGCTACAGCAGTATGGAGAACATCTTTTCAGTCTTGTTTAGAACCTACGTCTTTAGTTAATGCTCACTTGTTCTTGTGATTCAAAAGACGCAATAAACAAACAATGAATCTCTCAGCCTCTCCACGCAGCATGCATTTGTGAATCTCTATAACAATATTTCTTAGCTGTCTCTTCTGCAGAATGAGGATGCCTAGCTTAATTGATTATTCCTCTTTGAAAGTTCTTCCATATTTTTGATATTTCCTGGTGCCCGTCACTGAATCTTTTCCAGGTATTTATTATGACATGAAGTCATCACAGCTATATACAGTACTCATGATATAGATGAACACAGATTTATAAGGAAGAATATTCCTGTGATCTCTCACATTCTCTTTTTCATTATAGTCCCTAACCTTTGATTTCCCTTTTTGGCCCCTACTGAGTGCTAAGCTGATGCTTTCACTGAACATTCTTTAAGGTCTTGGTGCAAATGTTAATCATTTGCCCACTATTTTGTATGTGAAATTATTATTGTTTTCCTTCCCACGTGTGGCAAAGTGCATCACTTGACACTTTCCCGCACTTGATTTAATTAGACATTTACTCCCAGGAGCTCAGTTTTTAAAGCCTTTTTGCAATTCTGTATGAGCTACCTTGAAAAACTTAGTGTCATCAGCAGACTTTGTCAACTTGCTGCTCACTTTTCAGGTCATTTACAAACATATTCAACAGCACAGGTAGAGCAACAGCATAGACAGTAACTAAAAAAAAAAATCTTTAAAAAATTGTGTGACAGAACAAAATAGAATATGACGTGCTTTCTTCATTTTTTAGTAAACTCTATCACTGGCTACAACATGTTCTTAAACCAGAGAAGGGATATGGATAAGACAGCCAGTATCTTAAAGAGGATGGCTGAATAAGGCTTAAAATACATTTGAAGTTCAAAGACAGCTGATGTGGTACTCAGCATACTTGGCTACCATGGAAACCCCATGATTTCTCACTTTTGATGCCAACATATTTTTGAAACCAACTCGGGGGCGGGGGGAAGAAACCAAATAAAGCCCAAAATTTATAAAAGCTTATTTCACAGTTTATTTATAGTCAGTGTAGGTATGATCAAGCATTATTTTGTTTTTATTATTTTCATAAACTATGATGGAAAGCTATATTTGAGAATGGTCATTTTTTTATAGCAGAATATCAGTTTTACCCTGTCTTGAAAGCTTTCATAAACAGATTTAGCAACCACTTAAGCTGTTGGTTTGAGACTGGATGGGAAGTATTTAAGATTACATGTTTTAGTTATGCTGAGGACCTTTTTTCAGGTATTTATTTACAGTTCATGTGTAGCAGCCACGTACCTTCAGAACAGAATATAAAAACCAAAGTAGAGAAAAGAGAAATCATCATCACAAATGAACCAGAATCATTATTCTGGGACAGAAAAGCTCCTTCAAATCAGTTCTCAATTTCTCTATCATATAAGTGAGATATTTTGATGAACCCTTACATATTTTGATAATGCCCTCTCCACATTTTCATGCTGGAAATTGGTCTGTGGCATGCCAGGTGGATTACCAGAAGTTTATTTGAGAATGCGTACAGTAAGAACTATCTTCTAGCCAAGGTGTGGAATCCATAAGGGAAAATGGACGATGCAGGGAATTCACCGCTGCAACATTTAGTGTGAAGTCCATCAAGGGCTACTAAACACAACAAATCAATCCATGCACATCAGCCTGGGGAGGATTCTCCAGTTTATGCCCTTAATGAGCTGTCAGCTTGGACATGTCAGCCCATATGGATTCCTTACCTTTTCTTCTGGCTGTTCTTCATTAGGACAAAACAAAAGAATGATAAAATGCAGCAAACTGAGCATGAATGTGTTTCCAGACATGCTTCTATAACAGAAAAGAACCAGAAAGGTGTTTTAAAGCCTTCTAAAGTGATATGCAGTGTTTGGATGGAGAGGCTAATAAGGCAGTGGCCTCAAAAAAGATCCATAGTAACAGAGTGTTTCTTTTCAGATAGGTCAGAGTTGTCACCCCACCAGATATTTCTAGGGTGATAGATACCTGAAATTAAGTTAGTCAGCAGGGTCTGTGCAAATCTTTGCAAGAACGTGATGGAGAATTATACTGTTACCCAAGGGAGCTGGCTCCATCAGACATTGACTCCACAGTTTCTGGTGAGTAGCAATGTTGCTACTATGTGTTTCACCAGTGTGTTGGGATCTTTGGCAGTGAGAGTGGTGTTGCTATTTATTCCAGAAATACTGAAAACCAAAAAAAAAATTCACAGATTTGTTGGGAGATGTAAAGGCAGCTCTGGAATTGCTGGTACAGAAAAGTGTTGCAACCCTCTGGACACTTGAAAAGGCTTTAGTAAATCACAGGATGAAGTCCTGATTCTCCTTCTCTTGCAAAGCCACCTGGAGTAGAATTTCTTCCAATGAACAACAGGGATTCCTGAGCACTGTGGACCCTGAAGAGCCTGTAGACTAAAGTAGGTCCATAAAAAAGCCATCCTCTGCTTTCTTCTGCTGAGTGTCTTCATAGCCTTCAGCCTTGAGAACTTCTGCCTCACTCCCTGATTTTCTAAGCCACATATTCTAGAAGCAAGTGAGCAGTTCAGAGGGGATTCCAGACAGATTTCAGACCCCAGCTGCTTGCCAGAGCAGGTAGATGCAAGAAACAGGGAGCATTTCAGGAGCTGGGCCAGGACTTCTTGTTCACTTTAGAAGAGGATTTAAAAAAAGGGCAAAAACAGAATATTGAGGCTGTCATCAAACCCATGTGATTTGTATAAGAAGTTGCACAGCCTTTGTCCCTCCTGAACTGCCTTAATTTATTTGACTTTTTAAAAGTCTTTGATATGGTTATGCTAGAAGCTATTGTGAGCTGAAGAAGATCTGTAGCTCTCTGGAACTGTAAACTGGGCCAATTGCTTTCAATACTGTCAGGGCTTTAGAAGGCTATTGCTGTGTATTTCAGATTTAAAACCAAAATTAAGATTTAGGTGATGATAGTATTTGACAAAATAAAGAACAGTTTCCCTCCTGGTGGTGGGGAGTGAGACCCTTCTCAGTGGTGTCCAGTGACAGAACAATAGGCAATGGACATGACTTGAAACATCTATTATAAAAAAACAAACAAACAAACAAAACAAAAAAAAAAACCCAAACACAAACAAAGAGTAATCAATTTAAACTCTGAAACTGAGGTTGGTTGAACACTGGAACAGCTTGCCCAGCTGTTGCAGTCTGGGACTAAAAGGCAGTGTGGATACTAATGCTTATATACTACCAATGTTGTCAACTAGGTCTAACTTATCTTAACCGCTACATCAGAGATGTTGTGACATCTCAGTGCTTGGAGATACTCAAAATCTGACTTGACACAATCTTGAGCAGCCTGTGCTAGCTGACACTGCTCTGAGCAGGAGTTAGATTAGGCAGTCTCCATACACCCCTTCCTACCTTAATCACGTTTTGATTCTGTGAAAATTTTCACTATATTGGAGAAAAACTTCATATAATATGTACAGAATTATCATTCTCTGTCTTAAGAGGAATATAGATTCACTTAAGGTTTGCTGATATATAAATCTGATTTGCTGACTGCAAATATGGTTGTCTGATAGCCTTGTCTACTCTCTTCTCTAATGGTTGCTCGGGTTGTACAGACACATACAGAAATGATGCTGCAGGACCAATATAAAAATGAAATGTGTGTCTCTAACTAATGACTAAGAGGGAACATTTTTGGGTAATGGCTCAGGACACATTGATTTTTGGTGTATTGATGTAAGTCTTGGGTGATCAATAGTACAGCTGGTTGAAGAAAATGAGTGACTAATCTCCAGACCTAAAAAAATTTCACTCTAATGTGGACAAGCTATAACCATAGTGTCTGGGGTACCTTTGTTACTTTATCGAAGAGAAATTACCAGGATGAGTGAGGAAATCAGAATGACTATAATGGTGGGGGCTGGAGGATGCGGAAGACGCAGAGGTCCCTCTCTTTAGCAGTAAACCATCTTTAGGAGCAAAGTATGGCATAATTATACATGTCTACAATGCCTGCTGAGGACAAGCTGGGGGTAGGGCAAAGTTCTGGTGTGTCCAGAGTATGTCCTCAGGAGCACATGCAATAGTCATCATGAAAACTGGTCTTCTGCCAAGGTGCCGCTATTCCTGGTTTCTCACAAGCAGCCCTCAGTCTGTCCAAGAGACAAGTCACATGGCAGTCAGGCAGGAGGGGGCTAGGGAGTGTTTCATGCTTCTCGTTGCTCCAGATTAATTTCCTAGGATGACAGAAAAAAGGCTGTTAATGGAATGGTATGCCTGTTTCTGGTGTCTATATTTTAAAATGTTTAAGACAAATTGAAAAGCATTGACAAAGACATCCAAGATTGATTTGGAAAGTGGAAAAAAAAAAGCATTATAATGAGAGATTAATGAAGTTCAGTACATTTTGTTCAATCAAACAGATGTTATGGAGATGTAGCATATCTTCCCTGAATTTTTTCTTTCACAGTTGCTGGCTCCTAAATCCAGTAAAAAATGGTGTAGCAATAACAAGGAGCTTGAAAACACACCTCAGAAGAGTTAGACACTACGACATCTAGCTATACTGCTAGTCCAAGTGAGCAGTGTAGGGTTTGTCTTTAGCATATGGGAGAGAAATATTAATTTCAGGAGTGTAATTTTTTTCATTATAATATTTACTTATGAGAATATGAGAAGAAGAGAATCCTAAGTTAAAACTCAATTTTGAATGTAGACTGCTAAAGCTGGGAGTGAAAAATTGGCCCTTGTCAACCTGAAAGTTATGTGTTCAGCATGGTATCAAAAGATTCAGCAATTTCTAGATAAGTTCTATGATGTGTATTAAACAGGAAGTTGTACTTGATCATTCTTTTAATGAATGTCTGATGTGCTAAAATGTTAAATAAAAAAGCTATGTGTGCTCCAGAGGCTGACCCCAATAGGGGATTTTTGAAGATGATGATCAATATAATTTTTTGAAAGACAGGGCAAAGGCTTAAGGTGATTTCTTTTTAATTTAATTTTTGATACAGTTTTCATTGAATTATTATGTATCTAAACGTCTGTCCGCTATGCCGTTCCCATATTTCTCCTATAATTAACCAACTTTTCTTCCAAAAATAAATTAATGAGCAAATAAGTTAGAATAATTAATACTATTGTTTGCTGCTTGCTTGTTTTAGAAGCAGAAAAATTAGTCCTCTTTTGTCACAAGCATGCTGGTGTTTTCCTTGAAGATGAACAACAGGACTGACAATAATTCTTTTTTATTGACCCTCTGCCATAAATATACAGCATCTTTCTCTCGAAATTTTCTTGTGATGTACTGTCTGAAAGGGCTTCTTGCCAGGTGAGGAAGTGTCACTGTAAATGAGTTAAAAATGATGGAAGGAAACTTCTGTGTTCATTAAATAAACCAAGAAATATTAATACCTGGGATTTAATCGGTAATCTCCCTGTGAGTGGATGAAGGTGTTCCTGCCCATGGCAGGGGGATTGTAACTAGATGATCTTTAACGTATCTTCCAAACCAAACCATTCGTGATTCTATGAATACAATAGCATTTACGGGATTAGAAAACAACAGCTTTTGACAAATCACAGCCTTAATTACCTTAGTAGACAAATTTGTGGCACTACATTATGGTGATGATGATGATTAATGTTGGTATTAGTATTAGTATTACATATGGAAAGAAATCCATATTATAACATGGAAAGAAAACCAACCCAAGACATTGGGCTTGAATAGAAGATAAACTTTAATATTTACAGAACACCCTTGGTCCCAGGCTTATACTGAGGCAGCTGTAGGGGTTGGACTTATTTATGGCACCTTCCTTTGGGTGGCCTACAGGGGCCTTGGATACCTCTTGAGGCTCTGTCCTTCTGCTGTTCCCTATGATAGGAAGTACAAAGAAGCTTGTCAAGAGACGAGTTCTTGACAGCCCTAAGGAAGGCCACCCTAGGAAAACTAGAAATATTATGCTTCCTTCACACTGCTCTAGCCTTTTTAACCCAGTATAAGCATGCTAGAGAGAGTCAGGATCCTAACCAGGAGCTCCTGCTTACAGGTAATCTTTTATGTCCTAGGGCAAGAAAATTCAGAATCCTTGTACCTCCTAGCATGTGGCAGGACCTCTAAGATGAAGACGTTGATGTTTAAATGCTTTTCAAGCGTACAGAATAACACTATGTAAGAAAAATCTTAGGTAATATTTAGGCATCTAGTTTCTTAAGACCTTCCTCTAATATTAGGGTCTGCTTTAGCTCCGCTTTCCCTCAACTCTATGGCACAGATCAACAGGACTGATTTTCAGCTTGAGATGTGCTGCAACAACAGCTTACCCCTTGACCTTCAGCTCCTGTTCCACTTTAATATATTTATTTTGCTTTCCCAACCTAAAAAAAATAAATTCTACCACTGAAAAATGCTTTATGTTAAGTTAGAATTTCCCAGTCCCTCAAATGAAATTATTTTCTTCTCTACCCTCTCATTAAAACCAACATAAAGCCAAAGCTTCTGTTTAATTTTATACGTATAAAACTTTGCCTACAGGTCCACCTCCAGCTTTACCATCCCACCCTAGAAAGTAAACCAGAGTAAAATACATTTTCAGGCCATAAACCCAAGCGTAGCCATCAAGGAAAAAGGAAATTATTATATAATCTCTGAAACAGTCTGGATGCCAAACATAACCTCCACTTAAAAAGTCTGTTATTATGACCTGCTAAAATATGACAAATAGCCTATGATAAGAAGTAATGGACATGCTATCATTAAATTAAACTACAAATAAGAAGGGCTACTTCATTCAAATAATGGAAAGCCAGAGCACAGAATATGAATTTCAACATGCGTATGGTACAACACTGAAAATAAGATCCACATTGGTAAATGCAGACCTGACCTAAATTGTCTTTAATATAATGCTCTGGAGAATCATTTCAATTAGGTGCTAGTAATGAAAAGCCCTTTTCTTTGTATTAATGACTTTTTTTTTTTTTTTTTTTACTTTTTGTATTCGAAAATTCAGGGAACAAACCTCTGTATTCTTTCTGAAGGCAGAAACCTGACCTTAGCATGGGGTAAAGATAAAAGGACAATGAGGAATGTAATCATGCAAAATATAAACAGGAACAGAGGATGGTGTGTAGGTATCTCAATATTCTGATACTTTCCCCATCAGCCTCTGACCCACTTTGCTCTGCAAAATTACTTTATTTTCACAGACTGAAGGCTCTAAAATGGAAAATGTTGTTTAATATACCTGACATTTTCTGGTACTGTCATTTATTTTTATAAAATAATATACTTACATTTCTATTAAATAAAGCTTATATTTTAATGTATCACATTCACATTAATCAACATAGATTATCACAGGAGCTGTGTCAAAATGTCATGGTCAAATGCAATGGTGTTCTGCAATGAGAGACTTTGTTGCAATCAGCTATGCAAGGCAGTAAGGAAATATTCTGGATCTCGTTTATGAGTTTCCATAAGTCTTGCATTATTATAAGTTTCACAGCTAAAAATTCTGTTTCAGATTGGTTAACGCTTTGTGTCTTTTCAATTTGTACAGCCTTCAAGAGCCATTTTATTAGATATGGTTTATCTACACTACCTATGTAGGCAAAGCTAAGACTTAGGATTTCATTTAGTGACATCTACATTAAAAACACTGAAACATATTTTCAAAAAATACATTTTAAAAAATTATGTGTTTGCACTGGGAAAAATAATAATAGTATATTTCGGATCACAATCTACATGTAGCTAAAATTTTGTTGTACTTACCTATCCTAAAATAATAGACTGCTTTCTAACTAGGGCATACTGATTTAATAAATTAAGACTAAGAAACACCCCTGTCATTTGGAGAGTAAAGAAAGCTTGCTTTTTTGATAGTACTTAATTAAAGATAAAAAAATTGCATAGAATGAATGTACTATAATGAGTAAGACTCTTTTAAGCTTTGCAGATTTTGCTGCATTAAGCACTTTTGTGGAATCTCTGCAGATTTTAGGAACAAACGATGCATGAAACCACAGCAAATTGGGCCCTATGTGTGTGGGTGGGTGAAACAGAGGATTTGAAGGGATTAACACTTATTGGAGTACCTTACATAAAAGATTTTCACTGTGTAATATTGCAAATCAAGAAGAAAAAAAGGTGCAGGGGCATTTTAGAAGTGGGATGTGTAGTTTGATATTAAAGGAAAGTTAGAAACTCAATCATAAATCTAAAACTTTAAAATCTGTCTGTAAATTGCATATCATCAGATTGTTTTTCCTGATGACAGTTAGATATGATATTCAAAAGTTGTTGAGCATTAATCAATGCAGCTGAGCTGGACGTGGAGAGATTAATCCAAAATTCCTGCATTATTTACATACATTAAAATAGTAACAATGTAATTACAAAAGGTATCTTGTTGCAGAGATCAGAGATATTTTTCCACAGGATGCCTGCCTGGAAGCTGTGCTAACTAGTAGGAATTGGCAGGACCTATTCCTTGGTGCATAAGCTACTGAAAGGCATTAAAAACCAGCAGGTGTGACCTGGGGACCCCACAACACACCGGTCTTCCGGCTCCCTCTCCCAGCAGCCCACCCAACTGGCACAGAATTGCAGGGCTCTGGGGGATGTGCCGTGCCAATCCAGCCACACAGAAGATGTCCTCATGAACTCCTAGTGCCTATGGATGCTATATACTACCTTGAGGAAAAGGTAGAAACAAATTTTAGTGTTGAAATGAGCAGAAAAAAGTTATTACTTGTAATATGAATCCTGCTCCTGGCCAGTCCTGCTTTACAGGTATGGAGGTAATAATGACAGAGTGAAAGGTGCAGTTTCGGGTAGGAAACTACCTATATTTCTAGGCAACCTAGTATTTTTGTTTTTTAGGCTGCTTTCCACAATGTGAACAAGAGAAGGTTAATATCTGAGACATGAAGCAGTGTTAAAAAAAGAAAAGATTAATATAAATATATAAATTTAAATATATACATATATACATATATACATATATACATATATACATATATACATATATATGGTGGGTTTGTTTTTTTTTCAGTTGGGTGCAAAAACAACCCCAAAACACCCCACAAAACAACCCACAAACCACAAGTGGACAACAGATATAACTGATGTCTGAACACTGCTATGTGTTTTCAGATACATACATTTGTGGTGCATCTTTTTTTTAAAGACACACAAAATAGTTTCTTAATGAAAGTGGTTATTATTATAAAAATAGGAAAAACGTTGAAATATTTCCCTTTAAAGAGAGGAATAGAAAGGCATATGAAGGATATTCAAAACAATGAATACAATTAGTAAGTCAATCTGAGTACTTTCTTAGGAAAAGAGATCATATGACTTCTGTTTTTTAATCAGCCTAAAAAATTATTCTTACATAATGAAATTAGTTAAACAAATGATAAAACCATGTGTGTTGCCACTTCTAACCTTCATTCTAAATTATTAATTGCCTTATGGAAGCCTCTAGAAATGTCAGAATTAGTCCCGGAAGTTTTAAGTGGATGCACAACATGACAACCCACTCACTAGACATCAATTAAACAAAAGAGGTACAAAATGCTGAAAAAGTTGCCTACATTCACACAGGATGCTTTGTTGGGTAGCACACAGGGAAATCTTGCACTGTGTAATCTTTCTGACTGATTCCTAGTTTACTTGTAAATGAAAATCTCTGTGATGCATAAATTCTTTCAGGATAAATACCTAAATCAACTACATAAATAAATATAAATATTTGAAAGGTAATCGTATTTGTTATTTTAAGTTTGTGTGTGTGTTATCATGTAATGGAAAGGGGCCATATGTGAGAATTAATTTTTAAAAGGAAAATTTAAGCTCAGTACCATGAAAATATTCTTGGCAGTGAGACATATCATCTATTGGATAGTTTCTCAAGTAAAGGAATTGAAGTGAGAGTGATTGAATATTTTACTCACCACTTTGATTACTGTTCAACATCCTAAAATTTCATGCAAATGGAATATTGATGGAAAATGTATCTAAAATGATGATGAATGTACTGACCAAAACCCCATGATTTTTCAGATGTGAAAAAAGCCATTCCATTAGCTTATGTCTGTTTTCAGTGAGCTGTATAAATCTTTCTTCATTAAAGACATAAACTGTGTATTTCTAGTGGAAGATATAGCATAAATGCTAAAGTAAAGCCAAATAAAATATTGCACTATGAAGCAGATACCTAACAAATGTCACAGCAGTCTAACAAAACAAGGCTAATCCAAGGCTTTTTTTTTCTTTTTAATTAGAACTGCAGTAAACCTTTCCACCATTCTTACAAACAATCATAAACAAACTTCTCATAATTTCTAATCTTTAGATACCATCGCCTTAGTCCATACTGAGGATTGAACTTAAAACACTCTGAGAATTGCACCAAGCCTGTGGGAAATTTATTTTGCATTTGGGTGTTCAAATGAGTTGAGCCTCTGAACTGACTGGCAACATTCAGAACATGAGTATTTTGTTAAGATATTGTTCTACGTGTACTTTATATATGGTTTCTATAGGTGCTCACTAGGCAGGCTAGAGGTTGAACTCTACTGTGCTGATTAGACAGGAGAAAGACAATTGGGGAGGGTAAGTGTGACTGGAATAAGAAGGACCCTGCAGAAATGAGAAGTATATATTAAAGACAAAGCAATGTCTTGGTGTGAGAAAAAAAGAACACCCCAACTTAATGTTAAAAGGGTTGATATCTAGCTCTATGTCCAAATAAGTGAATAAATTACAATGCAAAAATAGAGAATACCTTGTTTGTTTTCCAAACATATTGTGGATCCAATAGACTGCTTGAAAGTTAATATTTAAAAGCTTAATTGGAAAAAAAAAAAAAAAAAAAAGAAAAAAAAAGGGTGAGCAAGCTATGGTAGAGAAAGGCAAAAACAGCAATGGAAGAAAGAGAGAAAAAGAAATATATTAAACAATGAAGAAATGTCTATATTTTTCTCCACATCTAGTAAAAACTAAAGTATCAGGTTTAAGTTATTTTTTTGAGAACGGTCTTAGTTTTAATATTCACTTTTAAATTAATTTAATAATGATTCAGTAAGAGATTGATGTTTAATATTGTAACAAAAGTAAAATGCTAAAATCATAAGTGAGAAGAAATACCTGAGAAAAAATGTACATTAATCTGCTCCTTGGAAAGAAGCACCACAGAATAAGTCCTGATCTCATGTGGATGTAAGCTTCATTGCTTGCTTGTTTCTGTACACTTTTACTTGCAAAACAAGGTTTGCCATTTTAAAAAGTCATGATTTTCTACAGAAGCTTTTCTCTTATATTTCAGCACAGATGTTCTGTTTATATTTAAGAGGAAAATGACATGAGGTATTCAAATTTTATTAGTTAACTTGGGTTAATGTTATGTTAAATAATTCTTTTCCTGAATTCTGGAATTAGGTAGAGGAGAGTTGTGGTTTAACGCCAGGCAGCAACTAAGTACCATGCAATTGCTTGCACACTCCTTCCCACTCCCTGCGGTGGGCTGGGGAGGAGAATCAGCAAAAGGTATAGCCTGTGGCTGAGATAAAAACAGTTTAGTAATGGCAATAAAATAAAATAATAATAAAAAAAAATGTAATGAAGAGGAAGGGAAGACAGAAGAATAAAACCCAAGTAATGCACAATACAATTGCCCACCACCCTCTGACTGATGCCCAGCCAGACCCCAGCAGTGATCAGTGGCCCCCAGTTAACTCCCCCCGGTTTATATACCGAGCATGACAGTCTATGGTATGGACCGCCCCTTTGGCCGGTTCGGGTCAGCTGTCCTGGCCCTGCTCCCTCCGGCTTCTCGTGCACATGTCTGCTGGCAGAGCAGGGGAAACTGAAAAGTCCTTGACTTAGGGTAAGGACTACTTAGCAGGAACTTAAACATCAGTCTGTTATCAATATTATTCTCACACTAAATCCAAAACAGCACTGTACCAGCTACTAAGAAGAAAATTAATTATATCCTAGTCGAAACTAGGACAAAAGGTAATAGTAAAGCAGCAGTAAGAATGAGGAGTAAGGTTTGTTTTTTCCTTAGATTTGATAGATTCTGCCATCATCTCAGGTTTTTCACAAATAGATATTGTCTTGAAAGGATATTTATATTAAAGAGTAAATAAGTTGCTGTAGAAGCTCAAATTTAGGAGGTTTGTTATTCAGGAAGAAAAAATCACAAGGACATTTGTGTTGCTTGATGGATTGTTCTGCATCATGCTACATCTCTTATACATTCAAGTTTTTGTTGATTTTTTTTTTTTTTACCACTTCTACCTTTTGTCTGAGCTGCATATTGGTCTCTTTTTGTTTTCCAGTTTTTTCTGAACTAAATTCCTTCAGGATGCCTCCTCCTTGGGGGTCCTCTTTCTTATTGTCTTCCTCTTTCCCCTACTTCACCTCTATCAAAATTACTCAGTGTCTTCAGTGGTACCTATGCTCTCAGTCACCATGTATTTGTAATTAATTTACTATTTACCCTGTTTCTAAAATGGCAACATTGTTGACCACTACTGCTATATCTCCTTTGTGCACCTCGACACTCAGCCTTTGAGAAACACAGTTCTACATTGGAGAACCGATTTATTTTCCTTCTTATTTCTCCCTCCTGCAGCTGACTTACACATTCCTAGTGCACAGGTGTACTGGAGCCACATGGAAGGCAGGGTATTTGTACCCTTTGCTTGCCACCTGCGTGGTCAAAAGTGAAACAATAAAAGTGTTCATGTCCTATAATTCTTTCCAGTGTCACATAGTGATTTAGATACATTCATATGTTATGTTTGTATCCTGACTGCGTTCTAATAACTCACAATACTTATGTGAAAGTTACTAGCAATAAGAGCTTATTTCCCCAATGTTTTAACTCCTTACATTTTTGAACAAAAAGTTATATTGCTTTAGCCAATACCAGCTGATTAAAATAATTATCAGTTTGCATATGATGAGAAAAATATTTCAAAAATGTTATATGTATGCTTCTTATATAAAGACGTGTGAGAATACATTTCAGGCCCACGTGAAGAAATTTTCACAATTGATCTCGGATTTTATTTGAGTACTAATAGTCTATATGCTTGCATAAGGTACCAATGTATTTTATTTATATACACTTTGAGATAGATCCTATTTCACATTTTTAGTCAAATTATTTTTATCACTGTTAACTTCATTTATTGTTTTGTTGTTTGCTTGTGGGTTTTGGTTTTTGGGGGTTTTGTTTGTTTTCTGGGGGGGATCGTTTTTTTTCTTGCAGGAACAATATTACCTCTATGATGTTAAAGCACATTTTTTCTATAGTTTGGGAAAATTCCCCTGGAATGCAAAATGTACTAGATGTGTGCAAGAAAAGCCCTGTACAAATTCAAAAGAACCATGAATATAAATACACATAGAAACTCCTTACGCATGCACACACACACTTTGGTGTATGTAGTTAAAAATTCTGCAAAGCACTTGGGAGAAGATTCTGACTACTAAAAGTGATCATTAATAATAATAAAAAATAATAGTAGTATTTAAAAGTACTTTTAGCAATGGTGGTTTTTGGTATCATTTTATGTCCTCAGGCAAGTCGGTAGGGTTCTCCTTACCTCAGTGAAACTGTATGTGAAATGGAGACAGTACCCTTTCCCTCAGTGAAAAGCAGAACATGCATTAATTGGATGTGAACAAAAGGGGTTAGATAACTTACGTGCATGGACAACTACTGAACCAGAGTCACTGCATATGCCTGAAATCAGGCAAGTATTTTCACATTTGTAGACACAGAATGCCGCATTTATTGTCAGTGCTAGTAACATTTATGCTTTATCACAAAATGATGTAAAGCCAAGTTGTGTATGTTCAACAATTTAGAACCATCTGCTGTGGAGAAAAAAGGTAACTACTGAGTCAACCTGAGGTCAGAGATAAAGTATAACTTGAAATGCAGCAGGCAAAAATAAGCCTTTTCTGTTGAGGCTAAATTACCGATAAGATAAACCACCCATGAAGCATCCAGCTGCGAAGTGACAAACAGAAGCTTCACGGTGAAACAGTTTCCTCCATGCTTACTGCACTGCTATTTATATCATTGTAGGTACCCTAAAATTTCCATCAGCATTTATAAGGAAAAAAATATGAAAAAAACCATATAGATGACAACACAGTTGTTTCCTATTTGAAGAATACCTTATAAATAATTAAATGGCTTACTTTGATAGAATAGTTTGAGACCCATTTACTTATGACATTAAGCAGAAAACATACATAACCTCATGAAAATGCCTTTGAAATATTGATATTTCAATTGTTTAAATGAAATTATTATTTGCTGCATGCTTATATAGTAAACACATGATAATATGTAAAATATGTTAC
Source organism: Falco rusticolus (assembly GCF_015220075.1). NCBI lineage: Eukaryota > Metazoa > Chordata > Aves > Falconiformes > Falconidae > Falco > Falco rusticolus. The sequence goes on along the minus strand of NC_051192.1, from coordinate 87,736,523 downwards.
AATACATTCCTATTCCTGAATACAATCTCTTAAAGTTAATAGCTTATGTTTCCTTTGAGGGTGTTCTTCGTAAACATTTTTCTGTTTCTGACTTGGTTCTGGGCATTGCTGGTACTTCCCTCAACCAATGTCTGTATATTATTAGGCAGAAATTTATAAAATGTTTTCCTGTCCTACTTGTCTTACTGCCTCATTGTCATATTGTGCTACAACAAACATATACCCTGCTAAAACCTTATTTTGATCTTTGACACCAATTAAAAAGAACACTGAATCAGCAATTTCCATTTGTACATCTGTGATCTTAAACCTATGTATATTCAAGTAGTGGTGACTTTGATTTTGTCATTATTATAACAAAAATTTTATTAAGATTGCATCATCTTGTTCTGTGGTCAAATCTGGCCACCCATGTGTTTCAACCTAAACACTTAGGCCTTTTATTTGTTCAGGTTTTGAAGGAAAACTCTCTGAGAATGAAATTGTTCCCAGAAAGAGATGTGATTCATTCCTCTTTAATGTGATATTTTTGCAGAAGTCTTATTCACCTCACATTCATTCTGCTGATGTTGTTTGAATTGTTACATCAAATAACAGCACCCAGTATAGCAGATGAGAACATTTTTACATTGTTATAAATCACAATAAAAAGTGTTCAGTCTCTTGCATCAATGCCGTGTTTATAGTCATTACAAACTCCATGCAGAAAAGAAATTGTACTAAGGAGTCCATTCTCTTTATACATGCATGTTCTATGCATATCTCATACACATTAATTCTTATTTAATGTGTCTAATTTATAAGGATATTCAGCTAAGTTCTCTATTAAACAGGATATAGGACAGAGGAGTTTTATTTTTGCACAGACACTTTTAATCTCGCTTATTCATAAAAGTTTTTAAAGTGCGTACATTGCAAGTGGATTTAAAGTATCTGAACTGTAATTACTGTTATTAGTGCTGTACCATCTGCATCTTTCAGGAACCAGCAGATTGAACTAATCACCAATAATTGTTTTCAAGATGTTTAGCACATCTTAAATTTAAACATCAAAACAAAAGCTTATATTTGGTACTGATTTCTGCCAAAGTCTTCTTTTTCCAACGTCCTATGTCTACCCTAGTTTGATGTGCTGGATTAAACCCTGCATAAGCTTCTCCCCTAGCTAAAGTCTGATACATGGTTTTGGAAAGTGTTTGAGTTTGGAAAGTTTCTGGTATTTTCCCCTTAGTAGCCCATATTACAGAGCCATCGTACATCATTGCAGGAGATCAGAACCCTTGCTGGGACCATAGTATGGCAAATAGATTACTTTCCAATACAAACACAGTGATTCCTTCTTAAATCACCTCCTGTAGTCACTGAAGAAATGGCTGGGGAAAGTTTTATCTGTGTAAATCTAGCACACATGCCACAACAAGGAACAGACCACTTCAGATTTAATAGAAGGTAATGCAGCAGACTGACTAAGATAAAAACATTTTTAGCTAATGTATAGGTATGTGCTTTTAGTAATTTTAGTGTTTACTTTGTCTAACAGCCTCCTTTATGGTTCCTAAAAGTATTCGACAATCCTCATCAAAAATTACTGTAACATTATACTTTCTTTTAAATACAAATACACTCAATTCATATATTCAATATTTCCATATAAGACCACTGAAAAGAAAAGGGTTTAATGAAACTGAACTTTTTAATAATGTTTAAGAAATTAACATTAATAATGATTTCTCCAGGCTTCTTAGTATTTTCTTGCTTTCCTTTTTGATTATTAATTTTGATCCTGCAGATCGCACTCTGCATCTGATGCCTGTTCATGTGTAGAGCTGTTTGCAGGAAAGAGACTTTAGACTGTATCCTCCTTAGGGCAAAAGTATTATCCCACCAATTTTATTTCCTAGCCTCAACACAACCTACTGATGTATCAGCCCTCAGGGTCTTAGTAATATTATGCAATCTCGCCCCAGATTCTGCTGGTAGAGAGTAGATATGAGAAGGTTCTATCCCCTTCAGCTCTTAAGTTTTGTAGCACAGTTACATGAATGACAGATGACACAGAATAGTCTGAATTATTAAATAGCAGAGGTAAAACTGTGAAGCACAAGGGAATTACCTCAGATACTTACAAAATATCCTACCAAAGCACAATCTAAACCATTAAGACCTGTTCATTCATGTTGTCTTACACACTAGCTGTATGCTTATTCAATCTCATACACGTCATATTCACAGCTCCTTCAGCTGGGTGAAGGGCAGAGTCAGAGCCTCAGTTCAACATTGACAAAGAAATAGTCCCAGCTCAGTATTTGTCACACAGTATGGCGGGCAACATCTACATTGTTAGTCATAGAATAATAAGTAACTAACAGCTCTCTACTTCCTGAATTGGCACTAGTATTTTATTTCTGGTCAGGAAAGCACTTCTGAAGCAAATAGCTTAGTCATTTTTGATGATCATTGCTTTGTGCCATGCAACGGTTTTGGACAACATAAAATAAATTCCTCTTTGATTAAGTGAAATGGAGTGATGAAGCATTCCAAAAGATCACCTAGTATTCTTCAGCCATTAACTGAAAGCTGTTAACTGGTCAGGTCATGGAATCAGACTAGAAATAGGCCACCCACCCACATGAGATACATGTTCCCCAAACACCAGTTGTGCCACTTTCTTAGACCTACTCCTATTGTACCGCGCTAATGATTATAAGCACAGATCATTCCATAAACACGTGCCAGGCACAAATTATTATTATTATTTTTTAATAGAATCACAGAATGTTTTGGGTTGGTAGGGACCTCTACAAATGATCTAGTCCAACCCACCTGCTCAAAGCATGATCAGCTATAACAGGTTGCTTAGGTCCAAGTCCAGTCACATACTGAGTATCTCCACAGCCGGAGACTTCACAACCTCTGTGGGCAATCTGTGATAGTGTATAACCATTCTCAGAGGAAAAAAGTGTTTTATTCTGTTCAGATGGAATTTAATGAATTTCCATTTGTGCACATTGCCTCTTGTCCTGTCACTGGGCACTCTTCTTCATACCCTCCCATCAGACATTTAGACAGGTTGATAAGATCATCTCAAGCCTTTTCTTCTGTAGACTGAAACAGTCCAAGTTCTCTCAGATTTTCCTCATGTCAGGTGCTCCAGTCCATTAATCTTCTTTGTGGCCCTTCACTAGACTCAGTCCAGCCAGTCCATGTCTTTCTTGTACCGGAGTAGCCAGAACTAGACACAGAGCTCCAGATGTTATTCTGTCTAATGTGCACTTACTTAACTTGAACTTTGTCAGCGTATCTATGAGGATATTATGGCAGGCAGTGTCAAAAGCCTTACCAAAGTTAAAATAATCAACAACCACTGCTCTGCCATCATCCACCAAGGTTATCACATCATTGTAGAAAGCTCTCAGGTTGGTTAAGCTTGATTTCCCCTTTGAAAATTCATGCTGACTATTGCTGATGACATTTTTGCCCTTTATGTGTTTGGAAATGCTTTCCTAGAGGATTTTCTTCACCAGTTTCCCAGGGACTGAGGTGAAACTGATCAGCCTGCAGTTCCCCCAGTCTCCCCTACTTCCCTTTTGTTGGGTACCAAAAGGAGCCATTTAGGAAAACCTCCCTTCCTTTGAGACTAATGACCAAGTTCATGATCCCCTTGAACTAAATTAAGGTGAAATTACACCAGCCAACCAGGTTTATGATTTTTTAATACAAAATACAAAGCATGTGGTTAGATGCACTAAGTCAACAACAATTACTTAACCGAATAAGCAAGTCCCGTGTCACAGGTTTCTACTTAGATCTAGTCATTATTCAATAAAAAGAAAGAGAAATGAGAGAGAGAAAGGGGCAAAGATAAAAAGAGATGGAGAGCGATAAAGAAAAAAAAATCACCAGCTGTGGATCCACCAGTGTCCCATTGTTCCTCTTCACTCTGGGTGTCTTGGTGGTGGGAGTCCCACCAAATTTCTGGTAGTACCATTTTTATACAGTCCAAGTTCCAAAATCTCTGCCCAGTTCCAAGGAACTTCACGCATATGCATGGTGTGTGTGATGCTGCGCGAGGGCAGGTGCGGTCTGGTTCTGCGCAGGCTCCGTGTATCCCAGGTGGTTGCAGGGGGACTACTTTGGGGTTCAATCAGACAAGGCCCTCCCCAAGGCTGACAATATAGTACCCTTGCACAGGCACAGTTAGCTGTTGACAAGCACCAAAACCACAGGAGGTATTGACAGTGGAAAAATACCGTCCCAGTCCTGCCTCTGCAGGGCCAGAAACCAGAGTTTCATTCTTTCTTGTGGTCATAACACCTGCTGCGTGCATGAGACAGCAAAGCTTGCAACTTAGCCACTAAGAAATGTTTAAGGCAAATGTTCACTCACCGGTCCATCACACCTTCTGGATGATAACAGTGATACTAGTTTTCTTCCGGTCTTTTGACCCTCTCCCATTCGCTATGGCTGTTCAAAGATAATTAAGTGGCCTCACAGTAATGTCAGACACCTCTTTCAGCAGTCATAAGTGCAACCCATCAGGCCTCCACGGACATATGTACAGCCACTTTGCTGAATGGCTCCCTAACTTGGTCATCCTCTGTCAAGGGCAGGTCTTCCTAACTCCAGATTTTCTCCCTGGTTTCAGGAGCCTGAGATACCTGAAGGGCAGGTTCACTGGTAAAGACTGAGGCAAACAGGGCATGAGAACCTCAGCCTTTTCCATGTCATTTGTTACCTGTTCCCCTGCCACATTCAGCAGCAGGCTCATGTTTTCCTTAATCTGCTTTTTGCTACTTAAGTGTTTGTAGAATCTTTTCTAGTCCTTCTCTATTATGACATCTGGTTTGCCATGCAAGGAAATAATTTAAAATTTTCTGGGGGGAGGGGGAAGGAGCACCCAGAGTGTTGTTTTGTGGGTTTTTTTCTAACATGTACAGACCCTCTTAAGAAGGAGGCATTTCTTTTTCAACAGCTCAAAAGCTCTCGCAGTAAGCTGTCGTATTATGGTGAATCTGTTATGAAAACTTTTACCAGTTCGTATGTACTTGGGTAGTGGTATACTGGTTTCACCTGAATATTAACTCCACTGAATCAGCCCAACCTCTTGGAGACATAAGGCCAGTTAATTAAATATAATATTTTTTGAGTGTTGTTTTTAGTATATTTTGTTATTCAGCCATGCAAACTCAGCAGCGGCCTGTTTATTTATTCTTTTCTTTCCTTGGATTGATTTTAAAGAATTTTATCATGTTTTTCAAAAATTATTCTTTTTTTTTTTTTTTTTTCCCCCAGGAGAAATCTTACATGATTTGCTTCCAAGGGAGAATGGTTACTTAAAGAGCAGAGTGTGAAATGAATCAAAAGCAGAGACTGTTGTCTTTCTGCTTGGCTTTGGTTCTTTAAGACTGATGACCACATAATTACATGTTCTGAGTGTGTCTTTTAAATATATCTAGTAATATGTGAACATAGCATTTTATACATACAAGCACACACACTAGTCCCTGAATGGTAGAAAAATACACTGAGAAGTGTGGTAGCATAATCAGGGCTAAGCCTAGGATCTTTCTAATTTTCAATTGGCAATGAAATCTAGAGTACTAAAAGTGAAAAAGGACTAGGAATGTGTTTGTGTATTGTAAAGCTACTGCATACAAAGTCTCAGACCTTAACTCTGAAAGTTGTATCCTTAAATTTACAGATTAAGAAAAACAGCAAAGGTTGTTTGTCTTTAACGGGCAGAGATATAAACATCAGTCAAGGCATTTTATCTAAAACATGTATTTTGAGGAAGCAGTTCAAGTTCACAGATCAATAAATAGAATTAAGATGTCATTTGATCACAAAATTATACAATTAAAATACAGTGTATATAGTTTTATAAGGATTTTTATTATTCATGTTATACCATCTGTATTACCCCTAATGCTTCTAGGATTATATTTTTTTAAGATATAAATTTTATTTTCTTTTGCTTAAGAACACTAGAATCTGAGGTGTATTGCACACTGGGGACCTCAAAAAGGAGTAGTAGTTTATCCATATGGATTTATTACAGTACTTACAAGCAAAACCTGTTTAAATTACAGCATTATTACAAAGGAATTTTTTTTTTCAATGATCTTCAAAATGGAAAGATGAAGTTTGTTTACAACATTTTCAAGCAAGGGAATGCTACTGTACTAAAGACATCCCTACCCTGTAGCACTGACACAATATAAAATTTAATGGTAAATATTAGTTCACACATGGTATGGGCAAATGTTTGGAATTCATAAGTAGATAACAAAAATATATGCTGTCTTTTCCACTTCTGTTAATTGTAGCACGAATATCCTCCCACTTTATGTCTATTTACTGTACAATTTACAAGCTTTCAAGCACATGGTGATCCAAAGACAGGTCATCTATGATTCTTTAAAAGCTTTATATTAAAATGCTAAGGTTTTCCATTCCTATTTAACTGATATTACAGGAATGCTTTGAAATTTGTGATCTATGGATTTTAGTGAGAAAACATCACAATTTCAGGGGCCATGTATTGGTTCAAGTAGGGAAAATAGCTTCATATATCCAGAAACACACTTGGGACACAATGATTACAAATATAGTTCAGCTGTATAACTAGAGAAAAATAAAACAACTAAAAAATTCTTACAGGCTGATATTTCAGTACTTTGCCCTCCAACTTAGACTTAGCTGTGCTGTGACTGCAACCAATCTTCAGTACTTAGTTTAAAAAATTATACTTGATTAAATACATAGATGTGATCTCTACAGCAACTTTTTTTTTTTTTTTTTTTTTTATATATTTTAGTAGAAGCTGACTTAAAGAAGTATATATTTCAGATCCATTCAAAATAAATGGAAAGACAGCTGTCAGTTATGGAATATATGAAGTCAGCACTCACTCTTGATTATTGGAAGAGGTCATCAAAAGAGTAAATAAAGGGGTTATTACTTTTAATAAGGTTGACATATTGTCTTTAACATTTATACAATTGCATTCATTTTGTTTATACATACATTTGGATGAAATTCCCTACAGGGAAAAACAAATCTTCAGGAAAAAAACGTTCTCAATGCTTATGCAAATTAATCTGTGCAGAAGAATTTAGGTGATCATTTTGGCAGCTTGAATTCAGCATTCTAATGAGCAAGCAGCAATAGTACTATGTGACTTCGATGATCAGACGTAACACAGATATTTAGTTGCAGATTGTTAAACTCCAAAACAGATGAAGTTTTCTTGAGGGAGTGATGTTAGAATATATTTGTGCAACCTCTTTATCAAGTAACCTTTCTTTACATAAAAAAGAAGTAAAGTGTTAAAGGTTTACTCAGGAAATGATATGACTAAAAACCTACCTTTCATCCTGAACAGAATACTGCACCAAATTTTCTCAGTTTTTTGTTCATTTATAGATACATGATATATTTGTGGATATGGGGGGAGAAAAGGTTTCTGAACATCTGAAATTGCAGTAAAGTCTGGAGAGGTTCTTAACTGAAGCAGTGTCAAGCTATCTCTTAAATATATGAATTGTAAAAAGGGAAAACAAAACCTAATAATAATTCTCCTTTGTTTGCCTTATTGTCATTCTTGTACAGATAAGCAACATGATAAAAACAAATATATCGTATTGCATGCTAACTCAACAGAATAAATCAGAAAAAGAAATTGTCCTTTCTCTTAGGTCATTCTTGGGGTTAATATGGTTACTAAGGGATCTGGAGATGGCATTAGACTTTATGACTTGTTAGGGTCCTACGCTTGTTTTGGATCAATATATTAGGTCAGAAGCTGACAAATGTGGGGTTTGCCATCAGTCACTGTTGCAGAACACAGTGCCCCTGGCAAAACCATTGCTCAAGCTGTTCACTGGTAGTTATCAGAGGCTTCATAATCATCTTATGCCAAGAAGAAAACAAGTCTCCTATTAATAATAACTATAGTAGAATATTAATTTTATATATATGATGGTTAGCAGCAGATTATTATCTTCAGAGGTTTAACTATCAGGATAAAGTGTGGAGTGTTTCAATAAATAGCTATTCTGGACCAGGGGAAAACTTAAGTTACAACTAGTAGGCATAGTCAGATATTTTTTTATTATTAAAAGATTATGTGTGTTACAGTTATGGAGATGGTCATTCCTATCTTAGAAGACTGAATCCTCATTAAAGGTTTGACTCAACTGTTTTTTGTTGTTATTGTCACTGATTTTTCTGTTAAAAAGCGCATTCAGCCCTTTGAAATTTCTATTTATTTTCTTTTAGTAAAGTGATTTTTATTGGCCTCAGACTAGGTGAAGTGACAGATGCTTCAGCACTGGATAATTAGAGCAGGGCTTCACACTTGACATTCTTTCCTTTTGTTCTTTAAAAGCATTTCTAAAATTTTATCATTCGGGACCATTTTGTGACTTCTATATATCATTTGCATTTTTGTTTAAAATATTTATAAAAAGGGATAGGCAATAGAAGCTCACAGAAATGCAGAGGAAAAAAAATTGAAATTCATGGTTAGCTGGGATGATAGGTCATAATGGAGCTGTTACTGTTGCTTGTGTCACTGCGTACTCAGAATGTAATCCATGGATTACAAACACGATGGACCATAGCAGATCCCGCTGTATGAATGGCTGCTGATGTGCATAAAACGCAATCCTTCTTCAGATAATTATTTTGTCTAAATTTAGAATGTGAGCTGCTGACACTATCAAAGGTACTTTCAGCTGGATATCAGAGTAGAAGATGTTACAGGTTTTAGCATTTGTTAGCATTAATTGACTATTATGTCTGTCAAGCAAATAAACGTCCCCATAATCAAATTAAACAGGGCACTAGAACAAGAACTGGTTTGAATGCAACCATAAAAAAATGTAGCTGGAATGTGAGTAGTTGTAAAAAGGTTTTTGTATAAATTCTCGTCATGAACTATGGTATGAGGTCATGTTTCAGTGTACTTGTTTTTAATCTGTGTTTTAGATTCTTTGTGTGCAATAAGATTCTAAGGAAGAGCTTTCTGAAAAGAGAATTACTTCTCTCAAAAACTGCTCTAAAATGCCTGTATCTTCCTGTTTTATTTTTGATAGTGGTTTTAGACTGATAAATTGCTGCAGGAATGTTTTTGTGTATGCAAAAGGCAATTAATTTACTATACTGTGGGATTTAAAATTTTATTTTTATAGAAGTAATTTACTTTAAATTATTTTTTTTTTACCCAACATAAGTTTTGTGGTTTTTTGGTGTTGGTTTTGTTTTTCTTTTTTCCCCAGCTAGATATTTTGATGAACAGATATTTTCTTACGTTGGGGGGAAAAAAAGGTGGTAGTAACCTTATAACTGAATTTCTGCAGTATAGAAATCAAACTATCTACCTTAGTGTTAGCTTCAGCAGTAAAACTTTGGTCACTTGGGCCAGAGAAAGTTGCAGATAATATCTGACTTCCTGCCATAAAACTCAGCATGTAATAATAAATGACAATAATAGTTGTTGTTATTGCTCACTGAAAAGACAGAAAATTATGCTTTCTAACGGAGACCTTGAGGAGTAAGGACACTAGTGGGTTAGCAAATGAAAACTTGTGAAGGAAGTCATCAAAAAGTACAAAATAAGAAGTTTTCAGTACAGTGTCAGAGGGTCTTTGCCATTTTCACAGACAAGTATTTTCTATTTCATCTGTATTATAATAAAACATAGAACTATGCAACTCAGAGAGGATAAATTTATTTTTTTATTAACTCATAGTACTTACAGTGCTAAGTTGGAGAATATTAAAGAAAAGCAGTGATTTTATTTAAATTAATATGAAAGTGTAACATGCTCCTTTTTCACCGTATTCATTAGGAAAAGTCTTTGTAGTTGGATACAGTTATTACAACAGCATCATAATTGTTCTTCTCATGTGGGTTACTAAATTACAGGCAGAAACTTTTACAGCCTCCGTTTTACAGGTTTTGTGCAAGCAGAACTTCTCTCATCTTTAATGGTAATGCACACAGTTTTCACAGATACAGGATGAATAAAAACAGAAACAAAAACAAAAATCCAGGAATATTTGCCTGGAGAAGCAGTGTGAAGTTTTTGAGAAGTGTGTGTAGCTCTAGTCATTAACTGAAGCAGTGGGTTTGAACCACTGTTTGAGGAGTCTGATACTCGAGTATTTGTGTGAGTTTTTCATCAACTGCATAATGATTCGGCATAGGGCAGGCCTCTGAAATAGTACATGCTGAAAATGCTCTCTACTTACTGGGTACATTAATATAGCCACTCTTGTCTCTGAGCAGCATTATTCATTCTCATTAATGCCATGCCCAACTGCCCTTTCTGTCTTTGCAGTCACTTCCACATCATTCTTGCCCTGTCATTTAATTCTGACAATATGCCATGGGCTGGACTAGATTATTGACCACTGCAAGAGATCCATTTCTCATTAATTTTTGTTGTGAAGCACATGGATTTTTACAAACACTAGAAAGGTGGCATCCAATTCACCAATGCTCAGTGGTTTGTGCTGTTAGATATGCAAGGACAAAAGTAATATTTAAATTGGCTCTGTAAGTGTAAAAGAGGTTCTTCCCTCTCTCCCGCACCTGAAGCCTATCATTCTTGATCATTAATGCTGATATACTAACTTCAGCAGAAACAAAGGTTGATTCTGTGGCTGAAATATATGTCCAGTTGATCAATCAGTATTACAACCAGGAAAAAAGAAAATAAATTGTTCTTTCATTCAATTAATACTGCAAACTGTAATATTTCAATAGCTTAATGATTTATCACATTTGTGCTTAAGGAAAGTATAACTTCTGATTCACAAAGTTTATTTTCCTGAAAATTTGAATTTAAAGGCATGAAATGTGCAGTAATTGCAAGAAATTTCCCTGATAGGTTTGTACAAAAGTCTAATCAATCTTCAGATTAAAAATACACACTTACTTTATGATTTAATTGTGTCTAGTTTTAACCTCTGGCCACTGGTTCCCTTTGTTCCTCGCTCCAACATAGTGAACTATTTCCCCTTGTGAAGGTGCCTACTATGCACCTCTGTGATGTTAGCTCTCAGTCTTTTTTTTCAAGGCAGAGAGAGTGAGCTCCTCTAAGTAACACTTCTGGGTCTTTTGCACGATAACTGTTGCACTGGTTTTGTTTGGAAGAGTTCATTGTCTTCATAGTAGCTTGTATGGCGCTGTCTTGGATTGTGACCAGAACAGCGTTGATAACAGACCCGTGTTTTAGTTATTGCTGAACAGCGCTTACAGTGCTTGTGCAGCTGACCCCGGCTGACCAGAGGGATATCACATACCATATAACATAATTCCCAGCAATAAAAACTGTGAGATAGGAGAAATTTTTGGGAGACATTCAGAGCTATAGCATATGTCTTCCCAAGCAACCATTACATGTGATGGAGCTCTGTTTTCCTTGGGATGACTAAACATCTGCCTGCTGATGGGAACCAGCGAATGAAGTCCTTATGCTTTGCTTGCATGCGCAGCTTTTGCTTTACATATTAAACCGTCTTTATCTCAGCCCATGGGGTTTTGTACTCTTGCCCTTCTGATTCTCTCTTCCATCCTGCTTGAGGGGAGTGAATGAGGGGCTGTGTGGGGCTGAGCTGCCTACAAGGGTTAAACCACAACTATTTGTTTTTTTTAAAAAAATTATTTTATATTTTTTTATATTTAAAATAAAAAACAAACAATTGGTTTTTCATTGCTTTGAAATGGCAAAGCCTTTTTTTAAATATGATTTGCATTCTTTTACATTTAAGCTATTTCAGAGTCACTATGTTCTGGTATGTGAGCCCATGTCAGTGGACTGCACTATTTCTTCCTAGATTTTGTGCATGGGTGTATTGAAATACCATGTTTGTGTAACCTTAAATTGCCCAGTCACCACCTCCAATTGTTTTATCCTTGCTGTTATTTATCACCCCAAAAAATACTTCATGCTATTCAGAGAACTTTTATTTGTCATTATGTACTTATGTCTGGATCCCCAACAAAATTTTAGCAGAATGGGGCCCAGTATGATCTGTCCTTTGCAAAACTGTCTGTATGACAAAACACTGAAATACAAGTTAGCTAGCCTCTGTCTGTTTTCTGAAAATCAACACCTCTTCCCCACAGAATCCTATGTACCTTTAAATAAAAGGGGAGTAGGTTCAGAGACTGAAATTATACTGGATGATTTTCCAAGTATTTAGTCAGGTTATCAACTCGTTCTCACTCAACTGTTTATGTTATTTTTCACCTTTTATTGTTTTATTGTTTCTAAAGTGACTACTTACCCCCCCCCCCCCCGCAGCATTACCTGATATGAATGAAATGTCAGGTTCTTTATTTCAGCTCATCTAAACATTTACTTTTTTGGAGTTCCTGAATGTACATATCAAAGAATATATTTAACAGCACTTCAGCATAAAATGTAGATTGTTCCTAATGCAATTGCATGAGTTCACAAACAAACAACTACTGAATATGCTTTTCTGAAATTGTTTACTTTTCATCACAGCAAAAGTAAATGCAATGGCAGCGCACCACAGGGTCTGATCTGTGTCGTATTAGTGTCTCAATGAGGCATCCTGCAGAAGAGGATAGTGACTCTGAGTAACTGACATTTGGTCTGGGACAGTTCAAAGGATGAAGTCACTCCTCAGGAGCATCTGGGAAATTGTCTTTTTGAACTGGGTTCAAGAGAGAGCAGAAATCTAGCAGACATCACTCTGCATTCTTCACACTTCACACTTAAAAATGACTTTTTAAAAGGGACTCCTGTAAGGCCCTTAATAGTGCCCTACAGGGCCTCAGACCTGCAAAGTCAGTATGCTCACATTTATCAGATAAAAGTAAGATTTTGAGGAGAGTTATTGAATAGTGAAAATAAAGTGTAAAAATATTAATAAAAATAAAAGTATTTCCATTTCCAGGCCTAAGTGTCATCTTGCCTTTAGATTATTTTGCATTTCTGGAACGCTGGTAAGAGTGAGACCACAGCTACAGTAAAAAAAATACATGGGGTGGGGGAAAAAAAAAAAAAAAAAAAAAAAGAAAACCCCAAGAACCTGTATGAATGAGTTGCAAACTTTACCGTAATTTTATGTTTTACAGGCAAAGTAACCATGCATGTTTAAATGAATTAAGGGTCTTAATATTCATTAACACTAAACAGTCCCTGCTCCAAAGTGAGTGCAATCTAAACAAACAGGACTGGTAAACTGTGCTACCTTTGAATCATTTCTGCAGTGTACTGCAAAGACCTTCTTCCCTCTCTAGCACATTGGACGACTGATTATGTTCTGTTCATGTTGAAAATGTCAGAATGTTTCATCGCAGCATGAAAAGAGGATATTCTGATCTAGAAAAGCTGTTTAAATCAGGAGTACTTAGTGTCTGTAAAAAAATTTAAAAAGTAGTATGAGAAAAAATATGTAATTTTCTATGCCAAAACCCAACCATATCCAATCCTGGTAAGTCAAGTTATGTAGCCTGATGATATCATAATATGGAAGATATATAATAAATTACTTGAGACTGCTGTGACATGAAAAAAAAAAAAATGAGATCAGCTAAAAGAAAGTAAAGCACAATGCAATTAATATGTACAGGATACTGCAGTTTTGTGCTGATTTCTTATGATAATAACATACTAATCACAAAATTGAACAGGAACTCTTAATGGCAATGACATTATTTTCTTTTGTTAAAAAAAATCTTTAAACTGAAAAATATTTAATAAATAATGTCCAGGCACCTATAGAATTACCTTTTTATCTTTTTGCATTCCAATTTAGAATTCAATATGATCATTAACCATAGACATACAGAAAGAATAAAGAAGTTACAGAGTCCTAGGCAAAACAACTGACATGGCTTGAACTAGGGACCATAAAAAAGAGTCATATAGTAGGAATCAGAGCTCTGCAAGCTTGGAATAAAATCACAGCAAAGCTCACACCTCCACTGACATTGTATGCACAGAGTGATTCCTGTGAGACTTTTCATTACATTCACAGATGACCTCTATTACTGTGCTCTTTCTTGACAATTCTGCAGGGAAAGGACATTCCAGAATGCTATGAAATTGCAAGCAGAAGAATATAAAAAAGAGGAAGTTGAAAGTTATACTCACAATTCCACAGCTATGTGGACCAGTGGTCAAATGGTCAATTATCTGTCAGCAAAGTGCTTTTGGAAATCTCTCATCTGGAAGCACAGCCCATCAGCAAAAAGTCCTCGGTTAGAAATAAGGGAGAATAAAACACAATATAACATTATTTTTTTAAAGCATTATGAAAGAAATTACATGGGATGGTTTTTAATTCTTACTTTAGCATGGAGCTTGCCTTCCCCATGAAGAAATAATACTGTGCCACTTTGTACAATACATCATGGTGGTGGGAAACAGAGAAACACAAGAAACCATTTGTTGTGGAGAAATGAATACATCAGTGCAGATGCCTGGCTGTACTAATATAAGCATACGCCCATTGGCAACAGAGGTTTTAATCTTTCTTTATGTTTGATCTGCATTAGATGTGAGCTGTCTGCTGACAGATCCTGGCTCTTTAGCTCAAATTGAGGAGACACAAAGCGTGGGGCCTTCCACTCAGTACTATGGCTGGTCGAAATAATGCACACAGTGGAGTACAGTTCAGAGGGTAGAATTTCTTTATACAGTTCTGTATCTCCTTAATTAACACTCCAAGCCCCATATGATCTTTCACATAGCAACAGAAAGGAAAAGAACACCATCAGGCCATTCTGCTTTCCTTAGATTCCTGCTAGGTAAGATGTCAGTGACAGAAGGGCTTCTCCTGAAGGTGTCATTTCTCACAGCTGTAGATTCGAATAGTTTATGGATTAAGTTTGAGACCAGAAACTCAGGGGGGGAGGGGGGGGCGGGAAGTCCATTAGTCCATTTAGCCTTGAACTCATCTTTTTACTGCATACTTGGAACTCTCTTCTTCCTTTAGCTGGTTAGATGTTTTCCCTTTTTCTTATACTGGCAAACATTCAAGGGCAAGCAGCCTGACACATGAAAAAAATCCAAATTGACAGACATACTACAAATCTGCAACTCTGCTGGTGAAAATAGAGAATATGAACTGAAACTCACCCTGGGAAGAAAATCTCGACCCAACACTGTGGGGAAAAGAGCAAGCCAAGCAATTTCAAAATTAAGGGATCAAGGTGAACTTGATCATTTGATCATTTTCCTTGAAGCAGTGCCAAATATTTGAAGGCAAATTGGATTTTCAGCAAGGAGCTTCAGCATATCAGGTAGAACATGAGCCTGACTTGAAGAAAAAAAAATCTATGAAGAGTGGAAAAACATCAGATGAGATCCTCACCCTTGATAACATTTCTTTGAACAGCTCGGGTTTCTCAGAGGAACTGCTAAATTATTCTGACTAAGCATCTGAATACCTCTTCAGTAAGGGAGAGGCAATGTAGCTGCTTAGCTATATGGATATATTAGCTGTCTCCAGGGACTATACAGAACACAGGCATCATTTATTGGGTATTCTGTCTGAGACATCAGTAGTGTTCCAACCAGTGTTTTAATCTTACCACCTACAGTAACTAAAAGACCTCTGGAGTCATTTAAGCCTAAAGAATACTGAAAAGAAGGGGAGGCTCCAATAGAATTGCTTTTCTGTTATATTGTGCCCCCAGAACACCTTGACTAGGTGCTTTTTGTTTTGTTTGTTTGAGTTCTCTGTTGTTTTTTGTTGTTTTTTGTTGGGTTTGTTTTTTTTTTTTTTTTGTGAAATGAATAGTAGTGATTATCTAAAGGAAATTTCAGCATTCCACCAGTAAAGTTTTTTGGTTTTGTTTTTGTTTTGGGGTTTTTTTGTTTGGGTTTTTTTTTTTTTTTTAGCCTGGGATTTTATGTGAAAGAATATACTACAACAATATGCACCTCTCTGTAAGATATTATTCAAATACAGATCAAGTATCTAATTTTAATAGTTCATACTAGCTAAGATCTCAATAAATAAAGAAGATTTAGATGAAACCATTAAAATGGGAATCACATATTATAAAATATAGTTAGTTTTCTGGCTACACACACAAAGAATCAGTCATTTAATTCAACTAGATGGTAACAAGATATTTCTGTGACTAAGGATTCTAGCAAATTCCAATTTGCCATGCATTTTGCACACAGCTCCTATAAGCAAAATCTCATGTTATCACTATGTCTTTTTGAGGCTAACAGAACCAGAGATTTAGAAGGATTTAGTCTCCCCCACTAAACACAGCAAAACCGTGCACTCAGAAATCCTACTGTCTAATGAAATTTTTAGTTTTCAATGAACTTTGTACTACTTTGTCTCCCTATAATGAGCATGATGGTATTCAGACATCTAAAAAAGAGAAAAAAAAAGGAAAGTCATTTAATTTTTTTCCCAAAAAAAGTAAAATACTCTATGCTGCAAACATTAAGCTATAAAAGATCATTCCCTGCCTGTCCCATTGGCTCAGGCCCCAGGTTCTGCTCAAGGTACAACTACTGACTCTCAGGCTGCTTTGGTTGCTCCTGTTGCAAGAACAAGGATGCATTACTCTCAGATAGAACCACTGGTAAAGATATGGAGTGAGTTAGGCAGCACAGAGTAGAGATGAAATCATACGGAGTTATGCCATCCAGTGCCTTGTAATCTGCTGTCAGAAAGGCCAGGAAACTGTACAGAAAGGAAAAGAGATGACTGTATATATCCCTGTGTCTGTGATAATTAGTCTGGAGCAGATTGTAACTCACCTGCTTTCTGCATGGAGTTTCACAGTGTAATACTAAGAAATCCAAAGTGGTTGACACAGGTGAGTTAAGTGTCTTTGGGTACTTGCTGCAAATAGCCTCATGGTTCCGGAACAATGATCTCAGGTCAAGTCAGACTATTTGGTCTCACCCCTCTTTCTGGAGTTCTTCTTCCTCCCTCCACATTTCCAGTTGATAGCTCTCTCAAGAATTTACTGTATTTCCTTAAATACAAGTATTTTTTGTGGTTATTGAGCAGCTCCTCACACCCATTTATAATTTTGAAACAGAAGGGAATTAAAAAGAGAAGGGAGCAGCAACATTTTGGCCAGGCATCATTCCCTTCTTCATCTGGTTACAAGGAGACAGCGACAGTAGTTCTGCGTACTCATTACTTAAAAAAATGGAAATTCTCATGAAGTAGGACTGTGAAGGAGAATGAATAGGCTGTGATAGACACTTCTCCCCTGGCAATCTGATTTAATTAATGGTTATTCAAACTTGTTTTGTCCCTTCCAGAGGAAAAAAAAAAAAAAGAAAGAATCAAAAATTCTGGAATGTACCTTATGTGCTACACAAGGGATGGAAGGAATTTCACAACAGATGGACTTGTGCACTTGAATATTTGTTCTATTACCTGTTCCATAACCTTACAAATACAATACAGTGGAAAAGGAAAATTTTTTTTTTTCAAAAGCAATAACAGAACTGCTTGTAACAGCTCTTCAGAATATTTAGTATTCATCACTAAAAAAAAACCAAGAAAAAAAAAAAAACTAACCAAAAAAAAAAAAAACACAGAGGAAAACACACAGAGATACTGTGAACACTATCATTACTGTAGTACTCTTCCAAAGAATAATCTCACTGTGAATAATATTTATGCTATATCCTTGAAACTCCTTTCAGTAGGACTAAATTTTTGTGCTTGAGATACTGATCTCTATCTTTGTTAAACAGCTGAGAAAGGACCAAGAAGAGTTTTGACCTAAAATAACAAGATTACCCTTAATCTTTAAAAAAACCTGTCTAGTTATACCTCAATATTTCTGTTAAGCAGTTTAAGAAAAAAATGAAAACTGCTTCTATGAAAGGGGATTCTCTTTAGAGGAATCCATTTAGGAAGAAAACAGGAAATTTCATCATATAAAATAAAGATATGAGATAAATATAAAAGATAAGAGCCAATGAAAATAAGAAATTCAGTTTGAATTAGTGATCTAGATAACTCACATAACCTGAGAGAGAAATACTCTCACAGGTCACGATTCTTTGCTTTGATGAACTGTCATCTGCAAGTGTCCACGACAAGGTTTCGTTAGATCTCCGATTTTAGATGTCTTAAGTTAGCTGTGCTAGATTCTCACCCTGAACCAAAGAGATGTCTGCGTGATCACCTCTTCTGAATGCTGGCCCTGGGAATGATAACTAACCTACACAGATGATTAGCCTTTAATATACCAAGTGCTATTCTTTAGAACAGTTTAAGTACCTATTATTAAAATCCCCTGTAAAAGAGACACTAGCAAAGTAAACCTTAGTAGAAACAGCTGAAAATTTACCCAGCTGTGCCAGAACTAAGTTTTGCCATGAGTGTTTTTCTCTTGGTGACAATAACACAAGGACGTTATAAAATATGTTTGATGATACTAATTTGGACCTCACAGTGGACCTATCTCAAAAAATTGCACTGTTATTTAGTAGCAAATCTTTTGGCAAAATCAAAGTTTCAAGACAAGTTTTCATCTCTTGAGAAAATATATAGCACACAGAACACAGAGATTATAGGATATAAATTTGTTTCTGTCTGTTGTCATCTCCTTTTAAAGCCTTCTAAATTAAGATAAACTAACCAGGGGCATCTAAAACACCATGAAATGTTTTCGTGAATAGCAGGGAAAGAATGATGTTATGGGCTAAGAATTTGTTTTTAAAATGTGATAAATAAATGGTAGATGCATTTGACATTACTGTGAGTGTGAATTTATTCCCTCTCACAGGAGGATCAAATCTAGGAAACATTCTGGGAGAGGAACAGAGATTTGGGTAATAGTTTTATGCTAGTGTGTCTAGAAAGGAAGATTAACTGAAATGTTGACAAAATTCTGGATCCGAATGAATTATTTCCAAATATTTATTAGATATGAAAGAACAGGAGACATGGACAAGTCACTTCCCGGGGTTTTTGATCACTCACAGAGAAGCTAAGAACTAATAGAGGGGATACATGTTTGTTAATTATCAGTACAACAATGTTACAAAACTGAAAACTATAAGACTTGGAAACCTCAGTACCCTAGGGCGGGATGTATCAGAGAAATAAGAGATACATTCATCCCTCAGACGTGTACCTCCAAGTCACAATGCAGATGGCTTTCATGGATTTCTCAGGAGCAGAATCCAACCTTGAAGCTGAAAGAGCAACTGAATCTCAAAAAAATAACAGAAGAGTCTATTACACACAATTGTCTGTTACTGACCTATTCAGAAAAAAATAAATAAAAATTAGTTTGTACTCAGGATTGCAAAACTACTTACTTTGCAACAAAAAAGGAGGTTGATACATAATTGCAAATCTTACTTAGAGGAAACTATCAGAATATGCTGAATATCCAAGGTAAAAAGAGAGCAGTGGGAGAATGTACCAAAAAGACAGAGGCTTATATGAAAGTTCAGAACTCTGTGAAGGTTTTTTGAGTTTATGTTGAATATAAATATCAGAAATGTGGGAGAGCACATGGCAGGCAGAGAAGTAGAATGTTATGAAAACTAGTGAATTCTTCTCTTCTCTCCTTTAAGTCTGTCTTGTTCTATGAACTTTGTTGAAATATTTAACCTTCCCAAACCTCTCTTTTCAATTCTGTAGGAAGAGACTATCTGATCCTCATGGCTATTGAGTGGCCTAATTTAATTTTGTCAAATACTTTTAAGTTCTTGGGGGAAAAACATTACATGTGAGTACTGCCAACTTTTTTTTTTTTTTTTTTTAATTACTATTGTCAGTGGTTGGGGTGGTTTACTTGGGTGGTTGTTGGTTTGGTTTTTTTTGTTGGTTTTTTTTTTTTTTTTTTTTTCTTTTTCCAGCTTCTGGTGTTATGGGTTTACTTGAAAATATCAGTTTTCATAAAAAAAAAAATATTGTTTCTAGGGAGAAAATACTTCAGAAATAATTGTTATAGCTCACCAGAAAGGTAGCTTTCCTCTGTTTGATTTTGTTCTCCTGTTGGCGTGCAAAGGATTCAGCACTGCACAGGCTCTGGAGCTCTTCTAAAGGAGGAAGGTCTGTGAGCAGTGGTTAGAGCTTTCTCCTTGGACGTAGGAGCTACTGTTATGAGCCTGGTGTTCCTGTCTCCTCCACACGAGCAATTTTATAAGACAATCAGTTTTAGGCCTTTTTGTTTTGTTTTTCATTGTTGGTGATGGGGGTTTTATGGCTTATACCTTAGAAAAGAAGAATTAAATCTTGTTTCCTCAAGAAGAGTATTTGAGATGCTATACATTGAATAGCTAGAAGTGGTTTCCAGGAGCTGAGAAGCCATAGATTCAGTGATGGCAGAAATCCTAGTTACACCTTCGCATTCATCGTTCCCTGTTTATTAGCTCTAAGCAGCAGTATGCAGATTCTTTTATGCGCCTTTCTGTAGTGCTTACCTCTCTCCATGCATTTTGTGTCAAGGTTTGGGTATTTTTTTCTAGGCTATGGATATTCTCTTGGGAAACAGGTGCTGAGAAAATGCTTATTACAATATCTCAATTAAAGACACCAAGACACTTATCTGATTTAATTTGAAGTTTCCCATATAGTCTCTATTGATTCAAGAATGATAAAGAGTGTAAGGGAATTACCCTTACTGTAAATATTAAGAACCAGATTCATCCTTTAACACAGATATCCTGTTGGCTCCAAAGCAAGAAATGCCTCTGCATTTCAGTGGTCAAGAATTTGCCTGAGGAACAGAAAAGCATTTTTAGCATAATCTGAGGGCATATGGGGTAAAAGTACTTGGATGAAACTGAGTACAGCAAAATGCTGGATGAATATCAATAGAAATAGCTTTGTAAGTCTTAACAACTGGAAAGGGGTCATATAGAAGTATACTGGACAAGTCATTCAGATACATTATGGGCAAAGAACCAGTTTTATGATAAAAATAGATGTGATGACCTAATCTGTGTCTTTGATTGCTAATGTCTGTGATTCTTTTAGTCAAGGATAATACAAAGCAAACTCCACAAGAAATTCTAGCATGTACAAATGAAGTATAACAAAAACATTTAAGTTTCCTCATATACTTCAAACTTCATCAGTTTTAATGCTACAATAGGCCCAATAAAAACCAGAGAGCAACTGTCTCAAATTTTCCTAGCAAGATTATTATAATTTTATATTATATTCTTTACTCAGATCTACTGTAAATTGCAAAGAGATGGTGAGATTTAATTTTGGTTAAAACAGAAAAGTGCTAAGTATGGATCCCTAAGAGAGAAGCAAAATACATTTGGGAAAGCTCTAACATCTAATACGTACAGGTTCTTTTTGTGCCTTTTTTTTTTTTTTTTTTTTTAACCAAGCCAGAGAAGGACAAAAGCTCAGACAGAGTGAATGGGAATAGAGAAAGTGGATTAGAGATGCTGTAAGGGGGGGGGAAGTACTGAAAGCACACAGGAAATGTCAGGCAGAACTTTCAGCAAAAGGGAAGCAAAATGCCTAAACTAACACAAAAGATGAAGATAGATAAAGATGGTAAGTATTAGAGAGGTGGTTGGCTACAACAGACTCTATTTCTATTACACCTTAAGCAAAAAAAGAAATTACACTAGGTTTTACAGTAGCTGTCATTAGATAATAAAGTGGTGTCTGGTTTTCATTCCCTCAAGGTGCAGTGCTGTAACCTGAGTAGATGCCACCATCATACAGCAAGGAAGTCTTGAAACTCATACATGCACTATTTTTTTAACAAGTCAGAAATGCTAAACTGAACAGAGAGGAAAAAAAACAAACCAAAACTCCTCACTGGAGTTCAGGTCATAAACTGCAATGACTTCATCCTCTTTCCCCACAAGAAAATCAGTGAAGGACCAGTATCTTGCATATGAGCTGTATCATGCAGAAATGTATATGCACACATAGTAATCAAGAGGTATGATTACATAGATCATGTAAGAATTATATAAATTATTTATAAAATATATAAGACTTTCAGGCACAGGATTAAGCTTCACTTCTGCTGGGCAATCAATGAGTCACTTCCATGACATAAACTCTATGGAACCAAGAGTACTGTAGAAATATCTGTTACAAAACTTTAAGCAAATAAATTCATCGAAACTACATGTCAATTGGCCAAAGCTCTACAAAGAACATAAAAATATTATCGATGCAGTTGAAATAAGGGGTCATGTGGATCCAACATATAAAAATTAACCTCATTTTTAGAAATGTAACATCATATATTTTTTCCCTTGTGATTTACCTATGAAACTTTAAGATCCATACTGCTTTAGAACTTCTGCATTTATTTCATTTAAATCATTATCTTCTATTTATAATTGGGAATGAAACATGAAGTTCCTTGAATTGACTGTTTACTTGAATTCAGAATTTCAAAATAACTCCCTAGAGCTATCAAATGACTGAAATAATTCCTTTCAACTATATTTGTTTGTTGTCTTAAAATGGCATTAAATATTTCAGTGCTTTGGGGGGGAAGCAGTAGCTCTGTTTTTCACAACAAAAAGAAAAAATGTGCAGGTTTTGTACATAATGAAAGGCTTGGATTATTTACCAAACAGCAAAACCACAATAAGTAAAATTGAAAGATTCTGTTGCAAGGGCACCTTGAACAAAACTCTTCCTTTCCAAGAATTATTTCCTTTCTGGATTGTGAGAAATTCTTGCCAAAGGTGGTTGTTTTTTTTCCCCTAGACTCTGTTCTATTCCAAAGTAATTAATTCATGGAATACATATGGTTGCATTTTATTGTTTTCATCCTTGCTGTCATATAAAAGCTCTTTAATGAAACAAGTGATTTTTAGAGAACCCTTTAAGTCACCAGACAAAAGCAGGTAGCTGACAATGGAAAAGTTCAAGTTGCAGCACTTTTGTTTTCAGCAGACTACTGGAGGTTAATAATTTACCGCGCAAGAAATGCTTTCTTAATCTTTTAATTCTAGATAAGAACATCTCTTTTCATAAAATTATGGATGGTTTACCAGATATTGTAATTGGCGTAGATGTGTAATTTTATTATTGTTTGAAGAAGTCCTCTTTTCTTTCCCTCTTCTCCTTTAATTCATTCAGTTTAGTGTTGTCATAGGAGCATTTGATCTGGCATTAAACACAAACACTGGAGTCAGAGTGAGTGTCAGAGAAAAAGAGGATTGTTTTTAAAGCAGAAAACACAAACTTTCTCCCCAGGGCAGATCCACTTCTGATGGTTCCAACCTCTCTTCTTCCCTCCAGCTCCTGCCCACTCATGAGGAATGTCAAATAAACCATTACAGTATTAAATTCAGATAATTTTTGCCAGGAGGGATGTGAAGCCTAAAGTCAATAATTGTTTTTATCATGGGGGGAAGGGTTCAGCTTTCCCCCCCCCCCCCCCCCCAAACTGGTGACTTGTTTATCCATTCAAGATTTTAAAAATAATAAAAATTACACTGTAGTTTAGCCATAGAGAATAGACTCACTAGAGCAATCAAGCTGTACTTTATGGTTAGGAGGACAGGTTACATCATGATGACAGTCCCTTCTAACCAAAGAACTAAGGTTTCATTGCAGATAGTATAATAGATGTTCCTCAGGCTATGCTGAAATTATTGGTCTCTGTCTTTCCATGATACAATGCAATCAGTATCGATGTTTAAGTTTCCTTTGTTTCTTCCTGTTTCCCTAAGGATCCTCTGTCTGCAGCACTCTACTTACATTTCACGTTTATACATTCTTCTCTACTTGGATACCTGGTATCCCTTTTTGGATAATGGATCTCTTGCAGTCAACTCTCATCAGACCACCCAAACAGCTTCTTCTCCTCAAATCTGCATCCTCTCAATTGTCTAGTACCATTTTTGTTAGAGCCCTCCAGCTTATGTTTCATAGAATGAACTATCATAATTTCAGATTATTTTTAAGTGTCATTCAGGTGACATTTTCTTCATTTACATTTTTCTAAAGAATAATTATTCTTAAATAATAATTATTTGTATATTTAGAGCTGATTTACCTTTTAATTTGTTAATTTATTCCTAAGGTTGAGAAAGGAATAGCATATACACGATTGTTTCTGACTTTCTACTTGCCTCATAATAGGCAAAGATTTGTGCACGCCTAAAGAAAATCGCCTAGAGTGAGCTATAACTTATGTTGCTGGGATTTACATTCAAATGTTCAGTTTTCATGAGAATCTGAGGGAAGCTCCATGCAGTTCTAATGTATTTACAAGGTATATATGTATGCCAAAAGATTTTCATGTGCTTATATTCTTACAGAATTGCCTTGATGTCTGTGATAACATAACAGATGCATTCCTAAAAATATTCTTCGAAGCTTAGTTTTCATGGTTTACAATCTCCAGATTTTAACATTTTTGCTATTGGACTAATCCATTCAAAATCTCCAATTACAGCACTTGGTCTAGATTCACTTGAAAAGCTCACTAAACTGGTGATATAAGGTCTTTTCTTCACCATATTTAAAAGTGCGTAGATGAATGAAAAGCAATTCCAAAGTGTAGACATCACTTATCTACAGAATGCACCTCTCTCCCTCCCCAAATATGTTTAAATAAGGAATAAATGTTTATGGTATCATATACTGGATTAATGCCAGTGGCAGCATAAGTGAATGTGGATTCATAATTAGTTCTGCAGCAACAAAAAATGTTGACTTGACAAATGTGTTACCTAATTGAGATTGCTTTAAGTACATGATTTGTTATATTGTAATTCAGTTGCTCCTGGATCTTTAACAGACCTCATTCTGTTAAATCCTGACCTGATTTAGAGTGGTTTAAGGTAAAAGTAGAGTTGTGAGCTGAATTTTTCATTTCAAAAGAGATTTAGGATAATATTCTGTTGTTCTTCACTGTGAGAAAAACAACCAACCCAACCAGAAATGTTCAGGGTGCCAAAACTCTTATCTATTCCTTCTCACTTTAAATTTCAGTCTCTTAGGGGGGAAAAATAGTGCAAAATGTTTTGTTCTAGATATATTTTTCAGAAATATCACAACTGTTTATTCTGTGTTTATCTTAAAAAATATGTTTTAAAGGAACATAAAGAGGTTTTTATTCATGTTTTTGTCCTTCTGTGTTTATTGAGGGAATAAAATACTAGATTTGTTGTTGTAGGTGGAGAAATAACTTTCCTAAAATATGTAGAAAACGGAAAATATTTTATTGTGCACTTAACTGTATGAAATGTATAGTAAATATTGTTGGAATAAATATTATATTTTCAATATAATATAGCATGTACACTGATTGTTCAGAAAGAAAACTGAGTAAGAATTATGTTACAAAAGTAATCAAAGTTAAATTACAACAATCCATGGAATCATATGCTTACAAAGAAATAGAAACATGAAAACAGAAATAAAATGTATGTAACAAAGATGAGAGTGACTAAGAAAACCTTATGATAGTGCTAGAGACTGAAAAAAAAAAGTGAGGTAGATATTTTCTATGTGCAATGTACAGCAAAGTCGGCTGGGACATCATAATAAAATAGAATAAGCAGTCATGAAATGGTTTATCACTCCGTGGGCATATTTTCATCAGGTAGAGAAATTCCATAGATCATTAATCAGTCATTAATGGAATAGATTGAAATACCTTCATTTTAACAGATGCCAGAATGGATGAGGGAAGAAGTCTTCTCTGATGACTCAGCTAAGTATCATTGCTTTGATCCTTCTGAGTGCATCTTATATCCTTCAAGGCTTATTAACTGCCTCATCATGAGCTGAAATAGTTTCTAACACTATAGCATGATTTGTGCTGCCTGAAACACAACTCTAAATTGTGATGTCCATTGAAATGTTCATTAAAATGGAACTGGAACTCAATGAACCCCCTGAGAGTCTTTCTGTTGGTTTTCTCCATGCTTCAGACTGGGTACACGCTTATCTCTGCATATAAACAGAGAATATGCTCTTACAACAGCATTATCGCTGTAAAGGAAGAACGGACCAAGCTTAGGCTTCAATTACCATAACTTCTACTCCTTATTTTTTTCATTACCTTGCTGTGTTACTCAGGCTGTTTTCTAGCAAAGAGATGGTGAGCCACCCCAGTACACTGCCACTATGGTTCTGGAGCTCCATAGCTGCTTCATGGGTGCACTAACCTTTCCCAGTGGCAAAGGTAACACGGTCTGTGCATTGATGTCTGCACCATCTCAGATTAAAATCCAACTGGAAGAGGAAATGCCTGAATCATTTACTTTGCCTGAGAGCTACTGGACATTTTTTCAAATTAAAAGGGCCAAGGAGCCTGTTACAGAGTCCTGTGTCCAGACATCTCAGTCTTGTACCAGTGACGTAACGAGTTTAGTGACTTGTTACTTTACAGACATTCATAGGCAACATTTTTTAACATGACGTAGTGAAATAGAAGCTGTACTTAGTACAACTGGCAGGTATAGTTTTGTTCTTAGAGTTTAAATATTGGCTTCCAAGTGCTAAGGAAAAAAAAACCAAAAAACAAGGAAGTGTTCAAGTGAGCCTGTGAGAGACATATGCATATATTTTGTTACCACTAATTAATCTTAATGCACAGTGCCCACACAGAGTTCTGAATACTAACCTCCAAAGATACTCAGTCTACATTTATTGGTTTTGCAAAACCAAGCAGATACATAGAAAAAACCTCAAACTTAATTGTTCCATTGCAAGCTGTCAATCAGTTCAAAGCTTAATAGTGACATATAAGCTCACCTAACAAGAAAGATCAAAAAGATCTTATATGTATAACATATAAGCAAGTCACCAAGGAACTGGAGTCTCGCTCAGCACCTAAATTGAGCTGTTTAAGCTTCTGCTGCCAGATGCATTCTTAACACAGCTATAATTTTTAATGCAATAAAGAAATGCAGTTTCAATCTGTTTGATAGGAAAACAGATTTATTACAGAAGAGTAGCTGAAGAGAAAACTCTTCAAATATAGTTCAGAATGAAGCTTGCACTTTAGCTGATTTGTCAATAATTATAAAATTACTGATTAGTATAAGCTGTGGGCTGGATCACCTTGTTGCCTGAGTACCCAGTATATAAATATATATATATATATTTCTCACAGCCTAGCTGGAGATTAATGATGGATTCACACAGGAATAGCTCTTTATGCTTACAAGCAGCGAAACACAGAAGAGCAGTTATAGAATAGATCAACTAGCTTTTGTAATAGCAATAGTGTTCCACAATATCTTCCTTACTGGTTACTGAAAGACCCATAGCAGCTTATAAAACAACATACCAGATTATTTGTTAGGTATTACTGATGGTGGTATTGGTTTTTAACACTACAATATTATGCCACACTCTCATTTTCTTTCAAGTCACTGGATTTTTTTCATTCATTTCAACGGGACTTAAATGGTGCCTTTAATAAAGGAGGGGACTAATGTGATCACCTTTGTGGTCACTGATTTGAATTCTTTCTCAGCTACTAGTGATGAAAGTTTTCATAATTAAATTGAACACAATGTCAGAAGCAATGTCTGTAATGAACCAGTATGCTGTGAGAAACCAGCCAAAGAAGCCTTCTCAAGGATTACTGCAACTGCTAGTTTTGTCTTCTCCCTCCTTTCCCTGTCTGTCCCCTAGTCTTCACCGAGTCAATGCTCCTCACCTCCCCATACATACAAACCCATGCTGCCCCTTAGCAGAGGGTTAGGTTCACCTCGCAAGTGAACCAGTGTGACTCAGTGAATGTTGACTAAATTACATAAAAATAGAAAATCTTCCTGAAGGATTACAGCAGCCACCAACTTCTTTACTTAAATCAAGAAATCAGTCTTGTTTGTGAGTCCAGCTTTCAGAGGCGCTCTGATCGTGGCGCTGTTTGCTATGTGGAAAACAAACACATCTTTTCTTTTCAGTTTAGACATTTCCTACTCAGGCTGCTGGGCTAAAGTGAAACGCAGTCTGTAGTTTCTAACTTTCCACAGACAATACGTAGAGAAAGGAGATGATGTCAGAATTTCAGTTCTAGGAACTATTCCCAAGATCTACTGTTGTTTTCCTCTTTTACTTCCTGACTTTAAAATGGTAAAACAGTAATGAACCATCATTAAATGCATGCTTATCTGCCACGTCAGAGTTTCAGAGTTTCTAGTGGAAAGTATTATCTCTTTTTATCTCTTTTTTTTTTTTTTTTTTTTTTTTTTTTTTTTTTACTTTTACTCATCAGCTGCTTAATATCATCTTAGAGGGCTTTCTGACTTACCTTTCACCATACATCTATTACTTCTTTTGTTTGTGGCATTCCAACAGATTTTTCTAATCCCTAATACTGTTTTACATCAGAGAACCTCAGTGGAAGAGGTTTTTTCATCAAATATTTTATAATATGCAAGTCCAGGAACACAAAACAACCTATTATTTCATTTTTAGCTCCATTTTGCTATGGAAGTATTGAAACCTTTACTTCTGAATCTTTTTGTTTAAATTGCTTCTTTTAAAATACTTGCAATTTTCTTAGAAATTTTAAAGATTATAGAGTCACTAACTATAAAATCCTGCTATGAAATGTATTATTCCATTTATAGAATTGATGATACTTCTATACTGTTCTTTGCCAAGACAAAACAAAATAATACAAATCAATTACCACATAATGTTCCCTCCTCCACTTCCCATAAAAGCTTTTTCCTAAACAGATCAACATTTCATGCCTTGTATTTTCCACTTTGTCATACATTCATTTATTCATTTGGTCCCTCCCTCACAGCACCATGAGTCCCTCTGTATGTCTACAACTGAATATTGTGGTTTGTCAGAGGATTCACTCTCTAGGTATCATTGAAAGTCATTTGACTGGAAAGTCAAAACATCCAACATGCATCTAGACCTCTAAATGTAGATAGATGTCTTAATATGAAACTGGATCTCACCCCAGGGGCTTGTGTATAAGTGTTTAATGCTGTTTGAGCTGTTCTTTGGGCAGTTAGTACAGACACCCCCTACGGCTAGCAAATATGATACAGGAATCATATGGGACTGTTTCCTCCTGGAGCAGCAGCTGGAGGCCATGCAGTAAACCCAGAGCACATCGAAGGTCAAGGGCACCTATGTGCAGGGACTAGAGTCAAGTCCTTTGTCAATACCATCATTTGGGTCAGTTCAGTTGCCTAAACTTGTGCCTCTTTGTCATTTAAAGGGCCTAAGGTATGTCACCTGCTGGCACAGAAAAGGACCAATGTCCATAGTTATCCTCATAGCTGAGAAGGAGCCCATTACTCTGACAGGTGGCAAAGAAAACAAAAAAGTTCACTGGTGCAACCATTACTTCAAAAATGTTTTCACCCAAGGTAGCACTGCAGATGCATTTTGCTTTTACTGTGAATTTAGATTAAATTACATAAAAATCAAAAATCTTCCTGAAGGACTGGAGCAGCTACCAACTTCTTTACTTAAAGAATCTGATGCAATACAACATCGATCTTGAGAGCTCACTGCCCCACTGTTGTGGTTATTACTTGAAACTTCTTTGTTCAGAACTGGTACAGACTGCATCCTTTCTGCTGTTGTATGCTTTGGGTGCTCCAAGACACTGACTGCACGTGTGCTTAGCCATTACTCCCTATCCAGCAATGCTTTGTTATCTCTCAGCCTTTACACTGGATAAAACTATTGTGTCATTTGCAGTTCCCCTTGTACACTATTAATTTATGTTTTTTGTGAAATGATCCCAACTTATATTCAGAGGAGACAAGTAAAACTGGAAAGTGTTACTTGGCACAGAAGGGAGTGAGGTACTTTTTGGATGGCATAGATTGTTTCCATTATAATTCATTAACTTCTGTAAAGAGGGTTTTCAGCTGTGAAGGGAATACACATTGTGTCTTCTGAGGTCCTAATTTCATCTGTGTACACACAAATATCTAATGTCTGCATGCACGCATGTGTACTTACATATTCATGCCTCTGAGTATATATACAAACATATATTTGGATGTTGAAAAAGCAGCAAATAACTGTGGATATAAATACTTAAACAGTGAATTTAGTATTTGATCATGAAATACTTAAAGCTTTAACAAACACCATTAGCAACTGCCTGAGATTTCAGTTTTTATTGCGATGGGTAGAATAATGTTTTTCAGACTATTGAGGACAAAAGACTTAAACTGTGCACCCCGATATTATCAATGCCATAACATAAAGGAAAAAAAAAAACCAAAAAACAACCCCCAAAAAAACCCCAAACACCAAAAAACAAAAAGGCCAAAATACCTTATTTATAAAGTTAACATATTGTAATCTAATGCTATGACTGGCTGGGGAAAGGGGAAATAGATGACTAATGATTTTTAAGCCTTGGAGTTAATAATGCTGACAGTCATTGGAGAGGAAATGACATAATTAACTGCATGGCCAAATTGCAGCAAAGCTGTGAAGCAACTCATTATTAATAACAGACTGAATTTTATTTCCCAGACCCATTGATATGAGAAGAGATAATAATACAAAAAGCAAATACTGACATCATGATTGGATGATGGGGGTCAAATTCCAAGGGGCAGTGGGTAAACCAGTTCTTGCAGAAATATACACTAGATGAACCAGAGCCAAACTTACATTTTGCTTACATTTCCAGTGTGTTATCTTTGGCTAGCAGCCAGACACCCACTCAGCTTCTCACCGATTCCCCCTTCAGCAGGACAGCAGAGAATAAATAGGAAGGACAGAAATAAGAAAGTTCATGGGTCAAGATAAAGACAGAATTTGTTTACCAATTACTGTCATGGGCAAAACAGAAAACAGGCTTGATTTGGGGAAAATGAATATATGACCAATAAAATAAATATTGAATTACTGAATCAGGTGACAGGAAACAAAAATGGCATTCCCTGCAGCCCTTGGAAGTACCCACAACGGGGAAGGTATGCACTGCATCTTATGGAGACTCCACACTGGAGCAGAGGAAAAGTGTGATGAGGAAGTGGTGGCAGAGCCAAACCGCTGCTTATGGTCACAACCTCCCCATTTTTGTTTCCTGATACCTGAATAAGTAATTATTATATATATATTTTTTTTATTTCTAGTTTAAGGAGTTTACCCTATTCTATTCAGCATCCCATGGTGCATTAACACTGCTACTAGCATAACTGGATAGTAATGTAGTATTTTAATGTTGCATTGGAACATTTCTGTTGAAAATTATGATTAGCACCTATTCCTGCTCAGATCAAAGAGGACTATCAAGTACAAAGAATCCCAGTGGGTCACAGCTTCTTCTACAGGAGCTGTCACTGCAAGAACACGGCTCAGTACACTTCATTGGATAGTGGGTTGCTTTATCATTTGTAAAATAGAGTCATCAGGAAATCAGGAAAACAAGAGTTATTATTAGCCACTTTTGTGCTCCACCTACAGTTATGGTATGTGAATATGGAATGATCTATAGGAATATGTTTTTAAAAGACAACATCAAATAGTAGTTATTAAAGGTTAAAAATGAATCACAACTGTAGATGTCACATTTAAATTTTCAGGTTTTGTCCCTTCTCATTTGCAAATGCCATCCCACTCGGAATTCAACGCTGTAATACAGTACTTTTCTTAACGGTTAAAGATTACATAAGAAACATGGAGGGGAAATCTCAATATGTAATTATTCTTTCTAGAAGATGTTTTCATAAGTGTGTAAGCTTAACTAAGTAATTTTAATATATATAAATATAAATTTTATATTAAACTATAAATTTTAATATAAAACAAAAGGACACTGGAGAATACCATGCAGTCATCATAATAAAAGGTCTTCATAGCTAGTGGAATTTGGTTTACCAACGAAATGCAAAGTAATAGCACAGAAGCTGTTGTGACCTATTTGCTATTTCTAATTATTTGCTTATATAGAGCCAGGTTCATGGGGGCCTAGTGTGTTGTAGAAGCTGTTCCTTCCTGCATAAATTATGCTATAACTTCCTTTAGTTAGAAGAGGATTAAGCTCACCTGTCTAATGGAGACAATAAATAATATAAAAGCAAGTAACTTACACAAACTTCCAAATCATTTTACTTCTAAATTTGGCCTTGAGGTCTTCTCAGTATCACTGATAAATACTCTGAAAAGTGGAGGGTTTTTTTAAATAATAGTTTCTCAGTAAATTGGTACAGACGGCTCTATCAGAACCTAATTATGACTGTGGAGCCAGAAAATAGATTGCATTTCCCATACATTATTAATGCTCTTCAAATCCTCATTTGTCATGTTCAAGGTTATGTAGAGATGACATTCAAGGAACCCAAACTCCTTGCTAAACTCATTTTGACAAATCAAGTCCTTTATAATACCATCTTCTTAAGCTCTTGGATAATATGAAAACTGTAACAGCATTCTCATGGGATTGTACAGAAACCATAAGGTTATAGGGAAATTATTGATGATGAAAATTTAGTACCATAAGAAATAATTTCATTAACAAGCTTTCACTTATATAATAGTTAAGCAAATATGTGTATAAAGAAAGAATTAATTTTGTAGGACCAGCTGATGTTTACCACATGCACATGCAAGCAGTCACATTAGGACCTGTAACTAATACGAAGACACATCACTAGAAGGTGATAAAAAATATTGGTAGTAAATGTACATGGATTCTGAAGATTTTTAATAGAATAAATCATAGTTCAAGTGGTAACCATAAAATATATGTGTGATTTTTACTGCTAGAAGTACAGCGAACATTTTTAAAAAAACCTAAAACCAGCTTGTACCCACTTACTTATTCTGAGTACTCCTAAAGAATGAAGATAAGCTTTGTATGAATAAAATCAGTCTTAGGCTTTCAGTATCTTGCTATATATTCTAACTCACAAAAAAACCCCTTTGAATACAAAAGTCAAATGAAATGATGTGAAATTGTCACACTACCCAGCTTCCACCTAGTTTGGTGATGCATCAAACAATACTGGAGAAGTCTGTGATGTTTCAGACTTTATTATATCTCAGTATTTCAGTACAGAAAGGTACTCTGCTTTATTTCAGCCTAAGTAAACACCAATTCCTAATGGAAAAAGTGAGCATTCATAGTTATCTGTGATGAAAGATGAGAAAAAACGTATTATGAATGCAGTAGATATCTAAAACATCTGAAAAGTATAAAGCTTCTCTCATTCTATTCACCACTGTTTATACTTGCTGAAGCTAAAAAACACTTCTTAGAAGAAACACTGAATAGCAAATTATATACTGGCAGGTAGCTGTTGGTCACTTACCAGAGTTATCTTGAGAACAGCTATTTAAACTTTTATATTACCTTATTATGCCAAGCCATATTATGGTACTTTGCAATATTACATTAAAATTAAAGGCTAATCCATTTTGCAGATTTACTGTACAGATAAAATGAGATAAAATCCAAGGGACCAAATTCAACACGCGTGCAACCTCTATCATCTCTGTATAGTTACACAGGTGATACCTACTCCACTGAAAACCAATATGTCTTATATTTAGGTCTAAAAAAGGCACTTGGAAGCTAGGGCAAATTTTAAAAAGCAAAAAAAGCCATTTATTGGTCTGTCTTTCTCAGTAATCTCTTTGCTATTATTTCAGATACTTGGATTTGAGTAGCAGCTTATTATTATTCTCTCCGATCACATTTCTCCATCTTCTTGATCTTGCTGAGAAGCTGTCACTCTTCCAATAGGAGGGGGGTGTGGGTGCGGTGTGTTTGAAAGAGACATTATATCATCATGTTTTGCTGATATAAACATGATGTGGAAATTAGAACAAACTAGAACATCCTCATGATACTGAGAAGAAGCTTGCTAAAAAGAACTAAACCTGTGTTTAAACAAAATACTTTGAACAAGCAGAAAACATGAATCTGAATCAACACATTTGTGGGGGTTTTTTGCAAACAACAGAGTCTGGAAAACTTTAAGTAAATATCATACTTTGGTTCTTATATCAGTAGACAGAATTAATTAAATAAAATAAAAAGGACTTAAAAGAAATATGCTCAGTTACCATACCAAGTAACAAAAAAAGTTAAAAGACAGTTACAGGCAGAAAAGTAACCACATACGAAGATGCATGTGACCAGAGAGCTAGAACTAAACTTGAGACCAGAAAATGTAGGAGCTAAAGGCGTTCAGCCTGTCTAACACAGAGAACTAATTGCAGTCTAAATTTTAGGTGTTCAAATAAGTGCTGAACTGTACAGTTGGCTAGGAAAATGTGACTCTTAAAAGTCTCCAGAGGACTGTTGAACACATCTATGTGGACATCACTACCTCTGTCCCTAAGTATAGCGATTTTTTGACATGATTTTTTTTTTGGACTGAAGTATGTTCCTGCAGCTTTTACAGGCTTGGATCATGGTTCTTGTAATTCAGTATCTGCTTAGAGCACTTGCAAAATGAGGCTTCATTGCTGGTGATAATGCTTTGATAGATAGTTTGCAGCTTTTTTCTTTTTTTAATGGGTCATTTTAGTACATTACCTTTTGCTTTATTATTTCTTGTCAGTAACAGTGCAATTGATCACTTGCTACATCTGCTATCCTTTCTTTCTCACTTTAGTCTCCACAAATTTAGGAATATAAAGATTGACTCTTCCTCACCAATAAAACCAAAAATTTGTAATTTTTCAAGGAACCATTTTTGGAGTATTTTAAAGCTGCTTTCCAAGCAATTACATATTCATTTCCAGTGCAAAAGTTCTCATATGTTTTTTTTCTCAAAATTATTTTCAAAAGTATTGCTTCTCTGTAAATTCTTGAGAAGTTCTCCTGCCCTGATATCTACTACAGAACAAAAAGAAATGCAATCTGCAAATTACATAGGGAGATTTTATTCAACTTATAATTCACAAAAATTTTAATGGCTATATTTCGCACACCAATTGAATACTTAACCTCTTAGTTACAACTTAGCCAGTGAATGACTAATACATTTTTTTAATTTTGCCCAATCAATCGTTCCATTCAAATGTCTTATAAAAGTGTTAGTCTTTTTTAAAATTCCCTCTAGTTCCTGATGTCTTCTGGACCCATGAGGTACCCAGAACTGCCTAAGCATTCTATATGTATTGTCACATGTAGCCATATGGAAAGAGATTTTCATTCCTTTGGCTCTTAATTTCATTGGTTCGTATACTATAGAAAATAAAATTGACTGGTTTTTAACCTTTTCCTTTATTACATTACATTTGTGTACAAGCAGCTAAAAGCTCCATTGTTTCTAATATACTTTCCATTTAGAGCCCAAAGTCCCCCTCAGTGTTACTGCATCCCAAGTGCTTCACATGTATGAATGTCTGTGTTTTGAATTATTAACCCCACAGGCACTTGTAGTAGGTTTTCAGACAGAAGCTCATTTAATTATTTCCAGTCCACAGTTCACATCTTAGTTTTTTTAGATTTTTTTTTAATTTCTCGTTTTCCCCTTTTTTTTGCAACACCTCTTAATTTAATAAAATGTGAAAATGTAATTAATGCATTGTTTATTTTTTCTTCCAGTTCATTAATAACAATATGTAATGATTTTTTCATTCCACTCAGGCATAAATAACTGAAGTAATCAATATTGAAATTATGTTTAAAATTAGGATCCTTATTGTAAAGATTAATCTGAAGCTCTAAATGTTTGAAGTGAAAAAAAGAAGTGTTTAGCAAACTTGAATTAACAGTATACTAGGAATACAAAATGATATGATGGGCCTGACAACTTTTTCAGGAAAAGGTAGCTGCTTTTTTTCATTTCAAAGCTTATACACTGCTGTATATCTTTGCAGGCCTGTGCAGTTTGCTAGTGAGTTTAGCTCAATACTGAAGGGAAAGAGCACAAGATAAGAGTATGAATTACTTCTTATAACCAAGATGAGGATGTAGTTTGAAGTCCTTTAATATTTGTAGTTGGTCCTTTCTACTCCTGGTCAACTCAGAGTCGGGCACAGTGCCATTCCAGACTCTCAGGTACTTCATTTCAGGGGCTAAACCTAGACCCTTTATTGGATTCACCACACATCAGTGACGTATGACTTGCAGAGTCAATAGCTCCAGTCTTCATGGTAGTCTCCAGTTATTCATTCACTTTTCTCTACTTTGAAGATTCATACTCTCTGATATTTTCTTTCCTGAATGTCTTCATGCATTTCCTCTTTTCTTTGCACGCCCCCCCTTTTTTAAAAAAGAAATTCATTACTCAAGCTCTAGAAAGGCATTCCTCTGAGAATGTATTCTTAATGATTAACACTTGCTCTTTGTGTCCTTAACCAAAATCTACTGTTATTGATGTTACAAAAAATAATAAAAAACCTTTGTCTCCATCTGAACTGTTTTTTTCAGGGAGAAGTTAGAACACATGGGCTCAGATTGATGGATTATCTGACCTAGTACGTTGTCTGCATCGAGAGTTAATTTTTTCTATGTAAAAGTAAGACATGAGAAGCTGTATTCTTCTACCTAATGCTTTCTCAATTCCCAGCTGTTCCCTTAACAGGAAATACCTGATTCTTTATATCTTTTACATAAACTCATCTTCCTTTTTCCTCCTGAGTCTGTGTAAATTTCCCAGTTCTTGTCAAGGAATTGCACAGGTCTGCTTCAGCTTCTGAAAAAAACTTCCTCCTCCTCCTTGTTCTGAATTGGGATCTGACTAATGTGGTAGTCTGAACTTTCTAGTACCTGTTGTGTAACATACAGTGAACAGTTAGTACCATTCATAAATTTATAGGGGTCTATTATATCTTCCTTTAGTAACCACTTTTCCACACTCAAGAAACCTGGACTGTTTGCATTCTTCTTGATATGGATGCCACTCCATATTGTCAAACTTCCTTGTTGCTTTTTCTGATTGTTTTATTTTTGAACTCTATAAAAGTATTTTGACATGAGAGGCCCAGAACTAAAAATGCTATTCAAGACGTGGTTAAATTACACATTTATTGACTGAAATAATGATTTTCCTCTGTAATTCCAACATCTGGTTAGCTTTTCTGCTTGGTGTTGAACTTGGAGCTTATGTTTTCACAGAACTATTCATTATAACCCAAGATCCTGCTACTGATCAAGAACAGTCAGTTCAGAGGTAATTGTTTTATTAAATAGTTCAGAGGTAACTGTTTTATTAAATTTTTATTTCTCTTCTGCATATTTGTGTTCTATGTCTCTGTGTGTGTACACATGAATGTACATGAATCGCTTCACATTTATCTATGTTGGTTTTTATCTGAAACTTTATTTCTGAACTTTTTCCTTTTGATCGTTCCTAGTGGAATAAATGTGGTATCCTATAGCTTATAGAGTTATATTGTTTCCCAATATACTCCAGTTTTTTTGTGAAGAACTAGAAAGTAATGGACAAAACATATTTTGAGTTAAAATGAATAAATTCAATTGATTTTTTATTGCTTGTTTTAATATC
This sequence comes from Falco rusticolus, assembly GCF_015220075.1. Lineage (NCBI taxonomy): Eukaryota > Metazoa > Chordata > Aves > Falconiformes > Falconidae > Falco > Falco rusticolus. The sequence continues at coordinate 87,699,151 of NC_051192.1, read as the reverse complement.
TTTTGTCTGCCCCGAGAGGTGATCCATGTGCCTTCCTTCTCCTCTTGGACTGAGTCAAATCTGACATTCAGAATTTGTTGAAAGTATTGCTAAAGTCTGCAGTGCATGCAACTTTTATTTGTTGGGTTTTTTTTGTTATGATGTTATTTGCCATTAATTAAAGTCATTAGAAAACTCCTAAAAGTGCAGATGTTAATGTTCAATGTAAATACTTAGAAAGACTAACAAACTTTCAGAAATTTCAGAATTATTACACTCCCTTCAGTAACATATTTTTAAGATAGACACTGTCAACTGCATAATTTAGTACTGTTTGTGTCATTGTATCAGTTGCTCTACAAATAGATCACCCTGCCTTTCTCTAGCCAAGAAATATAAAAATTTTAACACAAACCTGGGAATTTAAAATACAAACCTAAAAATTAAGGTAATTTAGCATAATTTTGTGAAATCTATTATTTATTATATGTTTTTTATAACCAGAACTTTCCTGATTTCTCTGTTCACCTTCTACTTCCATATCTTCCCTTTCCCTTTTACGTTCCCCTGCCTCCTTGGCAATAGTAACTATCCTTTTTTCCTCTCAATTTTTTTACCAAATATATGCCTAAGCTATGAGTATCTTAACCTGTTTTCATAAATGTGCTAAGCTTTTTAGCCAAAACATTTTCCACATTACAGAACATGCTCTGAAATAAATCATCTGTTTAAAAGATCTAGCAATATAAAATGTTTATGAAAACTGTAAGCATCAAAACGAAAAAGAGTATTCTAGTATTTAATTGTAACCCATGGTTATCAGCTTGCTCTTATACTATAATAGAATGTCAAAATACAATATGAATTTTTCATGTACTTAAAGGATATTTTCAGGATGATAATATATAAATGAACTTATTTTATAAACAAAATAGTCTATGTCCCGCCTCCCATTTGGAAAACAGATACACTATGTCACAAGCACAAACAACCCCAGACTGAAAGCCAGGCACAAACTGAAGTATTTTTGCTATCCACAAATAGCAAAATAGCCTGAATACACTGTGAAAATGGGTCAAAAATTAGGAACAATCATAAAGATCTTCTCCAAATATGCTCACACAGAAATTTGTTAAAGTGATGTCTACCAAAAAATTTATGTATTGTTTGAAGAATAGCCAACCAGGCCAGCGTGTTAAACAGTGTCAGTCCAAAGATGATATAACATTCAGTTCCAATGCAGAGCTCTTTAGCTTATGGTTTGAAGGGATATGAAGCCAGGTGGGTGTGTTCTTGTGTCCATCTCCAGGATGCTTATCAAATGTCGGTTGTCACATAATGGATCTGTTTTGGGCTGGGAAAGTGAGGGAGACTGCAGCCTTATCTGAGACCTTTGTAACAGAGAAACATGGACCCCTGGAGTGACCATATGCCATTGATTTCCCATGTTTGTTCCACTGAAAATATAACCAAAAAGAAGATAATTAAGACTGAATGATATCAGATTTTTCCCTAAGATGCAGGTATTGACCTAGTTCCAAAAGGGAAACGAAGTGAGAGCTTTCTGAAACAGAACAAGGTCTTAAAATAAAAAGATTAGTTAGGATGAGTTTGGTACAATGCTCTGGGTGATGCTCTGTTTGTGTGGAGAAAGGAATGTATTCTGAATGATTAGAAAAGATAAGATGGGCACCTGAAGGAGATAAGGAGACCCTCAAGTCAGGAAATCACTGAACAAAGAAAATTGAAAGGTCTATTCCATCTAGATCCCACCTATTGTGAATGGAATGATTGGGTATCAAAATCAAATAAGTATGTATGTAAAAATGTTGTGTAACCTCTCATGAAAACTGTGTAAAATACCTAAATTTTCACTGAAAACTTTGGAGCTAGCTTGTCAGGTGCGAATCAGCTAGCTCTCCAGCGTTGCACGAAATAAATACCTTTGCTGTTTAAAGACAAAATTTGTCTCTGAGCAGTTACTCTGTGCTGTTTTGGCATCCTTTCATATAATGAAGGCACTGGTACATAATTTAAAATATCTATATTATATTTTAGCATTTATTTTATATAGCATATTTCAATATATTATTTAATTATATGCAATAATATAACAAATAATGAAAATAGTATAAAATTCATAAATAATGCAGTAGATATGGTATGAATCATTTAGAAACATACAATGTTCCAAAATAAATCACTGTGCCTTAAGATATTTGTTCTTTGAGTAATACATTTTTGGAATACATTTGGGATACATATTGAAACCTTTTCAGTAATTTTTCTGTCCTTGACTACAGGATATATTTTTGTCTATATCACAAATCAAGTGAAAACTTTTTCGTTCCACTGAATTAAAACCACTTTTCCTAGTTTCAGGGACATCCCCAAGTTTCACTATTATTTTGTAGTAGAAAGAGATCCATATCTATTTGGATACTGCTGAAGATTTTTTGGTAGCCAAATTTTAGTGACATATTCCCTCTTCTCCTCACAGTTTTTGGTGATAAATCATTGCTACTGAATTTTCTGTTGCACATTGTTTGGTACAAATTAATATTGTTCATACAGCCTGCCCTCATCATTTGAAAAGTAGGAATCACAGCTTTCTTTGAAGTTATGCCTTATTCACCTCTTTCTACAAATCAATTTCTCATACAACTACAATATTTAATATTAATTTAATTTAACATGATATGTTGCCATTTAATGTTTAGCTTGTATGAATATTTAAACAACATAAAAGATTCACAGTGACATAGGGATTACTGGCAAAACAAAGAATATCAAAGAAGAAGCTGAATTGTTTTGCTATTGTACTTAGTCTCCTTTCTTCTCAGCTGGGAAGGTGATATGAAGTTATAATGCCATGTCCCTTTTACACGTTCCTGACCTCCTTAGGCAGGAGGAGTATGGCTGTGGAACTCAGACCCTTACAATTATCTGCCAATAAGATACACCTGATTTACTAGATTTCTATATACATATACACATATATGCACAGAGACACACATACGTATATTCCTGTATTTCAACCTCAAGAAGTTAGCAGAATTTAGCATGCTTCGAGGGTTTTTAAGGACTTTAGAATGATATCTTGCCAACAGATATTAACATGGGTGAATAATGACGAAATGGAAGAAGACTCACACACTGGCAGAAAGGAAGGACTGACAGTACAATGATTTAAGGTAGCAATTTCATCCATCCTTTTCCCACTCTGATTTTCTTGTCTTCAAGCATTGTTTAGCTGGGCTAAGACCACTGACTTCTAACTTGAAGGGCTACATTACAATGAATACGCTTGCCTTTTTGCATGCTCCAGGGCATTTAGACAATGAAAGTTATCCTTGTGATGCAGCTGAAAGAAAAGTTCTTGCTTTCATTTCAATGTACATGTGGGGTGAAGGGCAGACTGAAGTGGGCCATCATATATTTTGATATATGTATGTGTAAGACTTTGCTAGTTACCTTAAAATCTAGCTGTTTCTTAAAACAGTAAGTAATGAGTGAAAAGATGGTGAATACAGAAGCTTGATAAGTGTACATGAGGAAAGAAAAGGTGATGGGAAAGGGAGAGGCAAAGTGGAAGTATTCCAATATACCATATTCTAAATAAGTCAGTCAATCATTTCTGCAAAGCATTAATGGTCTTGATTTTGATGCTGTATTTATTGGTTAGATTGTTCTTCATTTGCCTAAGTGCAAATGAAGCATCACAGTAATTTTCCGTCTAAATAAGGTTTCCATGAGATTTTCATACTATCTGTTGTTTTATAACTCTTGCAGCAGAATCTATTTCAATAAGAGTATTGCTTTTATTACTTGGTTATGTATGACTCCTGTTACACTGAACATCAGTTAAATTAAGTGCCTTTTATTTAATATCTTATGTGTGTTGGATTTTTTTGCTTCTGGTGAGTTTTATAGCTTCTATAGATTTTCACAGTGTTATATGCATTAAGCTTGATAGAAAAGACAGAATCTATGTTTCTATGATTCTAAGTGGCTTGAATGACTCAATCAGCATTTTTGTCAGTGATTTCAATCTGCTAAGAGGGAAGTTTTTAAACAACTGAATTATTTGAATGATAGTAAGAAGCATGAAGAACAATTAATCACACAGGGATTTTGTTTTTTTTTTTCTTTCAACTACATTACTGTAATATTATCATTGACTTTTCTTGCCACATGTCACCACTGCTGATTGATATGACAGTGTGTGACAAAATAGCTGAAGAAGGTATTATCTAATTTTTCTGTGAACCCTTTCACCCTGCACAGAGGTAAATCTAAAGATTATCTTGGAGTAACTTAGAAACCTGGAGAAACTGATTTATCTCCCTGAAGGATGAGAGGTCATGGGAAGATTTCAGACATGTTCTGTTCCATTCCAGCAAAGATCAAGGCATCTGAGAAGAACTTAAAATAAACTATTTTCTTCTCACATTATCCATAGTAGAATAAAAAACGGCGCCTTATCTCCTGCTGCAGGATATCAATGCACTTAATTTTCCAGTGAAACAAGTATAGATGTCAGTTTAACTCTATAATATAAACACAGCATAAGCCACCTTAATATACTGCTACCCTAACAAATACATTAGTGCTAGAGTCTGTGATAAGTGTTAACTTAAAGGTGAAAGAATTTCTCCCGATTGAGGAAGTTAAATATGGTAATCCAAAAAAGTCAGATTTGCAGAACTCGATGTAAGAGTTCGTCATAAAAAATATTTCCTGTCTCCTCATGTCCTCTGCCTGATTCTGTGAAAGGCAAAGTGCATTAAAATCTCTGAAATACTGAAAGTAGTCTGAGTCTGCTAGGCAAGAAGAGTAGTACCAGCTTATCTGAAAGACTGATTGATATCTTATGGATTATGTAATAAGGCATGTTAAATACTGGCTTCACTGTATTTAAGTAATTTTAGCACCTGCTACATTTTTTTTCTCTTCACAAATAAAATTCATTCATTTCAGTCTTAGGATGTGCTTCTCAAGCACAAGCTAGAGCCTAATAAAATGCCTGCTTGCTGTTTGTTCAATTTCTAGTTTTCTTGCCTAAAATATGATCAACTTTTAAAGAAATATTTCTTAAGTGATACAACATTGAACAAATACTCAGTCTTTGTGTCCAAAAATGAAGCACCCACATTCTATATTTTGGTATTCTGATCTCCTAAGTTACTGAATAGATGCAGCTACAAGGTATTAGTTATGAATAATTCAATTCATTTTTGCTGTCCTGTGAATCATCATGACAAATAACAACTTCAAGTATTCACTGGATGATTGGTAGCTATTAAGGAATGGTAAATCTCATTAATTTCTCTCATGAAATTATGTGATACTAATGTGGTAACAAAGTAAAACAAAATACCTGTTGGTTTGTTGTGGGGTTTTAATTTTTTAAAATTATTTTATCTTTATTTTGTCTGAAAAATATTTTGAGATACTTTAATTTTTCTACTATATTTAGGAGTTTATTCTAAAGGAAAAAATGTAAAATTATGATCCCTTTTGCACTATTTTAGTTTCCTAGAGCCTAAGTATTGTTGAGAAACCTTCTGGGTTTTTACACACCTGTGACGATCTAAGCACTCTGGCAAGCGTATCTTTTTCTGTATGTTGATGAAAGGCTAAAATTTGCCATTCTAGTGCACTCTATAAACCTCTCCTTCACATCCCAATATTCTGTAGTTTTGTTCCCTGCTAACCATCCTAGTCCCTGTCAACTATGGTCTGACCTCTCCACTTTTCTGAATGGCATGCTTAATTTAGTGTTCAAGACTCAGTGTTGCTGATTCCTGTATTTACTCCATCTTGTCCAGTCTTTTCCATTTTGTTTTCTCCTATGGGAACTCTGTGCACACTTGATGTAAGTAAGTACACTTTCAGCTCACCTAATTGTTCTTTGAAATATATGAAACTAAGTTTAGTGTTTGGCATATTTTAGGAGAGCACTTTGTAGCTAAAATATACTCAGGAGATTGCTATTTAAATGACGAGATAACTGCTTATTAAATGATGCATCTATTTTAAACCCAAAAGATTAATGTCTTTCTTTTCTTTTTTTTTTTTTTTTCTTTTTTTTTTTTTTTCAACTCCTCTGGAAACTTAAAGTGGTGATTTTCTCATTTCATAATTCAGGCAATTTTTCTCCTGTGGAATCAATATGAAAATAGCAACATTTTCTGGATTAAAAGCTCACCACTGCTTTAGTGAAAATTTTATTTCTTTGCTTGAGTAATTTCTCTGACCTTCTTTCTATTCCATTTTTTATTTATATAGAATAAGACATTTGTTATTTCTCAATTTAAATTGCTTTTTATCCATGCAGGACAAATTAAAATGGAACTCTTAAGGGAATCATATCATCTTGATTACCATACTAAGAGGCAGGTTCCACCACTATTGCTCACTGACCTGTGTCTATAAATTCTTACTTCAAACTCCAGCTCTATAAGTGACTTTGAGCTATTCAGGTAACCTCTGTGTACTTGGCTTTCTCCCTCTGAATTTTTTTTTTTTTTTTTTTTTTTTGAGCTTTGCAAAAGATCTGGCTTGTTTTGTAAACACAAAACCTCCAAACTATGTTTATGATTAAAATCACAGAACCTGAAGATTTCATGTAATCATGTTACTATTTCTTGAACTACTGTAATTTTTCATTAAAAGTGGATGAAAGGAACAAAAAATTGTAAGAGTTCTACCTTTAGGCTGTAGGTTCAGAAAGACTGTGAAGGCTACCATGAGCACTGGGGGTTGCCTGAGCTCTTTTTCATCCTTGGCATCATGGCTCACGGCAACCAATCTGTGCCACTGAGCAAAGGTCTGAGCAGAGAGCAAAAGTGGAAAAACAAACACAAAAATCCCAGGCAACCCAGGAAAATAATGTGAAGAATATCCTTGTCTACTCCATTCACAGTTTTACTTCTTTCTGGATGCTGCTAAGTTCCTTTTCTTTTACTTCAAACAGTCTACAGCATTCAAGTCTATTGCTACTTGTAAGGGGCCATAAATGCCATAAGCGAATGTCATGCACCCAGGGAAAGCCATGTTTTTTCCCTTTTGAATATACAGTATATATCAAGGTTTGATCTACGGTTTTCTAGACTTTTATCAAGAAAGAGCCCCTTCTAGACATGAAACACAGAGACTGGGGTGAGGAGAAATAAATGATCAGAGACAAAACATAATTTGCCCATGGCTATAAATAGGTTTTGCTGTGTTACTTAGTATATATTACCTCTTCAGTTACCTACTGCTTATTATTAAATCCCAAACCGGAATTTGGTTTGGGGTGTTTTTTAAGTTCCAGTGCATTTCATCGCTGACAACAGTTGAGAAGGGCCATAGGAAGCACATAGAAGAGGATGCTTCAGTACAAGAACCTTCCTGAATGCACTGAGTACACAACGTGACTGAGTGAGCTCAACAATTCACATCTGCAGACCAAAAGGAATTTCCCTCTCCACTTCTCTTTTGGTACTATCTTCCCCTGCTGTCTTCTGCAGATTTCCTATACCTTCTTTGCTTCCTCATTTACTTCTCCCTCCTGTCACCAATCCATTTGAAATGACAGCTTCCTCCAGTATGCTTACTGGGTCACAAAAGAAACCAATTTAATTAAACAATTCTTGCTGACACACTGCTCATGGGCAGCTTGCTGTCCACCAGAACTCTGAGGTCCTCCTCAGAGCTGCCTTCCAGCAGGTCAGCTCCCAGCCTGTACTGGTGCATGGGGCTGTTCCTCCCCAGGTGCAGGACCTTGCACTTGCGCTTGTTGAACTTTGCTACATTTCTCTCCACCCAACTCTCCAGCCTGGCCAGGTGTCACTGAACGGCAGCGCAGCCTCTTGGTGTATCAGCCACTCCTCAACTTGCTGAGGGCACACTCTGTCCCTCTGTCAAGGTCACTGAGGAGTAAGTTGAACAGGACTGGACCCAGCACGGACCCTGGGGCACACCGCTGGCCCAGGGCCTCCAGCCAGACTCTGCACCATTGATCACAGCCCTCTGAGCTCTGCCATTCAGCCAGTTCTCAGTCCACCTCACTGCCCACTCACCTAACCCACACTTCTTGGGCTTACGTATGAGGATGTTATGGGAGACAGTGTCAAAAGCCTTGCTGAGGTCAAGGTGGACAACATCCACCACTCTCCCCTCATCTACCCAGCTAGTCGTTCCTTCATAGAAGGCATGGCCAGTTATGATTTCCCTCTGGTGAATCCATGTTGACTAATGCCAAGTACCTTCTTTTCCTCCACATGCTTTGAGATGACCTCCAGAATTAGCTGTTCCATCACCTTTCCAGGGATGGAGGTGAGGTTGGCCAGCCAGTAGTTTCCTGGGTCTTCCTTCTTTCCCTTTTAGAAGACTGGAGTGACATTAACTTTCTACCAGGTCTCAGGCATCTCTCCTTCTCCATGACCTTTCAAAGATGATGGAGAATGGCTTTAGTGATAACATCTGCCAGCTCCCTCAGCACTCGAGGATGTATCCCATCAGGGTCCAGGAGTTTGTGGGTTTCAAGTTTGCTTACATGATCTCTAACCTAGTCCTTGTCAACCAAGAGAAAGTCTTCCTTTCTCCAGACTTCCTTTCTTGCCTCCAGGGTCAAGGATTCCTGAGAATTTACTGGCCTTGGCAGTAAAGCCTGTATCCTTTGTCACCAGAGTACCCACCTCATTCAACAGCAGGCCCATCCTTTTCCTACTGATGTATTTGAAGAAGCCCTTCTTGTTGTCCTTGACATCTTTTGCTAGATTTAATTAGAAACAGACTTTAGCTTTTCTTATTGCATCCCTGCATGTTATGACAATGTTTCTATATTCCTCTCATGTGTCCTGTTCCTTTTTCCACATTACATAAATTTCTTCTGCTTGAGGTTTGCCAGAAGCTCCTTGTTCATCCATGCAAGGCTCCTGCCCACTTTGCTTGTTTTCTTAATGATAAGAATGTACCTCTGTTGAGCTTAGAGGAAGTGATGCTTAAATATTAGCCATGTCTTGGTTCCCCCTACTTCTAGGGCCCTAACCCATGGGATTCCTCCAAGTAGTTCCCTGAAGAGGCCAAAGCTAGCTCTCCTGAAGTCCAGGCCTGTAATCCAATTTATTGCCCTCTATTCCTCTGCTCAGGATCCTGAACTCTACCATCTCATGGTCACTGCAGCCAAGGCTGCCCCCAGCCTTCCTATCCCCAACCAGTCCTTCTTTGTCAGTACAAGATCCAGCAGCACATCTTACCTCGTTGGCTCCTCTACCACTTTTGTCAAAAAGTTAACAGTGCTTTGCAGGAACCTCCTAAACTGTGTGTGCCTAGCTGTGTTGTCTATATATATATACACACATGCATATATACAAATGTTCACTTACAACAAAAGAGTATGGAGAGCCTTACTTCTAAGACAGATAGCTGAAGTTATCAATATGACTTTTCTCTCACTCTTTCAACTACAGAGCCATCCTAAGTAAATATTCATTTCACTTCTTTTTTCACCTTCCTTTTTGGGATTTCAGTTTATTTCTCCTTGGTGTACTGAATTATTTTAATTTAGTGATACAAATACTGTCTGTATTCCAACCATTACTTAACTATGTCAGCCATTAGAGTGAGAGCTGGTTAAATGTCTCACAAGATGTACAACTATTGATTGTGTATGTGTGCCTGTGCTTAATTTTCTAAAAATATCAGCATCAAGGGAATTATGAACAACTTGCACACCTTTTATCTCTTTGCTTATTTGTGGTTTGTTTTTTTTTTTTTTTTTTTTTTTTTTTTTAAGATATATATGTGCTCTTTGGCCATTGAGTTTTCATTCTATTCTTTAATAGAGCAGAGGATAGAAGTCATTAATCATATGCCAGACTGGGGAACTATAGATATAACTCTCAAGTTTCAGAGTAGTAAACAGAAAATGTTTAATATAGAAACAGTTTCAGTCAGTCAATGAAAAGCTATCTATTTTCATTGTTTTCCATTAAATATCACTCTGGTTTTGATTCAGTAACTGATCTGATTTCTATAGAAAACTAAAATAGTACAGTTGTTACAGTCTTCAATATGCTAAACATCTACTTAGTAGCTAAGATTTACATTATGCAAATAATAATGCTATGTATATATTTAATTCAGATTATGATTGGTCCTGTATTAGAAAGCAGAAATAGAAAAACTTTATGTGTATAAACTGTACATAAGATGTAAAGTTTTAAATGCATTTAATATGATAAACTAATGCTTATGCATAATGAATTATGGTCAAATACAGAAACTAGAGATTACCTTGCAAAATCTGTATCTCAGAGTGATCAAACATTTCTAAGTAAAGACAAGTTTTGATGCAAGGTAGATTTTTGCTTTCCTAAAGGTTGGTATAACCATGTTGCAGTCAGATTTGCATGGTAATACATGTAACTTTGAACCAGGAAGTGATGTGCAAAATTCCCCATTGAAAAATACATTAATACTAATTGAGAATGAACTGTTTTTTTTGGCTAGGATGCAGTTATTTTTTTTCAAAGTAGCTGGTGTGGTGCTATGTTTTTTATTTGTCACTAAAATAGTGTTAATAACACACCCCTGTTTTAGTTATCACGGAGCAGCACTTACACAGCGTCAGGGCCTTTTCTGCTTCTCACACCAACCTGGCAGAAGTAGCCTGGAGGTGTACAAGAAGCTGGGAGGGGACACAGCTGGGACAGCTGACCCAAACTGACCAAAGGGATATTCCATACTATATGACATTGTGCTTAGCACTAAAAATAGGGGAGAAATTTTTCTGGGGCTGTTGACGCAGAAGGCTCGGACACAACTTATACGACCAAAGTGATCAAGTTAGTGCCACTTTATTGAAAGACTTACAGCAATTTATACTCTCAGCAAAAGATAAACATGCTACGTAGGCTTTGTTATGTAAAAAGTGATAGGCTAAAACTACTTGTTCCATGCTTCCACCTCCCTTATGATTGGTCCCGGTGTGGTGCCCACATGCTGCTCCCCCCTTGTGCAGGCATCCTGGTGTTTCTCATCTTCCCGTCCAGTTCTCTTATCTCCCTGTGAATACACAGCCTCCCCATTTCCCTTGACCTTGCACATGTCCTTCACAACACCTGCAGCTTGTTAGGGCTGCAGCCTGTTATTACAACCAAGTTATTCGGTCTGGATTGTTCATAATATGTCCGTTGTCTTCCAGCCACTCCACAAAGGGCTGCTGTTGCTCAGGCACTGGCTGGGCATTGGTTAGCTGGCGGTGAGCTGTTGGGTTTTTGCATCTTTTATTTTTCTTAGTTTCTCTTCTCTTTGAAGACAGGTGCTAAACCACAATAAACGGTCTAGACTCAGGGCATCTTTCTGGGGAAAGAAAAAAATAATCTCAAATTGGTAAGAATTTAGTTTAGTTGTTTCACTGTTTGCAATGTGAAAGAAGGACGGAGGTTTACAACATGTGACTAGTTCAGTCTATGCAATCATAGAGCAATTAACCTGTGGACAACCATTCTGTTTGATGATGAACAGAAAAAGCAATCCCCCTCTAAGTAAAAACTTCTTCATGATTAGCAATCTATGTAAGTAATAACTCCTTAAAAAAATAAAGAATTTTAAGTCTTACTTATTCCAATGTACCTGAATATTTAAAGTCTGTCTGATCAGAAATCTTTTGTTTGTTTCATGATATGTGGTGAAACTACAGACTGACTAGTATCTGACTTTTCAGCTTATCAGCATTCTTTAACACCAGCTTCTCAAGCTTGTTTCTCATTACAAGGTGTACAAACTGTTTTAGTTGTCATAAACTCATTTTTTTCCTTCTTAAGGGCTGTCATACCCCATCAACACATGATTTCTTACTTTTACTTAGGAAGTTAAGCCCCACATGTTACTGCTTTCACAGAGACACCTCAGTATCCTCAGGTTCCAACATACACTTTCTTATACAGGAACTACAATAACTGTTTATTCAGAATTAGACACTTACCCCTTTAATTCACCATGTATAGTGATTGAAGATTTGCAAAAATCCCTGTTTGCAAGCGACAGTAGAAGTGGCATTCAGAATACTGATGATGCTGAAACTAAGTTACATTTAAAATGGGGATGGGAAGTTACTTTTGTTTATGCTACAGTTTGGCTGGAAAGAAAACCCACAGCTGGTGCAACCTTAAGCTTGGAGCAGGCTGAGCTTCCCCACCATGACTCTGATGTCAAACAGACTTTGTCTTTATATCTCTATAGCAAAGAGTGAACGAGGCAGAGGTAGTCTATTTATAGTCTTTGATATTTTCATGTGAGGTAAGTCAAACACAGGCAGGTCTATAGGGTTGCTGGCTAAAATATGGAAGCCTCTGAAAAATCTGTCTTTCATAATTCCCATTTATTGAGGAAACTCTAAGCTAGTGGTTATAAAATAGATCATTAGCCTTGGCTACAGTGTTACCAGATGGCAAATGGCACTGTGGGAAAAACCCACCTCCCTCTGTAACTAGTAGAGTGATACCTAATTTTAAGAAGATAGATCTTGCATGTGTGGTAATCCTCACACTTAGGACCTCCAGGCTGGAAATAAAAAGGTATCCTGAAAATGCTATTCTTGGTATAAGATGCAGCAGATAATCTTAAATTTCCCAGGCTGCTGTGAACAATCACCTAGTTTTCTCTCTATTCTAGTTTACCATTGAAAATAAAGAATACTTTTTCAATGGGACTGATGTTGCACACCTGAGAAATTCCCTTCTGAGGAAAATCCAGACAGCAACATTATGTAATGATAAATAAATAATAAAAAAAAAAAACATTTCATCAGCAAGAAAGTCAAAGCTTTCCTCTTAATAGGATTTAGACTCACTAATAACAGTACATCCTCAGCAGAGAATAATAACTACTGAACCCAGAATATTCAAAGCTAAATTAAAAATTTATTTTACCAATTTGGCTTTCCAAATGTAAGTTGGCTATATTTCTATTATGAGTCTATCTATCTATCTATCTATCTATCTATCTATCTATCTATCTATCTATCTATCTATCTATCATGTATACCTATCTATCTATATACATATCTATATATGTATTCATGCAATCAACCTATGCAAGTGATTGCTTCTTCCCATCCAGTGAAAGAACAGAGATAGATTCATATTGTAATTTCAGGAAGGAGCTTATTTATAACGGGGAGAAAAACTGCCGTAAGAAATGACCAAGTAGGAGAACAAGTATGATATTGGAATAGGAACAGTGAGCAACAGCTTAAGAAGGTTTGTTTAGGTTTTGGGAGATTGGGGGGTTGCTAAGAAAAAAGGAACTTTGGGGAAAGTTTCTCTTTGTACTAACTTATATACCATATAAAGCTTCTAGATCATGTTTTAGGTATAAATCACTAACAATAGCCATGTGTTACAAACCAAATCAAAGTTTTTGTGAACAGGATGAGCAGCCACTTGTGGAAAGCTTTAAACTAGGAACAACGAGGAAGGGAGATGATGACTACCAATCAAGTGAGAAAGTGGTAGACTAGGCTATCAAGATAAACGTGCAAGGTTACATGCTCAGAGAACAACCCCTGAAAGTTTGCAGCTGATGCTAAATTGGGAGGAGTTGCTGATACACCAGAAAGTTGTGCTGCCCCTCAGAAGGGCCTTGACAAGCTGGAAAACCAGGGCAACTGGAATCTTGTGAAGTTCAACCATCAGAAATGTGAAGTCCTACACCCAGGGAAGAATAACCCTGGGCACCTGTACAGGCTGGAGTCTGGCTGCTAGAAAACAGCTTGGAAGAACAGGGCCTGGATGTTCTGGTGGACAATAAATTAAACATGTGTCAGCAGTGTTCCTGATTTAGATGATTAGGAAAAACATTGCCAGCAGGTCAGTTAGGGTGATCCTTTCTCTTTGCTCAAGACTGATGATAAACATACAGAATGCTGGGTCCAGTGCTGGTCTCAGTACAAGAGAGACATGGAGTTACTTGAGTGAGATTGGCAAAAGACCACAAATATGATTAAGGGACTGGAGTATTTGTCATATGAAGAGAGGCTGAGAGAGTTGGGATTTTGCAGTCTGGAGAAGAGAAGGTTCAGGGTTGATTCTATCAATGTGTATAAATACATGATGGCAAACTGTGAAGAAGACAGAATCTGATTCATCTCAGTGATATCCAGTGAAAGGACAGGGTGCATTGATCATGAATTAAAATACAGGTAATGTCATCTGAACATGAGAAAAAAACTTTTTTTCCTGTGAAAGCTGCAAAACACTGGAACAAGTTACCCTCATATGTTATGGAGTCTCCATCCTTGGAGATATTTAAAACCCAACAATGAGCAGGTACTACACAATCTGTAGTAACCTCAACTATTCTGTGAATACATAATTACACTTAAAGAACTTCCACTTCTAGTTTCCATTCCAGAACAATAATCCATTAGCACTACTTCTGAGAAACCGAGGAATGCCTCTACGATCAAGAGTGCATACATGTGAGGAAGGCCCAGGAGATTATTACAAAAAAAGAAATTACAAATCAGAAAGAAAGAACTCAAATAAATAGGTCAAGCAGAAACAGCCTTTTACAATTATTGTTTGACTGTTTTCTTGAACATATCAAGACAATTTCAAGACACATTTTCTGCTAGGAAGGAGAAAACATTAATATCTCCAAATGTCCAGTGCATGGATGAGGAAATTAGGACAATGAAGACACACGTATTCTCTGGTCCCACAGTGAAACAACTATCACAGATCACTTCTGATATCTCAGCCCTTACTCTTTCCAGAAACAGGACTTCCAAATGGATGTGTATATACATGTGTGGCTTTTAACAAAAATACAGTGTGCCAGAAACTCAATCCCTGATAGAAAAAAGATCATTCCATCCTGGAACAGTGCATAGACTTTCATCCAGGCAAGTGAAAAGTAACAAAGGCTTGGAAGGGAATCAAGAGAGATGCTGATGACAGAATATAAAATGTATTTATTGTCACTGGAATTAGGTTCTGGTTAGCTTAGAGCAAAATAAGATATTTGAAAAGACAAATAACATGCTTATATTTTCATCTTTTTAAATGCTATTGAACTTTTAAGAAATTGATGTTAATTCTGTGGGGTAAAGCCCCCATCTTCAGTTTCCAAATAGAAAAACTACTGCAATAAATTAAAGTATCAGTACTGCAAGTTATAGGCTGCTACCCTCATTTCAATCTAGAAAGACCAGTGGTGCCATAAGGAAGAATAGTTCTCTAGAGATCTGAAGCAAAAGGAGCAGGTGGCTTTAAAAACATCAGTAATGGTCAATAAAAAGAGTTGATTCAAAAGAATCTTCCCAAGGGAAGAAAAAACAAGCTGATTGGCATAAAGCAAATGAGAGTGTAATCGGAGACATCTGCATATTGGAATGTCCTTTCCTTCCTGAATCACAGTGATTTTTTTACTAGCATTAGATTAATATTCTTATTCTATCAGTTCCTTCTGGTTCACAGGTAATACTCAGAAGACGGGAGTTTGTTGTTTGTTTTTTTTTTAAATATACGGGATACTGAATTCAAGAAACCTGTCTTTTCTTCATAATTTCTTTATTAAAAAAAAAAAATCCAACAACAAAAAACCCCAACAAAACCAACCAACAACCAAACCCAAAATATCAAAACCCCCAAAAGAAAACAAAAATTCCAAAAAATAAAAACCTTTTAAAGAGTTTCTTTATGTGCTGTGTAATATCTTGATGATATGACAAGGCAGATACTCTGTCTTGAAAAAGTTGCTAGCTAATGTTTCAGTAATATATATTATTTTTTATTATCCATAGAAATATCAGCCTGAGAGGTTCAGTCCATGGGAAGCTCAAACACCAATACGGCACACAAACACATTAAAATACTTAATGACCAGAGGAAAAATGACTCTTAAGAATAGCTTATAATTACACCAAGTGAATATGTATCAATTTTTATCTCATCATTTTGATTCCACTGATCTATGCAATCTTGCATTTAGTCTTTTTATGAAAATTTGACCAGAGCTCCTCCTCTCTCTTTATCTCAAGATTGATTTCTAGCTCTTTCTGTATTGCTCCTTTTGCCACTTAGTTCTATATTTTTAACTACCTGTTTGTTGAGCAACTCTGGCGGAACTATATTTAGGTTAGTCAACTTATTAAGTGCAATCCTTTCCATTGTTTTTTAGTTCATTGTATACTACTGCCTTGAGTTGTTTATGGCTGTCAATTACTTCTTTATTTTTCTGACTTTAGATGCAGTCATCATATTCCCAAGTAGAAACTCAGCACCTCCACACCACGGCTATATTCATTTGTGTATATGGGTCATGCTTGCTACATTTCCTTGTGCCATAACATAACAATCCCAAAATTATAAGAGCTAAGTACACAAAGGTGCCTGAGACTCAGTGACAATATCCTTTTCTTATATACTATGCCACGCTGTGAAATCTGTATTGCTAATTAATGGACACAGGCAGAACAACAAGGAAAATTTATAAACCTTTAATAAGATTTACAAAACACAGTGTGCACAGTATGGAAACATTTACTCCGCAGAAAATATAGATGGGAAAGGTAACCCTACCTATCTTTCTCAATAACCATCCACCTCAAGGCTGGGACTGTTCTTTCTCCTATGACCTCACAGCAAAGAATATATTGTTGAAGGTAAAAATGTCAACTCTTCATATTTTCTGATCAAACACAATAGTCCAGTAACAAATGTAATCACTAAAATCCTTGAGGCAGAAATTCAAGTATTCTTATTTCTCATTTGACATGATGATTTTTACTTTGTTTGTTCACTGTCTTGCAGGCATGTGTTTAAGGACACTCAAAGCTGTGTATCTCAATCTGTTCCATAAGAAGACTACCATGTTTTATACACATAAAAGGACTGGCCTCTGTACCTTCCACATAAATGAGCTTAACTGCCCTCTTCTAGTAACACATTTAAACAAAATTTTTGCCAGTGATACTTAAATAGTTTTCACAATATGAAAGAACATTAGAACGAGTATTTGAGCCATCATATTAGGAAGCTTTCTGAAGACCATGCCAGATACTCCTGTAAATTCAAATCTTCCATTCCTAAATTTTCAATATCCCAGTGATTCTGTAAACATTACGTTATTGTTGAGGTGTTCTACAGAAGGACCAATTGGATGAGCATGGTTGAGAATAGTTGCTACTAGCAGTATAAATAGGAAAGGGCTTAAGGTTTAAATGCCCTCTAGCAGTTAAGCACCTGACATTCATGAGGAGCAGTGGGGATGGTGTCAGCAGGAACCATCCAGTCCAGGTAGACTGGGTGCTAGCTCACTGAAAACACTGTTGATTAAGGTTTTAAATTTGGATGCCAAAGGTTGCAATTAGGCAACAAATTCCCTCAGAGAGCTTAGTCTTGAAATGGCAACCTCTTTATTTATTAAAGTGTTCACAAATTTCTGAAATCTTCTAAACCACATAGACATAGTCTATGATTTTAAAAACCTTTCTTTAGAGTTACCGTTTGTTACCATTTCATACCATTTATTAATTTAATACTATTTTTTAATATTTGAAGTTTTCAGATTTTGTTAACTTGTCATCCACATATTCATTACCTCAAAGCTTCTATTGTCTGCAGGTGCTAGTATTTTTTTCACCTAAAGCATGTACTTAACTTTTCTGAAGTGTTTAAAATAGTGTCTTAGTATGAGGAAGAAGGACTTCATCCACTTTTCTATGAATAATTTCCTGATTTTCTTGAGCAAAACTGCTTCATGGCCTACTTTCTCCATTTCTGAATTAGTATTCATTGCTCATTTCTGGAAATTTTTCATTTCCTCATGTTTTTTAAGAAAATAATTTTCAAAAGCTAGCATAAAGGTTCAAAATAGGTTGGGTTAGTATTATCAAATGCAAAGACTAATAATGTATGTGACTAAGAAATTATTCTCCCTCTTTTATTCCTTTTATCAAGCTAGGGAGCCTGGAGCTATATTATTGAGCACCTCCCCTGCTAAATCTTATGCTCTGCAATTATATGTGCACCATGTTCTATACTATTATTACTGCACTTGAAAATGTACGATATTTCTTTTTCTATGAAAAAATATCTAATTCTAAAGATAAATTTATAAACCAAAACGTAAACATAGATTTTGATGATAATTTTGGCCTCCAACTAGATCAACATGATCTATCACAAATTTTCTCCTTATGTTGCTTCACAGTCCAGCCGAATCCTTTCCTTGTTATTTGCTTCTTATCAATGTTTTCTTTTTCTTTCATTGCACAACCTCAGCTGGTGTTAAGCATAACAAACAATTTAAGGACTCTGTCTCAGAAGTCTAATGGTTTTAAGGCCCTCTGACGATTTTACCCTTTTAACATAAAAAGTTTCTACAGTGGTAATGCTTCTGTTTTCTGCCACCAAACAGTATGTGGTCTTTCATCTAATTTTCCTTAGTTAACATTTAAGCTATTGCTTTAGGCTGCCTGAAAGATTTGCATTATCAAACATAAATACAGTAAACATTGTGATGTGAACATGATTTGTTTTAATTATCCACATAAAATAATTCTATCTTGTTTTTTCAGAAGAAAACATGTTAAGAAGCTTCTACCCTTTCTTCTCTGTTTCTCCATTGAAGATTGTCAGAGGTGTGGCTGAGTCATATTTTCCAGATGTCCTTGGCATTATGACTGTAAAATAGCAGAATTAAACAGCATTCTAATTCCAGCATTATATTGCCATTAAATAGGTCTTTTCTGGAATTTCTTCATGTTAACAGCTCTGATGTCTTTTTTTTTATAACTGAAACACTAAAAGCCTTTCCTTAAGGAGTAAGTCTTGTCTAGTCATGTTTGTGTCAAAGACATTAAATTCCTGTTTGAACACACCTTATCAGCTGTTAGGTTTGACATATGTTCTTTATTTACCATTCTGTAAGAAGAACATAAAGCTTCAATATTTATGGCATTTTTAGACAGAGGACTTATTTTCTTATTGCTAGTCACTAAATATTGGGTTGAAGAGAAAGGAAGGAAAAAAAAGATTTAGGCATCTACATGGGGATTCAATGGAATTTAGGAGCTCAGATCCAGATCTGTAATGCTGAAAATTCCAAGTTAATTGATTTCTAAACCTTGGGGCATCTGATCTCTAAAGGGCTTTCAGCTTTTTACCAGAAAGTTTCCTGAGTAACATAAGTACAAAGTCCTTCACTTTTGACAGAATTAAACTGTTCAGTACCTATTTCTAACCCAAATAAAGGCAAAGTACTATCTTATAAACCTCATGACAGTCTTAACCTTGTAAACACTATTACATCTATTCGATCAGTCTCACAAAATGTAGTCGTGATCAACAAGTGAGCCCTGCTACTCTATTTTTTTTTTTTTCTTTTCTTTTTTGGACATCAGTAGGAACATCCTCAGTTTAAGAAGATTAAGTCCCAGTTTCTTGGGACTCTCCTAAAGAGTTCCAGGGTCTCAATCCCAAGGGAAGAGAAGTTTAACTTGCACATTGATTCTTGCTCTGAAGAAGGACTTACGATCTGCCTCACACCTCCGTGTATCATGTCTTGTCAGACACATTTTGGTAGCAGTCTAACTTTCTGAATCACCTTTAAGATGTACTGACTTGTTTCCACAGATGAGGTGGATGCCAATGTGAAGGTAAATAAAGGGGGGGGGGGGGGGGGGGGGGGGCGGTTAGTTGGTATTGACTGGCAACCACATCAGCTTGATCCAAATGCCTTTAAGTAAAGGCAATGTCCTCATCTTCCAATTTATCACCCTCAAAACCAATCCAAAAGCTCCAATGTGATAAGAGTTCTAAGATGAGATGTGTCCATACAAGTATTTGGTCAGCTATACTTCCTCTGTTTAACACATTCTCAGTTTCCTCAGCTTGCTAGTGTCACTAAAAAGAAAAAAGCCTTCCTAGATTAGGAACAACTCACCATGACAATGTACCTGCATATCTGACTAAAAATAGAGATGTCTTAATTTAAACTATGTAATACTACAGAGAACTACAAATATTTAAATTCTTTCTCAAAAGAAATATAAATGTTACTTTCCAATATTTCTCTGCATATAACATTTTGCCCTTAAATCAAACACATACAAAGCAGGCCTTGCAGCTTTAAAGTAATTTCTGTGTGTTTTAAAGGTAATGGTGTAAGGCGTGAAAGGCATGAAATAGCCATACTCTAAGAATCAGCCCCCTTTTTCATAACTAAAAAGTATTTTATTAAACCCATACTGTACCACTATTTTTTGCTTCCTATTTAACCTGCATATTATATTCTGATCCTGGTCATTTCTCTTTAAAGTCATGGGATTTTTTTAGAATTACTTTGTGTTAAAAATTAAAAAATAGTGTGGTATGTATGTATCCTGCTGTTATCCTAGATTCATCTTCTTCTCTACCTAACAAATTCAAAGTAAAAAAGAAATGAACCATGAGAATTTTCAGTGAGTGGAACATATCTAATTACATGTGACCTTTCCATGCATTTTCCTAAAAGATTAAAACCTCTTTAATTATCCAGATGATGTTCTACTGCTTTTCTTTACAGGCTTTCATCCTAAGAGAATGACACCTTTAGAGAATTTGGCATCTGAGATGTTATGATGGTTCATATTTGGAAAGGAACATGCAACATCAGCAATGTACAGAATCTGTTTGCTTAGGACTGTGTTCAGGAATGGCAAGGTAAACTAGTTTAATAATCTTTTCTCATCATATTATTGTATCTTCAGCAGTTATTTCAAATGGGATTTACCTGCCCAAATGTATGTATACATCCACATCTGAACTAATCATCCAAATCCCCTTTATATAGATAACAGAGGGATGCTAATACTTCCAGGAATTTCTTCCTTTTGTAAATATTAAAAAAAAAAAAAAATCATGCTCAGGAAAAAGAAAAAATTTCATTTGTGTCTCCTGATTTTAAGGGTATTCATGATATTTTGCATAGCTATAGATGTATGATGAGCTTGTAAATTCACATGAGTAATTCCACCATCAAAGTCAACTATATATGTACAGCTTAGAATGTCTGAAAGAAAAAATAAAACCTGCATTTTTTCTCTTCTTGACAACTAATGCTGGAGATTAAATAAAATATCTTGGTAGATTTTTTATATGTATTTTATCCTACAGGAAGCCCATAATTCCTATTTATTTAACAGATATTCATTCTGTCTTTAACTAACTCAATTCAATTTACCTGACAACTTTAGACAGCAAACTGTTGTGCATGGACAACTTGTATAGTTTATAAATCTTGTGAAAATCATGTCAGAGTTGCCTTGATACCAAAACTAGATTCACAAAAGCAAGGTTTTTTTAGTACCTCAGTATCACTTTTTGTAGCACAAGCACAGACCTAAATGAACACAGCCATCCTAATTTCAGGCCTAAAGTAGTGGCATGCTTTCATGCACAAAGCTTTTCCTGGAAGGCATTGATTATTAATGAATATAAGAGCCACCTCAACCTGTTTGTCAAGAGCTATCTCTAGTTTATATCAGTAGCATTATGCAAGTTTTCCCACTGTCTGGAGTGCTCCAGTCCTCCCCTATGCAGATTGTCCAGAAGCTCCTTCCAGGAAGCAGGGTTCAGCCCAGCCGTGAGTAGGCTGGCTGACACCGCAAGTGTGGTTGATTTTCCCAGTAATCACAAGCTTCCTTATTTCATCAGGGAAGGGTGTGGAATGTCCAAAGTCATATCTGGGTAAAGATTCTGGTTCTTTGGCAATTGATTGGCATGAAACAGTGTTGACAAACTGAAATGGGGGAATTATAAAATGATCTTAGAGCATTGCAAGGAAACTATTGTCAGAGGAAAGCTCATTTTTAGAGAAACTTGGTGCATGAGAAACAACGTCTTTGTCTTTTGCTGTGTGGACCACATGTCACTACACTTGCAACGTTTTTGTTACACGTTTGCTTACTTGGAGGTTTTTACTTGACTTCTCCCCCAACTCCCAATCCTGAATGATAAAGGACCTGTGTTTATGCGAATTGAATCATTTTTTTAAATTCTTTTGGTATTATGGCCCTCACGGCATCACCCACGGTACCAGAAGCCTTATCTATTCTCAGCACAGCAATCACCTCCAGAAGGCCATATAAAGAGGCTGACAATATACATCGCTGTCTTTAAAACATCTCAAAAGTCTGGGCAGTAGCCAAGTTTCAAAAGACCTTGGACAAGTTTCTGACCTGTGTCCCATGCTGTTCTTAAGATGATTTGGGAAGATTTAGTCCACAACACGCTTATCTTTCAGAATACAACTACTGAATATCCATTTCACCTTATTTTCAGTACAAACATTTTGAATTATATTTCAATACTAGAAACAAATGGCAAATATTAAATTATTTCTAATGCTCCCTTCTTGTACGTAAAAACTCTAGATACCCATCCCACACTTACATATGTGCCTTTCTCAATATGTGTAAGCATTTTCTTATGTGTAAGACATTCACTCCTTTCCTTTTTCACCCAGCTCCGAATAGAACTGCCTCCTTTAATGGGTTTGGAGGTAGGCATACGGCTTTTAATGGTGATCTATAGCTCTTTTTATTTTAATGAGGATTTACCAAGTTTCTAACTGAATGGCTCATGAGCACGCAGAGAGCAAATCCACTGCACATGTGCCAATTATTGCACATTGCACCATAGGTGCGACAGTGCCTGCTTGCTTGGCACCCCTGAGTAATGGGAGCTCTGCAGAGCAATGAAGTAAACCATTACCTGTTAACTTGATTTGTTATCCTCTTTCCACTTGGTTATCCTTTACTCTGGTCTGTTTCCCCACTCCTCCTCCAGCTTCCCAGTGATACCTGCCATCTTGCCTCAGGTATATAGCTCACCCACCCCTGCCCAAGGTTGGGGTAATGGGGATACAAATGACAACGTAGATGAAAGTGAGGAGGAAAGGATGGTCTTGCGCTTAGTTTTCAATAGAATTGAAGTGCCTAGGCAGTGTGAAAAATGCCACTAGTCCATATCTGCTTCATTAGGCACCTAAACACCCCCAAGGATCCTGCTTTAAGAGATATAAGACCAAAATATTCTCTAAAGGCAGAGATGCAACTAGAAGGGAAATGAAGCAAAGAAAACCAGAAAAAGGTATATTAAAAAGAAAAACCGCCAGGGTGCAGCGGGGGCCAGGGGCTCCCTGCGGGGAGCACCAAGGGGCCCTTGGGGTCCATCAGGGCAGCCACCGGCAGACAGGACCCATCCCACCCCCAGCCAGGAGCAGGGCAGCCAGGGGGGTACCAGGGCAGCCCCAGCCCCGGGTGCCTCCCTGGGGACAGGGATGGATGAAGCTGGCTTGGGACATGGGCCTGCAGATGGGCCTAGCTCAGCAGGGCCCACAGCCAGCCAGAGCACAGCTGTGGTGAGCTGGCGACCAGCCCTGCTGTGGCATGGCTGTGGAAGGGGTTGACAGCCCCGGGGGGTGAAATGGCGTCTTGGGCCATGGGCAGGGTGGGGGGAGCCTTTGGGGTGTGGGCAGGGACAGGCAGGTCTGTAGGTGCCTTCAGGCCCCTGACAGCCATGTAAGGTACATGTCAGCAGCTAAATATTTATCTTTTTCTGTCCTCATATTAGGCACCTATCCCCAGCTTCACATGCCCCAGATTATTTTAGGATAATCTTTTTGAACCATACTCATTCCACTTAACCTTGCAATGAGGAAGGCAGCTGAAGTAACATTGTCACATTTCCAGTGACCCTGATCAAAGGGAGAGGTACAGGTCTGAGATCTGAACTTTCCTCTGAGAGTATCTAGGTCTCTCCTTCAAGTAGCTCTCTCTTTTGACTTTACAAGGTCTACTGTACTCCTAAGTATTTCAGCTGGGTGCCTCAAATTAGGTAGGATGACTTTGGGCATTACTGCCTGTGATATTTCTCCCCACGAGGCATTTGTGCCTCTTCTCATACAGGCCTGAAAATTCAGCCCTGAGAAGATGCCATGGTCTAATCCCTCTTTTCTAACTGACTGTGATGCTGAGAAATAAAGACATTTTCTATGGTTAGATAATACAATTGCTGCTTTCACAAAGAAGAGCACGCACTCAGAAGACTTCCTGCTAGCTGTCTTGCCCACTTCCTCCATGGAAGGGGGGTGGGGTGGGGGTGGGGGTGGGGGTCACCTAGGAGTGTTAGCTTTTCTTGTGGTTAATGCTGATATCACTTAATCTGCCCTAGAAGATGAAGCCATAAAAAAAAGAGAGTGCTGGACGTGGAGAAAATTGTAAAAATATGCAGCAGACAAATACTCCTCTCGGTTGAGTCTTCTATACAGTTTCTACTGATCAAAAACTAGGTAGCATGGTGAGAGGGGAATCACAGCTCCCGCTCTGGAAGGGGAGAGTTTCCCAAGTCAGCCTGACAGAAGTCTTCATATGGTAGAAGCCTATTAGCACCCAGACCACAGACTAAAGCAAACTGCGTCCATGGTTTTGGGCTGGAAGATTCTGTAGATTGAGATAAACAACCCATTAAATTCTGTTTCCTTGTAGTAAATCCCTCAGGTGGTTGCAGTAGGACACAGGTTACATGGGAGTGGGAGCAGAGGGATTGTTCTGTCTTTTCCATCCTCTTCCACTGTGCATCTTGGGCCAACACATTTAAACCAAACTCAACAGAAATGAGAATGTCCTGAAGAAGATAAAACATTTTAAGTAGTTGCTTCCAAAAACAGTTTGTGGAATTTTTTAGCTTAGTCTTACTTATAAAAAAGTAAGGGAAGTCTGCATTAATCAAAGCCATGTGGGAAATATGCAACATTGTAAATGGGAGAAGATCTAAAAAAAAAAAAAAAAAAAAAAACAAACCAGAAAGAGCCAACAATGCAGAAAGATATAAAGAGGCTCAGAAAGTGGATCAGAGAGACCAGGGGACTGAAAACATGGCCAAGAGTGGATCAGAGAGACCAGGGGACTGAAAACATGGCCAAGAGAACAATAGGGGAGCCAAAGGCCAAACTAGAGAAAGGAAAGGAGAAGCAGAAGGCAAACTCTGGGACTGAGAGTACCATGCCAAAACACAGCTAAGACATGCAAAATATACTGCAGAAAAGGCCTGGAGAAGAGCAGTATTACCACAGACTTGAAATATTCTCTGAGAACAACATTCTTGTTCTACTGCTGGCTACCTACAGACAGATTTCACTTAGGCATAAGGAAACATAATCATTGGGTAACTCATAACTTGTGAACCTACCTGCAGTGTTGGCAGTGTTTGCTGACTTGTAGAACTTCAACATCACAATTCATTTTTAAATGTTTTATTCTAGTAGAGAAGTTGTTTTGTAAATCTTTGCCATATCCGTTCTTGCCATTTTGTAAGCTTAATATAATTCCTTTATCTTTTGTGTTTGCAGTGAGTATTTCTCAATACATATCTATTTAAAAGTAGATGAAATTTATAAATTATAAATTTGCTTTTATAATACAGTATAATCTCCTTTTAAATTAAGGTGGTTTATGAAGAAACAAAAAAAGCTTATGTTACCATTAGAAATCTAATGATTTATTTAGATCCTTTTTAAAGACACTTCACAGAATGGAATGGTTTAGGTTGGAAGGGACCTTGAAAATCATCTAGTTCCAAAGCCCCTATCATGGGCAGGGACAGCTTCCACTATGCCAGGTTGCTCAAAGCCCCATCCAGCCTGGCCTTGAACACTTCCAGGGATGGGGCATCCACTATTTCTCTGGGAAAACTCTCCCACTATCCACCCTCGCAGTAGAAGAATTTCTTCCTAATATTCAATCTAAATCTACATTCTTCCCGCTTAAAACCATTACCCCTTGTTCTATCACTACATGCCCTTGTAAAAACTCTCCAGCTTTCTTGAAGGCCCCTTTTGGGTACTGGAAGGCTGCTAATAGGTCTCCCCAGAGCCTTCTCTTCTCTAGACTGAACAACCCCAGCTCTCTCAGCCTGTCTTCACAGGAGAGGTGCTCCAGCTCTTTGATCATCTTCATGGCCCTCCTCTGGACTCCCTCCAACAGGTCCATGTCCTACTTATGTTGCAGGCTCCAGAGCTGAATGCAGTATTCTAGGTGGGATCTCACAAGAGTGGAGTAGAGCAGGAGAATCACCTCCCTCATCCTGCTGGTCAGACCTCTTTTTGTGAGGCCAAGGATTCAACTGGCTTTTTGGATGTTGAGCTTCTTGTCAACCAACACGCCCAAGTCTTCCTCCTCAGAGCTGCTTTCAATCCATTCTCTGCAGAGCCTTTATTTGTGCTTGGGATTGCCCTGATCCACATGCAGGACCTTGCACCTAGCCTTCTTCAACGTCGTGTAATTCATACAGGCCCACCCATCAAGCCTGCCAAGGTGCCTCTGGAATGGCATCCCTTCCCTCCAGCGTGTTGACAACACCACACAGCTTGCTGTCATCAGCAAAGCTGCTGAGAGTGCACTCGATCCCAGTGTGCATGTCACCAAGAAAGATGTTGAACAGCGCTGGTCCCAATACTGACCTGTGAGGAACACCACTCATCACCAGTCTTCAATTGGACATCAAGCCATTGACTGTAACCCTTAGAGTGAGGACATCCAGTCAACTCCTTATCCACTGAGTGGTCCATCCATCAAATCCATGTCTCTTTAGAAACAAGGATGTTGTGTGGGACAGTGTCAAATGCTTTGCACAAGTCCATGTAGATGACATCAGCTGGTCTCCCCTCATCCACTAATGCTGCAACTACATCACAGAAGACCACCAAATTTTTCAGGCATGACTTGCCCTTAGTGAAGCCATGATGGCTGTCACAAATCACCTCCTTATTTTCCATGTATCTTAGCATAGTTTCCAGAAGGATCTGCTCCATGATCTTGCTGGGCAAAAGATACCTCAAAATAGATTTGAGACTGACTGGCCTGTAGTTCCTCGGGTTTTCCTTTTTTCCCTTATTAAACATTGGTGGTTATGTTTCACCTCTTTCAGTCAGTGGGAAATTCACAGAACTGCCATAACTTCTCAGATACGATGGATAGTGGATCAACCACCTCATCCACCAGTTCTCTCTGGACCCGTGGATGCATCTCATCAAGTCCCATGGACTTGTGCACTTTCAGGTTCCTTAGATGGTCTTGAACTTGATCTTCTCTTACAGCATGTGGTTCATCATTCTCCCAGTTGCTGCCTTTGCTTCTATGACTTGGGCAGTGCAGCTAGATCACTTGCTGGTGAAGAGTGAGGCAAAAACATCAATGATATTTCATGATCCTTTCTGTATTTCTTTAAAACATTTATCACAGTCAAATATATCTTGATGCTACCATTTCCCAAATCTTTCTATCATATCAGCAGAAATCAGAATTTTTATTTGTTACTTAGAATCCTGCTCTCCATCCTTTACTGAGTTCAGGCATCACAGTTCAATGAGAATTAAGTTGCTTTTTCCTTTATACATTTTGTTTTGTTTCAGATTGTACACATATTTATCTGTAGCCCTTCTAGGTACTTGCTATCATATAATGCTTTCAGGAACCTATGAACTAGTAGATCTTTTTCCATGGTGTGTTCTTTCTCCACATTTCTGTGTACTTACATCTTTTGAAACCCTGATTTCCTCATACTACCTTTTTTTAATCAATTATAATAAATACAGATAATTCAAACTTAGTGGGGGACAGCCTATTCCTGCACCTGTGGGTGGATGCTTAGCAGCACCAATATTCATTTTCAATCTCTTCCTAGATGTCCTGAATCATTAATGCCACATTTCCAAACACACAGTTGCTAATGTTTTGACCTTCTTTTCAAGTGTTTACCAGAAAGCTCTTTCACTGCTTTCTTTGGCTATGGAAATCTCATTTCCTTAGTCTTTCTCAACAAAAGATGGAGATATAAAATCAACATCTGCCAGTATTAGCATCTAGATCAAATTGTTTAATCATGGAAAACCCAAACAACTCTCTCAAAAATGTCAGCTTTTTTTTTTTTTTTGTCTTTTAAGCAAACTTATTAGTACTTTAATAATGATCTTTTCCTACTGCATTCAATGTCCTGAGGCTTCCTGCATTTTCTTCAGCTGCAAGTGCTCAAAACAAAGTTGTCTGGGTACTGCACTCCACTGCTACATTCTGCAGGGCTTGCAAGGGACAGTGCACATTAAACAATTAAGATCACCATATCATTTTAATTCAGATACTGATACTTAGTGTGGATCTTCTAACAGACATTGCATAGTGCCTCTGTAGCTCTAGGGAATCTTTACATATACTAAACAAATTCAGATGGGATAGTTAAACCATTGATATATGGTTATAGCAGGAGTAAGTACAACAGTAAAATTAACCTTATATACAAAATTTATGGATCCAGCATCACTTCCTCTTGTAATTAACTGAAATATTCAGCATCAGTATAAAGAGCCTTCAAGGCAGGAATAAGGATGCACTGATTAACATAGTAAACAATCTTGCTCATCAGTTAATAACCAGAACAACAAAACCCAGCTATATTTAGTGCTCTGCTGGCACACAGTCAAGCCCCAAATAAGCAACTGTTGTGTTAAAATCTAAATAAGACTGAGGATGTACTGAGTCGTACATGGAGATTGCTGCAGACAGACTATGTTTACAACACAGTAAACTAAAAAGTCACACAGTCTTTAGATACAGAATTAAAGTTCTTACGTAATTATAGTATTTCATAATAATCTTTTGGTTGGGGGAAGCCGCCTATTTTCAGTTCTATTGCTTACATTAATTATATATTGAAAGCTTATTTATTATGCATGAAGGCTAACAGAGGTAGAGACCTATCCTACTATTCACAGTGATTGTGTCTTCAACATCGTGAAGTATTGGTGACAAGCATTCTAAAAGATTATACAGAAATTTAAAATTCTCCTTTGTATATTTTGTTTTCCATCATCTGTAAATGTTCAGTGTTGACTGAGGTAGAAAAGTTAACTGTTATTGATTACTATCATTTCATAATCGATGTTTTTCAATGTGCTGCACGAGCATTGCACTGTGCATATCTGAATTAGGGTCCCAGTTTCCCAGAAAGCCTGCACAGTGCAGGCATAATTTATTTTCAAATGCATGGATGTTTCCAGATGTCACTGTAATCAAATACAGTATGATGCCATTTACCCATGTCATGCAACTGGATCCCTAGCTGCTTTAGAAAACAGAATGAAAATATGAAGAAGTTACATAGCATAATCTTGCTAGCTTGTGAGCAAGTCTGAACATTTTGATTACTACACCTTGCAATGAAGATCTGTAGTTAAAATTTTCAAAAGCAGCTAACACTGATAGCAGCTTTCATGAAAAGCTCTAGATTAAAAAAGCATCAAGTCCTTGTTTAATTCCCACAATGTAAATTTCAATCACAGAAATAGAATTTTGGGAGTTTCATTAATTTCTTTTATTTTACATTGTGTTCCAACAAGGTATTTTCTAAGGAGGTTTTTTTTTTTAAAAAAAAAAAAAAAAGAAAGAAAAAGAAAAAGAAAAGAAAAAAGAAAAAAGAAGATACACACTTTTGAGCTTTAGAAGAGTTTTAATCAAAAAAAAGTATCCAAAGGAAGCTAGTTCCGAAGTATATTTCATTATTCAGAAAAGAAAAGCAAGATTTTTATTTTTTTTTAACTTACTGATGAACTCTTAAGAAATTTTAGTGAGCAATGTCTGAAAAATCCTGACAGAGACACTGTATTAGAAAGTACTGGGAGGTTGGAGCGGGGCAGATGGGAGACATCCCTTCAGATCTCTGTTTAATGGCCATATATTTGTGGCCATATATTTCCTTTGTGTTATGCTCAGCTATGGATAAAAAGCAATGAATATTTCTTATTCAAGAGATGCTCCTGTTGTGATCCAAGTTTAGTTTTAAAATCTAGATCTTATTCTTTTGTTTTAAAAATATTTTTAACATTTTATTTTAAATAATATATATGCAACTAATAACAGAGAGCAATAAAATTATTTTTTTTCTCTTCAACAGTATTATTAATTTTCTCAAATATTTTAAAGTAACTTCTCAATTTTTAAGAACAATTTTAAAACATTGAGGCTTAAATCATGGGAAATTCAAAACAAGGTCAACCACTTCTCAGTACACAGTTACGTGGTGGTATAATTGATTCTTTAAAAAAATACGGAATTTTCAACTAAAAAATACTTTTTACAGAATTATTTATTTTTTTAAAAAGTATTTTAAATTTGTAAAATAAGTTTCTGATTGTTGTAATGAAAATACATTTATTTCATTTAGTGTATTTGGTTACAAAAAATAGACAAAAATAATTAATTTTGTTTTCTAATAAAACCAAAACGTTCACAGAAGACATATTTCAGACAGGCCTAAAGAGTCCTCCTACATTTAATATAAGTAAAAATCAGTGAATGTTCAGGATGCTGAAAATCAAGAATGATATTAGATATGTCAACTCTTCATAGCTTGATTAGAAAGATATATTTAAATCTTTTTGGAATATTCAATATCATGCTAACTTAGCTGTTTCTCTAAGAAGTTTACATCATTCCGCTACTCAGCTTCCCAGACTGTCAAATCAAAAAAAGAACCAACAAAGCTGATGATAGCTGATAAAAAAACATTCTGAAAGAGCAGTAACATATTGCCCACCCTCCTTATTTTCCATACCATTTCAGCTGTTTCTAAGGTCATCTCATTTACTTAGCATTTTGCCCTGTTATTTCAGAAGTCTGTTATGCTCAGCATTTTTGCTCCCTGGTTGTTACTGTTATATCTTTTTATTTGTCTATTTATTTATTTATTTCATTTTCTCCTTTCTTACTGGATTTCCTTTTCTTCTAGAACAGAGGCAGCAGATCCAGCTTTATGAGCTTCGATGCAATGGCAGCAGGAATCGATGGTATCTGACTTTTCTGTCAGAATCAAAATGGATGTCTGATGTGATAATGCATTGATAATTTTACCTTTTCTAACTGATGGGAACTTTTGCATGTGATTCTCTGACTGACAAATAGGAATTAAGTTAATATTTTCTAGGAGGTAGAAATATATGTGCCTGGTGAAACTCTCTGATTTCAGAGTCCAGTAACTTGTTGTGTCACAAATTTTAAATTTAAAAAAACTTATTAGTTTCTATCATTAATCTAACTGGATATTGCTAACCACTGTTTTTGACCCATTCTTCCAAAAAGCTGTTCAGAAATTTTCTTCTTTGATGAAACCCAAATTTATCAAGGAAAAATTCATATATATTTGCTCTTCTGATTGTATTGTGGATTTTTTTGAATATGTGAATATTTGAATATGTGCATTTTTTTGAAGCTTCAGTGGATCATCTTCTCTGGTTTTTTATTTCTTCAGTGTATTTATAAAGAAAAATAATACCCTCACTGATATTATTCCCCCCCCCCCCCCCCATCCCCATCCCCAATAAATTCTTTTAGGATTTATGCTCATGACTGAATGTAAGTTATGCTGGTGATCTGAACAGACATTGTCAGAGACTTTTCAGCCTGAGTCTGTTATTTCTGGAAACTTACATGGTCAGAGCTGGATACAGTGTTTCAGCCTAGATCATACTGGTGCATTAATATTTTGCTATCAAATCTAGGACTATTTTGACAACATCCTTCTAACCTATATCTTTTAAAGAACTATATTGGTAGGTTAGCTTGTAAATAAGGCATACACATAGTCACTTTCTTTTTACTATCTTTTTTCATGGGTAAGTTCCTAGTTCATAACAGATGCCTCTTTCTATTCACTTAGTACATGCTCACATAATCGTGTAAGGCATGTATTGAATATGAAACAACAAAATGTCAATTGCACCATGCCACAAACACACTCTTTTTCCTTTGTCCCAAAATTATGATATTTCACTGTTGTGGAACAACACAACAACTATCATTGTCATAGTAAATACATTCGCAGAAAGACAGCAAGTATCCTCAAAATATGTGAACTCACTAACATTAGCACCCAGGTTTTAATGCCTTTATTGTCTGTGAATCTGAAATTCATTGAACTGAGAGCTTACTGACAGTTTTCACATTGCATTTGGTAGTAGTATCACTGTTGGTAGCCTCTGTGTTAACCAGCTGCAAAGATCAGCCTGACACTTTGGCAATGTGTCTCTTGTATTTAACCATCAACTCAGGGACAGTCATCAGAGGCTCCTTCTTACTTGGAGCCATATACACAAGCTACATAAGAATTGCAGTTTTGCACTCTGAGATCATCTTAATAGGCCATTGACTTTGAGTTAAAATAAAAATTATAGTATAGCTGTCTTTTACTCCATGGGACTCCCAAAGACTCCATGACCAGTTCTTGTATTTCACTGTTAAATTTATCCCAATTTCATTACTTGACTCCAAAGATCAGCCACAAAGGAGAGCTTCCACATGACTGTCAGTGTGACAAATTGTTAACAATAATTCTTATTACAAACTCTAACTTCTTGTACCACAGTTCTGAGCGTTTTGAAATCTAGATCTAAGCTCAGGGTATGTATCTCTTCTTAAAATCTTATGAGTAGGAATTTGCCTACACATAGGTGTCTACGTATACATGTAAGCACGTACACAATTTAATCTACATGTGTGCAAGATGTCTTAACTCCTGCAGACACAGGAGAATTGCTGCTGGATTCAGTTGTCCACGCATTGGCAGTGGTGTTTGACACATCAATTCTGATTTTAGCTGCCAGTTCAGAAGGTTGTGTGTGGATAACTGGCTAGCTGAAAAGGGTCACATAGACATAGTCCAGCTGGCTGGACAAAAATGCACATCGTTCTCAGCTTATCTGAAGTAAAGCAAAAATACACTGTCTTTGGCTGTTCTTGTTACACAGTAACAGGAAGATTTCAGTGGGAAAAGAATGTTGCAGGTGGGAACAGATAACTACAGAAGAGAAACTAGGGGTGGGCTTGGTATTTAGGCAACTAACCAATAATGAGCTTAACTTTTGTAATATGTATGAGCTAATTATAACAAGGCACAAAAGGTGACTGTAAGGTACAATAAACGAAGTCTGCTGATCACTCATATTGAGTGACTGTGTCTTCCCTCCGTCGCAACAGTTGTGGATGGTTCTGCAGGTCTTTAACACTTTTCATCCTATCATGGGTAGGTGCTCTCAAATACCCTAGAGGGTCTCAAGTCATCGAACTCATATATTTAGATAACCGAGTCAAATTCTAGATCTAGGTACAAATGTAGCTCTCAAATATATGTACTTCAAAGTCCTATAGTCTTATGTCCAAGTAATGTACTGCAAGCAATCCTTATGTCATTGTGTCTTTCTTAGGTAGTTCCTTACCTAGCTTAACTTATTTTTACTGCTTACCAACTTCAACAATTTAACAAAAAGACCATATCACCCATTTTATAGAACAATAAGCAGATTATTCTTACTGCTTTTACTTGATGTATAAATACACTACTTTCTCGAAGGTGCAACTATTAGTACAGTCAGTCTTTATAAAGACCATGTGACATTTCATCTATCTTTTTCTAAGTATCCTGTTTTCATTTATTTCTTGGAGGATTTTAATGTAAGGTCTGAAAACTAGTAATGTAAAAACAAGGACAGTAAGCCAAAATCAGCTGTCAAAGGAAAATATGTACAGTTGAAAAACCTGAACATTACTGTAGTGTAAGTGAAAACATTTGTCTCTATAACAATATCTTAAATTCCAATTTTTAAAGCATGAAACAGATACTTGACATGAGACATAAAAATCAGACTTTTATTTAATATTTTAAAAGCTGTGTAAAGAAAAAAATCAGATTCTTAAAAATATGAAATTACTTTTTTCCTAAGTTATTCTTGAATTCAAATTGCAAACATATGTCAACAGTGAGCAATTAGATGAAAGACCTCAGGCATTTTTGTGGACAGTAGAAGCACACCTTTTATTTGAAAACAAGAATTTACCAATAGTCTAATTAAAATCTCAAGTGTCTAATTGAAGAGTTAATATTAGTCTGTTTAGAATTGGACCAGCACTTACAGTCCAAAGTATCCAATTACAGCCAATTCCAAATTACGTTACAGTTAAAGCCGACACACACAAATATTCTGATATCTACATTCTTTTCTGAGGGTATGCTTGATGTTTTCATTGTGTTACTGTGGCAAGTCATGAACATCCCAACTTCTTTTGGAATTAATTTTCGTTATAGGGGGTTGTTCTGCTTTGTTGCTTTGTGTCTGTGAGGTTATTTGGTACATTTGCTAACAGTCAGCTTACATTTTTCACTTATTTTTTCTTTATCTTAGAATGTCATGTTATGTCTAAGTCTTACATATGCTGGATACTTTTCATTGCTCTCTCTGTCACTCGTAAAAGTACTTCTACAATATTCCCAAGGCTGCATTCCTTTAGCAAGTAGTAATTGACCATTTCTGAATAGTGTTTATAGCTCTGGGAAACCTGGTATCAACCCGTGCCTGCACTTTCAAGACCTGTGAAATACAGCTTCAAGATCTTGTATGTATAGGTATGCATGTTATAAACCATTATTTGACTTCACAGCCTTCAAGTTGCCTAGGTAATGCTTTATTAGTAAAAGATAGTAAAAAGTACAACTCAGTTTTAGAGTCATTAGTAGTTGCCTCTAGAAAAATGATTGATTAGAAGATATATGTGCATATCCATAGTTACACATCCATAGCTACCTTATATTAATATCTATTTGTTTTGTCATACCACTCTGAATTTATCAAAATTGCTTCCCAACACTATGTTTGGGTAGGTTTCCAGTACTTAGCTATTCCCTTCACCTACCTTGCCATGTCTAAAATAACACATCTCCATTCCAGCTCCTTACTGACTGTATTGGTGGAACTAAGTATATAGTTCTTCCATTTGAGGGGGAAAATTATACAAAAAGGTAGACATCACAGAAAAGTTGTAAGTTGACCAAAAGCTCATTCTACTGTCAAGATAGTCCTTCAAAAGATTCACTTTTGCTTTCTTCCAGGAGTTACATTTTTGTTCTATTTCTATCATTTTTGTTTAACTAAACGCAACTTTGTTACACACAGATCAAACGTGGAATGGTGAGAATAACTAGCTGCTGTAATTTTTTGTAATGAAACTTTTGAAGTGCCCTCTGTTTCTGTTTCTTTATCTATAGGTCTCTGATCAGCTAACTGGACTCCTTCAAAAGTATTAATGACTGACGGAGACTGGACAGAGAGACAAAAGGAGAGAAAAAACTCTGCTGTTTGCATGTCTAGTCTTCAGGTTTTTTGTAAGATCAGTTTGCATAGTTTTTCCTATCGTTTCTCTCTCTTGCCTTGACTTTCTGACTTCCACTTCCAGAAGTTATATTCAAAGAGTGGGAGAGAAGAAAGTATGAGAAAGTATAGGAACACAGAATACAGTTAATTATGATTCAAACTTAATAGAAAATTGAAGGCAATATTACAACCAAATTGGCAAATCTTTCTTCAAGCATTAAAAAGGATAAGGGTATTATTTAAAAAGTCTAGTTCGTACTAGTTTCTGAAAGAGGTATTTTTGAGGATTTAATAGATTAAAACAAATATTCAATAAAAACATATTATGCATATGTCTGATGCCAATATATATACAAAAATGTTTTTCCTCTTCAACATGACTTTCATTTTGAATCTTAAGCTCAGTATGCGACATTTAAAACAGTCAAAATATGCGTGAAGGGTTGAGACTCTACTAAAAGGAAATTTATTCACTCAATTGAGATTTTTTCCTTTCTCTTTTGAATGCATGAAAGAGATTTTGAGTTTTCATTCTGATTTTATATTTTGAATTTTTTATGAAACAAGAAAACTGTCTTTCACCTGTCATCTAGATGCTCACAGCTGGAAGGATAAACAGCAGCTGCAGAAGTAATATTGGAGGACATGCTTCCTACTCCCTAATCAAAATAAAATGGTCAGAAGAGCCCCGAGAGAACAAATAGCACAGGAATGAGTAAAAGTACAAAGTAGTGGGAGTGGAGTTTCCCTTGTCTTACTAGTGATGTTATCACAGCTGGATAAGTCAAAGGAATCAATTTCATTGTTAGCCTTCATTTTCTAATTATGACCATGGTTGCTGGACTGAACACATCTACTACTTCTCATGTAATCATTAAGATGTGTTTTTATCCCCCCCCACTAACCACACATTCACTAAACCATGAGAAGGTATTTCCTGTTATTTGAAAGGATCATATACTTTACAGCTAAACTATTTGCAAATGCAAGAAAACCACAATGTCTTTCCCCAAATGCGAAACTAAAACACATAACAAGGGCACTATAGGACATCTATAGGACCTATCCCTTCTACTAAAGAAAGGAAAACTTCAGAACTCATCTATCTCACTTTGAACCATAATACAAAAAAGACAATCATTTTAATTTATACTCATCAAGACATGGCAAAGGTAATTTTTGCTTTTCAACATTTATTTTAATTTCTGTTGGAATATGTAATGACTCCAGGTAAGATTACTGGAAGTTTTCCTTGTTACCAAAAATATGAGATGAGGTTTTGTTTCCTTCCTGGTTTCAGGTTAGGCAGATTGTCTTCTAGAGATTGTAGTTAGCTGTACTATATAAGTACATAATATAATGATGTTGAAATTCCATCAACTTGTACTTACTGAAGGAATTCACAAACATCTGTAAGATTAATATTATGAAATAGCATTTCACTATCTGAAGTGAAAGGAAAGCATCTCAAGTTAATCTGTGGTAAATTCAGACCTTCATTCTTCATCAATTGTCCTAAATAAAATATCTCTTCAGCACTTTGAAAAATAACTAGCGATTTATATGCACAACCTGAGCCACCCAGCAGTGGTCACATCTTCAAGAAAAGCTAATCATTCTGGCTAGTGTGAAAGTAACCATAGTCAGAAAATCTGAGCAGCACTCCCATCTCTAGAACTGATTGTTAAAAAAGTTGAGATGCTTCTGGTTTAAATTAAATTTCTAATTAAACCATTTTATGGAATTCAAAGAAAAATTTTTCTTACTCTTTTTTTCTTTCTCTCTCTTTCTTTTCAAAACTGCTGATTACATAAAATCTAAATGTAAGACTAATAAAAATATTAACAGTAAAACGCTTAATAATGCTTTCCTTTAATGCAGCTATTTGGTAAAACACACAAAGCTTCAGATGTTTTTTTCTCTTCCAAATGTCTTCTGAAACCTGTCGGTTCTGGCAATCAGCAGCGTGTGGTCCAGATTCAGCCTGTTAGCCTGTATTCAAAGAAATCTTTATGTGCACATTTATAAGATCGCCAGAGATCCACTGTGGCTTTCAATGTTCCTACATGCCTTGGCTTCCTGGCTACATATCTTTTAGCAAATTATGAAGTGACAGAAAACGTTCCTAGGCTCTGGGACTTTATTCTCCATATTTCCAATAGTTAGAGAAGTCCTTGCTGCAGTTTTGGCCTTAACCAACTAGCACGGCACCGTTTCCTGGGCACAGCTGAAGCACTACTGTGCCCCAGAGATGATTTCCAATAATTGGATGCAGTTACTCATTTCTGGGGTAAGAGAAAATAATCACATGAATGGAGACTTTTGTGCCATTTGCTTCAATACGAGGGATTGATCTCAGATACTTTCAATTTACTGGCCTCATTTGCACCTCTATATTGGATATCTGTCAGGCAGTGTTTAGTGGAAGTGGTTGGTAAGATTTTAGTGGCACAATTTTCACCTAAATAAAAACATGTTGTGAGTTTTTGTGGAAAGCAGCAGAAGCAAAAGAGATACTGTGAAAATTATATTGCAAAATTATTTGGTTTTCATCTAAATTGACTTCCTTAAAGGCTTCTGACTAAGGTCACAGTCTGTGTTTGATCTTGCAAATTGTTTAAGACTCTGCATGCAGTCTCACTGAAGTTGCCAATATTCTTGTTACCTTCTCAAAGTCAGCAACAAGTGCTTTGCTCATGAAGGATCATCACTAATAAACATCTAATAAATCCACAGGCTCTTCACTGTTGTATTGCTTTGCAGGAAGTGGAGTTACCCAGTATTCCTGTTAGTTAGCATTGCTACTTTCAGGCTCCGCAGCAAGTTCTCAGTGATGTTATTTTTTCATTTGATCAGTACCAGAACACTTTACTTTCTTTGTTAATATGTTCCTCTCTTTTCTGTCTTTCCTCCTCACACCTTTCAAATGTACACGTTGCTCACATAGTGGTACATCAAAGTACCAGAAAGACCTCAATAGTTTCCTGTCTCGGTGCTTATTATATCCCTAAATTGTCAAAGACATTGCATTAAGGGCTGTTCTGGTGTTCTGGGGGTTTTATTGTTTCAGGGGGTGGGGGGCTGGAGGTGGTGTTCTGTTTGGTTTGTTGGGTGTGGGTTTGGGTTTTCTTAAGATATAAAATTCAGTTCTGGACAATGTAACTTTTATTTCTTTTCTTCATTTATGCAAAGGGTTCATTTATTTACAAGGATAGAATCTGCTGACTGAAAAACAATTTGCAAAACTACTGAAAAAATAAATTGAAGTGTTTCAAACACAGAGCCAGAATTGTCTGGAGGCTACTGTTTCCCTGGGACAGAAGTTCCCCAAAAAATACATGCATCCTGCACACTCTGAGCTGTCCAGGGGAGGGGGTTAAGTTTGCCTGAGAATGACCCTGCAAAAAGGAGAAAAATTAATCCTGAACACAATGGGACTCAACTCACACAAGTGAAGTCTTAATGGTTTTATGTTTGTGACTAATGCTTTATCTGTAAAACATTAACAAGGTTTCAGAGGACTTTTTAAAAATATATATACAAATACAATGAAACTCAAATTTGTATGTACGTGATTAAAGTAGTTTACATCCCAGCCACCTAAACTTCATATCCAAACATTCAGCTTCTGTTCTCACAGAGAATGACCCAGGTTACTTCCAGACTTGCCTGCTGAGGTCCTCTGTGGTTTCTGGTTTACATACCACCGGTATGTTTGTCTGCATAGACATAGACCCATATAAAATTAGTGAGTCGAGATCATAGACCCCTCAGTGGGGTGAAGTGCCTGGCACTGGGTAGAATATTTCTTTAGTTTTGACTTTCAAGCTCACTTCTTTATTGTGCTAGTATTCCAGGAGACAATTCAACATACCAAGATTAAAACCCTGATTTCTCTTTAATTGTTCTAAATATTTGTCTGCAGGTACCTATACATCTAAAGTGAACAACCAGTTAAAGTGTTTGAAGTAAAAGATGCCAACATACAATTGCTAGTAAAATCAGATCACAATCAGATTATTTAAAACCACTTAAGTCTTCAATTTTTGCTGTAGTTTTGTTACTTTATCTGTGGTTAGATCCTTATTATTTTTCTGTTAAAGTTGTCATCAAGTATTTTATCTAGAGTTAGTTTTTCTTTATGTTTAAAATTACACGTGGGATTTTTCTGCCTGTACATTTTACTCATTGAGAATTCCAATAGAATGTGAAATACGCTACAAGGAAGAAACTAATGCCATGAATTACTGAATGATTAACATCCCATGAAATTAAGTAGTAAAATGACTGTTTTCTCCAATATGTACAATATTCAAATGTAGAATATTTATTGTTGTCTATCATTTAATCCAAACTGGTGGATTCAGAGATAATACTATAATTGCAGTAGTAATACTTAAGATATATTAGTGAAAACACAAATATAAATTGTCCCAGCTCCTCAGCTGGTATAAACCAAAACATGCAATTAACAGATCTCAATATATCTCCATTTCAGCCAATAGTTACGTTGATATTCACCAGTAGATGTTTCATCATGTTCTTTCTAATTTATATGTCTTATTACAAGCAAGAATGATAATGATGCATCCAATTATCTTGGACAAAAGACTGTGACTTAAACTAGTTTGAGGATATACAATGTATATCATCTTCTCTTGTCAATCTTTGACATAATTGTTTGACTCAGGCATTTAACTGTTTTGGTTTGTTAAGGTAATGTAGGACAGCTCAGGTGAGGCACCTATGTTAGATACTTAGACAATTCTAGCCACCTGAAAGTAATCATTTTATCTCCCTCTTGATAGTGGTAATTATTTTCAATGTTTTGTGATTTTTCTTTTTAATAGCTGAATTAGGAAGCTGCAGCCAGCATCTTGCAAAAATATTCTTTTTTAATCAGTGGAAAAGCATTCTTACTTCTTTCCCTCTCAAGGGAGAAAAAAGCCACGTGAAATACATTGTGTAGGGATAGCAAAAAAAAAAAAAATATTCCAGAAATAGTACAATGCATTGCTAGTATTTAGAATTTTTTTCTGTAATATTTTTTCTGGTTTTCCACATTTTCAAATGCTTGCTTCAAAGAGTAGCTATGCCTATCGTTTTCCACATATTCATTTCTAGTTTTTCACATATTCCATCCCAACATAATTTTTGCTTTTTTAAATTTAATTTTTAAATTGTTATTAAAGGTCACTTTTAAAAAAAAAATAATCTTAAATTAATGTTACTGTTATGCTCAGCTGTTTCTTCCTATTATTTCTGTTGTAGAAAAATGTGTTAGAGGAACAAATACCAAACTGCATAATACGCTCACAACCATTTCAAGTAACTACTGAAGAGGGAAAAAAGTCAGTTACATAAAGACAAACTTTTAGAATTGTGTATAAAATTTAGAAGAAAATGCTCTTGGAATATTTCTCTGTTTCTTCCATTTCATCTCCAATTAAAAAATTACATTTAAAATTTGACAGGTATGGGGTTGCCTTTTACTTCAGTCTTCTCTATGAAGGTTTCTCAGATTTAGGTACTTATTTCTGTTATGTGGTAGGTCATTTGCTCTCAAATAAAAAACTCAGATGTTATCAAACATTTGTAGAACCTGATATACTAAAACACTGAAACTCTGCTGCAAACCTCACTGTAATGTCTTATGCATTTTTTTTATAAGAATATAAAACCAACTAGCTTCAATTTAAATAAAAATCCCCTCAGGTCAGCAGTCTGTCTCTATTAACAGCCAGTAGCTCAACAAATATCTTGGGAAAGAGCAGAACCATTTAGGCACATAGGGAAGTTCACTAGTTTGTAATACTGTGCTGCTCACAAACTTCCCTTAACAGCAGTGATAGCTTTTTCTTCTATCCATGTTTGGAATTGATTTTTGTGCTTGTGCAAGCTTACAAATATTCATGTGTTCTGGAAATGGTTTTATTTTTCTTAGTTTTAAACCTGACACATTTTTATTTCATTTGGTTATTTCACCATTCATGCTAGAGGTTCACTGTCAGACAACAAATGATTATTCCCAATTTCCATTTTCTAAGGCTTTTAGGATTTTAAAAAAGTCAACAGAGCCGTCAGACTTCTCTTTTACAGGCTGAATAAGTCTAGCCTACTTAGTTATTTGTCATATGTGTCATACATGCGGATACAGTAGAAAGATTATTCATGAGTAAAAAACTTTTTCTTAAGATTAAGAAGATCTAACTCCTAAATCAGGAGGAAAATATTAGCCAAAAATCTTATAGTGCCAGAGTTTTTGTATATACCTGCCTCATAGTTCCTAGAGGTTTTTAAAGGAGCAAGTGCTGACTTATGCTGCATTTCAGAGCTTCACTTACACCTCTAGTACTGTAATTTACTTTCTGCAATTTGTCCACACACCTGGTTTGCTGCTTCAAAGTTAATAAGCAATCGATTAAAAAATTACAATCAGTTGGCTTCCTTCAATGCAGAAAAACAGTTTAAAATAACCAACTGGATAATTTAAAGTCTTACTAACAGAGAGAAATTTAGCCCTAGAATTATAATAAGTGCATCCATCTCCTGGGGGCATTAACCAGGGGATGTAATTACATCAGTATATTTTAGACCTCTCTTTCTCTCTCACTGTCTCTTTCTCTTTTAAGCTTCGTCACCAAATGAAGGAAAAGAGAGTGAAATTTGTGGATATCTTATCATACTGGTGAACAATAGGTTCAAATGTCCTGATTACTAGAGAAGACACGCTTCTTTACTGTCGTAGTGACCCAGTCCTTTTAAGTCCTAGGAAAAATACAAAGTTGGTCATAGGTTACTTGGAAAAGCAGAAATATTGTTAATGAAGGAATTACATTTGACAAAGAAGGCTTATAACCAAGATTCAGGCCCTTGATTTTCGTCTTCTCTCATTATAAAATCAACCTTGGTGTCAATCATGTCAAAACTTCCAAAGGTTCCCTGCTATTGCAGTATATTTACATAAAATAATAACAATATTGCAAATCAAAATACGATTTCAGAACAAAATAGTATGCAATTCTAATTGCCTGACTCATTTTTAAAATCAATTCCAAGTAAAGGTCAGCCCCAAGGTCCTCAGTAAGTTTTCTTTTTCACACTCATGGCATAATAAAAAGAAAGCCTGAGTCTTCCTGCCAACAGCACACAGACAATGCTTAACCAGTTGCAATGTCTTCAAATGATTACCGCTTGGTCATCTATAACAATAAAAAACCCCCAAAAACCCCACATAGAATAAAATATAAAAACTATAAAACTTTATATCTTGACTGCTACTGGCTATCTGTAAGGACCATGTTCCTTCATGTAAGGGCCTGGCACTCTGCTATTTCTAACTGTAAAGGTCTATAAAAATTGTTACTTTCCTTTCAGACATGTGATAAAGTAGCAGTCTATAGAATGTCACTTCAGCTTGCTCTGCAGAGCAAGCGTTCACATCACGAGGAAAACTGCTTTGAAAAGAGAATGAAAACCTCCACTGTCTGGAGAGGAGTTGCAGAAAGCACCAGGGCTTTGTTGCTACTTCAAGACCAGTTATATTACACACACAGGAATAAAAATGCAAAACCAGTCCGAAAATGAAAACTGGTCCTCCCATATCCTTCATAGAATACATACATACATACATAGATATATATATAGATAGATAGATAGATATATGTAAGAGAAAGATGAATTACATCAAAATATCAAGTAAATATTGAGTACATCAAGACTCCTTTGTCTATGGTTAATATTCTATCCGAGTAATGCTTTATTCATTGAGTGGCGTGTGATATCACTGGCATGATTCACAATGTAAATTACTGTTTGTTCTGAATAAAGGTGACAGAATCTGGCTCAAACAGGATAGAATGAAGAGTGAGAAATGTGAATCACTTCAAATTACATCACTAGAATCAAATGCTGAACTAGCTTCTATAAAACTATTTATGAGCTTCAGATGTTCTCATGCTAAGGACATAAACAATCCTTGTTTGCTGATGCTTGAACATCTGTAATAGAGAACGGTGACCACAAAATCTTTCCATGTAAACTGAAATATCTAATTGCTCTCTGATCTATGGATCTATAGTCTATTCATTTTCTTTATTAATGTATTTTGGCCGAAGTCCCGAGCAGACAAGAGGCTAATTTAATAATACTCTGTAAAGAACTCCACAACATTTGTATCTGATATGAGACAGAATTTGACCATTTATTGACCATTAATGACTAGTGTTCAGACAAAAAAAAAAGTTATATGTTTAAAATACAAGTTGTGGGATATACTCAATTCTGCAGCAAGCTGCCTTCATTGCCCAACATCTCAGAAGACAATTTTGCATTTCTGTTTCAGAAACATCCTGTGAGAGCGGTGGTATACTGTCTGCTTTCTAAGACTTTGAGAAGAGCCTGTCCACTGGTACAGATAGCTTTCTGCAGTTTCTTTAAACTCTTCTCTGCCTCTTTCATTTACTTGTGGAGGAGCCAG
Organism: Falco rusticolus; assembly: GCF_015220075.1. Classification (NCBI taxonomy): domain Eukaryota; kingdom Metazoa; phylum Chordata; class Aves; order Falconiformes; family Falconidae; genus Falco; species Falco rusticolus. Next base: position 87,655,458 of record NC_051192.1, on the reverse strand, counting down.
TTTCAGACCCCTTTGATTAGGAATGCACAGCTGTAAATGACATTCTAGAAAACTGAGGTTCAGATTATCAAAAGATTGACTCTGGGAACGCAGCCTGAGATCTGTAGCTCATTGTGTATGTTAGTTGAGGTGTTATAGATCATGTTGTCAACCTTGTAGGTACTTTAAGGATGGAATTGGTCTCACCTTTACCTGATAAAACTAGGCATTTAGTTAAAGCTAGATGTTCAGCTAGCTGAAAACCAGCTCACATACGATACCTAACTTAAAAAAAAAAAAAAAGTATAAAGGTTATAGTTCCTATGTGCCCCTGTTGAAATGTGTGGTTTTCCCCTCAAGGCACTGTGAAATGAGTTTATTTCTATGTCCCATCACATTCCCAATCACACCCAGAGTGGCCTACTTAACAGTAGTACTATATATCTTCATGTCAAGTACTTTCAAATTTAACATAAAATATGATGCTAAAAGTAAAACGCAAATAAATGTAATTATTTGCAAACATACCAGTTAACTGTTAGAATCTAATAATACCATTGATAGTAAAATTTATACAAGTATCTTTTTCATTTCCTTTAATATATTTAGAAATATAGTCTCATTCATAGTTACTTTTTAATTTACATTTAAAGGTTTTTACCCATAATAAAATTCCATATGTTAAATAAAACTCTTTTTTTCTTACTTACAAGTTACACAGTACACCCTTTAGAAATGATTCCATAGCTATTTACTTTAGCTTCCATCTTTGGTTCTCCATTGTCAGCTGGAATCAGTAAGTCCAGCTCCTGTTATCACCCTGGATCAAGGCATTGTTCAGCCCTCTCTATTATTCTTTCAAGATGCACCTCCTGAGGACATTCCTCTTCCAGAAACATTTTTAGTTTTCAAATAAATGTATTGAAATTAAGATATGCTTTTAACAGAACTCACTTCAGTTATTGTGGTGGGTTGACCATGGCTGGATGCCTGGTGCCCACCAAAGCTGCTCTATCACTCTCCTCCTCAGCTGGACAGGGAGAAAAAAAATATAACAAAAGGCTTATGGGTTGAGATAAGGACAGGCAGAGATCACTCACCAATTACTGTCACAGGCAAAACAGACTCAATGTGGGGAAATTTATTACCAATCAAATCAGTGTAGAATAATGAGAAATATAAACAAATCTTAAAACAGCTTCCCTTAACCTTCTCTCCTTCCCAGGCTCAGCTTCACTCCCGATTTTCTCTAACTCCTCCCACGAAGCGGCGCAGGGGGTCAGGGAATGGGGGTTGTGCTCAGATCATCACAGGTTGTCTCTGCCACTCCTTCCTCTGCAGTGGGAGCACCCCTCACACTTCCCCTGCTCCAGCGTGGAGTCACTCCCATGGGAGACAGTCCTCCATGAACTTCTCCAATACAAATCCTTCCCACAGCCCGCAGTTCTTCATGAACTGCTCCAGCATGGGACCCTTCCACGGGGTGCAGTCCTCCGGGAACAGACTGCTCCAGCACGCGGCCCCCGCAGGGTTACAAATCCTGCCAGCAAACCTGCTCCAGCACGGGGTTCTTTTCCCATGGGTCCATGTGGCTCTCCACAAGGTCACAGTCTCCTTCGGGCTGTCATGGTTTGACCCCGGCTGGCAGCCAAGCACCATGCAGCCACTCACTCCCCCCTCACCAGAGGGATGGGGAGGAGAATCGGAAAGGAATGTAAAAGTTGAGGGTTGATATAAGAACAATTTAATAGGTAAAGCAAAAGCTGCGCACACAAGCAAAGCAAAGCAAGGAATTAATTCACCACTTCCCATCGGCAGGCAGGAGTTCGGCCATCCCCAGGAAAGCCGGGCTCTGTCACACGTAACGGTTACTTGGGAAGACAAACGTCATGATGCCAGATGTTCCCCCCCTTTCTTCTTCTTCCCCCAGCTTATATACTCGGCATGACGTCCCATGGTATGGAATATCCCTGTGGCTGGTTTGGGTCATCTGGCCTGGCTGTGTTCCCTCCCAACTCCCCGTGCCCCTCCAGCCCTCTTGCTGGCAAGGCCCAAGAAACTGAAAGGTCCTTGACTTGGTATAAACATCACTCAGCAACACCTAAAACCATCAGTGTGCTGTCTAGCTGCTAAGAAGAAAATTAACTCTACCCAGCTGAAACAGGGCAGGGCACATCCCCCTGCTCTGGCGTGGGGTCCTCCACAGGCTGCAGGCGGAGATATCTGCTTCACCATTAACCTCCAAGGGCTGCAGGGGAATCTCTGCACATATTCTCACTCCTCTCTCCCAGCTGCTGTTCCACAGGGATTTTCTTTCCCCTTCTTAAATACACTATCCCAGAGGCACTACCACTGTCACTGATGGGCTCGGCCTTGGCCACTGACAGGTCCATCTTGAAGCTGTCTGGCATTGGCTCTGTCAGACATAGGGCAAGTTTCTAACAGCTTCTCACAGAAACTACCCAGGTAGCCCCCCCACTACCAAAACATTGCCACACAAACCCAAAAGTTACTTTTGTGACACAACTGGGATTAATACTCTTATATACTTTTTGCCATTACTCATTTTGTAGTCCAGTCCCATTCTCACAGGTGTTAATGACACAAAGAATATTGGCTTTATTAGAATAATATGTTTTTGCTTAAAAATTTTGAACTAAAAAAGATTGGGAAGTACTTTTTTGGACCATTTATGTAGTTGTTCCTGTTTCCCTAGTGTTAACTTCTTTTGAAGTATGAGGTAAAATAATATTGTGGTTGAAAAGTCCCTGACAGAACTTAATTAAGCAGTGAGACCTATCAGTCCAATCCTGTGTTGATCATTTCTAGTTGTGATGTAAATCATAATAATGTTTTATAGTTACTGGCTAAAAATAAATTTCCAGACCAGAAAATCTAACACTTTAGTGAAGAAAAGAAGTTTCACTGCTGGTTCAGATACTGTAGATAGCCAAAGGGGAACTTGGCATTTTTTTTCTCGTAGTGCAGACAGATAAAATCACATTTCAGTGCAAGCAAATGTGAATTCCAGTTTGAGAGTGTCTGTGAAATTTTACCATTTTCTTTGACATAAGAAAAATTCACATTCATCCCTGTAATATTATGTGATGCATCACAATGAAACATGAGTCAAAAATAATTATATTTCATATTCTACCATTTTTTTGCACTAAAAAGATAGAATTGTTGTAAAACAAATCAGTATTGCTTGTTTCTTTAAACAAGTTCATTTTCAGTCTATACAAGACACAAAGTATAAGCTCAGTCAAAATTTACGAACCTGTATTTGCATGGCTATTAAACATCCCAGGTATATTTGACAAGATTCTAAAGTCACTGCAGTGGTTTTGGCTTGGATAAAGTTAATTTTCTTCATAGTAGCTTGTACGGTGCTATGTTTTGGATTTGTCACCAAAACAGCGTTGCTAATACACCCATGTTTTAGTTATTGCTGAACAGCATCAAGGCCTTTTTTTCTGCTTCTCATACTGTCCCACCAGTGAGCAGGCTGGGGTGTATAAGAAGTTGGGAGGAGGCCCAGGTGGGACAGCTGACCCCATCTGACCGGAGGGATATCCCATACCATATGGCGTCATGCTCAGCAGTAGAAACTGAAGGGAAGGAGGAGGAAGTTGAGGAGGACGTTTGGAGTGATGGTGTTTGTCTGCCCAAGTAATCTTTCCTGAGGATGGCTGAACACCTGCCTGCCGATGGGAAGTAGTGAATTAAGTCTTTATTGTGCTTTGCTTGTGCACACAGCTTTTGCTTTACCTATTAGGCTGTCTTTATCTCAACCCATGAGTTTTCACACTTTTGCTTTTCCAGTTCTCTTCCCCATCCGACTGGTGGGAAGTGCACGAGTGGTTTTGTGGGGCTTAGCTACCTACTGGGATTAAACTACAACAGTCACCTTAATTTAGTTGGTAGCTGTGGGCTAATCAGTAATTTTATAGTCAGTAAGTAATAACAAGCAGGGTAAGTGATTTGGAATACAGAAGAACACATATTCCACACACACATATAAAAAACAAACAAACAGAAAACTGGGAAAGGTTTGGGATCAATTCTTCTTTTTCCTTCTCTTTCTTCCTTTGACACTGCTGACAGAGTTAATATCTTTATGCTTCCCTCAAAATTAATGGAAGTATGAAAGACAGAGATTTGAAATGTAAACATTACAAAATCAAGGATTTATTAATTAAAAAATGATATATTTATGAACTTTAAAAGTTCAGAGCTGCAGAACGTAAGTTTCTTTGGTACTTTCAAATTTGTACACTTTTACTTTTACCCATTGGAATGTTATTATGGACAGTGCTATAGAGGTTGTTTTTTGTTGTTGTGGGGTTTTTTTTGTTTTGTTTTGTTGTTGTTTTTTTTTACAAATGCTTGTCAAATAATATATAGTCTGGATTTTGTTTCTCTTTAGGTGTTGTTGTAGCATTACTACTGGCTGGTCTCCAATTTCCTTCAAAGAGACTTGCTTAGGATGAAACCTTATCTAATTATCATTATGATTATGATAAGAAAACCTTGATTTTCATTGCACTGGTATACATACAGAAAGACCATTACACTTGATCTTGAGCAAACTGGGAGAAGACCACTGTAAAATTTAAAAATCACATTATCAATATTCTCTCTTAATGGATTAATGAGCTCACTGCTGCCAAAAATAAAATTATTCTGTTTTATGCTGGGAACTGCTACAACTTACTCAAGGGATATAAAATTTAGATACTTCAGCTAGCATTAGTACTAAGTAAAATTAGTCTTCTGCAACACAAAAATGACAACAACTGTAAGTATTGCAGTTTATTATATTTAATGCAGTGATCCAGCTATTGCTATCTAAATGAAGATGTGATCACCTGCATCCTCAAAGATCCTGTGTCTTTTCATCAGTGGTGAAAGAACTATAAGTTGAATTAGATGTACATGTCTGGTTGGTTTAATTGATTCCATGCATACTCTGAGACAAACTTTCAGGCTCCTGGAGTAGCCAACTGTAAGAAATAGCTATGTTGAGGGTACAATTTCTTCCATCTGTTTTGGATTCCTAATATGAGGAGGCAGCCCTGTCTTTCCATATTGACTGCAAAATGAACTAACCTGTTACCCTAGACCTAGACAGACAAAAATATAAAATGTAAATTTTACTCCAAGCTCAATACGGTTTCCTAAAAATAAGACTCTGATGCCATTTGAGAGGCTGAGGACGTATGAGAAGTCCACAAAGGGGCTGACTGATGCCATGCAGGATGGACAAAGACATGTTTTTCTGGACAGAGAAAAGTGCATGGGATAACCTCAAGCCATTATATTTAGGCATTTGAATCAAGCTCAAAACATTGAATTTAGAAACTTCAAGACCAGCATAGGAGGAGGGCTTAATGAAAATAAAGTGTGTTAAATATAAGGAATTTAACAAAGTAGCTTACTGCACATACGCGATAGACTGAAAACAGTAAGAGATTAACATTCAGATCCTTAACAAAAAAATCCTTGTTCAGTCATGTAAATTTAAGGCAATTTTTTTCATGTGAATGGAATATATTAAAATAATGGATGAGTATTTCATGATTCCTGTCAGAACTTGGTTTAGTACTACATCTGGGGGCATGTATTTGGAAACACTATCTGAATTGCAAAAATTGCTAAATTTGGGGACTTAGTTATAAAGTAGTGGAGACACAAGGCCCAAGTCCTCCAAGCTCTGAATATATGTACAGATTCCTCATTAATGTGCTGAAATGTCACAAAACTTTTTAATAAGCCAGGGTTGTGAAATACTATCTGTTTATTGTCCTTTTTATTATTTGAACCGACTTAAAAGTACAATAGTTGCTTTAAATTTTGATTACATCACTTTTTGAAACTAATTATTAATTTCCATTTTAACCCTCTTGTGCATTTTTTAAGTGGCCACAATAAATGGCTACATAATTTCTAGAGGTTTTACACATAGCTGTACATACTTTGTGCTGAGTGTCATCTAATGTAGTTCCTGTAAAGTCAGTAAATTTGCGTAGACTAGAAATCACTACTGAATTTAGCCTAGTATCTAGGTAAGAAGTCAATCGCATAATATAGGCAAACCAAATAAAAATCATGAGAGGAAAGTCATTATAGCTTGCAATTAATACAACAGATTTTACAATGTGTGCTAGAAATGAAGAGGTTTTGCCATCTACAAGCAGTTTCATAATAACAATTATAAAACAAAATGGAAATTATAATATGAATATAAAGAGATGGGTCATGATTATAGGTCTAGCTGCATCTCCTTTCTTGTTATGATTGCTGAATTCATCCCACAGGTGTTTGGCTTCTTGTGCTTAATGGTCTTAATGTAACATTACATGATTCTTTCACATAGCTATACTGTGTAACTATACCAATGTTTATTAACTTGCACTCCCAAGGGAGTTTGGGCCATTTATTGTACAATAACCTCCTTAAGCCTAATTCCTCCATTAGAGAACAACAAAGCTGCTGTAATATAACTGTGATAGAAAGAGGCAAGGCCGTACAGAGCTGCCTGCTCTGCTCAGCAGTGTCAGAGGCAGTGGTGAATACTTCCCTTAAGTATTTAGGCATGTGGCAGAGTCTGCCAGTGGAGCCAGGCAGTTTAGACTCAGATTTTCACAGGTGGAAGGTAGGGCCTCAGAGAATTTCTTTAGCATCTTGAAGACAAGTTGAGTGGAGACTTTTATGCAGCCCTTGTAAATCTAGCCTGAACAACTAGCATGCATAGCCATACAACCTAACAGCCTAGTATTTTGTAATGATGACTCAGGAAGTTCTAGTTCTTCTGAGCACTTCACACTATTAAATCATCTATTGAATTCAGCTGTTCCATAGCACCTACAGAACATGAGCATACATAATGCCTATAACATTCTTTCCCATCTCATTGTTCACAAATGTACTGTTTTTCTGGCTAACACACCTCATATGCATCTGTTCAGAAATTGCTTTAAGGTGAAGATCTTTAAATCTTAGACAAAAAGGTTTGATCATGAGTTTCAGTCAAAAGAATGGTTTTGGTCATTTCTAAAGGATTTAGATAAGATCTAGTCCTGAAAGCATTTTGTGTGTTTAACATGAATGTTTCCAACAATCATGAGGTGATTACAAATGAGAGAGCACAGACAAGCCCATGAAGATGAGTCATCAGATCCTCTTCGTTGCAAGTGAATGAGTGCACTGTGGATTGCTATGAAGCAAAGTAACTCATGAGGATACATTCTTGCTTCACTTGGCGGCTTTCAGCAACTCAAACCTTTATGTCCCCCCCTCTGTTACTGACCTAGTTGGATCTTCTGTTTTCAGTTTCTTCCTTTATCCTGGATTGAAGCAAGGAACCTATTGCTTAAAAATATGCTTTAACGCTTGTTGAGAGCTGAAGGATAGGAGCAAATAAGCTAAAACCTACCAGACTGAAGTATTTATATGAAGTACAACACTTTGCCCAGCAGCAAAGGTCATACCAAACGCTGATCTCTTTGCAAAAGCATTTAGCCTTGTGGTTGGCTTTCTAGTAGTTATTTCTGATCTCTTCCTCTCTTTACCACAATTCACTTCTGCTGGAGAATGGTACATAGAAGCTTCATATTATAAACTATACAGTTCACTAAGTGCAGGAGTCAAAATTGCTGCAAAATTAAGTTTTTCACTGCATCTAACTACACTCAGTTTGTGTTCATCCAGTTATACAACACCCCTCTCCTTCCTTTGGCTAGTATTTTAAAGTAGTTCACTCACTTTGCATAGACAGTAAATAAAGATCTTTACTTCCACCCAGTGCAGTGTAGAGTAGAAAGGCAAGAGGATAAGTTCCTCCAGCATCCTGAAAAAATTGTATATTTTAAAAATATTTGACTACTGATGAGTTTTCCCTTAACCATTCAGCATGCTGGTCATGTACACTATCCCAAAGGACTGCTAAAATATAGATGGTTCTAAAGTATGGCAGGAATATGCATCCCAGAAAACATTCATGAACCATAAAAATATTATATTTCATGAAATGCTTACATTGGGACTTCACTCCCTTAGCTCCCCATCACCAAGTTTATATCTGTCACAGCACTCTCCAGACTATCAAGCTGCAACAAGGTCTTTCATCACCTCATACCAGCACACTCTTCGTACAGTCCCTCTGCTCCCTTCTCGTCGTCTTGCCTCATCCAGGGCATCTGTTCTCTCTCCTCTTGTTTCTTCCTCCCTCTACTTCTTCCTCGGCTGCTCTCTCTTCCTTGGTTCTCAACCACTTAACTTAACCAGCCACAGCTGCACCCTATCTACATGGGACAACCCCCCATCGCTGAAGCCAGCCCACAGCTGTATATTATCAATGATAATTAACCCAGCTTCATTCCTCTACATATATCTTTAAATTAAATGTATTTAATTCTTAATGCTTTTTCTATGTTTTTGTGGTTTTCCTTTTGACAATGAATGTAACAAACTTTTTTTTGTTTTACAACAAATTAAACCTAAAATATATGTTCCAAGATATTTCACTCGATTTCTGTGATTTCTGCACACTTTTTCCTTTGTCTTTGTCTGCTTCTCTTTTCTGCCTGTCTTATCTGTCTTTTCTTAAGCTCTTTGATTCATCTAGGCTTATCCTCCTATCACTACAAAACGCTGCTACATATAAACATAGTGGTTTAACTCTAGCTGGCAACTAAGTGCCATAGAGCCAGTCATTCACTGCCTACCCCCTCTGTGGTGGGATGGGGAGAAGAATTGGGAAAAAAAAGGTAAAACCCATAGGCTGAGAAAAGAACAGTTTAGTAATTTAAATAAAGTTAATAATAATAATGATAATAACAATGACAATAATAACAGTAATAATAATTATAATGGGAAGGGAGATGACAAAAAGAGAGAAATAAAACTCAAGAAAAAAAAAAAAAAGAAACAAAATAAGCGATGCACAATACAGTTGCTCACCACCCACTGACTAATGCCAGGCCATTCCCTAAGCAGAGATTTTGCCCTCCCCATCCTGGGCAACTCCCCCCAGTTTATATACTGACCACGACATTCTATGGTATGGATTAACCCTTGGCTAGTTGGGTCAGATGTCCTGGCTCTGCTCCCTCTTGGCTTCTTGTGCACCTGCTCACTGGCAGAGCATGGGAAACTGGAACCCTTGACTTAGGGTAAGGACTAGTCGTTCTAGCAACACCTGAAACCATCAGTGTGTTTATCAACATTACTATCACATTAAATCCAAAACACAGCACTGTATCAGCTACTAGGAAGAAAATGAACTCTGGCCCTAATCCTTCTGATATTGATATGCAGGACTGAGGCCCTGTTCAAGAAAGTCTTCTTTGCCTATTTCACATTTCTTTGGATGTTCCCAGGATTAACGGAGACCATGCCTCACAGCATGCACCAGACTTGCCTTTCACTAATTACTCTGACTACCTGAAGATCTTCATGCTTCCTGCTGGCCCTCTAAACAGTTTTCCTGTCTGTGGCAGCAAGAAAATACGATAATTTGACCCCTTAACTTGGTATGTCATTTCTACTAAAAAAGCAGCTTTTAACATTTCTTAAGCTAAAATTAAGCAGAGATATGTATCTTAGGAACACTGTTACAGATAGATTTTTAATTAACTTTTCTCCCACCCCATTTCTTAAAAGTTGACTTCAGAGTTGTAGACCTGGAGGCCAAAATTTAAATGAGTTGAATGCAAGTCCTTTCTAAACACACAGTAATATTTTCAAATTGTCTCCATTAATTTACCATACTGGCAGTAAATGGATCTGAGCTGGTCAAATTTTATTATTGAAAGTTATCATTTAAGGTTAATAAAGAATAAATGAGCACGGTGACTTAATTTGCTTTGAATTTCTTCAGGTTATAACTAAAGCCCTATGAAAGTAGTTGCAGGTTACGCATTTTCTAGGTTTTATCTATACTGTAACTATTTTGTAAATGATCAATATCAACTGAGACATTCCCTGGACAGTGAGATCCAAATTTTGGAAGTTTTCTTGGCATCTCCTTGTTTAGTGTCAGTGAGAAGACAGATGCCTACCTGCCTTTCATACACTGAATGATGTTCATATGGAGTTTTGGCCAGTGCTGTGTTTTTCTTTTCTTTTTTTTACAGAAATTTTCCATTTCCAATTAGCCATTGCAGTTTTATAAAGCTTCCAGGTGGAGCACCAACTAATAATATGGAAACTGATTTTTCCAAGTGACCATCTCAACAGTAAACAAGGACATGGAGGACTCAATTTTTAAAAGTGATCTTTTTGTCAAAATGGCACAATTTTAAACCTGAATTTCATGATACATCCTTTAACAAAGGCAACAAAAGGCACAAAGGCAACAGTGGATGCTGTTGCTATGAACCGCAAAACATATAGAAAATGATCACAAAGATACTGACTCTTTTTCATCTATCACTTTCAGAATGTTACAGGGCAATTCTCTTGCACTTCAGAATTCTTGTGCATCACCAAAATGGGGTAAATAAGCATTTATGTAAATAAGAATGCCTACTGGGAAATCAAAAGGGGAAATGATGTAAATTGTGCCTTAGATTTGAAACTGTGAGAAATTAATTTAAAGTAAAATCACATATAAGTAGCCATATTTTTCAATAATTTCTATATTTCTGGATGCTGACATAATTTTAGGAAAGCTTTAAAATAGCTCCTGAACTTAAGCATTTTTAATAACACTTATAGTCTCTTCTGTTTTAAGACAACTGGTGTACGGGAGTTCTTGTCTAGCTGCACATATATTTTCAATCAGTAAATTGATCTATAATGTCACTCAGAAAGTTAATAACTTTTTCATAATTTTCTGAAAAAATATATTCATACCCAGTCTACTCCATTTGTCCTTCTGCCATCACATGTTCTGGATTACTTGCCTCTTCTCCCATCTGTCTTCTAGAGAACTCCCATGCTGGATTCATAAAAATCATAACTAAATGTTTCCCAGACTAAATAAACTGGCCTTGTTTATTGGCCCCAAATTGAGTTAATCTTTCATGATAACTAGGATCATACACAATATTTCAAAGTGATTATGATAATTTCTTAAAAATAATATTGTTTCTTATCTCTGTTAATATAACCTTGAATCACATTTGGCTTTCACTGCCTTAGCACGCCAGTTTTCCCATTTCATTCACAGTTCTTTTGCAAACCCATGTCGTGCCCAGTTGCTTTCCTCTGATTAGCTTGCAGTTACTGAAATTACCCTCTTTAGACAGCAGACCTGTCAGTGTTTAGGAGGCATCTGGACAGTGCCCTTAATAATATACTTTAACTTTTGGTCAGCCCCGAAGTGGTCAGGCATTTGGAATAGATGATCATTGCAAGTCCCTTCCAACTGAAAATATTCTATTCTATTTGTTCTGTTCTGTTCTATTTCTCTCTTTACAGGTCCCAAAGTATACCATTTGATTATTTTAAAATATTGATCATATCTCCCATATTTGCTCTATCAACACATTTTATCAGCCTACTCCTCATTTTTTAACAAGAATTATTAATTAAAATACTATGTAAGCTCTTACCTACAAACTTGTGAATTCTGTTTAGTGATGTCTAGTGTAGTGATGCAGCAAGAAAAGATTGACATCAAAAATAATTAATGAACACTTTGAAAAGTAAATGAATATTTCACTTTTTCTCCAGGGTGAAGATACTAAGGATGAGAGCAAAGACTATGTGGTTAGTGGGGAAGAAGGTAATTGAAACATCACAAAGAAAGCCTGTCAAAAGAAAAAAAAAAAAAAATCTAAGGTAGCAAAAAATCCATAAAAGATCTCAGTCAAAGGAACGAATATTTTCTTTCATGGTATGCTGGAACATGCTGTATGTGAAACTGCCAATTCATCATTAGAAAACCAGTGAAGGTGGTATCATATAACTGAAATGGGAAAACACAATGTCTGCTTTTAAGAGGAAAGAAAATAACAATCTGAAAAAGTGTAGACTCATTGTCATATGAATCAATGGTATTGAAAGCTCTGGACAAATTTTTAAAGGAAAACATAATCAAACAAATGGAAGAATGTAGAGAATGGGATGAAATACATCACACGTTTAACAAAGGTAGTTCACACCTGATTAATATGATATCTTTTTTGATAAGTGAATTTTTAGACAAGGAAAATGAATTACATCTAATCTCTGGACTCAGGCTCTACGAAAAACTGATTTTTCAGTTCAACCACTCATCTAAAAAAAAAAAAAAAAGAACTGGAAGAAAAATAATAACATTAATAATGATTACAATACATTGTTTTGAGGGTAGGAAAAAGGTAACAATCTGAGTAGCTAAATACATCCTTTCTGTATGTATATGCGTTCATATCATAAAAAAGAGATTCAAAGTCATAATAGAAAATAACAAATGAAGAGGGCCTATAGTTTCTGTTTGGATTTGACAGAACATAACAACAGTGAGATTATATAAGGCCTCGTTTATGTACTTTTTAAAAAATTGTTTATTTTTGTTATTTTAACAGTTTTAGGAAAGAAGTGTTTCAAAGAGGGCTTTAAATTCAGCTCTGGATATGTTTAGTTGTTAAATAGTTGCAGTTATCTAGAAAAGCAGCAATCATTAGAAAAACAAGAAAAGGTGTACTATTCATGCTCCAATACTTAAAATCAAGGAAGAACAGTATCTGAACTTAAAGAGAATCAAATACATAGATAAAATTCTTTATAGGGAAAAATCAGAATTTATTTCCTTTAAGTTGCTAAAACAAAATATGTTTTAAATCTAAAATAAGTATAAAATTAAAATAGTAACATTACTAAAATAAAAGTTTTAAGAAGCCATTGGGAGAAAACCTACAAAAAATGGACAACATAACAACCCCATTAATGGGAACAGTAAATTATTAACTTAGCAGAAGTACCACATGTTTGGAAACAATTTTTAAAGCATCACATACCTCAGCTAATCCTTTCAGAAGAATGTTTTAGTTCATCACAGGGCTCTACTTTTATTTAGTTAGAAATAGAAGACTGATATGTCCTTACAAATCCTGTCACAAAGGTGACAGTGGCTATTTTCTTGAAGACAGAAAGCACAGTCATGGGTTGATTCCTTGTTGGTTCCTTTTACAAGGTCTCTTATTCTCTATATCAATATGCTTACTTAAAGTGCTCTTGAAAAAAGGAATGTTTCCTTAGACTGGAAAAGAAATAAGGATAACGATGTTCACTGCAAATCATTGTTAAAAGTTTCTGCAACAATTTTGGTGAATATACAAAGAGGTTTATTAGTTAAAAATGTAAACCCAGATCAGTCAGGATTTATCGTGGTTAGGCAGATTGCTGCTAATAAAATTAAGATGTCCATGATTTGAGTTACAGTTCTCATGAAGATAACGTCGGATATATTTTATTATCTTGGAATGCAGTAGCCAAATTGCATGTAAATATATTTCTTATATTTAAAAAAATATTTTGGAGAAAAGCCAAGAACTAGCATTCCTTTCACATATGAGAATCCTGGAAGTTTAGATTTAAGGAGTGGAGTTTCTTAATTAAAAAAAAAAAAAATCTTAAAATAAGAAGTAAGAAAACTAGGACTCTCCACACTGTAGTTTTGGTAATGATAATATCTACATGGAATATCAAAATACGTGATTGTAGTATTTCCAGTATTTCAGATTTTTGTTTCAGTTGAAGGCATTTTAGTAGAAGCAAATATAAAGGCTGAGAAAAAATAACTCTAGCTAATTCTGATTTACATTTCTGTAAAATACTTGAAAATAGAAAACATGCAGGAGTGTATTACACATGAGCTGCGTGTGGAAAAATAATTTTAAATGGGAAAAAAATTTTCATGAGCAACTTCTGTCTGTAAAATGGTCTAGTTTTTTTAGTAGTCACCCAAAAACCTCTAAGTGTTAACTCCAGTGTTCATTTTCCTGAGACAGTAAGGCTCAAATCCTGTCAAGCTGGAAAGCTCAGTTCCCTACATGTAAGGTTATTTTTTTATCTCTCCTTCTGAATGAAATAATATCAAAGAAGTTGATTTTTCTTCCCCAAAATGCTCAGTTACTGTCAGTCAGAGGAATGCCTTCTAACTCACACCGCTCTCACTGAAACACATGCCAGAAATAAGACATACCCTGCAGCTCACTAGGACCTGTAAGGTTTGGGATCAGCTGCCATCGCATTTTGCTAGCTACTTTCTGGCAGCTTTTACTACAGAGGGAATAATCTGTTCACTTCAACCATTATGATTTTTTTTTTTTTTTTTAGGTATATTTATTTTAAATCTAAAACTGTAAGATTCATTCTTATCAGAATGAACATCTTACACATGAAGTAATTTTTCATATGGCTGTTTGCTGGAAAAAAGTTGAACTGTTGTTTTTTTTACTTACATTGGCATTTTCATCAAACTTAGTAGGCAAGGCATTGAGCTTCCCATTAACAGGAGGTTTGTAAAGGTGCCAAATAATGATAAAATTAACAGAATCCTTTATGATATAAGGGGTCAAAGCTAAGCTTCTAAACATTTATTATTTACACTGCAGGTTGAACATATGCCAACAATCCAGCAGGAGAAAAGAGAAAGCTCTTATGCAGTCTGTGCTACCATCAGTAAAGACTGGGTGATGAATGGGTTGAGAGCAGGAATTGGGGATATTGGTAGATAAAAAACTAGATATGAGCCAGCAGTGTGTGCCTGCAGCCCAGAAAGCCAATCATATCCTGCATATGAATGCATAAAAAGAAGCATGGTCACCAGGACAAGGGAGGTCATTCTCCCCCTGTACTGTGCTCTCATGAGACCCACCAGCAGTACTGCACCCAGTTCTGGGGTCCCCAGCACAATAAAGTTATGGACCTGTCAGAGTGGTTCCAGAGGAAGGCCACAAAGATGATCAGAGGGCTGGAACACCTCTCCTATAAAGAAAAGCTGAGGCAGTTGGGGTTGTTCAGCCTGGAGAAGAGAAGGCTCTGGGGAGACCTTACTGCAGCCTTTCAATGTATCAAAAGAACTTACGAGAAAGATGGTGATGAAAGATTGATGAAATACTTTTCAACAGGGTCTGCAGTGACAGGACAAAGTGTAACAGTTCTAAAAAGGTAGATTTAGATATAAAGAAGAACATAGACATAATTAGACATATGGAATAAATTTTTCATTATGAGAGTGGTGAGACACTGAAACAACTTGCCCAGAGAAGTTGTTTATGACCCATTCCTGAAAGTGTTCAAGGTCAGTTTAGATGGGGCTTTGAGCAATCAGGTATAGTGAAAGATGGTCCTACCCATGAGAGGGGGATTGGACTACATGATCTTTAAAGGTCCCTCCCAATGCAAACCATTCTATGATTCTCTAATTTTATTCTAGTCACTGAGTCTTCAGGAGTTGCATATGTGAAATTCTGAAGAATGACAGGTATAATTAATGTAATTCAAACAACACAAAAGAAAGATGAAAAAATAAATGCACAATGTGGAAGGCTTCACAAAACCTAGATCAAAATGAAAAAAACTTTAAAACAATTAGAAATATGTACCTGAAATGTTTTGATTTGAATAAGATGCCATGAAATGCAAATGAAACCATTTAAAATTGCAGCTTCAGGTCTTTACTGAACAGAAACTGTCAAGTTTAAGATCCTGTATGAACCTTAGGTAGAGGATTTTACAAATTTAGTGTGTCTTTAGAGACCTCAATGGAAACTAATTCAGTAGATAAGTGGGTTCTAAAGAGCAAAGATGCAAGGCTGCATAAGCAATGAGACTGGAGAATTATGCAACAAATCTCATAATGTCATGTATAGACATCCAAGATGTAAACTACAATATTACAATATATTGTATTGGTACCTCTTTTCAGAGGGATAAGCTAAAAATTTGTTAAAAGAAGAATAATACTAAGCTATTCTAAAGATGGAAAGGGAAGAACCAAGACAGATTTGTTTTTTCACAGAAAAATAAAAACACGAAATAAGAGTACATACAGCAGTAGTTGTTCTAGAGAATTTAGATTTTTAATTGCTGTCATCCCTGTAACAAGCTATGATAACAAGAAATACAGACTGTCTGATAAAAGGGGAAATTTTATCAGAATGCATAATCAAACTGTAGAGATTGCTGCCACATGACTCTAAGTGAGAAAACTTAGCTGGCTACCAAAGGGAATAATACAGGGATATTTTGGAATTATAAAAAAATATTATTTGGAGTAGGTATGAGGCTTTGAGCTGCAAAGTATCAGGCAGTTATTAGAAACCAAGATGAGACTAATGGAGGCAAAGGAAGAGACAAGTTTCATTCAAGTGTGTATTGCAGACAGGACTGTAACCTGCCTACGGGAGGTTTACAGCGGTGGGCAGAAAGAGCCAGCAAAGTCTGCCTCTTTCAGTTTTCAGCTCATTTCATTAGTCTGTACTCTCATTGGTGGAGTAAGCTATCTCCATAGTGGAATACAGCTGGAGTACACTGAACAGTTAGTTGAGGACACTGAGATGCAAACGTAGGGTATTATTTCCCATCTGAGCATTTGAAGCATTTATTTTGAGAATGAAAAGCCCAGCAGCTAATGGTAGCAACATTTCAGATAAACCAGCAGTGATCCTAACAGGAAGACCATTGTACAATGAAGAATTAATGATCCACCTAACAGTTTGTCTGAGAAGGTGCAGGCCTTTGCTGCACCATATTTCGTTATGATGCCCATATAGCTTAGCCTTCAGGGTTGTGTTGTGCTGTCCATATCCTTTGGTTGCAGGGTACCCTTAGTAAGAATAATGAAGGAGCCTGTAGGCATCTGCCATTTGCATCAGCAATTATACCACCTGCGTGTGGTTGTATTTACCTTAAAGTGAACCAGTATGTTCTCATGTGAACGTACTTCTGTTTGACACTAGGAATGATTAATAGAATTGTTCTTTTCTAAGAATACCTTATAGAAGCTCTAAATACCAAAATGCCATCAAATAGATGGGATCTGCACTACATGTTCCCTGACTGGAGGTCTGTCTGACGATTACACAACTGTTCCCGACATCTGAAGGCATGTAAGATTATCCATACTACCCTCTTTTCCCCTACAACATTAGCTCCAAGAAATGGTGGTTTTAGCAGTATCTTACTGAACCCAAGTGTTCTTTTCATTGGGATCATAACAAACACCAGCCTCAGCGCCTTGCAGCAGTGCACTACAAACCCCAGGATAGATAAATCAGACATTTAAGTCACCTGA
This sequence comes from Falco rusticolus, assembly GCF_015220075.1. Classification (NCBI taxonomy): domain Eukaryota; kingdom Metazoa; phylum Chordata; class Aves; order Falconiformes; family Falconidae; genus Falco; species Falco rusticolus. The sequence goes on along the minus strand of NC_051192.1, from coordinate 87,638,246 downwards.
GAGTGTTTGTTCCCCAGAACACAAGTTCTAGGGACACGATGGATGTCTTTTCACCATCTGAAGCCAGCACAGAGCATTACATCCAGTTTTGCTTTGTGGTAGCAGCTGCCAGAAAAGAGGATGTCGGTCCCTGCCTTAGTTGTTCCGATTCAGAACAGCTACAGTGTAAACATACTTTCTCTCCTATGCTGTCTGTACTATGGAAGTGATAGCTTTTGATCAGTGGGGCCCAATCTATGTAGGTGGGAAAAAAATACCAAAGCTGCTCATTAGAAGGGTGGACAGTACTTACCTATTAAAGGTAATGAAAAGACATTAAGTTGTCACACTTTTGTAAACAGTCTGGTGTTGGCCATAGGACATGTAATTTGACAAAATATGGATCTAATCCAAGATAGCAATGCTGGTGTTACTAAATAGGTATGTTTCTTCATTATGAACAATAGATAAGGTTTCTCAGAATGCTCTCTCTTTTGTAATGTTCACTTGAGGCAACGTGGCTGTGACTATCTGACTCAATTTAAACTACAACTGATTTGCATTATCAGGTGGTGTAAAGCAAAGAAACATTGCTATGTTAATAATTATTTTTTCAACACCTCTATTTCTTCAAAGAGTTTTTCTTGGTCAAATAATTTCTAAGAGCAAAGGCATGCTACCATTGTCTCTGTTGCTGCTGTTCTGCAGTAGAAGAGCAATAGTCCTACAAACAACAATTAGCAGGATGCTGATATTTTGAAAGAACTTACAGGCAAAGAGAGGGATGGATGTGTGTATGTGTGTGTGTAATTTTCCTTGGGAATCAAAACCGTTTGCAAAACAGAAAAAGAAAGAGCTTTTGTATAGCCACTGTTCCCTTACATGTGGAAATGAAACAAATGGATAGAATTAACTTATATACACAGTCACTATCCTTATTGATCATCGTATCTGAGCTAGATCAAAGCGATGAATGACCTTTGCTAGATGAATGGGTGCAGAAGCTGTAGAATCAGTGAAGAGCAGGAAATGAGTGATTTTCTGACCTCCCGAAAACACATATGTATCTCTGTATGTCATTATAAATAACAGAATTTTGCTTGTAATTATGCTGGTCACCTAAACTGGAAACCAGTGTTTTTGCTCCTGGACTAGGTAATTAATGCATTGACAAGAAAGAAGTTAAATCTTACATTGAAGCCTCAAGCAAGATGCTTGTGCATTATTTAAATTATTCTGATTTTCTAAACTTTATCTGATGGAATACAATGACATATGTAGAAAGGGCATATGAAGTATCTGTTCAGAGGTCCAGCAGAAGACAAGACCTCAAAGGATACGAGAAGAAGAATGAAGAGGTAAATCTTCCCTGCTGTCCCTGCTGAGGGAGACAGGAAAAGTTGTTTGGCACATTTCAAGAATATCAGGCTTTTTCCTCAAGGCTACATTTATTATTCCATGGATTAATAATTTCTCACTTTGTGGGCATCTGCATTTCTGTAAGATAACATAGAAGTAATTAATTCTTCATATGAAAATACACTTATGTTCTCTACCCTTTAGTAACATAATTTTCTATCATGGAATGATTCTCTGAACACACACACACACACACAAATTCATTAGATACCTGCCCATTCTCAAATGGTAATGGACAGTTATTTACAACATTCTTTTAAAGTATAACAGCAGAAATATAATTCCTATCCATTAACAGTAAATAAAAATGCTATTTGTTCCTTCTTTCTGTTTAAATGACACATTAACCTTTTTAATTAATCTAGCCCTAAAAGTCACATGGCGTTGTTTTATTAAACAACATTTCACGTCGGCCTTAATAGCTCCAATCAAACATCACTTACTGTTTGCCCTTGGAGTGTTCACTTCTTGTGTTATTTGCATAAACAAATCATGTAATACACCTCTCTGATGCAAATCCCATTGATTAATATCACATATTTGTCTTGCAACAAAGGACTTTGTAAGTTAAAGATGCACTAACTAGAAGAGGAACAAGTGCAGAGAATGGGAATACACCGACTCTTCAGTCATGTGAAATTCCCCATGACGACTATCATTGTAATTCCACTGAAAGCAATGGAGCTAAACTGACTAATCTAAATCTTAATTCCATCATTTTGCCTGGAAAATGAAGAGCTAGACATTTTACTGGTAACAGCTGGGTTTTTAGCTTCCTGCAATCTGTATGACCTTGTCAAGTTTCCTTAATTTTTATTTGAACTCCTTTGTCTTCAATCTATAATGTACAAATTTGACCTTTGAAATCATAAACTGAATTTAGACAGCTTTTTTTTTTTTTTTTTTTTTTTTCACAATGCTTGTTCACGGCTCTGGTTTCATTACGCAACAACATATTTGTCATATTTATTAATCCCGAATAATTATTGATTGCTCCCTTTTTGATAAATCTGGGCTTCCCCTAATTACTAGGTCAAAAATGAAGGCAAATGAAGATGAAAAATAAAGGGTTTGAGAATGGGTATAAAGTTGCTGGTTTCAATTGAATAAATTTTAAAATACAGAGGTTTAATCTTTCCCTGTACTAACCAGGCAATTTTTATAGCTGTGTAATAAAACCCCAATCAACCAGAGACAAAACACCCCATTTTCTGATGCTGAAATTCAATTCTATCCTTATTTCTGTAATTTTCATTCAGAAATAGAATAAGAAATCAGTTTGATCTAAAAAATCAAAAGCCTTATGAGGAGTTTCACAATGAAATATTGGATGTACATGTGGCTCTTTAAGCACCTATCAGAACTGTCATATAACATTACCCAAAGTTATTGCAAACTTGTATCTTAGCACTGCCAGCGCTTAAAATCACATGGAACTTATGCTTCCATGAGAAGGTCTAATAGATGCCTACTTTTCTTCTGCTGAGCATCTAACACCTACCTGTGTCTTACCATTGAGCCTTGTACTCCTAAAGGCCAGGAAGAAGCCCCAGCTGACCACACAGACTGATGCTTATGCATACAGTTGGCCATAAACTGGTGAGCGTACTCTGATAAAAAGGTAACCAAGACAGAATGTAGTAGCAAATTGCTTAGAAGACTTCTTTAGGAAGTGGAAGACATATTCATATTGCTGTCTACCCAATTTGGAGTTGGGATTAGAAAGCATCTCACTATCTTCTTCCTCATACAGAGAGGTTTAACTTCGGCAAGAGGTAATAAATAAAACATACTACAGAATATTTTTCATGTAAAATAATCTTTAGGAGACTGGAGACTTGTAAATCTAAGACTAAGATCAAATAAACACTTGGGATCTGAATATCCTATGATGTTAAGGACAAGAATATCTTCAATCTATTTACAAATTTTTTTATGTGTGCAGTCCCTCAGGAGGGGTGTTTTGCAACTGACAGTCCTAGTAGAAGGAACTACTTTGCAGTACAGAATGCAGTTAAGCAGCTGAAGTCTTAAAAACACATTGTTAGGAAATTTTCTCTTTCTTTAATGAATGTTAGGCAAGCTGAAACTGATACATGACTGTAGCCCCTAACACCTTATTCCACCCCACAAACAAACAGATCACACAGGTTAATCCTGGATTCTGCAGGTTTTAGTCAATGAGCTGTCTTAGAGAAGGATTTAAGCTTCAATTTCCTGCTCAGCAGCACTTTTGACCTTAGACAATAAGCTTATATTATTGTGCCTTAGTTCCTTTTTTGTAAAATAGACATTTCCAAGAAAGAATGAGATCTCCTGAAAAGGAACACTACAGAAAATATATCTTCCCTCCAAAAATAGTATTTTTCAAAAATCTTACCCAAGCCGCTCCCTGGTTTCTCTTTGGGATGTTTTGGGGTTTTTTGGGTTTTGGGTTTTGTTTGTTTTTTTTTTTCTGCTGGGGGAGTACAGTGGCAGAAGTTGGTTTAAGTATGCTTTAAAAAATTGTAATGTCTGACGTCTGTCTTTTCAGTTGATGCCATATGATAGTTGTTACTATGATTTATTTTTTTTTTCCCTTGTGCCAGCTTCTGGGGCTATTGTATGAGAACATTCACCTAAAAGAAACAATGAAGTGAGCAAAATTTTACTCTGACTAATTTGAGAGAAAAATCACATAAACCAGAAAGCAATATAAAGTGTCAGCTTACTACTTGAAGGATGTGCAATAGATATCTCCAAGAGTCCAATGGGTTCTGGGCTATTTGGCAGAAATAAGAAAAACCAAACCAAACCAAACCACAAACCCCCAGGATGTGTTCGTAAGCAATTTGTATGAGGTTTCTGGGAAGAGAAAGGAAGAGAATGAGATGCAGCAGCAGAAGACCCTAATGTTACAAAGCACATCCTGACAACTAGAACGGCATCTGATGATTTTTCCCCTTACAATGAATTACAGCCCTTACTTCGCCATTGAGACAGCTGGAGCTGCATATAAAAACGCATGAACAGCAGTGTGAAAATTGCAGACATATTGCTACTTTTTATAGTAAAATAAGTTTGATTCCATAGCCAAGTTAGTATTTTGCCAAAGCCTGAACAATTGTTAGAATACAGAAGACTACCTTACCATCATTGATGGTAAATGTATTACACAGAATAAGAAAATACGTACCTGTCACAACACATTGAGAATCCGTCCAAAGTAGAGAAATTTCATGACAAGAACACCATGATAAACTGTTGTCCAGTGTAGCCTGAAAAAATAAAAAACATTTAATGTTATTAGCTATGTACTTACTATAAATCATAATTGCTTTATCTTTACTAAGAGTATAGAAAGCTATTTAAGGAACTCACCTACTGTTCTGTAAATTTTGGATATTTTTAGTTCTCATCCATGGGTAATTTACTGTATTACCTGTTGCATACAGGCCTTTGTTTATTTATATAACTTTCAACTGTTCTATATTTAAAGAGTAAAATATACTTTTACAGACATCCAGAGGAAGAATTTTGTGATTTGTAAAATCTTAACAGTTTCAGTCATCAATGATAGAACAGAGATGTTACTGCTGCATGCCATAACAGTCACAGATTTCAATCACAATCAGGACTGAGCAATCACTGTAATAAGGGTCACTTTGTTCTAAAAGGACTAGTGTCTAGTTAAACAATAAGATTAATAAGAAATATTTTTTTACAAAAATGTATTTTGTGAAGCACTTTACCCATTGTATGAACAGAAGTAGGAACACAAATGATTTTTAGTGAAAGCTGCTTTAGAGGAAAACAGAATCAGCTTCATTAGGTATTTTAATTTCTGTTTTATAAATATATCTTATGAAAGATGTATTATTTTTTCTTTGAGGTTTCATTTTTGGTTCCTTGTTTGTTTGGATTTTTTTTTCTGAGACAATACTGTGTATTTCTCTGATGGCTTCAGATTTTTTTTTTTAAAATTCAATTAATGATATTTTGTTGCAATGAATTTCTGTTATATTTTTTATAGAAAATCATTATTTTCCCTTATCTGTCTGAAATCTGCTTTCACTATGGCTGAATAGACTTGGTTATTGCCAAAATGACATTCTTTTTCTCCTACCTCCCAAGATTTTATGGTCCTTCTTAGTTGTCTCTGCTTCAAAGTGAAGCCTACTATCTTCATTCTATCAGAAATCCTATTAGAGATCTTTGATTAACATTTTGAAAAAGGATCCACAAGCCATATAATTGCTATAAAGAAATAATAAATTGTGATAAAACAAAGAAAAGACAACTTTATTTACATAATGTAAAACTGTTGATTAGTACTATAAAAAAACAAACCCAAGACGAGATTTAGCACACAAACCCATAATTCTTATTAACACACCTTCACATGATAATTAATATATTAATATCAAAATGGAAATTACCTAAGCATATTAAATTAGCTTGTTTAATTAAAAATTATATTATTTACCTGTTAAATGGAGCTTTGCTGGAATTTTGAAGGGAAATGTTTATCACTCCAGCATGCCACAAGCCAGTGCCTAGTTGAGTTCTAATGTAGCTACATGGTTCAGGAATATGACCTGAAAAATCATGGGATTTTCTTGGAGGAGTTAAGTATAAAAATAATCTGTTGCAGCAGGTTGAACACTCTTAGTTAGAAGCACACCATATATTTTGCAGAAAATGTTAAAAGTCTGTTTTCTTCCTCATTTATGTTCCCCTATATCTTCAATTCAATGTTTTAAGCTTATTCCCACAAATTTGTAAACATTCTCACATTTTGAAAAATTCAGCATCACCTTGCTTAGCATATTAGGAGTCACAAAATCCTGGACTGTGGAGAAATTCTGTTTCAGACATCTTTGTTACGAGAAGAAAGTCTTTTGTGTTCATGCCTATGCAACATAATTTATATCAAGGACAGCCGGGGTAAAAATAGGTATGAATCTGACTCTAGAAAGTGGAAACTGTATATAAATACTAGGTCCAGACACTCATAAATGGCAAGAATTTCATCATGTAATTCTGACATGGAAGCCAAACAAATACATACATAATTCTTCCTCAAGCATGGTTACAAATGCAAACCATCTGGAACATGTTTTGCTTAGAAACAAATTACATTCTCACATAGTGAACTGTCAAAAAGAAAGACTGATTTGTAGAGTATTTCAAATTTCAGCTCAGGAGTTGAGACCTTGGGTCAAATCCTTTCTCCGCCATGGCTTGCCTTTGTGATCTTTGGCATATCACATAAATCTAGGTATCAGAAAAGGACTTACATGCCTAAGTTCTAAGTTGTGATCTCAAGGCTACTTCATTGTGGAAGCACTTGTACTCTGCAGATGTCATTATTTTTACCTTTAGAGGTCCTAAAAGTGGCATAACTGCTTATTGGCAGAGGTCAATACATTCTGCATAGCTCAGCTTATTGCTTAAACTTGTTATATTCATGGTTATAAGTTGTCCTATTTAGCTTGGCAAGGATTCAGAAACTATATGTCCCTCTTCCTGAATCCTCTGTCTGGCCAAGGCACTCAGATAATTCCTAACATCTACCACAGGACCAGTATCCTCATATAAGCTAACATGGCTCATTAGTTTTTAAAAAAAATTACAGAAAATAAGACAGTTGTGATATATTCCTGTCTTCCAGTAGCTTTACTGTAAGCATGCTGGTGTACAGAGGCAGTCCTCTTATCTAGCTTTATTGGTGTATTGAGAATCACCTGCAAGGGAGTTGAATCACCTTTTGGAGATGTCTAGCTCTTTCTTTTGACTACAAAGTCTACACCAACTAATGGAAATTTACAAAACCATTACAAGCTATATAAAACTGGGTATGAAGAATTCCACTCTGATGGCTCCCCAAGCAACACATCAGCACTTCGGATTTCATTCTGCAGTGCCTGGCTTCTCTAGGCGCAGCTCAGAAAGCCAGCACCCCTCCTCGGGTGGCTGCCAATCATTCTAGCTGCAAGGCCTCTCCCTGGCAGCCAAGTGGAGAACTGCTATGTGGGCACAAGACCAAGGGCCCCAAGTGTGCATAAGTGGTACAGGATTTGCCACATGTCCAAAGTATTACAGAGATAAAGAGATAAAACACAGATATTTCTGTACAAAAGCTTACTTAAGGATGCATCATCCTGGCTGTTGGAACTGTTAGGTTAATGTAACATGCATGCATCCCAAGTTTTAAGAACTGATTATGATTGCTTTCATACATATTTTATTTGAGTCATGTTTTTTGATTCATTTACCAAATGAGCTGTTCAGGTAAATTGAAGAAATTCCAGGAAGCTTTCTTTTACCTCATTTTTTTTCAACCCAAAGGCAAGTCTTAATTGTCAAAGTAGGTAACATTCTTTCATCCATAAAATATCCAAATGCGATTATTCAAACCCTAAAATGTGGCTTTTATAACCCACCTTGCTTTAATGTTCCATACTATTTACTTTTATCCTAAGTTTTGGCAGTCATGCATAATATTTATTGGGATTTGTGCTTTGTATAAAATATTTAATAGAATACTGTAGTTGCACACTGTGAATATTCTGCAAGTGGCAGATGGTAAAATGAGAAAACATTTGTTTAAAAGTCAAAATAGTCAACAAAAGAACATATCACCTTTCTCCTGTGGAAGATACTAATTTGGCACACCTATATGCTTTATATCAAATGGAAACAACAAAGGAAACAGCACTGTAAAATGCTTTGTAAAACAAAAGAAAGAAAAAAAGAAAACCAACCAAGGACTGTGATGCTAAGGATCAAACATAAATGCAGTAAAGTGTTGTTTGAGTCATAAGCTATGTTATAAATCAGACCTTTTCTACCTCCTCTTTTTCAGCAAATGTTTAACTTAAGCTGCATGAGAAGCTGTAATTTTTTTAATATTTTTTTATTGAAGCTATTGTCTGCTGTAAGCACCCTTAGGCCTTCAGATTTTAATAAGGGCATCGTCAACTGGAAAATGTCAAAATGTTGGTTACTGCTCTCTAACTCATGTTTCTGCTTAAGAATGCAACATGCTTGATATGACAACACTTGGCGGGCAGTTTTTGTGGTTTTTAACACTTGGACCTGCAACACTGAGTACAATTCCTCATTTTATTTTTTCTAAAAGATGAACGAAATCTTCAAATAGCAAGATCATTGTATATAGTCTCTAGCCCTGTAAATAACAATGTTGTTTTTTGTTGGTTTTTTTTCCCCTAATTTTAATGTACAGGCTTTAAAATCCTTTTCAGATATAAGACCTTTGGACTACTCTTGTTCAAACATAACTAACTCTGAACTTACATACCAACATTCCCTGGACATCTTTTTTTCCTCAACGTAGCACACTAACATTGCAGGTTTTGACGATACAGATGGAAGTTGCCTGGTCAAACCTGTCTAGCTCGAGTTCACTTCTTGGTTTGACTGAAGCAGTGAATTCCATGGAATCTGTCTTTCCTTGCAAACAGACTGTGAGGAGAATCAAAGAAATTTTCCTCCTATTTTTATGACAGAATTTAGTGATGAAATGTCTTAATTTTCACTTCATTTATTGGTTTACAGTTTTCCAATAGCAGATAACATCTTTTTAAAGAGAACAAACGCCATAAAACAAGTTTAAAGTACTGAATCTTGACATGCTTTTCAGCAGAGCAAAAGGTGTAAATGCAGCTATGTATAATGTCACTTGAGTTTTAACGACAAAATAAATTGTTTCCCCAGTTTTGTAGAAAGAGATGTATTGTCATAAGTTTGAAATCCATGCTCTGTGACAGCTGCTGACTAGTAATGAGATCTAATGAGCTGTCTCTTTATTAGAAAAAATAACATTTGGAACAACAACCTCTTTGCAAATTGTAAGAGCTTGGGAACAGAGGCAACTTCTCTATCCTTATCTGACAAGCACATGCCCTTACCAATAGTATTTCAATTCGAAAGCAAACCTACACTGATCAACTCAAATGTAAGTAAGATTGGTGTTTGCATAGACAATCAAGATTTGCATTTCGTTCCTTTTGGTTTTGTGATAGAGTAATGCTTTTGTTACTTTAAAACTATTAATATCTAAGCAAGTGTAATGCCCTAGGAAACACAAACTAGATTATGTTAATCTAATCTATATCTATCAGTTTAAATATATTGTACATATTTCTATAATCTGGAAGAGACTAAATATGTGTATTGATGTGAACAAGGATTTCATATACAGAGACAAATGCACCTACTCAAATTCATAGTTCCAATACTATTTCGGAAGGTAACAGAAGGACGAAGGGCTGGAGAGTAATCTTTCTGACTTCAGTGTTAATGAAGAGTTAGTTACTCCATACTGATTCTTTGGGTTAATGTTCATCCAAAAATGATGTTACAACATCAAAACCAGAAAGTTTTAACTTTTATTTTCCCAGCTGGCTTCTTTTTTGTACTAAAACATACTTCATTTTTTATAGAAATTTTCCAATTTTTAATTGCAAGTGAACATATTTTCTAATATTTAACCCTTCATTCCACAAAGTGTGTTACATAAATATGTCTTTATATACATATATGTGTTAGGTATTTTCTTGCAAATTCTCAGTTGTCAGATCTGATAATGAATATACCTTATGCTAGAGCTACAAGGGCTTGGAAAATTATTCCACTGCCATTATTAACTTAGTTTTCAAAACACATAGTGCATTGTTTACCTACATTTCAGTCTCTCTAATGATTGAATAAATACATACTCTGGAAAAAGAAAGTATGTTTATGTAAAACAGATAGCAAACAGGAAGAGTTCTAAATCAAATACTTTATTTATTACATTTTTAAAATATATATATCTCTCTCTGTAAATATATACACATATATATATATAAATGGGTTTTTAACAAGTAGGTAAAAATGCACCCATTACAATTGATATTTATTCACATAAAAATATGGATACTGTCAACTATATTAATCACATTAAGAGAAATCGGTATTAGAAGGGCTATAGGTATGCATGTTTATATTTGTCATACTACTTTCAATTACTGGTAAAATATAGCTACATGTATATCATGGTAGGTATAAGAAATGTAATGGGTGCAGGATTTTATTGAACTGATGTTTTGAAAATACAGTGGCAAGGAGCTTTCCCCACTAGGTTTTATAATCTTTGATTAATATCCAGGAGAAACTATTGGTGATAAATGAACCAAAGAAGGGAGTTCCATCAGTGAAACAAAAGCATACAGAGAAATGTAAGAAGAGTAATCAAACATTTTGTACAAAGGAAACAGAATGTAAAGTGCATTTCACAGTGAACACAAAAACCAAATGTAATGAAAATCGAACATAATATTCCATGATACCTGAGAAAAATCTGACTGGCCTTTGATCTGCATTGCTTCCATGTTATATAGTTAGTTTCATTGATTCAAACTGATTATGAAAAGCTGCAGTTTTCATTTCAAGGCATTTTCATACATATCCCCTTTTCACATAAATTACTTACTATATAAAAAATACAGGAGGAAATCATCATTGCTTCCTTAAGCGCAAGGAAGCCACACTGTCCTCTGTGGATGTTCCCAAAGCATGGCTTTAGATCATATAAGAGGTCTTATCCAAATTTTCCATACCTGTATCTAAGGATTATTTCCTCTAGTATTCACCGTTTGCTTTACCCACATAGAGAGAGCTGAGTGAAAGCAATGATTTGTCTCCCTGCGGTCTACTGCTAGCTTTTAATACACCAAGAGAAGAGTCAAGTTAACTGGCTGAACACCTGTCTGTTCTTTTTAAACTAGACAATAAAATAAGGACATGTTATCACAAAACTGAAAGACTCCTGTAAGTGCTTTAGTTAATTCTATTTTTTAATCAGATCCCTGTTTTATTCCATGTAACGAGAGCAAAGTTACTTTTTTATCTCACCATAGCTCCTTCACTCAGCTCACCATCAAGGACACACTGTGCAGTGAAATGAGCAGAAGAAAAAATTCAGGCATGGAAACGTGACTTACATTATTTTAAAAAGACACAGTAGTTACTTCCCTAGTTGCTGAGACATTTCCAATCTCACAATTTTTTAAGGTTTAACTACTTTCAGTTCATGCTTTTCCACTTTTAGCAAAAAAAAAAAGGCTAAGGCCTGGTAGTAGATAATTTTTATTGTTAACTAGAAAAGATAAAACACCACACAGATTTTGGTTTTCAGTGTATTCCTAAGACTCCACCCCCCCCCCCCCCCCAAAAAAAAAAAATACCAAAACCACAAAAAAGACAGCTATTACATTAATATGGATAAATAAATAAAATTAAAAAAGAGAAGAAAATATATTAAAATGTGGTTATTTTTACAGATATCAGATTGCAGAGGAGTGAAGGCAGTGGGGTGATCAGCTTTGATAACATGAGCTGTGGCCTGGCCTCAGCGGCAGTGGGTTGATTGACATGGACGATGTGCAGCTGTAGCTCGTTCCTGCTAAGTCGTTAAATAGCCCGGAGGGTTGTGGGAGAGGGGTTGGATGGAGGAGGAGTGTGGTCTGGCCTCTGGAGGAAGCAGAAACAGCAGAATCTGACCCACGGTAGAGCCTTGTTGCAGCCTACTAGTTTGATTGTGCTGTGACAATTGGTGCCCTGTGTGAGCCCTTCCAATTATGAGACTGGGTGTAACTGGCGGTGACAGCGGTGATGGCTGTGCTGGGGGATGTTTGAAGTTTTGAACAGTGATGGCAGTGCCCAACATAGTGGAGATAGGCAGGGATAGCCTGTGATCCAGATCACATTGAGATAGGCGGGAGAGCCTGGTGATCTGTGTCAGACACCAGTAAGGGTGAGCTGTTGGGATCAAAGAGAAGGAAGCCTGACTGCCGTGGAGTTCAGAGACTGAGGGTAACGAGTGGTAGTGGCAGAGTACACGGCCAGACGTGGCAGCAGCCCGCGGTGGGTCAGGCCAGACAGTGGCGATGGCTGTGCTGGGGGGAGGTGTGGGAGCAGTGTGATGCCATGGGCGCCTCCCACCATTGCTGCTGCTGCTCGGCCTGGTGGTACTCTTGCCGGTGTTTATGCGCTTGTTGAAGGTGTCTCCATTTGTAGAAGAAATGGGTGACCACAAGGATGTTAAGAAGTTTTTCAGAACACAGGATGATGTGTTAGCGCTGTATTCTAGATCTGCTGCTGCTGCAAGCTCACTCAGGTTACTGTCCAGTGAGACCCAAGAGGTGAAAGGACAAGGCACTATAAGTTCATCAGAACCCCCCTCTGAAGAAAACAAAATCCCAGATGCTAAGAAAGCAGCTAAGAAGAAAGGTGATCAACCTGTAGAAGCTGAAAAGCCCAAGATAAAATGAAGAAGGAATTCAGGGACGAGTTGTTCAGCCTGTACGAAAAGTTTATTTGTAAAAAGCTTATGATGATTGTTAAATACCTAAGGCATGAAATGTTAAAAAGGAAAAGGAAAAAAAGGGGGGGGGGGGGAAATTGTAGAGGAGTTAGAGGGCTGTATGAAAAAAAATTTGTAAAAAGGTTGTAATGATTGTTAAAAACAAGGTATGAAATGTTAAGGAGAAAAAAAAAGGGGCAAATTGTACAGGAATGAAACTGTGTTAATTATCATTGATAATATACAGCTGTGGGCTGGCTTCAGGGGCGGTGGGTCGGCTGATGTAGACAAGGTGCAGCTGTGGCTGGTTCTGCTAAGAGGCTGGGCAGCCATAGAAGAGAGCAGCCGAGGAAGAGAGGAGGGAGAAGCAGAGAGAAAAGTGAGAATGCACGCCTGGGATGAGGTGCGATGAGGAGAAGGCAGCAGAGGGACTGGCATGAAGAGTGTGCTGGTATGAGGTGGTAAAAGACCTTGTTGTAGCTTGATAGTTTGGAGAGTGCTGTGACATTAGATGGCATATGTTACCTATTAATTAAATAGGTCACTGTTACCAACTTACTGGCACTGCCAAGTGATGAACAAGTCACTTCTGTCTGTTATAAGAAGTTTACTGTGGCTAGTTAGCAGCTCTGTGTACCCTCACACAACCGAACTTAGCCATTCTGTCTGAATTCAGAAATCTTACATTTAAGAGGAGGTTTTTCTTCTTTCTTTGTTCCACCAGTCACTGAATTTGGCTATCTGACCTGCATGAAGAACTGAAAGCCTGTATCTTTGCACTAGAGAATCCAGCCACTGGAATGTTATTTGTCTAATACATAATTATTTTTTTTTAAATAGTATGTGTATATTTATATGCTTAAACATTGAGGCTGGGTGTTCAGTTCCCTTTTTTATTTGTCACCTATTGCCTGTATTTCAGAGTCGATTATTATGTCTTGATTAAAGCAAATTTAGTGGGATTTGGCTTTTGCATGTGCAAAACGTATTAGAACCTTCAATTGCTCTTATGTGGAGCAGCAGTACTACAGACATTTTCAAGATTTTTAGCAAAAGGTCCCATTATATATGTAGCTCATACATATAACATGGCTGAAATAATTCTGGAAACATATTAAAACCATACCATGTGGATCATACTAGCTGCTTTAGGAACAGCTCCTTGGCTGATTTGAATTACTTCAGTGTTGTCACGTGGACCTATATCAGATGAGGACTAGCCTGAAACTGAAGAAATACAAGAAAAGCAATAGCAGTAGAATCTTAATGAAGATAGGGGATACTGTAAAAGTGAAAAATTCCATGCAGGGAGAGAGAGTTCAGGAGGTCTGCCAACTTAAAAAATACCTAATTTTATAAAACAAATCATAAAATTAATCAAGTTGTAACTTTTATTTTAAAATGGGGACCAATTGCCTCTTTGCAACTTATTTTCCCTATGTCACTTCTGAATGATCAATCCCCCTGCCTCAATAAAGATATCTATCTATTATTTAGCATTGAACATCCAGTCTACTATGGAGTCATATAAAATATATCTTTGTTAGTACCTGTCTTCTGGTAGGGTTTTAACATGAATGTTATCTAATTTCTTGTGTCATTTCCCTCTGTGGTTAAGTGAACAAAAGCTTTATGTAGTGATTGAGAGTAATAGGGAAACTTCTTGGCACACAAACTCCCGAGGTCAGAAGTGAATTCCCAGTTAAAAAAAAAAAAAAAGGTAGATTCCTTCAAAGTTTATTTATGTGTTTTCTGTTTAATACAGAAAACACATTCCATCCCTGCTCTTCGCTCTTCCACATTTTTAATCATATAATCATGATTACTTCTGTTATTTGTGGACAGAAACTGCAATTACCTAGACCCTTTATAAGGATTTAGAAAACATGTTCTCTGCACACAATCTAGATACTTTACAGAAACACTATGGTAAAAGGGGAAAAAAGAATAGGCCTCTTATATGGAAGGAAACTCAAAACACTGAGTTTCTAAGCAACTTAGCCTGTTGTAAGAGACTTAATGTTTCTCCTCCCTGTCAAATTGAACCAGAGACTTACAATTTGAAGGGGGGGGGGGGGGGGATAATTTGATTGACGAAACACTTGAATGGGGATGAGGAAAGAAGTGAGGCCGCTCTGCAATGATGAGACATTTAGATTAAAACAACAAAAAAAAAGTAGCTGCATACTTTTCCAATAAGAGTTTCACACATTATATTGAATAAAAGTAGAAAGGGGGAAAAGGCCCAGAAAAGGTATAAAACAAAGAACTTCATCACAATGCGAAGAGCAAAATATGAACTACCCCACACATCCAAAAATTCTATTTTAATTACAAGAGCCTATTAAAAAAAAAAAAACTGCAAAAAAAAACAACCAAGCCTTTTGGTGTGTTAAAAGTTTGTTAAGTTTCTTATGGTGCATTATGTTTGAAGAGTAATATAATATAGATATTGTTGCACGGTGAGGCCAGACTTTTAATAACATGCAAGACTGAACAAAATTTGAAACATAAAACAAGGAATATGGAGGTAAATGGAAAATGTGAAGCAATTCCACATTACACTATCAAAGTGAAATTGTAGGAAACTAGATGATATCTTTTCCAATAAGTAATTTTTTTTAGTCAAGGAAAATACAAATCTAATCTATATACACTGGAGGGGGAGGGAAGGATGTGGTTCCACCTGGAAACTTTTAGTTTAGCTGGAGAAAATGCACATTATTTCCAGAATTGTGAGGGGTAAGGAACCACTAAAGAAAAAACAGGTTCTGCTGAAAGTCAAACTATGAGGCTGAAAGGAGGCTATTAGAGTGCCCCATGTACTGGTCTTAAAAAATTTCTAACCTATTAACAGCTCTGCTACAGAAAATAAGATGGTGGTAATAACAGCTACTGATGAACAGGGTTGGGAGACTTCTTCAGGAAAATAAGGACATCACGACAGACATTCAGAAATAGGATGAACAGGACTAATATAAATTTCTGCAATAAGGTGGGAATTTATAAAACCTGTATGCACTCCTTTGTCATGAAGTGTCTATAAGCTCAAAGCAATATGGCTATAATGACTGTAAGAGATATGTCCAACAGAGAAAGGGAAACATTAATGTCATTATATAAAGCATTGTGAGATGTCATCTGAAAAATATGTACAGTGCTTAGCCAAAAAATGAAAGGCTGAGGGACGGTACAAATAAGCTTTTAAAAAGCTTTATGCGTGACATAAGCAAGGGCAGAATTATATTTCAGCTATTAGATGATGTTGGCAGGTAAATACATGGGATTTTTTTTTTTCTATTAATAGATGAATAACATTTCTTTGGTTATTCAAGAGTTTTCTTTTATTGCTATGTTTATAAATCCCTATTGTATCACTTTTCTGCTCCCCTTCTAAGTACCCTAACCACTGAAATCTTAGAGTCATAGTTTGGGCTGGAAGGGACCTTAAAGATCATCTATTTCCAACCCTCCTGCCATGGGCAGGGACACCTCCCGCTAGACCAGGTTGCTCAAAGCCCCATCCAGCCTGGCCTTGAACACTTCCAGGGATGGGGCATCCACAGCTGCTCTGGGCAACCTGTCCCAGTGCCTCACCAACCTCACAGTAAATACAGAATAGAGATCTCTTACACTCAAGTACAGTGAGTGCAATCATTTAAATAATGTGGAATTTACTGTCTACAAATTTATGAAAAAGAACCCCAGATTATTTTCACAGTCATGCAATCTGCTAGCAAGGCTAAAGCTCAAATTCCAGCTCAGTGTCTGTCTGTACTGCGATCGAAGGTGTCCCATATTTTAGGTGATAGCTATTTTGGAGCCTGTCTAGCTTGCTGTACTTCATTCAAACTAGAAGCCTGAGCTAAGGGACCTTTCATAGGTCAGAACTGCCTGTGCTCACAGAAAAGGTTGTTTTCAATAAGCCAAAAGTTTTAGACCAAAGCCGTCAAAGTTTCAGTCTTTAAAACAGCATTTGGCAGACTAGATCAAGAGCTTTCAACAGGAATACAAAGGGATGTGGTTGCAGAGTATTTCATTATTTGGGAACTACTAGCTTTGGAAGGCAATAAATTTCTCTGAATATGTGGACTCTGAACAGCTGCAGAACTGAGGAATGACAGTTTTTATTTTGTATTTGTATTTTCCTTCTCATCCCAGGGCTGTTCTCATAGGATGGAATCCTACAAATGATTAGGAAATAAATAAATGTCAGCAGTGTCATCTTTACTGTGATCCTAAATTCATTAAAAAAAATGAGGTTGTGGGCTTGTCTTAAGAATCACTGCATTTTTGTTTATAAACTATGAGATATTCACCATTATAATCATGGTATCCAGTGTAAAACTTACCTTCTACTTAATATCAGTAATAGTTTGGAAATGGAACAATTACTGAAATACTGAGGGTGGCACGCAGCAGACAGCACAACAACAATGGCAAAGATGAAGCTGTAAGCTGCATGCTGCTGATGAGGTTAGGCTATCATCTTCTCTAAAGCGTATAAAAAAATTAAGATGATTCTCTGTCAGTCATATGGTTTTTACCCTGTGCTTGGCCACCTGGTTTTCTTCATGTGCCCTCTCCCCACCTACCTACACCTTTAACACATGCTTGTAGATTAGGCAATCTATCGCTGAAACCGACACATCACCTCACCTATCTCAGACAGGGATACTTAGTCACCTGATAGAGCCTGACCTTGCTAAGGAAGGATGGCAGGTGAAATAGCTTAGGCTAGCCATTCAATATTTTTAAGTCATTAAAATTAGGTTAATCTTTTTTTTTTTTAGTGCCCTGATATTTTTTGAAACTCCTGAAGTAATGGAGTCCCCTTCCTAGATACGATTTATAAGTACTCCTAGAAGATAAATAATAACAGTAGGAAAAAAGCTCTATAAAAATAATAAATAGCCATAAAATACCTAGTCCTTTACTTGGTCTTCTCCCAGATTATTACAGCAGTATTTCTTTCAATTTCTATTTTTCATCATAAACAGCAAATTATTAGCCGTTAGTCAAGGGTACAAATTTTTATGCCTTAATTTATATAAGTCCCTCCTTACTTTGCCCAGACTCAGATATAAATCTGAAAAGGCTATTTTCCTAATTGCCAGATTAACTTGATATTTGCAATGTCTATTCAGTATTGGGAGTTTTAATCTACTAGATGGTAGAAACATAATTTTTCCTATAAAAGACCCAGCTGTACTGTCAGCTTGAGCTGTATTATACACCTCTCTGCACAAGTGCTCTCTGGAACAGGTGCATATATTACTTCTCTTTATTCCTCTTAACTTAGTTACCACTCATAAGCACCTGTCTTCTCCAAACATGGACTTATAGCATTTAGTAAACTTTTAGATACAGCTAGGTCATGCAAGCAGTAAACCAAAAATGGTAGGGGCCAAAAGATAGCCCAAAGAAATCCAAAATTAAGATGTAGAGCTTTGTTTCTTTTTACTCCCATTTCAGTAATAGGGTCTTCACCGCTGCAATTTTTCATTGTTGTTGTCATCGTTGAGAGGTGAGAATGACGATCCCTTCAACTTCATTCAGTATAGCTATGGAATGATATAACTACAAAGAATATTGCTTTAGGTGATTCTAATTTCTGTGTGTGATTTTTCATAAATGGTACAATTGCAATAAAATATAAGATTATTATTTGAATATAATTTCATTCCTCTCTTTGTAAAAAGAAGACCTAACCAGGCTGGGTTTATTTCAACAGAGTTAAATATTGGCTTGAGCCTGGCTTGGAAGGTTTTACAGATAGGAATTAACTTTTATTCTTAAAACAATCTGTATGAGATTTTGGGATACATCATACCACTGAGATCAAAAGTATATTAATTTGTTTCATTTTAAAGAAAGAAGTCAAAACAAAGAAATATGAATAGCATATATATCAACTGAAGATAATTTATGGTCAGAAATAAAGATAGCTTGATTACTTCTGTTTGGCTTTGATGTCTCATAATTCTTTTTTTTTTTCTCCAAATTTCTATGCAGTGTTAATCATTAATAAAAATATTCAAATTCATGTAGGCTAGGAACTGATTGCCTGTAGACACCATTAGAAAAACATCCACTTAAAAATTGAGTTAGCCAGTGTTTGATCAAAGTAATGTGTCATGTTTTATTTGCTTTTGCTTTTTTTGTTTTGTATTTTATTCTCTTTTCCTAAAAATAACCAGAAGCCTTCTGAATTCAAAGTGTACTGGAAAATTACTATTATTAGCAGCCACAGTTGATTTTTTCTTTTTTTTAAAAAGGCTAATTTATACAATCTGTTTTCTATAATGCCATGCTGATTGGCATTAAAAAAAGAATTAAAGAGGGCTAACACAATCAGTCAAGTCCTACATTATCACTTTCCTAATTTTTTTTGTAGTATATATATATTTCAAACCTATAATATGTAGTCATCCTATTTACAGATTTTAACATTTTGATAAAACACTAGCTCTCTTCCAGTTCTCTGGGACTTGTACCATGTCCAGGACTTATTGAAAATCAACATTATTGGTCCATGAAAGCCTTTGCTCAGCTCTTCTAATAGTTTCAGATTCAAGTTATTAATCCTGTTTCTTTGAAATATCTAACTTTATAAGCTGCTATTAAACGTTTTCCTGATTTATTGTTGGAACGGAAAATATGTAATGTATTATACTAAATGACTAAAAAGAAATATTTATTAATAGGCTTGTTTTGTATTATTGTTGAAAAGGCTGACATTTCCCCTTCAGAAAAAATATTATAGTGTTCATCTTTTTTCCTGGTATATCTATACTTAAATTTCCTCTAATTCAAAGCACCCCAGGTTTTGCCTTGTTTGGTTTGGTTTTTTCCTTCAGTTTCTTTCAACAGCCTTTTGCAAGTTTTAGGTGTTACATTACTTATAACTTTACTTCCTTTCCCCACTTGTTTCTTAATTAGAATGCTCCATATCTATACTCTTTAAGTGATTTCACTGCCTTAGCTGTGCTGGTTTCAGGGTTTGGTTTTTTTTCCTGCTACAGTTTTAAATTTTGTCTTTCTCACTGTCTTACCTTCAATTTTCACTTGTACTTTACTTTTTACATTGATCCTGCAAGCAAACATTTTCTCTCTTCCCAAATTGTGCTGCCAGTAATTTGCAGGAAAGAATCAACCTTGAGGCAGTAAAAAATAAACACTTTTTCCTTGCCAAAGAGTAACTTGGTGTTACCAATACTGCAAAATTCTGGAGAATAGGAAGGCTATTAAATGTCTGGACTTAAAGAAGATTCAACCTCTTTAACATCCTGTGCCTTAGGCGTATTTGCTATAATTAACTTTTTCTGCCAGGGTAGTTAACTAAAAATTCCCAGTAAATTTTACTATAATGGAACATCTTTTGAGAGCCAGAGGAGATAGGTAAAAATCATTAACTAAGGTTGTTTCCTATGGAAAGTTGTTGTCTCATTATTTCCTTTTTCTTTACTTTGGACCTGACAATGTATCTATCATTCATGGCAGCGAGAATTTACAAGTTGTAGTTTCCTGGGAACCCACAATCTTGCTATTCTTTTGCTGGTAATGTATGCAACTCCTTCCTTCTGCGTGAGTTCTCTGCATCACTTTTTTTTTTTTACATGATGGGCTACGCTGTAAACGGCTGCTCTGTACCTGTAAAACACAAGCCAGGGGAGGTGCCCTGCTCCACAGTAGGGCAGGAGGGCTCTGGAGATCTCCTTCTGAAGGGATGTGTGACTGGGAAAGAAAACGGAGAACTGGAGCTTACTGCCTGGGAATTCCAAGGCTGAAAACAATGAAACCTATGGAAGCTCTAAACAAGAAACATCATGTAAAAGATAGTAATGTAGATAAAAATCATATCCTTATCTTGCTCTTGTATTTATCTTCACTTGGTAGTAAAAAGATGTGTTTCTGGCTATATTACAAGGTCCAAATTTTAAAAGATCTAAAATATTTAGGCAGCATAAGTCTACCTAATTCAATTTGACCTGTAATGATTTATGTTTATAAAAGATCTGGCCCAGTATATAATTAAATGCAAAAACTTATAGAACACAGCTACAAGGGGAAAATATGCCTAAAGGAATTTTTTCTTCCTTTTTTTTCCTCTATAGCTGAAACAGTATAACAGCTGTACTTTGAATGAATGTCATGAATCCAGGTTGCTGTGAAGAAAAATAAAAGCCTATTGGCACATGTATCTCTTTGCTCTCTCCCCCTGCACATTCCAGAATGGCAGAAATGTTTTTGTCCAAAATTATGCCAGCTGTGGGGGATAATGGTGCTGTAGAAAGCCAACATACCTCCAGTGCTGGTTCTCCTGTGGTTTACAGTAACTCGGTGACAATGTCACGGTTGGTCTGTAAAAAGATCAACAAAAGTAAAAACATAGTTAGTCAGTGGTGGGTCTCATTGAACCATTGTACCCTTCATTCTCTTCCTTCCAAGGTCTTTTAAAACAAAATTCAATGTACCATATGAATGAGAGATATTAGTACTCGACCTTGAATACATAACTTCTAACTTTCCAGAAGAGTTTTGGCGTAGTTTGGTATTCCGTTCTTTTTTATTTTTGCTGCTGAGAATTGTGAGTAACACTGAAATCAAATAAACCTTAAGGGAAACCTAAACCAAAATGAATGATTGATACCTGGTTTTGCTTTTGTCAAACAGGAATCTACCGCTGCCACTTTTACTCATGTCAGTGAAACCAGTGGAAGCACTCATGGAACAAAGCCATATTTAATGTACATCAGGTAGGGAGACTGAAGAATTTTCAAAGGCTGGTACTGTGTGGAATTAAATCTTCCAGCTGACAGGTGTAACTTATATTTTAAGTATTTTTTAATGTTGTATGTGTACAGTATACACACAGCTTAACGTAGGATGACTGATCTCAAGGTACAGAATCTATGGTTTTGGTTTCCATTGCATTCCTTTTTTTTTTTCTCTCCTATTTCATAATGTAAGTCAGATTTTTCCTGTCATATGCTTTCAAACCACTTACTTGTGCATTGCCACACTTAGCACAGCTGTCCCCTGTGTGTATCGAATGCAATGTGCTACTGCCCGCATTGTCGTATCTCCACATAAAATGTTATAATGCTGCTGCCATGCAGCCTGTCACCTGTGCTTAAGTACTTCCCCATCGTGGTGCTCACCTCTGACTGCATCTTGGCAGCTGCCAAATCAGTCTTACAGGAACTATGACAAGAATTGCAATATTGAGCAAAATTTGTAAGGCATACCAAGGACAGAAAAAAAGGAAAAAATAAAAAAAAGTTGTTTGATTTTTCAGGGGAAAAAGAAGAAGAATCAAGATATGAGTGAGATCCACTGCTAACCTAACACCAAAAGCAATTGTCTTTCAGTAAGCTGCAGCTAAGTGACCATATCAAATAAAGGAGGCACCTGAAGTAATACTGAACAGGAATTTATGAGCATAAATCCAAATTTACCCTTTATTAAGTCATACGTTGCTTTTAGCCTAGAATCTCCAAGCTTTGCCTTTATCGGTTCAGAGCTGGCTCACCATGTGAAAGAAACAGGACATGAACTGGTAGCCTGTGATCAGGAATATTATTCCCGTAGAAAACCCCACTTCTGGGCTTCTTTCCCTGTAGCGTGTTGATGTTTTGTTTTGGTTTGATCTTGACTTAATAGATTCCAGTTAATAAATCCTCTAAAAAATGAAACTGAGGGAGGAAAGAAAACTTCCAAAAGACTGAAACTTCCCCGCCCCCCCCCCCGACAATTCTGGATTAGAGTTCTCTGGTTTAAACTCATGCTGTTCTAAAACCAATACAAACATACTTGAGTTAAACACCTGCTGAGTTTACTTAACCTTAAATTTTATACAGAAAATATTGAAAGAGATTCATTTTACCTTACTCAGGCACTTTACCAGTACTTACATTTAAGTTTCTAGTGCATCAATTCTTATGTGAAGTGATACATATATATATTACACAAGCCAAGAGGTAAGTGATTTTAAAGGTTTTTCTACTAGCATCCAGTTCTTTTATATTACATTACTAACTAATGAGTTTAAGGTGAGATTCATCAGAATAATGTTGATTCCTACAGTATTTACATCTGAGCTTATCATCCTGGATTGCCTTTATCACTAGAGAGATATTGGCCATTTCAGTCTGTAATTAGTCTGGCCTGGTTTTGGTATCTGCCGTAAGATGCTATAAATTGTTTCCATTTGTCTGCAACTGTTTTTATGTGAGAAGAGGCAGTCTCAGTGGCGATGTGCCCTAGGTGACTGTAACCTCTGTCCTTGTCTCACTTTCATCTAAAAGTTAAGCCTGCAGAAAGGAGATTAAGCAACTTAATTGGGCAGAGGTGATCTCTTTCTTGAGGCTCTCAAAGGGTCTGACTTCCTTCCATGTAGTGAAGGTCCCCACTTAATTAGCAACAAGAATCAAAAAGTTCAGGTGCAAGGGAGATGTCCTGGATAAGTAAACTGACAACTTTTACTTCTGGTTCCTCTCTGAACAGAGGTTACCCAAAAGCAACAGCTGACTGAAACGTGAGCCCGCTGGGCTTACAAACATGCCCCTGCCCAGCCAGGCCTGCAATGTGGTCCTCTCACCACCTCACTGCAAAACAAACCAGTAAAACCAGTTTCAGATGGATTTGGATTGTGTTAGGGTTTGTGATTAAAGGCTCATCTCCGCATGCATGAAGAAGTCCAGAGGTACAATAGCAGGCAGGGGAAGGAGTCCCCCAGCTTGGCTCCTCCCAGGGCATCCCAGGAAGGTGTCAGCCCCATGGACTGAGTGAGACCCACCACCGTCAATCCACAGCAGAGGCTTTCCAAGCCACCTTGCAGGCTGAGTGTGGGTACTCTCTACAGAGGTAAGGGACTTAACATGGGATGCAGGGGGGAGCATTTTGGGATTGTACAAGACTGTTTTACAAGATTAGATCTCGTTGTACAAGATTAGAGGAGGACAAAAAGGCAGGGAAAGGGAGGGATCCAGGTGGTTTTGTGGAGGATCATGAATGGAAAAATAAAGGTAAAAGAGCCTCTTACCAAGCTGCTGGTCAATACGCTTGTCTGGACATGCCTTTATGCCTCATCACCTCATTCTGTCCTGGAGTCTCACTAAACTCTGTGCCTGACTTTTTCTGAATAAGAGGTTTTATTATCAGCATGCGCCTACACGGAGGCCACAGAGGCAGAATCATACACAGATCATAGGGGCCATGTATCTCAGCTGCCAGCAACTTGAGAGACTGGAGTAGTGCATGGTTGGCATGTGATCGCTAGCTAATGTTCAGCTGGGCTAACCGGTGAGTATAACAGAGGTTTTGGAGCCAGGTATTGGAGCAGCTGTAGAGGCCAGAGTGGTCTGCGAGTTGGCTACTGGAGGATCCAGGAGATCCAAGCCAGCAACTAGGGAGACTGTGAGGTCTGGGGGTCAGACATATTTGCATGTGTGTGTCTTTGTGCATGAGGCAATTGGGAAACCAGAGAATCCAGGTGCCAGCTACTGGGTAGACCACTTGTCTGAAGCTGGCTACTGGAGGAATCCATACTGTATGTATAAATTGCCCACTAACAGACCTTCGTGCTTTAGCTGCCAGAGATAGAAACAGAACTAAGCAGTCTGTGCTACCTGTAGTAGTTTATGTGAGTGTTTCTGTCTGTGTTAATTTGTGTGGTCAGCCATGTGAGTATGTATATGTGCATCGTGGAAGTGTGCATGTGTGTGTATATGTCCATCAAGGATATATGCTCAGCTCAGTCTGGCTGCACCTAGGAACGTGGCACTATGACAGCCTCACCTCTGCCAGGCTACTGGATTCAGAAACTTGCAGTGAATTTTCTATGTATTTGATTTCTATGTATTATTAGACTGAATGTTATTAACAGTTACAAACTTACAGAGAAATGTAAGGGGCAATTTCGTCCTTTGGTTCAAATGAGAATTTCTCTTATATGAGAGACAATTTCCTCAAATATCAAAATTCAAGGGGTTCCTTCTGTGTCTTATAATACTTTTGTTCAAAAGCTGCAATCTCTGCAAGACCTAGTTGTGAAGTGTGGGAATGAATTTTGTACTCCATTTTCATTGAAATAACTTTTGGTATTGGATAAAGCTGCGGACAGTCACTTCTTCGGTCTTTGCTATGCTAGTCATAAGTGTGGAATATTTGTATAAAAATAAGTGAGTCATAGAACTTTGGGGTTTGAAACAAAAGCAGGGAAAAATACCTTGTGGAAAGGGAAAATTGTGCAGAGAGATGATTTTTAGTGTAAAGTTCAAAAACCCCACATCTATTTGCCATTTGAAATTGCAACAAGTATATCCCCAGGTCTTTCTAAAATGGGAACTCTGTTTCTCTGTCTATACATCTTAGGTTTTATACCACAACCAGGGTAATTAGGATTTGGTACAATATGCCACTGAAGCTGGCTGTTACAGTTATTTCTAGAAAAGCATAAGCAATCAGAATAGTCATTTCCATATCTTCTTTCTGAATAAAGGAACGGACAGTTTACAAGAGCTGTATTTCTTATGGAAGATTTTGTTCACTTCTTGTATTGTATGCTGTATGAGGACACCGATTATGACCATTAGCTTGTAACAGTTTCTTTGAAAGATATACCAATTTGAAGTAACAAGTCACGGTCTTTACTCTTAACCTGTTTTGAGTGAAAACAGAAATAAGTCTGAGAACTTCACTGACTTAGTTACTGTATTCTTAATCTGATTCTTTTTTCACCCCTACTCAAAAATGTATGTAGTTCATTATTTTGGCATGATGGGAAGTCTGTGAATGCATGAATTAGTCATTCAGTACTTAAAATCATCAAAATGAGCTAATAGGCTTAATCCACAGTCCATGGACCTTTCCCCTAACAATACCTAGCAGAGGAAGGATAGATGCATATAATAATTCTTAGTGCAAACCCCAGGTTTAGCAGTGTGCAGGGAATTGTAAGATGAGGGTGTAATCTTTCTTCTTGATAGCTCCTGATGGATTTTTCTTCTATGAATGCATTTAGCTGCTCTCTGAATCCATGCAAATATTTGGCATCAACAAAAATCTGTTGTCAATTATTTCCATGGTTTCAATTTTATACCATGATTGGACAGGACATAGTATCTCTCATAAACTCTACATTGGAGAATAGAAGATTATCCAAAATGTCGGTAACTCAAGAATTAATTGGTAGCTGTCAATAGAATGTTTTACAAATGATCTGGTAGCATGGGCTTTGCACCTTCACTCTGTAACCACACTGAAGGTTGCCTTTGAAAACATATGGATCTCCGAGTTTGACTGGCTTGAGTTATATGATTCCACATCACCTTTTAGATAAGAATCACAGAGCCAGCTAAATACATACACATCTTTCACTTACAAATGCCTCCATATAATTTGACTAAGAATGGACAGACCCTCTGCAGACAAATCAGGAAGAGAACTCAGCCTTCCTAAAGCTCTGTTCATCTTTTTGTGATAAAAAAATATGCAATCCCTTTATTCAATGTCTATCCTAGTTCGCTTATATTTGTCATATCTTACTCTCTAGTGTTCATTTGTATCAGATTTAGTTGTAAACAAGTAGAGTATTTATTACTCCAACTACTTTATTAGGCATTGCTAGGCAGAGAAGTCCTTGAATACAAGGACCTACCATACAATTCACATAAACCTGTATTCATTTATTTTTTTGGGGGGTGGCGTTGGGGTGTAAATGGCTTTCATTTCTGGCTGGTAGAATTTATCTATGAAATGTGAAAAAAATGAAACATATTCATCACAATCCTTCCTTTTCTGATGCCATTAATGGGTGCATATTCTCTCTGTGATTGCATCCTGTTTCTACCAATTTATATACAGGAATGACATGTTCTTTTCTATTAAATATTCTGAAGAAAACATATTTTCAAACTTACAATCCTTCTCGTACTATAATGAATCTATTTTATTACAGTTGAACGCATGCTACACAATGTCCTTTTCTATTATATTGAAATTCAGTGCAAAATACCTTTTATTAAAATATAGTATCTGCTTCTGAAGCAATATGCACTCTTAGAGGGAAAACAAAGAACCATGCACCTGTGACATTGGTTTAACATTTGGAGTGACAGAGAATTTCCTTAAAAGGAAAATCAAAGCGTTAAGGATTAAAAAAGAGCCAAGGGAAAAAACATCACTCTGCCCACTTCTCCATTTACAACAGTAATTTGTAGCTTTCAAATAATGGTCTTTCTTTGGACCCAGCCTTGCCGTCCATTGGCAGTGTTATGCCTCATAGCAAGTTGCAGAGCTGCACTGTAAGCTGTTTGCTTTCTGATTCTGTTCTGTGCCGTTATACTGCTGCCAGTCGACTGCTTCAGTGATGTACAGTAAAATGAAAGTTATAAAATGCTGTGACAGTTATGTGAAATATTTTTTCGGTTTGGTTTTATTCTTTTGTGAGATTATATTCTTTCCCAGATAGTGGAAAGAAATTTCTGTGGAAACAGTTTATAGGAGGTTAACGCATTATAAAAAACAAACAAACAAAAAAACCAGAAAAGCTCACTGCTGGTTTTTCAGGTTAGTATTGCAGAGCTTAAGCAGTGTTCAGCTGTGTTAGCGTGGTGCACAATCATGTTCTCTTGACACTAGTCCAACAGTGTGGTAGTGCTGCGGAGACTACCATCTCTGAGCCATATTCTACTGGTATGTGTATGAGGAAGTTCAGATAGCTGAGGGCTGATAAAGGATTCACCCTCTGAAATATAAGCAGACCTACAGCTGCCTGGCAAGCAGGGGGAGGGAGGCTGCAGTATTTGCTTCCACAGCACCAGTCAGAAGGAGTAAAAGGAAAACTTAACAGTTTAAACTGACGGCTGCTGACTCCAGGCTTTTAGTAGCCTAGCAGGTGCTGTGCTGAGCAACACACAGTGGTGGTGGAAGAGTACAGACAAGTGGAATAAACCAGAGAGTAAAAATTGAGTGTATACTGAGGTCTGAGAAAGGTCACTGATCCAAATTAGTCCAGTGAAATGGAAGTTAAATGCAGCAGTAGTACAAAGCAGCCCTCTTTTGCCTTATGAGCAGGTATCATATAAGACTACAGACGCCTCACTGACCTGCAGAGGCCAGAAATGCTACTCACAGTCAGTGTGTAAGGACATATAAGCACCCAGATGGAGAAGAGCCCGATAGATGTTTATCTGCATGAACTAACAAAACATTCTTGAGACTGTGCCTAGCCACTTTCTCCTGGTGATCCTGAAGGGATCATTTTCTTCCTCTTTTCCCATCTCTGAGTCAGAGTTTTGGCATGCCATACAAGGTTGGAGGTATGTCATGGTGCAAGTGAACCAAACAGATGTCACTCTAGAAGCACTGTGAATTGTGAACTAATGTCATAGGAACTGTGGTGGGTTAGTCCTGGCCAGTAGCTAAGCACCCATAGCCACTTGCTCAGTCCATCTTCCCTCTGCCAGAAAGATAAAAAAAAAAAAAAAAAAAAAAAAAAAAAAAAAAAAAGGTTTAATAAAGTAAGGAAAGAATGGGGGGAAATCTACCACAAAAGATGCAAAAGTCATCACTCTTCACCCCCACAAGCAGAACAAGTTCCAGCCAGTTTGCAAGAAATGCCACCTGGGAAGAGAATTTTTTTTTGTTGCCAAGCATGGCACTATGTGGTACAAAATGTCACTTTGGTCAATTTAGGTTAGCTGTCCCAGCTGTGTCCTTCCAACTTCTTGCCCAGCCCCAGCCTACACACTGGCAGGGCAGAATGAGTTAAAGAGAAAGCCTTAATGCTGTGCAAATACTGTTCAGCAGCAGCCAAAACATCAAAGTATTATCAGTACTGCATTGGTCACAAATGCAGGACACAGCACCATGCAGGCTGCTGCAAAGTTAACTCCATCGCAGCCAGACCCAGTGCAGAACGATTCAGCTTGTTCCAGGATGTTGATGCTGCTCCCTACACTCTAGTTAGCCCTGCCCACACCTGACCTGGTGTTCAAGTGTGTTCCCAATTCAAGCAAGATGGAAATTCAAATCCCAGGAAAGAAAAATGAATTTGTCAGTCTTTTCTTTTTGGGCAGGCTGTTTGGGAACCACATGGGGTCTGTGGATGCCTTTGAAGAAGCTGACTGAAGATCGCGGTATGGGAAATAACCTGGCAGCATCTTAAACTGAAAATATGTTCCTGTTTCACCCTGAATTGTTGCTTCCTGGCACAGGTCAAGGTAACTTAACTCTTGTTACTAATTTTCTCACAGACAACCTTGCCAAAACAATGTTATTAACCAGGCCATTCATTATTAGTCATATGTTCACTTCCTTCTGTGGGAATATCTGCAAAACTGCCTATGAAGCAGACCTCTCAGATTAGCCCTGGCTTTGCTGGGGAAGGGGAAACTCCACAGGCATTCCTGAATATACACACACATGGCTTCATCAGAGACAGTGATGATCAGGAGAGAAGGGAAGGGAGGTGAGAGAATCATCTCACACGGTAAGTTCACAGTGCAGATGTCTTCCTCCCAGCTGCTTGCGTGGTAAGAAAGGCCCAGAGATTCTCAAGATTAGCACATCACCACATGCATCCCGTGCCTAGGGAATTAAAAGACAAACAAAAGGCCCCATGGGCATCTATCAGCTTTGCAAGCAGGCAATTTGTTATTGTTCTCTCTCTATTCCCACACTCTTCTCCATCCTCTTCTCTCCGGTCTTCTGCTGCTCTTAAAGAAGTACATAAGACACCTCACAGAGCCACTCTTAGGGACTTCACCCCCAGTCTGCTCTGTGTCAGGGCTATCACCCCTCCCCTGTCTCCTGCAGACGGGGCTGTCAGGAAAGGGAAAGAGCAGGGACCTGCTGGTTTAAATGAAAGTCCACTGTGGTTGGCAATGCCTTTCTATTTGCACCATATGCATCCCAGGGTCAAGTCTCTCTGTAAGATGTCTGTTTTCAGAGTATTTCTAGAAGTTTAGGAGACCAAAACCTTAATCTTACATGCTTACCTTAAGAGATTTTTTCCCCATCACAGTCATGGAGTTTTGTTCTCTGGCATCCAAGCATTAACTCCTGTTCTTCGCTGTGTCTGTGTAGGTGTGGAAAAGAAAGCTGTTTTACCTAATACTTTTACCTGCCTTTTCTACTTATTAAGGAGGTAAATGCCCTTGATGGCACATGTCATGTCTCCTGTCTTTTCCAAGGATCTAAACTTTCCCTTTCTATCTCCCAACACTGAGGACATGCGCAGACTTGACAAAGGTTTCTGAAGAGAGCTAACAAAGTTGGAGCAATGAAAGCCATTGTTCTGTCAGAAAACTGTTTTTTCCACAAGCAGTGACTACCAACTGGATTTAGGCCTTATTCCTATAAATACTTCTGCAAACATTTTAATTCTGCTCATCCACTTAAAATTGTTCACACATGTAAGACCACGTAGGATCAGGACCTTGCACTATAAACACTCACAGAAGATAAACATGTATTGGCAGGTTTTGTTTGGTTTTTGGTTGGGTTTTTTTTTTCATTACAAACCAAAAGTTCTGGGTAGAAAGGAAAGCTAGATATGTAAAAAGAAACTTGCACTTTCTTTATCAAATGGAATTATTTGAACATCAGGAAATTAACAAATAGAGAACCAAAGCAGTTCTCAACTGCCATACAATGTTTTATTATTTGCTTAACTCAAGGCGCTCATTAGTTCTCACTTTGACTCCTAAAATTTGCCAAAAATATGTCATCACATGTTATTTTGCATACCAACATTTTCCATTTCCCCATGGAAATCTGTTTTCCAGTTACTAGAACACAAACATGTACTGAAATAACACCCATTAGAAAACAAACCAAATAACAATAACAAGAAACAATGCTAGCAGCTGTCTTTTGTAGGTAATAGAGATTGCATGTTGCAGCTTTAAAAGTAAAACATAGTCCTGTGCCACCATGACTCTGATTACAAGCTGGCTGCCTTCTACAACCCAGTTAAGCTTCCTCAGCTTAAACAGGGCACCATACAAGCAAGTGGCATAATACAGTGCTGAACTGCAACCTCTATAGTCATATATTAGGTAACATTAGATATGCAGTAATTCCAATTGTAATAATAAAAATAATAATTAAGACGATAAGAAAACTTACAGCACACTGACTTTATGTTTTTCAGGATTATATCCCTAACAAAATCTTTGCTACACATTTAGTAGACATTACAGAAAGTCAGTGCTACTGTTACAATAGCATGTTTTCATTATAGAGTAATGACAGAGGGGTTTCTGTAGGTGTCAGGTTAGAAGAGTTGCAGTGTTTACAAGAGAAGGAAGAATGTGTTGTATCTTCTAACAGTTAATTTTCTTTTTCTTTATTAAGGAAAATAGCTATTTCTTTCCTTTATAGCTTATGAAGTGTGAAGTAGGGGAAGCAGGTATCATGTTTTCCTCCTTACCTATGGGGAAACTGTAGAAGAAAGAAGTAAAAGCTACATCTACACCGATAAACTAAATAGGGCCCCAACAAAACACTAAAAGTTAACCATCTATGCCGAAGGACCGGCAAGTTCCAAACCTTTCTCAGTCACAGTTCAGGAACCAGCACAGGCTTTGGACCATTATTCTGGAGATGCTCCATATTTTGGCAGACAAGAGTCAAACAGTAAAGATATGGGCTCTTCTAGTTGGCTTCCCTGGCAGAAAGTGATCCTGGGCAGTTTTCATTTACTACTGAGCATATAGCCCAAGTGATGTTCCCAACATCACCAGACAGCCAATACCAAGGCAAGGAAAGATAGTAAAGCAAAGCTCTTCTGAATCTCAGCCTAATGCACTGTCCATGTGAATACAACTCCTTTCTTGTAAAAGCTCTAAGTATTAATTCTCAGATATTAGGTGAAGAACAGTGTAAAACATCATAAACTATATTTCTATGTAACTAAATGTTGTGTTTGTGGTATCTAAAAGGTAATCACTTTGTCCATGGAAAAGGACATTGACATTACTGAAAGATTCAGCTTAGAATAAGTAAAAGAAGCCCAAAAGAAAATGAGTAAAGAGTCCAAATAACTTAAAAACAGAATAAAAATTTGTTAGAATGATTTAGTGAATTTTTTTGTCAATGGGACTTGGATGAGGCCAGTTCAAATACTGTTAAACTTTGTGAGAGTTTTGTCCAATGTTTATGATTATCACATAAATGGGCTCTAAGATCTAAATCTGGATCTAGAGATTAACAGTCTTAAATATGGAGTGTGGAGAGAATACAAAAGTAGGACTTTTTCCTTAGTTTTTTTTCAAATATGTACAGAGCTATTCAGTTACGCTGAGTTGATTACAGCAGCTGAAGACTTACTGCTTTTTTACAGTAACAAATTGCACTGCTGAAATTTTTGTTATGTTAAAATGTTTCAGTCATTTTCCAGACAAATAAATAATATTTACAGTACTATTTGAGCTGAGACACATCTGATAATTTTATGAAAACAAAGCTTATTAAAGAAGGGACTAAGGGCAAGGGTTTTTTTTCTCATTTTGATTGTTAATTGTAGTGTTTATGACACAATATTCTTTTGATGGTGGTGATACTTTTTCAGTGCTCAGGGCACTATAATTTTCCTTCATAGTGGGAGATACAGTATTTATTGTTTGTATTTATAGAGTTAACAGTGGCTGACTGTCATATATTTTTCTAAGCTTCTCGGGTCTTGAGTCATCAAAATCACCCAGGGAGAGATTTACAGTAAATCAGAGCAGACACTTTCTGTACTTGCTCTTCCCCTCTGACTGTGTTGTGTAAGTCTTGTTTAAATGTGCTTCTGGAGGTAATTTTAGTGTGGGTATATTTAGTTCCCTTTATATTTTCAGAATCTTGATAAAATAAAAGATCCCCCATGCACAATAAACTTGTATTTTCTGCACTCAGAACTGAAGTGTAGTGCTTAAAGCTGCCTCAATTGCATTGGTTTTAAGGATATAGTATGTTATTTTTTTAACTTAAGCCCAAAGAGAGCCTGAGCCAAGCTACTAAGAACATAAATTCAGTAATGCTCTTGGCCAAATTTTGCTTTCATCTCCGCTGATGTAAATCAGGATTTAGACCTTTAACTTCAGTGAAATTACTCCAGATTCACACTAGAAAGAAGACGACCAGTTTTGGCTGCCTAACTCAATGTTGTTGTTTACCTGAGTATATCACAGCTCTAGTTACAGCTTTAAGTATTTTTTGGAAGGCCTGGATGTAAGACAGGAAAGTTCAAGATCAATTTACAGCAGTGACATGTTTTCTTACCCTGTGTTTTGCTGAGCAGATGGGAAGAGCTTGGGGAGGGCATGAAGTTCAGTCATGTCTGGATAAAAACATTAACTGCAAAATTGTTACAGATCTTTAGCACGGTTTGTAGGTGGCCTTTATCTTTCACACTTGATTTTGAAATTGAAGGGTATTATATCTCAGGATATAATCCTGAGAAATCTGGGTCTAGTTTTTATTTACATAAAATGATGCACCTATGGGAAAAATACTACTTGTAGGTTATTTTTTTCCTACAGTTGTGAACTGATGTGTAAGTCCAGAAAGGGCTATAATTCCTCAAGTGAAAGTCAGGAAGAATTTGAGCACTGTAAGTCAGCTTTGCCATCCTTAAAACTGTGAAAATGACTTGGTTTTCAGCAGAAGATTTCCTCAAATACCTAAAGTCTTGCTTTGCATCTGTCCAAGAGTGTCACAGTTTTAACAAGGTTAGACAGCTTTTTACTGCTTTTAGGCTGGCTTGGATCTTTAAAGAAGATTCATTGTTACCAGGAACCTTGAAAGAGCTTGATCCAGCAGGCGTGCTGGAGCACTTTTACACAAAATTCGGTCACACTTGCCATTTTTTGTAAGACATGGTGTGTTTCAGTGCTCTTCTTTTATTCATAGGTTCAGTGATTAGAGCTTTAATTTCAGATCTAGAGGACCTGGGCTTCAGTCACCCTCTCTGCCTGAAATAACTCAAACCCACTTTTCCCATGATTTGCCCCAACTGGGAACCAATTGGGTATGTGCAGCCTGGGACAGTTAAAGTCTACAGTATACCCTACTTTAAATCCTATTTTAACAACTATTTGAACTCATTTGAAAGCAACTTCACTTTGGGTAAAAAGAAACAAACAACCCACTGAAAGTATCACACTACTGCAAAAACAAGAAAAGACAGGGAAAGAGAGAGAGAGAGAGAGAAGGCTCACCAGCTCCATAGTTGAAGTGGTCATTCCATAGGTGCTGGTGGTAAATTCTGGGTTCCAGCTCTTGCTCTAGGGCCCTAAACCTCGACAGATCTTGGGAAAATATAAACGGAACATCACTTAATTTATCTGTGAGATTTAAACACAACTTTATGGGGGTTTCTTTGCTACTTTAGACTATCTGCTTTTTCAGTGTTTCAACATTGTAACTCTTGCCTCAGCATGATGATTATCACTGATCATCTTGTGAGGTTCTTGCCTATCTCCACCTGCTGGCTGCAAAAGGTGTCTAAATGTTACAGTATGCAGTGCTGTGGTATCCTGATGCTTCCTTAATGTTTTTGTTTGTCTGCCTGTTTTCCCAGTCTGGCATCACCACATGTAATCATAAGGGATCAGTCTCACCATATTTCTCTAGGAACGTTGTTAAGAAACCTACAGCGTTCATACCCTTCCAGGTAACATTAAACATTCATCTGCAAAATATGTGGAGGTATCTTAGATTTCCTAAGAAAGCTACTAAACCAGAAAAGAACAACTGTTTAGCAAAACAAATGGACACCTTCTGGGTAGCATTGCAAAGCAGAAGCTGCAATGCTGGAAGACAGATTCTCATACAGTCTGTGTAAATCTCAAGAATTTGGGCTAGTTAGTCAAACAGAATTTCAAGGGCATAGCTCTGTTTATTTTGTGGAATGCAGATTTGAGCTGGAATTACTGTATGCTGAGAAGGGAGCCTGGCTGTGTGTTGGAACTGATAATATTTTGGGCTGGGTTTATGATGATGTTTACCTAATTTAAGAAAGAAAATAAGTTGTACAAAGCATTTGTCATGTGCTTGTCGTGTGAGGGTAACGCACTAGGCAAGCAATTCTGCCACTCTGCTTGTAGCAGGTATACAGAAACAGGACAACCACCTGTGTGTATCTGTTGAAGTTTAGATCATGCCTCACTGAAAATGGCCCTGCAATCTGTTTCTCTGGAGTGGAAGAAAGTTAGTACTTTACCAACTCACCACCTACCCACCAAATTCACTGTTTATTGCTAAATAAGTTACACCCTGACCGAAAAATGAAATATGCAGTAGCAATAGCAGGCAAAATGCCTGAAAACTTTTTAAGGTAAATTCACACATAACTTCTGCCTAGTCATAGTGTACCACTGTGTTGTAGTGTAGGCTATGGACTCTAGTGTATGTAGACAGTGGAGTTTCTTGTATGCCATTCTGCTGGACTTCAATAACATCTTTCACCTGTGGACTTAAAAACTCTTTACAAATACCATTGTCTTTATTTAGTTAAGGTTCACAATATGCACTGCATGTTTGTTTGAGGGGAGAAAGCGAAGGAATCGATTGAGTAGAGCCCAGAAAAGTCATGAAGTCAGGATGTCTTTGGAGAATAAGAGAGGGGCTGATAAGTATAGATGTGTTTGAATGTCTGGTCAAAGAGAAATATTCAATTTCTGAACTCTGTTGCCTCTTCAACACCACTTCCCCTTTGGGATGAAGGAGAAACATGAGGCAGAGGGGGAAAAAAGTTACTATTAATATTATATGCATCAGATAATGGCTTAAAGATAATAGCCTATCAAATGTAGTGGGTGAGGAAGAGAGTCTTTAATTATTAGGATTCAAGAGCATAGCCTTTCTTGCCTACCATTTTGCTTGGCAGCAAAAACATGAGGCCAAAAGCAGGTGAACATTCACATTCAAGATGAATAGAGAAAAGAAGGAAGAGAGGAACAAGGTCCAGATGGGGAAAGGAGCTGCCTGGCCCAGCAGTAGGGGAAAGAAGAAGATAACACTTTACAAAAAGCCTGATGCAAATTTATTTTGTCAGATGTGCCTGTGTAGTAGGAGTCAAAGGACTTCAAGCGCTTCATCTTACTTTTTCTCAGAGTACTGAGCCTCCCTCCCTTTTTGCACACTGCTTTCCAGGGGCAGCCTGAAGGCGAGCCCTTTGTTTTGGTGGAGCTCTGCAGACCCTGAGATCCTACTGCCCGTGAGCCGCTGTACTAATCCAACACATAGAGCTGGCTTGAGTGCACATATGTTAGTCTTGCTAGAAACCTTTATTTTAAAGAAACAAGAAAGGCAAAGTACAAAAAAAAAATAAAATAAAAAAATCAAACCTCAGTGATTACATTCCAGCTGCTGAGCTTCCAGTAAAATTCCCAGCACATGTGTTCGTGTTTTTCAGCTTATATCAGAATTTACTGTGAAGAGGGGACATAACCTGAGTGAATGTGGACGAAGCTCCATTTTTTCTAACGAGTTACATATGTTTACATGAGTGTTTGAACTGCCATGATATGATTAGGTTGACAGGAAGTAAATAGGTAGATAGATATCTCTCTTGCTAGTTGCAATATGATTTCTTTCTTCACAGTACTGTTTAATACTGTGATATATTAAAAGGAAGATAAATACAAAGCAGACATGTCTGACCTGTGTCCGGTGCTGTTCTTTATTAATAATCAGATCATTGACTTAAATTACTTTGAGGCTCTTCACAATAATGAAAGAAGCAATACAGACACACGCTGATGTGAATTGGTCCCAAGGTGTTTCCTGAACTAGTGAACTTTTCCAAAGGAAGAGCAGCAGAAGGTATTCAACCTGTATTCCTAGCTCATCTGTTTTCGGTTGATAACTGAGAGACCTGGGAAGGTTTTCCTTGGTTCTGTCTCTAAGGACGAGTAGAAGAGAATCTTTTACTGTGTTTAGCAGCAGTTCCTAGAGTAGTGTGTGGTAAGATATATTTTCCTTTGAACAGATTTCCAATAAATCTGGAAAGGCACAGGGGGTAGAAGAGATCAATGAACCATGCTGGGTTACAGAATGACCTTACAGTCCACAGGAAGAAGATCTCATTGGAGTTTATTTTTAGATGACAACTGTGTTGGACTGACTTTTATTTTTTTGGCAAAGGCACTAAGAACAGAAGTGGCATAAATAACACCTATGGTGACTTTGAATATACTAGAAAGGAATTCAGTTAGGCCTCCAGCCTCCTGTTAATGCACACATTGAACCCCCGTTAACAAAATTGTAAATTTAACCGTATGCAGTGGTTAAAGAATAAATCTTACGCTGAATAAATGACACCACTGGCTGTTTTGCATAAGGTTAAAAGTAAAGGCTTGCTTCATGAACAAGCTCAGGTCTCAAGGTTCATGCACAAGTTTGGAGAAAGCTGCAGAAATGTAACATCAGGTGCAGCAGCAGCTGGCAGTGACACAGGTTTTCACTGAACCTTTAGAAAGATGATGGAAAGCAGAGGTAGTATCAGAAGAAATTGTTAAATAAATGCAAAGGAATGAAAGAAGGGATAAAAAGTAAATTCTGCTGTCAGATTTTAACAGCATATATTTTCCTATTTATTTAGGCAATTCACTTTTGAGGAAAAATTAAGAATTACAAAATTTACTCTTAGAACACAGCCTGCTTTTTATTTGTGTGAGAGTACAGTAAAAAATCCACCTTGATTTCTGATTAAACAGGGAGCAGCATCTCAACAATATACTTTCCATTATGTCTGTTTTTATGATTTTGTCATGAATGACACAACATGATTTTTTTTTTTTCTTGAGACCTCAGCTCTAGGAGTTGTTTGGCGGTGGTTTTGTTATTACTTGGAATCTTAGTTTTCATCAAGTAGCAATGAAGTAGCAAGCGCTTATGCTTGCAGATTTCATGTAGAAAATGTGGCCTGACTTTGCCTCTTCATTTTAGACAATAAAGTCAAAGAAAAATAAATCTTAAACCCTTATCTATTCATTATTATTATTGCTTATGATTTATTTAGATCTATAACATTTTTACTGTTATTTAGATCTATCATGATGTATGCCTATTTATCTGCCAGGAATTATTATTGCTTTCAGTTGCAGTACTGCACTTTTCCCTATTTAGCATATTCCATTACAACAGGCACCGTAAAATCAGAGTGCTTGCTTTTGTGTTGAATGTTGTGATGGAAATGAAGAAACAAGGAATAGCTGCTTGTGTGAATACAGATATCTGAGCACAGGCTAAGCACAGACATTAATATTGAACTCCTTAAGGGGAGCAAGGAGGACAGACACAGCAGGAACAGCTGCTGTCAACATGGCTGCTAACTGAAACGCTGCTTCTCAGGAGGGGGCAAATGCAGCAGCTTTCTGTATTTTCACTCTGGTATATTTGGATTTAGGCACTGAATTTCTGTGATTAATGTATCTGATTCCCAATGCATTTCCAAACCTTTGCTGACTGAAGTGAGCATCCATGGGAGCCCTGGGAGTTTTACCTTGCAGACTTTCTTTTCACGTTTCCCATTTCAGTGACTTATCCCACAAGAGAACAATTAACTTTGTAAAAGAGACAGGGGTAACTTCCTCCCCTCTTTTTGGAAATTCTTCTAAGATACAGGAGAAGAGGAGAGGAATAGTCCTTAAAGCGCTAAACAATTCTTTAAGTAAGCTTTTGAGAAAAGGAAATAGAAAGTCATAGGAGGAAATTGTGTCTTTATATATATACACACACATATATATGTATATTTGTTAAAAAACTAGTAACATGTGAGAGTCATTCTGTGAAGACATAAAATTATGATCCAATTAAAACCAGATGACAGGGGGTTTAAAAATCATTCTGAGTCTAGACTTAAGCTTAATGATTCAAATTTGTATAAACTCAAAATTAAATACGCTGACATATATGCTTTTTTTTTTTCTTTTATTCAAGTGTAAACATTCTGCTTCTACTTGAAAGGAGATCTCAATGTGTTATATTTTGCATACTTTTTCTGCTTTTTATTAAAATGCAGAGAAAGACAGAAATTAAAAAATCTAAAGAAATAGGGTGTGAAAAATTGAGCATGTGTTCTCTGTAAAGGACGATATTAAATCTCAGATTGAAATGTAACATAATTTAATAATAAAACAAAAAAAAAAGACAAAATATTCTGTTTATGGCTCTTGGGACATGCTGAATGTATTATAGAATTAATTTATTCTATAAAATGTTCCATACCCTTATAAGAAGCTATCATTCTCTCTTAAGTTCTGTAGGATCCTAGCATATATTTACACAAAATTCAATTGCTGTCTGCCCTGCTTTGTTCAATGGAACTTTTCCAAAAGTTTCATTTTGCGAAACAGCAGCTGTTTGAATAGAAAGAGTCCTACTAGAAGCTGTAGAACTCTGCTTCAAAAGTTTCGTGGACATGGGTAGGAAAGATACATAAGGCTGTGTGTTATATAAGATGAAATAGATTTTGTGCTTTGTTCCTGAAGCCAACAGACACAGTGCAGTTTGTGTCCATACAATTAAACTCCCTTCCTGCCAAAACATGGTAACGACATCCAAACTGCCTGTCGGGAGCAGCTTACAACCCATGCCATCCTTCAAAGCTTACCCAGACATGATGGCTGGTATGGTAGTTTAGTAGTTTTGCTAGTTCTCCTGGGCCAAACACATCACAAACCAGGCTAACAGTTTAGCAATATGAACAATTACGTATCAGTATCCCAATCCCTCTTAATTTTCTGAAGATGTAACTGTAAAAAT
This sequence comes from Falco rusticolus, assembly GCF_015220075.1. Classification (NCBI taxonomy): domain Eukaryota; kingdom Metazoa; phylum Chordata; class Aves; order Falconiformes; family Falconidae; genus Falco; species Falco rusticolus. The sequence goes on along the minus strand of NC_051192.1, from coordinate 87,598,732 downwards.
TAAATAGCTAATACAGACGAGCTAGGGGGTAGAAGCACAACCACAGGGATGTGCAATGATATTTTCCAGCTAGGAAGGAGACTAACTGTTCAGGAGGAATATATGACAATTTTAACACCTTATGTTGACTGGTAGCTTATAGAAATTCTGCTAAGTGCAAGCACAGCAACAGCAAATATAACTCCAAGTCAGCAAGATAACAAATCCAGACAATGACTACAGACAATTATAGCAAAAGAACAATGAGGTAATAAGCTAAATGTGGCAGCAACTCTAGATATGAATCTATCTATCTATCTGTCTCTCTATCTTTGTAGCAATCCTATAGGATAACTAACAAAATTAATATAAATGGTAGTGGATATTTATGACAAATGCCATAGCACACAGTCACTAGCAGCACAGCATTCTGCTTATGAGACACTCTTCTGCCCAGATCCCTAAGTTCTCCCGGTGTACAAAGGTCTGCAAGATCCTCCCCCATTGGCACTTAGAGGTCATACTCGCAGCACGGGGGATCCAGGCACATCCTGCCCTGTATGTCAAGGCAATTTGGAGAAAATATTAATCATTGAAGGGTCAGTTTTCAGCCCCTGGCACCTGCAATGCTGATGCTTTTCAGCTGACCCCACCTTGATGAATTTCTGAGTTGTCTTTTATCTCCTTATAATGCTGTGACCCACTGCTCACATACATTCTCAGCTGACCAGACTGTCCTTCTGCTGTTTTGCTGAATCCATTCCAGTCCAAATACAAGAGACTGGGGAGCCAGTTCTTTGAAACTGGCTGAGACAGCCCTTCTCTTTTCTTTCATTTACAGCTGTCTTAACCATGAAGTTATTGCATTATTTTTGCTATGTTCTATTCATTATGCTGGCTCAGCAGCTTGTTAGTTCAGCAGTTCTGTTGTAGTCTACAGATATTTTAAGGCCCAGCAGATATGCTTACTCAGCGGCTGTGTTGTCCTACCTCAAGCAATGTCAGATGCAGTTTTGCAGGATTTAGCAAGAATTGTACCAGTAAGTGCCCCCACCACATGCCCATAAGGGAGGTGGGCGATACATTGTGTCCCATCTCTGCTCAGCAGTCCCCTCCCCAGCAAAAGCAAACTGTGCTAAGGTCTCCTGGCTTGTGGTATTGCAGTGGGTCCAGTTCCCTTCCCCTGTCACAAAATCCAGTATGCAGCACTTCAGAATTCCTCTTGCAGCTACCTAGCCTTTTCGTTTGAGTTTTAGGTCTGTTCACATGTAATCAGGAAAACAATTCTGAATCAGCATCTCTTTTGGTCACCTGAAATCCTTGTCAGCAGACATATTTCAGGTGGGACTGAGGGAAAGTCTGCATGGGCCTTTCCCTTTTCCTGCATGGGCTTAGTCTTTCTCAGAGGCGCATGATGTCCACTTGTTAACTTTGTTTCAAAACTGTGTGCAAGTGCCTTTCCTGCTTCTGAGGTGGGTGAGAATGATCAATTTTTGCAGTGAGAATTTTCCTTAACTCCAAGTAAAGGCACGAAACTTCTCAGCGACTGCAGTGCTACAAAGGGCTCCACGCGAGGACCAAATATGTTGCCGTATGGCTGATGCCCAGGAAATCCTTCCCTATCCTGAAGGATTTGCTTACTATTTGATCAAAGGCCAGAGTAGGGCAAAGAGCAGATGGTATCTTCAGTGGTCACAGAGTGACAGCACCAGGATTAGCCCCAGTGTGAACAAGGAGAGTGACAAGCCAAGAGGAGGAGGATTTGGTTGACAAAAAGCGTTTCCACAGGTGACCTGCTGTAAAAATAGCATATGGTTAAGGAGATTGCAGACTGCTCTATGGATTTAACATGGTCTATGCTCCTTGGCACCAAGTGTGGAACAAAAGAATTAGAGAAAAAGCAGTGCTGAGAGAAAGAATATTCTGTGTGTTTCCAAAGGAACCAAAAAATAAAATAAAAATAAGAAAAGTAAATAAATGAAGAGAACTCCTAACCCTGGGAAGCTGTGCTCCCCCACATGACTTAAACTCTACACAAGTGCCTGCCTGAGAAACTTCAAATATTGAAAATGTCTTCAAACATTAATAAATAAAGTATCATATTTATTCTACACTAGAGGAATGATGTGATACCTGATATGGTCAAAATACAGCCCCCCCCCCTCCCCCCAATATTTGAATACCAGATGTAGAGGTTTTGTGCACCTTAAGCCTCTTCTCAGGTCTGCGTGTGCAGATGGAAGTCATAATTTTGTGTTTTAATTAAATATAGAATGTGTGCCCACTCTTTGCACGTTAAATGTTAATGACAAGAGGGTGACATAAGTGTATATTTATTTTTTTAATAAATGCAGTCCATGGATTTGAAGGCTGTGTTGACATCATAGACTATTTTCCTCCCAAGTTTTATTAGTGTTTTTCCAACCTGTTTCGTGTTTCTCTAAAATGAGGCCACTGCCGCTCCCAAGTACACTTTCTGCTGGTGGTTACAATCACATGAATAGCTGACAGAAGACTGAAGTAAGCAAAGAGAAGAACATTTGCTGTGCAAAACATAACTGTTGCCGAAGTTAATTAAACTGAAAGGAAAGTCCTGGGTATCTTTATGATGTACAGAAGTTTCTACTGAAATGGAGTTTGCTTTTGATCTGGTTTGGTTTTTCTTACATACCAGCTTCCTAATGTACAGTCATCCTTGCTCATTTAAGTTAGTTGGTAGCTCATTTTCGCTTTAGCATGGTTCTAAACCAGAATTATGAAGGCTTTGCAACGACCTCTAAGAGCCTAAGTGTTCCTTTAGTTTATCCTTTAATCATTGATACAAGACTTTTCAGGTAAATAAATGAAGTAATTTAAACTCAGTATTATTAAAAATTGTTTTATCTAAATATAAGAACATTTTAAAGCAGTTTTCCTGGGGAAAATTGTGGATTAAGCAGTATTCAAACATTTAATGAATTTCTCATAGTGCCCTAAAGCTGTTTTAAAAAATAAAATAAAATTTTTAAAGTCCATACTCTTTGAATAAACTGTAGCAGTAAAAAAGAATTCCAGAGTTCTGAAGTGGATAACAATCAGAAAACAGGAAAAAACCCAAGATAGATCTGTGGTTTTCTGGTGGCTTAGTTTTGGCTTTATGAAGGTAGAGGCTTAAAGCAGAGCGGTAGTTTCAAGAAGAAAACATCAGACAAAAGTAGGAGGTCAATGGGAAGGATTGGTAGAGGAAAGAAGAAAGAGCAGGTAGAGGAAGGCTGGGAGTCAGTGGAGGAGAGAGGGCTGCGGACCAGGACTCCGAAGCACCAGCGTCCTTTTTGTGAGCCAGAGAGCCAAACTCAGGCTGCAGAGTGAGTTGCAGAAAAGCTTAAGTGAGGAAATAAGCCATCTCAGTGTTAGTATTAACAGGAACCACAGACCACAAACTCTACTGGAAACAATTACTATTATGGATAACAATAACAATATTCCATTCTTGGCTATCTTCTCACAAGGATGCCATTTGGTGCAAGACAGCTTTATACACTTTGGGAGTTTTAAATGCTTCATTCATCCTGCACAGAGTTGTGAGCTAGTTAGTAGTTGTTAGCAACAGTTAGAACAAAATTAGTCTGCGGGCTGACTTCATTGCCTTTCCCAGCATTGTGCCAGAGTTAATACTTGGTACCTGGTGCACATTGACCTAGATAAAATTTGAAAGGACGTCCTTAAAATGAAGGGCTCTCTTTTTATTGATCAGAGTGAATTATCACGCTCCTTTCACAATACTGTTGCTGTTGTTATTTTTTAGTTTAAATGCATTAAGCGTTCAATCTAAACTTTCCTCACCTTTGTTCCTTGTCCCACTTTGATGCACCTCTTTCTCAACAAGCATTTACTTCTGTTTTCAACTGTTTTTAAAACGCAAGACACATAAAAAAACTACACTATTTTACTAATTCTTATCCTGCTCCTTTTGCCTCAGAGTTTCTACAGATTAAAAAATCTTATTTCACAAGACAGCACATTGCTCTGATTACAGCCAATTAATTTTAACACCTACAATTAAAATGCATAAAGGCTGCCAAAAATTGCAACCAATCACCAAGGTGCCATGGAGAAAAGCATTAAGAACTCTGTGGGCTATCTTAGTGGATTTATAAATTTTAAAATTTCAACCAGTGATGTTTAGAATTCTGCTAAGAATTTTAATATCCACAAAGAAAGAAATGTGGTGCTACTAGTTCCATTCATTAAAAAAAAAAATAAAAAATTGTTATTTTCAAAAAAGTCCTATTTTTCCAATAGGTTTCTATAGTTTTGATAAAACTGAAAATATTTTTCCACTACATTCTGCTTGTACAGCTGAAGCACAGAGCTTAAATGATTCCCTCTGACTTAATGTATCAGTGTCAGGTAACATTTTCTCTGAGACACCAAGTGAGACTCAGCCAAGTGCTGCAGCAGCCTTCCAAAAAGCCAACAGGAAGAAAAAAGAAGAAAACTACTAAAATACCACATGCTTAATATTTGAAGTGCACTCCAGGTTTTGACTCTGTTGATGTCTTAGTATCTTCAAGTCCAGGTACAAAGTATGGACAAGTGTAACAATTTGCAGCTAAACAAAAAATGGTTCATTATTCATAGCTTAGCTTAGTGCTTTATAGCTTTCTCAGTGCAATCTGTTGTATTGTAAAGAAAGAGATCATACGAAAAAATCTTTTAAAATTGTACCAGATCACATGCTTTATGTTGTCACTTTGTGCTCAGGCAGGCTCTGTAAGAACTAAAATATTTGCTGAATTGTTAGTGTCAGACCTAACCACTGCTAAATTTGGAATATCTCTGATCAGTACTACTTCATACTATGCTTTCTAAGGAATATGCAGAGTGCATTGTAACTTTTGAGTTTGGTTTCTTTTTCTTCTTCTTCTTTTTACCTAATCTTTAATTGAAATCTTCTGTATTATCAAAGTTCATTATAAAGAAGCCGCTTCAGGAAAGATAATTCCCTCTCCCCTCCCCCCCCCGCCCCCCAATACCCAAATACCTAACAATAGAGTAGTTAGCATGTATTTGTAGATGATAGAACAAAATGAAGCATAGATTCCTAGTAGGTAATTCTGCAGGGAAAGCCTTATTGCATAAATGTAAATGAATAGGAGAAAAGATCTTAATTTCCAAAGAACAAGAATAATGTCCAGATTTTCTTATGCAAAGAAAAGTCATCATTTGAACACTAAATCATAAAATAAAAATGCAAAGCTGAACATTAATTCAAGATAAACCGTCCTTCATAAAAAAAGCATTACCTATCAGCATTTTTAAAATTGTAAGGCACCATCACAAGGAAATAGGCAGTCTTCCATATACAAGTCCTACAGGATTTAACCTGCTAAAAATAAACGAAAGCAAGCTACCAAATCAGTCAGTAAGTAGAAGAACAGGGCATAAATGGTTTGCATTGTCACCCAGTACTAAATGTAGCCAGACACTAAATGTTGGCCTTTACTGAGCAAAAACACATTGCAGGGAGCATGAAAATATTTGGTTTATTCTGTTTGCCAGGCTAAGATACACAAAGAGGTGAAACCGTCTCTCTGTTGTTGCAAATGTTTCAGTTTCTGAACTGATTAAGTAGATGTGATTGATGAGTGAAATTTCAAAGTGCAGGTTTCAAGTGTGTAAATTGTGTAAAATTCTGCAAGGTAAAATGCTTTCTTTTCACCAAGCATATTTTGTGGCAGTGAACTTAATTGCAGATAGGAGGTATTAACTTAGAACAGCTCACACAGACCAAAAGCCATCCAGTAAATAGGACAGGGAGGGGCTAACACCTGCGTTGGTGTTGGTCTTGCCACTCGTTTCAACGGGAATTAGACTGGTTAGATTGAATCATAGGTCTATTCAGGATGTCCTATGTTACAATAATCTCTGCCACATGGGGAACAATAAAAATTTGTTATGCAGATTTTCAAAGTGCAGACTAATAGGATTTTGCAGTTATGTCTCAGACAGGGCCAGTGGAGAACACTGGGGCAAAAAAATATATTAGGCATTACCTGGGATGAAGCAAGTGGAATTGTTCCCGTGTCCCCTGTTTTCAGCAAGTACTCAAATCTAGTCAGCTCAGCCTGTACCTCCCATGACTACGGGATTATATATTTAAATAAGTACAAATAGTTAAAACTACGAAGAATGCTTCTTTGAGACTTCTTACTTATTTAAAAGTATCTTAAAGTAATTGGAAAGTAGAAATACTTATATATCTTTATGCGACAACTTCTGTGATGATGTCTATCCATCAGCTTTCCTTTAATACACTGTTATCTCTTGGGCTTTCTTTGTGTGTATGTTGATAGCATCATTATGCTTCTCTTTTCCTTGAAATGCTTTTTTGCAATCTTCAAATACATCAGAAAGAATAGAATAGTTCAAAAGTCTGTAAATATTTTCAACCTGATTTTTCTGCCTGTGTGAGGGGAATAAATAAAACGCTGTTTTAAAGATACCCTTTCCCTTTAAAAAAGCAATAAAAGCTTGATCTGTTGGATGTTTAATTTGGACTTCTGTAATGTGTGATTGATGCTAACCCAAAAACTTCCATCTCCATCTTTGTTGTTGTAACTTCTAAGAAAGCACAGCTTCTCCAAGTTTTGTAAGACTCAAAATGTTTTGATTTTTTTCATTGAAATATATGGCATCCTGTTAGAAAGATCTGTGCTTTTACTGTGCTATCCTTTGAAGAGTCACTAGCCTGAGATTTTATTTTTTTATTATTATTTATTTATTGTGTCTGCCTAGTCAGATATTAAGAATCCAGTGCACTTAAGGTCTTCATATAAAACACGGGAAAACACTTTCTACAGGTCTTCTATTGATAAAACAGGTTCTAGTAGCCTTAATTCTACATGTGCACAGGCACAGATGAGTGACAGGGTCAGTCACTTTTGCTTAGATAGTCAGAGTACTCATAATAGCACCTGGTCTTGATTTAGTATGGATTTAAAGAGCACTTTACAGTGGAGGTCAGGATCACTGAAAGATACGGCAGCAGAGAGAGGAAGTGACTTAGCTTGAGGGCATTCATCACTGTCACGAGTGGAGAAGGAACTCAAGAACTCCAGTTTGGTGCTTAAACTCAGGTGATGCTCCTGGACTTAATATTACAGCTCAGTGTTACCCCAGAAGTATACTCACATTTATTCCCTATTTTACATACAGTTATTTGATCTGTGCTCATAATTATTCTGATTTGTTTCCTCAGAGCACTGAACATTGAACAAGCTTGCTGACTGGAGTGGCTGCCAAAGCAGCAGATTTTGCAGTCACTGCAGCAGGTTGAAAGTGATAATTGTGAAAACTGGGAACTGTAAAGTAAAAAGAGGGATTAATCCAGAGAAGGGATAGATGAATGTCACATGCTCTTTGTAGCCTATCAAACAGCTGCTATTCACAATTGCACATATTGATTACTTGAAGCCATATCCATACCAGCTCATTATCAGCTTTTTGTCTTGAATATATCCTTATATAGTATTTGTTCAACAATTTCAACCAATGAACAAACATGAAAATTCCAGTGCCTGCACGTGATTCACAAACAATAAAAGTGAAAATAGTGAATAAACCATTCACAGTAATGGAACTTCATGCTATTACAAAATCTTTTGACATTCCTTATAAGGAAAAATCCTGATGTAAAATTGAGTTGTCTTTTCTCCCTTTTTGCCTTCCCCTGCTGTCCCCCTGTACAGTTAAAAATCCATAAGTGATCAAATCCATACCAGTGCCTGAAATTTGAAGAAATAAAAGGCACCACAGAAGGAAATGAACAAGCTGCGTTTGTAATGATGCTGTGCATGTGAAACAACATTTATTAGTCTTTCTGTGAAGGGAGTGTATTCACAGAGAAAGTGGTTAATGTTAGATTTATTGAGATAGTTACATTTTTCATTTATACGGAATAGTAAACCATTTTGGGGATTAACTTCATGTCTCTTGGTACCATGTATTAAAGGGTTCTTTACCTCTAATCCTAAAAGGATTGTGGAAAAGCACATCAGAAAACAGGGCACACTTCATATTATAGGAGTTTTCCAACACTGCGATATTTTACAGATGTGTAGGCAGCAAATTACAGCACTCAGGTTTTTGAAGTGTTCATAGATAATCAAAAGTTATCCACTGCCTGCATATACCCAGTTGGCAGAAAAAAGTTATAGTTGGATATAAGCTTTTATTTGCCTTAGTATTGAAAAAATATTGCCTTTCAAGAAAATTTAATGAAACATATAAAAATACTCTGGAGACAAGAAGTAAAAACAAAATCATTGTGGATCTTGAAATGAGATTAATAATAACATGCACTATTTAAAATACAGCAGCATAAAATCTAGAAACACATTACTTCGGAAGAATAGTACATGGTATCAATATATGAAGCTAAAATATTTTTAATTTCTAAACATATTAGCTAGGTTGGATATAGGTTGGCTTTCTCAAACATAACTTTCCATTTTTGGAGGAAAATTAATTACTTTTAACTAGAAAATTAACTCTTAACTAAATAAAAATATTTTTATTTAAAAAAAAAAAGAATTAGAAGAAGAAGGGCGGGGGGGAAGAGGAAGTGAGAAAAGAATACAATTACTTTGGGGTAAGTTTATAGGTGCTCTTCACAAGCCCCCTGGCCAGCCTGTATAGAAGCATGCAAATTTAAGCTGTCAACAACGCTAGAAAATCATATATTGTCCATATCAGATATAACTACAACTAAGTTGTTCCTGAAAACCGTTTGACTAACCATCTTCCAAACAGTTTTTATTGATGGAAAGCTAGACATACCATTCCTTATTTTTCCCTTGCTGCTGACCCTGTATGTTCCGCATTCCAACACAAAAGAAGAGAAATTTATTCACTGAAAATGTTAACCAGGGAAGTGATTGAGTCACCATCACTGGAGGTATTTAAAACGTGCAGATGTGGTGCTTAGGCACATGGTTTGGTGGTGGACTTGGCAGTGCTAGGCTAATGGTTGGACAATGATCTTAAAGGTCCTTTCCTACCTAAATGATTTTTATGATTCAAACTCTTTTCTCATCCTAGCCATACTGGACATGGTGAACAGGATACTCCTTTTCTGTATCTTCATTAGATGTATTTGAAGACTGTTACCAAGTTTCTTTTACCTTCTCTTCTCCCAGTCAAGCCTCTCCATGTCTTCCGTTTATTCATTTATTTGTTTTTCTCTTAGGTCAAATATTTTACCCTTCTTATCAGTCATGAGTAGCTGCACATTTTGATCCCAGGTGTGATTTTCCAGTAGTAAGTATAAAAATAGAATTATTGCATGCACCTTCCTGATGCAACTGTTATTTCTCCACTGAGCCTGAAGGTCAGGGGTTTTTTTGCTTTTTTGCAGTGGTTTGACATAGTTGGCTAATGCTTTGTTGTGATCTCTATCTGATATCTTTTACCTCAGTTTTCTCAATTTGCTAAGTGGATAAATCAAGGTTGGGGAGGTTTCCCGATCGTTGAAGTTTGGCCTCCAGGTATGTCTTTCTATCTGTACCAGAAAACTCATCACCTTTTTAAATGTATTTTCTCATGCTTAAGAGGATATTAAAAACATGCCAAATTGTCAGAAGGCAGTTGACATTCATTCTGAATATCTTCCAACACACAGCAAAATGCCAGAGTTTTATTTTTTATTGCTCTGTTTGTTGTACATTTATGTTGCCATTTTATACGTGTGCCCTGTAGGACAAGAACTCTCTGTTCGTTACATCTCAATATATTGCCTAGCACAGAAAGGCACAGTAACTTGGGGTGTCGTGTGTTTGTGTGGGGGGGGGATCCCTGTATGTACAATCAAAATACACACAATAACGGGAACAAATTATTGTATTTGAACTATCTACTTATTTAAAGAAAAAAGGATTACCTTTATGGCATTATTTAGAAAGGGCTAGATTTTTTAATGTGGGTTTAAATATGGACTACTAGTACGTGAATTAATGGAGAGAGTAGGCCTATTACCAAAATGGTTAAAAAAAAAAAAAAAAAAAGTCTTCATGCTACCTTAAAACACCTCTGAACTCAGGACATACATTTTCTTTCTAAGATATTTAGCACTGTTTTTACCATTTCAAAGGTAACTCTGCAGCTTTAGCCTTTCCTTTTTCTCTGCTGCTTTTCTACCTGTTAGAAAGGAGTACAACCACATCTGGTAGCCAATTGCCAGTAGCATCCTAAATGACACAGGTGTCGGCTCCTAAATCCTAAAATCATCTTCGAAATCAGGTCTTCAATGACTTCAGGTATTTGGCACTGCTGTTTTCTCCCCAGCTGAAAAAAATTCCAATTTACTTTCCTCTTTAGATCTGCACAGGGAATGACTCTGCATCAAATTGTTGTGATCAGGGAAGATATTGCTTGCAGCAGTCTCTCAGGTTTCAAATGACTCACAGGGATTGAACAGCTGTATGCATGTCAGCAGTGGAGGAAAAGAGGAGGAAACCAAAAATGAGAAGAAATGAACTATTTGAAACTTTGGGTGGAAAATAACTTTGTAAAACAAAAAAAAGACAAATACTAAGAAAAAGATAAAGACAGAAGATGATACAGAGAGCGCTAATTTCTGGGGTGGAAATAAAATGTATTTGAAATGTAACTACAGATAGTACAACTGCATCTTTAGAAATCTCTCTGTTCAAAATCATACCCCTTCCCACAGACACTCATTTGGCATTTCTGTTTTGATGAAGATGGAAAAACGTTACTGAGAGTTTTAATGGGGTTTAAATTCTCACAATTTTTTCATATCAGTCTTCAGGAATTCAATTGTTTTCCATAGGAATTTTCTAAAAAATTTCAGTGAAATTCCCTACTCATAAAAAAAATAGTCCAGAAATATGAATGATTAGAAAAGTTAGCAGGTATGCTTATTATAAAAGAAAGCTCCCATGAAACCGTATATAAATTTAATATAAAGGAAAACTCTGTTTCCCAAAATTATACATACACACCATTATTGTATTCTTTTTTTAACTTGCAAATTTTAATGATTTTTTTTTTCATTTTGACACTTGCAAACTTGTGCATATTTTGTGTTGAGGTGAGTTTATGCTCTTAAAAATATTCCTTTCTTCAAAGGAAACTTGTTAGAGTCCTTCTCAGTGCCTTTTCAAAATGAAGTCACAGTGAGTACCATGAGTGACTGCTGGTTCACAGATGAGATATTTTTCAGTTTATTACCAAATATAATGTATTTTTCTGTGAATTCCATATATGCTCAAATAATATTAAAAAGCTTTATGCACTATTTTGATTGACATTTTTTGAACAGCACATGGTACATGTGGTACTGTACTGTACCACTACTGTGCAGCTAAAACTCATTTACTAATTTAACCTTTTCTCCTGCATCACTGCCTCATTAAAGCTTAAAAAATTATAGTCATATAATAAGCCAGCACTGAGTCTCCATACTGTCAGAGCTCCCTTATATGATACTCCTGTACAAGATGAGGTAAATAAATCTCCATTGTGGACAATTATTCACAGGGTTTCTGCAGTACAAAAGCTGTTCTCATGTAATAACGCTGTTACAAAGCCAGATGCCTGAGATACCCAGGAGTCACTACTGCAGCCTGTAAAGGGAGGCTTGTACTCACCAGTGCTGTACAACGAAAGACATGACCCTCTGGGAAAATGCATGTTTCTCTCCACCTTCTAAAATAGACAGTTTGGTTGATAAAGCTAATGTGATCTGTCAGAGGAAGTCAGGACAAGGCTTCAAGGCTTGCCCAGCATCGTGGTATTCTCTTTGCAGGTGTTGCAGTGTGACCTATGCTTGTCAGACAGGACTTCTCCTAAGACTGTGGGTCTAAGTGTCACACTGTTTCTTCCAACAGCATCTGTAAGTCCCATGTGCCTTAGGTCCCCTAACCTTTTCTTGAAATGAAGGTATTCCAAGAGAAGGCTTCTGTACAACGTTTTACTTGGACCTACTACTTCCAGAGATAACTCAGGAACAATTGTCAGGTTCACACAGACCCACCTTGAGTAGCAGATTGGATAGAAGGATGGAAATACTTATGAAAAATAAAACATAATTCAGATTACTGGATTGTATCCAACAACAAATTCTTTCCTCGATGCTTCAATGTCCCTGCTAGGAATCACTGTTTGCATGCACCACGCCTGCCAGCTGACTTCCTCCGTACAGGGGGAGCTGTCGGTGCTGGCAGTCAGCTTGTGCCCACGCGCCTGTCCCAGTCTGGGACAGTTCTTCCTCCAGTTTCGTCTCTGGTATGATCTCTGAGCTATGTGCATCAGCTCAGAGATGTGACACTCTTCAGAGTAATTGTGCCAGAGGCACTTTCTCAGTTGTAGAAGGCAAACTCCTCTCTCTGCCTTTCTCTCATTATCCCGTTACGCCTGTACTGCTTTTTCAAATTGCACGTAGATTGTGAGTCTTCTTGCCTTCAAAAATGGAGATTTATGTGTAGCACTAATTTATGTACCTTAGTATTTTAGATTTCTGCCACAGTCTTATTTTCCTCTCAACTTAAATGTGTTTAAACTATTTCCGTTGCTACACAGGTTTCACCCTCACTACTGATGCATTCAGCAAGGCTGACAGCATTTAGCTAGGTTTTAGCTTCTGATAGAAGATACAAAAGTTACCTGGGGGCAGAGTATATCACTGCGGGCTGCTTAAAGCTTTGCTCTGTATCTTTCCCACTGCTCCTACCTCCTGTTCAAGGGCTCTGATTATCATAACACGGTACCACTTGCCTTCCTTAAAAGACCATTCACTGCTGCCGAACCATGCTGGAAGAACCACACACTGCATCTTTTTAAAAGCCGTATAGGAAATGTTGCTGGCAGTCATGCATCCACCAGCACCCCAAAGACACTATGTCTGCTCCTCTGGCTTAGTGTAATATTTTCAGGGCTGCTGGCACATCAGCTGCTATCACTCCAGTACATCACTGACAGAGAGCCATAACTTTAAATACACAATATAAAAAATCTTTGTATTACGGTACATGAGTAAACTGAAGGTTATATATTACAATTTATGAGAGTGACTTTCATAAAATTTGTTTCCCTTTACTTTCTTAGCTGCATAGATCATTCTACTGAATGATCTATCTTTTCATTTAATCTTTACTTTTTTTTTTTCCCCCACAGTATTTGTTCCTAAAATTAAAATTGATTTTGAACAATTCATCAGTGCACTAGGAGTTTTTCTGATATTATTCCCACACTTTCTATTCTACAGACAACCAGCTTTTCACAGATCTTTTCAGAGAGGCTTTGTCGTTCCAATTTTTCCTCTTAGGGTATTAAGCACTAAGTAATTATTCTTTAAAAGTATACAGGCAGGCCAGTTTTCTAAGACTGAAGTGCAGAATACTAAAGAGGCATTGTCTTTATGTATTTCAACCATAAATCAAATACAAAGAGTATGCCAGTTTCCATAATCAAGTTTTCACTTATGTTACAAATTATGAAATATTATTTTATACTGAATAAATCAACACCAGAAATATTTTTTGGTTTTTATGTGCTTTTTATTGTTTATTTGCATATTTTAAAATTTCAGTCTTTAAAATTCAAGAGGATATTGAAGCCATATATGAATTTCCTCAAAGATCATTAACATAGCTGATATGAACAAATCAAAATGTATACTTAATTAATTAATTTGATAGTTTTACAGAATTACTTGCATTAGAACTTCTAGAGATTGGATTTCCTTATTAAAAAATATACCCAAAACTTTTAATTCAAGCCTCCACAAATTAAATTAGATTTGCTTAGGTTTAGACTAGATTAATTAGATTAATTAGATTAGATTAGATAAAAATAATTTTAGGAATTCCACGTACCATTCCCATGCCTAAGGCATGAGATGTGTGACTGGATAAAGTAGTTAAAGCTTCTATTAGGAATGGAAACTACTAATTTTAAGAAAGAAAAATCAGAAAAACCTTTTACATTTAAAGTTCTTTTGAAGAAACACTGTTAATATGGTTAATATACACTGTATTCCAAATTATCAGGAAATTTACATATTTAGAATGATTAATTACATTCTTATTTGATGATTTCTGAAATACAGTATACCACTGCTGGTTTTTTTAATAGATTTTATTGAATTCTACTGAGTAGATAATCCTAAATAAACTAAAATGTAAAGGAAATCGGATGTTGTAACATAATAGATGTATGCAGGATTTCAAACTGTTAAGATAAATATTATTATTTTGTATTTTATTCCTCCATTTACTTACCCAGCTAGAAAAGGAAAAATGGATACTATTCTATTCATATAAGAAAAAAAAAAATCGTTTGATTTTTATGCTCAACGTAAGATGAATTTGATAAAAATTCTACATTTTCCTAGAAATTTATTAAATGCAATTCAGCAACTTAAACTCATTTAAACAGTATTTTCACCCTATTACATGATCTGATACCACATTGATTTAAAAACACAGGCTTTTCCATCATATCATGATACATCATTTACACCAGGTAATTTTAAATGTATTTCTGTTTTTCAAAGGGGAGAAATAAAGACTGTATTTGTACCTGAAGTGTTTATACAAGTTTCCTTTTTCAGCACATGTTGTTGTAAAGGAAATGGTTATTCTTTTCATACAATTTCTACATAGTGATATATTTCTTGTTGAAAGCACAAGCATGAAAATTGATTTTCTACAATGTGCTAGCCTGGCTGTATGCCTGAAGGACTTTTCCTTGTCTTTACAAGTATTTTGTATTTAGGGTACCCCATTTTTCTTAGAAGTGCTATAAGATCTTCAAGTTACTATTACAATTATTTACAGATTCATGGATTGTAGGGTCCGAGGGGACCATTAGGCTTCTAGACATCCTGCATAACAACTGTATTCACGTTTACTCAGTTAATCTCTGATAAGAAGTCAATGATTAAAACATAACTACTTTTAAGGCATTCTCACCTGGAAAGTACAAGCAGAAGCTTTTGATCCCACAGTAACAATATTAAATATATAGATGAACATACAGAGACAAGGAGGGTGGACAGAGAAGGAGGGAAAATTGGGGATGTTGAAAGCAAGTTTCACAATTTCCATATTTCCATCTACCACATTTCTGGACCATCAACCAAGCTTGTTGGTCTTCTAAATTATAAAACAATATACAAGCAGGTCTCAGAGTCAGAAAACCCATGAATTTCAGGTTCCTGAAACCAGCATATAATGAAATTTCCCTTCGTGACAACCCCTGTATGGATATCACACCCAAGTGAGAGAGTATTGGCGTCCAAGAGCTGATGTGATGGAGGAGTGGTGCTGTGCCACAGCACTGTGCTGCTGCTTGTGCCGTTCCTTTGCTGAGCCTCAGCAGTGCTCTAGTTTGGTTTGAAATAGTTAGACTAATGAGCAATCTGTTGGCAGTTTTCTCACTTTTACAACTAACAAAGAGCTTTTTAGTTTGCAGTATTAGATGGTACTAAACCCTAGGAATATGCAGTGCCGTATCTACCAAACAAGAAACAAAGAATTCAGTCAGAGATATGTGGAAAACCAGCAGTGTCATAGCATGGCAACATCTCAAATTCCACTTGCTCTGAGGCATCATGTCAGCCATTGAACTTTTACACAGCACAAGCAGCTAAGATAAGCAAAAGCACAATACATGGACCATTTTCTTGCAGGAGCAATACTCTCTACCTTATACATTGTTTTGTTTGATTTCACATTTATTTCATTGTCACATGAAAGACCAAGCTTAATGAATCCCGGAATATTTTTTCTGCTCCTTCACTGTATGTAAGATTTATTAATTTATATTTTGTATATATTATTCATCAAAATGCTTTGTTATTTAAAGCTCCATTTGAGGGAGCACAGTAAGGCTAATAATAATTTCTTCAAAGTGGAAGTATGGATGTGTTTTGCAAATAGCTATTTATAGAAGCTGGTTCATTTCTAGCCACTAGTTCATTCAGGAATTCAATTTTCAGGTTACTTATGCTTCGTTCAATTAAGTAAGTGACAATACTCCCCACTTAATCTGATTTGCTTTTCAAATCCTAAATATTAATGATATTTTCATCAATTATCTTTTCTAAAATTAAAAAAGTGTTGTTCATATATGGAAATAATTTAAGTATGAAGTAGATTTTCTTTGTCACCTAGAAGAGATGGATTTCCAGCATTCATTATTATACACTGTTATTTAAAATTAGAAAAATAACATTAATTATAATTTAAAATCCTCCTCTGAAGTTCTATATTTACATGAGGTAGTAAAGTCTGTATTAAGCACAGATTCTGAGTGTGTTTGGACTCACACAAGCTTTGCAAATGAAAAGTAAGAAAGGTACTGTGCAAATCATGTGGATCGTCCAAAATTAAAAGATTTAGATTCAGGCAGAATAATGTCTTTACTTTAGAATTTAGAATTACTAGACCATAGAATTGAACAGCTGAGATCAGATGGCCATAGAAGCCTGTAACGTAAGGACTGCATCGAGGGTGAAAATAAGTTGGAAGCTTCTCAAGTTTGTGGCAATGGTTTTGTTTATGAGCATTGCAAGTGGCAGAGAGCAGCTCCCCACGAACAAAAACGATAGCATCGGCACTTGACTTACAGATGTGGAAAAGTATCGAGCTTATATCCGAAACCTACAAACAATTATTCACCCTCCTGGCTTTACACAGGCCACGCTGAAGCAGCTGGCTCTCCACCACCTTTGACCCCGCACCACTCGCTACCGCTGCCCTACAGACTGACTGTTGCCGTGACCATCCTCTGATCGCGGCAGCTCTCCAGCTTTATAACATCACACCGTTTCTGATCAGCATTTAGAGGAGGTGACTCTTCTTTTTGCTGCTGCTCTTTAAAAAGCAAAATCTGTCCTTCAGCGTGAGTGTTTGAGGCTTGACAGGGTGTAGCGGGTGCCCAGGGCATGGCACGCTGCCTGCGGCCTGCCGCTTTCCCCGGCGGAGGCCTGGAAGGCGAAGGTCTGCGGGCTCATCCCGCCTTACAGCATCAGCAAAGTGAAACTGGACTTGTTTGGAGAGCAACTGTTTCTAAACTGACTTCTACCACTTCGCAAGTCATTTTCCAATCCCTGATCCACCAGGCTAATCTTGTAAAATCCTTAGTGATCTGTTGAAAAGCACTGAAAGAACATATGGTTCTTTTGATATTTTTCCCCCCTCTCAGATGTAACTATTAACTCTCAATAAGGACCTTGACTCTACACTATCCATTTTAAAATACAAAGCCATTACCAAGCCAAAGCAGCAGCTCAAAGTAGAAGCACCTGAAATCGTTTATTTCTGTTTCTGTTGCTCGCACACAAAGCCTTTAGCACTGGAACAGTGTGTGTCATTTCAGCCAATTGCAGATTTTGCTACGATTAAGCTGTAAACCCTTGAAAGTGAGGATTTGTCATGGAAATGCTGACACAGCCTTGACTGAAGCAGAGTGAATGGCATCGCATGGCTCTCTGTACCAAAGCAGTGCAGCCTCAATTAGCACCAATCTGTATACACAGCCATGACAAAAGGGAAGCCGGGAGCCTGAATATTCTCCCAAAGCACTTAAAAGGCCAGCATGAATCGTGAAGGTCTTGCATGGTTTTTGTTTGTGTGCAGCTAGCAGAGTGTGCTGTGCTATTCATTCTAGGTTAAGCTTTCAGTGCCGTTTAATAAGTGGCCCTTGTACAAAAAAGTGATCTGTGCTTTTCCAGATATTTGTATGTCAGGCAGCTACACAGCAGCAACTTCTGTAATCCCTTCTCCTGCAGTTAGAGCTACTAGAAAAGCTTAATAATATCCCAGAGGCAAAGATGAAACGGTATCTCCACAGCTACTGTTTGCTGTAGAGAGCTTTTGAAGTCAAGCTTAAGATGTCTTTATTTCCCTACCAGAATTTTTTTTTTTTTTGCCCTTCTTTCTCCAGTGTTGTCATGATGATGGCTTTCTGCTTGAAAAATATTCCAAGAGGCTGCAGTGTTCTCATAAAGCATTAGGGAATGAGAACAGCTTTTCATCAGGGGCTCTGGAATCTGTAAGTACAGTTTGTCACTCCAGAAACCCACAGCCACCCTACCGGAAATCTCGATTTAAAACCCCACACTTTCTTCCTTATCAGGTTTGTAGCAGCCTCAACCTTCACTGGCAGCTTACTCCTGCCTGGCTTTTGGCTTTTAACTTCCGTTTCTAATTAAATCTAAATTGAGTTCATCAGAAGGCTCCCATTTATAGCTCGTTTTTCTCTGGTGTAAGAATGTGAAATATGATAAAGCTGCTAAAGCTGCGTATAACCTCATGAAATGATGGTCAGCTTGATAAATGAAAGGGAATAGCATCACATCCATGCAAATACTTATTGGTTATAATTATCATAATTATAGTTAACACTTAAGAGTCCTAATCATTTCCCATGCCCTCTTCTGTCAGGTGCTGTGTATTCATGGAACAAAAAGTCCAAACCTAACAATTTATGACTTAACCGTAAGAAAAAAGAGAGCAGATTCATACAGAGGGGGCTTACAACAAATCGGTGGGGAAACACTGATCACCACAACTCTTGTCAGTGGATTACCTCTGTTGAGTCTCTTGTTGGTATCTGCTCAAACAAAAATTCTTCGACAGGTAAAAAATGGTGGTGATGTAGCTTAGCAGAAGTTTCCTGAGGATCCCTTCCCAGATGGGATTGAAAAACAGAAATTGTTGTGTTTGCTTTGAAAATGTAACAGCTGAGGCTGGGCAGTTTCTCAATAGTGAATAACAGGTGAAAGGTAGAGTGGGGACATTCTTAAAGCTAACCAGGTTGTTATAGAGTATGCTGTAGAAAGAAAGGGGATTGTGGAGCAATTAAAAAAAAAAAAAAAAAAAAAAAGAGAGAGAGAGGTGATTAGGGTGATTAGGACAATAGATTTGCAGCATCATTCTGAATATATGTAAATGAGGAAATTGAATTGCTAGAAAAGAGGATAAAAAATAATCCAAATGGAAACCAGCAAGCTTCAGCAGTATTAGTTACTTGGAAAAGTGTAACAACAATTTTTGCATATACAAAAATATGTGGAAAATAACCCATAAAACCGAGATAGCATGAGCATAAGAACCTCAAGATATCCATGTTGAAGGTGCTTTTTAGATTCCAAGAAAGATTATTTATATTGTCATTATTAATGCAGGAAGGAAGTTTTGAACAAGCTCTGTTTTAATAAGGCTGAACTACGTCACTAAAAGAGCAATCAAACCAAGAAGAGGTAACCATAAACTAAAGAAAATGTAAGGTCATCAGAGGATCAGGAAAGTGATGTCTAAAGGAGTCTCAGGGAGTGGAGTAGACAACTGGAGGTTGCAGAATATTTTGCCATTTCTTCTGATATTTCAGCACCACCGGACTACATATTCGGTAATTTTATGGAAGGGTGAGATTCATGCCACAGAAAAAGTTGGAAATATATCAGAATACATAGACAGTGATATTTGCAGGAGCTCACCTGAGTTCTTTAGAATAACTTATGATCTATTTGCAAGTAGCGAAATGTGGGAAAGTATACCTTGGTAATTTTAGGTTTGCCAGATGCAGGAGTTCATTGACATATCTTAACTCTAATGAAAGGATCCAAACTAAAAGTCCATACCATCAAAGTTATAGAAGTTCTCAGTCACTATTCAGAGCAAATGGAAAGCCAGGCACTAAAATGAATACTTCTCTGAAAACACACAGGTTTTTATTAATTGACTTCTGAGCTGACAAGTTATTATATGAGCTGAGTCATAAGACAAAGCCAGACAATACAGTCCATATGCCTAATGAAAAAAAATCAGTATAAACATTATTGTTATTATCTTGATACAGTCAATCATGTAGTTAGCTGTGATAGTTTACCTGGCTGAGAACTGTTAGTAACATAAATAAATAAATAAAGTTGATTTATGCCAGTTTGATTTTGATTTGATATTTGAAGCGAGTGCTTTGCCTGAGAATTTAAATAGGATCACCATGCGCAAGATAAGAGGTCCTGTTTTCTGACATTCTCTCCTTCTGTCCCACACCATTGGAGGACAGCTTTTTCATTAGAGATGTTTTCTTACAGTCGTTCTCCCCATTTCCATATAGGGAAAATAAAGACCAAAACAGAAACGGAGGCGGGTTATGCTGCAGTTTCACTGTGAAGGAGGCTTGGTGAGGCAGTAGTACAGAGGACCCTCCTGGCCCCCAAATCTGAAACCTCAGCAGGATGTTAACCAAGCTGGAGAAACCTGGTAATTCCTACAGCTTAAGTCATCAAGAAGAGCTAAGCTTCAAGTTAGAAAGCACATGCCAAAACATGACCATGGGACTTCAATGCAATTCACTGTGAATTCTCATCACAACCCAGATATATAGGCTTACATATTGGATTTATAATGTATCTATGAGAAACTAGTGAAAAATAGCATATAGAGCGCTCATC
This sequence comes from Falco rusticolus, assembly GCF_015220075.1. NCBI lineage: Eukaryota > Metazoa > Chordata > Aves > Falconiformes > Falconidae > Falco > Falco rusticolus. Next base: position 87,578,286 of record NC_051192.1, on the reverse strand, counting down.
TCACATGCACAGGGTTTCCCGATTATAATATTTCCATAGAAACTTGATTGGTCTTGATGACTCCAAGATCCTAGTCTAGTCTAGTCTAGTCCAGTCTAGTCTAGTCTAGTCTATTTTTTGTCTTGAATGTAGAAGACAGAATAGAGTTGGTGGAAGATAAGGCACCTGGACTTTTCTCTCCTTATCCATTAGAGAGACAATGTTCTTGGTTCCCAGATGTGGGAATAGAGCAGAGTAGAAAGTTTATTCTAGACTGACATATCCAAATGAAACTTTAAAATGTTTCATTTCATGATTGCCTTTTTCACTGGCAGCAAGGAGGAAGACAGCACAAAGGTAGAGGCTAGTGGACTGTACATTTTCAGTCCACATTCCTGCTGTCTAAACTATGCTCATAGCTGCTAATCCTTTCTCTGCAGGGCTCCTAATCTATCCCAACTGGATTTTAACAACCTTGCCAACTATGTATAGTATCCTGATGGCTTGTCCTGCTGCTGCGATCTGCAGCAGCATGTGTCCTTCTGCCAGCCTTGCTACAGAGCGTCGGGCTTTCATGATTCCATTCTGACAGTAGTCCTTCATTGTTCCCGTCTCTTTGATGCTCTTTTTTTAGGCTTTGCCTCAATAATACTTTGCTTGTCTCTCTTTCTTTCATTCACAGTGAGCAGCTTAGCAATGTGCATAGTATGAATGCCCCTTTCATAAATACCGTGCCAGTTGGCCCACCCCATGCCTTCAAATTGGATGGCTCTCAGCGTTCTGGCCGCTAATCTGCCAGTGATTTTTACATAGAGTAAAACACCACCACAGTGCTCTATCAGTACATAAATATAGTACAGCAGTATTCGGTGTCACATCTTTATCACACCACGTGGCAAATTTTTGGGGTTGCACGAGAAGGTAAAACAGATAATACTTTCATTTATAAATATCTTGCTGGCTAACAATAGCAGATACTCATTTAGATAATAAAAGGTTTTCTTTTTTTCCTTCTTTTTCTCTGTCTGCCTGCCTTCCTTCCTTCCTTCCTTGTTTTCTTTCTTCTTTTTTTTAATGCTGTAACCTCATTAAGGAAATTTGATAATTCATAATACCTTTACAGATCATTGTTAGGGACTGAGGAAAAAGGGGGAAAAATATAAGCGCAGAGTGAAAGTGCCACTGAAAAATCATTATTTTGCTGACGGATATAGTGATCATTATAACAGATGATACAAAACTCTTAAAGTGCAAAAGTATTTGCATCTGTGTGAATGTGTCTTTCACTTAAACTTCAGGAAACCCAAAGGCCTATTTACTTTTTGTTTCATTCCCCATGTACCCACTTAAAAATTCTTATTGATTGAGATATTGCATATCATTTTTAGTGGTGTTAACTTAATTATTTCTTATCTGTGGAGAATTTAAGCATGCTGCTGTAGCTGGCATTAATTATTAAATAAAAGAGAAATTGTCTGTAGATCAGGCTGTTCTCTTAGCTTGAAGTCATATTCTATTTTTTTATAAACTTGCCCAAAATGTCCTCTCTTTTTTCCTGTAGACTTTAAAAGCAAATGCTTCTTACCTGAAAATTACCCTGAGTCAAAGCTGAGATCAAAACAGAGGACACAAACTTTATAATTAATACCATGCTTCACTAATGAATATTTTGCTTGTCAACACCTGTCAGGCTTGTAGTATTTTCTCTTCAAGTATGGAAGGTACTATAAAATGACAAAACCTCATGGGGATTCAGAAAAAAAATGTCTGGGAATAAATATAAAATATTATCTGATGCATTGAAATACCATGAAAATATCACAATCAAATATAGATACAGAAAATCCATGCTTCTTTTTTTATTTTTCAAATAAGTATCACATTTTTACACACGTAACAGATCGTTCTTCTTCCTTTGCAGAAGCTTAATTCACCTCAATGTAAAGAAACATATACCTTCATTGTGTTCATGGTAAGGACTTTGCATTTTGTAAGTGTTTTTGATTTACTACCAGGTGACCTTCCTGCAGGTAGGGCTCCTAGAATGGCTACACAGTGCTATGTGCTATTACTCCCAGTAGGTATGGTACTATCTGCAGCATCAATAAACCCTTGAGCAGATGTTCAATACCCAAACATAATGACCACTGGGGAGGAATGATAACTGCCTACAAATACATAAAGGAATGTTATAAGGCGATGGGGACCAATTATTCTCATTAGCCAACAAGGGCAGAATAAGAAGGAATGAGCATTCTCTCTAACCAAGAAATTTTAGCTTGATTTAAGAAAATCTTTAAGTGATAAAATAAGATTAAGGAATTATAAAAAACCAAAAAAAACCCCAAAAAACCCCCAACCAAACACACCACCAAAAAAAAACCCCACCAAACTACCAAAGGAACTGATAAAATTGTCATAATTTAAGATATTTAATGTGGCCTTCTGGTATGCCTGTTTCAGACAAGTAAACACATAGTATAGTACTTTTTAGATAGTTTTATATGTGTCTTAGAGGAATTTTGTGCCTTATTAATGAAATCTAGTCTGAGAATGATCTTACTGTGATTGACCAGAACAGCTACTCATTTCAGTTCCCAATGACCAGATACTAACCAAGAAAAGTCATTTACATAGTGATTGAAACTAAAATTAAAAATCTTGTCAAGACATCCATTTGTGTATGTGTGGATATTTGCAGCACTCTGCTATGGGTTATTTTCCTTTATACTAAAAGTCAAAATTTATATGGAAGAGGGCAATGCTTTTCCAGACTTCTCTTAGATCTTTTCAACACTTTTTCTCAGCTGGTTAGACTATTACAGAAAGAAAAAAGTCCTTAAGCAGATGAATAAACTTATGGAATGAGCATGCAATCTTACAGAAAATGTATGATATCCGTAATAATATACTTTATTTTAAAACGGTATTTTAGGCATCATATTTCCAAAACTGAAATAGCTTCTTCTCAGTCCCTGTTAACTCTCAGAAGACTTCTCATCACAATCTTCATCAAAAGTGCTAAATATCTACAACATTTCAAGTTTAAGAAAGCATCACAAATTGAATAACTTCAGGAACTGACTGCAGGAGTATCCTGAAACAGAGACAGCAATAGCCTTCTTTTCTTAAGATAGAAAATATTTAATTTTTAGTTAGGAATAGCTTTGAATAGTTACAAAAAAAAGTGTATTAGCTTTCAAATCAATAGTGATAAAAGTAAAAAACATGTGAGATCACTTTTATGAGCTGAATACATGGCAGAAGAAATGGTGACTTTTATGTACTATAATACTTCTAGCAGGCCTGAATATAGTTACACATTGCAATCTTGTATTATGTACTAGCTTCACTGCACTATTTATGAGTTAAATATACAGATTTCATGTTGTAATAAGGTCTGTTCTATTCTCAAGGTAGGCATCTGTGCTTTTCACTTGAATAAATTAAGTTTAAATAGTACCTGTACTTCTGTCATCTGTAGTCATTGCACATGGTTGTCAGACAAGTTTGCATGTGACTCGTCACATGCTACAGATCAGAATAGCTCCCTTCAAGAATCCTTATCAGCAATTTAGCTAAGTAATAGTCAACTGAGAAGGCTCTGATGCATATGGATCTGGTAGGATTTGAAATAAGTTTGCCAAATTATGTTCCTCTATGCCTTGATATTTTATTGGGGCTATAGGTTAACTGTATAGGGCAATTGAAAACAAATATAATGATTTTCAGTTATGCTGGGAAATTTCTTTAATCTAAAAATTTTAAAGATTACAAAGAATAAAATTATTTCTAGAGTTTTGTGAAACGTTAATTTTATGGCTCTTTCATTACTGGTAATTTGAGTTTCACAGATTATGTTTTTCATCTACCACCACGTAGTAAGCATCCAGATTTTCCAGTTTAAAAACTTTCTCTGACCAAATATCAACGCTTTTCTGCAAGGTATCACACTCAACCAATATAACAAAATTGGTGTGCTAGATATGAAACCTTCAGAGTAAAATCCCAAATATTCCTGATGTTTCAGTAAGAGTTCCTTAGAATGAGATAGCATAAATGGATGTGTTCCAGTGCCTGCCTTTATTCCTTTTTTGTCTGTATTCTGTAACTGCAGTACCTATGTATGTTCATAATGTTATGGTCTGAAAGCAATGACATATTTCTTTGGAGAAAGAAACCATTGCAAATTTAGGCTATTTCTGTATCAGCAAATTAAACCTGCCCAAGAATATATTGGAGCACCGGAGCTAGCTGGCATAGAAAAACTTGTGTGCGTGCTTGTACAGTTTCAGTGCCTCCAAAACAAGTTATGTAAATGCAGAGTGCTCATTGATAATGGTTCCTGGAAGGTTCCTAATCCTAAACTATAACTGGAATTGCTGGGGAAGTCCTAGTAAGCATGTGACAAAATTGTGCTTGAGTAGGTTCCAACATTTACCAGTGTAGATCCCATTAAAATGCTTGATAACCTTCCCTGGCACTATTTATTTTACTAATAGAACAATACTAATGTGTATGTACCTAAAATTTCTTGCTCTGAAAAAAAAAAAAATAGTTATAATAAGTCTGTAAGTGTACCTCAACTTATGCAATAAAGAGGGCAAGTATGTTATCACAAAGATTTCTATTTCAACTAAGCCAGTAGATTTTATCCCAGCATACAACTTCAGTCACATCTTCAGGGGACACCTTTGTATGCTGTCTTTAGACTGAGGAATGTCAGGTAGAAGTTTCTACCCATAGTACATTAGTTAGTGTTTTGACTGTAGGAAGTTTTCAGCAGTAACCAGTAAACAATTATTCAGGTATTTCCTACAAAATGATGTTTATTCTTTGTGGGGAAAACATAGGAATAAAATTTAGTGTAAGTTGTTCTTGGCATTCTCCAGAAAGGCTAAACATAATTAAAAAAATAATTGTACATAGGTTTTCAGATAATATATTCACAGACATTTCCTTATATCGTAGTTACTGTCTACAGAGCAGAGATGATTGAACGTCTACACGTAGCGCAAAGACCTAGAAACAGATCTTAGTATCCTTATGGAGATTCAATATGAAAAAAATAAAAAGTGATTTGAACATCTGCTACTTGAATTCCTTAGTAATCTGCCAAAGAGAATGCTTGGGATTGTTTTTAGCAATAAGAAAAATACACAGAGTTGGAAGACATTGATAACACTTGAGCAGAACAGCTCTTCAGCACTCTGATGAGATGAGTTAGTGTACAGATGGCTTCCATCATGCAAGTCTTTTCTGTTTATAGGGCTGCAGGTGGTAGAGTGGGAAACAGGGTAAGTGGAGGAAAGGTTAGGACTCCAAATCAATTGTAGCAGTTCACCAAGTAAAATCTGTCCCTGCTGAACGTACTAGCTGTTTATCACCACTGCCATCTAGAGCTGTGTGAAAAAAATTCACCGCGGACAGCAGAAATGCTGAAGTTACATATTTCGTTGTTTAAAAGGGTTATACATAAAGGGAAATGCCGACATTTTACCCTTTTTGTTATCTTAAGGCAGGGCATCCAGCAACTGTGTTAAGAGAGCAAGAGAAGCTGGAAAAAAAGAACAAAAATAATCTGTAAAACAGTCAGATAACCTCAGCTGATTTTCATGCACGGCAAAAAGACTTCATAAGAATTAGTACAGTACAGAGGTTAGCTTCCCCTTTGTAGCACAACTGAAATTTGCATTCTCCTGATTTGGGACAATTTTGCTGCACCTATGGGCTATTTATTTAATCGGTTATGCATTCAGTTTAAAATACTTTGAAGTACACAGCAATCACACAGTTTTTTTCACTGCAGCTTTAACTCCCCTGGGGTGATTTTAATCATTTAGGAGGTTAGGAGCACTGAGGAGGTATCACAAGGGCAGGTGACAGCTAGACACCCACTGAAATAATTTTATAATTGTTGGAGTTTCAGGGAGGATAGAAATGAGCCAAGTAGAATTCTGGGGAAGCTTGGAGTTTTACAATGCTATCCAGATCATTTTGTGCAGTAGAAAGGATGATTATCTTGCTTTCTTTGCTACCATGTTGATATTTTTGCACACAAATGCAAACCAGTTGTGTTCTAAGTATCTTTTTTCCACACAAGCTGGGGAAATTTTGACCTTTTCAGTTGCATTACTCTCTTTCTTTAAGCCACGATTGTAGGTTGTTTTCCATAGGAATGAACATAACCTGTTTTTCAGGCTAGGACAGACTTTCAAGACAAAGGAGTGTAGAAACACAATTTTTTTTCTAACTAATCCTTGAAATATTATTATATGCATTTATTAGCTCTAAGGCTCTTAAATAGCCATAATATCACCAGAATCCATTAAATCATCTAAGTGAATATTTTTAAAAGTATCTGGGTGTCTACTGAGTTCTATGGAAAGACTATGTATCTAAGTGCCATTAAAAGAATGGGATTTTTTTAGTCAGAATTACACTGCAATCTAAAAACTGTTGTACAACTTTTTTTAGGCATTTAGGCTGGATGTCTTCCCATAGGTGTTTGCATCCAAGGTTTTTCACACACCATATCATATTCCTACAGCCCCTTGTCAGCGGGTATGGCCAGACCCTCTCAGCCCACATGGTGCAGCAGGCTTACTGGCATCACATCGATCCTGCAGGTGGCTGTAGGAAGTTCATAAATGGCTGGGAACCCTGCCGAACCCAGTATACATCTCTGGCTGGAGACATCCTGAAAGACTGGCCTCCAGATGTGAGTCTGTGGTCTCCCTCTGCATCTGGGTACAGTAGCCACACACATTGAGATAATCTCATGTCTTTGGTACTATCTGCCTCTTGCCTACCACTGGTACTATTGCTAACTGCAGGACTTGTCCAGTTACTCCAGAATATGCCAAGAATATGCCAGGATCATGAAATTTTAACATATAAAAATATTATCCCATGACACTCGTGTTTAGGAATCTGGTCATCTTCATCTTAAATAAGGTTGACACTTTCTTTCCTGCCTGATGATATGAAGTCCAGAAGCACGAGAACAGACAGCTGCTGGTGACAGTGCCACTAGTGCCCTGAGGACCCTGAGGAATGTGGATGCATTCAAATCAGGCTGATACCCATGGAAAATTCATTTTAGTCCTTAGCTTCTGCCAGATCATCTTTAAATAAACCTTAGGTGAAGTAAGGTTCACTGACGGTTCTCAGGACATGATGTGAAAGCTCAGCCCTCAATACTGTTATCCTGTCCCTTTTGACCTTAGAAAATACTATAGCTTCCTTTCATCTCTAAGCTGTATACCAAATTTATTAGGGTAAGGACACACAGAAACAGAATCACCAGGTGCTGGCTCCAGCTCCTTGACTGGTATCTCCGGAGATTGCCTAGGACCCTAGCAACTTGTAGATTACAGACAGTGACTCCAGCTAGGGAACAAATGTAGGCAGAGGGGAATCCTCACTCCAGTGGAATGTCTCTGGCATGATGGACCTTCAGGTCCTAGCTGACATTAAATTAATGCATTAAATAAAGGATCTCCCTTCTATTTCCCTTCTCCTTTTAATGGAATTCTTGGGGTCAGCGGCATGGCTGGTCTCTGATCTGGTGGTAATCATATCAGCTTTCCAGATGGTAAGGTCACAGGAAAAGCAAGGTCATAGTCATGATTAAAAAAATAATGCAAAAGGGAATAAATACTAAAGGGATAAATTAAGGTATGGCAAGTGTAGCTCTGTAAAGCCACTTAAAAGAGGAGAATGTGAATAATTCTTACATGCATATCAGCACAGGTCTATGGTCAGAGTACACAGGCTAAGTCAAAGTGATTTACCATATGCTAGGCGATTTAACTGACTATATGGATACTCAGCCCATTGCAAAGGAGAACTAAAATAAGCAATTTTTTTAAAAAAAAATATATAATTGTTTACTTTAGGAAGTTTTACTTTGCATTTGCCATGAGGTAAGACTACACAATGGATCTGTTACACTGGTCCAGCTCATACAGGGTACCTCAACAAGCCATAGTAACTTAATGGAATGTCTGGGGCTTTTCAGTGTTTGGAATTCTTTTATTTTCATTCTTTCTTCTGTGGGAATCTTCCTGCTGTCCTTATTTACTAGTTAGACAGTGTTCAGCTCCAAGAGCGAAACCTAATTATACCTATGTTTTCCTAGAACACTGTGTCTTTACACACCAAAAATACCCTTCTTCTTGTCTGCTTGTATATTTGTACTATTCAGATGATGTGAAGCATACTTCTTTGGGAAAATTATACTGAGAGCTCTGCCATCAGTATATCTGGTACTAGAGCAATTTTTATGAAGCTTTGAGGACAGAGGCCTGTGTGAATTATTTTGAACCAAATATATTTGGAATATTGTTTGCGCCATTGCACAGTATTCCAATGGACATGCTAAAACCAGTATAGCTTTTAACAAATTAATTCAAATTAATATTTTAACTTTGTTGTCCATAAAGGTTTTGCAGGTTAGGAAAGTTGAAGTCTGAAATTCAGCCTCTGAAATGATGTGCTTAAAAGCAAGGTTCGGTATGTGATTTCAGTCTAGTCAACCCAGTGGCTTAACATTGCAGTCTTATTATCAGAGCGCCACATCTGAAGCTCAGATTTTTCACTCCTTCAGCTATTCAGATTCTTTTGTATTGGGTTTAAGGCAGTTCTTGTTCTTTGACTAGTTGGTTATTTATACTAAGTTGAAGAGGAAAAAGATGAGAGCCAACTTTTGATGTTTACAGTTGAAATAATAAAAAGGGCTTTTCCCTTGTTAGACAATATTGCTTGCAGAGAGATGGAGCATTCAAAGAGAAGCAAATGCACATACAGCAGCCTAAACTCACTGTTACTGACAGGCTCTGAAAAGGTTGTTCCTTATTGAATAGCTGAACCTGATAAAAAGTACAGTTTCCCACCGACATCTAGGAGGCCATTAAAAATTCTCGAGCTGTTCCAAAATGCATAATCCCAATTAAAGAGAAGTTTCTGTGTTCTTTTTCTCAGGGGTAGGCTGATAAACCAACAGCAAACCATTCTGGTAGTGGAGACAGAAGGAGTGTGAAGATTACCCCTGAGGAGAACATGGATATGGCACAGCATCAAGAGGCAACACCGGTGAGGAGCCGGGCGCTTTGGAGCCTTTCTGGCACCTGCTCCCAGAGGTGGCTGCAGTTTTAACTGCTCATTTTACCACAGCAATATGAGGTGCCCATGATTGCTAGACTTTAGTAAATTTCATTATCATAATTATGTGCTTTGTTATTTATTGCTGCTTTCTTTAGTAGTTTTTTAAATGTTTTATAGCATGAGTACAGCTTGTAGTAAAAAAACCCCAAAAAGCAAAAAGCTTTTCCTCTGACAGAGTCTCAACAATTGAGGCCAACAGTCTTATTAGATTTTATTGCCATTTTTCAGTATATATTTACTTAAAAAGAATAATTTGGGGTTTCCTTTTTAAGCCAAAAAATACAGTGAGCAGGAGGAAAAGAGCACAAAGATAAGGGAAGTAATTTCTGATAAAATCTGAAGAATCCAAACTTCAACCACTGTAGTTTTCCTTTCTCTTACTAACTTCAGCAAACTTTGGTAAAATTCCATGTGAAGAATTACAGTTTTAGAAGTCTTCTAGCCAGACTTCTAGCCATTCGTGTGCCCTATTCATTGATCCTTATTTAATAGTCCCTCCTGGATGATTCCACCTACGTTAGATGTGTCCCAGAATGCATTGCACCACTCTCCCTGATCCCAAAAGTCTTTATCTTCTCTGATTCAAATAGGACAGATGGCCCAGAAGAGATTAACAGACCTCCTGAGACATATTTCATAAAAACTGGGAGGTCTGTTATAGTTCAATAGTTATGTGATCTTTATTCTAAAAATGATATAATAGTTATGATTGGAACAGCTTGGACATTTCAGATTTTATTGCCAATTAACCTTCAAAATCATGTAATGATTACAGACATAATAAAGGATGTTCTTTAATTTAGTATATAACAGAATAATTGTAGTGATCTAAAATTAAAATATATAGTTTCAAAACAGATTTCCTTCTCTTTCTGATTAAATTCAAAAACTGTCAGGGTTACTTATAAGGATTACTAAATTAGAAATCATATACAGTCTGCTACCATTTCACAGTCAGGGTGTCACTTAATTTCACAATTACTTCAAATCACTCTCCCCATGGCATACAAGAGGTGAAAAAAATAACTTGTTCTAAATTCAGGTTTCCCATCCTATAAGAGGATTTGCTAATAAACAGTGAATTTGCAGACATGTTCAATCTTCAACCTGCAAAATGCAATGTTTGGGCAAAGGCAAATAAGACAGTGTTTCTTTAGATGGCTGGGGGGGAGATGTGTTATTTGTTTTGAATCTGGTGTCTGGAGTGAGGTGTGCTGTATTTTCACAGTAAACTTCAAACCTCAAGAAAACACAGAACATTAGAAAGCCAACAACTTTATTGGGAGAAGTTTTAAAACACTCATTACTTTCAAATACAGCATTGATCACTTCTTAGAGTGAATAAGAAAGCAATGGTTCAACAGGACAGGGAAGTAGGGACTGTGCAGTCACACTACAAGGTGAGTATTTGTACCATCGAAGCATCTCTGAAATGGGAAGTAAAGCGCAGAAGCAAAAAAGAAATAATATAACAGGAGATGATTTTTGTTACATCAGACCAGAGACTACTTCCTGATGATATATGAGGGTGAGATAGTGTTTTTCGTTATCTAAGTTTTGAAGAAAAAGAATTCCCTCAGCTGTGATTAATATTATATAAATCAACCTATGCAGGGTTAATATAAAAACTATTGGCATCATTGTGTCTCATTTGAATAAGGTGAGGTGACATGATGTTAAAGAACCTGACATTTCAACTTGTGTATAATTTTGAGCTTAATTGGATCAGGTGAGCTATCCCCTGTTCATAAATAAATGAAACTATCTTCATGGAACATTTTGATTTCTTGCAATTTATTATCATTGATTATAAAAAGCACAAAAACAGATGGATTTAAAGATTTTAACTCACTAAACAAAGAAGGTTTTTTCCTTTTTTTTTTTTTTTTTTTTTTTAATAACAATGTTCTGGTGCTATTCACAGGTAAGTTATTCCATTTCTATATCCATACATTTTACCTTCAGAAAATAAGATGTTTCAACAACTGTTAAACAAAAAATATTGTTGAATGTTAGAAATAGTTGATTTTTCTGTAATGGTAGCCATGTCAAAAGATAGGAGAGAGTACAAATAAAATCAAAGCAACTTCACTGTTTTCCCAATTGAAATGAGAAAACAAAGTAAAATCATTTTATGTTTTCCTCCGATTAAAAACTTGTATATAATTAATGCAGCCTCAGGGAAAAAAAAATATGTCAGAATCACTTTAACCAACCATAGACTTTTGACAGCATTTTTTCTGGTCTTTTCTAAGTACTGCACACTTCTGTGAGATAAGGGAGACAATGAGTCAATATTAAAGTAAAATATCTGAACAGATGGGTTCTTTTACTAGACATGAACACTTTCAAGTTCTCTTTGTCTCTGACAGGTTTTCTCTGCACCAATTAAAGGGCAATTCTGACAGGGAGAGTAATTTTTCAAACATTTATAGACCAAATAATAAATGAATTTATTTTAGTTACAAGATTGAGAATTTTATAAAGAAAATTCTTACCACTCACTTTAGATATCTACCCCAGGTATTACCTGAATTATACTGTAGATGCTCACATCTAGAAAGGAGAAGGAACGAACCCAAGCCATTTAAAAGAACCACTTGCAATCTTAGTCAGCAGAGGAAAGCAGGTATCTAACATCTGCAGAGGAAGATCCTGTTTAAATGTCCCCTTTTCTTCACTGCCCTTGGAGGACAACCCATCTATGGTAATTTATTCTAGGTAAGTTCCTTAATCATTCTGCTTTAATCATTTGCTCTTTTGTTTTTATTTTTACAGACTAAGAAACACTCTGAATGAGATGAAATGGCCATTGTGTTCTCTTTGGTTTAAACCTCTCTCCAGGCTGAGGATAGTCTAGAAGTCAGGTCTTCTACCTCCTGAACGCATGGTTTAATGTTAGGCTGTGGCAATCACCATGAGATGGGTTGGATTTATTTTTAGTCCTGTTAGATTTAACTTTTGAGTTTTCTTCAGAGACTGCCATCTCGAACTGAATCACAATAACACTTGATAAAGATTAATTGTACTGTGCATGTACTTCTATCCATTCACAGGTGGTGCAATGCTGGGAGTGTTTAAAGATGAATAGGGAATGTCTGAAAGAACTCATTTCATCACCTACCAGGCTAAGGAGAAAAAATCCGGAAAATAGGTAAATTGGATCAATGGATGGAGCTTCAGGTTTCAAGCAATCTGAATTAAACAGGAAAAACTACAGTAAACAAAAGGTTCATTTCTTCCCAGCATTACTCCAACCTGATGCTCCCAACTTATTTTACCAGTTGGTGGTACAGGTTTTTCTGACAAAGCAACTGATTTTATTTAATTCTATTGAGTTCTTCATATTGTGCAGATCACTGCTAAATTCAGCTGCCTTCACAAAACAGAAAAAAATAACGCATTCAAGTAGATATTCAAAGTTCCATCTGAAATGGTTTGAATGGGAAGGTGGGAAGCTAGGGTGCAGAGAAGGAGGGGGAGTTGCCCTGGCATTGTAAGTAAGAATTTTGAGAGCAAAAACCTAGTAATTTTCCAATGTCATGTGGATTAGCAGTAGTTATTCAGGGACCATTGTATCTCTTTATAGCCATCAGTGAATGGAGTGTGTTAAGGTGGTGTTTCTATAGCAACTCCTTCCCAATGCAGTCTACCAAGAGCTCCAAATGCCTGTACACAAGGCAATTTTTAAAAACTTGTAACTGATCATTTGGGCACATTACTAGTGCCTCAAAGATTAAATGGTCAGAGAGTTCAGACACTGAAGCAATTAAAGGGTGGGTGGTAGCTGAAATCAGATTTGCTCCAGTATTGCTCCTCGGTTCCCCTTAGCACATTTTATTAAGTTACAGTGGAATCCATTCAAGAAAGTGTTAAGTAATTTAGGATCTGTGTGAAACAATTGTGGAGAGTTAGAGAAGGGACCTCTGGCCATTATAACCTGGTGCCAGAAGAATTCCAGTGACCTACTATAGGATGTTTATCTGGAAAAAGCAGAGCTGCACTCAAGAGGATAGTTAAACATGTATACCATTTTCAGATGTTCATTCCTCTAACTTCTTGGACTTATGGGTGAATATATACCAAAATCTTTCCAGTGGATCCATCTTGATCCTCTTAAGATGCTGTATTAAATAAAATGGGGGGTTGGTGAATACACTTGTCCATATGTGAGGATATGGAAACTCTCATTTTACCTCAACCCATTTCCATTGTGAATGAGTGATGAAGAGAAAAACTCCCTCTCAATAGGATGTGTTTAAAATTATACTTATTTTTTCCATATTGATTTCACTGTGTGTTCCTTTATAGTGCTCTGTATTGGCTGTCTGTCAAGGTCATATGCACTGGATTTTGAATATTACTCATATCCTTTCCTCAATGGCTCATCAGAGGATTTTAAAGAAAAGTTTTTATTACCACAAGGACTGCAACAACGTCTGCATCTCTATGTGAGCAGGTGATCACAACTTCACAGAATCGAAGTAAGATAAGATACCACTGCCATCCTTATCAAGAGACCAACGCCCCACCTCACCCCCTTGAAAATCCAGATGAAAACATTTAGAAATTATCCCATGGGAAAGACTACAAATTTATGTTAAATATTTTATCAGTAATGCAAGTGACATAGCAAAAAAGTATAATTTCCTGTATTTGCATGGTAACTGTTAAGCTGGCACTTGAAGTCAAATGAACTCTTGTTTGAGATGAACAAGTTATTACTTGGAATCAGTCAGTTGATGGAGGAGAACATTTGTTGTTATTTCAACTGTAAAATCGTAATTAGAATCCCAGGCTGGTATTCTAAGTCACAGAACTATATAAATCAAACAAGTTTTTGTACATCTCCATTTCCCCTCTGGGTCCTCTTCTCTAAACAGATATCCTACTTTTGCTTAATAGAAGTCCAATCATGGCTATTATCTCATCTCATCTCATTTCATCTCAAGATTATCTATCCTATTGAGAACTAATAATTATCATTGTTATCTGGGTGAATCAGCAGCAAGTCCTTGTACAGGTCTCACATTTCAATATTTCTCTGCTAAAAATATTAGTCGCATATAGATCATTTGAATAGTGAGAGACAGTATGATTTGTCCTAGGACATACTTTCTTGAGTAATAACTGAGACAGGGTATAAATGAATTTTGCCTTTGTGTTTTCATTTTATGTTCTTTTTTTTTTAATGGTTTTAGAATCATTTTTGTTTTATCCTTTGTTTAGATTTAACTAAATGGAAGAAAATACACCACTGTATAAAGGAGCAAATGACAAAGGTCTGTTTCAAATGAGTTTTCAGCAGGTGTTTATGTAAAGTGAGACACAGCTATTATTTAGAAGTTAGTATTATTTATAACTGGAAGTTAATCTAAGGCCCCTTATAAAACGGTTGTAGTACAAACAGACTCCATTTGTCATTCCATTTTGATTTTCTGTTATGATTTCTTGTTATAAAGGGGGAACACACTGTTTAATTTCACATTTTCTTTGCTCTTTCTGCTCTAATGTACACAAAATGGAAACTACCATAGATTCAAATAGCCTTTTGTTTTTTCTTTACATATAGGACACAAAAGTGGAATCTTGATGAAGACATGACAAAGCTATTCATAAAGATGAATTTTTAATAAAATTTATGGTCTTGTTATGGTCTTGTAAACACCTATATGTATGATTAACTTTATAATTGCCTTCATTGAAACTATTGCTACCAATACTCACCTAACTCTTTAGTCCAGCTTTAGGACTGCAAGTGTTTGTAATATTAGGGTCAGTATAGCATGTAATAATTCCTAAAATTTACAATGTCCTTTCCTAAAGCAAAATATTTCTGCAAGTTTTGTGTGTATATTTCGGGACCTAAATTCTAGGTTTGTTGCTTTTATTACTTTCTCTTAATTTGAAATAAAATGGTCAGCATCTAAAACCTCAGTGATGATCTGCACGTCTCTCATTTATTATTTTCATGAAATGCAATTAAGTAGAGATTAAACCATTGGAATGTGTCTCCATGGAATCTATCTAGCAGAGATTAGACACTCCAGAAAACACTGGAGCTGCTTCTTTTAAAGCCAAAAGAGGGTTGGCAGCTGTGTCAGAAAGGTGATTGTTTAACTGATCTTGGAGCTCTTGGAAACTTCCTGCATATTGTATTAAAGGGAAAGAATTTACTCTCTTTACAGGAAATAGAACTTTGATGCTTTTGCATTTGACTGAAAACACATTTCCTCTTATCTAGCATAAACATGCATGACAAAAATGCAGATGTTATTTTAAAAGTGAAACTTTTTTCGTAAATATTTAACTTTGCATAGATGATTGTTAAGCTTAGGGCCACATGCATTTACTAGGAGGTAGGGAAAGAAATGTAGAGTGGGAAGCTCAACTGGTGCTGCTTTTTGACTACAGGTCTCCTAGATCTTATCTTTACATGTAAAAAACAACAATGGAAACATCTCCCCTGTGCTCCCTAAGATTACAGGGATAAACCTTTCTTAGTTCAACGATTGACATGTTCATGTAAATGCTTTTTCTTCCATTGTATGAAAGTACTGTTATCCTCTATACACAAAAGTGAGAGACAGCCCTTGCTGTTCTTAAACCACAGAGTATTCATGCAGCTACCCTTCTGCCCTTTGTAAAGACATCTTATTACGGATGGTCTTCATCTTTACTCTCGAGAAACAAAGACCTCTGTTCTAACGGTGACTGTGTATTACAGCAGTGTTTGATAATCATGTCAGCCTGGTTGCTGGCTCTCCTCCCAATCAACAGAAGTTTTCCAGAGAAGGACATCCAAATGAAGCATGTTAGCAAGCTCTGCTTTTCCAAAGGGGAAGTCGTGTCAGAGGCTATATACTTATAAAAAAAACAAACCAAACCAAAACAAAACAGGAAAGAAGGTCATGAACATCTTATCCAAGTTAGATAGTGATCCAAGTAATCCAGTACCTAGGTAGTATACTTAGACCTCACCTTCACGTTTTACTGCTTACTTTCAGCTCTGTGCAAACTGCAGTTATCCTCCCTTGACAAACTCAAACTACGGACAGCTGCACAGGCAGAATTTAATTTCCCTGTCAAGATGCCCTAGAAGGTGTGTTCGTTATTCCAGCTGAATTAAGAAGTGATCATAATGGATGAGTACGGCGACATTTGTTCTGTTTTGTATTTCATCATTCCCAGTGGTGTATGCAAAATTGGATTTATTAATACTCCTTTCATAAATTTAGCTTCAGGTTTTTTCTCTATGTAAGTAAGCATTCCTAATCTTGCCATAGAGTTTGAAGACTCAGGACCTACCTTAGTATGAAAATACGGTTTGAAGTTATTTAGACAAAAAAAAAAAAAAAAAAAAAAAAAAAAAAAAAGATTAAGCCATATTAGTTTGATAGTCTCAGAGAAAAAAACCCACTGCAGTAGAATGACAGAAGTTCAAGACACAAATCAGACACTGAGAAGATCTTAGTTCACTTCTCATCTTCCCAACAGACTTTCTTGGACATCATCAATAACCTCCGTACTGCAGTCCTGCACTGTACAAAATAGATAACAGTTGCATTTATTCTGCTACTTAAGCCTTAATCTTCATGGTGCAGGAACTGCTCATACTATGGGCATATACAGTGCGTACCATACAGATCTTAGTGTAACATACTAATCACTTTTGTACCATTATATGTAGTATTAAATTTTTGGGGCTACATTGCTGGGCTGCAAATAGCTACCATGTCTGCTTCAAAGCCAACATTGTACACAAAGCTAAGCAAAGTTTCAAAAAATGTATTAAGTTATCCAACTCAGGAATTTCAGTCTAGAATGCTGTTATTTAAGATTATGTCAGCACTTCAATTATTTTTTTTTTTTCACCAGTCTATAATTAGCTTGTACAAAATTCACCAGGGACTACATTTTAGAGTAGAAGATCTTTCCCTTATGCAAAATTGCTTACCGGCATGGAAAGAAATACCTTATTTGAGGGTTTACTATCACGTAACAGTAAATTTAGTAGTTTTCTTATTTGTTCTTGTACAAAAGAAATATTTATTCGGCCTCAGTGGAAGGATGAACAGATGGTAAAGAGTAATAGCAGTCTCTGAATCCATCCTCTATGTCTTCTCCTTTTCAAAATTCTGTCCTTTCAGCTTGCATGCTGATCACCCTTTTCCCTAGATAGGATAACATTATGACTCTAAAAAAATAATCAAAACCAGGCCACTTTTTTCCAGCCTTTAATGATCTTTCAGTTAGTCTTATTTTTTTCAAGTTCTATTCCTTGATTCTATTTCTTCTTGTAATCTCAACCTTTATCAAGGCTCTTACCCTGTGGAGGTTGAACTTTTCAATACTGATTTTCCCACAGGAGCGGAATTCCTATTCCATAGATTATGCACCTTCATACCCAATGAGCCTTTAGTTTTCTCAGCAGCCATTAAAAAGAACTAGGTACCTCTAGAGGATGACAGATCCCACCCATGAACAATATTTTCCACTATTATTCACTTCAGAAAGATGGTTTACAATGGGTATGGAGACTTGCATCTGTCCCCAGGTACTATCAATACATGCTCAGCACTTCTTTCAGGGTGGGCACTGCGCATTAATGGAGCTACAAAAATAATGGAACAAGTCTTGTATTATTGTTTGTTTGTTAGTGATGGACCATGACTTCCCATGAATCACCCTGAAAATATTCAGCTCTTTAAGCTTTTTACAGGCCCTGCGAGCCATTAATATACTGGTTTGTCAGTGCCTGAAGTGGCTTACTAACAAGCTTAGGAAACTGAGAAAACTTTACTAAATGCTACTAAAATAGTTGTGGAGGCCATTCTATAATTCCACTGAAAATGTGAGAGTGGACAGTGATGGCAAAGAGAAAATGTAGAAATGAACGTGTCCATAAGAAGAATGAAATGTTCACATCACATTTCACTAATGGTCTGTCTGAGCTGAGGCAAAGATTCTGGTCAGTTAGTTTACGGTCTAACCTGTTGGGCCGTATTAGAAATTGTCAAGTGCATAGTTGTGCAATGAATAAATATTCACTGATTTTGTTATTCTGATCTGTGACATACAACTGGTGTGTAGAAATAGAGCGATGTCTCAGTATGACAACTTTTTTATCAAACATTCAAGGAAAAACTCAGCAGTAGATTGCAAATAAAACTTCCTTTAGAAGGTGCTGTAAAAGCGTTCTGAAACGCTTTCTGCAATCCATAGTTCATTGATAAATCTGCATTTTTTTCTGTTTCCTTTAGAACAAGATCTGCTGTAGGAATTGTTTTACATTTATACTCAAGAGTCAATGAATAAAACACAGGAGTCATCCCAGGAGAGCGAAATGAAACTGGACATTTCAAAGGTAAGAATCATAACTCGTTCCTAGTAATTTGTTGATTCATGCTTTCATATTGGCCGAAGGCATCTTCAAAGTGCATGGTGTCAGGAGAAGCTGAGTTTCTCCAGCCATACGGATAGATCATTCTCCTGAGAAAGAAAAAAAGGAGTCTGAACTAAAGATTCCCCTTTCTGGGTTATTATCTTAAGTATATAGCTGACAAAAGGTGAGCATAAGCTGATCTACCAAGAACTGTAATTTTTTTAAGGATGTTTGGGGATATCAGTGCTACCTCACACAAACCTTCCTTCATCCTACACTGAAGTATCTAAGTTCTGCAGAAAGAAAGCATTTCAAACATTTCTCTTGCCAGTACCCCACACTGTAGTATATGGTGCTTGCAGCTCAGACTGCCTTTCTGAGGTGTTCCTTCTCCCATGCAACACAAGCAGGTTTTAAACATTAACTCAGTCATAAGCCTTAAGATGTAGCACAATTGACAAGTGAATCCTCATTTTATTTTTTTTTTTTTCTTAAACAGAGTAGGATAACCTATTCTCTGGAGATCTGGACTATTGTGGTAGTATCCTTTATAACAACTTGTAAGGACTTACAAGTGTTTACAAGTGAATTAAGGGTGAATTTCAAAATATTGGTTGTGGTTAAAGTAGCCAGCATGATAATCTGTTTGTTTGTTTTCTTCTCCAGTAGCAAAACAAACAAACCAACTTGCTAGTTTTACACCATGGCTGTTTGTCTCCAATTAACGTTTCAGTTGTAAAACAGCCTCCTCACTCACAGGGGGATTCCTGCTGTGGGCAGGAGGGGAAGAAAAACTTGCTGAGTTGAAGCCGAGTTGCTGCTAATCTGCTTAAAGATGCAGAGGCAGACTGTGTTTTGAACACTCAAGTCCTTTTCAAGTGAATAATCTAACACTAGTTTTATGACCTTTAAAAATATTATTGAAACATTGTCCCTTTAAATGTAAAAATAATGCTATTTTATAATTATGTGATCACTGCTACCTTTCAGTTATGCCTTGTGCTTCAAGATGCTCTCACACTCTTTACTTTGTTTGTTCAGATGCTGCCCTGATACATGAGACTTAAAACTAAAATGGATGGAATTCTCTGATTTTTGTACATGAAAGAAATGCAGTTTTATGGAACTATTATCAGACTTGATTCAACAGTCATTAAATTTTATTTCAGTTCTTTAATCCCATTGAAATTACAAGGCTAAAGAATGAGACTATGTTTGATTTCAGCGGTACTACACTGAGCCAGGATTATAACCATGCTAGAAAAAAAAGGGGGGAATTTTCCTGCCAAGATAGATTTCAGTGACGTTTTCTGTCACAATGCAAATTATGGGTACTGTTAATACTGAATTTTTATATTCTTTCATCTTAGTACTTAGAAGAGTTATTTCTTCAGTCCTCTCATGTTCAGATCTTCCTCAAGAAGCAAAAGGCATTGTGTCTTGCATTCTTGCTTCATCAGTTCCAGAGCCTCAGACTTGCTGCATGTGCACAGACAGGGCTACTTTCTTGGAGGCACAGAGCTGACTTGACACCTTCAGAGCCAGACAAACTGTGCAGTGTCAGTGTCTTGTGGGGGCAAAAAGTCAGACTGGATGCTAATTGCATGTGCACGGCCCATCACACATGGTCCATGCATGGCTTTCTGAGCCCATCCTTCAGGTGTCACTGCCCCTGCCAACCCATCTGTCTGGCTAGATTACAGTACTTGTGGATTTGCTTATGGTTCTAGAGGTGTTTCAGTGTATTAAACACCTCTTCAAATAAATAAAACCATGCAAGATATTTTAATTTCAAAACAGTTTGATCATATTTTTCCACGGTTTTGTTTTTTGTGCTGACTCAGTGCAAAGAAAGGAAAAAAAAATATACACTTTTCACAAGTACATACATTTTGATCAGCTGTACTTAGTTTAACATAAAATGCTGGTTTTGGTTAACTGGTTAGTTAGATAAGCAAAATCAATGAGTGGATATTTGCATCTGATTGTCCATGCGACATAAATGAAATATTGTAGCCAGATACATGGATTCTTGATTTAAATGTTTCAATTACTGATGAAAAGGAGCTCGAGAAAGGAAAGTGAGCATAAGCACATGTATCAAACTGAAATCATTTTTAGGTGTGAATAGTGAGCTTATATTGTATAACTGCCAATTTATTTTCAGTGGGTACCTGTCAACTGATTGAGGCCAAATCCAGCCGGAATAATAGTATGCAATAAATTAATTAAAGACTGTATAATACTTATACATTAAGGAAGCAAACTAGAGGTTGGCACTTTTAAATTCTGACATGCGGTAGGCTTATTATATGCCAATATATAGTTACATCAACAATTTATTATATAACAATATTTTTACAATGTTAAATTATTTCCGTATTTAGCGGAAGTATTTAGCGGTGATAACTGGAGATATTTAATAGACATTAAGGTACAGTATATATCTGGTTTATTATTAGCCAAAATTATTTTAGTGTTCATTTTTGCTGAAGAAGAAAGTGATTCTAAACATTTGCTCACTATTATTGTAAATGCAAGCACAAACAGACTGTAAGCTCTGGAATGCTACATTACCAGAGGCAGAAATATCTCACCCATCCACAGAAAAGGATCAATTAACTATGTAATGTCCAATATCTAAAAAACACGTGCAACAATTTTTGTAGTTAGTAAGAGGAAGGGAAAAGGTTACAGATCCCTTGACTTTTCCATATTTTATCCCTGGTTTTCTTGTAATCCTGACTGTTTGTTGTTGGGGGATATTTTTTTTTTTCCCTGAGCTATAATTTACAAAATTGCTATTTATTGCTGCTAATGTTCTTGACAAAAGAAAAAAATCAGAATTACCCCCTTTCAGGTTGTCAGGCAAGGCATGTCAGCAAAGCCTTCTGGCAGCAGTCCGGTGGGTCCTCCCACAAGACCTTCCCCTCTGGCTTACTCTATACTGCCAATGATTTGTGCACGGAAAAAAACGAACCCTACTTTACTTCCCTAAATGTCATGCAAGGAAAATATTATTTATACCACTAGCTATGGCAACTTTTCTGACTGACAGAAAGGATCTCCAACAGCTAAAATCTGAGAGATGCTCAGTTTCAAAATGTGGAGTACTTAAGATAGTTGAAATATAATTGCTCAACCTAATCTTCCATCTCCTAACTCATTCTTCCATGGAAGTGACTGGAGAGAAAGTACCTGCCTTGAAAGTGTATCTTGTAATCAACTTTACAGCTGTATGGTTCAGGTGGGTTAGGCTTGACTTCAGGCACCTATATAATTAACGTCTGCTAACTCCATTTTATGCATATAAGGAAGAATTTGGCTATGTGATAGACTTCAGCACCTGCTGTTTTGAAGATCAGCACTTCATGCAATGAGAGAGATTAAAATAAGCCTTGTGATGGGTAATCAGTATGTCAAAGATTAGAAGATCTTTGAATATAAGCAATTTCCTGAAATGTCCTTTGCTTAAGTTCTTGTTGGCAGTGCGAACAGTTGGGTGAAGTCATAGCATCTGAACCTTTGTACGGTCTTGTCAATCTGAATGATGTAGGGTTCCATTCTGAAAATAAATAATAAAAAAAAAAGGAAACATTAAGGATCCTTCCCTCTGCTTATGAGGAATCCAGTTGTCTTTCAGGAAGTCTGTATTAGCGGAGACACAAAAATTACCTTAAAGCAACCTTCATCTCAGTTGTGTAACATACAGTCAAAAAACTTACAGAAATTGTCCACCTCAGAAGTCATAAAGAAAAACGTGAGAGCTGACTTGCACTTTTCTATTACTGCAGTTTTGCAAGGTAAAATGCAAGCTTTACAAATTCAAATACAATAAATCCATAATTGCCACTATTTTATTTTTCCAAAAAGATTCAAAAAGGACAGAAATAAATCCTTTGTGATAAATAGAAATGTAAAGGATAATGTGCTTAATTGTAGATAGGCCAGAGTATATTAAATGAAATTAATACCAGTGAAGATTAAAATACCTAGATGAAAATTGTGATTTTTAAGTGCTTATGCACCTACTAATGCTAGAGAATATATTTACTGTAAATTAGTAACCTGATATAATTTCTAATTTTTCAATAGCCTCTAGGCAAAAATGGAGTATAAAAGCATTCATCATTTTAATAAAAAGAAAATAAACAACTGCCACAATACCTAGACTCATAATAACAGTTGATCTTGAAAGTTTTATCTCAGAACCAGGAGAAGAGTATGACAAAATGACAAAATATGTGCATAAATAAGTTATTCAAAATGAAGGAGAGAAAAAAAGCAACAGAATAAGAAAAGAGATTGGACTTGGGAGTCTGAACCATTATATCTCATCAGGAATGTATTATTGTGAGTCCTAGTGGAAAATATGTAAACTAATAGCAGCGTAAAGATAATCTGATATAAAGCTTGTTAAAAAATCTGACAGTGAAAAAGCAATTTTCTACAGAAGTACTACGGGGATTTTTTAATCAAGAGGAAATATCATTTTTAAAAAAATATTGATGGCATTACTAGCAGAATGTTGTTTTAATTTACTTTTTGTATTCACGTCCAGTATTTATTATGTTTGCATAACCTGTCTCCAAAAATGCAGTAGATATTGAGTTTATTTCTCACGTTGAAGTTGGTTTAGGTCCATTCCCCCATCAGTTTTGGGTTTTTTTTAACCTTTCTAAAAAGTCTGTTAGAGAAACAAGTTTTTATCTGTGTCCAGCTCTTCCCAAAGTCAGTATTTTTCTCCTTGAGGTGTACAGTTTACCGAGTACCAAAATCCCATCCTTGTTAGGTAAGAACCCTCTTATATCTTTTTCTGGAGGGACATATTTGAGTTGCGTGAACACCAGACTTCTCCCAGCACAGCATGGCAGAAGGAAAGCTCCGTTTTGGAGTTATCTGCCATGACACTGACATTTTCAGCTGTTACAATGACAGGAGTTTGATAAAAGCTTGTTAAAATTGGGGCCTTAGCACCTAAAATGCTTACCTATATTTTTGAGGTAAAATGAACACCCATCTGCTTGGTGTTGGATTCTCAAATACACATACAAATTCCAGAAAATTGTATTTGAGTAAGATCAATATGGGATCCTAAGTGCTAGTGAAAAATTTACTCTTGGAAACAGCGTCATGTTGTAGAGCTGTATGCCTTCTTATTTACAAAAAAACTTCAGAAAGAACACATACAGCACAGGTGGACCAATCACGTTATTTGCTTCAACAGCTTTTCCATGCTAAAGCACTTACTTTAAAAGCCAGCTTCTGTTTGGCTCCTTTTCTTACCAGAAAAAAAAAAAAAAAATCCTAAAAAATAACCTACTAAAGTAACTGAATCCAGTAAAGAAATAGTCCAGAAGGCAAAATGGACTAAAACATTGAGGTTTTGCAAACTGTTTTATTCCCCTGATATTGTAGGGAAAAGCCCAGATCCAGAAATATTTTAAAGTTTGCCATGGATTTTTTTGTCATTGAAAAGCTGCCTTACAATTCCCACTCAAAACCAAAGCAAAACAAAACAGATACAAACCCACAAACCACAAAAAACAGTTAATCACCTCTCTCACTACTCTGGCTATGATTACCATAACTGTATTTTTCAAGTACATTTACATTGTTACATCATGGCAGTAAAGCTCTCCTACTATGGTCACATATCTTTATTATGCCTGGCATAGCGTATCTTTCTCACAGAGCTGACAAAAATACAGTTCTGTCACTGTAGTCTATGTGATAGGTTTTTGCCTGCTACAGCTAAAACCAGTCTCAAATCCCACCTCATCTACCCCACTGACATGGCTATTCTGGCAGAAGTCTACAGCGTAAATATACCAGCAAACAAGGGAATACCATTTTCTATTATATTCCCAAATAGGCAAATACATAAAGACAAATTAACAGATGCATGAATAGCCCTATACAAGGTTGATCATTACCATAAAGATGCTAAAACCTTTAAGTGAAAAATAACATGATCTGAGATACAAAGTGAGAAATGCAAGTTAACCACTTAGTTTTTGAAACTCGGGTGAAGTTCCGCATAATATTCACATGCGTGATTCATCATTTTTATTAAGAACAATTAACTATTATTATAAAATATATTAATGTGTGGTGGAGGTATATGAAACTATAAGAAGGAGATTTTCATAAAGCAAGTATCATTTTAAATTAGAAACAGAAATATAGTAATACAACACAGAAGAAGAAAATTAAGCAGAAAATCAGTATATCCTTCTGAGAGAACATAATGTGGCAGCAACAGTACAACTTTCACATCACTAACACCAAAGGGGTCATTTCTACAAAGTGAGTTTTGTAAGTGAAAGGCACTGTGAAGGTGGACATCCAACCCCTCTGTTATAAGCAGTCACATTCATCAGTCCAAAATAAACAATCTGCATTAAAACTACAAAATATGGTCATGAGAACAAACATATAAACTGGGGTGCAGAACCTAATACAGAATTTTGAAAGTAGCAATCTTGATCAAATTAAAAAAATAAGTTATTGGAATTTTGCATGGGAAGAGAAATCAGAACTTCTTATCTGCTCTGTTTTGTTTCTGCCTTAAACCTGTGTATATAGCATTTGATTACAAGGGTCCTGTTGCAGGACTCATGTAGACTGATGTTCTGTTTAGATATTGCCAAGTATTAAATTGTTTTAGCATCTGTATGCATATACATACAGATGCAATATAGTCCAAATGTTTTTAACAGTCCATGTGTTTAAACGGCAAATGCCTGATGTGCAGATAGAAGTCAGAATTACATTTGCACAGATTCCTGAGCTGTGTGGGTCTACTTGGCATTTCATGCATACATATTGGGAAAACATATTTTACATGAGTACTTTAAAACATTTGTTATATAGGGTTTATTTCCTGTGTTTACTATCATTTGTCCTTTTTGCTTGTATAACTAAAAAATATAGTAGTGAATTACTGTGACTAGATTAAGTTCTTAGATTCAGCTGTCAGTGAGAGGAGGGAAAATGCTTCAGCAGCTCTTCTAGTGTCACCGAAACTGGGAATAAGAAACCTCCTTAACACCAACGTAGCACTGAGAAGCAGGCATTCCTTCACTGCAGTGCTGGATGCACGGGGGATTGTTCCACGTAACGTGCATGCCGTGTGTTTTATTAAAAAAAATTATATAGTCTACGCTTAGATTTATGCATTACATTTCTCAGAAAAAAAAATCATACATATTCATTCAATAGGCAGTACTATGATAATTAAACATCGCACACGCTCCTTACAGGTATCTTAGAGTCTTCTAAGGGGTCTCAAACAATAGTCGACCCTGTAGTTGCAGCTGACTGATCACTGAACCTTAGTTTACTTCCTTTACATGGAGAGTCCAAGTTTGTTTCCTTAGTGACCTATACAATGATCTTCTCAGCTACTATACACTCTCCTCAGCGACTCTTTCCCTCCTGGCATGAAATTGCACAGCCAGGGCTGGTAAGCATCTCTCCACGGTGATTACACTGAAACAAACAGTATAGTTGCAAAGGCAAAGCTGTATTACACGGTTACACTAGGAAGCAGAGAGCCAAGAGAGCCATAATTCCCTCCTGTCACCTGTGACACTCATCGTATTGACTCCTCCAGCCCTGGGAGTCCCCTAGCTCAGTCACCCTCTATCAGGTGGTACAGTTTACCCCAGGAATGAGCTGAAACCCACTTGTTTGTCCTGTGTTGACCATACCACATAACCACGAGGTACTGAGCTGGTGGACTCAGACTGAGAAGCTGTAATAGATATCTACAACCATCCTATCCTTAACTACAAAAGATTGAAGTCAAGTCCTCTTTAAAACCTGAAGGCTGACTGAAAGCTCTGTGCAATGGTTTTGATGCTAGCCAGTAAGTATGGTTTCATGGAAGATCCTGGGATAAGTTCTTGTGTTCCCAGAGAGACATGAGTTGTTCAATATACAGCTCTCTTTGTCACAGAAGAAACTAGTTCCACCAAGAACCAGACCATATGTAGACTCATGATTCATATAGGTGAAGTAGATGGATGAGGAGTGAGATGCTGAGGAAAAGTATAGTTCCCTTCATTAACTAAGATAGGAGTATAGTCTTCCCTCTGAAGCGTCCTTTTGTGTTATCAGATTTTATTTCCAGGAACTCTGTGTTTTGATTTTGCTGTGGTTTTTTGTTGGGGTTTTTTTTTCCTGATCTTTTAATACTTGGAAATGGAATTC
Source organism: Falco rusticolus (assembly GCF_015220075.1). NCBI lineage: Eukaryota > Metazoa > Chordata > Aves > Falconiformes > Falconidae > Falco > Falco rusticolus. The sequence goes on along the minus strand of NC_051192.1, from coordinate 87,551,537 downwards.
TCCTTCAGCGTGCAAAAATGCTACAAGTCTGGCTGTGTCTTATACTTAGTAAGGGAAAATAAATAGGGAAGCTTGAGTCCTGAACATAAGGCCCGGTCATCTGTATTCTTAACTGTTAACTGAATCCCTGGCTTTGATGTAGATTTTCAAAAATACTTCCAAACCTAATCTTTGATAGAGATGGTACAAGCTTCAAATTTTGGGGACACTACTATTGCTTTTTTGGAGCATTGGACCCAAGGGTCAGTGTCTGGTTCTCTTCTATTTAATAGGATATACACAGACATTGATTTTACATAACTAAATTTATGTCACAGAAAAGGTTTATAATTTGATATCTTAATCCACTTATATCAGAATTTGTTATTACTTTTTTCCTTCCACTCTGAAATTAACTAAACCCACAAGAGTTTAAGCCTAACTCAATTAAAATTGCTTGCTTAGGGAAGTTTCATATCAATATCTGATTCTACTAAAGCCAAAAGAATTTCACATTTACAGTAGTACAGTCATACAGTCATGTAGAGCTCCTAAGGCGATCTCAGGTAGACTTTGCGTCAGCTAACAGTATGTCAATAGAGAAATCTCTCTGTTAAGGTCATAGGTCCCAAATTAGTTCATTTAAGGCCAGCACAGTGTAAAGCAGCTGAATTAAGATGACCTCAGTTACAGTTTTCTGTGTGAAATCTGTTTTAGTTAATGCTTCCAGGGTCTTTTCTTCCCTGCAGGACACAAATTGCCTCTATTAAAGTCAGTGGAATTTGCTGATATTCTGCAGGGAGGAATAAGGTCTTGAGATAAAGAAAGCTGCATTAACAACACCTCCGTTAAGATGTTTTTCTTTCAGAAATACTTGTTAAAAACAGCTGTTAAAGTGATTAGGAGTAATCAAGCACCAGATCACATATTTGTAGTAAGTGCTAAGATGTAGGTAAAGCACTGCAACAGCTGTGACAGTGTTTTAACAATGGAGGGACTCATCTTGTTTTCTCTTTTTTTACTTCTTTCTCTTAACATTGATACTGATGATTTATAAGCACTGATAATTTATAAGCTAGATGACAAAATATGAAACTAAAATAGTCAAAAATTCATAATATATATATTACAGTTCCAGATTGTGTGTAACAACATCCTATTGACTGAGATCACCAGATGTAATGTCCCAAAATCATGTCCAAGGGACATTACCTTCAAAAGACATATCTCTCTTGCTCTATTCTTCCCCTCTCCCTTCTTGATACACCTAGATGTCACCAGCTGGTGGTCTGTTTCGGTTGTGCTCTAGAGCTGTGACCCTGGATAAGCTCAGCTGTCCTGACAGCTGAATGGAGGTATAAGTGGTGCTGAAGTTACCTTCAACACATGCTGTGTGTAGTCACACTGCCCCAGCCTCTGCCAAAGCACAAACCATCTGTGCAAGAGGAAAAAACACAGAGCTTAATTGCTGTTCTGAGTACTTAGATTAAGAATATGCAAGCTTTGAGTCTTTTAATATTATTGCTATTGTCAGACTTCTTGTTTTTAAGTTTCTTAAACTTGAAAAACAGAACCAAACAACAAAAAAACTTTAATTTTTTTGTCAAATAATTACATTTTTTTTATTCTGAATAAATTTAAATTTACTTTGTTACAATTAAAATAATAATTTATCTTTCATTTACCATGATCTCTAAAAAGCTAAATGCAAATAAAGGGACACAATTAGTTCATTAGACTGGCACTTTAAAAGTTTGTGAGTTTGGTCTTATTGAGTGAACACTTGGTTAGTTTAGACATTCGTGTAAGGCAGCAGCGACAGTGTGCATTAGTATTGAGCATGTAAGAACTATCAGCTGTATAAAACTCGTTCTGATGAGGTTTTGTTATTCTTCAGGTTCGTAAGTTGTAGGCACAGTATTTGGTGTCCTTAAGAGAAGAAAAAGCATGCGTGTAAAACTTTTTCTTTGCTGTTCAGTCAGGTCCTACCAACACAAGGAAACAGGTCATGTCTTAAACTTGTTAGTGGTTATCTTTTTATGTTTAATCACTTTACATTTGCTATGAAGTGAATTTGAATCCATTAAAGCCATAAAAATTATTATTATAAAAGTCTTATTTAAAATCATTTCAGTAAAACAGTATTCAGAAATCAGTCTTTCTCCTAAGACAGTGCTACAGTTACTGATATGCTGAGTTTCATCCTGCCTAGCTTTTAGTTGCAGCAAGAGGTACGGAGCTTAAGTATAAAACGAAGTAAGAAATGCAAGTATGTCCTATGGTTATAATTGTGGTGTAACTGGGTAACAGGGCTGTGCCTCTGTGCACACCTAGTGAGCTGAGGTCATTAACTCCTTGGGTGATCCAGAAACTCCCCATGTAGGCATCTGTATAGATGAGATAATGGAGCAATTTAGACAATAGTCTGACTTGAGACAGTGATTGACCGAACTCCTAGCCACCCTCTCAATTAAGATTTTGACTAATTGGTGCAAAAGCTCTCCCGGTGGAAATTTCAGACTGCCCTGAAGATTTCCCTCAGGAAACCCTGCAGTTCCTAGACCAATTTCTATGCTTAAATGTGTTGATTAACATCCTGGGTGGAGAAACATGCTATCTCAGAGACTCTCAGGAGGTTCCTGCAGCAAAACTGATCAAATTGTGCATAGGTAAGTCCAATGGGGCAGTCTTTCATAGACAGTTAAGAGAATCAGGAGATGTTTTGTCTGTAGCTTGAAATAATCTGTTGCAGTGGATCTCGCATATGGTAGAGGTGTCACATAGTGCCAGTGCCAGATGGACTGCAAGAACTGAAGCGGGTTGAGGAGTCTCAGCTGATCCAGCTGAAGACACTGCTGCAAGGACCCTTGCAATGGAGATGCCTGTTGCTGTCTGGACAGCCATCAACCATTCCGTTCAAGAGACTTGATGCCTCATGCTAGCATTACCCTGTAACAAGATCCCAGTGAATTAAATTTTAGCAAATGCTCTCTCTGTGAGTGTCTTTGCAACATAACAATCAAAAGGTTAGTTGCCTAGTCTAAACTCAGGGGAAGTAGTGTCACCTCCTCAACATGATGCATACCACCTACCTTTCAGACAGTAAAACATGTGTAATCCTGCTCTAAAAGTAAGAATGCTGTACCAATTATACTGAGATGCAGGTGTGCTAAGGGCACTCAGGTTCACTGTTTGCGCTCAACAGCAGTGCTGTCTCCTGCATCCTGTGATGCAGCTGTGATTACACAGCTGCAAAGCCTTTTTCCCCCCAACATCACCCTTTTCCTCCTCCCTCACCTCCATCTATGTGACAGCTGGAAACACGTCCTTGATTTTACTCAGATTCCAGCAAAATACCTCGCTCCATAACTTTTCATCCAAACACTGTTAATTTAGAACAAATACACAACTTTGAGAGTATTTTACAGTGGAAAAACATGAAAATTTTGCTGCACTATGTTAGCTGACTGATCATGCAAAATAAAGCAGGAAATATATGGAAAGAAGAATGAAAGCCACTCAGTGAAAAGGGGAACATTCATTTATGGTCTGTTTTGTTTTTTTTTAAAACTGCTACTGCTGCTAGTAGCATCCTAAGTTACCCAGTCCTGCCTCCATGCCATATCCTCCCTTGTGCCAGCACAACTTTGGGGTGGCAGAAAGAACGAAGAGTGTGATCTTGATGAAAATGCACACAGCAGAAGGAAACAGTTATTTTTCAGCTCCATCAGTTCCCCAGTGTGGTTCATTGCACAGTGGTGGAGTGACAGCAGGTGTGAGTGGTAAGCATAATTTCTGGCAGTGCTGGTATATGACAGCTTAAAGTACTTATAAAGCACCATCCCCTCATACCCAGCATGTATTATAGACAAACCAAGAAATATTTCCAGAGCCTTTAAGGTCTATCTAATATTATATAATACAGAATGGCATTTATCCAGCAGTTGAGAACTCTGTCTGTAAACTTCAGTGAAGAATTAACAGCTTCTTAATCAAAACATGAATATTCATAAGTATAGAATAAATATTGTTTAGATGTTATCCACAAAAAGGCTGTATTTGTTACTTTCTTTCTTGCAGGATGCCGAAACCTGCATTATTCTAACAATTTCTTTTCCAACGTAACTAGAAGATAAGCCAAATCAAGCTCTTACTGATTTAAAAAGAAAATGTATACAATGTTGTTCCGGTTTTTAAATAACAAGAAAGTCTGGAGTTTTAGAAGATTATTAAATGGACTCCATGGTACTCTGGTAGTGTGTACATATGATAATACTTTAGTCTGTTCTTCTCTACTTGCAATGGACCAGATACTAAGTCACTCTTCAGAAAAAGAAAACTTGATAGCAACATTCACAGCTAAGTTCAAGTCTTAGAAGTAATATTATAAGCAAAAGATTAAGTGAATTTGAAGAAAAAAGACCTTCCTCACCATGCCTAAATCTATCAGTCTATTTAAAATTATTTTCACTTTGAGGATCTTAAATCGAAACTTTCCAAACTGCATAAAAAAGGAAAGAGTAAGGCAATAATTCTTTAATTATAAGAACATTTCAGAAACAGCACAGGAACTTATCTGAACAAATATAAAACAAAGTTGGTGTATTTTCTAAATAAATACATATATATTTATATAAATAAATATAAAATTAACTGAGCAATTGCAAATAGCAAACTTTTAAACAAACAAATAAACAAAACAAAACCCACCAAAAACAAACAACAACAGAAAGCTTTAATAAACCGGGAAATCTCAATACCAAATGATCCAGATTTCTAGAAGGTTATGGAAAGTATCTTAGTATAAGCCTATGTTAAATAGGTAAAATTTACAGAAAACAACATCTTCAATGCCAGTTTTATGCTTTAGAATCAGATGCGAGAATTTCAGTTGAAATGCTTACAAAAGTTTTCAGATCTTGATGAATGCAATGTATGTTTCATAAAACTCAACAGCTGTCTTGTTCACAAGCAACGTAGAGATATTCGAAGTAGCCGTCCAAGAATGGTTGTCATCAGCCATGACTCCATTCTCTGAGATTCAGACTGATGACAAATGAATTATGATCATTTTAAGTGATTCATCCTTGCTTACTGACTCCAAATCTTCATTGCAAAAACAAGTCAGTGTGTTTCCTTGTGAATCTTTGTTGCAGAAGACGCTTCTATTAAATTCTCAGAGATACCACTGGAAATAAAATTGTAACAATATCCATAGTTAAGAGACACCAACATTAAGAAACTACCGGACAATTTATTATCATTATAGATACTCTGTGGTTCATTACTGAATGATAGTAATAAATATCTCAAGATTAAGGTATGCTTGCAGTAATGAATGGCAAGGAGAGAATGTAAAAACATCATTATGCTCTGTATTACGATCTTGTTCACCCATTTTTTGCCTACTTATATTTGACAATGCAGTGACTGAATTTAAATTTGAAGCTGTATCTCCCTGCACTGAAATCTCGTAATATGTAGCATGCTAAACAAGGTCAGCCATAGCTATTTCTACATGGCTAAAAAGCTTCCAAGAGCTATTTAGAGGTGAAATCCAACTGAAGTCAGTAACAAAACTTATATTTACTTCACCATGTACTTATATTAAAAGGATGATGTTATTGATTCAGTAGGTAATGCTTTTACCTCTAAATCAGAACTCAACGACTGTCATATTTGGGACTTTGATTTGGGTATTTTAGGCAAGAGTAGTGTTGCATTAGCTTTGAAAATCTGCAGGAAAATGTACTCGCCATCTGATAACCTTTCAGAAACACAAACTTGCCTTCTATCTAAATAAAATTTAAATGGAGTAATCTGAATATGTATCAAAATCCAAAGGCATTTCTTATAGAAGGGTTTCAATAAACCCTATTATCCTGGCCAATTCCAAGTAGGCTAATTATATTGCTTTACTAAATTGTCTGCGTGTTTTTCATATCTGCAATATTCTTTGCTTTCCATTCAAAATTTGTCTTTTAATATATTTTGATCAATTCTGCTCTTTAAGAGAGAGTCCAGGGAAGGTCCTCACACAAATAAATAGCTGTTTCAAAGGTAGGAAACAAGGAAAAAATATATTAAAGATCAGATTTTGCAGTGCAGGGAATTTATGAATGGAACCTTAGTGAAATCTTTGTTTGGGCCATAGAAAACTTAATAGAAGATCCAGAAAAAAAGATTAATAGTGAGTTCTCAAACTTTGCAATGAAACAAAGTTATTTGGGAAAAATGAAAACCAGTTGTGAGGACTGAAGAAGACTCACACAATCAAATACCTGAGACATCAATGACAAACAAAAGTCAGCGAAGATAAATATAAAGCAAAGCACAGTAAAAAAAGCAATCAGATTTTCATAGATGGATACAAAGCAGCCTGTTAACACAGTAGAATGCATCTTTGGGATTACACAGATAGTTACATGAATACTTTAACTCAGTGACAGTTAAAGTAAATAGGGTGTTTGGATAGGAATAGAGAGCAAACAAGTGAATTGTTATGCCACTGTATAAATTCAGCTTCCTCCCAGATCAAAGATCTTTAAAAATTTGTTGATTTTTTTCTGATTGCTTTGGCCTTCTGTTTTCAGAAATAATATATTAGAATTGGAGAAATGAAATATTATACTCATTTTCAAAAAGGCAAGAAGGAATCTGCAAGTCAATCAGTCTCACTCTGGTCCCCAGGAGCTCCCCAAGGAGCAAGTTCTCTTGGAAGCTATTTCTGGTGAATGGGAATAGTCAACATGTATTTACCCAAAGAGAACCTATTCTTGGTCAAACAGATTGACTTCTATGATGAGTTTACTAGATCTGAAGATGCGGTGGGCAGTGTTTATTTTGACTTTAGCAAGGCTTTGTACCCCATCTCCTGTGGTATCTTTGTTGGGGTATTATGGTGTAGGTGAATGGACTACCAAGTGAAAAATTGTATGGATTATACTCAGAGACAGTGGTTCTTAATCTACCTGGAAACTGGTTAAAAGTCAAGTTCCTCACAGGCTAATCTGGGGATTTATCATTTTTAATATCTTTATCAATGACCTGGTGGACTAGATGAACTGTGTCTTCAAGTTTTTGGGTAACTGAGAGGGGAGGTGCAGTTGATATGCTTGAGGGCAAAGCTGTAATTGAGAGGCATCTATAAAAGCTAGAGGAATGAGCTAACAAGATTCTTATGAAATCCAGCAATGACAACTGCAAAGTTCTGTGCCTGAGGCAGACTAACCCCCTGCAGCAGTATAGGCTGGGGGCTGGCTGCCAGAAAGCAGCTCTGCCGAAAAGGACATGGTGGGCAGTCAGCCAAATATGAGTCATCTCTGTGCCCTGGCAGAAAAGCTCATTGCATACTGAGCTGTATCAACAAGAGCATAGCCAGTAGATCAAGGGAAGTGATTATTGCCCTTTACTCAGCAATTAATAGACTTCATCAGGAATACTGCAATCATTTTTCAGGACCTTGGTACAAGGAGTGTTTATAAAGCTGAATGAGTGCAGCTGGGTCCAGAGTCCAGCAGAAGGTCACCAAGATATTTGGGGGCTGGAGCACTTAACCTGTGAGGAGGGGCCAAAGGAATGGGGCTTGTTCAGCCCGGAGGAGAGAAAGCATCAGCTTTCTAATGCATAAGAAGAAGCTACCAAGAAGATAGAGCCAGGTTCTTTAACATGGTGGACAGAGGGAGAACAAGAGGCACTGGTAGACTGAAACAGGGCAAGTTCATAGGGATATAAGGAAAAGAATCTGCTCTGTGAAGGTAATAAGCACTGGGACAGGATGCCCAAAGAGGCTATGGGCTCACTGTGTTTAAAAGTTTTCCATGCTCAAATGGACAATGAAAATCAAGCAACCAGGTCTAAATTCATTGTCCACTCTGATTTGAGCAAGAGGTTGGGCTAGATGACCTCCCAAGGCTCCTTCCAACCTCAATAATGTTAGGAACTTGTGTTCACATGTATCTAAGACACAACCGATTTCTCAGAAATAGGTAGTTCGCAGGTGAATTTGACCCAGATGATGATATCTGGAGAAGCCTGCTCTAGGCTGTGAAGAGACAACATGTCTGGAAAGCAGAGAGAACTAAGAGTTAAAATGGACGGATGTGGTTCTGCAGAGATCCAGTACTATTCAATATGTAAAAATTTAGATGATGGAAGTAGAAATCAGGTGTCTTAAACTGACATAGCATGTCATTTTGGAAGTTGTAAACATAAAATGCAGGACAGATTCCAAAATCAAAACAATATTGTCAAATGGAATAAATATTTGAGAAGGGGAAAAAATATCAATAAACATAAATGCAAGATTCTACCTTTTGATTAGAATGTTTATTTGTCCAACTGGCTACATAATGGCAAAAATATCGGGGGGTGGGGGTGGGGGGTGGGGGGTGCAGTAACTGAGTATGCATCAATGATACTTCGTAGTTTTAACAGTATAGACCAGCACAGTGAAATACATCAACCAAACTTGAAAGACATGTAGCAGTATTTTCCTTCTACCAGTGCTAGTACAGCTTCAGCTGGATCTTTTACGGGCATCAAACTGCAAGAAAGATGTGGGAAGAGAAATCCCTGGCATAAATTATCAAGAGTAATGTAGGACCCTACTCACATGACCTGCGGAGAAGGCTTGAAAGAACTGTGGTTGTTTAGTCTAGACGGGGAGCCAAAAAGGAAACACGAAACCACTTTTGAAATGTGTAAAAGGCTTCTGCAAAGGGAAAAAGAACAATCTGCTTTCTGTCTGTGTGGAGGACAGGTCAAGAAGCCATGAGCTGAAATTGCAGCATAAGAGCCTTGTGTGACATTAGGAAAACTTTCTCACTTTAAGAACAGCAAATCACTAAAGCAGACTGGTAACAAAAATGGTAAGAGTCTGCATCAGCTGTGGACTTTGAGAACAGGCTAGACAGACCCCTGTCAGGGATGCTAAAGGTTTAATTGTTCCAGCCTGGGGTTGGAGAGATGACCTTCAGAGATCTTTTCTAACCAGAGGCATAGAATCATGGTAAGACTGGAACATGAAGTTTCTCTTGCTAGAGGAATGCATAATTTCATAGAGACAGAAACGTTCAGCTCTTACAAAAAAAGACTTTTTCTCATACAGCTGTGCTTTCCAATGGTGATAAGCAGCTCCATTGTTCTTAAGGTGAGCAGCCCTACAGATAAGACAGTGGTTTAGGTACTCTGGGCTCAAACAATCACTATTTCAAAAAGTGGTTGCTGCCAACCACAAATTGAAATAGAACGGATTAAAAGATAGAAGGTTGAAGGGAAGGTATTTAACAAATGAACGAATGAGCAAATATATTCAAGAGACATAATCTCACTAAGCCTATGAGTGCATGCAGTCCTGTTTGTGGAATAAGCAGATGCTTATTTCCAGCTGGAGAAGGTGGCAAGTAACCACTGCAAAGGATGTCACCCATCAGTAATGCCTCTGGTGTTAAGAAGGTCTAGTTCTCACTAGATCCCTTTGTTGATGCTTCACTATAGATACTGATGCTACAGAACAATCCTTAGAGTCATCCATATGCTGGTATTTAAATACTCTTGGAAACGGGGCTGCCAGGAAGCAGGAATATTATAGTGTACACTAAGTTACTTACAATTTACATTCCACTTCACACAAAGCTTTTGTAAACAGAAGAATCTACAAACTCCCTTTTCCTTCTGATAAAATTAATGGGTGGCATTGGTTATCTACACAAGAATTGCTATATTATTTATTATATAGCAGCTGAAATGTAAAAGCTAGATCTACTGCTGGTGATAATCAACACAATTGCATTCACTTTCGTGAAACTCTGCCAGTTTATTCCAGCTCAGTATCAGATCGAAAGTGTCATATGTCCAAAAAATGCATCTATTTTTAATATTGAAAGGCAAAATGCCAATAGGCTTTTAGTTTTTAAATTTGCTTAGAAATCCTACTTTAAAAAACCGGTTTATGTATTTATCTTTCTAATTTTTAGTCAGATTAAATATAATAAGCTTTCCAAGATGACCTATATAAAAAAAAATAGTTCTTTTCTTAATAAGGCTTCTTTCTAGGCAAATTCATACTAAAAATGCTACAACAGGACAATTTCAAAGTGAAAATAGTAGCTATTGTTGAAGTCAATGTGGTGATTCAGAAAAGGTTAAGCATTATGAATGCTGTATAGGAAACACAATATTTCTGTCTTAGAGAAGAAGGCCTGGAATTGGTTATTTCCATAGGAAAGAGGGAAGTGAAGAAGGAGAGCTCTGGAGCATTGAGCATATTCAGCAATGCTGAAAATGAGCAGCATTCCCTGTTGCTGGGGGACAGGAGGAATAGCAGCTGTAGCTGTTCCTTCAGGGTAATGACAGCTTTCCCACAGTCTTCGATTATTCTTTCAATAAGAATAATGAGATTGATTCGCTGAAGTTGAGGCACAGGCAAAATAGGTACCAGGGGCCATGGTGATTCTATCAGACTGCAGCCAGATGTGGGACTCCCTGTAGGCATAGGCATCGTTTGGAGCCAAAAAACCTCCGCATTTCCCTCTTAGAGTCTTTGCCCAAGGCTTCCAATCAGGGCATTTTAATTATTATTATTTTAAGCCCCAATCCATAAAAGCTTAATGCTTACACAATAAAATGCAAAACTTTGGTAGGATATACCTATGTGCAGTTGTGCATAAAAGCTCACAAGATGAGACCTTCAGCTAATGATTCAAAATCATCTGAGGAAATTAGGCGCTGTCCTTTCAAGTGTCCTTGAAAATGACAGTCTCAACCTAGACCCCTGTAGTCATGGTAGTTTGTTCCGTCTATTTCCATGTGAATACCAAACAGGCAATTTAGAAGTCTAATTTTTACCCTCCCTTTACTGTCAGAAAGGAATTAGACCATATGAAGTCATCAAGGACTATCTGAGGATTTGCTATAACACCCATCACCATGGTATCTAAGTGCTTCCTGAAAAGGCCTATTAATCACTGTGACTAAGCGTTCCCTCCTACCTGATCTGTCAGCTGAACGGCTGTTACTTCAGTTTCTGATTTATGTTCTCGTGATTTAGCTCAAATATGGGCATCAAATAGGACACTGGATAAATTCCCCTCTTTTTGAAATCATCACAGGGAAAGACCCAATTTAACAGATTAATTTGTTTCTACTATGGTGATGGGGCAAGATTAGATAAAGAGTAAAGATTTTCTTCCCAAAACTATGAATTTCAAAATTTCACTGGAGTTAACTAAGGTAATGGTGTTAACCACGTTACTAAGGCATTTTCTAACAAAAGAATTTTCATCAACCAGTATTCTGATTTATAGAAATATTAAGGTACTGATTCTGACAACAGTTTCCCAAATGCAGGATAGAAATTCTCATCGTAACTTCTATCACACTGTCTTAACATCCAGGCTGTTGGGCAGTCTTGTGAAAAGTAGGACACACAGGTTAGTGATAGCTTAACCACAAGGCTCTCAGATACAGCACAGACACTTTCAGTTTGACAAAAAAATATCTAAGATTCGTGAAACTTGTATGATTGAATTTTCAAAGTGCTTCAAATGCCTTAAAAAATATGGGGTTTTTCCTACATTAATAAATAGGCATTTTCCAATAAGAGTAGTTAAAGTAAATTTTTGAAAGGAAAATTATTAAATCACACTTATTTTGCTTATTTTTGATCCCATTTCTCTGTGAACTTAGCCAGACATACCGGTTCATGAGTTTAAGGAAAATAACCAAGTTTGTTGTGCTTGTTTAAAATTAATCTTAAAAAGTTACTATTACTGGTTTCTCTGCTTCTACCTGAAGCAGAAGTAGCATTCAGAATTCCCCCATTGTCCTTGATAAGTAACACTTGCTGTCACACCATTATAAGACAGTCAAGTTTCTAAGAGCCACTGCTTACAGTAAGGACAGTGAAGACCATCTTTACTTATTTTTGCTGCTTTCTGATCTTCATTATCAGTCTTGCACTCCTTGCTCTACTCAACTTATTTCAGGTAGCTTTCTCACTTTCTCGTCTCCTACACATAAATTTTGGTCTGAAATACAGAAATATACAATTTTATATTTTTGTTCTATGGCATCAGAAGTGTGGGGTTTTTCTCTGGAAAATGTTTGTTGGTTGCTTATTTTACAGCTATTTTATATATGATAAATATTTACATATGATAAATAAAAACAAATTAAATAAAACCAGGCACACTAAAATTTAGAAATTATAAATTATAAATTTAGAAAATAATTTAGAAAAGACAATATGGTCTTTCTTGACACTTTTAAATCAGGAAGTTTTTTAAAGAAAATTTTGTGGTTACCTCTTCTCCCCTCCTCTTTTCCTTTACAAGCAAGTAATAATGTGACACTTCTCAGGAGAAATTTATCAATATATTCGACAATTTTAGGAGTATATCAGAATAACAGTCTTAATAAGATAGACTATTTAACTCCAGCTTAGGTAAAAACAGCCTCAACATTTAGAATCATGGTACAGTACTTAAACCTTTACATAAAGTGCTAATTCGGGTCTACATTTAAAAGACTTAAATTTGTGGAAGTTCTACAGGTACCTGTACACGAAGGTACAAATATACAGGACAATTTGAAAATGGATCGTTATGTTTTCCCCAATGCCACTTACATACAGTTTAAGGAACTTAGAAAAGGCATACATTGAGGTCATGAAGAAGAGGCCTATGCAGGTAATCAAAGTATTTAACATTTGGACAAACCCTTTCATCAAGTCTACAAGCACAGCAATCAGATTTTAAGTCTTTCCTCTTCAAAGGAATTTTACATCTCCTTCATAAGCCTCTTCTGTCTCTCAATCTTTTCTTATTTTTGCGATAATTTGAACATGCTGCTTGACTTTGTTGATTTTTATGACAAAATGGTGGTGACTGCACATGTCCTAAGCTGCCTAAAAGCCAGTGGTAAATCATAGCCAAGAAAAACCTTATCACAAGAATTTTTTCCAGAATAGAAAAATTCAGTTAACTAAAACTCAAGCCAGTTAACTACAAAAAAGTATCTTCCAAAGCCTGCTTGTTTCTCTAGAAACCTTCTCTTTAGAAACTTCATCAAAGAGATGGTGGCTTTTGCAGTGAACTCACAGACATTAGGATGATCTCACGTAACATTTCTGCTGGTCTTATCTACATGCTCTTTCTTTTCCACATTTTTTTTTTATTAGAACTCCATTGTTATTTTTGATTAAGCCTTCATAGCTTACTTTCTAGCTGATGTTTCTCTGAAGTCACTCAGCTTTAATTAATCTCTCTTCCGAAATTTGGTTTAAAATTGCCTCCTGTGGATGCATTCAAGCATTGGAACAGACTGCCCAGGGAAGTGGTGGAGTCACCATCTCTGGAAGTATTTAGAAGATGTGTAGATATGGCACTTAGGGCCATGGTTTAGTAGAGGACTTGGCAGTGCTGGGTTTGATTCGATGACCTTAAAAGTCTTTTCCAGCCTGAATGATTCTATGATGCCTTATCACATACTTTAAGCTTCAGCTAAGGGTCTTTAAATGAATTCAAGATCGATCTTCCACTGACTTTTGCACTTCACTAACATAAATATCTAAGCCATCATCTTCTTATTGTATAGATTCTCATAATTTTTAGTAATCCTTGTTAAATATTATATTTATGCATTACAGAGTATTCCCCATCTCTGAAAAATGTACATCTTAAATTTTGTATTCCTCAGGTGAAAGAACAGAAATGCACTCTTTTTTTAATGCTGAGAAATGGGTGTTTTTTCCCCATGTTAATTATTTCCATTTTAATTATCCTGTATCTGTTACCTATTTTTCTACGTATGTAAAATCATCCATCAAGTCAAACCACAAAGCATTTCCTTCAGGTTATGAAAACCTTGTTTTGTCTCAACACCAACACGAGATTAGTAATTGCAGAAAAAACCCACATGCATAACTGAAGGATAGACAGCTGGAACTGGATAAAACTCGCCATATTTGATCATCAGTTTTCCTGCCTGTCTTCCCTCTCTGTAACAAGGATTCCTGTCTTAGAAGAGCATGTGTTACCCAAGAATTTGTGCATGTAGTGTAGGTGCAAGTGTAGTTGTGTAATGGCATTAACTTCTAATATCTGCTAGGAAGAAGGATGTCTACCAGCATCTCCAGAAGTCTCTTTTAAAGCCCAAGTAAACACCATAAACTTTCACTTTCTCCAGGGATTAGTAGTAAATATGTTTCAAACAAAGTCAGAGGCAGAAATACGGATTATTGTTTGAAAGTAGTTAATTTTTAGTGTGAAGATAAAGTTTGACGTTTTGCAGAATTTTTTGCTGAGCAGCTCTGTTTCCATTGGGATCAGCAGTGAATAAGCTTGGAGCAATATGTTCAGGGCTTATTCTGACAAGGTAAAGGAAGGAAAATGGGCTGGAACTTTCAACTTAATACTCTGTCCATCTTCCGTTAAGTCGCTTTTTAAAAATTGTCTGTTCCTAACTTTCCAACTTTCTTTCTGGCAGAACATAGGGATATAACTGTTCTTCCAGCACCAGTGCGCAGCTGGCCTGGTGATATCAATGAGCACCTACCAGCCTCTGAAGAGCTCGGCTCCTAGGATCATTTAGCGTTCCTTGACTCTGGTGTTTAATTAGAGGATGTTTGAACTCTTTAAACTGCTAGTCACTCACAGTTACTTGCATCACCTTTTCAAACTTTTAAACATTTATTTTTATTTTTAGAAATGCTTAATCCCCTTTTTAATAGAAGGCAGTGAAGAGGATTAAGCCAATGAGCAGTGAATTGAATACTAAACAATGTGAGGAAAGACGGTCTGAGCAGCCTGCACAGAGCCACCCGGGAAAGCAAATGCAAAACATGCAGCAAGATAGAGGGCATTTTAAATACAGGTGACTCTCACAAACTGTTGTCAGTGCCCATGCATACGAAAAGACTTAGGTTAAGACATTCACGTGAAATATGAGGCAAATAAAAAGGAAAAGATCTGGAAAATGAAATTATTAGGGATTGATCAAAAGGAAAGAGCATACCTCCCTTCATCTGACAAACATACAGTTGGTCAGCACCCTGCGCCACATAACTATCAATTCATAGCTATGTGGAGTGCTAACAGCAGGCATCCACTTCAGCTGGGCCTTCAAAATAAGGGACAAATATGTGAGAAACTGGTAGTAGAAAATGTTTGTGGTCAATTTCTTCAGAAAGAAGTATCAAAGAATAATTTAGGTTAGAAGGAATTTCTGGAAGTCATCTGCTTTGACATTTGTTTTTAGCAAGGCCAAACTCAAGGACTTCGGCTTCATTAGAGCCTGCATCCTATTTTGGGTGTGGACTGTATTACGCCTCATATAGATCACTTCACTGGCACACCTATGTTTATTTCAGAATGTAATTTAGACAACTTTTATGTATTGATTATTTAGACTTAATGCAGAGATATTATGGATATATTCTGTGGCATAATTTGCCAAAAATAACCACAGAGGCAAGGATATAGGCATCTCTGATAATAAATACATATTGAAGATTCTAGGCGTCTGAACCATAAACTTGCAGCCAGTCTCACAAACAATCAGTTTTCCTGAGGGCTTACAGGAGAGGCATAATCCAGATGACAATTTATGCACTTTTCTAAGTGGTATGGATTATTTTTTTACGCAGAAAAATACTAAATAGTAAATAGCAGGTAGGCAAAAGGCCATTACCATTTAGTATTTGATTGGTAAATATTTCAGAGATCCCATGATTGTATAAGAACTGAATTATCTGTGCTTCTGAGGCTTTTTAGCAATTTAAAGCTTCTGCAATGTTACTAAAAGTTTTGCTGAGTTTGAGTCAGCTTTGTTCTTGGGGCATCAAAATGATTTCCTTGCAGCAGAACTTCCTATCAGTGGTCTGTAAAAAGCAGGCCAGTTTCCTTGGTGCTCTATGGGATTCTTCAGTGAGACTCTCCTAATTTTGTTCAGCCTGAGGAGAGCATTAAGGAGGCCATGAAGCCCAGGGCCCACCTTGTGGCTGAATATGCAAAGAATGATAATGAGTATAAAAGCTCCTTCAGCTCAATGACATTCAAAATCCTTGCTATCACAATGTCTGACCACTGGAGTTACTGGAATGGAAAAGACTGTTCTGTCATTTAATCAGTGCTTTCCACTCATTGGGATTCAACCCTAGTCTCTTGTGGCAACTGTGCTAGGATTTCTACAGCTTTAGGGCTGCAATAACTCACTTAACCATAAAAAAGGGTGGGACAGATGAAGAAGATTAAGAAATGCAGTGGTTTGTGGAGGTTTGCTCATTTACATATGTTTTCATCTCCCCCGTGGATGGGCTGGCATTCATTAATTTCCCCTCAAACAGAAACTCCTGTTTCTCACAGAAAGCTCAAGATACGTCTACTGAATCTGTCCTACATACAGATATTATACCACAGAGAGCAATAAACAATATTGATTGTTTTTTTATCGCGTTTGGGTGACTCTGACTACTTTACAATAATTTTTACAATCTCTGTTGCTTAGGCAGTATCCAGGAGGGTGTTGGACCTGTGGCTTGGCTTCTAAATACATTCTGTCTCCTTAAGAACGAGGTTTATATTGGCTGCATCCCAGAGGTGAATATAATGACCTCTTTCACCTTGTCAAAAGGGCAGCCTTGTCAAACTCGCAGTAGTCAATATCCTATAGCGCATCCATTTAATACAGGAGCGCAGCCCAAACTGGGACTTTGGAGTGCAGGTACTCAAACGCACAGGTCTGACAAAGACAAATAGCACAGGGATGCACTAACCGAACAAGGACAAAGGGACGCCTTGCCTCCACTGTGTGAGAAATTGAAGCCCGCTTAGATTTCTCCTGCATGAATTTTATGATGTGAGAAGAGGTATAATTTTTTTAATTCCCTGATTTAAGATGTGAGAAGCAGAGGAATATTTCTGCTCAATCCCATGTTTTCTTTCATTAATCTTTCCTTTTACTTTCCTTTTTTTTTTTTTTTTTTTTTTTTTTTTTTAATTGACTGGACCTTCATCTTTCTCATATAGGTAAATTGGATGGGGCTCTTAAAAATAGTTTCCTTATTGATACCACCAATGATTTCTGCTACAGGTACTTATTGAATAGCTTCTGCTTAAACTATTACATCAGTGCTGTGCCAAGCAGTGGTCATATTCTTTATGTGGACAGTTCTGATCTTTTTACTGAATCTCCTGACTAAATAAGTTACATTGAAATTGTGCTGTGTAAAAATCTGTAGTACAGAATGCATTTTACAGAATAAGATTTACTTAATTTTAGAAAGCTGACATTTCAATAATAAAGACCATTTTGAGTGACACTTGTGAAAAGAAAGAACAAAGACATGTTTTCAATTAATGTTTTTGTGACCTCTTTGTAGAGTCATATTAATTCTTGTATGTGATTTTACTTTTGTATAACTTAAATTTGTGGTATATGTGGCCCAACTGAAGCAGCCCTGTTGTGCAACAGTGGGTTTTTTTCAATGTAAAGTTCTGCAGTGATCTAGGATCTATTTAGAATTAAGATTGTGTTTTCCCTTCAGGTCATAGTTTTCTGTCATTTTAACGCAAATCACAAGTAAACTTAGTGGAGTCAGTGAAGTAAAATCTGTATAAAATTACCACCAGTCCCCAATCCTACAAACACTCAGCATGTAGCTAATGGTAAGTCACATTGATTTCAACAGTACTACTAGCAGTGTGCAAAATTAAACACTTTTATAAGCCTTTGCAGGATCAGGGCTTTAGAGAGCTCACAAACTGGCCTTTGATGTCCATTTATAAATCCCTATTATAATTAACAGGAGTTTTACAGGCACATCAATAGCAAAGTATATGTAGAGTGTATTCCTGCTAGCCAAATAGTCTGCAGATGGAGTCCCAAAATATTCATTGACTCCCTGCTGACAAGGAAATTATTTATTATTACTACCTACATGATACAGTACTAACCTTGAAAACCCATTATATTCTAATGAGGCCAAAGACACTTAAACTAACAAACAATCACCACCTCAAAATCTGTATTAATTTAAGGAAACATTACAGCTACCGTAAAATTCAAAAAATTCGGGTTTTTTTATTATGTCCCGTAATGGAGGAGATAAAGCCTTACAGAAACCAGGACAATGCTTTACCGTCCTGAGCTCTGTTCCTTTTTTTACAATAGGAAGTCAGCATCGGACTACACTGTGGGACAGAAGTATATACGGAAAAGAAAGAGCAAGCTTTTCAAGCAAGGGGAGGTAGAAACAGTGGGTACTACTGGAAGCCCAATCCTCCTACTATTTTTCTCAAGGGAAGTGCAATCAGAGGTGTCAGACATCTAAGAAAAAAATACTACGTTCACAGCAGTTTTTCCAACTGCTTCGTTTCTGAGTTGGGGAAAAAAAGAAAGAACACTGAGAGATGGGAAGTCTTTTGTTTTGTTAATTTTAAAAGGCCACAGAAGTGGGGTGAACTGTTGAGCAGACATGCAGGAGTACTGCTTACAACACAGAACAACTGATACACTGTCCTAAGTAAAGATTTTCAAAAGACAAATATCTATGGATTTGTTTATTTTAGTAAAGTTAAAGTGAAAATTTTGAGGATACACCTGACCAGATCATAGATAAAGACCTCCTCAAGCAAAATGTACCCTTACAGTCATTATCCTTCAGAGGAGTTTAATTACCTTAAAACTTCTTTGTTATCTTTAAAACATAGAGGAGAATTTAGCCATTTTGTTGTCTCTCTGTGCTTTACTTATTTTAACAATTATTGCTGTGAAAGAAACCTAGATGAATTTATAGCAGCTTGATTTTTAACATGAGAAATTTTAGAATTAGTAAACTCTTGAATAATTCCATATCTGAAAAAGCTTTTGTGCTATGGCAGAAACAGGATCCTAAATGTTAACTCTGTAATGGATGCCAGAAGATCACCATATGTTGTATTTTAATTTACCCCTGAGTTTCTAGAGTTTGCTGAGATACTGGTTGAAAAGTCAAACATCCTATGTCTCTCCTTAAAGCAAATTCAAGTAGATACAACAGGAAAAGGACGAATTATCACTGTACAGTATGTCTAGAGTACCATGTGTAAGTCAGATTACCATATCCAGGAAACATGATTTCCAGTGAGGAATACCTAGCAGATTTGTGGGTTTAGACATCTATCATAGCAGAGAAGACAAAAAGTGTCAAAAAGTGTTTAGGAGGATGTTGGAGTTTTCAGGCCTGCAACAGGTATTGACACTGTGATATCAAGTTCCTCAGTTTGTCTGTTCTGGGTTTTTCTGTGCTAGTAAGGGAAAGTACCCCACCTCATGGACCCCAGTTCTCCTGATCATGGAAGCAATATTAACATGTGTGTTATGTTTGGAACAACTTTACTTTCTCGTTCTCCTCCAGATGCAAGTGGAGCACAGGAGATATCCCTGGACATCCCCAAACACATCATTTATGTAACTTATTACCCCTTTCCCATTTCTTTACCCTCCTCTTTGCCACCCTTTCTGCACTTCAGCTCTGTCCCAAATAATTACTGATAATTCCTTTTTCTCCATTGAGCTCAGTCCTGCTACAACAATATCCAAATTTGGTATTTCTTATTTTGCTGCTCTAATCTCAGCATTACACGCTCTACTAAGAAGTCTGCCTAGGTGCTGTTAAACTTGTAAGGCTGTTCTCCCCTAAGGCTCCACAATGCTCCCCTCCAGTTATCTGTGGTGTTCAGCCCTTTCTCACTTACCTCCCCCTTAACCACCTCTGAGACCCAAGTGTCCCTGACAGCCCTCACAGTGCTATCTGTAACTTTTGGCAGCTTCTCAGATTTTTTTATCTGTCATGTCTGGCAATTTCTCATGTCATAGTTTCTCATGTCCTGTTCAGTTAGCCTAATCCCAGGCCAGGGCTTATTCAGATGCCTCAATATCTGCCTGTAGCCCTAACAAAAAAGGAAATGAGACTTGGCTTGTTTATCTTTGCAGTATGAAGATTGAGGTCAGATATGAAGTGAAATCTTGCAGATGTCTGTTTTATAAGTACAGCATGTAGGGCTAAAACCACTGAAAAGAATAATTTTAATAAACAAATTGATATTGCAGCATAATGATGTACAAGATACCTAAAGAACATTGTGATGTTTATAAGCTGATAAGCCTGGTCAGTTTAAACTCCAAAGAAAAACTTAACTAGATTGACTGTCATTAACAACCTTCATGCTAATAGTTCCTACTCATTTTCAGTTGTTCTCACTACACATTCAAAGCAGCCAGTCCTTAGCAGCTCTGTGCTACACCCGCTGTGAACACACACAGCACTGCAGTGCTGGTGCCATACCCTTGGTAGTCCCCACCACCCCAGCACAGGAAGCAGGATCCAGAGCTCTCCCATGGAGGATACTGAGATGGGCAACATGTTTGGGATCTTTTCTTTTCATAAAATGTTTGAGTTTCTTGACACATCTGAGCCCTGGGCCTCTGAGACCGGCACAGGTGCTGTGGGATGCTCAGGGAGGTTGCTGCAGCAGATGCCTTGTCCTGCATCCTTGGTTTTTCTTCTCTGCTCAGTGGCTTCCCCTTTTCTTGAAGTTTGCATGTTTTTAGTGAGCAGCATTTTAACACCAGCAAGTTGATTATAGTTCTGGGGCCCCTTCTTTCAAGATATGTCCATATTTCAAATACTTTAATACTCCATGCTTTCAAAACTGTACATCCTAGCAAGAGACACCAGGTACTAAGCTCCAGTTCACATTGCAAGTTCTCATAGCAAGTTGGTTGTGATCTGAACAGACCACAACTGGGGCTTTGCAGAGTTTGCTAAGGTATAGTTAGCTTAAGGCCTAAGCTTATTCCCTGAGGCATTACAATTTTTACAGGGCCACAGGGTGCAAAAATGTTTTTACAGCTAGTAGTATTATTTATTGTGCTTATGTCTAAATTTGAAACAACCAAATATTTATTAAAACCTGCTTAGGGTAGATCTGCTTTTATGAGTGAAATACTCCTTTGCTTTGGCTGCAGTATAAACTGCAATGTATTAGGAAAGGCTTTCTAAACACTAGACACTGAAATTAAAAGGTAGTCATCCAGTGGGATAGGACATATAAAGAGGAGATATAATGACAAGGCAAAACCACTTTACTTAGAAACCAGAATTTAACAACTATGTAAGGAAAGACCATGTGATGTGTTTGTTTAGAGTGATCAAGGATTACAGTTCTCAGCTCAGGAACTCACTTCCCACTCCACCATCCAGCAATGGATTCTGCCTTGGCTTCTAACATCTCACTGACATCACTTAGCTCTGCCTCTGGTCCAAGCCAGATTTACCCTTTACTATAAAGTTCAGTCCTGAGGAAAGAGGATACAAGGACAAAGACTTTCAAGTTAATTCACCAATCTATCAAGAGACAATTAAGAAATCAACAGATGAGGTACCTGTTGTCTAGTTAAGGGCAGGGAGGAACTGCAATAATGTCATACAAAGCCTGTATTACAGCTGACATGCCAATTCAAAGGTTATTTTCAGTGAAAGTACAGTATCTAGAAGCATATGCATGCCATCCTCTCTTTTTCTAACTCCACTTCTCCTATCCACGCATTCATTAGCTTTGAAAGACAGCTCTTAAAATGAGAGATGGCCACTTACATATGAAAATATGTTCACTTGAACTGAAACAGAATTAATTGATCAGGGACCAATGCAGGAAACTAAATTTGCAGCTTCTTCCTTGAAAATAGCAATGAAATCCTGTGAGTACTAGCAACTGACTACTTATTAATTTTAGCTAATAGCTGTTATCATAAATGTATGAATACCTAGATTATAATTTTCTAGACACTAGCAATCTACATATAGCTGTAGAACAATTATGCCGAAATTGCTATTTAAGGATGAGTGTGAGAAAATTTAAGCATATTTTCAAGTACTGAATAGAAACGTGATAGCTGTCTCTCTTGTATTTAACATACTGTATTACTATTTCTTTGTTCTCCATTTAATAGCTGATCATCTTACTGTTCTGGCAGCAAAAAAAAAAAAAAAAATCCTTTTAAATTAGGACACACTATCTTTTCTTTGTTTCTAACTTAAGTACCAAATGGCAAGAAAGCTAAGGAGTCAAAAGACAGTTTTATAAGCACATTTTGCTGCTTCTACTGAAAGGAGACATGAGTATCTCATTCTTCAGAGTATGAGACAATGGGATTGCTACATGCCACTACTGGTCTGAACATGAGATTTGAATTCTGCTGAGCCTCTGTTTTCAAGTTCCCAGACATAATAGTACTATTATATTACCTTATGTTTTTGAAGTGTTTTTCATTCAAAAGTTGCTGAGGCATTTAAACTTTGAATCAGCTGCCTACAGTGAATTTTCAGAGAGATTTTCATACTATACTTTCCCCCTTTCCCCCCCGCCAATCTTCCCTACCAGGTGCCATACCAGGTCTGCCTCATTGGTGCAGTTTTAAAGTGCAGTGTAGCCTTTCTGTTTCACACACTGGGTAATAAAAAAGGAGGGCTTGTCCTTCTCGTTCTCAAATAGAAGATGATCTCCTCCCTGCCTCTTCTTTGTAGTGTGTTGTTCAATCCTGTACGCTAGGAGAAATTTGGGAGCAAATGGAAACAGCACAGGAAATCAGATTGATTACGTCCCCAAAATGACCCTTGCTTTGGTAGCTGCCTCTCTATCCTGCTGTAACATAGCTACATCCCTGCCTATTTGCCCAGTTTCCCTTACAGAAACAGGACAGACACAGGGCTGGTGTTCAGGAATTTTCTTCTTCCTACATATAGATACAACACTATCAAGGTTAAAGTGCTGTCAAGGCTACTTTTAAGTATTTTGCATCTTATCCTACCCCAAGCCCATTCAGTGATCAGTAGGACTGGTCCGGAATGAAACTCACAGCTAACCAGAGGAAGATTACATCTACCCCAGCTGATGCTGAACACTTTTCCCTGCACACACCAGAGCACTGCACTACCTACAGACAGTGCAATTAGATGTCAAATGCACCCCAGAAGTGACCTCCAGTCCATGGCTTCTAAGTACTGAAGAAAGGAAACAGTTCTCTTCCATGTTTCCATAATTAAGGAGATTGTTAATGAAGGCTGTTTCTTCATCTTTGTGGGGTGGGACAGTTCAGATGGCAGGAAAGACTAGCTTGTCAACCTTGTGGTTAAATACATGTTTAGAAGATGTTTTAAAGATACATTGGATAAAATATGCTTTATCAGCAAGCATTCATAATGTTACCATGTACTGTTTAATTTCAGTATAATTACTATGGACTGTTCATTTCAGTATAATTATTATGGATAATTGCCATCAAATGGTAGTTGTGCAACATTATAGTGTTGAGGGAAGGTTAATCAATAAGTCCAAGAAGGAACTAAAACAAAAGATCTTCTCGTGAAGTCGGATCTGAAACCAAACTTGCCAAAAGGAGTTGAACTGTGGTCAAGACAAGTCCATACAGGGAAAGGTAAATGAGGTTCACTTCTCGGTCAACTGTAACTAGAGGGTCAACTATTGTTTAAGACCCCCCAGAAGTTTTCTAAATACCTTTAAGGAACATGTGCAATGCTTAATTAATACAGTATCACCTATTAAATCAATGTTATTATTTTTCTGAGAAATGTAATGCATAAACATATGTATGAGCTATATAATCTTGCCTGAATTAAACACACGGCATGCACGTTAGGTGGAACAATCCCCTGTGCAGTGCTGCAGTAAAAGAATGCTTGCTTCTCAATGCTACATTGGTGTTAAGGAGTTTTCTTATTCCCAGTTTTGATGATGATAACATCATTTCAAAAGCTACACTAAGGATGACAACAAAGGATTGATTTAAGTAATTTTTTATTAAATTTATCCAGAAATTAAAATATCCCAACCACAGAGTTAAAGATTCTGCTGTCTGTCACCAGAGGACATAACTTCTATTTAGTTGTTAATAGCATAATTACCATGGTATGCCCATGATGTGCAGAGTGAAGCAAGCATGTTAAAGACAGATTCATAATTACGTCTGAGGTACTTGGATAATTAACAAAATGGATAGACAAAACCTGTATTTCATTAGGGTGAGATGTATCAGTTTCCTCCTGTGTTTCTACATGCTTGATATATTATACTGCAGTGAGCTATTTCTACTGCATCGTGTTGGGATGTTGTGATGAGTCACATGCCAAGCAACATGATAAAATGATTTATGATCAACCAGACTGGAAATATCAGTTGGGGGATTCTCTGTGTTTAATGGTTCACTGTAGGAGTTCATCACATTGCTCTCAGGCTTTCAAGGTGGTGTTGGTACTTACATTATTTGGACAGTCTTGCTTCTCCCTCTCAGAAAATGGAAGAATAAAAGTCCCCAAATGTATGTGTGTACCTGGTAGAGTAATATGCTTTTTTTACTGGAAGTCTTATGTATTGTAAGTCTTACAATATCGTGTTATACAGCTCATTAGTCAACTAGTAGCTCGGTGTATACACAGTGTAATGAAAGGTGATCAGGTATATACAGGTAAATAGACAGAAAGATAAAGAAGTGTTCACTCTGATTCTCTGTTTATACTATGAAGTTGGAAGTGTAAAGAAGAAAAATGCACCTGTATTGAAGAATCACAAAAGCATGAATTAATTTAAAAAAGGAATGGCTTTGTTGCCATCCTTTTCTTACTGTCCTCTAAAAGCATTTAAAAAACCAAACCCAATGTTTTGCTGTAGCCAACCCTGCACATGGAAGAAAAAGAACACCTCCTTGTTATTATGCCCAGAATCATATTTATTAAAAGGTTTTATATGTGTCAATATTTATTTTTATATATACATATATAATGATGTCTTTCTCATTGCAGATGTTCTCTCTTCTTCTTGCTATAAGGTAGTTCTGTTTGTATTGTCCTTCCAGTAACAACACTACTGGATCTTTATGTCTAACCCATGTAGTCCATCTGTTTTCTATACTGGACTTTCCTGGAATTTGCTATAAATATTGCTAGTGAAAAGGAAACAAGATCTATTTAACTACAATAAAAGACAAATCAACATCTTAAACACCCCATGCCTCCTTGCACCCTACCCCACAGGCCCACCCACCTACCCATAACAACTCTGACACTGAGAGCATCATTTTTATTAACATCATTGGCACCAGAGTGCCATTGAATGCTTGATTTCTGTACAGGTAACTTCTATGATAGTTTGTTTTATTCACAGGCTAAAAAATACCCAGAATCTCAACTGTGGGTATTTTTTCTTTATTTAATCTTTGAAAAGTGTACATGGATCTGTATCCATTTTCAGAAGTCCCTGTTCCCTCTGTCCTGAACGATATGTAACAATGTTCCTAGCGATTAGGATAACACAAACCTAGAGCTAAGTATGAACCAAAGACTAAAATAACTGCAGGGATTAAAATACTTGATAAAAGCTTTACTGTTTGGGTACAGCACCAACCCAAATTATGGTGGTAAAACCACTTATCTCCATTTCCACAAAGATCACTTGATAAATTCAATATAAACATAAACAGAGTCTGTATGTTTAACTGTGAATAGTTATACACTATCTTTCGGGAGCCCAGAAACACTTAGTATTATCAAGGTTACGGCTGTTTCCATTCCTAAGTACTTTATTTAAAATGAATGTTGTATGATTCATACTGCAGTATCCTGTGAGCAAGTACTGAATCTTGTCTTAGTAGTCTGCATGCATGGTGCTGCTTTCTCCAAGATTTCAGCCTTTGAAGTTATATAGATTTGTTCATGGGCAATTTATTCCTCACATTTTCTTCATCACAGTTTTACAGACTTATTTTTGAATAAGAGCTTCGTAAGTTTAGAAACAACGTGATTTCAGGCCCCCGTGCATAAACAGAGTCCACCTGATGTTTGGTAACTCTTAATGATCTGGCATGCTGAAATGATAATTTTTGGCTGAATAGCTAGAAAATGAGATCAGGGTTCAGAATTTAAAGGGACTTCAAAGTTTATCGTCCCTTGAAACCAAAATTTTTTCTCTGTTGCAATGCTATTGCTGTTGAAAGCATTTATGAACATGTTATAGTTGCTCAGATAATACAATCAGTGGATATGGGATCATTTTGGTTAGTGCTGCAAAGTGACCTGAAGTTAAAGTGATAACAACTGCTCATCTGTCCAACAGACAAAACTAGGGAAATATTGCTACCCTCCTCCAAGTCTGAAAAATGGCATTACTGTTTGTAGGACTTTTTTATTACTATTTTTGGTCTTCCACTCATGTGGTATCTGTAGTGCTTGAAAATCTTCAGCTGAAGAATTCCGGCATTAGCTTGTAGGAGGTATATGTAACACCGACTTTAGTTATTAAAATGACATCTACAGAGAAAACATGCAAAATCAGCTGTCATTTGATTTAGGCCATTCTAGATGACTAAACCCCATCAGACTGCTTGAATAACTAATAAAACCCCAGCTGATTCACTTAACTGTATTAGCTGCTAGAATCCACCTGGGGATTTGGATTTGCAGGCAGAATATCCCTTCAAGACTCAAGGGAAAAGATGCCATGGAGGCAAATTAACCTAGGAATAGCTGTTAATCCCTTTCGGGTCATGTAGAGGAACAAGTACACATAAATACATGATACAAAAGCACTTTTGATTTCACTAAGCTGCTTTTTAAAACAGTTCTTAGTCATACTAGTAACATTGTAGCACTTCACATTTTCTCAGTGCTGTACATACAGCTAATTAGGCCTCAGAGTAGGTTATTGTTCTCTAGATCTTACAGGCAGGAAAACTGAGGCACAGAGCCGGGAGGCATTCAAGGCCAAACAGTGCCAATAGCCAAGTCAGGATTACATTTGGAATGGCCACAGTTAAGTCCCCAGCTTGTATCACCCCATACAAAATAACACTCCCAATCACAAGAAGTGTTACCTTTAGAGTACAAATTTTCAAGATCATGCTGCATTTAATCTGAAAGATTGACCCTGATGGGCTCACCCTAGCTGCTGAAGATCCAAGCCCTGATCCGAGGCAGCACTGAAGCACCTATATTAAACAAACAAACAATAGTTTTCAGGTATTTAAAATCAGTTTCAAAAAATAAACCTGAATCTTTTTTCTTGTAGTTGTCACCCCAGCAGGACCAGTAGCCTTCGTTGCAATCTTCTACCTTGAGTAGCTCTTTTTCAGTTGTTATGGTCACTCATGTCTACTGACAACAAAAAGACAATGAGTAAAGCCAAAAAACTGCCTATGGGTTATCCCATTCTAGTTTTTCATGAGCTGGATGTTCTGGTACTGCCACACAGCCAGGCAGGCCATGATAAAAAGCATTTTATACCATCATAGTCTCTCTGGAGAGGGGTCAGAACTGAGACTTTAGTCATATCAACAGGATGTTTGCCCACATGTCTCTTACAACTTCTTACTTGCATTTTATCTTTGGTGCATCTAAGCTATTGCATAGAAAAACTAAACATTGGTATGTCAAAGAAGTACTAATTCAAGCAAAATATATAACTCATGTTATACAGGATGTGATAATCTCCTGATCTTGCATAATCCAACCAGTAATATCGCTGACTTCTGAAGTTAACTCATACCAAATCAGGAAGGTTACATGTCACCTAATTATAAGTATCTAATATTTTAACAACTAATTTTGAGCTAATTACTTTGTGCCTCATTTGTGAGAAAAAGAAGGTACATAGAGATAATTCACCTCCCTTAATTTTCAGTGAGATTAATCACTCCATTGACAATAAAGAGATGACTGTTTAAACAGGCTAAATTTTGATAACCACCTTTTAAAATCTTAAATTACACCAGATAGATACATCTCAGGTGAGCTTGTAAAGAAGAAAACAAAAATACATTTGAGAACTATTTTTCTTTCTTCTCTGAGTCTTAAGTTTCTTGACTGAAGATGCTTAAGTGAATCGCTGTGACAAAGGCAAACTCTGGTGCACTCAAATGATGTCAGTACTTAGGACTTAAGAAATGAATATGAGAAAAATCAAAATTAAAATCAGAATCATTGACCTTACTTGTTCCTTTATTTATTTTTAAATTCTTTTTATTGAGTAAACACCATAGTTTACACAGCTAATTATTTTTCATGCTGAAGGGTCCAATTCTGAATATCTCCAAAAAGATCGAAGACAAAGAGATAGAGTGAAAACTTCACCTGAATTGACTACCTTATCCATATTTTCCAATGGATACTTTTGATAGATACACTAAGCCTGGCTGAAAAGACTATACTGATAATTTTTTTTAAATGAAATTATGTTTTTTTACTGAATACCTCTTTTTGAAGCATTTACCTTTCTTAATATCAGCAAAAGTTAACAGAAACCGTCACTGTTTCCCCAAAAGTTTTTTTTTCTGAAGCTTTTTGGCTTATTGTCAAAATTCACAAATTTTCCCACATATATTTCTAATGGTATAAAGCATTTTCCATTTCCTCTAAATTTAGGAAGGTATACAAATATGGCTGGAGTTCTGAGGCACAAATGTAATACAAATCTTACATGGTAACAATTTATATTTTTTTTTTAATAAAAGGTACCACACACACAAATCCAAACTACTATTACCATTTCAATACAAACTGCTATTACCATCTGAAAGGACTGATGGCATGGTTGGCATCTAGCTGTATTAGAAAAAGCTTAGAGTAATAGTATAATTTTAAACTGCCTTCTCTTGAAGCAGTATGTACAATTTGTTTGTACGAGATATATGTAATTAAGTATATAACTGATCATGCGAATTTGTTTAAACAATCAGAAACATGTTCCTTGGCTTTCATAATGCTGCTGCTTGCATCCTTTGAACGCAGATTTTTTTTTCTTTCTTAAATGAAACTCCAGTGCTAAACTGAAAAAGCCTTTCTTTGCACAATACCCTTTTTAATCAATTTATCAATTTATTTAAACTGCTAAAACAGCAGGTAGAACATGAAACAGAATATTCCTGGCTACTTCAGTTTAGATTCAAATCTCTATGAACCATACTTACTCTACTGTATTTAAACAAAAATTATATATCCACACTTATATTGTGCAATCCAATATTTCCTCCCATACCTGAGTAACTCAAAGTTAAATCAAAGAGGTATACAATGAGTGTCATGCAGAGAAGCAATAGAATATTGTATTCAAGTTTAGTTTGGTTTTGGGTTTTTTTTGCTTAAAAATGCAGCTGCCTCAGAAGTATTACAATTAAGGATCACCAACTCCATAGGCAGGATTTGTCTTCTACAGCTATAAAACTCCTGTAAGTCTCCTGCAACATGGATTTCTAATCTGCAATAGGTATGGGTTGGTAGGTTGGGGTTTTTTTCATGTTCACACAAAAAATTTCTTGTTACAAAACTTTTTTCTCCCCAATGGCAGTGCAATGGAGAAGGAATACTAAATTTCACTTGAAAACACTGGTCCCCAAATAACAATTACAAGACAAGCAAATAAAATGTGCAGTCAGCAATGAGAATAAGACATGCAAAGTACATGTCTCTGAGTTGTGTACACCAATCAGCCCAGAATACACTAATGATTCTTTTTAATCCTTCTGTATATGATATATTTAATTCTAGATACTGGGATTCTATTTATGGGAGCCTGTTGATAACCGATATTATGACCAGTATTTTCTTGCTAGTTCGCTCCCCCTCCCCCAGTTTAACTCCAATTTCATATTTTTAAATTGGTTTCTCTTATTTTCAAAAAGCCAGGGATCAGTTTATACAAATTCTAATTTTACCAGAAGTTTTATTGAAAATCAAATATCCTGGGTTTTTCCTTCTCCGTAATACTATTTCAAATAGATATGCTAATTCCTTCAATCCATTCAGTATTCTCAGCATTGAACTGAAGTTTATTGAAAATGTAGTGTTAAAGCAAATGCACTATATTAAATCAACTATCATAACAAACAGAGAAACATTATTTTGGTATGTTAACCTTAGCCAATAAAAATATATGCATAGAATTTTTAAATGCTATTAAATAATCAGCTGCAGTAGAACTACCTCTACTGCAGTAGAATGATTTCATCATCATTCTAAAAAAACCAGAAATACCAATTTAATATCTAATTTCTACCCTCAGTTGTAACCACTGTAACCCCAGTGACTTCAATTTATAATTTCCATAGAATTTACATTTGGATAGAAATGTATTCCCAAGGTCCAATTATGCTATTCTCACATAATATTTTCCCTCCTACTTCAGACCAACAAAGCCACTTACAGAATGAGTTATCACACCTGCTCCCATGTTGAGGATGCAACCTCTTCATGATTTCAGACTCACTTGTTTATTGGTAGAAGTGGTGGGGTTTGTTCAGGCATTTGTTTTGGTTTGCAGCAAGCTGCCTGTGCAGCTGAAAAGACCAATTCCAATCTGGAATTTTTCATTGGCTTTTTGACTCTGTTTCTGAGAGAGCTACTTTTCTTCATTCCCATTCAAATATACTAATAAGATGACTACCTTGTGTTCCTCTTATGCAAAACCCAAACTAATTTGTATCTACACTTCCTTACACACTAAATGATTGAGGGGGTGGAGGGAAAAGTAGGATGCCGATCTACAAGTACAAATATTTGTTTTCAGGAACCTTCTCTACATCTTTGTCACTTCTGTAGAAAGCAGACTCTTTCCTTACAGGCATTGCAGTAGAATAATGATCAAAAGAATAAGATAAAATACGTAGCAAGTCCCCGTTGGAAGGACTACATTTATTCCCATGGACTAGGCTCACGTCTTATTTGAGCACGTATCTATGGCTACAACTTTTCCTATGTCCTGTCAGAAGATACATATAATTTTGTTACTGGAATCAGTCCTCTCCAGTGTACCTTTTTCTTCTTTTCCTTCCCAACCACTAGGATTTCAGTATTTCTGATACCAGGTCTTATTTTGAAACTTTTCCTCTTCTTTGTTGAGCCATGAATTTCTTCTATACTTTCATAAATAGTCTAGAAGTTGTAGCTGAAGCTTTACTTCTTATTAAGTTTACTGTGTGTGGGGTTTATTAATTTTTTCATCTTAGGATGTAAAGTTACTATTGATTTGTCTAAAAATCTTCCTTCTGGCAAATTTGGCGGATTTTTCAAAAAGGAAAAGCTTTCCAGGGAAGCCCAACTAACTAAAGTTTCTGACTTTTAAAGTTTCCCTCCTTTGAAAGAGCATCCAATGTCTGCAGAGATCCTAAACAGAAATTTCCTTACTACTCTGAAACTTTCTTGAAATTATTGTTAAATACTGAAGAGAAGGAAGGGAAAAAGGAATTAAAGAAACATTTACCCTTTATCTGAAATGTCTTGCACAGTGTACGGTAGTGTCTTTTACACAAATTTTGACGTATGTCCTTTTATTCACCTCAAAGTCTAATCTAAAACATCCAACCTAAAGCATTGTCACATCACAGAAGTCATCAAGCTGGTTGCCAATTCTGGAGGTCTTCCTTCAGCTGGAAATTGCCTGGGAGGGGATATGACTAAATATTCTCACCAGGAAAAAATTATACTGAACTGAAAAACTCACTATCCTCATTCTTATAGCAACCTGACAGGGAGGTCACTCCCTAACCTCACATCCTGTAGTCTGCCAGGCTCCGAGCTGTGAGTAACAGTTACCACCAAAGCATTTAGAAAAAGTGTTTTCCATCTTTCTGTTTTTCATCTCAGATCTACCCCAGTCATTATCTCATCTCAATTATTTCAGAAGAAAGAGCTTACAGGGGTCCAGGAAGTGGTAGATAATCAAAACAGAACGAGGACATATCCATCTAGTTGTGTTTTATGGAAAGTATTGCTGAATTTGGGTGGCTGAAATGCTGAGGCACAAGATCTGATCAGTGTCATTATCCCAGTGGAGATCTGCACATCCTGTGAAACTGTGTTAGTGCTGGCATGAAGAGAGAGGATGAACGCAAGGGCCCAAAAAATTCACACAAGCAACAAGTAAACCATCATGTTTAAATTATTGCTTGCAGAGACCGTTTGACAGCTCCAGAATAACCAGACTGAAGAACTGCTTTAAAGGAATTCTTGCATCTTTAAAAAAATAATAATTTCCAAATGATGCAGAGTTATCCATTACTCTATATGAGTTGTTTTAATATCTCTTTTTCAAATTCATGTAAAAGATCTCATCTAAATTTGCTGTAATACTTCTGGCTATTAAATATGTGAATGCAAAGCAGATTAATTACAGAATAATTAACCAGTAATTAAAGACCAATTAAATTGGGAGGTTCTAGAAAAAAAACAAGCCAGTTATCTTGTAAGACAAAATAGTGCCTTACTGTGTCATACAGAAGCAAGGGGGAAAAAATCTTTTATGTAAAATATGAATAACATTAATGAAAAGTATACAGTTACAACTGCATAAGAATCAGAACCAACCATTTTTGCAGACTTTTTAATAGCTCATTACTACAATTTGCAGCATTCAGGGAGTGGCTAAAATTTGAAATTTAGAGAGCCCAAAAGTGCAGATAAGCTATAAAGGCCAAGTAATTGAGAAAACCTGGAAGCTGATCTAGAAATGTTGCAAACTGCTTCTCCTCCAGAACCAAAGTGGAGCAAGGCAAGAATATTTGTTACATCTCAGAAATATTTCTCAGGGCTAATCAAGAACTCGCTCCTTTACACGAGGCTGCATATAATAGTGAAGCCCAGTCTGTAAGTATGGGTATTGTACTGCATTAAATAAAGAGGCGAACAAACACATAAATAGTTCAGAAGGAAGACTAGATTGTTGTTTCATAGAATCACAGAATCACAGACTGGCTGAGGCTGGAAGGAACCTCTGGATGTCAACTGGTCCAACCTCCATGCTCAGGCAGGGCCACCTAGACATCTAGGGCTATGTCCAGATGGCTTTTGAGTATCTCAAAGGTGGGAGATCCAGCTGCTTCTCTGGGCAGCCCATGCCAGTACTCAGTCACTGTAAAAAAGTGCTTCTTGATGTTCAGAAAGAACCCTGCCCAGTTCCAGTTTGTGCCCATTGCCTCTGGTTCTGTCACTGGGCACCACTGAAACCAGCCCAGCTCCATCCTCTTTGTACTTTTCCTTCAGGAATCTCTATACATTGATAAACCCCCCCGTCTTCTCTTCTTGAGGCTGAATAATCCCAGCTTTCTCAGCCTTTCCTCACAGGAGAGGTGCTCCAGTAATTCATTCACCTTTGTGGGCATTTGCTGGACGCTCACCGGTATGTCCATGTCTGTTTTGTACTAGGGAGCCCAGCACTGGACACAGTATTCTAGATGTGGCTTTACCAGTGCTGAGTAGAGGGCATCACTTTCACCTTTCATTCCATAACTTGTGACACACCTTTATTGAGTATTTTGAACACATTAAGTTCTTTTTGAACATCCTTAGCTAAATATAGGTATTTATTCTCCTGAGTGCATAGTATGAACTATGTTTGCTGTGTGCTGTTTAATGAATTAGTGACTTTTGTACATCTGTTATTTAAAACTACCAATAATGTTTTATTGTATTTCAATTGAGCTTACAAACTTTAGTTGTTCTGTTTGTGTTTTGTGGGGGTGGTTTTTTAGTTGGTTTGGGGTGTGTGCATGTGTTTCTTTTGTTTTGTTTCTTTTTTTTTTAAAGAATGGTGTTTTTTTAAAAATGAATAAGTACACCTGAAAATAAGACACAACAGTGATGAAGAATAACTTGAAAAAGGTGGGTCATTGTCAGCCATCTCTTTTGAGAAAATAACCCTGGTCCTATACATCCCTGAAGTTCCCAAAGCAAAGTGATTAGCAGGCTTAGGTGGCTAAATGTAATATAGTTCATGGCAGTGACTCTCCAGATTTGCCACTTAAAATCCTCGGTCAGGGACTGCAATTCTTTAAGTGAAAAAAAAACCAATCACCTGAACCAAAACAAACAAAAATCAACTAACCAACCAAACAAAACCCACCACAGTTTAGAATACCCTGGGTACCTTTTTTATCACTGTCATAGAAACTTACATAACACCATAAAATCAATACCAACTGGATTGTAATTCCTGTCTGTCTGCCAGGTTTTGTGGTTTTTTTTTCCTCAGACAGTGGATTTATTTCAGACAAATTTAGGAGAGTGGTCTTATTCCTCTATTCCATATGTAGGCTGTATATATGGGTAGGGAGAAGAAGCACAACTAACTGCTCTCATCAAAGAAAAGACCACATTTTAAGGTCAGCAGTTATTCAGTCTGTTTGCCCTGCTGTATAGTCCATCAGAGAAAGCATGCAAGCTATCCAGTCGTCTTTGACTTAACAACAGTAAGGGTTGTGTATTGCACTGTCAGTCCCTGGAAAAAAATGGAAGGGATCTAACTGTACTTTCCAGGTTTGGTGCAAAGACCAGAAAAGAGAGGATATTGTGGTAGAATATTCATAAGAAAAAAGGATAGGCATTTAGAGACAGATCTATCGGAAACCCAGTACTGCTAGTGCTTCATCTTATTTGTTTGTATTTAAATTCCAAGTCCTGTGTATCCCTCTGGTAGTAACACTCCTATCCAATCAGCATCAGTGATACTACAGCAAATCTTTTGTTGTATTTATGTTCACAAAGATGCTGGTTTGAAAACAGCTAATATTTGTTGTAGGGAAATGCACTTGAACTTGTTTGCTATGCAAACTACGTTAAGATTCTAAACCATGAGGCTGTTTACTATCATTCGGTAATTATCACTAAGATTTAATGGAAATCAATACTGCTTTGAAGCAACAATAATAATATATAAAAAAATAGCAAGTTCCAGTTCTGCACTTTATTATGAGCTACTGACATCAATATAAATTTTAAAAGCATTTTTTTTAAATAAAAAAGCTGTCTTTAATATGCACAGAAGAGAAACATTTCATTTCCACCATTTCTGTCACTTATCAATATTAACAGTGTGTTTCTTCTGTCTACAAGTTGCTGTCTTTGGTGTTGTATTAGTTTTCTTTGAATATAGTTGAAGTCACTGATACATACATAGAAGCCTTGAAAGAGCCCTCCATCACCAGAACAGGTTTTTCCTCTTAATACCTCTGTATCACTCTCATTAACACTAATTGCAGTTACAAGAATAAAACCCAAAGTATTATCTAAATGCAGTCCAGCCAACATTGCAGAGATCTATTCCGTTACTTATATATTTTTTCCTGTACTTGCTGAGTTTTTTAAATACTGACATTTTAAATGGGGGTGGGGGGGAGTGGTTATAAAAAAAAAAGAAAAAAGAGAAGGCAGGGAAGAAAAAAAATAAGTTCCTTTTATACTTTGGTTAATATTAATCCTCTGCACTTAAAACATGGGTGTCCAGTTTCTGTATGAGCGTTCAGTGGTCTGCCTTCAGAACACACATGTACACAGCTCACCGAGACTTGTTTTACATATGTCTTAACTTTAAGAAAAACTGAGGATTTTGCAGAATTCCAGGACATATGGTTCTCTATCACAGCATGTTCCCACAATGTCATGTCCCTAAAAAATACTTCTTTCACAAATATAAGCCAAGTCTATAGAAGGATACAGATATCTTGTCACCTTTCCATGTTAATACAAGATGAAATGATTTGTTTTAAACAGGGAGGGATTTGTCAGTGTTTTTGGGATTCCATATGAACGAACTAATGTTGCAAGGTTAAAATAATGATCTAGATGACATGCTTTCTCTATGTTTTGTGCCGTGTATGTGGCTGTGTTTTATAGTATTCTCACCACAAATCCCATGCCAAGTCCTGAGCTCATTCAGAGTAGATAATGTAGTCCTGCACAGACAGGAAGATTGTTGCCTTGTTAGTCTGCAGTCGCACATAAACGTGCACACATGTTAACACTAAGGCTCAGCAGACAACTCCAGTGAAACCACTGAGGTTGTTCTCAGAGCATAAAGATAAACAGACGGGTGAATATTTGTAAAATGGGTATTTTAGGAGTTATGTCATTTTTGGATGACCTGGCAAGATGATATCCTTTCTGTTCAGTTCCATGGAGGAAGTGTCAGAGACTGTGTGCTTTATGCAACGTTGACCGATTCTGATTTTATAGTATGTTTGTTACTCTTTAAAAACATAGGGACAGTGCAGAGATGGATCAGATCTGAATTTGCACGTCAAAAAGAAAAGGACCAATTTATGGAAGTCTTCATCTTCTCAACAGCACGAAGACTACCGTCTACTTCCCCTGCCAACTTCTAGCTCTCTCCAGGGTGTTACCAATAACACCAAAAGTAATGTTTAACACTTTAGGGACCAGAAGAAATGCTTTTTGGAGCTGATAAGAGGAAATAACTGTGGACGAGACTGAATTATTGGTAATTTAAGAACAAACAGAACTAAACAATTTCTTCCAGCTGGGGTTTCCAGGCTACATGATAAAGTGAAGTTAATTGATCCCTATCATATAGCAAGCTGGAAGAATTATTAAGAGAATTTTCAGGGGAGAATATGTTGGCAAATTAAAAAATGTAAAACTATATAATACATGGGCAAGTGTCCTTGTGTAATACTGGACAAGCTTCTAAATAACACAAGGGAATAGATTTCCTTATACTTCAGAATTCAAAACAGTCATTGAATTCTGTTTGTTGTCAGGTTTTTTTCGTGACGAAGGTAAAGAGCTCATACAAGTTTCTAGAAAGAGGCAAGACAGATTATGTCAGCAATGTTATCCAATATAATGATACCAGTGCCAATGTTAGTGTATGACAATATCTTGTGCCAGGAAATAAATAGCACAACATGGGGAAAAATGACTTTAAAAGCAAGCTGCATTACATTGCCTCTAAGAGGGTGGAGAGTTAGGAGAAAAAAAAAAAAAAAAAAAGGAGCTATAACATTCTTTTTTCAGTGTGAACTTTAATCTGACCTGACTTCACAGGTTTTGAAACATTAAATGAGTTAAAAATTACTTCTTCCTCATCCTTGCACATAGCCACTAATCACTCCTACTGCCAGTACTTGGGAACCTATACAAAATATACAAATTTTAATTGAAAAGTTTGGTCGGTTGAAGATAAAACAAGTCAGGAAAAAATAGAGTGGATTTCATTGTGTTGCCTCAAAATGTTTGGAAAATTATTTAAATATTCTAAGTAGCTGCTTAGAAAAGTTTTTTCATTTCATTAACAGAACAATTTCTTTTACTGTTGAAAACTGAAGACATTCTGAAAAAAAAGTTGACTTAATCCTACTAAAAATTTGTTTGGGTTCAGGTTCCTTTCACATTATGGCTCCTTTTTTCTATTTTTACTTTTGGTTAAGGACAGGAAAGAAATCTCCAAATAATTAATCAGATCAGAAGTATTAATTTCTTCCCAACTCTACTCATTCCAGCCTATACTTTCCTTAGCTCTGTGGTACAAATATCGGCACAAACTTGTTGCAAAAATTCACAGAGTAGTCATCTCTTAGATAAAACGAAAAAACCCCAAACATTTATTCTCAGCTGGTGCAAACCAGCTTATTTCTTTGTATTTGTGATGAACTATAGTGAAACAGCTGAAGATATGGCCAAATGCATTTCATATGATTGGTATTTAAATTCTCCTCTGAGCTGCAGTTATGTTCCTGAATTCAGAATTCACCCCAAAGTACACGGTATTCCCTGGGTGGTTTTCTATAATGTTTATTATTCCGAACTTGTACAATGGCATAGTATGTGTCATATTATTCAATGTTTGGGATCTAACCCACATCACACATGAAAGTGAATCTCACTGCTAAGAAATACCCTAGCTCTCAGAGGTGCATGTCGTCTTTCTTCTTCACTTCAAAAGCAAATAATGAGGCAGGCAAAAAGGCTGAGTGTTGAGGCCGTGCATTCATCTACATATTGAAGGGAGATCAGCTCGGTATCCATTTTCTTAGGCTGTTCACTACAGAGTGAAATCCTGACATGCAAACTGAATTCTGAGTCAGGAGAGGACCTCTTACTAGGTAAGCTCTGAAACCAGTGATTGTTGGTTTTTGTTTTTGTTTTTAATGGGGCTAGGAGATACAGGTTACTGTTTAATATTAGGCACAATTTAGCGCTAAGAAAGTTCTGCATGTTCTTAGCACAAGGAACCTTCCACAAGAAAACAGCAATGAAAACCATCACAACAATAGAAAATGCTGAAACGGACCATGCACTGTTGTTAGCCATCAGGTACGCCACCCTCATCTGGTGATCTGAAGAATTCAGATGAACTCAAGCTAACCTACGAAACAGCTCCGTGAGCCCCAGCTTACAGGAAAGAAAGGTTATGTGGGGAAGCCTCCTGTAATACTTCCATTATCCAAAACATATGTGACTCTTGTTTTAACACCTTTTAAAAACAATGCCCCTTTTAGGTGTCATGCTCAATAAAACACTTGTTCTCCAAAACTCAGAATGAATTAGAGAAAGAAGGAGAAATAAAACCCACACTTTTTATCATTACATTTTTATTGAAATTTAAACACCCAAGTGAAAGAGATTTACATAAAAGAATTTGACCTACACGATATACCATACATGACTGAAAATTGCTTTGCCGTTCTTCATAAAGTCTCAGCTTGACTGGCAGATAGAATGTAAAAGCAATATGTGAGCTCTGCTTTCATTTAAATTTGCACTCTTACGTGTCAAATAGCATTATATATTTTTGCTTAGTATTGTACAACAGCAAGGACATTAGTTCAGTACCCTTCTAAAGAATAACCCAACATATGCCAAAACAGACAGAACTTTGGATTCTGTACTTAACCTTTTATATAGTCATGCTTTCAGAGACTTAAAACAAGCAGAAGTCAATGGATATACTTTTGCTGAAAGTCAAGGGCACTTGGATCATATTTTTAAATGGAGTTTTATTTATTTAAGGAAACTTTTAGACTATCTGTAGACTTCAAAGGAATTAGGCATCTAATTTCACTAAGCAAATTTTGGAAACCCACTTTTCCTTGACACAGAGGTCCAAGTCATAAAACCTTTTATACTTATGTCATACCAAGAGTGTGATCAATATAATTTCATCCCATGTTTATCATAATATTGCTTTCAGTGATAAACAGATAATAGGTAAAAATTTCAAATTGCCTTCAAATTGGAAACATAATGATTTTTATAAAAAATAAACCAGATAATTTCATTCAAAGCAATTCTCAAAAATCCCACTTAATTTAGAATTTTTCTGTGAATGATAAAATTAGACAGATATGTCATTTCCAAAGTTTTTTCTGCAATTTTTTCAAACCAACAAAAATTTCAGCCTGCTTTCTAATTCTAATAAAGACAACTGTCAGAGGAAAGCTGAACTAAGCTACAAATCTTTCACTATGCTGTTCCAAGACTTCCAATTAACTGACAACAGGATGAAAATGCAGCAAGGAGTGACCCGAGCTGATATGTGCTGGAACTTGTAGGTCTGGAGGCATGCAGAAAAGTTGGCATGCCAGATAAAGCTAAAGAATTGTCTTGAAAGTGGTTGCAATGGATGAAATACAGCATAAAGCTTTACTTGATATCACACAGACCCATAAAAGAATACATAATTCTCTGAGAATTATGCATGAAACCATTACACTTTTTACGGTTTACTCAACAATATTTATTTGGCATGTCAATAAGCATATTGAGTAAGCCTCTGTCAGTCCGTAAAAACAAAAACTATTCCTAAAAGTAGGGGGGTAGGGGAAATTCTCATCAGAATAGTGGTGAGAGAATAACCTTCGATAAGAATAACAATGAACAACCTTACTAACTTGGCTGAAACAAACAAACAAACAAAACAAACAAACAAAAAAACCCCAAACAAACACAAAAACCCCAACCAAACAAAAAAGACTATGAAAAGTTTGATGCAATTAATTTATCCTCTGTGTGTGTGTGTGTGTGTGTGTGCAGGTAAGTAATACTTCTGTAAGAGAAGCAGGCATGAGCTAGGAAAGTACTAATAATCATTTCTAGGGACAGGGCTGGAGAATGTGAGGACAGGGCCAAACAAAAGGTGCAAGAGTGAGCAGGCAGGACAGAGACCTACTTGTAAGCTGCCAGACTTCATCAGTAATGAAGCTGCTTGGAAGAGAACAGCAGCAGAAGGGAGCAAAACTTGCTTGTGGCAACTGGGAGAATTGAGCCACTTCAAGCATAGTCTTGGAAATAAAGCTAAAAATGGACGTATCATGAGAGCAGGGAGAAACAGAAAGATACTACTGGACATTAAAGAAAAAAAAGCACAGAAAGATGTGTCGCATTTTCTGAAATATCAGGATTGAATCATGTTTTGAGTGGTGTGTCACTATTGAAAGCATGAATATTTTAAATTATAAAGGTCTTCACTTTAGATCTGATAAAATAATATACATATAAAAACAATGTACACCAGTAAATGACAAATATTTTAATAAATGAAGGAATAAAGTCTAAATGTTCTAAAAATATGACATCTCTATAAAAATGCATACCTGTAAGAAACTGGAATAATACACCCAAACTATATACTTGAAAATATTACTAAAAAATAGAATGCTAATTTGTTTCAGCATTTTCACATCCAATGTTAGTGCAAAATTGCCTTATTTGACCAAATATTCTAATGGGACTAAACCTGCATTTTTTAATGGAAAATCGTTTCACTGTATTTTTTTAATCCCATTAATAATGTCTTCTCTTAAAGTGGTGTTCACGTAGGAGGTCAAATGGGGATTTAAATACATAATCATGCATTGTTTACCTCAGCATTTAAAGTCAAGGTTATGAGAAACCTGTTTGCTAAAAGAACGTAGTAGCTGCATCTCATGAACACTGAAATATTTCATTTGCCTGTTATTTCAAAGATTCAAGTTTGCTGTTTGTAATTGGCCCCTTGGTCTACTTTGAATTGCTTTTGGTTGTTTTTTTAAGCTGGGGTAACAATTTAGAGTCAACTATTGAAAAACAAATCCTAACATAAATTCTTCTGTTCAGCAGTAAAAAAGCAGTCAAGAAAGCAGTCTCCTTGGGTGCATCCACATAACTGGATTGATTATTTTTCTGTAGTGCTCACTGCTACCGTACTAAAATGATGCTCACAAAGGTCAGTCAATCTTCACAAGGTCCTTTCTAACCAAGTCCAAGATAGGAAAGTTTGACTGGGTTTTCTGGCTTTCACAGGTATTTCTTCAGTGAATCTTCCTTTTCAAATTACCAAGTCTTTGTTTGTTTCTTCACTCTTTATAGTAATTGTTTAGAATATCTGTGTGCATCTCTCTGTGTGAAACATGGTAGGTTACTGAGAAAGCTTGTCTTTTAAAAAAAAAGTATCATGCCCAGTGGTATCTTTTAGACAGTGAGTCTCTGTGTCTGTCCATCATAGCCAAACCCCTATAATCTCTAACTCTTTATACATCTATCCCTTCTAGTCTTGGTTTTTGTTAGTTGCTGTGCTCCAGAGGATCAAAGCTGTCTTGATGGATCACAAATACAAAGCTGTATCTAGGTTAAAAAGTCATAAAAAGCCACATGATGCACGTCTAACCCACTTGTTAGCATGCCTCACAGGTTCTCCTGTGAGCCGTACCCCTAGAGGCTATCAGCTTCTCATGGTCTCAGCTGAAAAGCTCGGGATCAAATTGCTGAGACTTAGGCATTCAGCTTCTGAGATTCCCTGGTTTGTCTCCAAACCTGTCAGCGAATATTGTAGCCTTCACATAAAAAGAATGGATCTGAATTTTAATTGCTCTGTGCTTCACATGTTTGGATCTGGCTGCTTTGGATTTGGGGAAATAAGTAAATCATTGTTCAATATCTACTATAATCAGAGAGAATAATGTCTTATGTATTTCTTGTATTTTCACATCCTTATGAAATTCAGTGCATGCTTTATACCACTGTTTCCCACCTATCCCCAGTACATTGTCCGAAAAGGCATCTAACATTTCAGATCAACAGCTCAGTGAGATCGAGCTTTGCATGTGCCGGAGGGGCAGCGGCTCGGGTTTGACCTTGGTGCACTGCTATAAGAAGGCTGCTGCAACCACCTAGGTTCTGCCTGTGCTATTCCCATCCCTCTCTTACTATCCCTATATCATTCCTATACTTCCTATAGCCTTACTGTTACTTCCCATGCTATTCCTATACTACTCTATCAGTACGGACAAATAACAAACATTAGGATCCAAATCTTATATTTTCCCTGGAATTTACTTGATAGAAATTTCTCAGCCGTTTTGGAAGAGATATGTAATGAGAAAATACCTGGAGAGATCTGCTGAAATAACAGTTATACTTCTGAGGAATATCAGACCTCTGCATCATTTGATCCCTGTACAAAAGGTGGGAAAGGAGATTTACCAGAGGAAATCAGGAGGTTAATTTTTCTTTTTTCTCCTCCTCCTCTTCTAGTAACACCTGCTTCTTTCTTTCCCCATGTCACTTCTGTTGCCTGCAACCACATCACTGTGTAACTCCCTCCTTTTAGGTCAAGGACTTGTCTGCCTTGATATCAATATTAATAATTTCTATTCTTTACAAAGAATGGTGTATATGCTGGGTGAAGGACTTTTTTAAAAGCCAAATTCCTTAAAAACTCATGATCCTGAGGGACAGAGCATTGTTTAGTGAAAGGAGTGGACCTGGAATAGATGACTTCTAAGCTCTGAAAATTTAATTCTTTAACATGGAAGCAA
Source organism: Falco rusticolus (assembly GCF_015220075.1). NCBI lineage: Eukaryota > Metazoa > Chordata > Aves > Falconiformes > Falconidae > Falco > Falco rusticolus. The sequence continues at coordinate 87,508,928 of NC_051192.1, read as the reverse complement.
TTCAATTTGTGCAATGCAGTTTACCCACTTGTGGAATTAGTCCAATAATAATTAAATGTGCTGTATGCAATCAGATCCTGAATTAAAAAAAAAAAAAATATTCAAAACCTTCATCATGAGGAAGTGGAACTTATCTTAGAGACTTCAGGTTTGGGGTGTGAGAGAGGGAGAGAAAGGACAGGTGGCAAGGAAGTTTGCGTGATATAGAAGAAAAGAATGTATTCACTAAAGCTGGTCACAAAAAATTCTCCTTTTTCTTTTGGCCAGAACACCAGGATGGAGGGTAGTGCAGCAATAAATTATAATATCATCCAAACCTTCTCTGGAACTTTTGTTGCATTGCTTGATTTCTTTGGGGCTCCTATTTGTTATCTCAGTGGGTACTCTAATCTAAACTACACCAAGTATTCACAGCATCAAAGATCCTCCAGCCTTTGTGTCCACAGCTGAAATCTCTCTCAGGGAGCATGTAAGCCAAGGGGCTTCCCTGCATACTTTCTCAGCTGATTCTTATATGGAAAAAGAAATTTGCACTTTAAAAGCTAGATAACATGCACTCATGTGCCTTATGGTGCTCTCATTATATAATTTTATTTAATAAAATCCTGATTTGTTTCATTTGTAGAATCAATCTGTAGTTCCAGAAGTGATATGTTGGCAAGAGGCACACTGAAAAAGAGGTAATTCACAAAGCAAATCCAATGAACAAAGGCAAAACCAGACAACAGACAATTAAAAGGACCTGGTTTTTTTCTCAATTTCACAGGAACAAATTCTGTGAAGGTATTTTGCAGTAACAGATAACCTGCAAAAATACATTGAAAATACCCATTGGGATGTCTTCAGTAAGGCCAAGATTATCCCTGCTCATTTTAGTGGGATAGCTACAATGATATATTTTATTACTGTAATTTTAATTCCCAGAAGTCCAATTGTATCCCCATTTTATTCGAACTGTGAAAGTTATTACCAATATTTTGGGTGAATATTTTGATTTTGATTCATATTATTAAGGGATTGGGTGAAATAACATGGAAAAGATAGACAATTAAATCTTAATTTTCAAGAAACTGGAAGATTTAGAACAACTTTCAGAATAACCTATCCATAAAAAGGGAAGAGATAATGTTCAGAACCATCCGTATATTGAAATGGCAAGAATCGTGCCAGTCTTTCTGGAAATATGTCAATGCCACCATGCACAACAAGTAGAATGACACCAGTCAGAAAGGATTTTTGCAATGATCCCCCTTAAGCATAGACAGTTTGTCAGCTGTTCAAGTTTTTCAGAATATGTATGTAATCTCAGATGGGGACAAGATTTTGAATTAGTTAATGTCCTTACAGCAGGAAAAAAGTCTGTCTTGCAAATGTACTGTTAATATACACTTAATTCAGAGAGTTGTATAATACATGCATATGCAGGTAGCTATGTACACAAAAGGCAACTAAATCCATTTGGATCTAATACTGCTGTATCTGATTTTGGCAGAGATTCCTGGATTTTTCCAGTGTCTCATGTACTGCAATTCCCAGCTCTCTCTCAGTTTTGCTATGTTTCCTGCAAGTAATGTATCCATTTTTCAAGTCCCAAACTCACAGATTCCTATTATACTTGCAAACAGCCAGCTAAAGTACATCTGTTCTTTTACCGAGAAATATGGGTTTACCTTTTTATTTTGCTATGGCATTGACTGTGTCATACCAAAATATATACCAAACTAATTGTATCTATATTCTATTACCTTAAACACTATATTTTAGTAAGAAAACACATACTCACAGATACGTATCTAATTTAATCATTAACATGTTCTGCTAAATAGAACACATTTAGGAAATAAATGTATGATACTTTTACATTACACTAGGATACTCGTTTTAAATACATGTAGGTGTACAACTGACATTGATGGAAAACCTTGGAGAAGTTTTTTTGCTCACTAAGAACAGATTTGCATGATGGTAAACAGTTTCTCCATTACTGCTGATATTAAGAGACTGTATTCATCTACTTGACAATTTTGTGTCCCTCTCCCCCTCCTTGTTTCTCCCTGTAGCTTGCTGGACTGGAGAGTAAAGACCCTTCATTTAGCTGTCATCCAGACCCAGTGTTTTAACCTGACACCCAAAGTTAATTTAGAAGAATAAGATTATTGCAATGCAAAATAATTCTTAGTATCTGAATTTAAGGTATGCAAAGTGTACTGCAATTTTAATGACTTGATTGTTCACATTTTTCTTCAGTTGCTGCAGAACACTTTAAAACATATGTTTTAAATTACATAAAAATATATGTAATGATGGTGAACTGAAAGCAAGACAATCTGGAGGACAAAATTCCCCAACAGCAACAAATCTGGAATGGTGTTATTGTTATGTTCTTGTATTCTGAAGTTTGTTTTCTGTTCAGTTTCGCATTTGTTGGTTTCTTTGTTGGTTTGGGATTTTTTGGTTTTTTTTTTTTTTTTTTTTTTTTTTTTTGTAGAAAAAGATAAAAGAGGAAAACTTTCTATTAAAATAATATTGGACAAATTCAAGAGTAAATCAGAACAAAAAATTAACCACTCTTTATTTTTACCAGCCAAAAAAAGTGTGAAAGTTTGGAGGTTGTTAAATTTCTCACATACACTAGATTTAGTGGCTTTCCCTGTTTATACAGCTCTGCCACTATCAAAGGTTTTACCAATAAGTATACATGGAATTACAAATGACTGCATTGAAAATAGTCTGATATTTGGTATGTCTGTGCACTCTACTGGACTATTTATTGTGTCATTACGCAAAACCAGAGGATTTCAGAACTATCCATCTTATCCCTAGTTTTGTGAGTCTGAGCTTAGCATGTAAAAACGGGAGCTTAACAAACGAGGAACTACTCATTCCCTGGAGAGGAGAGATCCAAGGGGAGCTTCAAAACCCTGTCAGAAGATGGGAGCTGAGATGTGTTCATTATTTTGAGAGCAAAGCCTACTGTTATCCACAGATGTCCTATTTACCATCGCCATCCAGCAAGTTGTTCAGCGTTAACAAAACTTCAATGACAAGAGCAAATGATTCAGATTACCATACTAAGCAGCCTTCTGCAGTCAGAAATGGCCCAGAAAAGCCCTGCTGGGCTTGGAAGAATTTTGCCTCTATTCCAGTTTAACAATGAGCCAGAAAGGAGACATTTGAAGCAATAAAGTGAGGAACAGATGGGTGAGCCAAAGGTTAGTGTTAATATGATCCTCTGAAAATTAGTTCGATGGTCATCATTACCACAGACTGACACAACAAGAAATGTCATTGGAAGAAACAGGGGAAAGTAGTACAAGCACAGAGGGATATAAAAAACCCCAAAAATAAACAAACAAAACAAACAAAAAAAAACAGCCCCAACAACAACAACACCACAAAAACCACCAAAAAACCAAGAATATGTACATATTAATTCATAAAATGAATTTCATGCACCTTCAGAGCTACTAATTAGAGATGTAGGTGGTCTCTAAAGTTATCTATAACAGAGACATCTTTAGTAAGGACATCCTAATTGGAATTCCCATTGAGCTAGAGCTGCTAAAACAGGCTCATAGGTTTCAGAGGATATTAGTTGCCTTAGGTAGAAATGCATTTTGTTAGACAGCTCTCCCTGAGAATGCTTTGCCCAGCTCTGGTGTGCTTTGCCTCAGGGTTGTGATATGCATTACCATAGACAAGCACAGTTGTCTCACTGATTCATAGATTGTAGTGGGGGCATGATCCATTATCCTAATTACCATGTTGAAAGAAATATTTAAGAAACATATAAAAAGATGTCCTTTTAAGCTTCATCCACAGAAATTCATGTCTAGCCAAGTGAATGAATGCACTGAAGTTTACTGGGAACCCGACTTTATACTCATTGGCACAGATTATAATTCCAGTGAAGTCTATGGAAAGGTGCCAAATTACACTAGGTGCAAAAAACTAGATCTAGCTGCACATTTTATATTCTCCTTTTTCTTTCTGCCACTTGAATGAATGTACACATTAATTACATCCACCAGCCCTATAATAGAAATAGCACGTTTGGGGTTTTTTTTGGTTTGTTGTTGGTTTTTTTTGCTTGTTTGTTTGTTTGTTTGTTTTTAATTGATGACTGAAGGAAATGGCTCTTGGCAAAAGGTATAAAGAATGAAATATAAATCCATACAAACCTTCAGAATACAACAGTTTTCATAATGAGAGGAAGAATCAAATATTTATTATTCAGACAGTTTTGGAGGTCACTAAACTTTGATAGTCAAAACCTCCCAGAAACAGACCCTGTTAAGAGACATATTGGGCCTTCAGATGAAAAGAACTGGTATTCCACTTCCTGGAACCACAGTCTAGGAGTGAGAAAATGTATTAGTTTCACCTAAGAAAAGTGAAAAAAAGCAGGAAGGGCAAAATTACAAAGCTCACCTTAAAAAGAAGAAAAGGACAAAGAAGGGCAACTAGCCACGAACAGAAACAACCCCATTGAAACTATATATTGTCCCTGACTTTTCTCTCACTGCATTTTATGAAGATGTTGGCTTTCAGAACTCTAAACTCAGCCTTGCCCTAAACTCTCCTGTAATCTTTGAGCGATCATAAAAATGCTTGCAGGTTTACAGCATTTACAAACATTATCCAAAAATGCTATGCCAATTGGCCACCCAGCATCTTATTTGAAAAGTAATGCATATTTCTCCATGGAGTGTCTGAGACATTAAAGACCCTTTGTTCACTGACTAAAAGAGTAGAGAAAGAGGCAGGAATGTCTCCAGTTTCTGATGCTGTTTCTGTATTCTGTGAACAATTGCAATCTGAATCAGCACCCACACCCCTGGCTTCCCAATCTGCTCAATCATTTATATACACAAAGAGAAGAAACTCTGTATACTTTTATTATGGCTTCAGAGAGAGAATGCGTTCTTTTATCTTTCCTGCTAATTTATTAAGTAATCCAATGGCAGTGAGAGTATTTTCCTCACAGCATCATTTAGACACATTAGAGGTACAGCAGCTAAGAAAAAAAAGACAAAACTACTTAAGTCTTAAATGACTGCATTAGTTTCCAGTCATGTTCTTCTTTATTTTAGCTTTATGATATAAACCTGTTCTCAGAAGCAATTCTTTCCTATGATTCTGCAAAAGTAAGGGGCATATCAGCCTCTATAATCTGACACAATACAAACCCAACAGACTGTGACACAATCAGTCAAGTGCACAGAAAGGGACTCTTTCCTTAAATTTAGTATTCAGGATCCAGAGGAATTTGGAGCAAATAAAAAATCTCTGCCATTAGATGATTTTATATCTCATGGGAAAGACACACAGACACCCCTTTTGTCAGATAATGTGGATCTTTCCACTCCATAAAGTCGAGGTTCCCAAAACAGCTAAACTATAAATGCATGCAAAAATGTGCCTTTCAGAAAACATGGGTTCCCAAGGGGTGTCTCTCTTCCAGAGGTTATATCTATATACAGGATAAAATTTCTCTAGTGTTCCTGTCCTTTCAAATGATTTCAGGACTCACAGGTATATATGAAATACAGCCCATTGAGTGTCAGCTGAGGCAAACCCTTTGTTCCCCAATCAACCCCCTACCCCTGAGATCTAAAGAGATAATATTTCACCAAAATATTCCCCTGTTGTTAAATGTTGTCTGAAAAGGGAAAAGAACCCCACTCAAAATAATGAAAACATAACAGCATGACTCTGTACACCCAAAAATTCTTCACAGTCTACTTGAACTTCTGTAGTTATAAAAAATATCAAATACTGCTCCACTGCCACAAAAACAAAATCAAACAAAAAAACACCAACCCAATCACCTAAACCCCCAAAAACCCCAAATAACAAGCAAACCAACCATCCAGTGTCAAAACTTGACCCTGCACTGGTTGTAAGGTTGATAATAAAATCAGTTTACATTTTTGGGTAGTTTTTCACAAATACACATTTTGAATATACAATCATGTCATCTAAAATTTCCGATGGCAATTTGTGTAAGGCCAGCCAGTCCAGGTTATCATGTGGCACTCTCGTATAGCACGGTTCATCGAGCACAGTGGAGTTTCCTTCTGCGCAGGTGAGAAACAGTTAATCTCCGTACAGCAGAACAGGCAACAGAATTGAAGCTGACCTTGCTTATAGTCTAGGTATTGACCTGAATGTTCATGAAGTAGAGTCTGTGTGTTATGAAGTCTCATATATATCCTGAGATCAAACATTTTCTTTAGTCAAATAACACTGACGTTTGGGAAAGCTCCTGGGGCATTTAATATACTAGAAAATTCATATCACTCTTTGTAAACCACACTTTCCAGTGCTAGAGTCCTATTTACAGAGTAGTATAGATGCAATGAGTCTTGCTGAGAGGGATAATGTCAGACAGTTGCTTCAGCCAAGCCTTAGTGGTGTTTTCTCCCTTGCCATTTTGAGTCTGGCCTTTCTAGTCTCTGGGCTTCAGTGCAGTTGTACTTGTGTTATCCATAACAGCTTTACTACTAAGTCTGTCTCTGGAAGCAGCCAGCAAAATTTACAGTGAATCAAATCTCACATACTTGCACTGCATCATTTTATTTTATTCCTCTAGCATCCAGACAGCAACTCTGGTTATTTCTGAACAAGAACTATGCAGAAAACAAATTATATATATACATGTGTGCACATTTTATACACATGGACAAGTACATACAACCGTGTACCCATTTTTAAAAACAGGTGGTATGTTACAGTTAAAATGCATTGCTGTTTTATAGCATTTTCAGTGAGGGAAAAACATACAAAAGCTACCAAAAATTATAGCATCTATTTTCTGGAGATATTGACGAACACTGTTTAATTGCACTATTTCAGAACCATCTTTAACTCTGGGCTGGGACCATAAAGAAGGATACACACACTCGAACCACAGAATAGAGGCAAAATAAAGAACAGTGCCTTTCCATCCCAGTAGAAACTCAAAGGAGCACAATTCAGGAATTGTTAGGGTTGGGTAAATTGTCTCACCAACTTCTTTTTTCTGAGACTGCCTAAAAAGTGACTATTTAGGCAAAAGGGAAAACTCTCAAAGGGACAAAAAATAAAGAACTTAAATGTTTCAGATTTTATTCTCAGAGCCCACATTAAAGGCATGTATAACCAAAAAAAAAAAAAAAAACAACCCCAACCAAAAAAAAACAAACGAAAAACCTCTGGAAGCAAGTTATGCTTATAAATGTGCTATAGTTTTATTTGGTGCACCTCCTCCTTTCCAATGCCCATAATTATTTCTGTGACTAGCTGAAAATACCTAAAATTACCCTGATAAAAAATGTGTTCCTAGAGGCCAGCCTAACCAAGTTCTTTCTTCTCCTTGCACAAAGCAAGAATGGATCCTCAACAATAATTCCCTACTTAATATGCACATTAAAAACATGAGATGAGCAACAATGTTTACATTGTTAATTGTAAACATTGCTAATACTGGTGATTCTGGAAAGGATGGCTCAGGGCACTTCATACCTAATGTTATTGCTGGTCTGCAATATAGCTATAGTTATGAGAACTTGCGGCTCAAGAAGAAGATTAATGATGTTAATTAGTTAGCAGTTACATATTGCACTATATTGTTTTATTTTTAGTTGTATAGATATACTACCTGTCCAGTTTAATATGCCCAAAAATTTAAAAAAGAAACACGCAGTTGCTTTGCATATGTTTGAGGAGGTATAAGAGTAAAATGTTTAACAAAAGAAGGGACTATCCACTGCACGCATGAAGTGAAAATGAGGCAATTCTCTCTTTAAAAGGGTGCTTGAAACATAATTCTCAAACTTATCATGCAACGAAGAAATATGATGAACGGTCTGTGTATGACTCCTGTGTAGCAATAGGGGCCAGGTTTTAGCCTAAAAAGAAAAAAAAAAAAAATTAAAAAAAAAGGTTGTGGCAAGAACTTTAGTGAGCCTTAATAAACTGAGCAAGTTTCTTTCAAATTCTTTTTGGTCATTGTAAGAAATACCCTGTTCCCAACTCTGAATCATACTGCCATTTGTATCTTCTCCCCCACATACCTCCCACTCTTTCAAGCTTGAGGAACTTGAAGCTGAGGGATAATTTTGTTATATTTCATGGTTTAGCTAAACTAGAGAGCCAAAGAAAAGGAAGATTACCAGTTTATATTACCTTGACTTGGAGTCTGCCTGATTTTAAGAGAAAGGCATGACAAAAGAAGTAATAACCTGTAAGAATATGATTTTTTTCCAACTTATTTTAGGATGTATCACATTTTCCTATGATCTATGAAAAATTTCCCCCTTATTCCTCAACCCCAAATCTGTTTCATTTTAATGTCTTTGAATTTCCTGGTCAACCTATTATTTTCAAAATGAGATGCACTCTTCTAAGTTCAATTCATCCTTACAGTAACTAATTAATTACCATTCAGAGCCACTGTATATCAACTTTAACTGACACATTCCTTTGAATTAATGCATGTTAGTTGAAACTGGCATTTTTTGAAAAAAAAACCAATATAGTGAACCTAAAAGCAATCAGTGTTTGCTGCTACCACTGCAGTCAAAATACTGAGTTATATTGTGATGTGAGGAATCATCACCACATATGAAAGTTTTGCTTCTGCTTGGTTCATTTTTTAAGTTTTCTTATTACTCTTGAATTGTCTAGAAACAGATCATCGGGGGTGGGGGGGTGGGGGGGGGTGGGGCGTGGGGCAAGTAGGTAATAAGAAGAACATATTTAACTCTCAGAGTATAGGCATGTTTTTAATTCAAGGCATGGTTTTACACCACATTTCTTTAGCCTTAGAAGATAAACTGCAGTAGCCTCAAGGCTAGCACAGAACCAGTAGCTCATTTTTATATTAGCACATTTTATGTTCAAATAGATGAAAGCATCTCCTTACCATATATGAGTGATTCTTAGAAATGTGGTTTTATGTGTCCAAGACCTTTAAAGGAAGATGTAAATGGATGGTGGAGTACGACTACGTTATACACTGGAGAGAATGGTAGCAGCATGAAAACTGGCTGTGAATGAACTGGCTCTGCCACTGGATATAGTATCTCCATACAGAGCGGTGGTTTGTCCTTGACTGTATTACCCGATGTGCCTTGCTCTGACCTTCATAGCCAACTCCCCATTCCTCTAGCAAAGGCTGTTGTTGGTTTACCTTGTTTTCTTGTTTGCTAGATTTGCAGATACTATCTATAGCAACAGTTAAGGCTTGTTCACATGTTAATCTTTTCTCTTTCTTAATGTCACCTAGCAATTATCTCTACCTTTCAGTATAGTAGAGCTATGGAGGCTTAAGGAGTTGCTATGACCCCTGCCACTGAAATTCAGAGTAATACAAAGGTTTTGAAATCTAGGCTTTTACTTTGGATCCTGATATTTGCCATACAGAATAAGCGTATCTACATTTCCTCTAAGATCTTGTATGTTATCAGTGCCGTTGTGTTGAGTTAGTTCTAGGCCTGGTCCTGAAACATTAAATTTCTGAAAGGCAGAGAAAAAGCTGCCCTGCTGCTGAATAAGTGACCTCCACTCATGAGAATTTCATTGCAAGCTGCACCGGAACCTTGCAATACTCTCGCTCTTTACAGTTCAGACACTTCTAGATAGCCTGTATTTCCAAGAATTAATAACTAAGCATCAAATCAAATGAAGGGGTGAGTACATATGTGGTGAGCTAGACATACATGTGCCCACACCATTTTTAATTTAAACCTCTTTTAACTGTATATATATTAATAAGTTCTAAATGTATGCACTTTCACCTAAACTAATATAACTTAATACCAATGCATATTTATTGTTATTAGATTTTTATAGCATTTTTCCTGTATGGCACCTCGTAGGCGTTAAGTTAGCTGAATTCTCTGAAAATCAGGCTGTTTAAAGAACAATAGGTCCATTCACAAGCAACATTAACTGCTTAGAAATTTATAGCTCTTATTTACACTTACCTTGTCTAATATAGGTAACATAAATCTTCATTGAAACCAAGAAATTAATGTATTTGGGTATAATGAAATAAGAAAATACCTGAGATGCTTTTTTGTGTTTCATAAAAATGGTCTTTAGGCTTGGGTGTAGGCAAAAGCAAAAATATTCCTATTAAATATGAAATGTAATTTCTGAAAATAGGTTTCTGTAATAAGTTTTCATTTAACTTCTTGTTCTCCCTGCTCCTCCCACCCCCCTCATTTACAGTGTTTAACAGTGAAAGCCTCCAGTGAAGATGAGCTAGGATCAGAAGAGGAAAATCAACCTATTATACTGAAGCACCGACTCTGACAGTGTTATAAATGATGGCAAGGCTCCAATTTTTAAAATTGTTTCATTTAAAATCTAAACATTGAATCCCTGTACAGTGTTTAGAGGCTTCTCAGCCTTCTCTGATTCAATTTAGAGGAAACATTTATGGGGTTTAAATTGTTCCTGGCAATTCTGAGCTCTGTTGCATTTTAAACAAATGTAATTTATACAAAGCTGTGCCACATATAATCCCGAGAAATCTAAAAATATCAATCAAATTTCATTTGCGAACCAGTTTTACTAATAGTCAGTGGTTCAATTGTTTTCCCTCTTGGAATAAAGGGTAGTTTAAAACTGATAACTGTGAAATACACATTTTCAACAGTACTCCTTCTCATATAGAATGACTAAAAGACTTCTACAATCAAGTCAAATAAACCTTTCAAATCAGCATGTAGATTTCTTGTTCCATTATTATACTTAAGTTCAATACAGTAATCAAAAATCAGATGTGTTCAACATGGCAGTATCTGGGTACTAAAACTTTTGGGTTGTTTCCTTTTTGTCTTTTTATTTATTTTTTTTTTAAAGAACATACAGAAATTCAGTAGCTGTGTCCTTCTGTTGTAGAGATGTTATAATTAAATACCAGATAGTCTATTCTCAGTGTGTCAGCACTATTTGTTCTCCTCATTATTATTTTTTTCTTCTCTTAGCAGTCGCTGTACTATTCTTATTCTATATACGCCTATAGCTGAAGTGACACAGCTGTGGTAAGTTCATTCCATTTATTATAATTTTTATGAGTGTTATAAAGGGGATGGATCTGTTCTAACTCAAAATATAAAACATATACTTGTATACACAAATTAAAATAACAGCTAAAGTTTGAATACAGAGTAACACAATCTCAATACTTTACTGGCAAATTTTACACTCACGTCAGTTCTAATTATATAGTATGTCAATACCTGTATATTAACTTAAAATATTTAACCTTCCATTAGCTTTTTTACATCTTTATTTATCTTACCTTTTTAATACTTTTCTTGTCCTTGTTAAAATTTTCTTTCTCTTTTCTGACACTTGCCTTCCTGCTCAATTTTTCCATTTTAATAAACTAATTGTTAAAAAATTCAACTTTAAATCAGTCTTGTATATCCTGCCTGACTTTTCTAATTTTTGTTCTTTCTTTCTTCCTGCTACTTCGAATTCTCATACTTGGAAAATCTGATAAGTAGCCTCTCTCCAATACCCCCGCTTCCCCACCCCCCTTTTTCTTCCTTCTGTTTTTTCATTTAGTCAGTATAATTGCCTATTACTTTATGTTAGCCCACTCGAGGTGCAGATTGTTTGTCATATTTTTAGTAAGTTGCAGCCTGATTTTCAAAGGTGATGGACTCTTGCAAAATCCACTAACTTCCCTCATATTACATATTTCAGTGCCTTTATGGAAATCAAGTTCAGAGTTACGTCTTCATCTTCATTTACATTTTCTGCTAACCAAAACTTTAAGTACTCACCTTCCACCTTTCTCATTGTGTGAGAACTTGGCAATTCTTTCTGTTCAAACCCTAGCATTGAAATGATTGGCAGTACCTCCAATTAGCATAACTTCAACTAGTCAGATGAACAGTTAGAATTTTTTTTTTAACTTTATAAACTGATTAAAGTTAAAACAGTACATCATTTCTCTTTCTAGAAATATAAAAGATTTACACCAACTGTTTAGAGCAAGCACAGTTTTGCTTGCAGCTGTCAAAACAGCCTGTCAGTTCAATTATCTGGAATGTCTATTAGTCAACTTTTAATAAAACTTCAACTACTTTTCTCTGCTGTTTAATGAATAAGGTCCTTCTGCACACCTTTTAAATATGTGTTTCATGGCCCATATGGAATTCAGAAATTATAAAGAAAAAATGATTTGATTTACTTATAAGATGCATTATAATTTCACGTGTTGCATGATACTGCCAATGCTTTCTGCTATGGGACCTCCTGTGCTCTTTTGACGTTATTAGGTCTTCTGCTGGAAAAAACATCTTGTGTTGGTAACAGCACTTTAAAAAATACGGCACTCGTAAGATGTTTTAATACCTTTCCATACTCACTAATTTAAAGGGAGACAGATAAACCGAGTGCTTGCCTGCTTAGTAATCCTAGGAAAGGACTGCGACATTTTATTTTTGTTTAAAAAAAATCAATTATTAGAGCAGGGGAGGGTAAAATGGAGAGGGATGGAGCCCTATACAGAGCTCATACTCGATTCCTGTTCATCGGGCTTGCTTCATCTGCCCCCAAAGTGGGTTATAGACCTCCTGCCAGAGGGCTGCCCAAGTCAGACTTCTGGTTTCCTGCGCGTACATGTAAGGAGAAGACACTTTACTGATACCTGCTTTCTAGACTCACAGTGTTCAAGGGAACACAGCACCCTTTCTTTCTCTGGTGAAATATTATCACAATCTCTTTGCCAGAAAGCGTGTCCTTTACCATTTTGCCATGGTATAAAGGAGGCTGCAGTACTTGCCCAGGTGGTTTCCTTTGATGATGGTCCTGTCATTTAGCAGCAGCAGCCTCCAGGCTTCCTTCCTTGCAGGGTCAAAGGGAATTTTTTCACAAGGTTGTTGCAGCATTGAGGAGCTGAAATGACCATTATTGCTTGGCCTTATCTTGCCTGGCAGCTGCTTTCTTGACACAGCTTTCCATGGGATATTGTTTTTTAGGCTGCCCTCTGCTCAGGCAGCAGGATAAAATTTTACTCACATTTCTGATAGGAATGCATTTTCCTTTTGTTCCACCTTACACAGGTGATCTCCTGTGTGAAATGACACTGATGACTTCACTGACGACAGCAGACGTCATTGCCTGGGTTAAGCAGATAATCCAGCTCTTCAGTTATTAGTTTTGGGGGATTTTGTGTTGCTTTGTGTTGCTTTGCCTGGGAGGTGGCTGGGTGATGTCACTTTTTTACCCAGCATGAAAACTCCTCATTAAAGTGCACGTGAATATTGATGAGACTTTCTCATGTGGCCTTATCTGAACCATTGGGACACAGCAAATCAAAATCCTTCCTGTAAGTGAATAGCTACAAATGTTTTTAAATCATAATGAGTTACTGAATAGGTGATACTTTTTAAAAATTTGAGAGTTTGAATAAGAAACGTCTGACTGTGATAAGGCTGCCAGTGAACATGAGATTTGTGATGAAATAGCACAAACCTTTTATTTAAAGTGAGCATACCATCATCATGACTTTTAAACTAAAAGTTAACTTTTGATTTAGCATTCTCATACACAAGAAATCCTAAATCATCTCCTTATGAAAAGAAAAATAAAATAAATCTCCTCCTCAGTCCCACGTGTACTGTCCTCTAACAGTAGAAATCCTTCCAGTCCTGGTCTTTGTCCAGAAATTTTTAGCAGTTTCTCAGCTTCCAGTGGCCTCTGCCTCTTCCCTGACCTAATTTTTTTTTTTTTTTCCTTCTGTCCTCTGGGAGGCCTGACTACATGCCTGCTTGCTGATCCTCCCTGGGGCTGCCCAGTCTCTGTTCCTGCTGTGGACCCTCTGCTTGTTCTATGTCCTTTGCACTCTGGTACACACGTCCTGCCCTCCAGAAGCTTCTCCCAGCTGAGCAAGGTCAGCTGCTGTCAGAGAAAGCAGCATCTCCCCTTCTTCCAGAGGATTTCTCCTAACCAAGGCTTTAGCTGTCTGAACAATGCGAAGCAAGGAGCTTTCCTCTCTGCTGCCCATCTATATCCCTAAAAAGGAAGAGAACCTAAACAAAATAATTAAAAAAATCATAATTGCAAATGGAAGAGATAATCATCCATTACACTGATGTAAAGCTTAACTCTACAAGTAGCCTCTAATCATGGATGCTTGGAAGCCAGAGAACTTTAAAATAGATTCTGGTTTTGAAATTACAGCCCATGTCAGAGATAAACAAGGTCATTTGAAGAGAAGATTAGTGCAACCTGCCAAGAATTAAACAAATCATAAGGACCAAAATGTGTCTTTAATACTTAACAACATTTTAAGTGGTATTGCCATATTATTTTTATATATTTTCTTATCATCATCACATTAATTCTGTATATCAAATTCATCCTCATAACAGTTGCATACTACAAAGAGAAATTATCGATGTTATACATGGGGAAACTGAAACACCGAAAGACTGGAGATGAGATCTGATAGTGTGTGTAGCCATCTAAAACAGCATTTTACTGGAATTTGGGTGTTTAAATCTAAATCCGTGATCAAAATTTGTCCTCTGTGGTGCTTAGTCCTGGATGTGCCTACATTTCATAGGCTTCCTCATGTTACATCTGTAGGCTGTTTGGTACTTAGTGATCTGAGCTACTCAAGGACAGATCGGCTCCAATTTGGGCCTCTTGAAAAAATTAACTTAGGATGCCAAAAACCCTGCCTTAGAATGCTGCAAGGTTTTATCCAACAGCAACTCTCAGGAACTGTGTCAAACAGTTGAAATGCAAAGGCAGCCTTTGCTTACTTTAAAAATGAAAGGAGGGTCCTGGCACAATTTGCTGGCATCTTTTCCCTTTTCTTGTTTAGTAGAGATGAAACATTTGCCTAGGATGTAGAAGTGGGTTCATTCCCCTCTCCATCTCTTGGAATTTAAATATATATCTTCCTGTTTTCCAGATAAATGCCCTCAATCACCAAGACCATGCTTCACCCATAGCCCTCATGATCTCTCTGCATGGTGACTTTAAGGAAAGGGCTAAACAGCCATTTTCCCTGGAGAGTTGATCAACCAATCCACTTACATAAAAGTCAGTTTAAAGAGAGCTTGAAATTCATGTCTTTCATTTTCTGGGGATTGCTCTAGCCAAAAGCATGCTCCCAAAGGTGCATTGTGGAAACATCACAAACAGCACAGTCACAACTGCAATTTGGGAAAATTTTGATGGTTGTTTATCCATAGCTAGAACACATTATTTGGTCAAATTTGTCATGACTGAAGCATGGAGCTATCTAGTTTCTGAATACCAATAGACTCATATAGAAATGAGGTGCAGAATGTACAGAAGTATATAAATGGCTGTGAAACCTCCAGGATGAATGAGGAGGCAGCTAAAAACACATAGGTGGCTGCTCAGTGGCTGCTGAGATCATAATTTTGCACTACGTGCCTAACAATTACATTTGATACTTATATTTTCTTTTTGATGGGGTTGTGGATTTGGAGCTTTGTTTCTTTATTTTAGCAGTCCCAAAGTCCATGGCAAAACTTAATTTACTGCATTAAATTTATAGCTGTGGGGCACAAGACCTTTCCAGAATGCATACAACATATAATTAAAAATATAGATGTTCAAAATATATGCACAAAAGACATACAGTTGCCTGTTGAATTTAATATTGTCAAATCTTGACCTTTAATCCCCTAACTGGTAGGGTTGTTTTTTTTTTTAAGTGGAATACCCTTCTGATCTCCTTCTGCACATCTCCCCATGATACTATTTGGTCCTGAACTACCAGTAACCCCTTTTGGCTGAAGACAAGAATGATTGCCAAAGATGTAAGACAGTAACTTATTCTGTATTGTCTATTGCTTTACTTATGGTTTAGCATTTATTGAGAACAACAGCACAGTGGAAACAGGATTCCTTATTCGCAGTCCTCATACCCTCTGCTTTTTATTGTTTCTAAAATGCTGCTGTCATTTTCATTTGTGAAAGATGTGACACTAGGGGAGAAAAAAGTGATTGTTCATTTAAGTAGAATGCTCACAGGACAGAATTAGATTTTAGATCCATTGGTTACCAGGTAGATTGAGATAATTCTAGTTCAAACAGAACCTGTTCTTCCTTATTCTAAATTTGCATTACAAAAATATGAAAGAATCCTTCAGGGAGAAGGGGGAGAGTTGTATGGGAACAGTTTTTGGACAGCTGAAGGAAAAGATGGGCACCTGCTGTTCAGCAAGTTGATGGAATAGTTGCATATTGCAAATTTTCTGTGTGTTACCAGGACAAGCAGATGGTCAGAGACAGAGTTTTCTCCTTGTGTGTAGTTTATCTCCTTACGTCTTCTAATGGCCTATATTAAAGCTTCCCAGCACTACATTCAGTTCAATTTAACACAGTTAATATATGTTTAAGCAGTACCAGTTGCTGGCAAAACTGCCTACTTGGAATAGATAAATCTTTCAAATATTTCAGCAAGGATGGCAGTATAAGGGACAGCACTATTTGCCTGTTATCTCAGGGTGCTAACTCAGACCCCTAGGGATGAAGTTGCTGCCTCACTCATCCTGACTCAGTCATGATTTTCAAAAAATCACATTGCCTTCCTGAACCTTCACAAGGAAAAGGATGTAACAGCTTCTGTCTCCTGAGAACTGTTGCAAGGTCTAATTTATGCTGACAATGTGCAGAACTGGTCAACGTTGGGTTTCTTGGTTGTTCAGGTTTTTTTCTGTGTTCTTTTTTTAAATACTTTTGAATATTACTGACATACATATTTAAATTATTGAAGTACATTAGAAGGTAGGTGATGTTTTTAAGCAGAGAAAGCAAGAAGAAGTATGGGTCTGCATTGAGTGGTATCTGCGCATCTTCAGCAGGACACAGGAAGAGCAGGAACTGCCTTTTGCCGATACTTGTTCCTGCTTGAACTGCCTCTTTTCCAACAGCTGCTAAAATTAAATTAAACAAAAATAATCTGTGAAAATAGAGGCTGGGTCTCAGAAATTTTTTATATATCTTATTTTTACTTTCACTTTGTCTCTTTTGTCAGTGAATCCTGTGTTCTTGTCTCTGCAGTAACACAGTTGAAACAGCAGAGCGAGATTTAAGTATCTGTACAATTAGGTGGTGTCTGAACTGGTGTATTTTCAGTTTCAGTTTGGGACTGAAACCATCTAACATATGTATTGCACAGCTATGTTCCTGTTTGGGAAGAAACTTTTAGTGTGTGGCCATAACCACAGCCACAAACTGACTGGAGACAATCGACTCCATTATTTCCACTTTGGTGAGATTCCATACACAAAATATTTGCTGCTCCAGTTTTCAGTTATTTTATGGGGTTTTTTTACCTGTTTGTCAGCATTTATAGTCAGATCTGATAACTAGCCCAGATCAAAAGATTGGTGAATACAAGGAAGGAACTTTGAGATATAGAAATGACTTTTGGATTTATTTTTTTTTTTTCTTAATGGCAATGCCAGGTGCTCAAGTCAACATAATTCCTGAGGCTTTTCAAATCGTTGTTGGAGTTTGAAGTGGAGGATTAGCAGTCTTAGCCAATGGTAATTTATATCATTTCTCTCATCAATTCAAGTAACTTGCTCAAGAAGTAGGCACAGAGCAGAGCTGTGTGAAACTCCGTACGAATCCTGCAGCCAACTGGGATTTGAATGTGGGATTGATGAATCTACAGTCCATTTATTACATGCTAAGTTATCCTTTGAGCTTGATCTTGGGAGATGGAATCATTATTTATTGTTATTCAAACTATGTATTTTTAATATTATTTTAGATTGTTTCCCTGTATAAATAATGATATATGAAATGCACTGGAGTTCTGGGAAGAGGAATTAAACCTTATTTGAAATAAGAAACTAAGTTGCGTTTGAAGTGTTGCCAAAAAGCATACTTAGACACTCACAAAAGAACTCTCAGTCTTCTAATTTCTCTTTTTCATCATGCAAATTAGCAGTAATATCTCTGTTTTTTTCCTGTCAGTCTCTTATGATGCATGTATAACAGAACAATGTTCTGTCCAAAAATTTCTGGCAAAAGACTAAGACCAGTACTGTAGATTACCACCAACTTTGCTGCGTCAGCTTTGACTAAGCTACTTTTAAGTATCTTGTTAAATGTGGAATAATGTTATGAATTATAATAAAATTTAAGTATAATTCACAATTAAAGGACTTTCCTGTAAAAATGGTTATTTTTTTCTCTCCAGCTCTCACATTTAGCAAAACCCAAAATATTTTTAATGTTCATTTGAGTTGCCATAACACTGAAAAATAAATATTTTCCAGCTCTAAAGCAGTACTTCAAGGAACATTTGTATTTGATATGCAAAAGTACCACCTGTACAACATTTAATACAATGAAATTTTTATTCCAACTGACTGTTTCAGAAGTTGGCTACAGAATAGTTTCAGTTATCACAAATGAGTTGTATCTGCAAAAGTGCATAAATTAACCATGTTGTTTGTTCCACACTGGGGCTAGATTTTAGACAGAAAGCTGTTATAGACCAATGTATTGCTGCTGGAGTTAGCCTGAGTCACAGAAAGCCTTACACATTGTAGTGTTTGAGGTGGAGTAACAAAACAAAACAAATACCTGCAAAACCAAACCATCTTCTAAACTGTTACAGGTGCAAATGTTACTGCAGTGTTCTGCTGTCATGATACGGGGGTTTACTGACTTTGGCTTACTCCACCATTTTTAGTATATGCAGGAATAATAGTTACACTTTAAAATATTAGTTGGCTTGGTTTTGATAAGCATCCAAAAACCCTGCTGCTCATTTAAATTTTGATCCTGCAAAATTGCTTTCATTGCATTCTGTCATTTTCCATTGATTTTATGGGTGGTTTTTTTTCCTTTGGAGAAGGTCTGAGAATATCCTTGTTATCAGAAGGGTCAAAAGGAGAGTAAAATATGCTGAAAATGTCAAAACATGAAAGAGAGAGGTCTTTTTAATTAAATGACATAGAATTGAATTCCACACAGACTTCAGCAAATAGTTTGTATTTTACAGCATCTTCGTTTCTGGAAGACAATGTAGAAAGAAGTTGTTTGGGTTTTTGTTTTGTTTTGTTTTTGGGGGTTTTTGTTGTTTTGTTTTACCACTAAACCATTTTTAACAGAAACATTGAATTTCAGGTAAGCAATTATTTTTATCACTTTAACTTTAGTGATTATTTTAAAGATATAAAGAGTACCAGTTCTGGCTGAAAAATGTTTCATCATGCTTTTTTCATTGTCAAACACCGTTTTTAAAAATTATTTTTTCACATAAAGGAATTGGCTTTGTCATAAGGTGTTAGGTGCAGGATTGCATTTCTTCTCAAAAAGAAAACGGTACACTTGGCACAGGCTATTAATATTACCTCAGGCTTTCACTGGAGATGTGGGAAACAGATTCAGATCTTGGTATGCAGGCAGATAAGGAGCTGCAGTCTTTCTTCATCCCATCGCCACTCATCCCATCGTATTTGACAACTTTTCTGATGCAATGTGTTTTGTAACATGGAAAATTTTATACTTTGGGCAGGAGTGGGAGTGTTAGAACAAGGTCCTAGTTTCATCCTGATGCAGAATAAAAGCAGTCTTTCCAAATTTACATACTAGCATTCATTTATTTTGCTTTTACCAGGACAGATCTAAAGAAGTCTTGAGTTCCAAATGGTTAACACTCAAAATTCATTCAGTCTTTTATCCTCTGAAATTTTTCAACAAATACGGCTTTCAATATCTTTTAGTGCTGTTGCAAGGAAAAGACTGGTGAGGGCTAAGTTTGAGAAGATCCAAGGACTTATGTTTTATAATACGCACACCAACTCTTCTTATAAGCTCTGCAATTAGCAATCCATTCAGAAGTCTCACTGACATGATATTTCTCACTAAACAATGGTAATTTTACTTCCAAGCATGACGGCATACAAGTGGAAATTGACATAGCAGGCTAGCAGCATGCTCACATTGCGTGCTTATTTGGGATTAAAGTATGCCTGTTTCTCAGGTGGTTTAGATTTCATGTCACCTGTCATTCCTCATCACGATGTCTAAACGGTCTCTTATTTTTCCCCTTCACTTATCCCAAGGCCAACTACACAAGACTCCACACACCTTCTTGGTGCCCCTACCACAAGCCTTTCTGTCTGCCGAGTAATTTATTTAGTGTATGAATCTACTAACTTCTTTTGCAAGTCTGGGTATTGTTATGCTAGAAGGCATTAATTGGGTGTTATCAATTAGCTCTTCAGTCTTTGCGTAGTTTCAGGAGCACTTAAACTACCAGATTAAAGAGTCCCCACTCCCTTCTGCCTTTATATTGTAAAAATGCCAGCTTTCCCTGAAGGCAAGAGGGGTTTTCTCCACTGATGTCTAAACCGGACACTGATCAGTTCCAGTATTTCAGTGAATATCTCATTACAATGCAAAGATACAAAAGTGCTGATGAAAGTATGGCCTCAGCCATCTCAGCCAGTCAGTTAAAAGACAGACGTCGTACAGCCTTTCACTGCAGGCACTGAACGTAGCGTAGCACCGGTGAACTGCGGTGGAACGTCTGCAGTGACAGGCTGTTGCTTCTGTGGCGGTGCTTTTGTTTGCTTTTGGTTTTGTAAAGCCTGTCCCAAGCAATCGCCTCACCACACGTGTTATGCAAATCATCAACAGGAGAAACACCTCCTGCATTCCACATGATTCCAAATGATTTTGACTTTCTTCTGCTCAATGTGTTCACCCCAATTTCCCTAAAAATGAGTACTAATGTTATTGTGCTCTAGGTGGGAAAATATCTTTGTAAAACAGAGGCAACTGAGGTAATTTTTCAGAGACTGATTAACTTTGCTTTGGTTTACATCCATTTATACGTTGTGCGGTAGTTACACTGGTCTATTGTAAACCTTAGCTTATTCACTCGTGGTGGTTTTTCCGATCCTTCAGTCAACAAAAAGCAGCCCACTCTCCTGAGCCCCAAGTGGAACATGGCTTTGTAAGGCAGCGTTAACAGCGTTGTCAGCTGTGGTCAGACAGGACTCTAATCCTCAGCATCAATTTGGAGCCAAGTCCTTCATTCCTAGTTTTCCTATGTTACTTAGCAGAGAGCTCTTGGGAGGAGACTACAAAGTTTCAGTAACCAAAGGAACAGAAAAACACACATAAAATTTTTCAAAAGTGTTGAAATGGCTACCACTCATTAACAGTAATAGCTTGCTGCTCTTGAAAGTCTCACTATAAAGCAGATCCCGCGAAGGGTTTCAACATTCACTGTTTGGCCACCACAAAGTGCCTGCAGCGTGTGAGCTCTTCGTACAAGTGTGAAAGAGATTTATTAGGTTATTCCATCAAGTCCATGCCAGCACAAGAGTCCTTCACCCTCTAGCTTCTGGACTGGTTTGCAGAGCCCAAACATGAGCGCACATTGATTTAAATAATCAGTCACCAATATTCGAGTGAGAGGAGGTTATCTTTATTCAGCAGCGCTGGGTGCATGGGGGATCGCTCCACCAAAGTCATGCACGGCGAGGGGACTTTTCAGTCCCCCCTTTATACAAGCTACTCATACCTCTTCATTAGTTTTCCACGAAACTGTTTACATATTCATTACAATTCTGAGAATTCATTTACATATCTCGTGCCTGCGCCATGTCCTTGAGGAGTTGTCTCTGCGCAGACTCTATTCCTTAGCGGCCATGTTGAAAGTCTCCATCTTCGCCACGTTGCGTGTACAACAGGAATCTAAGACCAAATGTCCCTTTTTAAAGATAACCAACCCAAGGACTTAGCAGTCTGCGCATCCATCATGTGGCAATAAGGGTCCTTGGACATCTCCCGACTTTAACTAAACATAGGTGCGTCATCCTTTAGATAAGTGGTACGGCATTCACTATTCACACACTTGCTGTGAAATGTGTGTGCTCCACGCAGGGACATTGAGACGCTGCTGAAAGGAGTCCTGAAGGAACAGAGAGTAGTGGTGTTTTTGAAATGCCATCTGTCCCCAAAGTGGGGAACCACTTGTATGGACAAATACAATGGGGATTTCTCTCACAATAGTCCTGTTTTCAGTACTGAGCAAGGACATTGCTGTGGTGTAGATGAGCATACATGTCCTTTCCTTCTTACCTTTCTCGTTACAACTCCATCCTGTTTTCCATTAGCCTGCTATTTGCACTCAGACTTCACCTGAATTACTGGTGTATAGCCCATACAACTTCCAAGTGTGTGTTTGATGAGAAATGGATTTAAATGATGCTTTTTCTGTTTCTGTGGTGTGTGAATTCTTCTTCTGAGAACTGAAGAAGATTTACTGGGTTATTTCATTCACTTCTTTGCCAGGACAAGATTGCATATATCCCTTAATTCAGTAGGTTATGTAGAGTAGCAAATAAGGAACTTATCCACTACACTAAAAAATTATGGCTGAACAGTAATGAACCACACAGCCAGTTTCAGTCATGCCTGAATCTGACCCTTTAAGAATAATAATAATAAAAAAACCCTAGTAAAACACCAGGGTTTGGCTATTTTAATGGGTCATGCAGCTTCAGATTTGTAATCCTTTACAGACTAATCTCTAATATAGAAGAAATAGCACCTGCACAATTCTTCTGAACATCTCAACAAAAACAAGGTTCTGAGACTGTCAGGGGCTTAAGGTTAACATCTTCTGCACTGTATTGCTGTTCGTCTATGTTTATCCAACACCTAGCCCTGAGACCAAAAAAATCCACTGCATAAATCTAAGTGACAATCTCAGCGGTAATATATCCCCCACCACCTGACTAAGTCCAGGGAGGGGAATCAAGTTGTAGTACTGGCTGGCTGGCAGTCCTAAAACATCACAAAAAATTATCTGTGGATTCGTACTGCATTTATCTAGGGGATGAGCAATATCCGTATGTTCACCAGATGACTACAGAGCTGGGTTGATTGAGTCAAAGTTCAAGGCAGCAACAAAGGATAACTTGTTTCTTCAGGACTGGCTTTGATTAGATTGCTGTTTACAAAGGATTTTATTGCTGTTTTAATGAATATTCCAAAATATGTGGGAAGATCATTGTTCTTTTTATCTTTTTATTTATTTTTCAGATCTATTCTATTAAATGCAATTGTTTTATGGTCTATTTTAATTAAACATTTATTTCCACTACAGTGACTCACGGTTGGAATTATAGCATATATAGTTCTCAATTCAGAAACCAGAAAACTCAGGATTAATTCTGAATAGAAATGTCAGGGAATGTGTATGTTCACTGTGACAGTCTCACTGTACACATATAGGCCCACACATGCACCCACAGGCATAACATATATATACCTGTACATATATAAGTAGTGTGCATATATAAGTAGTGATATTTAGATGTATAAAGATGTATGTGTGTGTGTGCACACACGCATGCATAAAATTCCAATTTCTTATTCTTCACCCATTAATTACTTAAATTTTGAAGGGAGGGGGAAGAAGGATTTTTTTGCTTTGTTTTGTTTTTCACATCTGAAATGAATGGTGAGGAAATGTTCTGCATCATAATATCGTTAAGCAAAATGTTAATAACATTTTATGTTCCAAAGTCTTTCTCTAAAGCACTGTAAATATTATCTGTAACAAAAACGTTAGACACTTTTATGTTAGAAATAATTTTCCCTTGATTAATGTGTCCTATGCACTTCCTAGAAATAATAATGATCTGGACTCTGAACATATTTATTTTATGCTTATGTAGATGGAGATAATGCAAATAAAAGTCTCCTTTATTCTTTTGTGCAGGCTACTTACACCTTGAGTTTAATGGAGCTACACTGCACCTTGAATAGGCAAGGAAAGACAAGAGGTAGGCAGGAAATGGGTCCAAAATTTTTGCTGTTGCTCTGCATACAGACTGAGAGACAGCTGGTCCCACAGAGGTGGAAGGATGCAGCACAGAATCCTGTGCTTCCATGGATCAAATGGCTTCTGAGGGCTGCACCTGGAGTGACTCACTGAAGGAAAAATCTTTCCAAAAGACAGTAATAAACTTGCATGACCTGAAAGAAAGGCTTGCTGTAACGTAAATGTACACATTGGTAAGTTTGCTTAATCATTACCAAAGGTTTAATTAAATCATTGTTTTCCTTTGGAGTACAGTCATTTAATTGGCTAAAATAATGTTTATTTAATTAAAAATGAAATTATAACCCATTATTGAATGCAAATAATGTAAAAAGCTGGCTAGAAAGGGGTGAGAAAGATGTCTAAGTTTGAGAAAGCCTCTTTGGTGACTTTCTGCTCAAATGCAAATTACTCAAATGCTCTTGTAAGGTCACAGCATGTTGCTAGATAAGTGTCTAGATGTCCGAGTGGTTAAGGGATCAAAGTATTTGCCATTTGCAATGTTGTATTTATGTCTCTTTCTTGGTATGAGAGGGACATATTTTAATTCAGTGAAGCCACAATTATCCCAACAATGCATGTTTTTCTAATGTTACAATAGCAAACCCCCCACAAAATAATGTAGAATAAAAGCATCACAATCCAAGTGACATAAAAATAATTATTTATTGGAACATGGGAAATATAGCCAGATATTAGGATATTTTTGGTTTTATTTTTTAACCGTGAGAGTAGTAAAATTCTGTAGCAGGCTGCCCAGAGAGGGATTGAGATCTCTGTCTTTGGAGGTGTTTGTCAACCTGCTCTGATTAGACCTGCTTTGAGCAGGGAGTTGGACCAGGTGACCTCTGGAGCCCCCTTCCAACCTGAAGATTCTGTCACTGCATGATCCTGAAGAACCATCAGAAGGTTTTAAAAGCAAACTAAAGCAATGTATTAATAATCTAGCCTCTCCTGTGTTGTTCAGGTCGTTGATTTACAGTGGAGACTGTAATATTTTTATTCACAACAGTGCTATAGACTTTGTTGCCTTCTCTAGCTAGCTGCACCCCCTGTTGTGTTTAGATGTCACCACATTAGACGCATGCATCACTTTTGTGCTCTGGGAACTCAGGAGACTCCTAGTTTTGAGCCTATTCATCAGTAAAGGGTTTGTCAGCTATTACTTCATGAACATAAGACCCAGCATTGATCATTCCTGAAATATGCTGACTTTGTTGTAAATAAATAGTTCTGTCTGCCACAGGACATGTCAGATTTTCTACAATTCTTTATATACATTGCAGACAGTATTTGAATACTGACGGTTACTTAAAGTAATATTAATTAATCTTTCAAGGTATTTTCTAAATGGGTAAAGTAAACAATAAGAATAGTGTTCAGAGTCCCTGTGAAGAATAAATGAAGTTGGAGAATTTGGAGAAGAAATTTTCTTGGTTTTATGTCAAAAAGCACAGACACTGAAGCAAAATATCACTCCCAATAATTCTCAGTATGATCTGTCAGAAAAATACAGCCATGTATATGTGATACATATATGTCTAAATACACACACACACACACACAAATGAATGTGCAAACAGTGAATTTTATTTACTGTTAACTGTCTTTCTGGAACGATTAGGTGTATGTAGATGACCAAATATATAAAAAAAAAATTCATTAATAAGGTTCCCTAGTAGTTCCTTTTCTTTTGTTCTTCTGCAGTTTTTCATTCATTTCTCAGAAAATAAGATCCACAATGTTATGTTGGATCTTTTCAAGTCTATCAGATTTGAAACAGCATTTCACTACAAGATGAAAAAAATTGGCACAAAAAAATATCATCAGGACAGTAAGAGGAAACAAGGGCGGGGGGCCGGGGGTGGGGGGTGGGGCGGAATCCAGCAAAAACCTATTTTGGAGACAAGTCCTACTACTGACAAAATGCCCAAGCAATGAGATGCATATGATAATTATCTGTCATCCTAATATATACTGTCTATTGAGTTTCTTTAATCTAATTTCATGTTTTGTCTCATTAAATACTTTGGGTGTTGGGAATTTTGCCACATAAAGAAGCAGAAGTCTAACCTTCCAACAGAAACTTCCATGTAATATATTAATTATGTTACACCAGACTCCTAACCTTTTTATTTTTGGAATCTAATGGCATGTACAAAAAATATCAGGTGAATGATAATGGAAAAAATAAAATTATGGCAATGGATTAGCCAATATCAGCATATATAGAGAGAAAAATATTGAATGATATATTTTTAAAATATTCAAAATAAATTTATTAAGTCAATTAAAATTTGACTAAGAACTAGTCTTTAGTTTTGGTAAAGGTATGTAAAATATATGAAGAAAACCTGACATCCAAAATATTTTTATATATATTGATCTTCTGCCACTCCAAGCAAAATGTTCCTGAAAAGTTCAGAAAGATGAGAAGCCACCTTATTTTTATGCGTCTATACAAACAGGCACAAAACAATGAACTCATGCCAGCATGAATAAATATGGTTAATGTTTTTGAAGCTGACATCATATGACTACTACACATTTGCTTTAGCAACAGTGATGAAATTTTAAAAAAGTAAATATTTCAAAAGAATTTTTATCCTGATTTTATTTTCTGTTGTGTTATAATAACCTATACAAGGCATCCTGCTTTCAAATCAAAGAAAACAAAATATGATTTGAAAACTGTTGAAACAAGTATCACCTTTAACCAGATTTTTTTTTTCTGCCATCCCTTCGTAACATCATACTTTTTTAGGAACTAGTCACCGTAGCTTTCCCTTATAGTCATTGAATCATGTCATCTGGATGAGTAAGACACCTTTCCATCTATTGCTTTAGAGAAACATTTTCAGGAATGTTAGTTTAAGCCTAGGCATGAGATGGGTATCACCTTGCCTAATAGAAGGACTGCAGCATAGACTTACATGGCCTAGTCCTCCTTACAGCTGATGGAGAGAACTAAACAGGTTCAGCTTACTTCAGCCTGAGAAAAAAATTGCCACGTCCTTAGCTGAAGTTTTTTTAAAGACTGGCAAGTAGAAGCTTCAAAACCCAACCACTTGCATTGTAATTCTAATAAAATAAATATTTGAAGCAAGTGCAAGACTAGAGTGCAAAACCTGTTTGCAGTAATATGTCCTTTCTTTCCTTGCATTCTGCGTAATTAACATGAATGATGTGTTTGACAACAGCTTGAAATGATGTTCCCACAATCAACTTGCATTTATGTTAAACTTACAAGTCTACTTAGCTTCAATATGTTTTATAATTGAAACATACTTTTGTTATTTTTCTTACTGTTAAAGTCATATTCATGAACATATACTAATGATTATAAGATTAATAGAAGTTTGAGAGATAATCCTGTCAATATGATGGTCTAACACTAAGGCAACAATTTTTTGACATGTTCTGTACCTACCGATTAAATTCTGTAGTTCAAAAAGAAAAATCCATATACATATTTTATTTTATTTTTCCAGTTTTCAGTTCTTAATGGCCTCAGGACAGGGTATTTTGAGGGGATTAATGATCTACTAGAAGATGTTCATTGCCCAAGGTATAGAGTTTTAGGCT
Organism: Falco rusticolus; assembly: GCF_015220075.1. Lineage (NCBI taxonomy): Eukaryota > Metazoa > Chordata > Aves > Falconiformes > Falconidae > Falco > Falco rusticolus. The sequence continues at coordinate 87,481,483 of NC_051192.1, read as the reverse complement.
AGTCATTAATACTAGGGAAATATTTTGTACTTCGATCATTGCTGTCAAGTTTCTTAATGTATTCAGACTTTAAATAAGCTCTTAAGGACTGTGATAAAGCAAATTTCAAACCTGACGCATCTGACAAGATTCAGATTAAAACAACCTCTTAGGAAAAAAAAAAAATCTCTTTTAGAATATATCTCTCTAGCCCCTTATCTATTTTTTTTTTCTTTTCCATCTGACCTACTTTTCTCCTGCACTTGCCCTCTAAAGTCCTTCAGCAATCAGTCTGTACATCTATCTAAAGCCCATAAGCAAAGGTTTTGGCCTTCGGATGAAAAACTTTAAATAGCAGTACTGTCATATAGCCCACCAAAAGACAGATAGGCATTCATGTGAACTGAACAAGTCTCTCTCTCTCTAGAGATATATATATATACACAGACACACATCGGTGTACAGAAATGCATGAAAATACACAAGCACACACTTTTTGCTGAGACTGTTGACACATCATAAAATGCTCAGACTAGGACTTTATTAAGGGAAAAGAACATAAAATGTTACTTTGTAGCTTTGATTTGCATTAATCTGCCTGTGATAACTTCACAAGAAAATGCAAATTGAATAAAAAATTGTTTTTCACTAAGTTTTCCTAAAATAAATAAATAAAGTAAAACAAATGAGGTATAATAAGAATTTCCCATTTAATTTCCTCCTCCTCACTTTGAAAGAATCCAAACATGGTGACTTGAGCCTTTTTTAACCCGTGATTTAATTTGGATTTTTTTGCCCACATAACATCAAGCTTCATGTTTCCACCTGCTTGGTTTATTTGTTTTTTAAAGGCCAGGGTCAGATTTTTACACATGCAGTTGTGAGAGCACCTTTTTTGAATGGAATACGCTACAATATGAGACAGTACCTGCGCTGTCACCCTCATTATTGAATTCCTGCAGGAGAAAGTGAGCCTGCCTTTCCTTTACTGCTAGGACTCCAACAAAGCCCAACTGGTGGGCAAGCCCGTGACTCACATCAGCCCTGGGCTGCCCCAATACAGCCTCTTCCTTCTCCAGTTTATAGTCTGTCTTGGCACCTTGGCACATCAGTCTCACCTTCTTAAAGCAGCAAGACAGTATGACGCCCTAGCTTAATAGTTTGCTACAGTCTAAGGCAGTGGAAGTTTGAATAGCAATCTGAGATAATCACAGCAAGTCAAGATAATTAAAGTAATAGCCCATGTATCACTTAGCACATCTTAGCCTAAAGGCTGAGAAAGTGTTAATATTCAACCATAAGGTTTTTGCTGGAAGCTTAGAGTTTGTCTGAGCTTACAAATCTAACATTAGGAATTCCAGAAAAAACAGGAAAAAAAAAAAAAAACAAAACAAACAAACACCAAGCCTACAGCTGCCTATAAAGCCTCAGCCCCTATCCAGACCTTTAGGGTGAAATTTGGTTTATCGAATTTTCAGAAAGATACTTATACAATAGAGGTATGTTATCAAAACTAACTAGTAGTATCTAAAGAAGAAAACAAAAAGTCTTGAGAACAATTTACCACCAGTTAGACATTTAAAATAGGTGGGATGAATAACCCACTACAAGTGTTCATCTTTCTCTGATGACTGAACACTATAATAGGGTAGACTAGATACCTAGGACAATTTCAAATTAGAAGGAAAGCATTTTTTTTTTGACTAAAGTGTGAAGATAATTGCCTTCTTTCTGGGTGAAACTAATGTTCTCAGTTTCCAAAGCAAATTAAGAGAATTCAGAAAACTATGTACTTATCATGGAGTAAGAATGATGATTGCAAACTAAACAGACATTTAGGTAAATTTTCTAGTCTTTTTGGTCACAAAGAGATTTCAGCAACAGTATTTTTTTCGTCTTTATATGGAATTTGAGAACCAGATATTTAAAAAGTGGATTGGTACAGTCTATTTATATGCCAGATGGAGACCTAATTTCAATACAGTCTCTTTCATATTCAGTCCTGTGGCTTCTTTGGTATTTCAAGCTTCATTTTTTATTATTTTTTTTAAACCACCATATAGTTGTTAAATGGGTAGTTTGATTTAAGCTGTGAGGCACCTCACTGGGCAGCATGCTGAAACATTGACTCAATTTACCAACATATGAAAATGGAGAGTCAATCAATTCCATAGAGAATCCAGAAAAGGCAAATACTTCCCAATATAACACTGAATGCTGTCTTATCCGATGCTGCACCAGAAAATCTTCCACCTGTTTTCTAAGATGATGTATTTCAGTGAGCAGTGTCCTGTGTTACACAGGTGTTCTGCTGATGTTTCTGTGTGCATGTGTTATTCATGTTTAATTCTAACTACAGTGGATGTTAACATAGCACATGTATCTGATGCCTGCCAGTCACTGTCAGAAAAAAAGGATGATCGAGTAGCGTAACAGAAGAAACAGGAGATGTGAATGAACCCAATATCCTTCACTTTTTTGATCCACTTTTAAATATTCTCAGCTGTATGAATTTGAGGAAAATATGCAACTTGGACCAGAATTTGCTTTTGCTGCCAGAGTCCCTGCTTAGTGGTTGTGGTGGTAATGATGATGATAGCAGGCCCAGAAGCAATGTTTTGAATATGTATGCCCCTCCCTCATCACAGAATCAAAGAAAGGTCTGTGTGCTGTTAGTGAAAGATATGCAGTTGATTTAGCTCCTTGCAAGACTATTTGTTTTTCTGAAGGCATTCCTTGCTTTGATCAATAAGTTATCACAGATAAAAAACATAGCAATTGCATAAAAGAGTCTTTTTCTTGCGAAGGAATAACATATCCTAAAAGCTTGGCAAACTCATAATCTCTACAATGTGGTATGGCTCCAGATCAAGGGCAATAATTCCTGCTATTTCCTGGTCTATAGATAGTGCAGTTGGATGATTTGTGAGATGTTTTGTCTTTTAGGAACAGCCTGCATGGTAAAGATTTGGGGTTTTCTTTCCCCGCCCCCCCCCGCCCCCCCCAACTAAGTGTAACCTCTTGCTTCAGCACAATAATGACAGTTCCAGTGCTCAAAATCAATTATTAAATATCGGATAAATAAAATGTTACATTCAAGGCAGAAAAGTTACATTTTTTTTTCCTAATTTATTTAAAAAAGATTAAAGGCTTTGTCCAAGAACAGTTACAATAAATGACAAAAGTCCAGATTGTTAGAGTGTTTAGAATCGTAGAAGATGGGAAGTAGAGAAGACCGCTCTCCTCGCTACTGCCCTAAGTAAAACAGACAGACATGAAACTGTCTCATATATCTTCGAATTATGCAGTAGATTCTTTTACCATTGTCCATACTTTCTTTCCTTTACTAGAAAAAGTCAAATTTTATCTCATGGATTATAATTCTGTGCACACAAAGCACCTGACCTCAGTGCAGCAACTTGAAGAATGTAAAATTGTGTTAAGTATTTTAGTTTGTAGGTCTGTATTGGTGGAACTGATAAGAGACTGGATGTTTTTTAACAGTTATATGTGATAGTGTTTCAGAGAAACATGTCCAATGGCCACCCTACAGAAAAAAAAACCAAACCACTTGGACTTTCCTGACTCCCAGCCACAATTAGGACACTCACTTCTAGGACTGTAGCTTCCTCTCTGAACCCTGCAAGGATATCTTGCATCCTCTTGGAGTCAGAGAAGTAAATCTGAACCTGTAGTCATTAGGGAAGAAGGGTCTTAAGGCGGTGAAAGGGAGAGTTCAAACAAGAATTAGATCTTGCTCACTGAATTGCAATTTGCATTGTTTGACATTTAAGAAATCATTTAAGGACTTTCCCCACATTTTATAGAATGAGGAAAACACTGATTAAAGTGCATGTAGCCATCGTTTGGGTTAGCTTGCAGCAGGACAGGACTTACTTAAGCAAAAAGAAAGTAAATTGGAAGAATAATAATTCACGGTTTACATAGCAACAGCCTTAGTCCCCTATTGCCCTCGTCCTACCAAGTAGTACAAGTTCTGCAGGAGGTGATCCACTATGCAGAGTAAAAATGTAACTTCATTTTTCAAGACAGTTTCCTGCAAATAGCTAAACTTTCCACAATTATCAAACCACACTGCCTGTACACAGGAAAGAGACAGAAATAATTGTTCTGCCATACCACAGAGGACACTGTGCTTCATCCTTTAGATGCGAGAATTGCCATTACGTAAACGTAAGATAAATTATAACATCTAGAAAGTGTTATAGAATAGTTTAATTCTATTTATGAATTGTTTTGTCATAGATAATACAAACATCCTGTAGGGGTAATAAATCTTTCCATTTATTTCCTGCATTTATTTCCAAATAAATGTTCACCCTACTGTTCACAGTAGGTGAGATAAATGTTAATCAAGGGTTATTTCAACAACCATTGGCATTAGGCTTTCCAGGTACAGTGAACCAATAGCACCTGTCTTAGGTTACTTTCATCTGAAGCAAATGAACAAAGAAGAAAGAAATGTAAAATTTATTTATGAGTGAGATAAGGTCATGTATCTTTCAGTGTGAAATAGAGAATATTCTGGGTAGTTTGGGACTAAATTACATTGCGGCTGCTGTTGTTTGTAAGGCATTGCCTTACAACTAAAACTGGTGGACTAACTCCACTGAGATTAATGATTACTCCCCCTTCATTCCATAATACCTGAAGACTGGAAACAACTTGTTTAAATATAATTAAATTCCTTCAACATATTCTGTCAGTAGTTAGCCTTTGCAAACCAACATAATCACACACTTGAAGAGACAAGCACCTTGATTAAAGGTGTTGATTGTTCTTGAATTGCCACTTGAAATATGTTAAAGAAAGATACCTAAAACAGTCCTTTAAATGTATGACTTTCTTACACAGAAATTTAAATTGCTAAGAAATGGATGACTAATTAGAATAATAGGCTATCCAAATGATTTTAAAAATTACAATAAATATGAACTTCTTATTCCTGAAAATAGTTTGGATATTGATTATTCCGTTATATTCCAGAACATACATTTTTTCAAAGTGTAATTAAAAGTCTGAATTCACATGGTTTGTATAACTCTGTCAAGCAGAACAGCACACAAGTAGGCTATAGTTCCCATAATCAGTTAGTTTAACCTGTTAACTTCTTGAACATAATTGGGAAGCAGGAATATTTTACTGCAACTCTGTCAGGACACCCACTTTTAAAAAATTGTGTAAAAAAATTCAGTGTATTTTTTTTTCTTTGTAGAGAAGACAAATGTTCTACATGTATACTATACTAAATGGAGCTTTCTATTTGCAGGAATTTCCTGAAATAATTTCCAGTTCCTAGTGCTGTTAGGAATTAAGAGTCAGGAAGTTGTCTTCTGGGAAATTATTTGAACTAATCAATTTATTCTGAAAGGAAATCCTAAACTTCCATGGTGGGTTGACCCTGGCTGGATGCCAGGTGCCCAAAGCCACCCTATTTCTCCCCTCCTCAGCTGGACAGGGGAGAGAAAGTAAAATTAATGTCTTGTGGGTCAGGATAAGGCCAGGGAGAGATCGTTCAGCAATTGCCATCATGGGCAAAACAAACTCAATTTGGGAAATTAGTCTAATTTATTATCAAATCAGAGCAGAATAATGATAAATAAAACCAAATCTTAAAACCCCTTACCCCTCCCTTCTTCCTGGCCTCAACTTTACTCCAGAGTTCTCTACCTCCTGCTTACCAGCAGCACAGAGGGACAAGGAATGGGGGTTCGGTCCATCCATCACATGTTGTTTCTGCTGCTCCTCCCACTCTGACACTGCTCCAGCATGGAGTCCCTCCCATGGGAGACAGTCCTCCATGAACATCTCCAACATGAGTCCTTCCCATGAGCTACAGTTCTTTACAAACTGCTCCAGCACAGGTCCCCCATGAGGTTGCAAGCCCTGCCAGCAAACCTGCTCCAGCATTGGTTTCCTCTGGGGTCAGAGCCTCCTTTGAGCACATCCCCCTGCTCTGGCATGGGGTCCCTCATGGGCTGCAGGTGGGTATCTGCTCCACCGTTAACCTCCATGGGCTGCAGGGCACAGCCTGCCTCGCCATGGGCTTCACCATGGGCTGCAGGGGAATCTCTGCTTGAGTGCCTGAGGCACCTCCTCCCCCTCCTTCCTCGCTGGCCTTGGTGTCTGTAGAGTTATTGCTTTCACATATTCTTACTCTTCTCTCTGGCTGCAATTGCTGCAATGCCGTAACTTTTCCCCCTTCTAAAATACGTTATCCCAGAGGCACTACCACTGTCACTGACGGGAGCCCATCAGCCTTGGCCAGCAGCGGGTCCATCTTGGAGCTGGCTGGCTTTGGCTCCATTGGACATAGGGGAAGCTTCTGGCAGCTTCTCACAGAAGCCACTCCTGTAGGCCCCCCTCTACCAAAACCTTGCCATGCAAACCCAATACAACTTCCAGCACTTCTCTTTTTAGAATAAAAAGAGAAGTGGAATGTGGGGAAGAAAAAGAATTGGTAGCTGCAACAAAATGTCTGGTGAAGCAAAGGTCTAGAAACAGGCAGTTGAGCACATAAAGACTGGTTGACAAAACAATTTAGAAAAACAACTATTTCAGCAAAACAGTAGAAGAAATGCTGACTGCATATATTGAGGCTAATGAAGAGAAGCAGAAAGCAGACACTGCTGCTAAACTTAAGGATTTACCAGTGAAACACCAGATAGGTGACATGTGAAAGAACAGAGCTTTCAAAGGCACTAGCAGAAGCTGAAAGGACTCTGGAAGTTTGTGCTTTCTATCCCCTCCCAAGTGGCAAAGAATTGTCTTACTAACTTTTCACTTCTAGTTTACATTTTCTTCAAAAATACTTTTGCTTCTCAGATAGAGCTTACCACCTCGTTACAATTACCCTTGGCAAAGGGACAGTCATTTACTCATAATGCACAAACAAGAACGTTTATGTTAAAAAAAACCAAAACAAACAATATGAAATTCACCTGATTGTTATTTCAAGCATAATCAAAATGGGTATTAATTCCTGCAAATATTTCAGATTTGCTTTTGCTGCCTTTTTTTTTCTTTACTTTTTTATTTAGGATAATTTCTTCAGTCTCAAAGTCTGTATCTTTAGTTACTGTTTTGGAATACAAATAGTAGAAGTCTTATGTTTCTCTCTTTACCTTATACATGAAAGTATACCTATGAAAATTCTAAGTATAGTCCTAATATGTGTTTAAACAATCAAACACAATTGAGTGAAGCATGCCTGAAAATAAAGAAAAAAATATACATCAAAATCTCATGGTCCCATTTGGAAAGTTCAAAATCTTTCTGTAAATCTTTTTCACTTAATCAATTAATGAGATCATTATTAATTTCTTTATACCAATTGTGAAATGCTCAGTAAATGAAAAAGATCTGTAATTTATAACATGAAATTTTTCGGGTTTTAGAGCCTTTTAGCAACTAGACTGGTTATCTGGCACATAGTATGAAAGAAGGTGAAAAATACGTGAAATGTTTGGGTATTGAAGGAAGAAACATCCCTCCCATTTTACTTCATATTATGTTGTTATTTTCTTGTTGGTTATTTTTTTTTCTTTGCTTTGATTGAAGTCAGACTACTTAGACTGAATTATTTTTTTAATTTGGAATATTTTTTCAGGAATTATTTTTTTTTTTTTATTGAATTCTTGCTCAAAAGAATGAAATAATCTTGCATGTTTTCGTGAATCAGTAATAAGAGTTAAAACTTACTCTGATGATGGCTTATATGTAACTTGCCGGAGGAATAAACAGTTGATGAATGCAGTGATTTGATCACACTTAATTTCAGTGAAGTTATCATATTTTACCAATATCCTGTTCTCCTTCAAGCAACACAATAATCTTCCACTTTTTCTTTGGACAACTATTTCCTCAGTTTTTCAACAAAGTGCTTGCAGTGGGAGATCTACCATCCATGGAGAAATTCACAGTGATTCACCCAGCTGAATAGAAGCTATTATTTTACTCTTGATAATGACCTTGCTTAATTACAACTGAAAGTGCAACCTGACTTCACAGAGCAAGCTGGTGAAAAAGCAAAGTATCAGCTGTCTACCACGCCACCTGGTACCCTAAATCCTTCTAAGGCAGTTCTGTAATCTGGGGAATAGTAGAGAGTAAGTGTTTGCTGCTTTGGCTCCTAACCCCCTCCTATCCAGAAACAGCCAAGTGTGTCATTTCTTATAATACTGAATTTCCCTGTGGTACTTGGTGCAGCAAAACATCTAACGCTGCTGTCCTGCCTTCAAGAAATGACAAGGACAAATTAACATGCCCTTCCAGTCAAGCTGAACTCGGATAGCTGTTGCCAAGGAAATGTGCCCTCGTCGTTAGTACCTGCACATGCAGAGGAGGGACGAGGTTCAATGCCACTTCCCACCCAGTCCGAAGCCAGGGAAAGCTGATGGGGGGGAACGGGGAATGCCAGCAGGCGAGAGGGAGCTTTGCACATCCTTTACGTTAAGCGTAAATAGCTCCACCTTGTGTACTCATAGGAACGGTTTATAGTAGGACACTCTTACACACCATTTGTAAGACTGTCCTACTGTAAACCATTCCTATACACTCTTTTTTTGTAGTAATTAAAACAACACTCTTTGCTGTGCCCCTGGGTTAATATACTTCGTTTTATTCACAGCCTAAGCCATTTGCCTCCCTGCAGCACACTGCTCTATTATGTCTACCCAGCAGTGCTGAGGGAGCAAACAGGGTACGCTTCAAGGTGTGTATCAATCCAGTTCAGGTTATTTCAAATTAAATAATCAAGTAAGTGCTATGTGCTTGACTCCCATGGGCAAAACTCATAGGAAGATAAAGAAAGATTCAGAAAAATCAAAGCCTTGCCTCAGATTCCTTCATTTAGAAAAAGTGAGAGGATAAAGAACTGGGCATTCTGGAAATGTCATAAAGAACAGAGCCATGGCCACCATGTGAATATAAACCTCTGTTTTGAAGGTCAGTACTGGTATCATACCCTTCTCTCCAAGGTGACTGAGGTCACAAAGTCCAGTTATTAGCAGTGACAGTTCTTAAGATCAGAGGAAATTTTTAAAAAAAGAACTCTAAAAGGACCTATCTTAGAAATCAAATATTACAGAAAAAGCCACAAGTCATCTAGACCAGCTCATCCGAAGAAGGATAGGAATAGAGCAAGTATATATATTATGGTAATATACTCCCAGCTTCTGACAGTTTTCCATTTAGAGGGCTTCCTGTGCATGTTATGGTTCATCTATTTAGTAATATGGAAATAACAGATCTTCAAAATATTCCAAGTAGTTTACAGATCTTCCTGTGGCAGTGATCTCCATCTCTTTGCTTTGGACTTGGCTTTCACTGGTTAAATTTAATGGCCACTTGCTTTTTTAGCAGGAAAGGCAGCAAGCAGTCACTCCTTACTGTCCTGCCTCATGCCACTGATGACTTCTATAGAATCCCTAGTGGCCTCTTTCCCAAGCTGAAAAGTCCCAGACCATTTAATCAGCCACCATAAAGAAGTTGTCATTAAGGATCTTCAATCATCTTTGTTCATCATGAATTTATACAGCTGCATAGTAATCTTTTCTGGTTTGTTCTCTGTTCCTTTCCTAACAATTTGTAACATTTGATTTGATTTTTGAATGCTGCCAAGCACTGAGCTATTTTCATGCAGTCATTTGTCATGACTCCACACACTGTTTGTCAGCAGAAAGTTTGTTATTTTATATAAGAAAATAGGACTGTTTCTCCCCACACCTATAACTTCACATATATTTATACTGAATTCCATCTGCTATTTTATTGCCAAGTCATTCAGCCTGCTAAGGTCCTTTTGAAATTTTTCACAGGTGTCTCTCAAACTTAGTACCTTGAGAAACCTTGTTTAATCAGATTTAATTTGGGTAAAATTAGATAAGTTTTCATGGGAACCTTTAAGCTATGGAGTTTAGAGCTGAATAGACACTGAATAGTAAGGAAGCCAAGAACCAAATACACATGGGATCTCTTCTGGTCATAAGCCACAGAAACCAGTGCAAAAGACAGTCTTGGGAACTGAGAAGATACAGCTTGTCCCTTTTTGTCCAATTCACTCTGTGTTCCAAGAAACTGGAATCTTCAGTTAGCAAATATTTAACTGGTACTTTGTATCCTGGGAATGGCTTGTTGGACTCCAACCTGAATCCTGGACAAGACCTTAGTGACAACACTGCAATGGACTCATATGTTTTGTCTCAGGAAGACCAAGAACATCAGTCCTTTGGTTAGCAAGAAGCAAAAAGGATATATCCATCCCTAGCATAAGAGCCATTCTGAGAAAAAGCAAAAAAAAATAGATGGTAATAATTTGCTCTAGACTATATGTATTAAGAGTATTATTCAAATTCTCTGAGAGGTTTCATCTGAGCTATTTTGGGGTAAAATACTGACCTATGATAATATATGCTATGAATAGAATCCCATGATTAGAAGTATTGGAAGAGGTCTCTGGACTATTCAATATAATCTATGATTTTTGCAGTATTGAACTGTTTTATTTCTCTACTTTCAATCTGTGAATAGTCTTTGTATCCCTGCTCAGTTGTAGCAGGATAATGATAGTTATAAAATAATTTACTTTATGATGAACCTGTATATTCCCTGTTGTTTCTTTTTGAAGAATAAGACATCTAAGGAAGTAATTAAACAGATGTTTATTGACATAAGGTTTTCCACTTTGGAGAAATGTAAATAATGGCATTTAACTCAGGAGAGGATTCACTAACAGTAATAGAAAGAGATTAAGTTACATATCTGGATCAATAAGGCCTTAGAAGCCTTACAAGCAAATGTTCCATTGTACTTCCATATTCTGCATTTATGTAGTGAAAAGATTTCTGTGCTAACGTAACATTGTCAGTTCACTGCCTTGGAAAAATGATGGAAAAACCCCCATAACCAACATCCAGAAAAGATTTCTTCCCAGGCAGCATAGAGAGAATTACCCGTCACATATGACTCACCATTTCCTATATCTTTTCAAACAGTCCCTCCTTGTTATTGAGTAATTGGAAGAACAATAGTGGGCATACAAAATATTCTGAGAAAGATAATGAAAACACTGGATTCTGATTATTCCATTAAAAATGTAGCAATTCATCATTTAGCATCATTAGTGGCTGATAACTGGGACTGTGTCTATAATACCCATTTGAGGTTTTATTGTGTTTCAATCAACATAAAGCATAGGTTAACTGTAATAGCTATCTGTATTAAAATTTAGATACTGCCTGTTGAAAATGGATAGTAATTTGGTGATTATTCATATTTCTAAACTTTCTGCATTACACTAATTTATTATGCAAAATTAAATTAGAGTGCAAGGAGCATATGGATTTGGGTGGTTTTTTACTTATTTGTGGCAGTGATGAATGGCAGAAAATTCATAACACTGAAGTTTAATAATTAAAACTACTTTTATTATTCTGTTTACTAGTTTCTTCTTTCTGCAGTCTCCTGTAATTTTGCCACATGATTAGCAACAAATTTTGCACAGCAGAACCTTCTAATAGAACGCAGCATGGACAATTTTCCATGCAGATTCAATCTCCGTCTATATCCCACTAATCCCTTGATTGTTCCGGGGGAAAATAATCGGATCCCTGTTGTGTTCCTGATGCATTGAGCATTCATAAAGATAATAACAAGATTCAGTACATCCAGAGACTCAGGATACGCATCTGCTCTTTGGCCTAACTGACAAGGACCACACAAGGAGCCTGGTCGATCATTCGCTGGAGCTTTGCCATGACTGATACAGCTTCATTTGTGGACTGTACCTACTCGCAGTGAAATACGGTGGTGTGGCAAGTTAACTCCGCCTGGCTGCCAGGTGCCCACCAAGCCAGGTGGCACTGACTGCCCACCATCGGCGGGCCAGGGGGAGGAAATAAGATGAACAATCTTGTGGGCTGAGATAAGGACAGGGAGATTGCTCACCAGCTACCAACCCCGGCAAAACAGCCTTGACTTGGGGAAGATATTTAAATTATTGCCAATTAATAACAAAGTAAGATAGTGAGAAATAAAAAAAAACAACAAACCAACCTAAAAATACTTCCCCTCCCCCCCTTCTTCCCAGGCTCACCTTCACTCTTAACTCTTCTACCTGCTCCCCCACAAGTGGTGCAGGGGGACAGGAATGGGGGTTGAGGTCAGTTCATAATGCTCAGTCTGCTGCTCCTTCCTCCTCACGCGGTTCCCCTGCTCCAGTGTGGGTCCTTCCCACAGGCAGCAGTTCATCAAGCACTGCTCCATCATGGGTCCTCTTCACAGGGTACAGTTTTTCAGGAACGGACTGGTCCAGTGTGGGCTCTCCAAGGGCTGCAGCTCTTTTCAGGTCACATCCACCTGCTCCAGCATGGGTTCCTCCATTGCTGCGGTGTGAATATCTGTTCCAACACGGCCCTCCGTGGCCTGCAGGGTGACAATTTACTTCACTATGGCCTTCTCCACGGGCTGCAGAAGAATCTCTGTTCTGGGTTCTGGAGGATCTCCTCCCCCTCCTACTTCTCTGACCTTGGTGTCTGCAGGGCACTTTCACTCATATGTTCTCACTCGTCTCTCAGAGCTGTTGTGTAGTGTTTATAACTTTTCTTACGTATGTTGTCACAGAGATGCCACTGGTATCACTGATTGCCCCAGCTTTGGGCAGTGTCAGGTCCCTTTTGGAGCTATCTGGAGCTGGCTCTGTTCAACATGGGGGCAGCTCTTGGCTTCTTCTCCCAAAGCCAGCCCCGGCAGCCCCATTGCTACCAAAATCTTGCCATGTAAACCCAGTGCCGGCATTCAGCTAGCCAGCCAGCCCAGGGACTTTTCAGTTGAGAAGACATGAATGCCTTTTCACAGACTGCTGACTGTCAGTCACTGGGACCCAGCTGACCTCTCAGCAAATGCAGCTTAATAAAGTGCCTGAGCAACACCAACTTCTTTATGAATTCATAATAATACACAGCTCTGCCCAAGTTTAGACTTTCTTACAGCTGAAATCTGTTAGCTATAGCTGTTTTCACAGAAAACAAGGACTCAACTAGGCATCTTCCATCTGCTTTGGTTGCCAAGTCAAACCATATTATAGGGATTTATCTGCTCATCTGGGAATAGCTACAGGGAGAAGTTCACAGCAAGGTGCATGCTTCTTGGTCTTGCTCTGAAATGAAATACCTGAACTGTCCTGTTTCTGTAACTCTCATGGAGATGAGCATAGGCTTAAATTTAAACATGTACTTTCGGATGCTCCTGAACATGATTTTACATAGTAGTAATTTCAGATTGTATTGACCTATAAATATGGAGACCCTGTAGATCAGTTTCATTTATCTTAAGCTTCCTTTTTACAGCACAATCTACATGGGGAAGGGATTTAAAGAACTTGTAAATTATATTAGTACATGTTTAAAGGTCTTTTACATTGCTAGCCTGATAGAAAGAGACTTTAGTGAAAACAACGTTCTGCTTTGCTGTATTTTACATCTTACGTAGTAAAATAGCTACAGGGTAGGTTTTGAAAAGCTTTTAGGGATGGATTCTTTCTGTTCTTGCTGATGGTAGAACTCCCACTGACATCAATGAAAAACAGATTAGGCCAGTACAGAAGAGTTTTGAAAATGCTACAATATGCTGGTTTGCATTTAATTACAAAAATGAGTCCCTTAAAATTCTTAAATCTGGAATACTAGTTTTCCTTAGGGGAAAAGGAAAAAAGCTTGTTACATGCTTTCTGTAGTCAGAGGACAGCAGAAACATGGATCAAGTGAAGAATAGAACCCCAGTTATTATGTTGTTAGGAAAGCAAAATTTTTATTGGTATCAGCAAGCTTTTCTGCTTGAGGATAAAACGGACATATAGTCTGATTCAAGCCCAATTAAAATCATTACAGGTATTCGGTAGTTGCAGTAGGTGTTAACAAGGTCAACTGTGAATCTAAACTTCATACATCTGACTCCTACCTTCTGGAATGACCATTTGTATTTAGTATTTTGGGGTGCATGAAGGCTAAGTAATTTGGCTCCTGATCTTAAACATCAGCCAAACCTTACACAGCTGTCTCTTGCCACATGCCCTCTCTGAGTGTGTAATTAGGAGTAGATTTAAGGTTTCTTTTGTAATGCAGCACCATAGTCTCTCATACTCCATAACCAGTTCTGTGTTGTCAATAATTCAAAGGCATTCACAGAAAGATTGAAAGATTTAAGCACTACATTTTAGATAGTGTAACTTTGCTCTCCTTTGCTTGTCTGTCACTGGAGCCTCTACTCACAGGGTTCCCATCAGCCAGCATCTCCCCTGGCATCAGTAAAAATAATTCTGCTGTGGGTAACCTCACATGCCAGACACATTCCTTGATACATGATGCTATTTCATTGTCTTCACCAAAAAGAAATCATTCTGACATTAACCCTTTTTCTGATCTGTCCATAGCATAAAAAGAGCAGTATCTCTAAGGAAAAGCTCTGTACCTGCCATGAGGCACTACACTCCCAGTGTTTCACTTCAGTCATCTGAAACAATTATTAATTTGAAACATAAAATCTATTTTGATTTTCCATCTTCAAAAATTAGCAGTTTCCTCTTTCTCTTTCAAGCACTGCAAATACTACAGAAATAAAAGATTGCTGTATTACAGATTTACATGATTCTGCTAAAGATATTTTACATATATCTCCTTGTTAAATTAAAAGTAAATTGTGGTGTTGAAATATAGGATTTTCTTTTACAGTATAATTAAACCCAGATATCAAATATTTGTAGGGAGGATATTAGAAACACAAGTAGAAATTGAAACGTACCATTCCCTATGAAGAGAAATGTCTTACCAAAATGTGTTTTGCAAACTATCAGCATTTTAAATAACTGCAAATAAAGTGATCATTTTCTCTTCTAGAATATTAGGTATTGTCCTGATGTATTGCAAAAATAAATGGAAAATTCCACCTAAAAACACAATAAAAGCAAATTACAAATAACTTTACCTTTTTTCCAAAGAAAGGTGAAATGATAATATATTTCGGTACTGTGACAAGTTTATTGTGTATCAAGATGCTAAATCACAATGATTAAAAAAATAATTCAGGAAATAAAAAAAAAATATTTTTACTGACTTTTGAAGTACAAAAGCAATGTGTGACAGTGTCCTAGTTTCAGCTGGGATGGAGTTATCTTAGGAGCTAGTATGGTGCTGTGTTTTGGCTTTGATGTGAGAGCAATGTTGATAAACACCGATGTTTGTAGTTGCTGCTAGGTAATGTTTATATCAACTCAAGGACTTGTCAGTCCCTCAGGCCTTGCTAGCAAAAAGGTTGGAGGGTCACAATGAATTGGGAGGGGACACAGCCAGGACAGCTGGCCTGAACTAGCCACAAAGGTATTCCATACCATGGGGCGTCATGCTCAGTGTATAAACTGGGGGGCTGGCCGGGGCGGGCAGGTCATGGCTTGCGGTCTGGCTTGGGCATCGGTCGCTGGGTGGTGAGCCGCTGCATTGTGTGCCTCATGTTCCTCTCCCTCTGGATTTTATTCTTTCCCTTCCCCTTTTCATTATAACTGTTATTGTCATCATTGCTATTATTGTTCTTTCAGGTTTGTTCTATTTCAATTATTAAATTGTTCTTATTTCAAGCCTTGAGTTTTACATTCCTTTCAAATTCTCCTCGCCATCCCTCTGGGTGAGGGGGGAGCGAATGAATGGCTGCGTGGTGCTTAATTACCAGCTGGGGTTAAACCACAATAGATAGTAATTAAAAATATACATTTAGATTTGCTTTTTTTTTTTTTTTTTTTTTTTTACCCTGTATGTATGTATCTTACATGGAGGGGGGTATTTAAAATCCAAAATTTAAAATGTCTTGTTACATATCTTCAAAAAAACCCTTCCTTGATACAGAAAGACCTATGTCAGCTTCATTTCAAAACTGTGTAAAAAGCAGCATATGAAATGTATACTTGGAGAAACATTGTTAATGTCAGCATTTTGGTTTTCTTACAAACAGCAGCTCAGTAATAGCAGTAATATCATTTAGATGTTGGAGGTTTTTTGTGAACAACTTTTTGTAATATTGAATTTTCATGACAACTCTGACATTAGCAAGTAAAAGGTGACTTTGCTTGCTATCTCTTGCATAAACTAGAATATCAATTATCTCTACCTTGCTTAGTTGTGGATTCACTGAAAGTGTACAATACATTAAGTTTTGTTCACAAGATTTGTTCCTTAATGTAACTCCTTTCCCCAGCATGGAGGTTTTTAGTATATTAAAATAACATCAGTAGAGAAAACAGAGGTCCTGATGCACTTCAACAACAAAATGCCGAATTTAAAATCTTGATGATTAGTTCCAATAAAAAACGTTTTTTTTTGTTGTTTTAAGACTTTCAAGCACACATTAAAAATCACAAATCTCAAAATATTTAGCAGTCTCCTGCAAAGAATTTTCTGGTGTTCTAATTCAGCATCATGAACCCAAATAGTGCCGCTATAATCGATCTATACCAAGGTGAGCTGAAACATATGGTACATACAGAAAATATTGAAAATAATGAAAGATAAATGCTTTGTCCAAAAATTATGAATTTACATAACACTGGAGTAAATGGAAGCTCTGAGTGAAAAACCTTAGATCAGAATATAGCCATATATCTTCCATAAACATGGTTCAGTAGTACACTGAGTGCCTTAACATATACCCTGCAACAGCCATTCATTCTACATATTTTCTAAAAAAAAAGCAATCCAGTTTACCATTGAAAACTAAGTCTTCATCTCCTCTTAAATCATGTTTTTATCAGTTCAAAAATACAAAGGCTAAAACTTTCTCTTAGGTAACAGTTGTGGACCCTTGTGGTTCAGCAAATGGCAGTGCTGGTTGGCTCACGAGTATATGTGTCATCTGGACTTACAGCTTGAAAAGAAGAAAAGCAAGAACAAATTGTGATTCTGGCTGAGCAGTATTTCCAAAAAGAGTGGCACATGTTGGATTTTGCCCACGTACATTGGTGAGTATTTTCTAGCTTTTGATAGACATTCAGGAAATAACATCCTGGTGTAACATACCCCATATGCTAATGCTGATGCTTTACTCTGGGGTCATGTTTTTGTCTCCTTTCAAAGGGAAATTACTGGGGGGTTTTTGGGTTTTTTTTGTTTGTTTGTTTTTTTTTTTTAAATCAAACAATCAAAACAAAACTTCCAAAAAAATGTACTGTATATTTTGAACTGAATATAATATCAGAGATTAAAAATCAAAGGATGCATATTTGTTTTCAAATTAACATCTATAAAACTCTGTAAAACATCTAATACAGTTACTAGTAAATAAACTTTTTATTTTAAAGCTTGTTAGCCAATAGGCAGGTGCTAACATGAATGTCAGATATTTTTAAGTCTTAACTTTCTCTGATAATATTATGTTTTTGCATTTCACACTTACTTATATTGAACACAAACTCATAATCTAAGTGTTTTTCCTTTTAAAGAGCAATGATGACTCTGAAATATATGCCATTGGAAGAAACAGCAACCCTTCACAAGCCTGGAGCAGGATTTCTTGGGCTACATCATTCATCCCAAAAGTTCAAATTACTTCCATCATGAGTTGATTTTTCTGTGTCTCTAGTTAACATATGCACAGGTATTTATCAATTAATAATTACGACTACAACTGTCCCTGAAATTTGTCAAAAGTAGTGGAGTTCTGGTGTTCTTTTTTTTTTTTTTTATTTTTGGTTTTGGGTTTTTTTGTGGGTTTTGGGGTTGGGTTTTTTTGGCAAAGAATATCAGTACTTATAACTATACAGATTGTCTTCTGGCAGTAATAAGGAAAAAGCACTTTAAATAACAGATCTGTGTTGGGAACTCCATAGGATGCATACTTATGAATAGAAGTTTATTGATATGTTAAAACACTGCTCTGAATTAAGGGAGTATGAATGCTTTAGGAGCTTGGCAAATAGGGTGCATAGCTATTATACACTAATTTGACAAGATTCTGAAAAAAGAATTAAGCAATAATTTTACCATGTAATTACAAGAATTAGGTTATAAAATATATCAATATTAATAAATAATAAAGCATTTGGATTATATATGAGACTGATAACATTGAGATCTGAGAGATGGCCTGAGATACCTTACCATAAGGCCACATGCACCAAATATTTTTTTTCATGTGAGAAATGGGTAATTTGCTGTTGAAATACACGTTGTTTTGTCATTAGATAGTCCCAGAACACCCATAAGGAAAAGGAATGTTGTTTCCTCCTTCTGAAAAGAAGCACTAGGAAAAGAAAAAAGAAGCAAACAGAAATGTAAATTATGATATCTTAGTAGAGGAAAATGGGAATTATGCAACAGCAGTTTTCAATCAGCACAAAACCAGAATTCTTTTTCTGCTCACTCTATTCCTTTGGGCTTAATTTTAGAAATCCTGGTTGAGAACTGCATTTTAAACACTATATAGAGATATGTTTTTTTTCCAGATATGCAGTACTGAAGAATTTCTAAAATGCACAGTGTAACATTTGGAAATAAAAGCAGAGAAAGGTAAGTACAAGAATTGTCTAAGGAAATAATGACACACTATATGAACATTTTAGCTCTGCAGTAGCCTGAAGATTGGCTATACAGTACAGTAGGAATTACTGTACATACAGCAGCATGAGACAGGCAGCCATTCATTAGATGTGTGGCATATTCAATCTTCACTCTGAAGAAGGTTGTTCTTTAGATCCTACATGTAGTTATTTGTTACCTTTTAAATGGCTGCACTTGCACATCAGATGGTGTATCAGCATTAAACCCAGAAAGCTCTCTTTTATTTTGTAGCATGAGGAAAAGTTCTTGCTGAGAAAAGTAGACTGTCTTGTTCAGGAGCAAGAATCACTATTGAAGAGAAGATAAATATAGTGGAGGTTGTTGTTTCCTGATGGCTGGGGTGTCTCCAATGCATTCATAAAATGGCATTTTTCTTATTGCTTAACTTATCTGGGAGATTCTGTAATAAATTATAACACCAGACATTTAAGGAAAGAATGTTAATGAATAACAAGAAATTATTTGTGTTCATGGTCTCACAAA
Source organism: Falco rusticolus (assembly GCF_015220075.1). Classification (NCBI taxonomy): domain Eukaryota; kingdom Metazoa; phylum Chordata; class Aves; order Falconiformes; family Falconidae; genus Falco; species Falco rusticolus. The sequence goes on along the minus strand of NC_051192.1, from coordinate 87,462,404 downwards.
TCAAGTACAGGATTGCCCACATTGTTTAAATGCCACAGCACCCCCAGAGCAAGTACCCAGCCCCAGCTGGACAAGTCAGGCTGAGTATATTAGGTGTCTGGGCTCCTTTTTCAATAGAGCTAGACAATCAACAAAATGTACATGACAAGTGAGGGGCTACCTAAAGAGACACACTCACAGTACAAGAATAAATATTACTTTCGTCCTCTATCAGAAACATTGCTGTATGGATCTGGACTGTATATTAAGCCATCACTGCTCATTTAATTTTCAGAAACTGAGTTTTTGTTGATTTTTACAACTAATAAGTATTTGTTCTTTAGAGACAGGCTGCCCGGAAAGTAAGAAACCTAAATTCCCAACTGTTTTTACCTGAGTTTACAGTTTTTGCACTCTTCTAAAAGGTGGTAAACATATTAGCCAAGACAGGGTTGCCTTTGCTGTGCAAATAATAAAGATAAAATAAGATCACACACTTTCAGAAGACTTAAAAATAAGGGAAGATAGGTAGTGCCTGTGTCTACATTGCAAATATTACTACCTTCTTTTCTACTGAAAGTAAGCCATCATGAACTCAAGAAAACAAGAGGTGTGAGGTCAGCCAGAGAACAAACACTTAAGGAGGAATTCAGGGAGAATACTAGAGAGGTCTCTTACTGGTTTTACCCAAGGACAGTCTAATAGACAAGCACTACATTGCGTAAGTCATCTTTCAAAAATCTCTGCATTTGCCTGTACAGGTAATTTAATTGCTAGTTTAGGGACATAGGAAAAGCTGAAGAAGACTGTCACATAACTAGGTCACCAGATTCTTAGGTATTTGGGTAGTCACATACTGATTTAGAGACCATTCAGAAAACTGTTGTATGCATTAAGCAAATAATTATCAGACAGTAGTAGATATTCTCTTTGACATACTTCAGCTATAAAGCTCAGCAGCTACATTCATATCATCAGCCCTCCCCAAACAAGAACAGAATGATGCTAGTCGATAATGTTTAATTCTGAAAACTCCAAAGGACACTCGTAATATTTTGCACCTACTCAGATACCTACCTGAAATTAGGTGACAAGTGCAGTCACTGGATAACATCAGAACAGACAAAGAATTTCTCATACAAGCTAAAGGAGGTCAATAGATTCCCCTTCTGGAATATGCTCACTCTGCTCAAAGCGATCAAGAAGAAGCATGGTCTACTAAAGTAATCGTGTGCTAGTTTCTGCCTACCCTGATTTCCTAAGGAAAGTAGATTTGTGTAATCCTGCTCTGTGCAAGGCTTTGTTGGCCTATCTGGTCTCCCCTAGTAACATTCGAGACTGGTAGTGCAGGAGAAACAGGGGATGCAGAGATGGTAACATCCTATAGCAAGCCAACACAACCAGCAGGATTTCTGAATTTTTTTAAGAAAAAAATAAATAAATTTGGAATCTCAAATATCACAGTGAGGGTGCTTGCGCTAAATATGACATTTCAAGCTTTATTACATCAGTTATATGATGATAGGGAGAAACCAAGTGTATTGCTGCTTTACTGCAGACAAAAAGCCAAAGCCACAAAAGTGTTCTGCTATTTACAGAAGTATGTAATTTTTTCATGGTTGTGAGAGATGCTAGGCATGCACACTTCTGTCTATGGCATAATCGCAAAAGGTTCGTTAGTAGCCGTTTTGCACAGTGACTTGCCTGCAGGTCTCCGCCTTGAATGTGCACGTGAGGAGTTACTTCACTGACCATCCCTCTGCAAAAATCCCTCAAAAGCCTGGTTCAGATATGGTACCAAAGGAAGGACATATCAGGGATAAGGCCCCATCACGCTTCAGAGAGTGTGTGTAGTGCTGTGGCTCACAGGGCAATCCTGTAGAGGTTAAAAAAGACACCTCTCCAGCTCTAGGGTAGTGCAGAATCAGAAGAAGGGCTTAAAGTTCTCTCCCTGCCGCCTTGCGACTTGGCTGCAAATGTTGTGCTGTGCTTAACACAAAACCTCAGCCCCTGTACTAAGATTTATCAAAACTGTTTATAGACAAGTTGGAGTCAGGGCTCTGATCTAAATTGTTCAAATACAATAGTGAAACTCAAGGTTATTTAGAATGTTGGGTGCTGACTTCTTCCTTTTAGAATAAGCACAAAAGCATCCTACAGAAGCATGTAGATAGGGTTAGAGTACCTTGCAGGGAGACACCATGTCCAGAGGATCTCACCTTTGACAAGATGAAGGGAAACTGTGCTGTTCAGAGCCCCTCCTCTCCCATTCCCCCACAACAGAGGGAGTGATACCGGACGGGACAGGAGAGACCGAGCCTGGCGAATAGACAGATGGGTATCAGGCTGCCGTAAGGCCTACCAGGCAGTCCCAGAGGATTTACAATGGTACATTTGTTGACATTGAGGAAGTTACAGTGAGCTCAGTGACTTATTTTTAATCTTCATTGCATACATCCCTATGCCTATGTTGTATTCATATCGTAATTTGAACCACATCACACCCTTTGGTAAGACAAAGAAAAAAAAACAAACAAAAAAAACCAGAGAACGGGGATAAGAGGATTTTGCACACGCTGAATATTTAGCCTTGCTATGTGATACAAGTTTATGTGCAGGTGTTGGTATGAGGAGAAGCAAATCAGGAAGACCAAAATTATTACAACATGCCTAAGAGGCTGGATTTAAGTCTCTTTAATAAACGAAAGCATAATTGGCTGTTGAAGAAAAATGGAACCCTATATAAACCATATGCACACATAGGCAAGACAAATAGAATAAAGAAAAGTTGAATTTTAATCAGGATAGACAAAGCTTTCAGAAATTATTCTCTGATCAACTAGTACGCAAATACTTTACAGTTTGTTGTAAGTTTTAAGATTGATAGAGAAGCGTTTGGTGAGATCCAGACTGGAAAAATAGGTCAAACTTGCAGCTCAAGGGATATGCAATATCCATAAGTTTCCAACCTGAGAGTAAAAGTTGGAAATATTAATGTGATTCTTCAGGCTCTGATACCAAATTCAAAATCCTTTAATTAACAAAATATTTATGAGATGCTTCAAATGTTTTTTTTTTTTCATGAAAATATTTCTACATTTAACTCCAAGTGTATTTAAAATATATTTCTGGTCTGAAACAAAAAGACTAATACTATTTTCTGTTCCCCTACATTAATTTCCCACCCTTGCCATTGCAGATTTGCCCCAATCACGTTCAGAGTGCCTAGCAGTTTTTGTACAAAATAGGTAAAAAATGTATGGGGTTTTTTTCAAATAAAAATATTTTTTATTTGCAATCTCATTTGTGTATACTTCTAAGACTTTGTGCATATTAATACAGCAACCTGTGTATTGAAGAACCCCTGTATATAAAATCTAATTCACTTTTGATAGAAATGTTTCTTAATTTGTATCTGAAATTACAGATATATAATCAACTGGATTCTGATCATGTTAACAAAGATATAAATCCAAAGCAATTCTATTAAACTCAGTGGAAATAAACTAACTTAATATTAGTTATCAGACAGGCTGAGACACAAGCTGTTAATACTGCTTAAACTTTTGTGACCTCCACATGCATCAAGATAGCATGAGGCCTGTTGTGTTTCCTCCTCCGTCCTACTCTCCTTTTCCTCACTGTGCTGAGAGCAGCAAAATCTGTAAGTTCCTTTCAGATGTCATTCCATATTAAGGGCCAGGTCATGCCATCAATTTTTAAACACAACTACCCACTGAGATCAATGCAGAGTGCTACTTAAAACTTGACAGTAGGGTGTGACCCTATAATACCAAGAAATATCTCTTTACTTGACGAAAAGCCTGATTCTATTCACAATAGTAGTCTACCAGCATTAAACACTGCATTTATAGCATTCCACTGTTGATGTGGTGTATCCTACCGTGTTTCCAAATGTGATCATTGCTTAGACTGTTTCAGCTATCTAAACTTCATTCTAGTTCCTATTATTCACAAAAAAGCAACTGCAGCTACACCACAATTTTAACATCGGGTAAAGAGCTACTGAGTGTGTAGGGCCAGACCAATAAATGCATTATACACACACACACAGGCACCCTTGAGCTGTACAGCTTTATCGGTCTCTGTAAGGCCAACAAGACAGAGGGTAACTTGCATCCTGTCCTTTAATCAAAGCTACAGGCCCTTATCCTAAAAAGATTCATGTGCATCTTCAGCCACACAGTAAATAGTGTAACTAGGGCAAATAAGGGTATTCAGAATTCAGAGCATGAAGAAAATAGATAAGGTCTTTGCAGAATAGAAGTCACACCATTTGTTTTCAAAGTTTTGCTCTCTGCATCTGTCATGCAACCAGCAGAAACACTGGTAGTTTATTAACATTAATAGGCTCCCTCATATTCCAGCATAAGTGATTTCAGGTGAGGAGAATATTAGAAAGGTATCACGCAGAAAACCAGGTAAAAAGTTATAGCTGCAACTGTAGCTAGATCATTCCAGATAAGCTAGGCAAATCAATCATGCCAGCAACTGTATTTATCCTCTGCATTTGCAAACTCATTTTGATTTTAGCAAACCAGTCAAAAGCACTAACGTACCTAATATCCATTCTACTTTTCTGCCTCATCTTCATATATTTCCACATACACTTCATACTGTATACGTATTAAAAAAAAGTTTAATTAATTTTGCTGGTACAGGCATGTCATTGCCTTTCCATGAAAGAGCAGATGGAAAACGTTTGCCCAGCTATTGCTTTAACATGGAGGGAAAGAGAAAGGGAATGTACCCCAGGTATGCGCTGAAAGCTTCTAACTCCCATAGTTTGGAAATATCCTTACAAGCGTGACATTTTCAAAAAGGATTTTAAACCAGCTTTTCCACTGTGCCTGAAGATTGCACTAAGTGCAAGATGTGATTTTCAAAGGGCAGAAACAGATGACATGTAACTTCCAAGCTGCTTTCAAAGTAAAGCTGAGTTATTAAATGCTAAAGTCACCTCTAAAATGTGATTTAGGCTGTTGAGGCAGGTAATGGCTTTTGAAAAAATTACCTGCCATTAATTGAAGGACAGGTTTCTATGTGAAAGATGAGATTTTTTGACACCTTTTCATGAGTTACAACAATTTTTTTGACATAAGAAGACTTGGTCAGGCAACAGTAACTTTCAGGGAATTAATACTTTTTGAATTCTCTTTTTGCAAAATTCAGCCTTTGGACCTTCTTCTTCCACCAAAGAATGTGTGAAATCCCCTAGAGTTTAGGAACTCCCTTAGAGTTAGTGAGTGCAAATCCTATCCTGTGAAACATGGGCTTAGGAATTCAGGGTCTACATTACTGTGTGGAGGATTCTTAAATGTCCCGCAGAGGGACATGCGACAATTAGTGTAAGTGGTGTATGCGTTCCATAAAATCTAAATTCCTCTTGTAGCTAACCTCCAAAAACCTGGTTCATATTGCTTTTTAGAAATGGAAGTACTGGGTTTGGTAGAAAATAATTGCTTCTGTATCAGATTTAATATCTTTCTGTTCCAAGAAGCACAAATTCACCGTTGAATCCCTCCTCCTCTGATGACTGCAGCAAAGAGCCACATTCCCAGTGCAAAAAGCATTATGGACAGTCACAGGAAAAAATGATGTCTGTGTTCCAATGACCTTAAACATCTTTCCTTAAGCCAAGTTAAAAACGCTTATTTGACCTATCACCTTTGGCCTTTGAATGTGATCCTTCACAGAAAAAAAACTTACACTACAAAAATGGGTGGGATTTTTTAAGTATATACAAGACAGTAAAAATTTCTGCCATGGATGATGGTATTTCTGAAGCCAGGTGGTTGAGGGGAAAACAATTTTATTGTCACAGACAGAGCTCAGATCTGCCCTGATTTCCCTAGATGCAAAATGAGTGTTTTCACAAAGTACCACAAGTGTTGCTATCTTTAATGTGACATAAATTGAGGCATATACATAGGAATAGTTGGAGAATTCATTCAGCCTCTGCTCCATATTTTGGATGTTCCATTTATAACCCTGAAAATTACAAACATACCAACAGAAGGATATAAATAACACCATAGTAGAAGGCTGTGGAAGACATTATGCCAGCCAGCCTTCAGTACAGCACTGTATCAGCTTTGCTTTCTATTTGGTAGCAGAACTAGGGTCTGTAAAACAGGAGAGATTATATCTTCTCTATTTCCTGTGACACTACTAAATACTTCTATCAGTTACTGTTAATGCAGTTACTTAAATTACATATCAAGGTCAGAGCTCCATGGTACCTCCTAGTACACAATGCAATCGCATAGTTTGGCTTTTTAAAGCTGCAAATGCTGCAGGACCCAGACATCCGTAATTTACTGTGACATGGAATTAGACGAGGTGCAATCTAACACCATGCAAAAACCAACTTGTGATACAGCACTCTGGCTTCTGCAGCCACAGGAATATGCAACAAGGGAGCTGTCTGCTGAATTAAGCCTAAAGCAGATCATTTGCATAGTAAAGGCACTTCAAAGGAAGACCAAACCATGCTTTCATTGTATTGTTATTTGTGATATTGAGCATTATCCATCTATTTGTAAATGTATTCATCTGTGGTGTTGTCACTGAAAATGTGTGATCTTGGCTGAATTTTCTGTTTTGGCCATAATTCCATAATAGAATTTTCCTTTATTCCCCTGGCAGCAGAGCTGATGTGCAGTGGCAGCTACAGTCAAAAGTTTTGTAAGTGCGAACATGCAAATGCCAAGAGGAAAAGAAACTATGGGGACCTTGTTTTCCACTTTTAAAGGCAGTTATTACAGAAAAGCCAGACACCTGGAGCATCAGTAGTAACAAGCAGTCCAAAGTTGGCTGAACTGGTGAACAATGCAGATACCAAGCCTGTGCATTAGTAGTGAAGATTAAATGTATCCTATTAGCAGAATTTTAACAGCCAGGCTTATGCTGAATAAACATTGACAGCTAAATTTTGTGTAAAATAGTAATCTTGTGAAATTACATCAGCAGGGTAGATATCTGGACCACATTGTGGCTGCTTGGTTTAGCTAGGACCTTCACTGACATTATTTCAGTGAAAGGGAATGTTTTAACATTTCTGATAATGGTAATAAGTGGGCCAGCAGACATGAAAAACATTTAATGATTAATAGAATTCTAGTTTTCAGTAGAAGCAGGTAACTTTGATTACCCTCTCTTGCTCTTGCTTACAACAGGGACGGCATAGCACAGAAAAAAACAAACCTTCCCATGCTGAGAAGTGCAGGTATTTTGAAGGCTGAAATGTCTTTCTTTTATAAAAAGCACAGCCTTGAATCCCTGCCTTGTTAAAGTGCTGAGGAAAGACTCCACTTTTCTGGGAAGAAAAATAGGGCACTGATGTTCTTGGTTCTTTCTGAACTTTGTGAAGAAGAATCTTACAAAGATGTTACCAGAGCTCTTTTTTCTTAACATTGCTTTTTCCTAGGATGTGCATTAAGTAATTATCTCAGCTTCTGGCCCATATAATAATGTCACCTGCTACGTTTATTCTCTCTGGCTGCAACGTGTTTGGAGAACATCTGAAATGTGCACAGCAGTAAGAGAACCTTGCTACGCTAAGAAATTATATCTGTACATTTAAACTTGCTGCTGTTGTACTTAAAATTGTTCAAGCGCTGGCACAGACAAAAGAAAACTGTTTTCAGAGAGATTCACTTATGTGTGAATCAGACTTGACGGGAGCAAGTCTTCCCAAAATGCCTTTAGCTATCAACACTATCACATAATCCATCTTTAGAACTAAGGAGAAACTAATGTTAGAAAGAAAACAGCATTTTCAGTCTGACTGCACCATCATCTGCAGTTGAGGGATTGTACAGTGGTGTCTATCATGAACACCACTGCCAGCAATGGTGGAAGAGTATCGGTTCAGTAGAAATACTTATAAACATATAAAAAATGTAGCATTAACATCTACTTTTGAGGAGTCAGAAACTACATAGGCTTCAGAAGAGCACTTACACACACACACACAAAACCCCTTTGAAACCACTGAGCCTCCTCATAGAAGTAATTGCTTAAAGGTGAGTAAAGAATTGTGCCATTGCTCTTTGGGACCAGCTTTCATGAAAGGTCTACTGAGATTTCAGTAACATTAACATGTACAGTGTATGAAAAGCATAGAATTTGAGCTCACTTCAATTGCCTGGAGGTTTTTAGACTTACACATGCTGCATAGCTAGACATTCCCCTCTCCTTCTTGCTTCTTATCTTCCACTCCTTTTTCCTGCCATATGCCACTAATGTAATCAGAGGCCATTAGGGCAACTTACTCCCAGGCTCCGATAGTGGAAAGTATAGTAAATGATCAAAGCTCAGGGTCAGTGTGAGCACCTGGTTGGCTTTGATCACCACCATTAGTTATGACAAGCAGGAATCCCTCTTGTCCTCAGAAAAGTGTTCACACTGGTGGTGTATTTATTTTGATCTAATACTCAGTATAAAGGTAGACTTGTGATTAAAACCTGCAGCATTCTGCTGGAAAGGAAAACTATCTCAGAGTGATGGGAATGGAGTGCATGTTCCTTAAAAATTAAAAATATAGTATGATGCTTTTAGTCCAGAATGTCCTTGTCAAAAAACCTGTCCAGAACAAATACGTGTAGCTGTCTGCAAGAAGGATAAAATGCAAGAGCTTTAAAAAGAAAGAATATAGACAGCTCACAGTCTGTTTTTCAGTCCTGTCGTCCTGTTAGCACGTAGTTCTTTTTGGGGTTAGAAACATCTTCTCACATTCCTTCATATCTCCTTTTCATACGTGTAAACATAAAGTAAAACTCTGTTACAGACTGATTTTTTGAATGGTGAATTTCTCCTGAGTTTTCACTTGTGATAACCAGCTCATTCCTTGCAGGCTGAGTATTTAATTTTCTTTCAAACATTTTCTGAGATTTTGGTTATCCTGTGTGGTTTCTGTGTGAGTGTCTACTTTAGTTTAGATTCCAAGCTTTTTTTTGTTTTAATGTAGTCTTGCATTAATTATTTCCATAGGTTAATTACTATCACATGAGGAAAGAAGAAATCATTGAGCACTTTTACTTCTTCTGTCTTTTAATTTTAATTTACTCTTTCTTGTTATGTGGTATCAGAAGGGATGGGGAAGTAGTGCCTTGTAGTTTTTGACATTTCACTTGCTCATTTAAATTTTCTTTCTTTGGTTATAATTTATCTTCCTCTTTCTAACGTGTTATGTTCCAAATTCAATTGTGTACAATTGCATGAAAATAACAAATGGTGTGGAAATCAGGAATAGTAGGTAATAAGAGGAAAAATCACAAGCCTAGGTGGTAAATTATCCATGAACAATAAAAATACTGGACTGTTCTGGTCTAGTGATTTTCTATCAGATATCTGATATTCTGTGGAATACTTGCATGATTTTAGGAACCTATTCAATAGATGTTCTGAATTGCCCTTTACAAAAATCTTCCTTTCTAACCCTCTCTCCTTCCTCCCTTCTCTGCCTGCCTTCACACACACACGCACACGCACACACGCACACACCCACACCCCCACACCCACACACACACCCCCCACACACATACTAGCAGAAAAAAAACCTATCCTCCAGACTTAAACTTCAAAAGCAGCTAGTCTTGGTAGTTAGGAACACAGTCTTTGTATTCCGAAGTGTAATTTCAAATATTTTAGATGGGGAGTGTTGACCAATGTGTTAGTTTCATTAAGAGTTTATCACACCTATGAACAATGATGTTTAACTGCACATCCCACCGACAACAGACTTCCATGCCCACACAACCATTGGTCAGCTCTGAAATTCAGAGTTTGAAATTTAGATTCCTAAGTATAGGGTGAACAAAACAAAGAGGAGTTTATGAGTCAGAAAAAATCCACAAAAGGACCTTCTTTTCCATCCAGGAATCCCTTACATATAAACTTTGTGAGATAACACATATTTGTGCGAACTGAATAGCGTTATGTTAAATATATCAGTTTTATATCTTTCAGATTTGTAAGAAATAATTTGAATGATGTTATAAATTTCTGATTTAGTTATTCGTGTACTGCAGTATGAATCATGACAGAAAGTACAAGGCAGTAAATAGATTTAGGTTTCGGACCATTTATAATAACTTAGAGAGAGATTAGTGGTCTTTATCTTAAGCAATAAGAGTGTTAAAGATACTTATTTTTGAACAAATTCCACCCTTCTCTTGCATAATAAATCACTTTCATCTAGAAAATACAAGCCGCTTTCCTGTCATAGTGCTGAACTCACCACTTTCTTGGATGTTCTTTGATAGTTCTTAGATGTATTGTGGTGCAAAACAATGTAGACATTGCACAAACACATGGTAAAACCACCCTAGGCAAACACAGCCTAAATGGAAAAGAAGTATTAAATACCAATGGGGAAACAAACATGACTTGCCCACAGCCACTTCACAATGCAGAGGTAGAGCTGAAACCAGAATCCAGCTCAGATGCTCCCTACATCATTGCATTTAGTGTTCAATCCCACCATCCACCTGAGCGAGCTGCACTGCAGACATTGCCAAAGTTTGTCATGTATTTAGGAACACTCTAGGTGGTCTGAGTTTGTTAAAAGAGCTTTCCTGATGCCAGTCTAGATTTTTAATAGGCATGCACAGTATAAACTACTGCTCCTTGTTCTCCTAAATGACCATGCATTTGCCAGACTGCTCTGAAAAAGAACTGGAGATAAAAGTCTGTTTTTTACAAACTGATCTGCTGTCACTTTAAGCTACACTTCTTTTTTTTCATTCTGTGTTAGTTGAAATCTCATTTAGTTGCAACAACATGAGCCTAATGCTGCAGACATATGGATGTTTAGGGCAGCACGTTATTGACAAATTCTCTAGACTGATGATTTATTATGTACATCAATGGACAACACTTGTTCTGTCTATGAAGTCTGTTTTCTCAACTCTGCTCATCTGGGAGAGACATGCTGTGCACAAATGGATACATGGTTTGTTTTATCCAATTGAACCTTCTACAGAGCCATGTCTTTCACTCTGATTTACGTCTGTTTTAACCCCTTCAATCTGTTCTTTGACCTACAGGTATGCCATTCCAAACCGAATCATACTTACATACATAAGTAGTCCTCAAGGAGAAGGGGAATACTAGGGAGAAGAACTCTTCCTGGAACCATATGCTTGTTGGGAAATTGAAAACATCACTTGAAAACAACGCGTTGAGCTCTGTCAGTGGCATTTTTAATGCAGATGAACACTGATATCTTCAGAGGGGCTGAATTTGAAAATGCACACCAACTGGCCCACTCAAACTTGCCCTGCTGATGCTACTAAAATCAGATCTGATTAATTCATTAGCATCAGACACCAATCTGTTAGAAAAGTAAAGAACCACAAAGTCTGCCAGAGCTGTATAATGCTGGCACCCTGAATAGTGTTTTCCAAGGCAACTGGTATTTCTAATAATTTTTCTAATATATTTTTCTAATATATTTCTAATATGTTTTAATCTAAACCACCAACATTTCAGGTTCATAAGAGACTATACGCCTTGAATTTCCAGAAAAAAACCCCACATTGTCATTGCCTAGCAGCTGAAATAAATGTACTCTACAGGTGCTCTAGTTAAAAGTAAAATGCTTTATTCACTTTTTATAATCTGTTTATTTTTTGAACTAGCAGAATTTTCTTTCCTTTCTTCCATAGCTATCGCTTTCTATGTTTCAGTGGAAAAGAGTAAGATTCCTGAGTGACATGAGATCAAACTCAGAAAGTCTTCAGGGATACTTCTTGTGAAGTCTTCAAAAATCATATGCTGGCAAGTACAAGAGCAATCTCACTGAATAAGCAGAAGTGAAGTTACCCTTACTGCAAGCATAATTTAACATACTGAATGTACTACCTTGACAGCTGCCATTATGAATAATTAAATAATATAATTACAGACTTCTCAGGTTGCACTGCACAGCACTGCTTACAGTACAACATTTTATGTAAGTCTATAGCATAGTCTTGGCTGGATTTCTTAGGTATGCTTTTGCCCAATCTGACCTCCACATGATTTTTCAGGTGCAAAGCAAAGTTGGTTTGTTGTTTGTTTTTTGTTTTTGTTTTTTTTAGTTTTGACTTCATGCACATTTCTGATCTGAAGATAAAAACTCTGGCTTCAGCTAGAACCTACTTACTTTGCAATAAGGATATGAGAAAAACTCACTATTGCATTGCAAAGTTTCCAGCCCCTTCAAAGATTCCTCCTGGGACACATCCTGGGATGATTCCTGCAACCAGCAGAGTGAAAATGAGAGAACGTTGCTGTATCTTAACACAAAAAGCACAGGCATGACTTTCCAGAAATACATGGGCAAGTACAGGAACCAGTGAGGTCACAGCATAACTTATATCTTCAAATCAGAAGCACAATTAAAATCTTAAGGTTCAGGATGTCTTTATTCTAATTACAATCCTAGTAATTTCAAAACGTAGGGTTTTATTTTTAAAGTCATTTTTACAAAGCATCTTTAATTGCAAAGGTTTTACTTCCAGTTTTTTGCAGGGTTTTTTTTGTCATTAATGTGTTTTCTGCTCTAACATTAGTGATCTATGACTCATCAAAATAGAAAATATTCAGTTCAAAGTGGTTTAGCACCAAAAGTTTCTATATTCTAAAAACTTTCACCTATCTCCATTCTTGTTTCTGCAGTAGTAGATCATATGAAAAATATAATTTTTACTCGTGGTTCAAAGCTCTCATCTTGCAACTGAAATAGTAGTCCAGTGAGCTGAACAAAGGAGGCTTGAATTTTGTTACAAATTCAATCATCAACATCCAATCTGTGATTTACCTCAAGCACTCTTATGGTGGGATTTATGCTACGTAACTCTGGAAAGTGGGATATCCAGGACTGTCATCAGTTCTGCATATTTAAACTAGTCTTTACATTGGGATTCAACACATTTTAAAACTGGTGAAATAAATTAAACTTTAGCAGATCCTTTCCCCATACACTGACAGCACACAGAAGCTGTGTCTAGTCAACGGACTTTTAGATTGCTCCAAATAAATGAAATGTGCCCAGCCCTAAAAAGCCATCTCTGGGACTTTGCAAGGGAAAAGGATAAAGATCTGATTGCAGGACCAGGACCCAGAGATCATCATGACAATATCTTTCTGCTATTTTTATGACAGCTATTGTATGAAAGTTATGAAGTGACACAAATAGAGGTCATTCTGTCAGAATCTTAAAATGTGCAAGCTGAAGGCCCTATTTGTCATTCTTTTTAGCTGTCGTTTTAGAACCAGCTCACTTTACGGTGCATTTCTCTTTTTATGAGAAGGTGTCAGCTGCAAAAGGTGGTCTAAGATACATACCAGTGCTTCTACTTTAGAGGTCATTGGAGACATGCATACACATGAACACAGGTATATATGTATGTATGTATGTGTATGTTTATACATGAAATGAATATATAGACAGAAGATATGAGTTACACAATAGTATAAAGATTTAAGTTTTCCCCTATATTTCAACATATACTGTTCCATAATGACTTTATAAATTTCTGATGTAGTCAGTGGTTTGAATGAAACCCTGGATTTCCACAAAGGCAGGAGACAATAAACACAAGGTAACTGAATACTGAATGAGTTATGGATGCTGTTCCTCCACAATCAAATTCATGTTCAATATCTTGCTCAAATCTATTATGTCTTCCACATGTAAAAATAATGAACAGTTTTACAAAACAATTTTCCCATTTTTAAATTGGTTATATCTGCACAAGATAAATAAGTCTTTATCATACATTAGAAGCCTGAATTCAAACTGAAACACACTTTAAAATACTTAATGATAAATACTATATTGATTGTCTCTTTTTCAGAGAATAGGCTTACTGTTTTTCACCCATTTTCTCACAATTTCATAGTAAACTAATTTTGATCTTACTGAATTCAAATAATTCTGAGCAGTTTTATAAAAAATCTGGGTTTCATTTGTTTTAACATACTGACTGTATTTGATATTTCATCCTTCCAGATTTCACCTGAAAATTTAGGATGACTGAAAAATTAACCCTGTGAAAGTTGATCAGTGCTTACTGGTTGGTTCTGTATTAATAAGATGTTCTGCTTCCTAAGAAAATATTTATAAAGGCACAGTGATTTGCATGCATTGATGTATCATATTTTTTTTTGAAAGGCATGGCTAATGTGTATAATTTTTGTATTGAAAGGCATAAAATTTTGAAAAGGACTAATTATATCCTGCATTATCTCTTGATGACAGAGTATCAACAATCTATTTTAAGTGACAAGCAATTTGTAGAAGAAGACTTGCCACTTTAAATGTCAGTTAAAAATAAAATCAATCTCTTTTAGATTATGGATTTCAGGAAGGCATGAAGGATTGGCGTTAAAAACTACTGAAGGAATAACTACGCATTTGAAGCTATGCAAAAACTGAATTTGAAAATGTTCAGATACAGTGAGTTCTATCAAAACTTCAGTAAATGTTACTTCAAAACAGCCTTGCAGCACGTCCCTTTTAAAGCAGTGGACAATAGCAGATCCACCAATCCATGGATTATTGGATATTGAAGTAGTAATGATACTCACTGTATTACGCTGTTCTGATTATTAATTCAGTGGCCGTAGTATTGGTAGAGGTCTTGATATCTCAGCACATTGTTGTTTTTCTGCTCAATGTTTCCTACATCAGAAATTTTCTGTCCCAGAGTAATTTACCTAACATTTGATCAACTATTTTAACTTATCATTCACATCAATAGGCAAACATGTCTAACAACAAATACTTGTTTTGTATATCTCAATGTTTGTTTATTTATCTGAGGCTGAAAAAAATACTTGGTAAATTGCAGAGTTTTATTCATAATAAAAGCATGAGCACTCTATGGTTATGTCTTGGATACCTTGAAGCATTTAAAATGACTGTAGATGCTAATATTTGGACTACTGAATTGCTCCCTTAATTTTCTTAGAAAAACTTAACATCCAGTAATAAACTATATTGCACAAAACAAGTATTAACAAATAAGTTCTGAATCTAATACTTGGTGACTTATCTTTATTTATTTATATCATGTATGATAGTAAGTATATGATGCATAACATTTCTAAAACACCATAAAACCGTAAGTTAAACATCCATTTTTGCAATAAAGGCACACATGCACTTTCAGGATGAATAATTAATTGTAATATAAATAGTCATCACATCCTTCACAGTGATGCTGGTTTCATTTGCCTTTGTGGTGTGTACGACTGCCTTGATGACAGACAGAAATTACACATCAGGACACCCAAAGTTCAAAGGTAATTACAAACTCAACATCTCTCTCCCCACAGCTTTAAATACTCACTTTAAAGGAAACACTGTCTAATGAATAAGAAGGTGCAAAGAAAGTCTAAAGAATACTTTTAAAATGTCTCTAGACAGCCAGAAGGCATGGTCCTAATCCTAGATGATCACACTTTATAGCAGTGTTAATCTCAGGGCCTTAAACTGAATTTTCTCTATCATGTCATTATAGACCTAGAGCTATGTCATACTTCATTATAATAGTAAAAAAAACCTTTAGAAGTCATTAACACATTAATGTGAATGTTTGGCCTGATTTGCATACCATTATCTCAATTTTGCAGACCTGCCACATAGGTAACATTCTGCAGCAAATCTGTGTTAGCATTATGACTAATCCAGTCACAGTCCTATATTGTAAAGCATCTAATTCAGGCTCTTGCCATTAGTTATAGTCCTTACAGTCATGATTGGGTTTTCCTAGCACCTACACATTCTCCCCTTTCAATTCATGCTCTGGACATTCTTGCATTTTAGCATCTTTGTTTTGGTGGTTTGTTGGGTTTTTTTTTTTTTTTTTTGTAATGAATTATCCATTCTTAAGATTCCACCTTCATTCATCACATGAACTTGAAGTGGCTGCTTCTAATTTTTCAATTCTGCCTTTTCTACCTTCCTTCCTTCTGACCCTTATCATGCTACTGAAAATTTCTCAATTATTTTAGTCTTATGTCCTTATTCCACAAACATTATATTTTCTTCTAAGCAGTTCTTTCTGTCTAGGAAAATTTCCTTAATTAATGGAGTCAATTCTTTCTCCTCTGTATATCCTCATTAAAGTATTTTTTTATTTTCTTGCAAGACATCAATTGCTTAAAACCCACTTTAAAGGTAACTTCAGTAGTCATCAAGTAGCTAACCATGTGGTCCCAGGACCTTATTTGAATAGCAATTTTAATTTTCCTTTGAGTTTCCCTTCTTGCCTCCAATCATGCAGTGATCTTACCTACACAAGCAGGGTCTTTAATTTGGCACATTTATCAACTGGTGTAATATAGACCCACTTTAAACTGCGGTCTCTCTTGAGTTTAAAAGAACAAGCATAGCAAAGAAAAAAAGTAATATAAGAGTACTCAGCCACTCATTTTCAAGCATCCATTAAGAATATGGTATGTCAGAAAACACCATGACTGATAATGTAATTAGAACCTGAAGAATAACACTGCCTATTTCAGCAGAACCGGTATTTTTGTCCCACTTTCATGAGAAGCTAAAATATCATCTGTTCTGAACCTTAAAATACAATGATAAATAAGAGTACCCAGTGATTCAAAAAAAAAATAAAAATTAAGTAATGGGAGTTCATAATTTGAACTGTAATAAAGTTGAACCACTTAACTTGGTTTGAGTCAGGTAACCAGCTGAAGAAATATAAATATATCCAATGCTTGGCTTCATAAGCTTTTATTCCTGAAACAAGATTCAAATTAAAAATATAAGCAATAGTCCTAATTAAGAAAACATGTGGATTTACTATAATATGTTAAGTTTACTTATATATACAGTATATTTTTTTTATTATTATTTGGTCTGTGTTATTCACTTCAGTTAAGTTTTATCTCTAAGACACTAGGAAAGGTGAACCATTTTCTAAAGGCGACTCTTTCTTCATTGACTAGAGATAGAATAGGGTCTACATGATAAACGAGACATGATTTTTATATAACTAATTGTAGACAAAATCTCTCCCACAAATAATTAGAGCATCAGAATATTTTTTATTTGTTCTTAATATGTTAGGAAAAATCATAAATATTTCTTTTCCTCACAATAAAAGGTTATGTATCCTATCTATATCCTATATAATGTAGTATATATTTTAATGTGATATCACAGTATTCCGTTTATTTTGTGTTTTAGCACTTATGGTAGGAAATACTATTATCACTATTTTAAGACAGAGAATAAGAGAATTTTATACATAAATGGTAAGTACAGATACTCAGCTGCTGTTTAGGGCTACCTTTTGATCGTATGAATATGCCCATATGCAACTATTGACCGATTCTTTATGCCTATGCTGTTTAAGTGTCACCAGTATTTTGAAGTAATCAGCTGCTGTCGATTTTCGTAGCTGTTAAGTGGACTCAGGTACCTACACTCCACCCTTTCCCCTTAGATCTAACTCTGGTACTTCAGGTTCTTACTGTACTTTAAGAGAGTTACACAAATCTTTGGGAATCAGTTTGGTAGGAGTGACTTGAATTCAGAAAAAAATTACTGAATGGCATTAGCCAAACTCAAAAGGAAGGAAATATATTAAAAGTAATTAAATAACAGTTTTCACTTGTGGGACAAGTTCATAAAGACCCAAAATTTTATTCATATGACTGATGAGAAGAAAGGAATGTTACATCTTATACACAACTAGAATGCTTCTCAGTGTTTTATCAGAAGCAAAGACTGAAAAACAACAGCCAGTTGAAGGCCAGTCATTAGTGGTGTATCACAGGGCTCAATACTAGGGCCAATTCTGTTTCATATCTTCATTAATGGCTTGGACAAGGGACAAAGTGCACCCTCAGAAAGGCTGCAGATGTCACAAAGTGAATAGGAGTTGTTGATAGACCGGAGGGTTGTGCCCTCTGAACACTCAGGGAGACATGGGCGGGCTGGAGAAATGGGCTGAAAGGGGTCTCATGAAACTCAACAAGGGTAAATGCATAGTCCTGCCCCTGGGGAGGGAAAACCCCAGGCAGAGGGGGAAAGCGTCTTGAAAAGCAGCTTGGCAGGGAAGGACTTTGGGGTTCTGGTGGCCACAAATGGAAAATGAGCCAGCAATGCACCATCACAGCAAAGGCAGCCACCAGCAACCTAAATTACATCAGGAAAAGCATTGCCAGCAGGTCAATAAGGTGATCTTTCCTCTCTACTCATCCCTCTGGATGGACATCTGGAGTGCAGGGTCCAGTTCTGAGCTCTCTGGTACAAGAGAAACAGGAGTGTAATAGAAAGAGTCCAGGAAAGAGCTACAAAGATGGTGAAGGGACTAGAGCATCTTTTGAATGAGGAAAGGCTAAGAGAATGAGGAACGCTCAGGAGGATCTGGTCAATGTGCGTAAAGTCCTTACAGAGCAAATGATGTTGCCCACTAACAAATTTTAAACCAGGAATTTCATAGAATCATAAAATCCTGGAATGGTTTGGGTTGGAAGGGACCTTAAAGATCATGTATTTCCAACCCCCCTGACATGGGCAGGGACACCTCTCACTAGACCAGGTTGCTCAAAGCCCCATCCAATCCGGCCTTGAACACTTCCAGGGATGGGGCATCTACAGCTTCTCTGGGCAACCTGCTCCACACCACCCTCACAGCAAAGAATTTCTTCCTTTTAGTTAATCTAAATCTACCTTCTTTCAGTTTAAAGCCATTACCCATTGTCCTATCACTACACACCCTTGTAAAAACTCCATCTCCAGCTTTCAATTCCATCTGAACACAACACAACACAACACAATGAAGGTGGTAAACACTGGAAAAGGTTGCCCAAAGAGGCTGTGGAGGCAACCTGCTGTAGATGACCCTGCTTGAGCAGGGTTGTTAGACTAGATGACCTCAAGATAACCCCTTCCCACCTTAACCATTCTGAGAAACAGGGATTTATATCTTCCTGAAAGATATCCTGCTATGGTACAAACATGCCACAAGCCAGGACTGTTTTAGAATCTGCAAGTCATTGATTTTAACTAAATAGACTAGTTAGTGGTTTTCCCAGCTCTCCTTAGAGCGCTAATGAAAGGAACTTTTCAAGTTATGCATTCTGAAATGAGGACATGGGTTTTGCCTTCATAATAATGAAGAGAATTTTTTTTTTTCTCTTTCATGATCCAGGGAGACAACTTGCTTGAACAATTTTTAAAGGCAATGTAGGGTTGTTCTTTGACAATTTCAAATATATATTTTCTTTAAGCTGATTAATTTTAGCAAGTGTGAAAATGAATATGCAGTTGAGAAAAATGTTATGTTTTGTGATTTTGAATATCTTTAAAAACAGCACTGAAGCAATGGTGTTTCTATCCAACCAATTAAAATTATAAAAAGAAAAAGGGTCTTGTTTTTTTTTACTAAGAAGCATAAAGAGTAGAAGTTGTGGTCATAGGGGTCAATGTATAATATTGCAGTTCTTTTTAAGAAGCTTAGATGTTTTTCTCTTCTGTTTCTTCTGTTGTTTCTATATATTGTTATGTTTGCATATTTGGTGGGTTCACAGCAAAGGTAAGGATTGTTAATAATCAGGGAAAATGTTTAAAAGCATGAAACTTATTCCTATCACTGTTGACAAAGTCAGTACAGATCTAATTCAGTTTGTTCCAAATGTAAACTGAATGTAACTATAGAGACCCTTAATAGCAATACAGAACCATCAGATGAACAGTCTACTCTGCTCTTAGAGAAAAATGATCCAAAGATTTATTACACTTATAACCTTTATTGTGAACTGTTATGACCTTATTTGCAATCTAAATTGGTCTGTTTCCTCTTCCATTATTAGGACTTGATTTTGCCTTCTACCCATCTACCATTACATATTGTCTTCTCAGTATTTCCTTGCTGACCACAAAGTGACTTTGGAACCTCATTTTTGATAAAATCAGTGACCTAAAATAGTTAATACCAGAAAAAAAGCAAAAAGAAAACCTTCCAAGACTTCATTGTGCAAGTTTAGAAGGCAGGCATTCTTTGTTGCAGAACTGGGCACGTGGAGATTAGCACCTCAGATCATGCACACCTATCTGACCAGCATTCCTCAGTTTATTACAACAAAACATACATATTCATAATACGTCCCAAAAGTCCAATACATATTATAACTACTTCCTAGAAAATATTTGAAATATGCGTAAGACACTTGTGTATGCACACTTGGCTCCTGGGGGTCTTTCTTGGGGCCTTTTGAGGCCCCTGGTTGTCAAAAGGTTGGTGAACTTCAGCTGAACTTTCTTGGGGAACATGCACGCTACCTGTGTTCTTCGATAACTTCTTTTGTTCTCTGCCCTATATTGGTTTTGACCACAATGCTCCATTACCCCACTTCTCTTGTTTATTATTATATCCCAGGTGTCTCAGAAAGCTTGCTATATCTTAGTGAGCTTATTCAATAAGTGAAGTTAACCATTGCTTTAGTTTCAGCCTCTGTTAGTGATTCTTTATATCTTAATTATATCAAAGTGAAAATAAAGCAAAAAATAATCACATTCATAATTGCACTAACAGGTCCCCAAACCTAGATCCTAACAAAAGGCAATAAAACTCTTAAATTAATAAAACAATTCAAAACCTCCCTTTAATACAGAGTCACTGAATATATTATCCATGGGACACATTGATTTTGCACCATCATATTTTATTTAAAGAAACTGTCCACACAATTTTAGCATGTAATGATGCCAAAATGGCACAGAGTAACTGCTCAGAGACGAACTTTGTCTTTAAGCAGCAAAGGTATTTATTTCGTGCAACACTGGGGAGCTAGCCGGTTTGCACCGGACAAACTAGCTCCGAAGTTTTCAGTGAAAAGTTGGGTATTTTATACAGTTTTCGCGAGAGGTTACACAACATCTTTACATACATACTCATTTGATTTTGATACCCAATCATTCCATTCACAATAGGTGGGATCTAGATGGAACAGACCTTTCAATTTTCTTTGTTCAGTGATTTCCTGACTTGAGGGTCTCCTTATCTCCTTCAGGTGCCCATCTTATCTTTTCTAATCATTCAGAATACATTCCTTTCTCCACACAAACAGAGCATCACCCAGAGCATTGTACCAAACTCATCCTTACTAATCTTTTTATTTAAGACCTTGTTCTGTTTCAGTAATGCTTATATCCTCTGCATGTCACCTCCCCCCTGCCAATCTACTGGAAAATATAATATGAAATGCTTTCCTTCTTTCCCAAGAAACCATAAAGTCATGCAATTAGAATGTAGTTGGCCTAAGGTGAGGGTCTTGCAAGCAGATCTGAATTACGTCATCAAGATTCCACAGGCAGGGAACACTTAGCAAAACGATGGCTTTTCCAGGAACTCCACCATTAATTACCCAAAGCAGGAGGTGATATTGTACATGTCAAATATGAAAGTTATGATCTCAGAAGAGGTAGAAAGGCATTTACACAGAAGAAAAGAAGAGATAAGTAGATCTAAAAATATAAAATACATTTCATGTGTTCTCACAGATGTTTTTTAAAATATACGTGAAGCACAGGTATAACACATTACACAACAGGGGCTGATCAGAATGCTTTGTAAAGCAACGTAACTCTGCTTAATTGCATTTTATTTTGGAGTTGTGATTGCACGTAAAGAAATGTTGACCTCAGACTTGGCAGGTCACAGCTAATACTGTTGCACATTTTTTGACCATATTTGAAGTGAATTGAGTAAGGGCTCTGGAGGAGTTCATAAGAGTTCAATAAGTTTTAAACATTTTTTTGGCACTTAGTAAGGAAAAAGATAAAGAAATTATACTTAATTTACTCTGTGCCTTTAGTTGAGAACTAGGATAAAGCGGAAAAGTGTAGATGGTTCTTCTCCAATTTTAAAGCATAATAAGATTTAAAATGGAATGTCTCATTGGCTCTAAAATACATTACACAGGGCATTCAAGGACCAATAAGATTTAAAGTCCAAACTGTTGATAATATTATGTAACCACTTTAGCATAAAACAATTACTCCTGTTTATAGAAGACTAGTTTTATAACCTTGGATGTGTGAACAGAGAGGTGAAAGCACAGTTAGAAACATAAAGAATGGCTCCCATGACTAGTATTTGTAAACAAACACCCTGTAAATTAGAGAAAAAAAGAAAAAGAAAATGCAGCCATTAGAAAGCTAGTCCTAGCTTTTCTAGGATTATGCTATAATTGGGTCAGAAATGAAAACCATTTTTAATTTTTCAGTTTGCGTCTCAAACCAAAAGACATTCACTTGCTCCAAATTAACCCTTCTGTATTCATTCATGCTTATTTATCTGTGCTGTAGCTGTGTTGAAAAGGTTTACCAAGGAAAAGGAGACTTTACAAGCTAAGCAGATGAGCCATTTGGATACTTAAGCTTTTAAAATGATAAATAATGTTTCTATGCATTATCTGAATCTGTTGACTCCGTAAATAGCTGAAAACTTTTGAGACAACATGTTTTCCACTGTGATTTCTGGTATATTGAATTACACTTCAAAAAATCATGGGACACAAGAGTAGAAACTTCCTATTTTAAAACTTCAGGGACATATTGCAAGATTTTTTCCCTCAAATTCTTGATTAACTGCTTGGAGCAATTATATAGCACAGACCCTTTGCCCACGATCCTGCAAGCACTTGAATTTTATGACAGCAAGCCGAGACTACACTTTCTTTTCTACTTTCATTTCTACTGCTTCTTTTATTCTTTTATGCTTCTTTTATCTTTTTCATATAAAACTAAAGATAGGTTATGCTGGAGATAGACTACTACTCTCAATAGAAGTAGATATAAAATGCTGTTCCTTTTTTTTCCCATTTTAAGTCTCTTGTCTCCTATTTCCTTAGTTACATGAATAGTGAGTGGAGAGCAAATTTAACTATTCATATTAAAGTTCCTTTTTTACTTTGGGTTCCTTACTTTAGTCCCATTTTCTGTATTGATTTAAGGAAACAAGAACTTAACAGAAACCCTGCTTCAGATCATTCTCACCAGGTTAAAGAACCCCATATAATGAAATCCAGGTAAACAACAAAGTGACACAGACAAAAGATGTACTTCTCACTTCCAGTAAATGAAAAAGTATGGTTATCTGAACTGTATAAACCCCTATGGTTAATGAACGTGTTGCACAATTTGTCAGAAATTTTTAAGTAGCAGCAAAATCCTTTTCCAGTGTGAGGTAACTAGAATGCACCTAGTTTGGTTAACTAAAACATCTGAAGAATAAATGCTATCTAATAAATGCTGAATGTCAGGGTACTTTTATTTCTTGAAGGAAAGGAAGGAGGCAGATTTATTTTGTTTTCCTCTAGTACACTAAAACCTCCTGTTTTGTGTTATTCCATGAGGCTTAAGAGCCTTTTCTTCAGTCAGAGTGTCTTTTTTAGGTATGAACTTACACATTACAAAAAGAGAAAGCACATGGAAGTTAGAATAGTAATTGAAAAAAAAGTTTGAGAGTTCTAAAGACTAACATCACAAGGCAGATGAAATAGTAATTTGAAGCATGATGCCATTGTCAAAAGGCAAAGCTGCTTTTGAATTTCAAAACCTGATTTGATATAAAGAGAAAAAGTGTGACTAGAGAAAAACTTTATTCTGTCCCTGCATTTACAATATTTTGTCCTCATAATCAGGAATGCCTGTCTAAAAAACAACAACAACAGCACAGACCCCAAGAAAAACACCCCACAAAACCAAAAAACCAAGGAAACAACAACAACAACAAAAAATTAAAGGTACCAAATGCTATACAACTTCAGTACAGGGATGTGTGGCGTTTGGAGAGATGGCAAGATCAACTGTATTCTTTAGCCTTCTCACTCTCGAACCACAACAGCTTTAAGCAGGGAAGCTACAGATTCCCTTTGTGCAAAAATAATCTGAACAAGGAGAAGTTCTGCAGCTACTGGCAATTCATTAAGGGACATTAAAGCTCTGAACAGAAATGTAATCTGTATCAATAGATAAAACAAATTGCTGCACATCCTTTGGTCCTGAGGGCAAGGGCCAGCACATGGCATGTGTTCTCATGGCCTGGCACACTCTCAAACAACTCTGAGGCTTCTTAGTTCCACCTTCCTCATCTGAATACCCTACACATTGTGATAAGTGAAGGCAAGGGTCAACATTAGTTTTCAAAAGTGTTTTAAAGCTACAAGTGATGACTAAGCCATTACATTTTGTGATTATGAAATAATATCATTGAGAAATATGAGCTCGGTAGTAATTAATCTTCATATTATGAATCAAATAAAACAGTTTGCAGACAGAATCTTTTGAGTCGTTAGCTACAATTCCTCTAAAACAACAGGAGCTCATTAAAGTGGATGATTAGTATTTTCTATTCCATTGAGTATGTACGTATTACCTTACACAGACCATGTACTAGTTGTTTTACACATACAATCAGTATGTAAACCAAAGATTTAGAGTATGTGACTAATTTTCAGAAAATGAGACTATTTTTCCTTTCCCAAGTTCATCCTTGCAAAATGTTTATTTGTTTCATTAGAATACAGTTCCATGGGAAGAAAGCTGAAAAAAGAATCCTACAAATGCTTTTTGTAACTTAATCTCACAGGATTAGGTGTTCATAGAGTAGGATTTGCAGATTTACTCTTGGTTAAGATCACTGCATTCTCATCTAAATAATTTCTGTTGCCATCATTACTTAAAAGGGAAACCAAGAGAGACTAATCTCAAGGACTTTCAAAACTCCAAGTCCTGAAGTCAGTATTCAATTTTTATTCACGCTCCTTCTTGCTTGACTTTTGCTACTTTGATAAATACCCTGGCAAGATCCTGCCTTTGGAGGCAGGAAGAGGCTCTCATTTGGGTTTTGCTGAAGACCCCATATTTAACACCAGAAGGCAGGGTTTAAAGCAGTTTAACCAACATTTGAACTATCTCATGGTAGAAGAGAGTTAGTTTTGTTTAAAATATTTTCTAAAAAAACTCACGTTGGGGTATGACTATTGAAGCAATGGATCGCCAAACAGTGGTATCTTTACCAAATCAAATTCTATTTGCAAAAAAATCAGGAGAAGAGTAAACTACATCCTCCTACACCCCTTACAAAAAGCTGCCTTGATGCTTAGGTTCAAACCTGGAACTACTTGTCAAAACAAAACCTATCTTAATACTACACAAAAGAAATGAATCTTTCTCTAGCCCTCCCTTGTGGGAATTTCCCTTCGTCCCTGGTTTGAAATCTCATATTGTAAGTCTCCCTCATATGCCAAAGCACAGTGTGATCGGTATGTCATGACCTGCTCCCCTAATCCCTTTGGAAGTAGCCTCGTGACATTTCTCCTGGTGCTTTACCTTAGGACATGCAGTTGTCTCTTTCACTGGCCCCATAGGACAGCCAGCGCACACCTTGCATGAGGGACCAAATCTTTCTTCTAAACTTGTGTAGGGTTTTCCTCTGACATTTCAGGCCCTCCCTTGGCCCTGTGACATGCAGTTACTTGCCTCTCCTCCACAAGGGTTTCTCACCTGCTGGAGCTCACCCAGCGTGCTGTGACTTTCCCAGCTCTAAGTGTAAATCTTCCACACTGTTAGCATTCACTTCTGCAGCAACATGTTTCTACCTCAGTATCCCTTTGAATGCTATTAGGATGTCACCATTCTGGCGTCAGATGTTAAACTAGAGACAATTTATTAGACTCTCTCATTTCAGTCACATAAAGGCTTATCTATTTTTTCATATAACCAGTTTATCAATAATCCAAACCAATAACAACTATGATTTATTGACAGATCTTGTCCAATCTGATCCACAATGTATTTCAGTGATGTTAAATTTGAAGATTCTGAGCATTTTAACAGAAAAATAACTTTACTTCCTATTAGTTATTTAAGTTTTCATAAATACATAGAGGATACAGAATATGTAAAATAAGAAAGAAAGCTTCTGCTTTGTATTGGCTTAAGTTTTCATAAATACATAGAGGATACAGAATATGTAAAATAAGAAAGAAAGCTTCTGCTTTGTATTGGCACTTCAGCAAAGACTCTTAAGGTCACCACTTTAATATGATGTTACAACCTGTGCAGGGACTTGAGTAGTTCCAAGGGGAAGGTGAATGTATCTAAGCTCTCAGAGAACCTATGCTGAATTTTCTTTTCTCCAGTGGAAAAACTCCACTGCAGAGGAAGCTTAGGGCAACTTCAGGTTCAAAAATACATGTTCCATCCATGTGCCTCAAGTTACACTTTGTAAAATACAAACAATGTAATTTGTGTGTCTTTGGAACAAGATCAATTACTGGACACAAATTGTTAGCATTTGAAAGCCATATAAAGGACGTGATTTTTAAGCATATCTCAAATGTTATTTTTCAAGATAAGTTTTTTTAAAAGCCTGAAAGGTAATGCATTGGATTGAAGAGAAAACAACAAATATTGTGTGGCTTTTCACCACGCGTAACAGATCTAGAGAAAAGAATAAGCAGTTACTAAAAAATCCTTCTTCATCATCAGTCAGCAAGATTTATTCCACATTTAGCAGAAGATTGTATATCAACAGAGAACATCTTTTTAACCAATTGAATGTCTAGTTATAATCTCTCAAGTCTCAGCTGCAGGTGAACTGCTGGAGTTCAAGCAGGGTCTGAGGTTTAGCACATGTCAAAATCTCAGGAATTCTGAATCTCTCTTTTCTGCCATTTATTCAGCGTGAATGCGGAAGCTTTGCTTTAATTTTCTGTATCTCAGTTCTGCCCCCAACCCCCCCAGACACCCCCACCCCACCCCACCCCCGATAAATGCAAGGGCCTGTGGACTAAAGTATTTGATATCATAATGTCTCCTCATTGGAATTTGAGAGGTTTTTAGCAAGCAGCATTGGGAATGGTAAATGGCGTACTGCTAGCTGGATCCAGATAGGGATGAAGTGGGCAGAAAGAATTAGAAAGTCTTGTTCCAATGTTTTTTCCCTTCTAAATCTTATTCTTGACTCAACAGTAAAAAGAAAATTTACCCTTTGCTACTACAAAGAAAGCTATGATTTTTCCTTTTGGAAACTGGAATATGCCTGTCTCAGGTTAGAAAAAAAAAAAAAAAGTTAACTCCTCCAATATACTCTATAGAAAAGATGATAGTAATTGTGTATGAATTTAATTTTCCTTGAAGTGTTACTTCAGCCCCTCCCTCTGCCAGACAGACATTTACCAACTTTTTCAAATAGATTTAGTCAATTAATATGTTTACATTACTCTTGACTTTTAAGCATACCTGAGCCTGTATGTCCCAGTATTGTTAGATAAAATATAATAAACAATGTTGGGGTGTGCGTGTGACACAAGGGATAACTGCTGTGGTATACCTATGCAAACTCTGCTGTTTCTGTTTCAAGCTCGAAGCAAGGCTGGTCCAGTCCTTTGTTCTACACATCAGTTGTTCTAAAGGAAATATAGGTACCTGACCCTACAAATTTTTTCTGTACTACAAACAGTGGGCAGACAGGAAAGAAAGTGAAAGTCATGTTAGTGCTCACTGTTACAAGAGAATAAATCCTAAATAAAACTACTTAAACCTGTGAACATTTAAATCACTTAAACATGTGTGCAGTTTCATTGATGTTGCTGGTATTATTCCTCTGCTGAATTTAAGCACATGCTTAAAGGATTTGCTTGGCTGGGGCCTGTGAGCAGAAGCTGACCTTGTATTTTTTTCAAGTTATGTGTACATAGGTACATGCAAGAAGTGTGTAATGTAAACCAGTGCACCTAACACAGGCTTGTAATGGTACAGAGAAGCACAGTTGCATCATCCTTCTGTCTTATGGATGTATCTTCCAACCATCTCTTTTG
This sequence comes from Falco rusticolus, assembly GCF_015220075.1. NCBI lineage: Eukaryota > Metazoa > Chordata > Aves > Falconiformes > Falconidae > Falco > Falco rusticolus. The sequence continues at coordinate 87,434,552 of NC_051192.1, read as the reverse complement.
ATGTTTTGAAAATCTCAGCGTTTTAAGTGAAATGACTTCACACGAGATTGCGGTTTCCATAGTCAGAAGTTTAATACATGTCAACCTTTTGCAAAAACTTACCAAGACTAAAATAGTTTTAACTTGCACACTTTAATGTGCCCTCTTAATTGCTAGCGTTTCTGAAAGATGCAATAATGTTTCTTTGATGCCATTTAATAAAATTAAACAAATAATCAGTACTTTGCTCCTTCAAATTTATGTTAGCTTTTTGACACAAAGGCTGCTTGTGTCTGCCCTATTGTGTCCAGGGAAAATGGTGATGTATATTTCTCTCAGAATATATAACCTAAGATCATAAACCGTCTATCTACAAAGTACGTAAATATTTTATTAATAACATTTCTGGGCACAGTCTGGAAATTAAATGTTCCCCACATGAATGGGAGTATAGCTGCTGTGAATCACTAGAACATAAACATACTGATGATATTTTCGTTCATATGCACGTGTTATATGTCCCCTTGCTAGAGACGTAACTCTGGGCTGTGGGGCTGCCAAGCAAGAAACAGTGGCAAAGGGAGTTGAAAAAGGTAACTTCACATTAAGGTAGGGGGAAAGAAGTAAACATTTTCCACATCTCCTTTAACAGAAGAGACACCAGGCTACATTTTTTTGATTAGCAAGTTCCTCTTTTCACTACAGATCTTTTCAGTGTTCTACTTTACAGCTAAACTCCCTGAGACTTGATGTGGGATTTAGTAAGCTTTAGATAACATAATCTCCATCTAATGGGAATTTCTGAAGCCAGTCAGTAAGTGTATGAATTATTATAAGAAAAGAAAATCAAATTTAATACCAAAGAACTAACTTTAGAAGTTCAAGCAGCGGACAATATTCATTTTCCATCGACAGAATTGTTTAATAAGAATCTATCAGCAGTACAGGAAACACTAGGTACTCCGGCAATAAGTGAATCATGATGGCTTATTTCCTTTTAATTCTATGATCCCAGCTGGAACAAGGTGTGATTGGAGAATGGTTTAATTGTTCATAGACATCTGTCTTTGGATTCAATTGAAAAATAATATCCTGGGCATAAAATGGCCTACAGAATTTTTGACATTTTTATATCTTTCACAATCAAGGCATTGTCAGAAAGTCAGGTAGTGGAGCTCTGAAAAACTTATGGATATATTTAAAGTAGAAGAGAATAAAACCTTGGTAATATATCAATGTACACAGCTGGAAAGCAGATGTTCAATTGAGTGCACTCAGTTCTTAGAGAAAGCTATTAAAGCTGTTACTTACTTAAATGAGAAATTTCTATAATTTATTGTTCTCGCATTTTTGATTTCCCCCTTTCCCTGCATTTTAAGCAGACTACAGGACTTTTTTTTTCCATATTGTTAAAGTCAATTTCCCTAAAAGTCTGACTTAGTGCAGTATACTACGTGATTGCTAAAGAATGCCCAAGGCTACTGTCAATCAAATTAGTCAGTGACTTCTGAGTTGTGTACTGTACTGTGAAATGAAGTGATAAATGCATGTCAACCAGTAAAATGTGACATTTAGTATTGGATATACCCACTTGAAATAGGTTTTGTGTCAGCTTTATTCATTTCTTACCAGACTGGCACATATTTTTAACTGAATTCTGATTATCAAAGACAACATATAATATTAAGCTTTATAAAGTATTGGTAAACAAGCAGGCCAAGCCTCAAGAGGCCTTGTGTGATCCAGTAACTGAAGTGGCCTGCCGCTGAGCAGGGACATTTTCCATCTGCCTGATAAACAGTGGTAAAAATAATATATTTTTTTTCTTGAGTGCTCTTCCTTTGATTCAAAACAATAATTTTGAGGGAGGACCCCTGGTTCAAAACATTCATGAAATGCTGATCCAGAACAAGGAAAGGAATTGGGTGGTTTTTTTAACCCCTTTTTGTTTGTTTTTTTTTTTTTAAACTAAACTTGAAATTAAAATCAGAGTGCGATATGAACACTTAATGTAATGTATTATGAATAAGCTTTTATTGCATGATTTCCTAGACGACGACTGACTAAAGTTCTCCTCTGAGGTCACACCAAAGTGAAACTCTAGCTTTCTGGAGCTGTGAAAGCTTAATTAGTAGTTTGTGAAAGAAAATCGGAGCACTGGAAGTCTAAACCAAACAAGAGCATTTATATTTCCTCCAGAGGGAGATGGCTTGCCATTCACACCAAATGTTTTATTAAAAATTAGATTTAAATGCTACAAAAATTCCTCTTCCCATGACACAGAAGAAAACTCACCTCTTGGGCTGCTCATAATAGTCAAGCACTTCTGCAAAAAAGTATTTTAGAAATGCAAAGAAGGAAAAGCTGCTGATAACTTTGACTTTTTCTCAATATTTAAATTCTTGCTATATTTCCAGAGGAAACTTTTCCCAAACACAATGACAATTTGACAATGGCTGGCTTCAAAGTTTCATATTCCATGATGGATGACATTGCTTTACTTCTGCCATATTATTTTTTATTTAGAAATAACTATTACGACAGATGGAGCTTTTCCTACACACATTTACTATTTGAAAAGCAAAACCAAAACCACCAAATCCTTGAAAAATTTAAATATGAAGGCAGTATCAAATAAGGCATATTGACCTATAGACACAACTCCCAGGCAATTATCACACAGTTTTATTAAGTATTTAAACAGAAGAATGGAAATCAATCGTATTCTTCGACCTAAATCAGCTGTCACCTATATGGTTTCTAATTGAATATTTGGTCATTGACTTCAACAGGAGTATTAAACTAGGCCCTGGTACATTGAAGGTGCTGTAATTTTATACTGGAGGCACTGCTGTACTATATACTAACCTTTTCTTCATGAAGAGGCTGAGCAGTATATTCAAATCCTACCTGTCTGTCTTGTGGGAAAAGCATTTATGTCCAACTTTTTGAAGACTGATTGTTAGGTTGACATAACAAATACATTCAAATTAATATCTTCTTTTAAAGGATTACTTCCATTATTAAAGGGCTGCAGTGTGATATGGTAAGATTTATTTTTTTTGTCTTATCTAAAGGAAAACAGATGTGCAAGTAAGAGGTAGATGAGATATCTGGGGAGTTGATTCAGGTTTCATTTTTTCTTGCTCATCCATATTTAATGCTATTTCTTTCCATAGTCTGATATCATGGTTTTAAAATCTCCAAAGACATTTTTAAAAGGACATTTATAGTGACTGCCACAACTGTGGCACAGATCCATTTCATTTTATGTTTTGTTTTTTCCTTAGATGTCGTGCAGTGCAGATCAACTTGATATAAGACTCTTTATTCTAAATGCATGTGCACTACTCAAGGTCACAAATATCTTACATTCATGAAATAAAACCAAGTAAGCTCAGAGATGGTCAGGGTTGAAATCATTAACATATAATTTTCCCTATTGCTTTGTACACGTCTTAATGTAATCGTTTAGTCTCACCCTTTTGCATGTAATATGACATCTGGTCCTCACGCGATAACGCCTGAGTAAGGAAATCTGTTGGGAAACCATTCGACTCCTTAAGAGCAGACTCCTCAGCTCTTAAGATGTGGGGGCCCTCGTCATGGTACAAGTGAAAGCAGGCAAGTCTTCTGCTACACCTAACATAATCACTAAGCTGACATGGAAATGTAACAACAACTATGTTGTCTTTTCCAAGATTTTCCTTTCTTCTCACCTCAGGGGAAATCTTGAATGGGCAACAGCAGCCAGCTTCCAGCTTCTTTCAGACCTGTCCAACAATTCAAAGGACCCAAACACAGCAGGAGGAAACTGTTCCAATACATTTAGCTTTTCTGAGTGGAAACAATAAAAATAAATACAAATAATCGTGGAATATAACGCACTAAAGTGATTTATTCACACTAAGAAGAGAATTTTTGGAATCTTTACAATTCTTTCTTTAAAAACATATTGCTTGACTTCCTCTGCATTTGTTGAAAATACACGGAGTACATATCTGTTATATGTTAGGGACAGCATTTTCAATCTTTTCCAGGTGGATCTAGGTATGCATGCTTTCTCAGTCCTCCAATAATCTGTGACCTTTCCATTTCCTGATGCCAAAGCTAAGTTTTTCTAGGCCACTTAACCTGGAAAAATAAAAACCTGCACTGGGCTACCTCTGCTGGGCCAAAGCGTTATAGCTATAACAATAGTTCTGTATTTTTTCAGTCCTGCACCTTGTAAAAGATGTGAAAAACATGTTTACATCATTGTCTTTACATCATTTCACAAATACTGTTTTGATTTTTCTCATTTCCCCTTCAAGTCTGTCAGTCTAAAAATCTCCAACTTATCCATCATTCTTTCTATTCTGGTCTACTCTTGCTTTTAGGTACAGCATGGATCTTTCTGCTGAGGGAGTATGCAGTGTGTTGTCAGGTCTCTGGTCAAAGAAGGTGCTCATTGACCCAGATTTAAAAGAAGAGGCAGCGTTTCAAAGGTGTGGTTGCCATGCCAGTAAATGGAAGAAAACCTGAAGAATTTGGTTTCAGTTTTTCACATCCTTTTCCTAGGAGGAAGGTTTGAGGGCTTTCTTCTTACAGTGAACTCAGATATTTTCGGTGTGTGAATTAAAGAGATTAGAAAATTGCGTAGCAAATAGTCACAGAATCATGCAATGCAAGTATGTCTGTGCACTGCAAGTGCCTGGAGACAGACAGACACAGAACTGTAACAAAGAGGGTTTAATCTTACGGCAAATGTTTAACTCCATTGATCACATCTTGACCAAGCAGAAAATCAGAGACCTGGGCAATGGCTCCATGTGTAGAATTTCTTTCTGCAAACAGTACATCTAAGAAAGGAGGGGCTGGTAGCACTCCTCCTTTCCCTTGCTGGGAAAAAGGGTCAGCATGCAGCCAGCACAAACAGCTCCACCTGGCACACAGAAGGAAGGAATCTTGGTCAACCCATTTAGAGAAAGTCACTGAAATCAATAGTTAAACTCCTGTTTCTTGCAGCAGGGCAGGGGTTTACCTAGCGTGTCTGAAACTAGAGAACGCAAGTGACTCCCTGAAGCCAGAGCACGCGAGCTGGTAGGGCTGGTAACCAAAGCAGCAGAGGAACATTCCCATTGCAAAGAACACAGAGCATCCTTTTTTTTTCAGTTTCATGACCACTCACATATGGCTGAGCTGTCTGCTGTGCTTCGTATTTTGACGTATTTTGACACACTTTAAAAAAAATGCATAAGTTAAACATCCAGGCATTCCAGGCAAAGACAGTTTTAGCAGCTCAGCTTACCACTTGCTTTTCAGCACATTCCTTACACCAACTGCAGACAGCAAAGTGGAGACTCAGCGCTCTCCGCAACATTTGTTGTGATATTGCCTTGCTGTTGTACCGCTACACTCTCAACAGACATCATGGTCAGCAGTTTTCAAATGTAATTAGATATTATTCTTCCTTTGGGTTTTCAGTGTGAATTTTGTTTCCTCTTAAAAGAATCCGCTTTCTGTCCTGTGTCCTTTCTGTCCTGTGTCCATGCAAACTTCAGGCACAACTTTTTATCTTCTTTGGCTGTGGCTCCAGCAGAGCTCTTGCATTGGTAACCCATACCTGCTGTGATGCAAAACTGTAAAAAAAGTTTAATTGCTCCCTTCAGCTGGGCTCAGGAGCATGTGCCATTTCCAAGTCACTACTGTTTTGCTCATAATTTGTTGGTGATATTTCCCCACTTGCTTAACACTTTATACCAAAGTCCTGATGCCAGTGGCATTCTTCGCCTCACTGCTGCAATGCAACTTACACCTACCTGCTTGGGGTCTGCTGTAGATAGCAATGCTTTCACCTGACCACTCCCCACAAGGTAAACCATGCTCCCCCGGAGGTAGGAATATTACTGCTCCACTAAGGGACCTTAGCAAATCCCTCTGGAATACCTCTACCAAATTCCTCTACCTTATTGCACTAGAAGTCCCTGCCCCTTTACAAAAATGTTCTGCTGCTTGTCCTTTTCAAATTTTTCTGTGTTTTGCCCGTGTTAAATTCATAATTCCACTTTCAAATACATGATCACACATATATTCATCCAGTTTCTCAATGTCAGATAACATGAAGTAGAAAATCGTCAAGAAAGCATTGTCAGCCTACTTTATTTTTCACAATAAATATCAACACAAATGTAAACCTGACCTTTTCATGGGAAGTTTCCTAGTATGGTAACCAGTTAAAGTGAATAAGAACCTGTTTAAGTGTTTGCAAACACAGGAGACTGTAGCGGGACTGTAGAGGAATGAAGGCAGGTTAATTAACATCAATAATATGCAGCTGTGGGCTGGCGTCAGGGGCGGTGGGTTGGCTGACGTGGGCAATGTGCAGCTGTGGCTGGTTCCTGCTCTAAGGGGTATGGAAGAGAAGGGCTGTATGAAGAGGAGAACTGGGTGAAGGGAGACCTGGAAGAAGCAGAGGGAGGAGAGAGAGTGTCGTGGGTGTAGGAGAGGCCCCAGGAGAAGCAGTGGGTCTGGAGGTGGATGCAGCAGAGGCAAGAAGCAGGGTGGATTGGTCTGAAGAGGGTGAAGAAACAGCACGGACAGTAGATGAACTTGTGGGGGATTGGTGGCTGTGCTGGGGCAAGGTGTGGGAACTACTTATTGAAGTTACCCTGGCATGGGGTGGTGAAAGCCTTGTTGCAGCTGCCTAGTTTTGACAGTGCTGTGACAGGAGACTAGTGGAAAGAAGAATGAGATCTGTGGCTATCACGGTTTATGCATGGGAATATTTGTGTAAATGGCTGCCTGTATGGTTGTGTGAAGGTGTGTTATTGTTCCTCCTTTTAGGCAGACAGGTTGCAGAGGTGTGTGGAGGAGGAGAGTAAGAGACAGCAAATGCATATGCAGAAATTTCCTGGTGAACTGCAATGAATTTAGTAGAAGCTAACCAATAAAGGTCGTGACTGGAATGTTTAACCTGCTGTTTGCAACCATAGTTACCATATTTGCAGATGCAATTATAAAGACCACGTGGCAGGGAAAAAAAGGGCCACCTACATAGGTATACTTTTCTAAGGGCTGTGATGAGGGTGTGGTCTCTGAATATTTTTAAATAGCAAGCCAAAACAAAGTGATACAAATCTGAACAAAGGAACACTTACAAAAGGTGAATGCTACTTTAATATCTTCTGTGAAACTGTTGTAATGGTGGTGATGTGGTGGAATTTTTCTTAATTAAGTAAAATTGTAAACTACCGGAACTCTTAGTCAAGTATATACTAAATGATATGCTAAAAGTACATTCTCTTCACAAGTGTATCAGCTAATTTGTTTTTTGCCTTCATTAGCACTTACAAAGGAGCTAGTGATTTTTTTCTGTTTGTCCTGCAACAAGACTCCCCCTGCTGTGGCTAAAGGTTTGTGTTAAAATTTATGTTCACCCATAACTCAGGCATCAAGTTTAAGGCAATTGTCAAGCTTTCATTTACATGTGCTGGAGCGAAAAACCTGCATGCTAACAGCTTAGGATACAACTGTCTGTTCAAATATACATTTTGTTTTTAATATGAGATGAATTGCATATTAAACTTAAGCCAGTGTTGGTTAGTTTTCTATTAACTATAGAAAGACTCTACCACCTAGCTCTGATTTAGATACCTCTATTGTAAATAGCTAATATTAAGTGAGATTTAGGTAACTAATATCCAGATGGAACAAAGTTAGATAAAACTAATTACATCTGGTGTATTATCCTGATAGACAGATGAAACTGGTAAAAAAGCTTCACATTTCCCCATCTTAATCAGTGATTTGTGATCAGTTTTCTGAGCTCTTATTTCTGTTGCGCTTCTGGAAGCCATGCAAAGAAAATACTACAATCATCCAAACCCATGTGCTTTGTATTCCTTCCAGAAACATTTAGGCAGAGTAAGTGTTAATGCCGTCTCCAGCTGCATGAGTCCATCCACAAAATTACTATTATTAGGGTATTTTTAGTGAAGCATTTAATGAAACAAGGCACCTGAAAAGACCTGCACATACTTTTTTTTTTTTTTTTTTTTTCCCTGCTAGAAACACAATCAGCAATGCCAAGATTCTTGCTGTGAAGTCTACACAATAATGTTTTCTGCAGCTCTTATTCCTGGATGAAGAAAGTACACAATAAGCAGCACACCCTCAAAATGTTTAAGATAAAATAAACCATAAATTGTTAACTAATATGATAGAGAATTTAATGTTGACCCAAGTTACTTTCCCTTCAAAGATCATTACACAATACAGCAGTCTTTTTATCTAAAGCATTAGTAGTTCTTTGTTTGCTAAATGAGTTTAGAGATCTACTTAGACATAGTTAAATACCATTTAAAACTCCATTAGGTATGTTTAATGCCCAAATTTAAATAGTATTCTCTTAATTCTTCTTCACTGCTTTAAAAAGACAAATGTACAAATGTCTGGCAAAGCTAATTAACCCTTTTGTTGTCAGTCTCCTAAGGCAAAAGAGGTTTGACACCAGCATGGTCCATTGACCACTGACATTATACACTGGTGAAGCTCCACTGAAATGGCGACAAAAAAGGAATTGGGAGAAGTAGAATGGGTTATTCTATGCTGTGTTGATGTTTACAGACCCCAGAAGCACCAAGATTTCTCGGGAATTTTTAAGACAGCTGTCACATCTAAATAAAAGCTGAAGTTTCTCAAGCAAAAGAGCATCATCAAAAGGAAAAATAAAGATTTTGTCATATTTAACCTTATCAAATCATAGGAGTTTCAGAACTTTTTATAGTAAACAGTTGTTAAAGACAAATGTTTGAACCAATTGTTCTACAACACAGTTCACAGCTCACAATGTCAGGAACACATGAACTCTTCAAAACTTTGTCAGAAGCTAGAGGAATCTTGGTTTCTTTGAAGAACAGAAACAGGTTTAGTTTGGGTTAGTTGTTGGGGTTTTTTCATTCAGAAAACCCACCAACACCAAAAATAAGAGCCTGGGAAACTGAAAAACAACCAACCCACCCCAAAACCTAAACAAAACCAGTCTATTTTCTTTATCTGCATTAAAGTTGATACAATGAGTCAGAAATGATCCAAGCTTTGTGGTTTCAGTCCCCTTCAGATAAGCCTTACAATTCATGACAACTTACATGTTCAGGTACAAGGAAACATGCAAATAAAATGGGTTGTTAAAATACATGAATAAACACCATGTAAAAAGTAAAGTAATTGTCAATGTACAACCATTTTGGAGTGTTTTCCAATAAAATATCATTGCTCACATAGCCTGCTGGAAAATTTCCATTCAAACTGAAAAGTGTTGAAGTATTTTTCCTGCTTTTCAAACAACTCCCTATTTGTCAAGTTTACTGCATTTCTATAGAGTAAAATTACCCAATTATTCTTTAATCTAAACACTGATAAATAAATTATTCTATGCCCTATATTTGCTATCAAGATAAACTGAATTACTAAAATTCAAAAACTGAATATTTAGGGTATTTTAATACTTAAATATTTCTGCAAGAAAGCAGTTTATACATGATTCAGATAGAGACATTTGCCACAGTTAAGAATTACTTTCAGGGGATTTTTTTTTTTTTACTATTTTAATAACTAGCTTCTGTTCCCAAAATACTGTTTTTCTGTCTAGAATAAAAGTAAAAGCATATTTCTAAGGGTTAAAAAGTCTCTTTCTGGAAAGCACAAAGAAATAAGTTCTACTGATCAAATCAGATATTCTCCTAGCTCTCTCTGTCTAATGTTAGGAAAAATGCAGTTTCTAGAAAAATCTGTATTCCCCATGAGGTTTGAATTTTTAGTTCACCCAGCTATAAAATCAGTCAGAAGTAGGAAAAGGTGGATATTGCCCCTATAAAATAGTTTTACTTTTTTTCAAGTGCCATCATGTTCTCTGAGTAAATTAAAATGTTTACAGAAAGATGCTGCATTTTTAAGCCATTTCTATCTCTCTTTCATCCTCTCTCTCTGTATATACACCCACCCGTATGTATGTAGCTAAGGTAATGTAAGACAAAAAACTTCATTTTCAGGAGATATCAGTATGTCTTTTTTTTTTTCTTTTTTTTTTTTGTTTTTTTTTTTTTTCCCTGATCAGTAGTTATACACTAGAACTGTTTAAGGTTTGTATTACATATGTTGTGAAATACATATTCTGCTTATGTCTGTATGTACCTAGATGCTACATACAGAACACTCTGAAACCTGGGACAGTTGAAGAACGAGGTCAGAATCTGCTAACCAAGTCCAATGAAGTCAGATCATCTGTGCAATAGCTCCTGCTAGTGTGTAAAAAAAGACAAAATTCCCCTCCATTCTACCCTATTTGCATAGTTTGTCATTAACTGCACTTTCAACAGACTTGACATTTCTTCTTCTACAAGGAATTCCACAGATAGATGTTACCGAAGAAAAATACACTTTAAATCAAAGTGTAACAGATAGCATAGATATCTTTAAATGTCTAGTGCATATAACTACCCAACCCAAAGAATTTTTGAAATAAATTTATTGCCATTAAAGAATAGTGTTGGCTGAATTAACTGCTGGGAAACACTCCTGCTCCACGTACCGCCTCTCACCTGGACAATTACAGCTGCAGCATGAAGCTCACCTTCTGTCTGGGTCAGTTCCAAAATCTCCTTACCCTGTCATGAAACATAAATCAGATATTGAATTGAGCAGACCTTTCGGACTCTATTCTGGTCATTTATAGTTACACCAGGCTGAATTGTACCATGTGCCCTTTATGTGGCCCATGGGACGATTTCTCTGCCAAGAATTCTACCTTTCAGACCAATAAAATGTATAGCAGTATAGTAGCTTGGACTGAAAAGAAGGGTTTCATTATTATTTTATTTTATTAAACAGTTTATCACAGCATACTGAGGTATTTATTCTCCTACCTAAGGATACACAGTCTACTTGAGTTAAAATGTTTGTCTGGAGATGTTATATATACCTAATATAAACCAATGTGATTTCATATATTTTCCTAGAAATCAGAAGCTCAAGGTCAGCAGTCACAACATGAGAGAGCATACACATATTCTGGAAGGAATATAAGTTGTGTATGTATACTGAAAAATGACTGAAAATGTTACTGAAAACGACTCAAACATAAATGAAAAAACACATTTCTCAGATACAGACATTTGCAACTGCCTATAAAACTGGTTTTAAATTCCTGACCTAGGAGAAAAAGTAGAGCCAGGATATTGTTCTTAGTTGACTTCTTGCCACAAAATTTTAAAGATAACATTCATTTAATATTGTGATGTGCTGAGGTATTATGTTAATAGACTCCAGATGGATTGAATTAATTGATAGATAGATAGGACATGTTTGACCAAGTAATATTAATGCACTATGAACTTAAAATAAGGAATAAAAGTACGTGAGATTAAAACCAGATCCAAGGGAAGCTGATGAGAAAATTCCCATTAATTTTAAGATTAACTCTACCAGACACCTATTGAGTACATTATTTTAAATATGAAATACCATATATGATACATAAAAAGACAGAACAACTGCTTGACATTTTTGACAATAGAAATAATCTTAGGACACACTTAAATTATAGCATACTAGGTTGTGGTACTGCTGTAACCCCCAAAAGTTAAGCATTAACTTCAACAGGAGCTAAAATAAGTCCATAGTAAATCTCTGTCACCTGGAGAAGGCTCTAAAAGAAGTAACATAACACAAAGCAAAATAGAAATATCTAAACCCATGAGAATTTCTCTATATTTATCTGGATCTGTTACCCTTATATAAGAAAAGCAACAAAACTCTTGCACACTTGATTATCAAGACAAAATTATCAGGAGGGTTTGATTCAGTTTCTTGCTCTTTGTCTTTTGTTGGGTATTTTTTTTTCCTAACAGGATGGATATTATACCATTTAAAACAGGTAGCTTTTCTTAATTACAGTCCATTTTTCCTCCCTTCCTTGCATCCTTCCTTCTTCTTACAAACATTGCTATTGCAATTTAAGATTTCTGTACCTAAACAGTAACTTTGGATTTAGTTTGCTTCCAGCATTTTACTAGCTCTGGTTGGAAAGTTATCTTTCTTCATAGCAGCCCATTGGGATGACGCTGTGTTTTAGATCTGCGGCTAAAACAGACTTGATAACACAGCAATATTTTGGCGATCACAGAAACATAGGCTGGTTTAGAAGAGATGTCTGAAGGTCATCTGGTCCAACCTCCTTGCTGCCCAGGACCATGTCCAGACAGCTTCTGAATATCTCCACGGACAGAGACTCCACAATATCCTTGGGTAACCTGTGACAGTACTCCATCACTCTTAAGTAACAAAGCATTTCCTTGTTCAGAGGGAACCTGCAATTTGTGCCTTTTGCCTCTTGCAGTGTCACTGGGCACCACTGAGAAGAGCCTGGCTCTGTCCTCTGTGCACCCTTCCTTCAGGTATTTCTGTCTGTTATTGAGATTCGCCCTGAGCCTTCTCTACTCCAGACTGAACAGTCCCAGCTCTCTTATCCTTTCTTTGTAGGAGAGATGCTCTAGTTCTTTAATTACCATAGTGACCTTTTGCTGGACCCTCTCCAGTATCTCTATGTGTCCTCTATGCCAGGGAGTGCCAGGGAGCCCAGAAGCAGACACAGTTCTCCAGGTGTGGCCTCACCAGTGCCAAGCAGGTGCTGATGCTGATTAGGGCTTGCATAGACTCAAAGCTTTCTGGTTCTTTCACTCTGCCTCGTGAACAAATAGGCTAGGGGTGGGAGAGAAGCTGGGAGGTGACACAGCCAGGACAGTTGATCCAAATTTTTCCAAAGGGCCATTCCATGTCATATGGCATCATGCTCAGCAATAAAAACTGAGGTGGGGGATGTCTTCCAAGGTAGTAGTTGCTATGAGACTGACTGGGCATTGGTCTGCTTGTAGTAGGTGGTAAGTGATTGTCTCTGCATCACTTGCTTTTTTAAAAATGTCCTTGCTTCACTTATTAAACTGTCTTTATCTCAAGCCATGACTTTTTTCACTTTTGCTTTTCTGATTCTCTCACCTGTCACATGGGGGGTGGGGAGTGAGTAAGCAGCTGTGTGGGTGCTTAGCTGCTGGTCAGGGTCAACCCATGACAAGTGCCTAAGGACAGAATAAGAATAAAAGTCTCATATTTTCAAAATAGATGATCTCAGTATTAGATATTGTGTACTCTGCTTTATCATGGCTTCTTTGCACAACCCATATGAAAGTGCTAATTTTAACATGTATGTAGTCTTGCATAGCTGTGCATAATATTTTAAGATCTGTAAAACCAGTCACTTAATACTAAGGAACTATCCCTTGTGTGCTGTATTCGTTCAGTGAGTTTTTCAGCCTGCATTGGCAGGAGCCTTTGGTGCTACAGTGTCCTATCTAGAATGGCAATTAATATTAATTTTTTATTACTGTAATTAGTGTTTTCTTTTGGGGTAACAACTTCTAAATGAATGCTTTGCCAGACAAAGAGTTAAATTAATCTTGTGTCCCTTCTTTCCTGCTTAAATTACACCAAAATTAGTCAAGTGGGACACTTCAGAAAGGGGTACTAAAGGGCCTGTAATGTTTATTGCTCTCGTTGAAATGAACTGAATTAAAGCATCCTAATGTTTATTGCTCCCTCTGAAATGAACACAATTAAAAGAGACAGCACACCTGATGGCATTATCTTGCCTTGTTCACCTAGCCCAGACAATACGTTTCCTAAAGCTAAAGTAACTCAGTTTAAACAGAGGCATACATTTCTTACTGAAATTAATCCAAAAATTCTTTTACTTACCTTTCCTAAATCCAGACAAACAATTTAACCATATTCCATACATATGCATGCGTTTCGTTTTCAGAATCTAATACACACTCTGTTATTGTTCCTAATGAGAATGAATTAAAACCCAGCAGAGACATGACCCAGAACCTTTTGCTTCCTCTTAGCTGTCAGTTTGACTTTCTGTAACACTGTGATCAACTGCATCCTAAGTGGGAGTTGACACTGGCTCAACTTTCTGCAAATGCAGGTAAAATGTAATGTGAACTGCCTGAAATTCAGTGCTGATGTAACCTGGTTCTGCATCATTACACATAATCGGTATCTTCAGCTTCATATAGCTGCAATTTTATTTCTTTAATAGCATGGACTTTGATAAGAATCCTGTTGGGGGGTGGGGTGGGGGTGGGTGGGGTGGAGTTTTTTGTTTGGGTTTTTGGTTTTTTTTTTTGCTGTCTTGAGTGTTGGGGTTTTTTTTTTCTCTCTTCTGGTATCATAGCTAACTTTTTGCACAATGCAAAGTACATTTTTGAAAGAAATCCTGTCGTTGGTCTTTAATAACAGGTTAATGGACTGTGAAATCTCAAATTTTCAAGACTGATTTTGTTACAAGAAGTGTTCCTTATATCTTTTGTGAAAATAGTAAAGATCTCATCCTTTAAAATGCCTTAATACTCAGCACGAGAGGAACTGTACCACAAGTCATACTTCACAATGAGATTTCCTTTATTTTCTTCTGAAGCCAACAACATTTTGGAATAACTGCTGCCTCAGGTAGAATTTACTATTCCTCTGTGAATCAATAAAACTTTCTGCAGTAGACTAGAGGATGTACCTGCTCTGAACTTACAAATATTAGATGAAAGGATTAATTTACAACAGGTCTTCTATAAGTTGGTAGTATAACTCACTGTCATGTGCTGCATAATTTCTTTCATTATTTGACATACTTGCTCTATAGTTGCTATTCTTGTCTGGACTCTTCATTAAGCATCTTCCATATATACATGTGTATACATGCACACATACTCACACACATACCCATACATATATATACACACATACATATATAGGCATGTCATACTTATATAAGCATAAATATAAAGAGGGACTGTAAGACAGATTAAGAAAGACTGTGATTGAAGAAGACCATTCCCCTAATTTTAAAGACATGTAGACTGTGGCCATTTATAACAGCGTGATGCTGAATGCAGAGAACTTCAGTAATGTTTTAGTGAATCATCAAATTACTTCTCCAAAATAAAAGATCTACAAACTTTCTAGATCCTCAGTAAGATTCCTTTAGGAAATGTTAAGACAACAGTTTAGGAAAAACACACAGAAAAAGTTCCACAGCTAATTAATATCTATGTGTTCAATTGTTTGTCTTGGGAAATGGATTGCTTGCATTTTTTCTGAAACTTGGCAAAGTAGCATTGTTCTATCTCTTCAGTGTTACCTTTTACTGATGTAATATCTAGGCAATCTACTCAAATTAGGGTAACTTCCAAACATGAATACTATGCATGTCAGCATAGCTTTCCAAACACATTTCACTCAGACTAAAATTAATTTTTTTTCTTGGACATTATCTCTGTACCAAATTTGTCTGAAAGACATCAAATAAAACATTACAATATTTGAGAGCAAAGCACAAATTCTCAGAATATAAATAAATATTATTTTTATTATCACTGCCCCATTCTGCACCCGCTATAACTGCCTGCGCCATAATCAGAAAGTCACTATTCCAGGGAAGGAATAGAAGTGCTCTTCAAAGAGGGAATCCCTTTGAAGAGTTGTTGGACTATTAAATCCCGGCAGTGCATTCCCAGAACCTGCTCAACACAGCCAGTGCTACTGGGCAGCAAGTGCAAAAGGCAAGGTTCTTGTCATTCCCTACCCAGCTCCCTCTTCTGCTCATGTAGAGCACGTCTCTGCCTGCTTCCCTGTCCCCACACCCTAGATGGCCTGCAGTGTTTAACTGGGAACGCTGCTTCCCTCAAATCCTCGAGCAGGCATCTGGTCCGGTTCAAAGGGTGACTGTATGTGTCCAGATTCAAGACTGAAGCCACGCAGTCAGTCACAGTGTCACTGTCTGTGGCTGTGCTTTAGGGGACGTAGATATGCTGTGTTAACAGCAGTCACAGAGGATAAGCTCAGAATGATAAAGACCAAATAAATTCAGGATCTTTTGCCCTGGCTTTCTACTTTTGAATCTTTCAGGTACATCCAGGCCTTCTGGTCTTCAGGCTCTGCTTTGCAGCTTCAAGGTCAGAAACATTTTTAAGGGGTTCTGACCTGAGCAGTTGTCTGCAGAAGGAAAGTTTTATATCAAATGCAAAAAAAATTGTGAAGCTGTGAGTTTTACCTTGAGAATTGACAGCTTATCTTTGAATCATAAATAGGTTTTGCTTTCTCACTATGTCTAAGTATATTTCAAGCAAGTGTTTCTATTTTTTCTCATCAGACACTGTTTCTTGTAAAGGGATGATACATGAATGGAAATTATTTAGCAAAATAATTAAAGAACAAATATTCATCATCCTTTGGAGAAAAATATTTCAACCATCCATCATATTTTGAAGTGCTAATTAGACATTACGTACCATATTTTTTTTCAGCTGTTTACTAATAATAGCATTGGATACGTATTTATTAGTGGTATCTTTATTCAGCACTCATATTACAAGTATCATTACGGTATAAAAATTTTTGGAAGACTTGCCATTCTTTAATATACTTGAATTCATGAGAGAACATTATTAGTCTGACACATTTTGTAAGCATTAGAGTTTTGTGGAGTTACACATCAGAGATGAGAAAGCTCCTCTAGGTTTGCTTGGGAGTCAAGAATTCACTGTCATTCACCTTCATTAGGTGTAGGATGAAAAAAAAATCCCACCCTGAAAATTGTCAATATTTATACATTTATATTTAGATATTCTGACATTTTCTGTGTGAGTGAAATCGATTCAAGAGAGTTGAATGAAAGTGTTGACATTTTTGTGTGGAAAATTTTCTGCTGTCATTAATTAAGATTTCTTAAATTCCTGAACTTTGATAGCATTAAATACTTAATTTGCTATTTTCACTCAAGAGGAATTAGAGAAGGCAAGTATGAAGACTGCTTTTACTTAATTTTTTTGACATCCATCAC
This sequence comes from Falco rusticolus, assembly GCF_015220075.1. Lineage (NCBI taxonomy): Eukaryota > Metazoa > Chordata > Aves > Falconiformes > Falconidae > Falco > Falco rusticolus. The sequence continues at coordinate 87,417,640 of NC_051192.1, read as the reverse complement.
TAGAAGTAGGATGTCCTAAGAAAATAATGTCATCTTTAGTATCACCTCTTTTTTCAGCAAATGTTCTCAGATGTAGTAAGTTCCTAATTATGATTCTCCCTGCAGACTTTAAATATTCTTCCCAAAATATTCACGAGTACAATTGCCTTCTGTAAATCCTCTTCATAGTGTTTACCCAAAGTAATTTTAGGAATCTAATTTAACAGGTGGTTCAGAGTCGAGACTAATTCAAGTGTTCTGAATTGTTCTGAATCTTCTCTAGATGCACCTCTTTTTCTTCAATGACTGTAAGTTTATAAGAATATATATAATAAGACTTACCCATCTGGGCAGAACATATACATACTCCCCAGTATGATGAAGATTATATTAATGTACATGTGCTATACAGATGTCAACTCAGATGTTGGACAATGTTATTCTTATGTTATAGCCCAAGTGAAGTGGCAATAGCATGATTAATCAATAAATATGTGCTTGTGGACACTCCGTAGGGATGACTGACCTTTCTTATCAGCAGTATTCACTGCTATTGTGCATAATTTGTCATTTAAAGACATAATGTGAATATATTAGGGAGCACCTAGAAAGCTAAAGAGTTCTGAGGATTGAAACTCAAGAAAGAAAATAGGAGTGTTCCATATTCAATAGCGTTTTTGAAGCTTAAATGGTGCCAAAAATTTCTAATCAGCAGGTTGTTAATTGAATGATGATATAGAAAGAAAATAAATGCAGTGAGAAAAGGATTTAGAATTCAATACACAGAAATAAATACATAATTTCAGTTAACTAGACCTGGAAGTTAAGACAACGCAATCTGAAATAGCAAAAGGAGTGCAAAGAACAGCATGCAGGGGAGCATGGTGGAAGAATTCAAGGTTGGTCTGTAAAGGTGGAAGAGGAAGATGGGATGTATCAATATAACTGAGAACTCCTAGTGTTAGTCTGAATGTAGTATGTTGTGAAATGGGGCTAAAAGAGAAATAAGCAAAGATATGGAGAGTTGAGATGCTAACCATCTTGCAAACCAAGACACAAGAGTAAACACAGGGGCAACAAAAGTAAGCTGAAACATCTAGACTTTTTGGAGATCCATTGCTGAAGATAAAAAAACCTGGTGAACACCTGG